>NC_073236.2:120175000-121425000 GCF_029281585.2 Gorilla gorilla gorilla
TGCTGGGAGGATTAATATATAAGTCTTTTGTGGACACATGTTTTTATTTCTTTTGGGTAATTACGTAGGAGTGAAATTTCTGGATCATGAAGTAAGTGTATGTTTTACTTTATAAGAAGTTGCCATACAACTTTCCAAAGTAGTTGTACCATCTTATACTTCTACCAGCCAAGTATGGAAGTTCCTTTCCAACATTTGATATTGATAGTCCTCTCAATGTGAACCATTATAGTGGGTGTGTAGTTGTAACTCATTATGGTTCTAATTTGTATTTACCTGATTACTAATGATGTCAAATATCTTTTTATATGTTTATTGGCCATTGGGATTTCTTTTTTGTAAAGTGTTCATCTAAGCCTTTTTTCATTTTTAGGCTCTTTTAAAAATTGATTTATGGGAATTAAAAAATATAATTTGGATTCTAATTCTTAACTGTATATAGGTATTGTAAATATTTTCTCGTGGCTTATTTTTTTTTCATTTTTATGTGCCTTTTAGTGAGCAGAAGTCCAGTTTATCAATTTTTTCTTTTTGAGATGGGGTCTCACTTATGTTGCCCAGGCTGGAGTGCAGTGGCATGATCAGTGCAGTAGTTAATTGCAGCCTCTACCTCCCCAGGCTTAGGTGATCCTCCCACCTCAGCCTCCCGAGTAGCTGGGACCACAGGCACATACCACCATGGCTATTTTTTTTTTTTTTTGGTATTTTTTGTAGAGATAGGGTTTCACCATATTCCCCAGGCTGTAGTTTATCAGTTTTTTTCTGTGGTAACCACTTTTTCTGCTCTGCATAAGAAATATATGCCTACTCTCCAGTCCTAAAGATATTATCCTATATTTTCTTGAGGGTTTTAGCTTTTTCATTTAGGTTTGTAAAAAAATTGTTGAGTTATTTTTTGTGTATGGTATGAGGTGTGGGCCAAAGTTCAGTTTTTGTTGGGCAAATCCTATAGACAAGCATTTGCTGAGTGCCTCTTCTGCTACAAGAAGCAGGCTGATCCACCTGCATTTTCACGAGGGCAGTCTGAAGCACAGGTGTCCTTGGCAACCTCTGTGTAAATTGAAAAACAATTTATCTGCCTTGTGGGAGTGCTTTCCTATGCAATAATTAATTAAGTAGTTGTTATAATTTGGTCGTGTATGGCCCAAAACGTAACTTTCAGTAATTTAAACAGGAGTGATCATCTCTTTGAGATCAAGGAAGGCTCCTTGGAGGAGGAGGTTCTTGAGATGGGCTTTGAGGAATGGGGAGGGCTTTAGTGCACTAAATGTAGGACATGAACTCAAATAAAATCAGTGGCTCCATGTCTGTGTCCCTCGCGAAAGGAAAGGTGCTTAGTGGGGAGATCACACACATACACACACACACGTACATATGTATCTATATATGTAGATCTATACACATATACCTATATCTCCAGTCTGTGTCTATATCTCATCTGTATCTAAATCTATTTCTAAGTCTAACTCTAGTTTATATCTATGTCACCAGAAATCTCTAGGCTTAGGAGTAACTTACAGACACAAACTTTCATGGAACTTGATGGCATGAGTTAGACAGGGCTGGGCATAGGACAATTCTTCCGATCTGCTAGCAGATTTGTTGACACTGTTCTGGCCTAAGCAGCAGACTCATAGATTGGCACTGAGCAGGCCCTCAGTAATCATCCAAGCCAAGCCTATCATTATACAGACATAGAAACCGGGACCATAGAAGGGAAGGGACTTGTCCGCATGTTCTACAGTAGGTCATTGGCAGAGCTAGGGGCACAACTCACGTTCCCTGGTTGTGAGAACTGGGCTCTCACCATTTACAACATCCCACTCTCTTACAGCCGGGGAGCCTTTCATCCCTCTGCATTTCTGAGTTCCCCTGTTGCTCTTTGATGTTGTTACCATTTGTGAGTCCTCTGTGGATTAGAGAGGTTAACAGGGTATCAGCCTTGCTACTAGATTTGAACTTGTTAAGCCATCTGAGCTTCTTTCTTTTCTCCTTCTAATAACTCATGAGCCATTTAAGGACAGAGGCTGTGTTTTAGTGACCATGGCATCCCCACATTTAATGAACTGACAGCTTGAACCATACTCTACATGCTGTTCAAGTTCTGCCTCAACAGGGAAACTCTGAGGCCAACATGTCATTCCCAGGCCAGCTGGTAGCTCTGCCAAACACTCTTCTTAGGTTCAGCAACTCCTCCTCTTCTAGTGGCTTTGATGGGTTTTGTGTTTTTCTTGTTTTCTTTTTAAGAACCCATCCAGCCTCCAAAACAGCCCTAAGTCTGTGCTTTGTCACCAAGGCAGATGCTGTACAACCTTGTAGCAAAATAGCCCCTTTGAGGCTTAAGAACACTGGGGGTTCTTGCCTACAGTGTAGACTCCACCAAAAAATAGTAAAGGGAAGCTTGCTTGTCCATGCATAGCACAGACATTTCACAAGCAGGGCAGTTGGTATTCAGGTACCAGTTGACTCTGATGAGATCTATAGAGGGGGGCCCCAGGTTCAGGAGAGACATGTTTGTTGGCTCGAGCCCTTGGGTCATGGCAAGGCTGGAGTCCTCTGGCTTCTCTTTTCGGTTTCCAGTGACACACGCCTTCACTCCCCGTGCTGGAGTGTCCCCAGGGAACCCCGAGCATGATACTATTGCTCCATCATTGGCAGCAACTGCTCCTAATTCTGCTGGAACCATAGCTGTGAGATTCCCCACAACTAGCTTGCCCCGGAGGGGAAGGATCCGTCTGATCGTGCTGTTCTTCTTTTTGGAGGCTGAGTGTCCCTTGAAATCGGATTCCCTTTGTTTATTTTCTCATAGCCTTAGTGATGGGTTCCTGCTGACTTAGAGGGAAGCTATGTATCCTGTGGAGGAGGCCGTGAATAGCTGTTTTTTTAATCCAAATTTGGGGAAGCCTCCACGGCCCCTGAGCTCCCCTTGAGGCGTGGGCAGAGCTCAGCTCCAGTTTATCACTGAAGGCTGCTTGCCACTGGGAAGGGCTCAGGACAGGAGGGCAAACCCTGAGCTTTGCCAGGCAACCTGAGCCTGGAAGCTGAGAACAGACCTGGGGCCTATACTATGGTTCCATGACTGGCCCTACGGAAGCCAGTTCGTGCTGTTCCCGTGTCGATGTTCAATTTAGTCTTTCTTTGTGTGCCTTGCCTTCTCAGTTCTTATCATTCAAACCTCACAGAGGCCTAACCCACGTCACTTCTAGAAAGTTTCTCCTACCTTTTCAGCAATAATACTGTCACCTTACTAGTGTCAGTCTTTTGCTGTCTTCCTACTTTGGCATCCAGCGGTATCTTCCGTTGGTTTTCCCTAGCTGACCTCTTACTTTTCTGGGATGAGTTAGCATTGTCTCTCCAGTGAGAGTGGAGCCTGGGCACAAGGACCATGCCTTATTCAGCCCTGACTCCCACAGGCATTTAGCACCCAAGGGAGCTTAAAGACAATTCAAGGGCCACCATAAAAGTTTCTGCTGCCTCCAGGTAGAACTAGTCACCCTCTCCTTTGTATCCCTAAAATTCTCTGCACAAATGTCTCTCTTAGCATCTGCACAATGGGACTCTTGTTTGTTTGCAGGTTTTTCTCCTAATAACTTAATGAGCCATTTGAAGATATGGGCCATGTTTTAGTCACCTTAGTATCCTCATACTTAATGAACCAACAGCTTGGACTGTACTCCACAGCAAATAAACCACCCTGCTGCTGAAGATCCATTTTAATAGGGAATCTTTGAGGCTAAGAGATTATTTGTGTTACCAGACAAACTCTACTGGGTGGAATAGTAGGTAGCACAGAACTTGCTCTGCTGTCTATTAGGGACTGGCTGAGCTCTGCTCACCTTGGGAAGCATAAGGGAGTTTTGCAGGTGGAGCAGAAACAAATGTACCTACTACAAGCTGCCTCGTGAACCTGCCAAGACTTCCATGTTTCACCTCACTGTCTGACTGCCTAGGCAGGAACACTGAAGCAGGACATGGATGTGAAGGTGCCCAACCTGGTATGTGACACATAGTAGGTGCTTAAAGAATGCTGGTTATCTTTGTCTCCATCTTGATAAGAAATCAAATGAGTGTATATGGCCATTGCCCACCATGGGTTATGACTTAGAATTGAGGAAAGAATAAAGCATTGTTCAGCTTAATAAATTACTCCAGGCTGGGCGCGGTGGCTCATGCCTGTAATCCCAGCACTTTGGGAGGTCGATGGGGGTGGATTACCTGAGGTCAGGAACTCGAGACCAGCCTGGCCAACATGGTGAAACCCCGTCTCTACTTAACTAAAAATACAAAAATTAGGCATGGTGGCACACGCCTGTAATCCCAGCTACTCAGGAGGCTGAGGCACGAGAATTGCTTGAACCTGGAAGGCAGAGGTTGCAGTGAGATCACGCCATTGCACTCCAGCATGGGCGATGGAACAAAAAAAATAAAAAAAAAAAAATAAATCCAATAATAGGTTGTTAGGGTCTGAAATTCGAAAATTTTCTCTTCACTTGTAGCGCTCCACACTGCCTCTTCTGGTTTCTATGGCACTTGAGCCCCAGACACCCGTGCTTTGAGTGAGTCTTATTTCCCTATCTAGGCTGTGAGCTCCTGAGGGCTGAGAGGTCGACTTGTTCTGGGGGCATTGCTTGCTGATGACAAGTGTGGGATGTTACAGGATGGAGATCACTGGAGCTAATCTAATGAGCTATCTGGGATCCCCTAAGCTTCCCTTCCTGAGTTTCCATCACAGCCAGGGCCCCTGATGCAGCCCAGGTGATAGAGTGAAGGGGTGCAGGTGAGGGAAGGCAGAGGTGCATAGGGATAGAGGTGGCATTCCTGGACTTCCATGGAGCAGTCAGCATATTGGGTTAGCCTGAAGAGCATTCTGCTTGGCGTCCACACACAGCAGAGTAATGGCCCGGAGGACCTCACCCACGTTGCTAATGAGGAGTTGCTTAACTTCTAAAGGCCTGTTGACCTCTGGCCAGCTCCAGGCTGCTCCCCAGATCCCTGAGTTTGTTCTGGGCTTCCCAGAATGTGCTTCCCATCAACTTCCTGCAGCTCACCAGAGTGTCTGAAGTGGAGAGTGAGGTAAGTTGATACTCAGTGTAGCTCTGGGCCTAGTCCAGCCTAGCAGCCCAGCCCTGATTACACAGGCGGGCAGGCTCCCTGCACTATGTGACCAGCTGCATGGCTGACATGCCGGGCGACCAGAGCCGCTTATGATTCCCAGGAGGGGAGAGCTCAGGTCTAGGGCATGGGCTCTGATGGACGATTGTTATTGCAATGTGTGTGCAGTTGAATGACATCATGCTATTGAGTGCATGAATTTTTTTTGTCAGTCTTTTAACACAAGTTTATGTTTTTCAGACCTTAAAACTGCAGGTCATTTTTTACATTTGCTATTGAGAGCAGATGTGACTGATCCCTATCGGGTTCTACTGAAAAACGGCAGGGTTGCAGAAGGTCAAATGCAGAACGCCTTTCAATCTCCATTATTATTTCCTCCAGTCAGTGGCCTCAGCAGGAAGCCCATGCTTGGTAATGGTAGCCTTCTGGAGACTCTCCACGCTCCTAGCCCCAGCCCCTGACCATTGGTGATTCTCACATGGAAAGCCACATGTAGGTTCAGTGGGCTGGCAGGGGAAAAGAGCATGGGCTGAGAAGCAGGAGACTTGGCACTCCCTGGTCTGGGCTTCCCTGTCTGTACAATGGGCATGTGGACTGGGAGGTCTGTAAGAGACTCATGACACTACTCTTGGATTTGGAGATGATCAGATTGGGAACTGTGTCTTTGGCATTGTTAGGTGCCCCTCCAGTGATTTGGGGAAGTTCCAGGAGATGCCTTTAGTGAATGAAAATGTCCACTCTTTCCCTGCCCTGATACTTGGCAGGTTGAGCCAGAGTGAGGAATAGGTTTGGTGTTCCCCACACGAGCACTATCTTCCATGTCGGTATCCATCATTGGGGTCTAGTGGTTACTCTTGAGGGCAGCTCTATTTTTACTGGTCACTTTTACAGGAAAATTTCCAGCTCAGACTTGGGAAAAGACATGCTCCCTCCAAAATCAGATTCCTTTATTCTTGGAAGATTGGGGGAGAGGAAGGGGTTGTAGGGGGTGGGCCCGTTTTGGTGTCCACAGTTGTGGTGAGCACTGACCTGAGTCTAGGATCCTGATGCAAAGTGGGTGGGAGAGGGCCTGGAAGATGACTCTGGAGGAGACTCAACTCCCAAACAGAAAGACTGCACTTGCTTGAGAGCACAGCTGGACCTGTTCTGGGCTGTTTTCACAGAGGTAGCACTAGATGTTCCCCTCCCTAAGCTGCTACCATGGCAAAGTTACGGGGTATTTGTGACATTCTGGGGATGGCCTTTTGATTCAGACAGGACATACACCTCTGAATAGAATCCAGGGGAGTCAACTTTCTGGCCATAAGGGCTTAAGTGTTACTATGGGAATTCAGCCATACATTCATTCATCTGCCCATCAATTGCTTCATCCATGTAAACACACATCCATCCATCCATCCATCCATCCATCTATCCTTCCTTCCTTCCTTCCTTTATGGAGCATCTCCTTGTGTCTTCCTCTCATTAGGATGTAAAGATGGACAAGGCAGTCCCTGCCCTTGAGCTCAGAGCAGGCCCAGTAAAGAGTTCAACTGGATATGATGCAGACAGTAAGGGAGATGGGATAGAGTGAAACTCCATGCTTACCTCCAGAGGGAAAGTTGAATGCCATAGGAATGCAAGGGGAGAAAGAACGGGGAAAGGAGTGGGGTTGAGAGGATTCACTCAGAAGAGGGTGCCAGCAGGAGGCTGTGAGGTTCAAGGACACTATTGACCTTGGGTGCCCTGGGCCTTCCTGCTTCACTTCCAGTGGCATCCACAGTGTAAGAGCTGGGCCATCACTGTGTCCCACTGAAAGGGACAGGGTTGAGGTGTGTATATGTGTCATAGCAGGTGGGAAGGCTTGGGGTCCCAAGGTAGCACTTCAGAATTTGGGCATCTAGAAAATGGGGTTCACATTAAAGGTAACTCTGTGTTATTTGGTCCACTTACTTTTTTAAAAGTATATTTTCTTTTAAATAAACTTACTCTTCTTTTTGACTTGGGAACATCTGTTTGCCCACAACACGTGTTCTTGGAAACTTGGTGCATGGTAGCTATTCAGAAAGATTTGCTGACTGGGTGAGGCCAGTTGTGTCATCCAAGGCTGTGGGACTCAGCATGGGAGTCCCATGGGAGTGAGTGGAAGTCCTGGACCTCAACAGAGCTTTGCCAGCAGCAGTAGGAATGGCAGAGTGTTCAACTTTACTCTGACTCTGGTATCCATCTCTAAAAACGGGATGGTTGGAGCTATCTTCCAGCTGAAGCCAGAGATGCGTGGCCTCCCTCAAGCTCATGCCAAAGGATATTATTCTTCTTGATATTTCTATAAACATCTCGACAGCAGTGATTCCATGACTCAGATGCTTCAGCTGTAAAATAATCTCTGTCATATCTTTTCTTCCCTCTGCCCTGTGGGGACAGCATGGGGGCAGGATGAACTCATGGGCAGGGAAGCTCTCTGGGAAGTTCTGAGGCCCGGCCCATTGTGCTTAGCCTGGTAAGCAGCATGGAAGTAACAAGGAGTTAAATGGTTTGGCCAAAGGTAGCCTTTTCATTTTCCAGGGGCAGCCTTCTTCAGACACCTCAGGTTGGCCTTACTTTAAACAGGAGAGAGCAGTTTTTAGCATGAAGCTCTGAGAAGAGGAAGGCCAAAGTGAGTCCTTCCTCAGGCCTTATGGGAAATTTGGCAAGCAGCATTAATAAAGGCATCTTTTTCTTCCTTTAATGTAAAATGCCAGGTTACGGTTGGCTAAAGCGCTGTAGCATTGGAGCCAGTTAATCTTCTGAGTCCATATTTTTTACTGGCACTGCGGGAGCTGTCTTGGGTTTTTGTTTCCAGCAGTGGGATATCAGGATTTGTATCCTATGGTATATTCAAAGAATAATTCCCTTTTCTTTGATGTTCCTCGGACATCTTGAGACACTTAGGGGTGCACTCTCAGGGAATGTCGGAGGGCTGGGTTGCACAGCCCTCATTATGCTATTAAAATAGATCCAGTGAAGGAGGACTATGAATTTCTTGAGCAGAAAACTGCATTGCTAAGTGGAAGGCTGGTTCAGAAGTCACTCCTTGTCCTGACTTCTTGAACCAAGAACTATATTTTATTGCAGTTTGGGCAAGAGTAAGATGCTTTGCTGCTTCTATAATTGTTTCACAGTTAGAGGTTAACATGGATTGTTTTTCCTGACATTTGGAAAAATCATACTTAAAAAAATATAGTTTAGACTAAAAAAAGAACGTTGAAAACACTGTCAGTTCATAAACTTGAAAAAAGTTTTAAAAACCTGCTGTTACTATGGGATAATTCTAACAGTCTCTTTGAAGTGGCATTTCTTCCCCTAGCCTTTGCTCACCAACCCGACAAAGCCCAGCCAAGGTGATTTTCCCAAGGGGCTATTTCCATCACATTGTTCTTCTGGTTACAAGACTTCAGTGGCTCCCTACTGCATCCAGAAGAAAGTACTGTACAATTAGCCAAATTGGTCAGACCCTCCCGATCAGGCCCCCCGGAGCCCTTTCAACCCTATCTACCAGGTGGGAAGCCTCCTTCCACCCCAGCGGGCTTCACATGGCCACTGTTAGATGTCCAGTGCTTCTCAGTCCCTTGTCTCTGTTTCTGTTCTCCCCATTTCCTGGCACTTCTCCTCTGTCACCCCCGGTCTCCACCCATCATCATTCAGTTCACCTCGTCCATCCAGAACAAGTCTCAGCTCCTTTAAAAAGCTTTCTCTGATCATTGCAGCCCTGGGTGCTTCTCCTTTCTCCTTCTCAATTTTACATGCACATTATGGAGAGGCAACCAGTTTATTAGCAAAAGTCACACAGACCTGGGTTTAAAGCTCAGCTGTCGTATGCTGTGTGACTTCAGGCAACTTGCTTAACTCCTCTGATTTTCACTTTCCTCAGACAATGGCGATATATGAATACATACTTACCTCACAAGTTTGATATGCAGGGTCATGAGATAAATTAGGTGAGAACTCTCAGCCTAACATCTGGCATTTGGCAAGTGCACTGAGAATGTAGTTTCTTTCCCACCTTATGACACTTCCTACATTCAAATAGTTATACTTATTGGAGGATTTGCCACAGCTCTGTCCATAGGACTCAAGCTCTTGGAGAATGGGGACTCATCTCCTATCACTCATAGTGCCTTGCATAGGACGAGATCAAGAGACACTGAGATGAACAATCAGGTGAAAGGGAAGTTGATGGGCTTTAAAAGAAGTGCCCAGGGGACTGTCACATCAGAGCCATGCCCATGAAGGCTAAGCCAGTGGCACTTAGGCGATTCATCAATAGAGCTGACCGAATTATTGTACTTCTCTTTTCTGGATGGCAGTAAGGGACCTCAGAGTCTCCACAGAACTGAGAGTAGGGAAGAGGTTTGCTCCAAAGCATGCTCTATCCCTGGGGGCTCAGGAAACATGTTAATGGTGAGCTTAACTGGAAACCCCTTAACCAGCTGATCTAACAGCCTCTCCTCTATGACCTGACAAAACCATCAATGATCACTAGGGAATTTCAAGAGGGACTTTTAGTTATTTTGCAAATGAAGGAGCTAGGGAGGAGCATTCTCAGAGATAAGGGAGAATGAAAGTGGTGAGGAGGGCCCAGGGCCATTGCAGCACCTGGGGAGGTGGCTGGACTGTGGCACTAGGCGCAGACAGTGGGGAGAAGGGATGGTGGGTGGGGTGGCTCTGTGGACAAGCTGCAGAAGTTGCAGGCCGATGCTGGTGACATTCCCCTTGTTTGCCATGCCTCGATAATCTGGGTGGCCCCTCATCAGGGTGACACAACCTGCTATAAGGTCCCATTCCAATACTACCTACTCCCTGAAGCCTTCCCAGAACCTTCATACAGAGGAACCTTGCCCTGTGTTGTCCTCTGACCTCTGAGCAACAACCGAACATGATGCCTTCCCTTATCTAACACCCTCACCAGAATGCAAGGCCTCAGAAGCAGTTGCTCTGTTGAAGGGGTTTTCCTCTTTCACCCTCTCACTTACTGACGTTTATGGGGAGTTGACTGTGTCCCTGGTGCTATCGTAAGTATTCTATATGGATTTCCTCATTTCATCTTCATGAGAAATGCATGAGGTAGGCAGTATGCTTAGCCCTACCTAAACCCAGGAAAGCTGAGGCTGAGGGCCTGAGTGATTTGCCTCGGGTCATACAACTTATTTTGTAAAGGAGCTGGGATCTGAGCCCAGTCCAGCTCTGGAGTTTGCATTGCTAAGCATCATGCTACTCTGTCTCCCACCAGGCACAGAGGCAGTCCACAAAAGACAGTCATTGTACTGTCATTGTAATGCTTTCAATACTGCTGCTGCTGATATGCTGCTAGCTTTGATTCCAGTAACTACAACTACTGCTGCAACTAGTACTACAACAACTACCATAATTACTACAACTACTACAACAACCACTACTGCAACTACAACATCAACTACATTATCAACTACTGCTACCAAGTACCACTGTAACAACAACTACTAGCACAGCTACAGCTACTACTTCAGCTACTATAACTACTACCACAGTAATCACCACAGCGATTACTACAACTGCTATGATTACCACTGCAACTACAACTATAGCAATGCCTCTCCTGCTGAAACATCTACAACTGCTACTACCACTACAATCACTGTAGCTATAACAACAACTATATGATGGCAACAACTACTAATACAAAACTACCACAACTACTACTACAACAATGCAACAACTACTACTACTACCACTTCTCCCGGATTGGGCTAGGAATCTTTATAGGGCAAGGATCAGAGAATGAATTCTCCTTTCTTTCTGCCAATATAGCATGGTTGCAAGTATGGGCTCTGGAGCCAGATTGCTTCAATTCAGAGCCTGGCTCTGTCAGTTATGAGCTGTGCCACACTGGACAGGCCACTTAATCTTCCTGTGCCTCAGTTTCCTCACTTGTAAATGGTGATGATAATGGTCTGCCTACATCAGAGGATTACAAGAGCTTCTATACATAAAGCACTTAGAACAATGACTGGCACCCAGCAGGAGCTCCATGTGAGAGCCATTTTCACTTCTCTTCCTTCTCCTGAGTCATAGTTTCTTGTTCTCAGCTGGCTTTCCTAAGTTCTTATTACGGGGAGAAGGCTCAAAAGTGGTTTGCTGATATGCTGGAGGGGCTGGTCTGGGGACCTGGGAACACAGAAGTGTGACGACAGGAGCTCTTTCAGAAACCATCCCCAAGAGGCAAATGTGTGCTTCGGGCAGGCAGTCCTGAGCTTGTGCACATTGAAGGACCGAAAGTAATTTCTTAGAGACTCTGGGGTAATAGTGCTAGACAGGTCCTTGGGGACTATCATGGAGGAGCCACTTTTTGAACTGGATGGAGAAGAGGGGCAGCACTGGAAGGAGTTGGAAGATGAGGATGAGAGAAGACAGGGAGGGCAAGGCCTGTGTCTGGACAGGGGCTGAATCAGAGGGAATACCCAGAGGTGTTTCCTAAAGCACTCAGAGCTGTGTCCTTCCACATGTGGATGGGAGGACAGGCCAGGCACCA
The DNA here is from genome assembly GCF_029281585.2 of Gorilla gorilla gorilla. Lineage (NCBI taxonomy): Eukaryota > Metazoa > Chordata > Mammalia > Primates > Hominidae > Gorilla > Gorilla gorilla. Next base: position 120,186,639 of record NC_073236.2, read on the forward strand.
ATCTGGGCAAGAGGCCCCAGATGTAGGCTGCATGGTGAGGTGTGCAAGGATCATATTCTTCCTGGTGCCCTGGAGAGATGAGCTCACCCTCTCTGAACCCTTACCTCACAGTAGTTTTCCTCTCCTGTGGCATGGTGGGATCAAGGGCTTTGACATCAGGCTGATCTGGGTTTAAAATCATAGCTCCTTCCCCACAGTGGTGTCATCACGGGGTCTTAGGCAAGTGCTGGCTTTTGTTTGATCCTCAGTTTCATCTTTAAAATGAGGACAACAACACTTGCGCTATAGGGTTTTCCTGAGGATTAAATCACATGATATTTGTAAAGGGTGTTGAACATAGCAGACAATAAATAGGGGTCTTTTTATCCTCCAACACTGGTTCTCAGGATGTGGTCCCCGTGCTGGCAGGATTGGCATCACATGGGAACTTGTTAGACATGCAAATACTTGGGCTCCATCTACTGAATCTACTGATTTAGATTTTACTGAATCTCAAATCTGGGGTAAGGCCCAGCAATCTGTGCCCTCCCCACTTTCCAGGTGCTTCTGCTGCAGGCCTAGGCTGAGAAGCGTGGACCTAGTGCAGATCAGGATTAAATGCAAGAACACTTGTGAGGCTGCTGAGCACAGAGCCTGGTACACAGTAGGTGCTGAATATCTGATAGCTCCCCTTCTTCCTCCTACCCAGGCAAGGCCAAGCCCGATGGCTTACCCGAAGAGGTTAATGCTACCGCAGACCTCCTGGAGGTGAAAGGGCCTTGTTCTCCCGGAGGATAGACACATTATGACGGCTTCATTTGATTAAAAGGGGATGTTGATCATTAGTTATGACCCAAATTTCTTCTCTCCCCAGCAATCACTCAAAGTGTTCCCAGATGCGCAGGGGGCTGTTGGGTACCTGTGAATACAACATCCCTTTATAACAAGGACGCCCATACTAATGGAGACTTTCAGAGAAGGGTAGTGGGCCTCCGCACCCCCTCAGGCCTGCCTTAGGTTTGATGGAGTGAATGATTGAAGGGAAACATATGCATTCCAGATTGGACCCAAAGAGCTGAGCTTTGAGCGGCGGCCTGCTTCCAGCGGCTGCCAAGGGGCGGTGGGGGAGCTCAGCAAGAATTTGTTGTTCCCGTGGGGCTAATTATTGACTTTTAGAGGCAAGTAGCCGCCCCAATTTTGGTTAGCAGAGTTGTTCGTTACTGCATAATTAATAGGAAGGGGGAGCCCTGGTGCGGAGCAAGGCAAAGGGAAGGCCAAATGCAAATAGCCTGAATATTTTTGTTTAAGGAACATGGGACAACAGTGGCCAAGGTCAAATATTCGGTTCTTTTAGACAGAGTGGGCAGCCACTTAGGCTGGCAGGGCTGGCTGGAAGGGGGAAGGCGGGCATGAAGGTGAAGGAATCAGAGTTCTGGCCTTAGGCAAATTTGAGTGGTTTGAAGGATCACTGCCCCAGTGGCCCCAAGGCGGGTTTAGTTTTAGAAAGAATGAGCTTTGCTCCCAAGCTCAGGAAGCAGATGAGGAATCTTCCATCTGCAGGCGATGGAATGGGCCTCCCGAGACCTCTGATGATGTGATGATGTTTGAAGGAAATTCGCTGATGCTGGGATATGGACAGAGCTCTACCAGCCTGGAAAATGAGACAGGGTTCACTCAGCATTGAATGGAGACCTAAAGGTGGTCAGGGCATGGGCGTGGCTGAGGATTTAAGGCTTGGGTCTGGTTAAACTTCTTGTGAGGCGGAAGACAAGAGACAGGATGCAGGGAACCTAAGCTGTCTCTCAAGCCTGTGGTTACAGCAGCTTTTTCTTGCTAGGAGCTGATGTGTCCTAAGCCTTTTGTGCTGCTTTAGGTCTAAGCTAAAACACCTTCAGGTCCCTGAACTATGGGGTGAGGGCCTGAGTGCCTGACAGACCTCCGTGGAGGGAGCCCCTGGGGAAGGGTGGGCAGGTGCAGAAGGAGGGGAGGAGAGCCAACGGGCAGGGCAAGGGAAATGTGAACCTCCTGAGTGGCCTTGACCTGAGTTTCTCTATGCTGTGGGGCTGGGAAAGTTCCAGAATGGGAGTTCGAATATGAAGCCCTGGCTGGAAAGTCAGGAGCCCTGGGTTCTACCCGGTTCTGTCACTCACTAGCTGTGTGCTCTGAAGAAGTCCTGCCCTACTGGGCCCTACATCTTCATCTGCAGAACTGAGAGGAATGAATGTTCTTAAGGACCCTTTTGAAAAATCTCTTGGCCTATGACACTGCAGTAGAGAAAAATAGAATTGGTATGATGTTTCTCTTCGACTATCATGCTTTCCTCTCCCTTGGTGTCACAGGTGGGAGATACAGTGGAATGAAAGACACAGGGGAATGCTGGAGGCAGAAAGCAAGGCTGTGACCTTGTGGAACGTGGCTGCTGGGTTATGGCTTCCTGGGAACAAGACTCCAAAGTGAGGGGGGCAGCATCTTAAAAACAGATGCAATCAACTTTGGGGCAAACCTCTAAACAGGCTTTACTTCATTCATGCAGAGACTCTTCTTCATCTTTCATAATCTGTCCGAATTACAGGTAAATCAAGTTCATCATGGAGGAAGGTGGGCATTGGAGGTGGTGGAGGAAGGAATGACCACGGAGGTTGAAAACAATACACATTTATTATGTTACAGTTCTGGAGGTCGGCAGTGCAAAATGGGGCTTATGGGGCTAAAATAAAGGTGTTGTCAGGGCTGCATTCCTTCTGGAGGTTCTAGGAGGGGATCCATTTCCTTGCCCTTTCCAGCATCTAGAGGCTGGGCAGATTACTTGGCTCGTGACCCTCTCCTGCATCTTCAAAATCAGCAATGGCTAGACAAGTCTTTCTCATCTCACATCACTCTGGCACTGACAGTTCTGCCTCCCTCTTCCACATTTAAGGGCCCTTGTGATTACAGTTAGGCACACCTAGACAATCCAGGATGCTATCTCTATTTTAAGGTCAGTTAGTTAGAAACTTTAATCCCATGTGCAATCTTAGTTTCTCTTTGCCATATAATGTCACATAGGCACAGGTTCCAGGCATTATGACACGGACACCTTTGGGAAGCCCTCATTCTGCCTACTACAGGTGTTAGTTTACAAAGAGCAGTACCAACCCCAGGTGCCATAAGCCCCAATGACAGTGGCCTCATTCCCAAAGATTGGCTCCTGGGCAGCCTTTTGGGGTACCTGGTTTCAGAGTTGGGGGCATTCTTCTCTCCCTGACTCGGGCCAGGTGTCTTTTCCCAGGATGTCCCTTCCCCACAGGAAGGGCTGTCCCTACACTGTTGAACACCCCAGGGCCTCTGTGGGCATTCGGGGATATTGGCTCTGGGAAAGCAAATTTCCCCAGGCTGAAGGAGATTTTTCATTCAGCCATTGCTTTTTGGAGGGGTGCGGAATGAGGCTGCCCAAATTGCAGGTGAATCAAGTTCATCCATTCCACAAAGAGAGGCTCTTATAATAGAGGAATGGAATCTGTTAACTTTTTCCCTACTGCACGAAGGTTTAACTCCCTTTAAAATGTCAACAACTCTTAGACAAGGAGGTATGATGTGCTTATCAGAGGCCTTTTCTCAGAAAAATTTATTGTCCGAGAGATGCCATAAAAGATTTCTCAGACTCTGGATCCCTCTTGCCTCCTAAGCCCCTTTTCTAGCTCTTTCAATAAGAAATTACCTTTCAGGTTTTGTCTACTTTTTATTTTGTGTGGCCTTTTTTTTTTTTTTTTTTTTTGGGTGCTTCATTGTATAACAAGAACTTCGCATCAATTGGAGCGTCAAAAGATTACACAGTGATTTGTCTTTCTCTTGCCTAATAAAAGCGTCAGATATTCCTAAGAGGTTGGTGGTTGCTTTCTCTGGATCAACCCGGAGGCCCTGAGCTGCCTGAGTGTGGGAGGAAGTTTGCCCATTAGCTACTGCTTGGGAGGGGCTTGTTACCTAGCTTCCTCACTAAGGTCTTGGGCTCTAGCTCCTAGTCAGTGGCCAGAGGGACAAGGACATGGATTGTGGAGTCTCTGGCAACAATGAAAGGCTGAAACACTTTTACGCTGCTTTTAGATGGTGCTTTTGGGACGTGAACAAAAGTTCTCTGAAAAGACAATTTGGATGAAAGGGACTTTATTTCAGTGACGTTTACAAACTGAGGAGACGCAGCCTCCCATCAAAATGAAGGTGTGTTCCAGAGAACAAAGGGAAGGCTCAGGTTTTATAGCAAAATTTCTCACCAGGTTCCCAATCAGGCCCATTTATGCAAGTGAAGAATTGACAGTTCTGCTTGGTTGGTGTAGCTGAATTCTCATTGGTCAATACAGCTGAGACCTCACTGGCTAAGGCAGGTGAGCTCTGATTGGTTGGTTCAGGTGTTTTTTCTTTTTGTTTTTTTAATTTTTATTTTCAGTAGTGAAGCTTGCAAGGTGAGTTTTGAAAGTCCCAAAGTGAAACAGAGGTGTGAATTTTCCAGGGACTTGGAGTACGTGTGTGACCCCTAGACAGCAAACGACCACCTGGCTCTATTTTAAATCTAGGCCCTGTGGAATCCACCCTGAGGGACTGACCCTTTCACATTCACATTTGTTCCCGGGGAAACTGTTTAGTTTCCCCATAGGCCTCCTGTCTGTGAGAGGAAGCCCATTTGTATACAGCTAGATTAATTTCAGAATTTCTTGTAACATAAATAAAAAATAGAGTATATAATATTGTAGTGGGGAAGAATATTTCTTTGTAGGAGAAGAAATGAAGTAGTCAGGTTTTGAGAGATGGTAGGGTTCTTGCCCTGATCCTGAGGGACTTTGAATTTTAATCCTCAGGTCAGTTTGCTGGGCTGTGTTGTGTTTGTGACGTAGTGTTTGGAGCAAGGATGTCTCGCTGCCCTGAGAACCCCTAGCTTTCTCCTGAGTATTCCAGGGACAAACGGATACAGGAGGGGAACTTCTAACGATTCAGTTTTGCTCCTGCTAAAACTCAAATTGGGCCTATTTTTAAATCAGAAGTTCTGTTCTATTGGCCAGAAGCCTTAGTAGAAATATAATGTGAGCCACATATGTCATTTAAAATTTTTCTAGTAGCCACATTAAAAAGTAAAAAGAAACAGGTGAAATTAATTTTAGTAATAGATTTTGTTTAACCCAAATATGTCCAAAATATTATGTGGACATGCAATCCATACAAAAATATTAATGAGATATTTTACTTTTTTTTTTTGCATTCAGTCTTCAAAATCCAGTGTGTATTTTACACTTAGAGCACATTTCTATTCAGATGCTAAATTTTCATTGGCGATACTTGATCTGTATTTAGAGTTCATAAAATTGAGTGTTGAAAATGCAGATTCACACACCCAAAGTGTTCCAACCATACTTAAAAGTTTTCCAATAACTGACTGAGCTATTAGTTTTTAATTTTAAATTCATTACAATGAAATAAAATTCAACGTTCATCTTCTCAGTTGTGGTAGCCAGGGTGTGAAGCCTCCCTGGCCACATGCGGCTGGTGACCTCTGGATGGAACAAGATGGATGGAGGGCATCATTCCACAAACCACATGAAGGAAACGCATGACTTGAGTTAGGAGGTCAGGCTGTGGGCAGTGGTACCCAGGCCTTCCCCGCCTCTGGATCTGGCTGCAGTTCTGAGCTCATGCTTTGCTGCCCGCTACTCCGTGCGTGTTTAGGATGCCAGGCCTCTGCTCTTGAGGCTTTCATTTTACTTCTCTCAGTCATTAATTCACACATTTAATCAAATCAGTTGAGGGCTTAACTATGAGCCAGGTGGATATTGTGGTGAGTTGAGCAAAAGAATCTAGGCCCCTGCCCTTTGAGGAACTTAGTTAATTTGAAACACTGCGGGCAGCTAGACAATAGGTAAACAAGCAGGATCATTTCAGATGATGGTGACTGCAATGATAATTGCAGGGATAATACCTAGAGACAATCCAGTGGGTGAAACTTTTAGAGCAGGGGCAGAGAGGCCTCTCTCAGGATAGGTCAGTGGAGCTGAGACCGGGAGACTGTGGGCCAAGTAGAGATTCAGAAGAACAAGCATGCCAGTCAGTGAGGGCTCAGTGCACAGGCCCTAGGATGTTTGCAATCCAGGAGGCCTGTGTGGCAGGAGCTTGGCAGAAGATATCTGTGCAGGAAGTGATGTCTTTAGTGGTTGGTGAGCCCTCCAACCATGGGAAGCAGAATGGAGTGGTGCTTACCCCCTCTGGCTCCAGATGTGGTTGCCTTTGCTCAAACCCCAGTCGCACCCACTAGCCTTGGGCTATTACTTATCATCTCTGGGCCTCTGTTTTTGCATCTATAAAATGAGGGTAATAACCCTGTCTATAGATTTGTTGTGAAGATTCAACATGTTATTACATGTAAAACACCTGGCAAATTGGAGGTGCATGGAAATGTTAGTTACCGTTATGGTTCACTTATCAACTATGCCCAGCTCAGCACTGGGCTCTCCTAATTCTGGGATGGAGATGGATACATGAAGGAGAATGAGTGGTGGTTGAGTTTTTGGTTCCTGTGCTGACCACGCATGTTTGCAGCACCCTCTCCCCCATGACAGCTGCCCCACAGGAAGTACTTCAGGAGAGGCACTGAGGGAGCACGGGGCATGTGGGTAGGACACTGCCACCTGAGTTCTCCTGAGTTCCTGACTCAGCTTGGCCCATGCACCAGGTGCGGGGGATAATGGAGAGCCCAGCTGGGCAGGTGGACCAGCTCTGCTCAGCCCCAGCTCATTCAGTTCCTCTCCATCACTTGTTTGTTGACAGGTTATCATGGCAACAGAGGAGGCACAGAAATGAAACAGAACCGCATGAAACGGAACAATCTGGACTTTGATTTAACATTGATTATAATTCTGCTCTCTGTCTCTCATGTCTCTTCCAAGTCCTGGCTCTTTTCTTCAGTCTTGGGATATCTTTTTGTCTCTTGCCTCAGAGAATCATATGACTTAAAAATAAACTCACCCCTGAACTTCAGAAAAACAGTGATTTATTTTTCCCACATAGAATGCATCTTGAGGGAAGACCTGCTCTCCTGGGAACTGGGGAATTAGAGGGCCTTGCAATTCAACAGCCGCTCCTACAGGGCTGGTGGGGGAGGGCTGTGAAGATCACATATTGTCATCATCACTTTATTTTTAAAACCCCCATCCAGGCTCCGCAGTGTTCAGCATTTCCAGTCGAGCATTCAAAATGTCTCATAGTTGAGGAAGGAGGCCTAGTGAAGAGTTTTTTCCAGGATTTTAATTACCAGTGTGTGTAACATGCAGAACTTTTATTGGGCACCCAGCCAAGCACGGGGCTGGAGAGGGGTAGGCTCATTTCCAGCCTGGAGCTCTCCAGCCTGCATGGCTCAGGTGGGTGTTGGCCCACACAGACTCAAAAACTGATGCTGGTCTGAGAAACAGAAGCAAAGAGACCCCACCTCATGCAAAGACATAACTGGTGCACCCGTTCACCGATTCATTTGTTAAACACATATTTATGGGATACTGCTGTGGTCTGAATGTTTATGTTGTCCCCAAATTCATATATGGAACTCCACCCCAGCATGATTATTAGGAGGTAGAGCCTTTGGGAGGGGATTAGCCCATGGGGGTGGAGCCCTCATGAATGGAATTAGTGCCCTTATAAAACTAGGCTCCCGAGACACTCCTCACCCCTTCCACCATGCGAGGACATGGTGTGAAGAGGGCTGTCTATGAGGGAGCAGACCCTCACAAGACCTGGAATCTGCCAATAACTTGCTCTTGGGCTTCCCAGCCTTCAAAACAGTGATAAATAAATGCGTGTTGTTAATAAGTCACCTCTTCTGTGGTATTTGGTGATAGCAGCCTGAACGGACATGCCTACTACTGCCGGGCACTGGTTAGACCCTGAAGAAAGAGTAAGAGACACAGTTTCCTATTCTGCATGGGTTCTGCACTTGAGTTGGGAAAATAAATAGGATAATAAGAAACGTGTACAGGATATTAAATATTGATATGGGCTATGGTGAAAAATAAAACAAGGTGGTAATGGGGAGTGTTGGGCATATGTGTGAAATTTTATTTTATTTCATTATTTTTTTTTTGAGACAGGGTCTTGCTCTGTCACCCAGGCTGGAGTGCAGTGGCATAATCATGGCTTACTGCAGCCAGCCTTGACCTGATGGGCTCAAGCAATCCTCCTACCTCAGTCTCCTGAGTAGCGGAGAATACAGGCATGCACCACCACACCCGGCTGGCTGGTGGGTAGTTAGTGGTAGTGGTGCAAAGTCATGAGATTTTGGATGTAATTTGAAGGTTGAACTGGTACCATTTGTGGTGGGATTTGATGTGGGGATAGGACAGAGAGGAGTCAAGGATGATTCCAGGACTTTTGGCTTGGATATTAGTCAGGGTTCTCCAGAGAAACAGAACCAATAATATATGTGTGTGTATGTGTACATACATGTAGAGACAGAGAGGGAAGGAGATTATTTTAAGGAATTGGGTCACATGATTGTAGAGGCTGCTGACAAGTCCAAAATCTATAGAGTGGGCCATCAGGCTAAAGACCCAGGGAAAAGCCAGTGTGTAGTCCGAGGCCATCTGTTGGAGAATTCCCTCTTGCTTGGGGGAAGTCAGTCTTTTGTTCTGTTCAGGCCTTCAACTGATTGGATGAGACCCACATTTATGGAGGCCAATCTGCTTTACTGAAAGTCTACTGATTTAAATATTCATCTCGTCCAATAAAAAGAAAAGAAAACTTCCTCATAGGAACATCCAGAATAACGTTTGATGAAATATCTAGGCACTGTGGCCCAGCCAAGTTGACACATCAAATTCATTATCATAGCTTGGCAACTAGAAGAATGGATTTGCTATTGACTGAGAAGGGGAGGGCTTTAGTGACTCAGGTTTGGCTGGGTGGTCAGGAGTTTGGTTTGGGGCATGTTAAGTTTGAGACGTTGTTAGACATCTGGATGGAGATGCCAATAGGCAGCTATGTAATGGGCCTGGATTTCAGTGACAAGGACCAAGCAGGGGATAGATGGTTGGAAGTCATAAGCTCTCAGAGATGGCATTTAAAGCTACAAGAAGAGGGAATGAGAACCCAGCGGAAGGAAGCACAGAGGGAACCATTCTTATGGGCTCTTTTCTTATCAGGAAATCTGTGCCCAAGGTGGCTCTCCACCTGCCTGGTCAGAGGACAGCTGTGCTGCTTTGGACTCTGGGCTTCTTGCATTGAGCTCTGCCAGAAAAAACAAAACAAAACAAAACAAAAAACCCAACCGAAGGGGCCAAGTTAGTTCTGGAATCACTTGTAGGGATGGGGTGAGTGGAGCTCTAAGAACATGCACTGCAGTCTGATGTGTTTCAGGCTTCCCCTCTGACGTTCTGGTGGTTCTCAGTGTCATGTATTCATTCTCTCAACACCCTCGTACTGAGTACCAGCTCTGCTTCATGTTTGGTATCTCCCGGAAACACACACAACAGGCACTGTCTGATGGGGCAGACACAGACATGCGAGTGAAGCTGTGTGGCAAGTGCCCCGGGAGTGGGAAAGCCAGGGGTGGGGTCCAGAGGAAGGACAGCTCACTCGCAGTCTTCTGGCTTGGAATCCAGCCCCTTCTTTGCAGCTAGTATCTTTTGCAAGATGCTGTCAACCTCCATCCACTCAATGTCATTGCCTCTTTTCCTGAGTGTTTGTCTACCTTCTGGCTGGGCACCTGGACTCTCCTGCACACCCACCTTCTTGGCCCTTGGCTCATCTGCTCTTATTTGGCCTGCTTGGATTGTCATACCCCAGGTCCAGGGCCATTCTCATGGGCCCAAGCCCGATTTCTTTCTTTGCATTTAGCGAGTTGTCATTTTTCCCTCCCTTTGCGTAGGGATTCAACTCCTGCAATCAACTCCAGGGTTGTTAGCTTAGCTAGGACACAGCCCCAGCCTGGAATAATATCATTGAAGGCAATTTGGAAGTTTCCATCATGTTTCAATAACCTCATGAGCTGTTTTATGGGCAGAGCTTTTGCGGGGAGGCAAAGGCCTGGATGGCAGAGACTTTGAGATGCTCCGGCCCTTATCTCAGGTCCATCTCTTCTTACTCCTCAGTGTCTCTGCCTGTCTGGCCCAAAGCCTTGAGCTAACTCTCCAAACCTGGCAAAGCTGGAAGCTTTGTCACCACTTTCAAATGTTCTGTCCCATGGCTGGGTGCCAGCACCACACAACCCAGGCATTTTTATCCCTGAATGCCCACGTCCTCCCTCCTGGTCCGGATTGTAATCTTGCCTACATTTCAAAGGTAATTTCATCCATCTGGCCCTGATTCGGGCATCCCAAGTGTGCCTGATGAAGACTCAGGTGCCAAGATTTTTCAAACTGGTTCCAAGCAAACCCCAAGCAGGCCCCAAGGCAGAGGTTCCTGTGTATTTTCTGGGTAAGATGCTCTCTGCCCACCAGAGCATGCAGTGTTCTCTTACGGAGAAGTCAAGGGAGACCTAATTGCTGTAAACGCTGTCTCTGGGAAGAGGTTCCCAGGCAAAGAGAGCTGGGCTCACAGGCCAAGTATGGAACCTTGAATCACAGGGGCTTGGCTGGGAAGGGGCACACAAGACAGAGGGGATTGGGGGGAGCATGCTGGGCTGGCTGGTGCCTGGCCTCCACCTTACTAAGCCTCTTGGTGTGATGTCCCTTCTTCTGGCCTTGCTGCTCTTCAGCACATAGTCCCTCATGCTGGTCCCCTAGGACAGGGGATCTGCATCGAGATAGAAACTGGAGAGGGGGAACCAGGAAGGGCAAGAAACGAGAGCCCTACATGGAGGAGGGCCCAACCCAGACTCCAGGAGTTTGCCTGTTGCCAGAGAAGCTGCTGAAGGCCTTTGCTGGTGGGACAGGCACTTGCTGTGCCCAGCTTCCAGGTACTCCTGGACAAGCCTTTCTCCCTGCCACCCTTTGCACCTGAATTCAGCGATCAGCTGCGGGGCAGCTCACTGGTGACCTCGCGCTCAGGTGGAGCTTTCCCCCGCCAAACCCTGGGGACTCTGGAAAGCATCCTTGTTATGTTGGCTCACAATCGCTCCCTCCTTGAGCAACCTGGTCCCCCAGGGAATCCAAGTTCTGGGTGGTCCTGAGTTCTCAAATGAAATGCTATTCTAATGATGCCAAGCCAAGTGGCAGAGACACGAGGCCAAGGTGGGGCTCACAGGATGGCATATCTAGATAACAGGATTGGACCCTCAGGTACTGAAAAAGTAAAATGCACTGGGATTGGTGGGAAGCATAGCCTATCAGAATCATTGATGAGCTAGCATTTTAAAAGCTACAATTTGGATATAAATTTGAGTGGATCTGTGAATTGCTTCCTAAACGTGGAAGGAGAGTGACGGAGGAGGAAGAATTGTTTTCATGAAGTGGAAAGAATTTAAATTATACTTTGTACAGGCCTCGAAAGTGTTTGAATATGTTGGTTTTCTCCCGTTAGTGAATATTATTTGCTGACTTGTTTGCACATTTAAAAAAATAGCATATTAAGTAATTTTAGTGTTCAATGTGCAGTTTGAATTCTGACCTAACTTTGGAGGAATAACTTATATCCTTTGGAAGAATCTGTCTATACACACAGATAATGGCTATGCTCATTGGCATGATTTGGTATGTCCAGTACAGACCCTCCCCTTTCAATTCTGACCCCCACCCTTCCACATTACCTACCCATATTGATAAAGCTTCATCTACTCAACTTGCCCAAGTGTGGTTTAGTTTTGAAATATAAAAGGACTGTTGTTCTTAATATGGCAAATTTAGATTAAAATTTAGACATGTTAGTAGTCCTGAAGTGTTTTCTGCCAGCTGGCCTGTACAATTTCTTATGGACTGGGATAGAAATGCATTGGGAGAGTCAAGAATATGGGCTCCACAGGCAGGTACCGCATCTGTCCCATTCTCCACTGTACCCGAACACCCAGCATTCCCTGGGACTCATATCCTGTCAAGCCAACATGCCAGAGCATAGCCACTTCCCTCCCAGGGTACAGCATCAACTGATCCCAGGGCTTGGCCTGAGAAGTGCCCCTTCTCCTTGGGGCCTGGGGCCCAGTCTGCCACCCAGCCCCTTGGGGGAAGGCTTTGGGCTTGTTATGCTTGAGATGCCTGTTAAGTATTCACTGGGAGATGCCAAGTAGGCCATTGGATCTATGGGTCTGGGAGAGGTAATTTTAAATTGGCACATACGTGGTTTCTAAAGCCCCATGAGACAATTGGAAATCACCCAGGGACAGAGTGTTGGGAAAGAAAAGAAGAGACATGAGTTGCTTGGCTCAGGAGACTCCTATATAAACTCTGGAGAAATGAAAGGAATCAGCTGAGGAGTGCTTTTGAGGCAGGAGGAGAACCAGGAGAGTGTTGAGGACATCCAGAGAAAGTGCTGAGAATTAGCCTATCAGGGCTGCCACAACCAAGTAAGACAACTGAGTGACTTAAATAACAGAAATTTATTTCTCATAGTTCTGGGGCTAGGAGTCCAAGGTCAAGGTATCAGCATGGTTGGCTCCTTCTGGAGACTGGAGGGCCTCTGCCCCAGCTTCTGGGGGTTTGCAGGAAGTCTTCAGTGTCCTTGGCTTCAGCTGCATCACCCCGCTCTCTGCCTTCATCCTCACATGATGTTCTTCTTAGGTTTGTGGCCCTGCAGCCAGATACCTCATTTTTATAAGGACATCCACCATATTGAATGAAAGACCCACCCTACTCCAGCATTACCCCATCCTTACTAATTATACCTGCAGAAGAGCAGAATCAGTGGAAAGGAAAAGACCAGAAGGCACGAGCCACTATGGCATAGTGGGGCGAGAGTCTAGTTCTCCTCTCTGTGACTTTCCCTGCAGCCACTGCCTCTCTGAAGCTCTGATAGAAGGTTATAAGTCACTTTAAAACCAAAAACAATTTGCTAAAGAAATGCAGCACAGGGGCTGGGCATGGTGGCTCACATCTGTAATACTAGCACTTTGGGAGGCCAAGGCAGGAGGATCGCTTGAGCCCAAAAGTTTGAGACCAGCCTGGCAACATGGTGAAACCCTGTCTCTACAAAAAGTACAAAAATTAGCCAGGTGTGGTGGTGCATGCCTGTAGTCCCAGCTATTCAGGAGGCTAAAGTGGGAGGATCACTTGAGCTGTGGAGGTTGAGGTTGCGGTGAGCCATGATCGCACCACTGTGCCCCAGCCTGGGTGACAGAGCCAGACCCTGTCTCAAAAAACAAACAAACAAAAACAAAAAACAAACAACAACAACAAAACAAATAAAAATGCAGGGACACAATGTGTAATGGTATAATGGTATTATTGGTGGTTTTTATCTTAATGGCAAAGTTCTGGGGGTTGGAAATTTGGAAATAATGTCACTGAGTGCCAACTTGGGGTAGTGTTACTGGGGTTTGGGTCCAGGCTTATTACCTCTCAAAGGACTGTACTACTAATGTTGCATTTTATATAGAAGTAAGAGACAATTGAAGGAGGCATTAGGGTCTCTGAAAAACCCTTAAAATTCTGCCATTCTGTCCTCTCTCAGTTAGAGTCAGCCTTCCTTGGGCTTCTGTGCATTGCCTCCAAAACACCAGAGATTGTTTCTGAGACAGTGGGCCTCAGAGCTCCCCCTCTACCCCATTCCCTTCTTAGCTATCCAAGCCCCCATGCCCATGCTACCTTACCCAGCTGGTCACTCTGGGCAGGCTGCCCATGGGCCAAGGATGACACTCATCTTTGGATCTCCTAATGGAGGCTCCAAATAAGTGAGCCAGGGAAGCATTCTGAGGCCAACAAAACTTTTACCCTTCCTTTGATATGTCAGGCCCTAGGGGTCCTTTTATAAGCCTGTGGGTAATCTACAAGCCATGGAAATGCCTACCTGTGGATATGGGTGATTATCGGTTTTCAGATGAGTACTTTCTCTATGTAAGGGTGTTTTTTTTGTTGTTGTTGTTGTTTCTTTGTTTGTTTTGAACATTGAGCTCCACAAGGCTGGAGAGCTTGAAGAGCAATTGGATCCATTATCCCCTTAGGTCCTAGCTTCTAGCGGGAGGGGGAAATCATTACTTCTTCATCTCCAGCAGCTGGAGAAACTGGAAAGGGATTAGGGCAGGACCAGAAGAGCAGAAGAACATTCCTCGGACTCCAGGCACAGAACACTTTAAGAGTCCTTATGAAAGGTCTAGTTCCTATATCTGGGCTACCCTGAGGGAGGGTCGCTATGGGGAGATCTGGGGAAGAAATGAAGCCGGGGGAGCTCCTCGAATCCAGAGATGACCAAACTCTCCTGCTTGAGCAGAGAGTTCCCCTGCAATAAGGTAGACTTGCATTTCTTTGAGCCAAAGAAACTGAGTGGAATAAGAGGCTTGCTCAGTGCTATTTTCATGGGAAGCTGAACTCTGAGACCAGATTGGAGGGTGGGTTTCCATCAAACGAGAGGACCCTGCACCCACCACAGATTGGCCTCTCCCAGGCTGGTCGCAGTCATTAACTGGAATCCTATTGGCTGGTTTAGGGGTGTTGCTAAGGAAGCCTTTAAGTGTGGGGTGAGAGGTCGGCAGAGTCTGGTAATGGGAGTTTGGTCCCCCACAAGTACTCAAAAGTTTTTGTAGAAATTCCCTTGTTCTGCCCTCTCAGTAGACGATTGCCCTGTTTGTAGGCCCATCTGCTTTAAACTCTTACAGGAGCTGAAAGGTCAAATGTAGTTTTAAAAGGTTTTAGAAACCAGTGGAATTTCAGGGAGAAGTTCTTCCAAATGTGGTGAGAGGCTGTCTGCTTTACTGAATGGATGTTTATATCTTGTGGTGTGAATAAGAAATATGATCACCAATGCCCAAACCACTTCCTTGGCTAGTGGGTACCTACATTTTCTGCCAACTAGGGCACTGGATATAATCCTTTGACCCTATTTTGTGTTTGACCTCAGAATCTACCCTTTTCCCCTCGGGCTCTCCCTGAATTTTCCCACATTTTCTTCCTGGGAAGTTCCAGCCCTGCCCACTGGTTCGCTGAGACCCAGATGGCACATGGGCATGGATTGGCCATGGTCTAGGGGTGAGGGTGGGGTCGCTTCCCTTGATCCCTGGCTTCAGGTCTGGCACACAGTGGGCGTTCAGAGTACGCATTCAAGTTGGTGGAATGAACTGCAGAAGCCAAGGTGGGAGGAACAAAGTCTCCCCCTGACCTCAATTTGATTTCCTAAGGGGGCTCTGCAGTAAATTTGGTAATGCTCACTTGTCACAAAGATATCTCTTGGACGTTTTGACAGGGCAGGAGCTAAAGGAGACAAGGGTGGAGCAATGAGTACAGCCCAGGAGGATTAGAAGGATTCAATGAGGGCATATCAGAACCATGTTTGGCACTCGTGTCACAAGAGGGTTTCTTAAAGAAATGCAATCTGGGGTAAGAACTGGGTTTAAATTTGGGCTCCATTTTTTACCAGCTGTGGACTTGGTAAGTTGCTTAACCTTTCTGCACCTCGGATTTGCCGTCTACACAGTGAGACTAATCATCACTGACCTTCCTACCTCAAAAATCAGGTGCAGTGCTCAACAGGAGCTAATGAACATTTGTGAGTGCTTTGTGAACCCTTAAGTGCTGTGCATATGGAGGGATCATATAAATAGTCTAGGTTATTGTTGATACAAATATCTGGTTGGCCCACTAAGCTGTGGCCCCACTGTTGAGTTTTTTTGGGCATCAATTTCCTGTTCGCCCATCACCGCTTCTCTTCTCATCCCTGACCTTTTTTCATCTGTATTTCTCCCAACAGCTAAAATTAATTATTTGTGAAGGCTTCCCTAAGCCCCTCCAGAGTGTCAGTGGTGGGGAGAAGTAGGGGGTCAGGACACACTGCTTTCATCATGGAGCGAGGCAGGAGGGAAAAGACGGTGGCTGGATCAAATATCTGCCCCTCACATGCTGCCGGTGGGCAGTGATGCTGGTGTTTTGACACGTGTCAGGTGGTTTTGATTCTAACAATTGCTCACCAGAGCAGTGGGACTTGTTTGGATAAATCAGAACCAGCCTGAATCTGAACTCTTTCTTTCACTCAACAATGGAGTTTGCTCTTCTTTTGTCTCTTCCTAAGTTTCATGTTGCCAGTTCATGGGGCAGCGCACCTGAGCTCCAGGGAAGTGACCTTCATTTTCTTTCTCTCTGGATGATTAACTGGTCTTCCTTCTTCTCAGAGGGCACGTGGGGGGTAGAACAGGTTTTGTGTAGGTGCAGGGTGAAGATGCCGTTTCCACCTGTGGCCTCTGTGTGCCAGCACCATTTCTGCATCAGAGCAGAAGCCATTTGGAAAGTGATGAATTTTCCGTATATCCTTCCCTCCCTCCTCTTTCTTCCTGGAACAGCTTTGTAAATGGATCCCACAAACTAACATTACTAGAGACTTTTAAGGAGGGCATTGGAGATATCAGTGGGCTTAAAAACTAGCAACAGAGGAGTTTGGGTCAGATACAGACCTTGTGGGGCCCATGGGTTCCAAGCAGAGCAATTGCTTGGGTCATGCTTGCTGATTGTGAGGCTCCAGAGAGGGCCTACTTACGAATTTTGAGACTGCAAAGTTATTTCTAGAAACCACTTTCTCAGGAGATATGGCCACCAGGGTACCCACAGAGCATTTCTTATCACATTTGCCCATTCAGTGAACAATCAGTAATTGAGCTCCTACTTTTTGTCAAGCCCTGGGGCAACAGAGATGAATGGGTCTTGGTTCCAAGATGCAGGAAAGTTTATCCTCTAGCAAAAGAGATTAAAAGGTAAACAGGTCTTTTTGATATAAGGTGATTTGTTGGGATGGAGGCAGGCCCAGGAATGTGGCAGGACAGAGGAAATATACTTCTGTGGTGTGGAGTAGTCTTGGAAGGCTTCCTGGAGGAGGCAGAGAGAGAGAAAGAGAGAGAGAGAGCGAGCGAGCTCATGTGTGAAAGATGAATTGGCATTAATAGGAAAGGCTGCATCAAAGGGTTGCTGAAGGGTAGCCAATTTATATGGTTTGAATGTGTGTCCTCACCAAATCTTATGTGGAATTGTAATCCCTGATGTTGGAGATGGGGCCTGGTGGGAGGTGACTGGGTCATGGGGGTGGATCTCTCATGGCTTGGGGCTAAAGGAGAGAAGGGCTGTCTTCTCAATAAGTGAATTATTACCATGTAATATGCAAGCACCTGCTTCGCCTTTTGCCATTGAGTAAAAGCTCCTTGAGGACTCCCCAGAAGCCAAGCAGATGCCAACACCATGCTTCTTGTACAGCCTGCAGAACTGTGAGCCAATGAAACCTCTTTTCTTTATAAATTACCCAATCTCAGGTATTTCTTTATAGCAATGCAATAATGGCCTAACAAACCAACTATCCAGATTCGCTGGGGCTTAGAGTCTTCCCAGGATGTGGGACTCTCAGTGCTAAAACTGAGATAGTTTTGGGCAAATTAAGATGGTAGGTCACCCTAGGTAGTAGAAGGGTCACAACTTTTAGAGTTGGAAAGACCTGGATTCAAATCTCTGCTCTGCTACTTAAAAGCTGTATGACCCTAGGTAAATTGTTGAACCACTTTGAACCCTAATTTCCTTACCTAGAGGATATACAAGCTACCTTCTTAGGACTCTGCCAAGGTCAGTGTTATCGGTAAGAGGAAGTTATTATTTTAGATGGAAAAAGCAGTATTTTCAAATGCTAGGCAGAATATGGTTGGAGTAGAGCTCAAAGAAGTGGGCGGTAAGAAGTTGGCTGGAAATAGAAGCAGGGGCCAGATCATGAGGAATTTAGAATGTTTTCCCTTAGAACAATGGTGGTTCACTAACTTAACTTTACAATATGAGTAAGGCAGTCAGATTCTTGTCTTAGAGAGATTGTCCTGGAAGTAGAGGGGAGCACATTTTTGAATCTGGAGGGAGAAGAGAGGGTAAGAATGATGCAGTAAAGTGATTACAAACAGGGAGTTATATTCTGAGAGAAAACAAGAGGGCACCAGCCAGCCCAGGATCAGATCAGGGGCCCCAGTGGTTAAAAGGGACAGGAACCTCATCTTCTGAGGTCAGAGGCTGCGTGTTGGGTGCAGCTACATGCTGAGGTGGGTTGGAAGGTTACGTGCTTACCAAACAGATCTGACACCTGGGAAACTGTGTGCATGAGGATGACTTCATGAGCTCCTTGAGATATGTTTTGGGTCCTTTAGTTAATGGGCGTGTCCTTCCTCTCTTCTCTTCTTCCTTGGCTTCATCCTGCATGGGAGGCTTCTTGCCAGTGCTTTGTCGCTCATCATCTCCATGGTGATGGAACAATGGTATGGTAAACACATGACTTCACTGTGTAATTATGCAAAAGAGTGAGCAGAGAAAGGAAGCTTGGGGTTTGATGAGTCTAGTTAGGGAGGGAAATCTTCTGAATCAGTTGCCTGTGAAGTGGGCCCTGGCCTTGGAAGAGGAAGAGGATGGGCTAGCCCCCCAGTTGAAATAACTTGGATCAGACTGCTCTTTGGAATCAGGAAGGACTTTCTGTAGATAATGATAAGCAGAAGAAGTTATAAAAGAGAATTGACTGGATTGGCTAACCTCATACAAATAAGTTGTTTTTTGCATGTTAATGAAATAAATGAAAAGACAACAAATTTGAGAGATTCTTTAAGAATCTTTAAGAAGGCTTTTTTTGAAAGCAAATTATAGTAATTAAAGAAAAAAAACCCTAGTAGAAAATGTGACAAAGGATATAATCAGAAAATTTATAATGGAAAAAAGTTTCATTCATTCATTCATCTTTTCAATAACGTATTGAGCCCTTCCTATGCAGCAAGTGTTACTCTATGTGCTGGAGATACAGCGATAAACAAAACAGGCAAAAATCCCTGCCCTCATGAAGTTTCCATACTTTCTGCTATTTTTCTTTATGTTTTCTTAATTAGTTTTTTTCTTAATTAGTTTTATTAACATTAATTCTAGGTGCTTTCTTTATTCATCTGGAATTATGCTCACATAAAATTGAGTTCAGAATTTATTCTCCCCCTCAAAATAAACCATTTACTTTAGTTAATGCTTTAACCATTAATTCTTCCTCTCCTCCCTGATGAATGATGCTACCTTTATGAAATAATAAATTTATTTTATAAAATAATGAATCTCTCTATTCATATGTTTGGAGCTGTATAGCCTGTCGAGTGATTTAATTCACAACTCTGATTGCAGCTCCCTACTGTTTTTATTATTGTGGCTTTGTACCATGTCAGATGCCATAAGTTTACATGATTGGGAAGAACCGTGACAAAAGTGACTTGAACACCGTATTGGTGTCTTTCTCCATGAGATGGCACTCACAGTCTTATTTCCTAACTTTATGAATAATTAGTGATTTTTGAACAGTCCCAGAACAAAGAAAACTTAAGTTTCACAATTTCCAAAGCTGACATCAAGTACTCTCATGCCTCATATTCTGTCATGTTTCTAAAGCTTGCATATTTTCCTCTCTCTGGGACATTAGATCTTTACATGTGACATGGCTGGGTGGGGCTGTGCTCCTCTGTGTTCTTGAATGCTTCCAGCATGAGGGTGTACAGTACCTGTTAGAGCAGTCCTGCAGGCCTTGCTCTTCCCCTCCTGTCGTATACAATTCTTCTTTTCAAAAAATATTTGAGAAAGAATTTGAGAAAAAAACTTAATGTTTCTACTGGGAACATGATATTTCTTCAAGTCCGCTTGTATGTCTTACAATAAATTTTAAATAATCTTTTTAATAGAACTGGTGTGTTTTTTCATGAAGATTATTTTTAGGTTTATTATTAATATTGTTATTTCACTTTAAATATAATCTTTTCCCCCCACCTGTATTTTTAAACTAGCTACTTCTGGTATATAATCATCTATAGATGTGTATATTTTTAACTTACTGCCCACCTTACTAAAATCCTATTAGTTCTGGTAGTTTTCTCTTGAATTTTTTTTTTTTGGCAGACTAGGATATTGTCTACAAATAATGATATTTTGATTTCCTGACTTTTAAAAAATATTATATTTCTGCTTCAGGTTATTGACTAGAAATAGAAACTATATAATCATGATAGGGCTAGAAGTCTTACTTGCCTTGTTTCTAATTTTGGTAGACATGTACCTATTGTTTCACCATGAACAGGATGTTGATTACAAGTGTAAAATCCTGTCTTCCAGTTTGCTACGTTTTTTTTTCTAATCCACAAAATGTATTACATTAAAAAATCTGTATCTTTAGATCTATTAGGATGATCTTATGGCTTTTGTTCTGTGACAGATTGATGTAGACTATTACATACTTCCATATCTAAAGTCATCATTGAATTCCAGGGATAAATACAATATTAGTCATATTAAATTATTCTTTGAATATCTCCTGAATTTATTAGTTTTTCATTTGGGATTTTGCTACACTATATCCTTGAGCATACATTTTTGCTATACTATATATTTGAATATATGGTATTATGTACTATAGTATATAACATATAGCATATATATAGTATTAGTATATACCCTAGTATTAGCATAGTTTTTCATTTGGGATTTTTGCCATACTATATACTCAAGTATGCAGTATATGTTAATACTTGAGGAATACATTTTTTCTATATTATATACTTGAATATAAGTATATAGCATACTCTAGTACATAGTATAGCAAAAATCTCAAATGAAAAATGAATACATAATTAACATTGGTCTGTGTGTGTATTACTTATACATCATATAATGTTATATATGTATTCATTTGTATATTATCTTTGCCAGGTTTTGTCATGAAATTATCCCTTAAAAAAGACATTGGAAAGCTTTCCATCTTTTTTCTCTGCTCTATAACAATCTGAAAGCACTCATTCGCAAAACTGTCTGAGCTCAGAGCCTTTTGTAGAGATAATTTGTCCACAATTTTTCTCAGCATGGTTAATAGTTCTTGAGTCAATCTTTCACCTTCCTAGAAAATTGTCTATTTCATCAAGATGTTCATGGCAATAAACATAGCTGCTCCTACAGAGCGCTCTGGCCATGGACTTTAATTAAGTTTATCCTGATTTTCTTTGGAGCAGCTGAGGCAGGCTAGACATTTCTAAAGACAGTAATGAATTACTAAAGGAGAACAGGGAAAAATAGCATAGAAAATTCAAGAAGCCATGGTTCCTCCTGAATCACATTCTCCAAGTTCATAGTCTCTGATCTGTAACATCTACCTTCTAGTCCTAAAGGGCTATTAGTTTTTCAGACATCTTGCCAGAAGTTTTTAGTTTCTAGTTCTGGGCAAACTCCAACCAGAAGATTCCGTTTTAATATTGAAGTTCCCTCTTAGACATTTCAAAGTTCTTGTGGCCAAGGCCACACGTGTGAAAGGCACTCTGAGCCTGCCCTTGGCCCTCTTTCCTTCCTTCCTGGTGTCCAGTGTGAGGGCGCCCCTCTCTCCATAGGCAAAAACAGGCCCTCATACCTGGGGTGGCATTGTCCCAGCCTAGACTCAATCCTATTACTTTTCATTTAGCCACATAATAAACATAGCAATGGGAATACTGTTTACTTCACAACAAGGGAGAATGAAAATATATTTATAAAATCAACTGTTGCCCACCCCTAAAAAAATACATCTTGATTGAGAACTCTAAAAATATTTCAATCCAGTTTATGCACAAAGGAGACAAGTGTTTCGGATTATCAGGATGAACCCACAGAGTTTGGAAGACAAACAATTCTAGTTTATGGTCAACATTCAGCCTCTCCAACCTCCAAAAAAGATCTTTGTCATTCAGGTACCAGTTCATACCTCCTAAACTTGGACAGATGGATAATGAAGGTGTTCAGAGCTAGATAGGCTGTAAAACCCTGGTTGAAACACAAGTTTTGCTCAGGAACTAGCAGAGGGAGAGCTAAGCTGTGGACCTGACCCTCATATGGTCAGCCCCTGTTGACAGGAACTCACAGAAAACACAATCAAGAAGGCCAGGTTCAGGCAGCTTACTAGTGTTACTGCAGTGCTGTGGATGTCTCTTCAGGAGGAGTCCACTTTCAGTGCCTGGTCTTCACTCTGAAGGTGAGCCTGGAGGTGTTTCTTCCCTTATTCCTTAATAAATGCTGCCCCTAAATGTTCAGGAATCCTGGAAGGTGGTGAAGAGTTTCAAATAGTCCAGTGATTGTTTTCAGACCCCCCAAGCCACTGCTGAAAAGAGCTAGCCATGGCCCATGAGCTTGACTTCAAAAGGGAAGCTTGGGCCAGGAACAGTGGTTCATGCCTGTAATCCTTTGGGAGGACGACAAGGGTGGATCACTTGAGGCCAGGAGTTCAAGACAAGCCTGGCCGGCATAGTGAAACTCTGTCTCTGATAAAAATACAAAAAATTGATTGGGTGTGGTGACATGCACCTGTAATCCCAGCTCCTCAGGAGGCTGAGGCATATGAATCTCTTGAACCCAGGAGGCAGAGGTTGCAGTGAGCCGAGATGCTGCCACTGCACTCCAACCTAAGCCACAGAGCCAGACTGTCTCAAAAATAATAAAAAAGAAAGCTTGATCTTCTCATTCCGATTGTACACTCTTTGTAGCAAGGACTGTGACTTCTCTTTCTACCCCGGTCCCTTAAACTACATTTGTCAATGTTCATTACTGTGGATAAAATTCCAAACCAGCACAGATTTGTCTGGGGGAACAAATTCAGTGATGCAGTAGAAACCTGAAATGAAATCTGACCCTGGGGCTGCTGCCTCTCTGGAATGACTATTTTTCTCCATGCTCCACCTATCCTTCAATGGCCAGCTCAAGTTTTAGCCTCCCCAGAAAGTCACATCTGATTACCTGGTCTAAAGGGATCTCCTCTCTCCTTAACCTTCCGGAGCACTGACTTCATGCAGTATCTCTGAATCTCACTCACTCAGCAAATACTACAAATACAACAATACAATACTAGTAAATGTTGAGCTAGTGATGAAAAATGGAATTAAGATTTACCACTTATGAAGGCAGCCTGACTTTCAGCAGGAGGTTTCGGGGTTCAGGGGCAAGTCTGGGCCACAGTAGCTCTCCTCCTTCCCCCTTCATTTTCCTTTCATGCCCTCTCAAATGGCGCTAGGTTATATTAAGCTGATTTCTGGTGCTAGCCAAGGAAGACCCACTGTGCACTCTCAGGTCACAGTGGGCTTATGCAGGGTTTGTGGAGATAGCCATCTCTGGACAGAGTTGGGAAGTCAAGGCCTGTGTGTCTAGCACTTATATTCAAACTTGATATGTGTAGGGCAGAGTTCCATGGGGAATTATCTGTGTGTTTGCTCAGCTCAGGCAGTTCAGTGCATCCCAACCTGTTTCCCCAGGACTCAGTGTTTTATGACCAAACCAGCCCTGGGTGGAGGCTCAGCCACCACCTCCTATGTGACCTTGATCAATCTCTTCCTTTTATTGGGCCTCCCTGTGCCTGTCTGAAAAACAGGATGTTGGACTCAACAATCTGAGGCTCTTTCCATTCTGATGTTCTGTGACTCATATTTGGGCTGGCTGGGTAGAAGGACAAGACACTAGGTGCGTTAGCTTGCTAGGGCTGCCATAACAAAGTACCACAGACTGGATGGCTTCAAGAATAGAAATGTATTTTTTCATGATTCTGGAGGCTAGAATTCCAAGATCAAGGGGTCAGCAGGTTTAATTTCATTCTGAGCCTTCTCTCTTTGGCTTGAAGGTAGCTGTCTTCTTCCTGTGTCTTTACATGGTCTTTTCCTTGTACGTGTGCATGTCTGTGTCCAAATTTTCTCTTATTATAAGGATACCAGTCATACTGGACTAAGTCCCACTCTAAGGACCTCATTTTAACTTAACTGCCTCTTTCAAGACCTTATCTCCTAAATTCTGTCACATTCTGAGGTGCTGGGTGTTAGGACTTCAATATATGAATTGAGGGAGGGGGTAAACAATTCAGCCCATAGCACTAGGGCAGGGAGGGCCAGCAGTAAGCAGTGAAAACTTGGGTTTGAAGAAATATGTGTTTATTCATTTTAAGAATTATTAACAAGTAGCAGATTGAGCTAGGCTTTGAACTGCTGTGTGGAAGTCTGTAGGGACATTCTTTAATGAATGGGTAGATTGATCTGTAGTTGGCATTACTGACATTCTCTCTACAAAAGATTAGATGGCAAGTTAAGTTCAGGAAAGAGTGAGTCCTTCGCTGTGTCTGGGGCTAAAGGTGCATCCGGGGCAAGTGAGACATAAAGATGAAAGAGTAGATTGAGGTCAGATTCTGGAAGACTTTAAATTGTTGATGAAGGAGTTTAGCCTTGTCCAGTAAGAGACAGAGATGGGTGAATAAAAGTTACCCAGGTATTTCCCTTTCTGGTGGAGGTGCCGTTTGAAGGCAGGGTCTGGGTGAGGAGGAAGCACCCTGCTCTGGGACTTGAGTCTCTTACAGTGGAATTTCTAGGACTCTGGTGGGGAACCAGGGCAATGATAAAGGCCAGGACCTTCTGTACTCCTGCAGTTCCCCTGCTTTTGCAATGTTCTCTCCATGCCTATAAAGTTTGGCCCTTGGAGTAAGTTTATACAGGGAAGTGTCTGGTAGAGGACCCAGGACTCTAGACCACAACACTAGAGCAGGGAGGGCCAGCAGTAAGTAGTGCTCATCTCATCTTAGAGAGCGGAAAACTAATGTTCAGAGGAGTAAAAAAAATTGCCCAACATTGTGCAGATGTGTAAGAACTAAGACAAGAACCCAGGCTTTCTGAGCATGAGCCCAGGGCTTCTGCACAGTGGTAAGAAGATATAAGTGACATGCAGCAGAAGGGGTCTGGCCAAGGCAGAATGCTGTGAGATGCAGCAGGACACTGTTGAATTCATGATGCATTGCTTAGTTCAGACTGTAAATGTTCTCATACTGTTGAATGGGAACACTTAGCAGCAAACTCACAGATTGTGGTCTGCAGGGGCCCCTGTGTCCCATCATCCCCTGCACCTCCTCAGGTAATTGTGGGTGGAACGATGTGGTCTCAGAATTCTGGAGGAGCTGGTGGAGAGCACACCTCTTAGGACAGGCAGAGCTGCCTCCTAGATCTGATGACTTTTTAAGGACCCCTTGCTGTCCCCAGGCCTTGCTCCTTCCACTCAAGGATTAAGTGAGGCCCACCACAACACCATTGGGGTTGCATGGCTGTCAACTGCAAGGCAGGAGGGAAAAGGTGTCAGGTAGGTTTGGAGGTGGGGCGGGCTTGGCGTGGCATTTTACTTTTCATGGAAGACCATAACCAACTCAAACTGGATGTGAAAATGAGAGTCCCAGACCCAGTTGCTTGAAAACCAGACATGCTCTTCCTTTGCCGGGCTGCAAAGTCATGCTGGACCAGAGAGGCGGTAGGGCCTGGATTCTGCTTTCAGTGGAACTTGATTCCATTATCCTGTGCATGGGCTAATTTATGACCAAGTCTTTAAGCTTGTCTGGTCCCATTTAGGCCATGGAAAGAAGAGGGATTAATCACACCCAGCCCAGGGGATCAGCTCTAAGAACTGTGGCCAGCACCTCCTGGTGGTCATTGCTGGTGTGTGTGTGTGTGTGTGTGTGTGTGTGTGTGTGTGTGAGAGAGAGAGAGAGAGAGAGAGATTGATTGATTGATTGGTTCACACACAGATGGGAGTAGCTGGGGGAGGTTTCTTGGGTATCAGCCTCCCCAGGATATCTCAGGTTTGACTTTCTACTGAGGGTATTGATGGGCAGGACTGAAGCAGGTCAGAGCTTAGACTTTCTCTTCATGGAGCTTAGCATTTGTCTTTGGTGGCAGTGATGAAGTCAGGGTGAGCACAGGCTCACGTGTTGATTTTATGTGTTTTGCTTCAGTAATACACCCTCTTCATCATGGGGTGGGCTACAACATGTGGGCAGACTGAGGATGTGTGCCCTTTCAAGGCAACTGACAGCTGGAGCCCTATGGCTGGTGGAGGCAGACACAGGGCAGGGGCTCTCAGCTGGCCAGGAAGAGGGCACATTGTTGCTGGCTGGCTCAGCTGGAGCCTTAGTTGGCAGTAAATGGGTTTTAATGTGGCCAAAGTATGTGTGTAGCTGATCTGAGAACTGAGTCAAAGGAATTAAAGATCCAAAATATCATTCAACAGTTATTCTTTTGCGTGTGTGTGTGTGTGTGTATGTATGTATGTCTGTTCATCTAATTAATGCTATAGTAACTGTTTCAAGTTTAATTAACTACAAATAGTTTTATGTTTCATTTATATGAGAAGTATAGACTAGCTGGAGATCTAATTGAATCCCTGCATCTTAAAATGTCAGAGCTGGGAGGCCTCTTAGAGATTGTTTGTCCCATTTCTCCCATTTGGTGCATCTAACATTGGGACCTAGAAAGGAGGGGTGACTAACCCAGGATCACTCAGCGAGATCCAGGTCTCTCATCTTGGTTTACACTAGAGTGTGCAAGAACTGTGTGTGCTGCTGGTGTGAACCTGAGGTTATTCCATCAGCAAGCCATGGTGCCTGATTTGGGAGTGCAGCCTTATTGGTAGCAACCAGGGGCAACGAATTCTCTGTGTAATGACACCCCCAACAGTGATGATCAGCCAATATCCCATCACATTTGCATGGAGCTTTGAAGTTTGTAACGCATTGCTATGCATGCATCATCCTCTCTGATCTTCTCCATGACCCCGTGCCCTAATGGTTAGCCCCATTCAATGAATATAGAAACCCACCTCATGCAGGTCAATCCCTAGGGGCTCCTGAACTTCCCTATTTCCTGTAGACTGATCATTTTTCCACTGATTTTTCTCTCTCTCCCCACCATCCCCTTACTACTTCTTCCCAAGAGCCTCCCTCTCATTTTCCCAACTCTTGCCAGTGTCAGCTGTGTCCACTGACCCTTGGTCAATTCCTAGAGTGGTATGGAACAAGGAAAGGGAAACTTGCAGAATGGGAGATCTAGTTTCTTGCTTCTCTTGCTTCCCAACTGGACAGAGCAGTCATGAGCTTGGGCAAATCAGGTCACCATTGATATCATCCCCTTTTTTTTCACTGGTTTATCTTAGGAATAAAAGCTGAAGCTTTTCCCCCCTCCCTGCTGGCCCTCATGTTAACCCCCTTCTTTTCTGACATTCCCCAAGATATTTAAAAGAGACATCTTCATTTTCTGTCTTCAGTATTTCATTCCTTAATGCCTTGCAGTCTGGCTCTTGCTTCTAACCTCCAAGTTTGAAGGTCACTAAGATCCACTCGTTTGCCAAACTCAACACTGTTTTCCAGTCCTCAGTCTCCCTGTGGGTCATTTTCTTCCTTCTAGAAACCTGCCATTGGTTAATGAGTCAGAAAATGCTAGGTTGTGCTGCAGATACAAACAATTACCCCAGTGTCTTGATGCAACAGAGGTTGATTTCTCACTCCTGAGTGGCCTGGACCCACAGTGCAGCCACTGCTGGAACATTCATGGTCATTGTAGTGGAGGGAAAGAAGAAGGAGACTCTCAAAAGTGCCACATAGAAGTGAGATATCACTTTCACTCATGACTCATTGGCTAAAACAAGTCATATATTTCCACTAACCATTGCAGGGAGTCAGGAATTCCAGTTCTGCTGTGCTCCTGGTGGGGCAGACAGACTGCTTGATCAACAGCACTCATGACGACCCTACTTCCATGCAACCCTGATGCTTCCTACCTCCCTCGACACCCCTTCTTTGCCTCCCTTTCTGGCTACTCTTCCTTCTCTCAACTCCTAAATGCAGACATTCTCCAAGATTCTCCAATATACCCTTTCAATTTTTTCTCTGTCATCTACTCCAATCCTTTATCCACATCTTTCTTTGCAAACATCTCCCAAATAAGTGTCTCCCCTCTTTCTGACCTTTTTCCTGATTTCTGGTCTAAATTCAGACATGTTCAAAACCAGACTCTGAATCCATGCACCAAAGGTCAATCTCTTCCAGCATTTTCCTTTCAGTCAACTGAGAAGCTGGAGGTACAGACTCCTGTTTCTCTGCTCAGCTGCCTTCCTGTTGACCCTCTTCCACCTGGAGGGACTCCTTGGTTTGACACTTTCTCGGCAGCTATGCTCCTGGTGCTCCTGATGATCTGCTGAAATAGACCCCCAGGCATGGGGGCTCCAGATCTGCAGAAGGAAGAGACGCACCCTGGAGCTCCACTGTCTTGCCTTCTTGCCCCATCTGTTACTTCATTGTTTGACATGGAAGTCACCATGTCTTTATTTCTAGCTCCAGTCTCAGATCTGTGTTTTAGTCCAATATTCTGCATCTACTGGAAGTCTAAGCCAGAGGGCAATCCTGGGGAGGTCCCCTATCTTTCTCAGCCCCTCTCATTTCTTGCAGCAACATCTGCACAGCAATTCAGATCTAGGTCTCTGAATTTCATCAGTTCTTCTTTGTGATTCAAAGTCCTTCCTTGCCCTCAAAATGGAGTACTCAATTGTCTCTAAGAGTTGTATGATCATTGCTTTTCAGGTCTATCATTTTATAAGAAGGGGAACTGAGGTCCAGAGAAAATGAGCGATTTTGCCGTCATCCCTATGATTCATCTAAGCACCATCCACCAGGCCTCTTGCCTCTGTGAGTTGTTCAGGGCTCTGGTCTGCCCACAGCTCTGCAGACATTTGTGTGTGAGAAAGGGGAAAGTGGGGATGCTGAAAGATGGCAGCAAAGTTGGTGTCTGCCGACTGAGCATGGCCACTTGTCACTGCTGGCTGAGGTCAGCCACGCTGGGCCCCACCAAGCAAAAACTTGGATGGCGATAAATAGAGCCATTTAGCTCTAACATGCTGAGCCCAGGAGAGGGTGAGGCATGGGAGGCGAAGTGGATCCAAGGAGCTCTTGGCACGTCAGGCTTGGTAATGCACTCTTCCCCCTCCTTGCAAAGGCCTGATTTAGTTATGTCTGAGCAGCTGGGGAGCTTTGCCTCAGATGCCTCCTGTGGCCCCAGTGCCCTGGCAGTCCCAGTATCAGCTGCCTGCTCTCTGATTGTCCATGGAAAGCCCAGCCAGATGGCCGCTGGGCCCTGGCAGTGTAGGATGTGAGACCACCACGTCCTGGGCCTGGCTTGCCCCTGCCTTGTGCATGCCAGCTTTTGATTGTGAGATCCCAGGAGCTTGGATCTATAATCAGAGGTTTCTGGGCCCTGGATAAGGAAAGGAGAGTCCCTCTGATTACTGGGGGGTTCTTTAATTTGGTTCTTCCTTGTCGTCAGCTCTCTTGCCAGTGGGGCACAGGCAGGTGCAGGGGTGAGGCAGGATAGCTCCCTTGGGTGACCAAGGGTAGTAAATAACCTCTGGGGGCTGCCCTTCTGCTGGGTGGTGGCCTGGTGGTGGGGAATGAAGGGCTATTGTGAATAAGAAGGCCAGTTTGCCTCAAATCTGCAGAGAAAGCACCTGGGCTCAAAGTGAGAGGCCTGTGTCCGACCTGATTCACGAGGGTGTCTTGTACCTCTGGCCTTAGGTGGCAAGTCCTCCCTCTGGTTGGCTTTGTCTGTTTCTTTCCAGTCTCCTGTCCACTGGCCTCCCCCTGCTCACTCTGTCCCTGTCACTGTGGCCTGCTTGCTGCTCCTCATAGCTGCCAAGCATGGTCTACTGCAGGGCCTGTGCTCTGGCAGTCCCCTGTGCCTGGAATACTGTCCCCTCATGCCCTTTGGCTTGCTCACCAACTTTCTTCTAGTGTTTGTGCAAATCTTTTTTTTTTTTTTTTGAGATGGAGTCTTGCTTTGTCGCCCAGGCTGGAGTGCAGTGGCGCGATCTCGGCTCACTGCAAGCTCCACCTCCCGGGTTCACGCCATTCTCCTGCCTCAGCCTCCTGAGTAGCTGGGACTACAGGCGCCCACTACCACGCCCGGCTAATTTTTTGTATTTTTTTTTAGTAGAGACGGGGTTTCACCGTGTTAGCCAGGATGGTCTCGATCTCCTGACCTCGTGATCCGCCCACCTCGGCCTCCCAAAGTGCTGGGATTACAGGCGTGAGCCACCGCGCCCGGCCTTGTGCAAATCTTAATGTTTTCAATGAGGCAGACCCTGACCACCCTGTTTAATCTTGGAAACTTCCCCATCCTCCATGCACATCATCTCCCTTTTACCTTGCCCTGTTCTCTCATATTTTCTGTAGCACTCATTACCTTCTTATATAAGTAATACTACATATTTATTATGCTCCTCCACTAGAATTTAAGCTCCCTGAGGACTGAGGTCTTTGTTCTATTCACTATTAGAACCATGTCTGGTATGTAACAAGTCCTCAACAAGTAAATGAATCTGCAGGGAATCATGATGATAGCCAACCCCACCTCACAGGATTGTCGAGGGAGTCCACTGGGCGCTGTCTGGAAACAGGCTTTTAAATGTATAGGGGTCCACTGTCAACTTAAGGCTGGAGATGTACCACAGTGGGATGATGTCAAGAGGGCTTAAAGGCCACACCAGAAGGGAGGTGTTACTGGAATAAACGTGCGGCAGGCCTTGAGTCTGATAGTGGACCGTACTCTCAGCTGGTTGAGTCCACAGCTCAAAGGGTGATGCCTTCCATGTTCACCATCTGGAGCTGCTGGGGGCTGAGCTACAGGTGGGTTGTTACTAATGGTGGTTACTGAAGTGAAGTATACAATAGCTTTCCTAGGTAGAATGGAAAGGGATGGAGTTACACCACAGGCTAGAAGGAGGTGTGGCCACAGTGAATTTCAGCTGTGCTGCAGCCTGTGGCCCAGGGGAGTGTCCACGCAAATAAATGACATATGTTTAGGGGCTGGAAGAAGGTTGAAAATTA
This sequence comes from Gorilla gorilla gorilla, assembly GCF_029281585.2. Classification (NCBI taxonomy): domain Eukaryota; kingdom Metazoa; phylum Chordata; class Mammalia; order Primates; family Hominidae; genus Gorilla; species Gorilla gorilla. The sequence continues at coordinate 120,217,347 of NC_073236.2, forward strand.
TTATCCTCACCTGGGTCATGCCTCATAGGTAGGTTGCTGTGGGTTCAAAGTGTGGAATGGGAGAGCTGTGGAGCTTGGAGGGTATCAGACGACATGTCTCAGCCTTTTCTGCTGCATCTTGCACCTTTGACATTCCTTTTCTTCCCACTCTCTTGTGCTCAAAGTCTTCCCTCCTCAGACCCCTGCATCTGGGACCCCTGGCTCTATACAGGTCTAGCATGCATGAAATCTGACCACGCTGGGAGTGTGGGCTGGTGCTCAACGTTGCTAATCGCTCCCCAATGCAGTCTCAGTTATTAATATCTTGGAAGAGGGGGCCCTACAGACCACAGATGATCTAATCTTCACAATCAGCAGGGATTTTACAGTGATCAAAGAGCCATTTCCTGCTGAACATATTGATAACCAGAAAGTTCTAAGTCATGTAAGAGAAAAGTTGATAGGTAGGGCCCTGGGAGATTGGTAGGTTCTGGCCAGGGCAGTGTCCAGGGTGGTCTGCACCCAGTGTTGTGCAGCTCTCTTGTAAGACCATCCTGGCACTTCCCTCTGCAGCGTGTGCACACCTTGGAGATTGTTCACTCTTATGGTCAACTGGGAGTGGGAGTGAAGGGAGACGGGGACAGGCTTGAGTCTGAGTGAAGGCACTTGTTCTGTGTGAGCTGTTGTTACTTTCTAATTGTCTCCAGTGTTTGGAAAGACTGGAGGACCGAGGAAGAAAACACAGCCTTCCCTCTCCACTTGGGAATGCCCCGGGACAAGAAGATGAACTTAAGTGCTTCAGGGGGGTCTTTCTTCCTGACGGCGGGTATAGAGGGGCCATGGGAGGCTAGACTTTAGGTCAGGGCAAAGAGCTTAGGGAGAAAAATGGGAGTGTATTAGGATACTCTCCAATGCAAGTGACAAAAATCCAACCTAACCTATCTTAAGCAAATAGGGGGATTTATCGTTGAATTAAAGTCTTGGCTCAAATGATATCATTAGGCTCTGCTCACTGAAGTCCTTGTCTCTGCTCCCCACTGCTGCTGGCTCTATTCTGCAGATGGCTCTGTCCCTGGGTTGGAGAAATGGCTGCTGACAGCCTCAGACTCATGTGCTTGCCGCTTGACACCAACACTGAACCAAAAGAGAGGTCTATGTCCCGGCTTATGTAGAGAAAACATAAGACTGGCTCTGTGGGTCATTTGCCATTGAAAAACCAATCCCAGCCACCTGTAGCCTGGGCCAGGGAGAGTGTGGTAGTGAGAACACCCCAACTGACAGAGCTCCATGACTGTGTGGAGCAGATTGCCTACAATGGAGCCACAGCAATGCTTCATTTCCCCCTTTACCATGGGCTAATCTTTCTTTCCATTTACCATTCCCTAGGGCCAAGGGTTACCAACTCTGAGTTAGAATGAGGTGAAAATATTCAAGAGTAAATGCAACCATTTGCCTTTCAAATCAATTGCACATGTAGGGAGGAAACTGCTGAGAGATTACTACGATCCCGTTACTGCTGGTGGCCTAGTTTTCCCTCTTTTTAAACAGGAGTGTATATAGTAGTCATGTTCATCCCACCATTGAATGTTGGGTGTGTAGGGGGCAGACAACATGTCACTCTCATTCAAAGGTCTTCATATCGATTAAGACCCTGTGGAAGAAGAACCACACCTTGGCATTTGGACCTGGTTTAGATGAAAAGATCCTGGATGTCAAGCTGGTGCCAGCTACAGTGGGACTTGGGGATCTCGGGGCCAGCACAGGGGCACGTTGCACATGGAAAAAATGTTAATGGTTTGAAGTGTGGTTGTGGCAGTGATGTTGTGACCTTGGCAGACTGTATTTTCAGCAGATGCCACAACAATATCTTCAATCCCACGTGCTCTTTTTGCAATGTGACCTTGCCAGTCCACTGTTGAGAGGCAGAATCTGTGTTCCTTCACCTTCAACCTGGGTGGGTCTTTGCCACTGTTTCAACTCATAGAATGTGGTGAAGCAACGCTATGGACATCCAGGGTTAGGCCCTAAAGGTTGATGCAGTTTTGGACTGGCTCTCCCTCTTTTAGGGACACTTGCTTTGGGGAAGTCTGGGCCATGGGGAGAGGCCACATGTAGGAGTTTTAGCTGCAGCATCAATTGCCAGAAATCTGAGTGAGCAAGCCTTTGATCTCCAGTTCTGTCTGACCACAACTGCATGGCAGATCCTGACAGAAAACCAACTAGCTGAGCACAGTCAACCCTCAAAACTGCAAGAGATATATTAATAATAATATTAATAGAGGATTTTTGTATGCCCCAAAGTTTGGGATGGTTTTTTACATACAATAAATAATAATAACTGTTGAAATTGGAGATCCCAGGGGAATCTTAGCTGTCCACAACTTTGAGATGAGCTGAGGCTGTGACTACTTAAATTCTAAAATAGATTTTAAGAACAACAATGTGGATTAGAGGGAGGCTGCCCTGTGAGTAGGGTTAATCAGAGCAGTCAAAGCAGGCATCAAACAGGTAGTTGAATTTTTGAGGGGGGACATTTTGGCTAAAAGTGTTATTAAAAACATGGTCAGAAAGATCCTATATCCCTCAGAAACTTCCCTCTGGAGGGTGAAGATGTAGGAATAGAATAAGTGACAATTCTATTTTTAGTTCTCATTTTCCCACATCACCTGATTAAGTTCAGGTTTAGTTCTGGAGGATTATAACTGTGGGAACCTTAATGAGGACTCCATCAGCTCTCATGATGGGAGACATTTTTGCTGATAATCTTTCAAGTCCTCCCAATACCTCAAAGCCTTCCCTGATTGGCCTGTCCTCAGTGGTCTCTCCCTGGAATGAGCATCTACCCTACATGGCTAAGTGCTTAATTACAGCATTTCCCTTCACTGCCCTCGGGACAAATGCTTTAGTGGGGCAGGCAGTGCTACTCACCACCCAGGCTGTCTTCTCATCCACAGCCTTCCAGAACAGTTGGTGGCTCCATGAACAATGCACTGCCCCTTCTCTTGCCTCATGGGCCTTTGCTGAGGCTGTTCCTTCTGTCAGAAATACTATTCCCTTTGCTCTCTTTTCTTTCCTTCCCTCCACACTGCCACCACTTCCCACTGGGAAACATATACATGCTCCTATCCTCATCTACCCCTCTTCATCTAGCTAATGGCTACTCACCTCCCAGGAGTCCATTAAGAAGCCCCTTCCTTGAGGAAGCCTTCCATAACTGCCAGGGGTGGGATAGGGCTCATCCTTCCTTACACTTTCCCTTACATACATTTCTCTCACTCTTTTGTAATTGTCTGGTTCCTGGATTCATCTAGAAGGTGACCTCTGTGAAGGCAGAGACTGTGATCAGTTCATCTTGGTGCCTTTTTTTTTCAGTCTTGTCTTCCTCAGCTGGAACCTCCTATAGGTAGGAATCAGGCTTTCTCTTTACACCCCATGGAGAGAAGCATATGTGAGGGCTCCATACAGCTAGGTGACTGACTAATACGTTTTGGAGAGAGCAGCCAGAGACATAATCACCCGTGAATTCGTCTGTTTAGTATAATGAACGAGAGTATGGGTTCTGAAGTCAGCACAAGACCTGGTTTGAGCCACAGCTCCTTGGTGTGCCACTTTCCCAGGAGGGGGACTCAGACCTCCAGGCAAGACACATGTTGTCAAGGAGCTTGGAGTGGGGCAGTTGGCTGATGGTCTCCAGCTACTGCATCTTTGGGATCCTCTGCAGTGTTTGAGCCAAGCTTGCTCTCACCCTGGGCTTCTCCCAGCCAACAGCTGAGCACAGCAGCGCTCCAGGGTCCTGGCTATTTCAGCTCTGTGTGGGACCCTCTGCAGGCAATCTTTGCACTGGAGCTATCTGTTGGGCCATGAGATTTTTTCAGATATGCATTAAAGTCAGGCCTTTCTGCCCAATCTTTCTTCCTCCTGCCAATCCTTTTGCAGATGTCTGAAAGTCCTCCTGCTTCTCCCATTCCCTCTCCCCGTTGTCTTTCACAGTTGTTTTTCCAATAAATCTCTTGCACTTCTAACTTTGCTTGACATCTGCTTTCCAGAGCAGCAACTGACACACTCTGTCACCTTAGATAGACTTCTTCACTGGTCTCTGCCTCAGTTTTCTCATCTATACAATGGGTATAGAAACAGTAACAGTTTCATAGTTCAATAGTGAGGATTAAATGAGACCATACATGTTAAGTGCTTACTGTGGTTTCTGGCACATAATAAGTACTCAAAAAACCCAGCCAGGTACAGCTGGGTATATAAAACCTAACACCTATAATCCACCAGACCTGGTGCTTCCCAGAGTGTCTTCCTTGTCTGTCTGCCCTGATCCCCCAGCCCCCAGCTCCAGGTCTGGCATGCAGTGGGTACTCAGTGAAAGCTAAGTGGGAGTGGAGGCCAGGGAAGCACCTCCTGCTTTCACAGCTGGAACAGCAAATACAGTCCCTGAGCTGGCCCCTGTGAATGGACCTGCCTCTGGAGCCACAGCCACCCCTTGAAGACTCGCGTGAGTTGGGCCAGGATGAAGACACACCCAGGTGGCCACCAGCAGGGCTCCTTTGCTGATCCCTGCCAGCGGGTGGCTTTACTGACCCTAGGGCTACCTTGTCATATGGCAGAAAGAAGGGGAGAGTGAGGGAATCCTTCTCCCTCTCTGTGGAAAGAGGTCCCACATGTCCCTCTGGAAAAGGCCAGGCTCCTGGAGCCCCTGTAGTGGGCCTGACTAAGCCAGTTGCTCAGTCTCAGAGGGTGTGGGCAGGTGCACAGGCCTGAAGATGACACCTGACCCCGACTCGGAGCCCCTCCGTGGCCAGGAATTAACCATTCTTAAGGCCTGGCTTTTCAGGAGGCTGCTAATGGAAGCAATAGAGGGAGGTGAGGCCATGAGATGCCCTCTTATTTGTGGAGTCACAGGTGGTGCACTGTACAAATGCATTCATAGCCCAGGATCACTCACTACAGATGGCCCTGGTGGTGGCCTGTGAGCCCCCAGGAGGTCAGTGTGCATCTGCCTGCCCTGGGCCTGTGGACAGAAAAAGCTGTAGATCATAGAGGCTTCAATTAGTTGTCCTTGGACCGTTCATTTATGAGGTGACTATTTGGAAAAAGCCATTGTTCAATATAGATGTTGCAAAAGCTATTTTCGCCTGGGAATCTTTTCTGGAACAAGGGACCCAGGGCTTGCCTAAGCTGACCTCCATGGCTTAGAGAGAGGGCCATTTTTCTCTCTGCTTTCCTTGGAAACTGGGGCTGGGTCTCAGGGGTCAAGCACTCAGCAACATGCCACCACCCTTGACTGAGCACTTCCATGGGTAGAGTACTGTGTTAGCCTTCATAGATGTCATTTCCAATGGATACTCATAGAAACCCTACGAGGGAGGTCATCAGGGACCACCCCCTGCCCATTTTATAGATGAGGAATCAACTAAGGCTCAGAGACAAAATGACTTGTGGAGGCCACATGGTGAGAGAAGCCAGGGTTTCATTCCCTGCGTCCAGATGTCAGTGTCCAGTGTCCCATCTGAGTTCATTGTCTCTCAATGTACTCAGAGGGTCAGGGAGCTGGGAGGCTAGAGGGTATCTTGCAGATCACCAAAATAAAGGGCTCCTTGGAAAATCTGTGAGTTCTTCCTTTAATCCTTCCTAAAATACTTTACCCAAATAAAATTCCAGGGACCCCAGCCACCTACGTTCCTGGCTCCAGCCATGAGAAAACTCTATGTCCAAGCATGTTAAGGCTGATGTCTTTTCCAGTTTACAAAAATTTCTCTCAGTTTCATTGAAAGATGTTCTCTCTTGTGGGTATTTATAAATATATATGTCCAAATAAAATGAATTTTAGAGGCTAGGGTTACTGCCTGGTGACACTGCTGTGGAAGAAGACCAGGATGTGGCCCATAGTAGGCTGGATTGACTGAGCTTTGGGAAGGCAATATGCAAATGGATGACAGGGGCCTCTCTGGGGCATGTGAGTGCCAGGCAGGGCTGGCTTCATGAGTGTGGGGCCAGTGTAGTCAACCAGGAACTCCATGCTTAGATGGGCCCCATGCTTGGAATTTATACATTGCACTCACTGACTTGAAATTTGTAATAATTTTATCTTTGCATTTGTGTTTCGTAAGTCAAGTCTGATGGGACATGTAGCATGTGCTTGGAGTCCTGGCTTATGTGAGCTTCTCACTTACCCTGATCCTGGTTTGCTCTAATGCAGAGGTTGCAATACCCCTGGGGGTTGCCAGTTTGCTGTGGGTAGGGGCAGTGGGCTCATGGGAAGGGAAGATGCCTGGCTTGACTTCCTTGCTTCTCACTAGAGCGTGGCGTGAGGGTACAGTGGTGGCTATTAGAAGGAGGCCCTAGCAGTTGGTGAGCTGATTGCTCAATGAATCAGGGATTGGGACTTCTGGGCACCTGTGAAGGTCAGCATTTGCCTTGCAAGGATACCTGTGCTTGAGGAATCATGGCATTAAATAGCATAGAAAAACCACCATCACCATCATAGGGGTGCTGGGTAGCTCTGATACTGCCATACATGTATCCTGGAATTGAACAATTGAGTAAATGGATGGCAGATGGCAGGAACTTTGTTCTTACTGTTAGAGAAGGAGGTTACAGACAAGCGAGGAGAGGAGGCCAGAATGATTCATGTTGTAACAGATTAGAGTTGGAGACATTGGCATAAACTCACGTTTAGTTTAATATAGACACAGATAGATATGTATTTAAATTTACAGGTGTGTGTAGATACACACATTAGTATACTCATATGTATTTACTTTCTCTGTCAGCTGAGAGAGCCTAGAAGCAAGAACACCTCAGTAGCAATGAGCATATATAGTGCCCAGATATTGGTTTCTAATACCATTCTCTAGTAAGAGGAACTATGGGCTGATTCTGGGACTGGAGTAAGAAATATGTAAGGTGAGCCTGGAGGATCTTGTAGTGCCATAAAATAAGAAAGTGCTCAAAACCATCAAACCACCCTCAGCAAAAAGGGTACTATAGGAGTGCAGCAGTAACTAAAAGAGTTACCAATGGCCAAGTTGAAACAATTTGAGCAAGAAAGTAAAGAGTAGTAATTTATATAAACAAATGAGTGAATACAAAAACAGAGGAAGAATAGACAAATCTCCTGTGTGGAAGAATTCCAAATCATTTATGTAGGTACTCCGTCCTCAAAGAGGTGGAACGTAACTCCACATCTCTCAAGAGTGGGATGCACAGTGACTTACTGCCAAAGAATGATGGGGGAAAAATGGAGTAACTATTCAGTGGAGAAACCTGGCAAGTGTGACTTCAGCCAGGTGATCAAGGTCACTGTCAGCAGTGATAAGTCATATTGACTGTACATCTCTATGTCTTTCCCTACCACCCACTCTTGTTGCCCAACTTCTACATTTGTCAGGTTTCCAACCCCACCTGGCAGCCTCCCCACAAATCCTGCCCATTGACCAAGGCCCACACCCAGGCCCTTCTTGCAGGAGCCTCCCCTGAGCCCCAGGTTGCAGGGTTCTGTATGTGTTTAGCTCATCAGGTGCCCCTTGTGGAGTTTAGGCTCTTGCGGAGCTGAGATTTGGAGCTCCCAGAGGGAGACAGGGCAGGACGAGCTCCCACCTCTTATTTCCTCATCTCTGGGGCTGTGGGTCCTGACTGGTAGGCTGCAGCTCACAAATATTCTTTTTTTTTTTTTTTTTTTTTTTCTGAGATGGAGTCTCCCGCTGTCACCCAGGCTGGAATACAGTGGTGGGATCTTGGCTCACTGCAACCTCCATCTCCCAGGCTCAAGTAATTCTCCTGCTTCAGCCTCCTGAGTAGCTGGGATTACAGGTATGTGCCACCATGGCTGACTAATTTCTGTATTTTTAGTAAAGATGGGTTTTCACCATGTTGGCCAGACTGGTCTCGAACTCCTGACCTCAGGTGATCTGCTCACCTCAGCCTACCAATGTGCTGAGATCACAGGCGAGAGCCACTGTGCTAGGGCCACAAGTATTCTTGACGAGGATTTGTTTGTGCTTCAGGGAACTTCATGTGGAGGATAAGTGGGGCTTGGAGATAAGGGGTCCTGAAGGATTTGGCTGCTGGAAAGTTTTGGATTTGTGGCTTCTCTCTACCTCCTGGGCTTACCTGACTGCTGTCTCTCCCTTCCTCTCCCTGCTGTCTTCCCCTACTTGCCCCTCTCTCTCATGAGGTGCCTGCTAACTGCCAACTTATCCCTGCCAAGCAGGAGACACTGATGCTGCCCAGTTCTCTCTCTCCTCTAAACAGACCAGGACATCTTTTGGACCCGTGGTAAATCTGTTCCTGTCACTCTTTTGCATGAGATCTTCCTGAGCTTCTCCAGAGGCCTCTGGAAGGAGTGCAACTTAACGAGGATATGATTTGAGCTCTAGTGGCAAGACCTTGGTGTCACTTAAAATGTTCTTCTCTGCCTTCATACATTTATTTAGCAAATACAGTTTGAGTTCCTATCCCATGCCAGTCATTAGGAATAAGGTGGTGAAGACACAGTTTCTACCCTCAAGATACTTAAATTCTAGTAGGGCAGAGGGCTGGTAGACAGATAATTTAAAACAATGCCATATGCATTATCTTAGGGGTTTTAGGAGCACAGCAAACTAGCCTCTAACTAGCATTGGCTGGGATCAGAAAATGCTTCCCTGCAGAAGTCACAGCTGAGATCTCTAGTGAAGGTTCTCTAAGTAAGGGATGGCACTCAGACCCAGGCCTCTTCTTCCTAGAGAGAGCATTAGAGAGGGGCAGAGAGGACAACTGGGTAAAGGCTTGGAAGGGACAGAAATAACCAGGGGTTTTTGGATCAAGGGCTAAGTACAGGTACCAGCACTGGGGCCCAAGTCAGAATGGGACAAGTGGCCCAGCTGACTGAGGACTTAGCAACTGTGTGCAGCTAGCTGGAATCCTACCCTCCCTCCCTCTCTCTCCCTCCCTCTCTCCCTCCCTCTCTCTCCCTCTCTCTCCCTCTCTCTCCCTCTCTCCCTCCTTCCTTTCCCTCCCCTCCCTTCCGCTCCCTTCCTTCTTTTCCCTCCCCTCTCCTCCCTTCCTGCTTTTCCCTCCCCTCCCCTCCCTTCCCTTCTCTCCCCTTCCCGCTCCTCCTCTCCTCCCCTCTCCTCCCCTCTCCTCTCTCCCCTCCCCTCCCTTCCTTCTTTCTCTCTCTTTTCTTCTTTCCCCTCTCTTCCTCTCCTTTTCCCTCCTCTTTCCTCCCCACCTCTCCTCTCCCATTTCCTCCCCTCCCTTCCCCTCCCCCTCCCCTCCTTTCCTCAACCCCTCCCCTTCCCTCCTCTCCCCTCTCCCCTTTCCTCTTCCTCCTCCTCTCCTCTCCTTATCTCTCCTCTCCTCTCCCTTCCCTTCCCTCCTCTCCCCTCTCTCCCTTTTCCTCTTCCTCCTCCTCTCCTCTCCTTATCTCTCCTTTCCTCTCCCTTCCCTTCCCTTCCCTTCCCTTCCCTTCCCTTTCCTTCCCTTCCCTTCCTTCCCCTCCCCTCCCCTCCCCTTCCCCTTCCCCTCTTCCTTCCTTCCTTCTGGGCTGAGCTTATGTGGGGGCCTGAGTGACCCCAGCTGTGATTGGAGTGCTACAGGGCCCTGAGCCATCAGCCTAGCATTGTCATCAACTCATTGGCAGGGTCACGATGGCAGAACTGCTTGTTCTGCCTCAGCTGGGACACACTGGGGGGGTGGTGATGACTTGCCAGCCAAGTGAGAATAGACACAGCATACTTCTAGTCCAGTCCTGAGGGGCCTTGGTCTTGACCTGCCAAGGCCATTCCTGGGCACACTCTGCTTCTCTCTCCAGCCAGACCACTGTGTTTGTGCAAAAAGAGGTCGAGCTCATTGCATATCCAGCATGGATCCCCTGCCCTTGGCTCTGGGGAATGATCTGGAGGCACTGTGCCGGAGTGCTGTGTGTACTGTTGAGGCTCCATAAATGTTCAAGAGCTGTAGACTTCAGGGCTAGAGGGATCTTTGGAATCAGCCCAACCCAACCCCCTTTCACAAGGATTCTCAACAGGGAAACCCCCAAGTATCAGGGACTAGAATCACTTGGGAGGGCACTTTCAAATTAGATGGACCCCCTCAGCAATTCAGATCATTGCCTCCCAGGGGTGTGTGTGTTGGGGGGGATGGGTGGAAGGTAAATAATGTGTCCTAACTGTGTTGAGTTGGAGCAGATGTGTGATTGCAAACCATAACCCACCAAATTCCATCTTCCAGACCCTGCCTGAATGCCTCTAGCTATGGAACTCTCTGCATGCATAGTGTCCATTTTTGTTGTTAGACAGCTTGACCATTAGAGAGAAGAGCTGCGTCCCTGGACTGATACCATTGGTTCTAGTTCAACGGAGAGACACAGCTTGGAGTCGGACAAACCTGGATTTTAATCTCACTTCTGCCATTTGTTTAGACATACACGCTTGTCAAGAGACCTACCACCTCTAAGTCCCTTTTTTCTCTTCTTCAAAATAGGGATAATTGTGGCTACTTTTTGGAGTTGTTGTAGGGATTGCAGGAAATGATGAGAGTAGAGAGCTCATCCTAATGCCTGGCAGTCACTCAGTATCTTGTATTCCAGGGAGCCTGTTGGCTCCCTCTTCTGTGAGGTTGTGCTTCAGGTATGTGAAGATGGCGCTTATGCTCCCCTGCTGCTACTTATTACAAATGGGAGCATCAGTCTGTTTTTATTAAACACAGGGCAAGCAGAGCAGGAGTGTAATAGTCCTGTAGATCTGCCATTATCAAGTACACAGAATGGGTGGCCTAAACAGCAGAAATCAATTGTTTTACGATTCCAGAGTCTAGAATTCTAAGATGAAGGTGTTGGCAGGGTTGATTTCTTTGGAGGCCTCTCTTTTTGGCTCATGGATGACTGTCTTCTCCCTGTGTCCTCACGTGGTCTTTCTTATGTTTCTGTGTCCCAGTCTTCTCTTCTTACAAGGATACTGGTCATACTGGATTAAGGCTTCCCTAATAATCTCATTTTAGCTTAATTACCTCTGTCTTCAACTACAGTCCCATTCTGAGGTCCTGGGTGTTAGAATTTCTACATATAAATTTCAAGGAACACAATTCAGTCCATAACAAGGTTTCAGAGGAAAGCACAGATGTTTAAGGTAGTTTAGTTGAGCGATAAGCTGAATGCCATTCATGTTTGCTCGCCGTTGGTTGACCTGCCTATTGTTCCTATCCTGAGGCCCAGCTGGATGGAAGCCGCCTGCCTGGGCCTGGGCCACTGCTGGCACTCCACAGCGTGGGGGAGCTCTGCCCTCTCTACTGAGTGGCTGTGGAGTGCATTTCCATCGCTGACACCTTGAAATGTTTTATAGGGCAATTCCTGCTTGTCAGCAGCCGCGTTTCTTAATCAGCTCCTCGTTCATTTCTCTAAAGGCGCCTGACACTTTTGACTAGCTCCAGAGGGTTTGGTGTGGGCATGAACATCCATGTGCTCTTGGATCCAAGTGCACTCATACCCTGGGACCATGCCAGAATTCCCAACTTCTTCCATTATTCTTAGCCTTGAAATGGTGAGAGCAGGCATTTCAAAACCAGACTTGGGTTTTTGCAAACATAGTTTGGCCTTCCTGCCTACCTATTTTTATTTCCTTCATATTTGGAAAGGGAAAATTCCCAGACATGGGCCTGGGAATCAGGCCATTCTCAGGTCAGCTTGTAGCTCCAGTTTCTTACTTCTTGCCTCTGCCTTTTCAGAGAAAGCGTTGTTTTAGCAAACTGCATTGTGGACTCCCATGAATGGATCAGGTGGTCACCTCTACCCAGTGAAGGGCATTGGAGTGGTAGTTCTGGCTCCACCAGCTGCTCTTGTGTTCTTGCAACTGTGGCCCCTTTCAGGTGTGTAGAGGAGCAGAGCTGTTGATATAGCTGCCCCGGTGGAGTAAATGTTATGTCCATTGTTTTGGTTGGAATTACTCTCCCCAGGTACATGTTCATCCTACCTGGTCCTGCACACTGGCAATCTGGCAGCCACCAACTTCATCTAGGATCTGCTTCAGGAAAGTGATTAATATTCAGGCCCATCCCCAGCTCCTACCCTTCCTTTTGCCATATTGTGTGTCCTGTGGCCTGGGCCACCAGAGCACAGCTATGGCTCCTTCCTTCTCAGCCACATACCACAGGGGACATAAACCCAGAGGAATAGTCCTTGCTGTGGTCTATCTTTCCTGGATGTAAGGCTTGTGCCCCCTGCCTGCCTTTGGTTGTACCTAGGTAATGTCATCTATGGGTGGGGACAGAGGGTCTTTTTTGCTATAAGAAGATAGCTTTGGCAGCAGTGGCTGTTTGAAAGAAGATTGGCCCCAGCCAGGGGAGTTCCTGCAACCCTCGTCCATCAGCAACACTGCTTGGGTGTAAGTGAGAATGAAACAGCTGAAAACATTTGTTTAGCTTTTATACACATTTGTTTGAACGTTATTTATTTTTCCTCTCCTGCTGTGCCTTCTCTAGGAACAGGCAGGGAAGCTAGCTTTTTAGATCTCTTCTAGCATTTTGCAATGGTGGTGTGTTTGAGAGTAAGTGTGCATTTATTTAATGAGCCCTAAGTATTAATTTTATTTTCAGGAAAAAATTCATGAAAATGCACCCCCTGCCAACCAAATTCAGTGGACCAAGCACTTTGACTATTTTGATGGGGGGAGTAGAGGCTGACAGCAAGCCTCGTGCCTGGCAGAGGATGAGGATTGGTGACAGGGACTCTGACTGTGTAGGAATCTCCAGATATGGCCAGTAGGATTGTGAATTCCCCTGAAACCATGCCAGACAAGGACCAGGTGAAAGATTTCAGGGGTGGATAGCATGGAGAAACTTGGGGTGGCAGAAAAAAGTGTCATCAGTACCCAAAAGGCCCTCTTGTGACCTTCTGTGTGTGGCTGTCTAGTGGACAGAACTAGGACCAATAGGTAGACTTTATGATGTGGCCAGTTTCAGCTTACCATAAGGACCCATTTCCTCATGGAGAGCTGTCCAGCATGGGTGGGGAGTGGAACCATCAGAGACCAGCTGAAACTACTGAGCTGGGATGTGTGCAGGTGCCCTGAGTGCTGGTCATCCTCTTGCCCCTGAGCTTCCTCCTGAGACTTTGCATTCAGCCTGGAGTGCAGCAGCTGTGTATACTTACTTTACTTCTTAGCTTTGTCCTAGGTCTCTCTTTCCCTCCTTGTTGTCCCCACTGGAGAAGAGACCTTTTGTGATAGAGCTGCAGTAAGGCACAGTTTCAAGGTTGTACTACTTTGTGTTCAGTATTCTATGCTGCCGTCAGCCTCCTACCCCATGCCTACCTCCCTCCCTGCCCTCCCAGCTCCCTTCATGTCTGGCCGTCACCACAACCTGCAGCATGGGGATCTGTCCTCCCAGCAGCAGTGCCCTGGGTTGTGTCCTTCTCAGGCCCTCACTTTATAGAGCGCACAGTGCAGCAATATTGTTGGGGCCAGGAGAAGTTATGGCCTAAGGAAGAGAGCAGCATGTGGGGACCATTGTGCACTAGAAGGAAATCCAGGACTCTCTTTGATGGGAAAGAGCCTGGATTAATAGGATCTGCCCTTTCTCCCAAGTTCTGGCTGCAGCATCCCACACCCTGCAGATCAGAAGGACACAGTGAGCCTTCAGAAAGCCAGCAGGCCCCAGCTCCAGGCAGAATCAGCTCAGCTGTGCATGGGTATAACTGAGATGATTCAGAGGCCAGGAAGAGTCCACGCCTTCACTCTTGGGTGGCCTTTTTTCTATGAAAGCTTTGGTCTGGTCAGTCACTGCACTGGGAAGAAGGCAGTGTAAGTTGTATGAAGTGTAAGAAGTATGTAAGTTCTGGGAGAACTTACATAACCTGAAAAAAAGTGGGGGTGGCACAGGAGCCAGGGTTGGCCTAGGGATGGTAGGATCCAAGCTTACTAGGTCCCCTCACACCTTGTGGAGTTCTTTCCCTGAGATGAATGTCCCAGGTTAATGGGGTCAGGGATGTGATTGGGACAAAAGTACAAGTAGAGAAGGATTAAAATGTTTGTGTGGCCCTAATTATATGAGCATGGTGACCATGTTGTTCACTGTTAATGGCCTGAAGTATTTAGCATTTCCATTTTTGTTTTAATGAAAATTGTGTGATTTTTACACTGTCATCAACAAAACATAAAGCCTCAGGCTATATTTCACAATTTATGTAGTCGACCTTGTGCACTTTTGATACTTCCATTCCTAACACTTATATCTATTTTTAGGGGGACATGTAGGGAACATATGATATTTTTTTCTGATGTAGCATTCATGGACAGAAGGAAAGTCACTGAGGTGGCACTTAGCTGATGGGTGAAGAGTGACTTTCTCTGATGAACTTAGGGCTGACCTAGAGTTCAGACCTTGACCCTGGCACCCATAGGACTGGAAAACCTATGAAATAGAATTGACATGGGCCGGGTGCCATGGCTCCTGCTTGTAATCTCAGCACTTTGGGAGGCCGAGGTGGGCAGATCACGAGGTCAGGAGATCGAGACCATTCTTGCTAACACGGTGAAACCCCGTCTCTACTAAAAATACAAAAAAATTAGCCGGGCATGGTGGCATGTGCCTGTAGTCCCAGCTACAGCTACTCAGGAGGCTGAGGCAGGAGAATCACTTGAACCCAGGAGGCAGAGCTTGCAGTGAGCCGAGATCGTGCCACTGCACTCTAGCCTGGATGACAGAGCGAGACTCTGTCTCAAAAAACAAAAAACAACAAAAAAAAAAGAATTGACATGATCAGAAAACAGGTAATGAGATAAGGAAAGAGAGGAGTACTGAGCTGTAGGCAGCCAAGGCCTGCAAACCAAGAGGGGAAGTTTCTGAGATGGGGAAGAGACCCACAGTCACGGCCACTGGGAATCCTGCTGATCGGCATTTGTGGGAAATTTCGGGCAGTGGGTGCTCGTGCACAGACGTGGATAAAGACAGAGAGAGGGCCAGGTGGGTGGTGCATGCCTGTGATCCCAGCACTTTGGGAGGCCGAGGCAGGTGGATTCCTTGAGCTCAGGAGTTCGAGACCATCCTGGGTAACATGGCAAAACCCTGTCTCTACAAAAATTAGCTGCGTGTGGTGGTGCATGCCTGTAGTTCATGCTACTTGGGAGGCTGAAGTGGGAGAATTGTCCAAGCCCGGGCGGTGGAGGTTGCAGTGACCCGAGATTGTGCCATTGCACTCCAGCCTGGGTAAGAGTGAGACCCGGTCTCAAATAATAATAATGATAAATAAAGACAAAGAGAGGCAGAGCAGGACATAATGAAAACCATCTTTTGCAGAGTTCCTGTCTATGCCAGGAGCTTTACAAGACTGTCTCTAATCCTGACCCTTGCCCTGTGGAAGACATACCCTAATTCCCAATTCCTGATCAAGGAAACTAGCAGTGGTACTCACTGGTAGTAACAGAGCTGGGATTTGAAGTCAGGAGGATTTGATGCTGAAGTGCCTGATCATTTTATGCAGCCTCTTATAGATGCAGAATGTACAATTTTCACAGAGGGCTCCTCAGAAGCTAATGAACCCAAGTTTGTCATTTTATAGATAAGGAATCTGAGGCCAGAAAAAGGAGGGGGAATTATTTAAAACCATCAGGCCAGAGAATGAAAGAAAAGAAATTAGCCTAGTTCTTCTGACCTTTAGTCTAGTGGAATGTCAGGATCTCAGCCTTAAAATAGAATCTTCCAAATTGCCACACCTGTTGTGTACTACTTTTGATAGTTATTATCTTTGGCAGTGCTTCCTTGACATGAATGAATTCTACATGAATTTTGAAGTTGTTTTAGAATATATTTTATACATTATTCATAACATATTTATGTAGCTTGTTTTAAAGCCAAGAGAAACCTAGAGCAATAGCTTCTGCTTTTTGGCTGTGACCCTACATTTTATATCTTATTATACACACATACATGTAAAAATTGTACATTATATGAATAATTGAAACATGTTTTCTGAAATAGTACTTGTCCTTACTCTGTGTGACACACTTTGGTATTTTCTATTCTCATTTACTCTGTTCTATTTTGTTAAAAATATTCTGGTTATGAACCATCTAAATTGATTTCATGACAAACTAATGAATGGTTCATGACCTACAGTTTGAGACATTATGGCCTAAAACAATGTCAACATCAGACATGATTTAAGAAAAAAGTCATTACAGAGGAGATACAAAGTTGCCAATTATCTTTGGTCATAAAGGTAAAAATAGTAAGCTTTGAGTTTCATAACATCAAAAAAGAGATTGTATACTTGTAAAAAATAAAGTGGCACAGACTTGAATTCTCTGCAGACCATGGCAGATCTGTGATGCTCCTGGTATTATGTGATGCTGGTTTTATTTTCTGCCTGGATTTCTGAACTAACTGGATACAGCTACAGATACAGACTAGAGTGGTTGCTAGAACTGCAATGCAGTAGGCCCAGAGCCTGCCTCTCCCTGACCCAGGCAGACGGCCTCTAGTCTCAGACCCTAGGAAGTGCCCAAGGTGTGTAGAGTGTACATTCACTCCATATAGTGGTGTGGAATTAAGGTCTGATGCTTTATATATTAGCATGATGGTAGGCAACTGACCCTCCAGATCCCCTCCAGAAGCTTGTGCTAATTTCACCTGATGTCGCCAGCTTCCTTAGGTTTGCACTACTTCTTCCTGTAGTCTCTCTTCTTTAGCCTCCTTTCTCCAAAGGGGTAGGGAATGGCTGCTCCCACTGACTCCTGACTCCTCCTCCTTATGGCTCCTTCCATTGGTACATCAGCCTACTACACGACAACCAAGTTTTCTCTTACTTCTTTTAGGATCTATATTTTCTCCATCTATCCAACCATCCACATCCATCAGTGCTTCATGCTAGGAAAGTTTTGTCTTAGGGTTAATACTTAATCCAAGACCTGACTCATGAGAATGACACACAACTGAAGACCTGGAAGAACATCATAAGAAAAAAAAAAAAAGGCAAGTGCAGAGCCCTAAGGCAGAAACAGGTCTGGCATGTTTAAAAAGTGAAAGAGCCAAATTGGTAGAGCAAAGGGACCGTGGGGAGAGTGGTACCTGATGAGATTGGAGAAGGTGTTGACCAATCAGAGCAGTCATGAACAGGTAGAGACCAAGTCATGAGGGGCCTTGTGGATCATAGTAAGGTATTTGAAATTTATTTTTGTTGTAGTGGGAAATCATTGAAAACCTTTAAAAAGAGGAGCAACACAATTGGATTTACAACTTAAAAAGACTTGCTCTATAAAACTACAATGAGATACCACCACACACAGGTTAGAGTGGTCAAAATCCAAAACACGGAGAGCATGGAATGCTGGTGAGGATGTGGAGCAACAGGAAGTCTCTCATTGCTGGTTGCTGTGCAAAAATGGTACAGCCACTTTGAAAGATACTTCAGCAGTTTCTTATAGAAGTAAACGTATTCTTAGCATATGGTCCAGCAATCGTGCTTGCTATTTACTCTAATGAGTCGAAAACTTATGTCCACACTTGTGGCCACACAAAAACCTGCACAGAGATGTTTATAGCAGTTTTATTCTTAATTGTCAAAAATTAGAAGCAACCACAATGTCCATCAGTAGGTGAATAGACAAATAAACTGTGGTAGATCCAGACAAGGGAATATTATTCAGCACTGAAAAGAAGTGAGGTGTCAAGTCATGTAAAGATATGGAGGCAACTTAAATATGTATTACTAAGTGAAAGGAGCCAATCTGAAAAGGCTGCATACTGTGTGTGTGTGTATGTGTGTGTGTGTGTGTGTGTGTATACATATACATACATATACATATACCATTCTAGCTGGTGTGTGAAGAGTAGATAGTATAGGGTCAAGAATCAAGAAAGGAGGCAGGAAGTCCAGTTAGAAGGACCTTACAGTAGACCAGTTGAGAGATGTCAGGGACTTAGATTAAGATTTTGATGATTAATACTGTGAGAAGTAGTCAAATTTGGGATATATTTGGAAACATTGCCAGTGAATTAAACATGGAGTATGAGGGAAAGAGAGCAATCAAGGGTGATTTTAAGATTGCTGGCTTCAACAATTGTGCAAGTAATAATGTCATGGACAAAGATGAAGACTTAGGGAAGAGGAGATTTGATGTGTGTGTGTGTGTGTGTGTGTGTGTGTGTGTGTGTGTGCAAGACAGGGTAGTAGGGTAGAGAGAGAGAGCAGGAGGGAGAAAGCTATCAGTAGATCTTTTGGGACCATATAAGATTTGAAATGCTGATGACCATGTGGAGACAGTTTCAAATATCTGTCTGGAATTTGTGGGAGATGTATAAACTAGTGTATAGGTTTGGGACTATCAAAGCAATGATGCTGGTTATAATAATGAGACTGAAATCATCCAGAGGGAGAAAGTAGTTGGGAAGAGATGAAGGCTGCATTCAGAGCCCTAGGTTGAGCACAATAGGAGATTACAGCAAAGGAGAAGGAATGGTCATTAAGGTAGATGAAAGACAAGACAAGAATAACATCTTAAGAACTTAGGAAAGAATGCATTTCAATTTCCTCCTCCTAAGAGGTTAAATGTGATGAGGACAGAAAACTTATCAGTGGTCTTGGCAAAACGTAAGTCTTTGGCAACCATGATAAGAGCCATTTTTGGTGGGTAGAAATGATGTAAGCCCAGCTGGGGTGAGTTGAAGAGTCAGTGGGAGATAAGGGGGTAATTGCAGGAACAAGGTCCTGAGAAGCTGAGAGGAGATGAATTCTGGAGCAGAGAGAATGGTTTGTTTTGCTTGGAGGAGAAACAACATATTTTCACCATATCCCTATGGCAAGAGAGTGAGTGATGGCGAGAGGCATTTGCTGAGAGTGAGGTTTTAGATGTTTAAGGGAGTAGAGAAGATCTATTCTAGAAGAGAGACATATAGAGAAGACAACATAGTTGTCTTGGAGACTTGGAAAGCGAATCCACCAGGCAAGAAAGTAGGATTACTGGAAGTGTAGACACTTGTGCTTACAAATGTAAAGCAAATCCAATCATCATGATCATGATGTGATTTCCCCAGCAGTGTTGGTTCATTGGGTACAGACTCAGAGTAAGCAGATGGCTGGTTTTATTCACGTTCAGATCTTTCTGGGCTAGTGTGATATACAGAGAAAATGGGGTAAAGGAGGTAAACATGTGTTAGGGGGTAGACATAGTGCTGACCAAGGCACCTCAGCTGGATGGGGAAGAGGATGAGATCATGTGTGTGTTGGAAGTAGGGGGTGAGTAGGTGATGGTGGTGAGAAAGGGAAAGGGACCATGGATTGAGCATCTCAGTGAGGTCCGCATTGCTGGAGTGGGTGCTCTTGAATAAGAGAAGAGGTGGTCATAGAGAGGAGCTGCTTGACATCGCAGAGGGGATGCAGTTATTGGTCGGAGTAACTGGTTGAAAAGATAGAAAATAACCATGGGAGTTGGTGGCTGTGGTGGGATGGAGGAAAAGATCATTGAATCGGATGGAATCAAGAAATGGAGGCACTGATGTGCTGTGCATAGGTTTTCTATCCATGTGGATATTAACATGTTAACAACAAGAGCCACATGCTAAAGTCATCAATGAACGGGGAGGAAGAATGGGGAGAACTGTAAATGACAACAAGGTGAACAGTGGGTGGTCAAGTCTGATGACTTGCACTTCAAAGAAGCAAGGGCTTTGAAGGAGGAAGAGGCAATAGGAAGCAAAGAGGACACCTACCTCCCTTAAGACCCTTTAGGTGTAGAAGGGAAAATACAGCATCTCGTTGACAGGATTCCAGGGCAAACAATGTCTTTGGGGATGGTTAGAACAAGATGGAGAAGGGAATGTCCCCAAAGGAGGTGATGACTGAGCAGGCTCTGGAAAGAGGGGACATGCTAGTTAACTAGATGAACAAGGCAGGGAAGGGCTTTCTATGCAGAAGGAAACTTACGTGCAAATTGTTCCAAAACAAGAAAAAGCACGACATAATTGAGAGGCATAAGAGCCCTTTACAGATGCCTTTGGGGTGGCTATAAAGAGTGGGAAGGGCAAGCTAAGACTGGGAGAGCCTGGGTGCCATGTGAAAGAACTAGGACTTCAGGAGCCCTTGGAGAGTTCTAAAGAGAGGAACAACATTGGGTTTCAGAAAGATCACTGGGGCATCAGCGTAGAGCATGAAGAGGCTGGGGACCACACTCGAGGCATGGAGACTGTCTGGGGGCTGTTGCCACAATCCCTAAAGACAGCTGGGAGGGCTCATCTCTCTGGATGGGGATATTTTGACTCCCTGTGCCTGTCTCTTAGAATCTGGGTAGATTTTTGAGGCTGATAATTCCCACACATACTTTAAGGATGGATTAACTCTAATTGCCTGCTAAGAAATGGACTAACTGGTTGTATTCTGGAAAGGGGCTGGGCGTCCATTTTCAGAGAAAGAAAAAGGGAGGCCAGCAGTGCATTTTCCTTCTCGTTCTGTTTCCTGGATGGGACTTAGGACCACCAAGAGACAAATAAGCATAAAAGTTGATGGATCTGAGGTAGGGGAGGAGAGGGCCATAGGGGGTGGCTCCTTTCTGGGCACAGATGTGAGCAGGCCTCAGCTCTGTCATTAAGGACTTTTCCTGTGTGCATTAAATTCGCTCCATGCAGAACTGTGCCCTGCCATTTACCCCTTTACCCCTCACTGGCTGCCACCTGTCTTCTAACCCCCACAGTACCTGGCCTGTGGCTGTGATAAGTGTTCTGTGTTATTTGCCCTTGGCAGTAACTTTTCTGAGGCCTTTTCCTCCACATAATTCCCATGTGGAGCCATCTTGGTTAGTAAGCTGTTTGAAGCAATTTGTCATGTTGGAGTTTTAAACGAGAAAAGGAAGGCACAGGGATGCCTCTCTCCTCAAAGCCAATCACAAACAGTTTTTCTGAACATTTAAAAATATTAGATCTGGAGTTCAAAACTGAGTGTCACTTCAGCAGTCATTTGTGATGCTCCATATCCTGCCCATCCGAGTTCAGCTTCAGCTACAGACTCTGGGCTTAGTTTCCAGAGGCCCCCGCAGGCTGCACCATGAGTGAGGACTGTCTGAACTCCATCTTGAGCCCTGAACAAGCCCAGAGTTTGCTCTCTGGCCTTAGGTTAGCTGGAGTGGGGGAACATGGAGGGAACACAGGTTAGCTGGGAGAGTGGGACAAGGTACACGAGGCCATGGAGGCCGGGCATGATGTTTAAATCTTACAGACCATGGGAGTGACCAAAAGAGTCGTCTGTGTGTGAAGGAACTGAAATGATTGGAGCTGGCCCTGCTCGACTGTCACCTCTTCTGGGACAGCTCTTGACAGAAGCACTGACCTTAGCATGGGCTCCTGGGCAGCCTGCCACAGAGCCGTCGTCTCTGGGCAGCAGCAAAGGACTGTCAGTTGGTTGGGAAGGTGGACTATGTCTCCCTTGGGCTGAGGTCATTATGAGAGCGTGTGTGACCCTAGACACTGAAGCTACACATGATTCAGCCACAAACCTCACTTGGGCCAAGGACTCCAGCGTCTTACCCAGGCCCTTGGTCCAGAATAATCGTTGCTGCCTAAAAGCAACAAGAACATTTTGTCTCATTGTTTTGCTTCAGTCTCCTTGGGCACAGGCATCTGGCAACAGACACTGAGCTTCCTTAGCCACAGGGCACAGTTCTGTAGACTCGAGGCTGGGGTTGAGGCTGCTCCACCAACGGCAGGAGTCCTGGGCTTCCCCAGAGTAAGCAGCAATCCTGCTCCTGGAGATGGCCTCAGAGCCGAGACCTGGCCGCCCTGGAGCTGCTTTCCGATGCACACTTTCCCTTCCTTGTGCCCTCCTTACTCGCCCCCGCACCCCCCCCCCCCCCGCCCCGCCTCACACACAAACCTCAGTTACTCACTACACCATTCACACGCAAACACATCCGGCCTGATGCACATGCATGGTCACACACATACACCACAGCACACACCACACACTTCACCACACATCCCTCCATAGCACGGGTCCTCCCACACACCATACCCACGCTCCCACTTACATTGGGTCACTGCCTCTCAACTTCCAGCCAGCACACACCTCACAGGTAGGCTCCCCCAATGCCATACTCTCCACACGACTGCACACACCACTCCCTCGGGGTGCCAGGCAGTGACACACCTGTCATCAAGCTTTTGATGGGGGTCTCCACCCAAAGCCACATGCCCTCAGCACTGCTTGCTCAGCCTTCTGTTATAACCAGGGCAGCTGGGGATGGCCCTGCCAAAATTGTCAGGGGGTTGATGATGTGTCTACATGAGAGAGAGAGAGAGAGAGAGAGGAGAAGGGCGTGATTTGGAAAATACTTCTAGAATTTGAAAGCAAACTTATAATATTTCCACAATTTGTGATCCATTTGTGGCCCTCATGTTGCTAAATATTGCATGATAGAGTAAACACTTGGCAAGACCTGCAGGTTTTATTTAGAAGATTGGGGAGAAAAAAGCTACTCAACAAGGAGTGAGCTGGTGTGTCCAGGAGAGATAAAAGGTATTGTGCATGGAAGATTTTAGTGGAAATGGGAAACCGGGGCCCTGAGCAGATCTGTCAGCCAGTTATAGGAAGGACTAAACCTTTTAGATGGCTGGGGAGACCGGCTCTGTGTCCTGGTGCTTCCCCCAACTCACCTGTAGGTGGCGTCTTCCCACTGACTGTCCAGGGGCCAGGCAACCACTGGAGCATCCTCATCAGAGAGGCATTTGGGGGGCACGCCATAGATTACCTGAAGCTCTTCTCCGCCCCTCCAAGTGTGGCAGGTTTTTAAAATCCAACTGCAGGCTACCTCCCAGGATGGCTTCCTTGACCTCTGTTCTCACTCCTCAGAGCTCCATTAGCACCAACAGCCTGGAGCCTGGAACTCTGCAGTGTTCATCTGCAGTGTTCCCTAAGCACCGTGATGAACCCAAAGCTGTACTAGAGATGGAGGAGAGAGCAGTAATCAAGGCAGACTTGCTTTCTGCTACTGTGGGGGACAGAGATAGTAAATAATAATAATAATAATAATAATAATAATAACAACAACAACACATGGTTGAGAAACGCCAGAGGAGTGATTTGTGTCATAACTCTCAGAAAACAGAACCGTTATAGGAAAGACAAGTATTGTTTTCTAGAAAAAAGAAGAAAGGGGAGGAGTAGAAAAACTTGAATTGTATATCTGGGAAAGAAGTGCCATTTTTTTCCCGAGCCACTTCAGCATATTGAAACTTGCAGTTGTTGGTGCCTAGTGGAAGTGCAGTCCTTCCTCTGAATTCGTGGCAGCTTCTGGAGCAAATGGCCAGGCCTGGACTTTCTTCGGGGCAAGGGCAGTCGTAAAGCGGCACAAACGCTAGCTGGCTGGTGCTGGGCACCAGGGCACCGTGCCAATGCTAACCTGCCAGTGTGCTAACCTGAAGCAAGGTAGCAAGACTTGCTGCATCTTCTAGACCCTGCAAGACATGCTGCTCATAATGGGAACTGGAACTTCACCACTGAGGGTAGAGATGATCAGATAGAAGGGTTCCAGGTGCCTTCTCCAAAGAACAGACGCTCTTGGAGAATGATCTTTGCGTGGGCTGAGAAGTGGTGAGGAGCCCTAGGCTATTCTGCACAGATGGTGGACTCTGCTCCACGCCAAGGAAGGCTTATGGTGAGGAAGAATGACTCACGACGATGCTAAATGCAGTGAGGATAAAAGCAGTGTCACTTGGTCAGGGATTGTTTCTTGGATCCTCTAATTGACCTACTCTCTAATGGTCATCTCTTATCACTGACTTCTGCGTCCCATTGATTTTAGAGTGTGTATGTATTAGGGTAAATGTCTGCTACTTTTTAGAGTCTTGGAATCATAGACTTTTGGGGCTGGAAGTATCCTTAGAGATCATGAATCCCACGCTTTTATTTTTGATAGAGGTGAATGGAAGGCCAGAGAAGGGAAGGAACTTGCCCAGGTTCATACAACAGGCTAGCGGCAGAGGTGGGTCCCAGGCTTCTTGCCTCCCGGGACAGGGCTCGCTGACTTTGCCTAATTACCCAAATCTGTCCCAATCTGAAATCAGAGTCTCTGGCTAGGGCTCTAACAGCATTCCGGAACCCAGTCGTAAATCCCCAAGCCCCGCAGCCACTCTGCTCTGACATTTGTTGTGTTTTACTGCCAAATGCTGCTGCTCAGAGATGCCATCTCCAGAGGGAGAAATTCTTGAAAGAGACACACCCCTTTTTTCCCTTTCCCAAATTAGGAGTTAATTAGTACCAAAATGTGCAGTGCGTTGAACGGCCTTCTACTGGGTTCCCAAAGCAGAGAACTGTCTCATTTTGAAAGTACCTAATTGTGCCTGCATCTCTGTTTGGAGAAGGGAGTCTCTAGGTCTGGTCCAGTCACCCTCAGGGACAGATCTGTTAACTCGCTGTCACCTTCTTTTGAGATACAATCATCTTGTAACTCTGAGCAATAAAACGAGTAATTGTAGGCCTTTTGAAGCAAGGCTGTATGCCCTGGCCAGTTTGTTTGCCCTGAAAAGCCTCCAGTCTGGGTGGCTGGCCCCATCGCCTGCTCATCCATCTGCCCAGAGACTTCTTCCAAACCGCCACCTTCGCACTCCTCACTTCAAGCTCACAGGGAGCCGCTTCCTTTTAATCCACGTTTTTTGTTTTGTTTTGTTTTTGTTGTTGTTGTCGTTGTTGTTCCCAGGGCTCCACATTTCAGCAATAATTTTTTTACCCAAATGTCTAGCCGTTGGCCTAGGGAGGCTCTCCTTCCTCGCAGTTGGAAGAAAGCTGTCTCTGTCTGTTGGATGCAAGCTTCCCAGAAAAGCTGTGGGTGCCCCAGTTCCACGTTTTGTACCCCCCCTACCCCACGCCCCCGAGCTATCCTCTATGCCAGCTCCTCTGTCCAGGAACTTTTGAGTGTCATGGGGCTGGGGGTGTCAGCCCATAGTGGGTAGGAGGGTCGCTCGGTTCAGGAACAACATTTGTATGACTTTGAATTTAAATGAAGGTCTCAAAAGACAAAACTAATTAAGATTTACTCAGGCCACCATTGTCTGATAATGCAGTACCAGCTCATTATTGGAACCACATTTATGGAGGTTTAATCACTATGAGGCAGACTGCTCTGGCATAGCTGTCAAACCACACAAAATGTGTTTTTAATAATTAATCAGTACAGTATCTTGTCATTGTAGCATTCATCTCAGGCTTGGGTGTGTTTTTAAAGGGATGCTGTCAATGTACTTTTGAAATTCTGTCGTCTTTTGTTTTTAATAACTCTTCAGATCCTTTAAGCAAGGGGAAAGGAAAAAACATTCCTCCATGAATTCCATCCCTGAACCCCTCATGATGAACAAATTCTGGAATGTGATTGAAGCGTTCCTGGGATCCGGTGCTGAGCTGCTGACATTTTGTTTTTCAAAGGAAGAAAAAAAAGTTGTGCATTCAATATTTGTTTTGTTTTCATGGAATCTGCAGGCGTCGAAGGATGGTGAGTTAGGCTTGGGGTAGAGGCTCTTTCTGTCTTTAAGGCTGTAAGCCTGGGATCTCACGTATAGGCACTCAGGCAAAGGTGTTTTGAGCAGGCTGTGGTTTTTAGATAAAGCTGTGGCTTTGGAAGAGACCTACTGAGTGAAACTTGGATTTTGACTATTTTCCCTACTTGGGCTGGGGAAGGCCAAGAAGAGCTGTGCTTTCTGTGCCCCGGAGACCTCCCTCTCACCTTGCTACCTTACAGAGGGTTTGTGAGGATCAGACAGAATCACCTATATGGAGTTACTTTTCATTCTGTCCAATGTCTCCCCTAAGCCCGCAGCTGGGAGATTGTCACTGTCTTTAATACTAAGATTGTCATTGGGTTGATGTAAACAGTGCAGGTCCTGACTGAGTTGGCTTGAGTTCAAATCTTGGCTTAGTGCCAGCCAGCTGTTTGATCTTAAGTAAGTCATTTGTCCTTTATTAAGTCGCAGGTTCCCTGCCTACAAGCTAAGGATGATATTTGTGGCTGCTTCACTGGTTCCTGTGGAGTCAAAGAGATGATTCATGTAAGAAGCTCAGCACACTGCTGGGAGCATGCGGCCCTCAGGGAGCATTAGTGTAGGTTGTTGTCAGTGCATGAGCCCCGGTGGCCTTTGCCCTCCTTTCCCTTGGCCTTAGAGCTCGCTGGTGTGAGAATTTGCCTGAGCAATCTTACATCGGTCAGAGGGGCCCTGAGGCCAGCAGTCCCCTTTTGCTCTGTCATCTCAGTTTCTATCTGTATTTGTCTAAGGCAGTGGCTCTCATCCAGGGGCTGTTTTGTTCCCCAGGGTACATTTGGCAATGTCTGGAGACAGTTTTAGTTGTCAGAATATTGTGGAGGGAGGGGCGATGTGTTGTGGGCATCTAGTTGGCAGAGGCCAGAGATGCTGCTAAACGTTCTACAATGCACAAGACAGCCTCCACAACGGCATTATCTGGCCCCAAATGTAGTGCTAAAGTTAAGAAACCCCATTCCAAAGCTACCTCTCCTTACCATGAGGTTCTGAATAAAAAGGCCCGTACCTACACTCAGATGGTGACATTCTTAGGAGGATCACAGAAGGTTAAATAATTCACAAACAAGAGGCCCTAGTGCAGTAGAACAAGACAAAAAGCACCGTTCTGGGTCTGCTAATTCCATGGCCATGTATTACCTCTGAGGGATTCATCAAAAGGAGAAACGGGACCCTAGCTTCCACTTCCAGCCCTATATTCAATGCCCCAGGATGGAGTTGCTGGCCAGATATCAGGGCCATACTGTGCCTTGTTGTTGCTCAGTTTCCTCATAAGACTGTCTAGACAGTCAGAAACTGCCCTTGGCTCTACACCATGCCCAAAACAGCTTCCTGGAATTCCTGAACTCTCTCACCTCTCCATGCCTATCGTAGGTACCCACATTCTTGGCCTGGGTTCTGACCTTGATAAATGGCTCTGTGTCCACTGAGTGCCCTCAACAGTCCATTGAGAACCATGTTTGATGACATGGGTGTGTAGTTAGCCATTCTTGGTACTTCCACTCCTGTGGGGGCTGACAGGCTCCAGATCTGTACTGCAGGGCTTATTTTTCCCCCTGGGACCACTGTCTGTTGCCCTAGCCAGATTATCTGGGGAGATCGTCTCCTGTAGCAGAGAATTCACTTGGGGTGACAATCAAGGTTTAAAAAAGGATGGCCAGTCTTGCTGCCTTAGAGAGGTTTGCAGATGGATCGATTAGACCTGAGTACCTCTCTGCTTCTGAAGTGTGTCTAGTCAGTGCCCAGCTGGAAAATTCAAAGTGCAGGCTCTGGAACCCTGCACTCATTGCCCTGCAGCTCTTATGGAGGCCAGCCCAGAGGCAGAGAGAATCTCTGCTGGGGGTTAGGTTGATGGGATGACGTGTACTAGGAAAACAGGCTCAAAATGTTTCTCTGGGACTTTTGCAGCCATGGCTCCAGTTGTAACAATACTAAGATTGCTTCTTCCCTCCTCATCCCACTGTGGCCTGGGTGTAGGTGAGAAGGGGACAGTTGTGTGACTCATTCTTAATCTATCCCAAGAACCTACCTTCTTCCAACTAGGGCAGGGAGCATCACATGGCTCGTCCCATTTATAAAGAGCCCTTTATGACCCACCACGTCCTTCCACTCCTGTGAGCTTTCTGAGATCCACCGTAATGGACAGTTAAATACTCTCTGCATATAAGGAGGTAGGCTCAGAGAGGTTAAATGCCTTCCCCAAGGCAACCAGCTAGAGAGGAACAGAGCTAAGATTCAAAGCCAGGACGTCTAATTTCCCTTGAAGAGGGGACCTGGGAGAAGCCCTGCATGATCTAAAGCAAGGCAGCTCCAGCCAGTACTACGCTGTCCAAGGCAATGCATTTTAGAGGACTCCACTTGGACCCTTGTCTGACCATTCGCTCCTAGGACAAAGAGTCTTTCAGGATGATGGAATGTGTTCATCCTAAACCTGGTCCCACTCCACCCTCCCATGCTTTGGGTTCCTAAGACATTGGAATTCTCTGCTGCAGTGGCCTTGAGTCCACCTCCAGAGCCTGTGTGGTCCTCTCCTTGGGAGGGCAGACCTGGCTGCTGATATGTGAAACCCTAGGCCCCAGGTGGGCTCAAGGGGTGGCTGTTTGTGGGGATGCACATGGAGCTTGAACGTGTGGCCTGCTGACTATGATGGTAAATGGGCCTCCTTATATATTCTAGCCTTGGGCTAGAAGTCCTGGTTCAGTCTTGGAGGCTCTGTGGTCCCAGAGCTGTACACAGCCTAAGCCTACATCATCAATGCAGCTACCCACCCTCCCCCAGCCTCACCTTCCACCATCTGGGCTGTTCCTGAAGCAGCAGCCTCTGATCACAGTCTCCCTCCCACCCATCACACGCTGCCATATTGTTGGAGTCGAAAGAACAGGAAAGCACTTGGAATGTGACTGAAACCGTATGTAGCTGTGTATTGTTTTTCCCAGAAAAGAATCCTAATTAGGTCAATTCCATATTGCTCCTATGGTCTCAGATGCACAGTAAAGCAGGCCTTCACAGTATACAAACAGCCTCTGTCTCTGAGGATGGAGGGAAGGGGAGAGACTGCCTCGAAAAAGACCCCACATGCTAATACAGAATGGATTCGTCACAATCACTGAGACCTGATGAGCCACTCAGTGTGGACTAACTTATTGTAAGCCCTCAACAAATGCAAAAGCCTTAACCCAGCAGTAACTTGCCAGAGACATATCCAATAGGACCTGTGTCTTTTTCTTTGCATTTAATGTGTTCTGAGGTTCAGGGGGCTATTTTCCCAATTGTTACACATCTCTTTCTTCAGCTTTGATCTGAGCTCCTCATACACATCCCAGCACTGGGACTTTCAGCAGCAGGCGTCTTGGAAGCCTACTTTGGTAACAGGACCTAGGTAAGCCATGCTATTCTGCAAAGGGAACAATTATGTTCCCCCAAACACACAGAAGCATCAGAATTCACAGCATGCACTTTACAAGGGCAATAAAGTTTTATATGCAGCTCAGTGAAATACCGAATACAGCCAATTATCCACCAAAATAAACTGATGGGAGAGAGAATGGCTATATTTGGCTCAGACTTAATTATTTTGCATTTGAACTTCTCAATTCCATGTAATAAAATTCCATTCTGCCCTTATTTCCTGGTTAGGTTACTTAATCTCAACTCCGGTAACTGAGCCCTTGAGTGGAGTAGACTGTCCAATGTCAGTGGTAAGAAAATGTGAAAGGTTTGACATCAATTACAACATTACACACAACATAAAATTTAACAACTTGAATCAGGCTTTCATTGCTCTTTAAAGAGACCGTATGGCTTTTTAAGATCTAAAAATTAATCAGTTTCTAAGAGTCATACCTTTTTGAAAGTCCCAGATTTTACTCTTAGCTTGAGAGGTAGGAGGGAACCTGTCTCTATCTCTGTCATCTCTCTTTCATTTTAAAAAATTGCCTCCCTTTCATTTAAAAAAATGTTCTCCTTTTCATTTAAAAAATGCTAAGTTCTTTTGTTTTTATTTTTCTAGGGAAGTGATTTTCCTTTAATGAAAGAAAAAGTGAAGGATATAGAAATTGAATTGTGCTAAGGTTTTAAGTTTTTGGGGGGACCATGGCAAAAACACAATGATCTTACATTTGGTCACGAATGAGGGCACCCCGGGCAGCAGCCAGTGGCGTCACTAGGACCGGGAAGGCTCTGAGGACCCCTGCTTTGTGGCCTGTGTCAGAATCTGTATGGCAGCTTTCACTCCATTGCTACTTGACACTTGATCATCTCATAAAACACCACATGTAATTCTGCAGTGTCGGCCCATAACAGGCCAACATGCGGCAAGAACAGGAGTAAATGACCGGCCTCCTTTAATAAGTGTGGTCTCTGCAGGTCAGCCCTGAGGTCAAAGGCAGAGCAACAGGGCAGACAGGGCGGCAGCTGTGCATTCTGGCAGAACACGGGAACTGAGCCTGGTGAAGATATGTCTGCTTTCTTTCTGCTTCTCTCAAGACGGGTGATGTATAAAGTGAGATTGTAAACTGACTGAACGTGGTTGCATGTCCTGTTTGAATTTGTATTCCCAGCATAACTTGGATCATGGCACACTGAATGAACGAAGACACAAATAACCATACTGATAGACCGATGCGATGCCCCATCATCCTTCAGTGTTGCCATCACCCTGATATCCCCTGATCTTGTCACGGAAAGGCATGCATCAGGAAGTTTCTGTTAACCATGGGCCGAACGCTGAGTGCTCTTTGAGGAAGGAGGATGCATGCCAGAGTGTGTTGAGGACTTGAGTGACCACAGCAGGATCCCTCTCTGCGTCCATCCTGCTGCATCTTATTCCTAGAGATTTCCCATCTGCTCTGCCAGGTTTGGAAGAAATAGGCATCTTCTTCATATAAGAGTCCTCTCTGCAGGGCACCATTCACCTGGCCCATCCTTTCCTTTGCCAATCAGTGCTGCCTAAAGTACAGCAGACAATCACATTCTGCCCTAACATGCTCATGAGCCTTAGATAAAAAGTGTTCTGAAAATCCCAGTAATTGCTTTCACCTTTGAAATATTGTTTTCTTGTATGAAAACCTGAGGATAAAGCTGGTCAGTTTGATAATGGTCACACGTTATCATACGCAGCTAAACCCTTGGTAAGGTCAGGACTTAATTACCAGAGACTCAAGAACCAGCAGCCCTCAGAAAAGGTCAACTGGGGTTTCTCCTTTTTTCTCCAACCACAGCATTTACAAGAAAAAGGCAAAAAAAAAAAAAAAAAAAAGAAAAAGAAAAGAAAAGAAAAAAGAAAAAGCAACATAGTACACCTATGCCAAAGGATTAGTCTGGAAAGCAATATCCAGGGTATGCCTCCTTGGGGGCATCATCGTCAGGACAATCTCCTTCTTTGTCCCTAGTCCTATTTGTGGGACTCTGGGGAAAATGAGTCCCCTGTACTCATGTGTGGGAGCCACCATGCCTAGCACCAGGGCTAATGCATTTTAGAAAAACTTGAAACACATCACAAAGGTATAAACAGAAGTTTAGGCTTCAACCACAGATAGCCAGAAAATGAAATTAACCCTAGGCACTAACACGCACTACATTCTGTGATGAATGTTTTAAATCGACTGACATTTTTTGGAGCAGTTTTGAGTTTGCAGCAAAATTGAGCAGAAAATGCAGAAAGCTCCCATAACCTTCTGTCCTGCAAACACATCCTTCCCCACTATCAATTTGGGTCACCATAATGGTACATTTGTTACAACTGATGAGCCTTCGTTGACAAATCATTATCACCCAAAGTCAGTAGTTTACATGAAAGTTCACTTTTGGTGTTGTTTATTTCATGGGTTTTGATAAATGTATAACATGTATCTGACATTTGAATTTGGTTTTTACTTAAGTGGTCTTTTACAAAAGGTAATTTTGGTAACAAACCAATTAAAAAAATCCTCATTTAAAAAAATCACAAAATAAAAGAAATCTTGCTATTTAAAATATTTTAATTAATATCTGAATTTACTGTTATTCCTTCTGGAAATAAATTAGTGATGGAATAAATAATGAATATAGACAGCAGTTGTACTATCCATTAGAAAACATTTAATCCACAGCCGGGAGAATTAGAGGCAACAAAACCATTTTTATTACCATGCTTATCACAAATCCCCCACATAATTTTATGAGAAAGGTCATTAAACTTGTAGCTACTGCATTATCTTTTTCCTTGGACCATTTCTGAAACAACATTAGTTTTTCACACTTCTTTACATTTCAAACATTAAAAAAGCCTTAATCGATGCTTTTACATAAAAAGCAAAGGGCTAGGTTTCCCACCATAAAACGTTATGTTGTTTACACAAAAACTGCAGCTAACCTCGTAAAACTCAAATGATTTCCCAGTGGGGTCCTGCAGGGACACTTGGCTATAGCAGGCGCCACACTCATTTCCAACGCTGAGGCAAAGCGGACTTCCTGTGGAAAGCTGTTCTCAGGTCCGGCCATTACTAATCAGGCTTTTCGACTGGGGCGCCCCAAACAGGCATCTTCTCTCCATTCAAGGCCTGCAAAAGCCACCTCTAAGCAACTAGGAAAACAATGTAAGGTAGAAAAATTCCACACAAATATTAATTCTTGCAGTCCCATTCATCTTTATCTCCAGACTCGTGAGACCAGAGCTTTCTGGAACCCCTACTGCGTCGTTGGGGTCAGCTTCCAGGACAACTCTCTTGGATAGAAATGATAGAAGGTCTTTGGAGAGAAGAACTGCCCACTGGTATCACACTTTCCCAGAAACCACATGTTCTTTCAAAACCTTCCATTAGGTGTCAGCGGCTCTTAAAATATACGAATGGCAAGATTTTTTTAAATCTTTGCTTCCTGAAGTTGAATAATCAAGCCAAAATGCTCTGGAAAGCTAAAAGTCATTGACTGTTTTCAAATGTCTGGTTTTCAGATAAAAACCAGGATAGGTATTTTTTTAAAAGTTAATTGCTGCTTCTCTTATGAGAGTGAATATATGAACCACTTTTCCCGTTTTAAGTTTGAAGGTTGGGTGTTTGCTTTCAATCATGCATAACAATTTATTTGCAAATTCAGGGAATTGTTTTCATGTAGAATAATTTTGTAAATAAGGGATATTTTAAGAATCTACCTCCATGACCACCTTCTTTGTGGATACTCACTCAGGAATCTCGTTAGACCATCCCTTATTATACTGAGCAGATACAGGGAGAATAACACAAATAACACAAGTGCTTTTTTTTTTTTTTTTTTTTGAGACAGAGTCTCATTTTGTCACCCATGCTGGAGTGCAGTGGTGCGATCTCGGCTCCCTGCAACCTCCACCTCCCGGGTTCAAGCGGTACTCCTGACTCAGCCTCCCAAGAAGCTGGGACTACAGGTGCCCGTCACCATGCCCAGGTAATTTTTGTATTTTCAGTAGAAATGGGGTTTCACCGTGTTGGCCAAGCTAGTCTTGAACTCCTGACTTCAGGTGATCTGCCTACCTTGGTCTCCAAAAGTGCTGGGATTACAGGTGTGAGCCACTGCACCAGGCCCACAACAGTGTCTTTGAAGCTATCGAGCAAGAAGGATTTACTCTGCCTTATATGATTCCAAAGTGTTTACATGTTGAGGACTTTGGAACTCAACTTTGTTTCTTTCGAGCCAGAATTAGAACATGGGCCTTCTAACTACAGAACCCTTCTCTTGAAGATTATGCTATAGTGCCCTTGAGGAAGTATAAAGTATAGAGGGAAGAAGAGCCAGGCCTAGCCTTCCTCAAGATAAGTTTAAAGTCTAGTTGGGAATATAAAACAGAAATGCATACATGAAGACTAATAATACAAGGTAATTGTTGATAGGATGGTGTGGTTAGTAAATACTGATGACAAACAAAGAAGCTAAGTTGTCAGGGATGGTTTGCTATTAATAGATGACCTGGGACTTTATCTGGGCCTTAAAAGATCAGTAAGATTCATCTAGGCATAAGAAAGAGAAAAGGCCAGTGATGACCAGACAGATCAGATAGGATAGAGTACAGCTTAAGTATGGGAAGATAGGCTAGGGTCAAATTATGGAGAATCTTGAAAGACAGTCTGTGGATTTTGGAGAGGCTGGAGTAGATACTCGCTAAACTTTAGTTTTCTCTCTCTCGCTGTCTTTCTGTGCTAGGTGCTATAGTTTCCTGAAAGGGTAATAATAATTATTTTTAAAGTGGTCTAATAATGTACTGACTTGTTTTTCTGCTTTTCCTGGATCTTTTGGAATAATGGTACATTAATTTCATAATAGTCCAAATAATCTTTACGGACATAATATACAAGTAGTCCTTTTTCCTGGGGGCATAAGTACATTCTCCTAGCCAATCTCACGTAGACTATATGGTCTCAGTGTCCACCATTTTTCCTCTTCAGTTATTTTAAAAGTATCATAAAGATTATTTTTGCACAACTATATAGGGTGCATAGAAGGGTTTACTTTTTATGTTTTAAAGGATTTTTAGTGTGTCCGAGAACAGTTTGAGATTTTACTTCATCTAAAGTCCATAGCTCTGGGGTCCTTGAACGTAAATGCAGTCCTTCTCTAATCAGATTTTCACTTTAAACAAAAAAGTTCTGTGATTCCTCCAAGGCATGGAAGGATGAGAGTTTCTAATCAGATGAGCTCCCATTTGTCTTTCAAATTTCACAATCCTACAAGGAAGCTTTGCTCACAGTTCTGTGAAGGTGATTCTGAAAGCTGAAGGGAGTTAGACATGGGAAGATAATTCCCAAAAGAGTGAAAAGGAAGATTTTATTATTTAGTTGCTTTTTTTCCTTTTTGGTAAGAAGGAATTTGGTGGAGTTAGTTATTTGGCAGTGCATGTTTGGGCTGAAAACATCAATTTTCTTTGCCAAGCTTCCTAAAAATAGTCTTTCTTCAGGCGAGGGCCCTCTCAACGTGAGCAGTGTTCATTTGAAATAGGACATGTTGTGTTAATGTAATTACCTATTGACCTGAAGATTTCAATTGCAATGAGACAAAAAATGTGGAATTATACTTCTTGCAAAGTTATGAGCTCGCCTTGTTCTGTGTGTTTAACAATAAGTTCTTTCATGACGTGACACCATGGTGGTGGGTGGTGAAATCTGATACCTGGCAAAAATACAATGGAATTATATAATACCAAAAAAGTCGATTGTTTTCCCTTTGGCTAATTAACTCCTCTGACCAGGGAAGTATTGAGGATGAGGTCAGCTGGTGGCTTTTGTTCTCCAAGTAGTTTCCATGCCCTTTTAGGCACTGTCTAAATAGTGTGTGGTTATAAAAGGAAGAAGTCCAGGTACTACTGGAGCACAACCTAGAATGGGTGTTGCTATGGTTTGGTAGCAGCTTTACTGACTTCATGGAATTCGTCTTGCTGGGATCCTGTCCATCACTCAGGCTTGAGTCAATAAGTCAAGGTCCACAGCTCTGCTCCTTCATTTCCACAGGATTTTTTGCACACTGGTATATAATAGTGCAGGGGCACACAGGACTATTTAAGAAAATATATATATATATATATATTTTTTTTTTGCCAGCTAGAGGCCTGACATGAGAATTTTGATATAATTGGGATGCAAACAACCCAAATGCAGTAATTGTTGTTGTTCTTATCTTACAGATGGGAAAAACGAAGTTTAGAGGATAATGTACTGATTTGTTTTTTCTGCTTTTCCTAGGTGTTTTGGAATAATCGTACATTAATTTGTAATAGTCCAAATAATCTTGTGATTTTTTAAAAGAACTGAAGAGGAAAGTTGGTGGACACTGAGACCATATAGGCTATGTGAGATTGGCTAGGAGGATGTACTTATGACCCCAGGAAAGGGATGGAATACTTGAACAAAACACAGAGAAAGCAAATCATAAAGCAATTAATTGATACATTTGCCTATAT
Source organism: Gorilla gorilla gorilla (assembly GCF_029281585.2). NCBI lineage: Eukaryota > Metazoa > Chordata > Mammalia > Primates > Hominidae > Gorilla > Gorilla gorilla. The sequence continues at coordinate 120,252,715 of NC_073236.2, forward strand.
TAAAATTACAAACTTCTGCATGAGAAAAGAAACCACAGACAAAGGGAAAGACAAGCTATAGGATGGGAGATGTTTTCACCACATATGCTAACAAAGGACTAGTATCTGAAACATATTAGAAAGTTCCTGCAAATCAGTAACGGCAAGAACAGTAGCTCAAGAGTGAGAAAAGTAGCTGAATACAAATAATCAACTAATTTTGTTCGGCAACTCACAGAAAACATTACTGTCCAGTAAAAATACAAGAAGATGCTCAAACTCATGAGAATGAAGGAAAACAATAAATGCCATTTAACACTCATCCATTTGGAAAAAATGGAAAAGTCTGACACAACCAAGTGTTACAAAGAAAGATGTAGAAAATGAGGAAATTGGCAGGGGGCAGTGGCTCACACCTGTAATCCCAGCACTTTGGGAGGCTGAGGTGGGTGGATCACCTGAGGTCAGGAGTTTGAGACCAGCTTGGCCAACATGGTGAAACCCTGTCTCTGCTAAAAATACAAAAATTAGCCGGGTGTGGTGGCATGCCTGCAATCCCAGCTACTGGGGAGGCTGAGGCAGGAGAATTGCTTGAACCTGATAGGCGGTGATTGTAGTGAGCTGAGATTGCGCCATTGCACTCCAGTCTGGGCAACAAGAGCAAAACTCTGTCCAAAAAAAAAAAAAAGGAAAGAAAATGAGGAAATTATACAGTGCTGGTAAAAGTATACCTTAGTGCAAGTACTTCTAGGTGTATGTCTTAGAGAAATGTCCTATATTTGTGAAAAGTACATTAACAAGTATGTTCCTAGTCTATAGTAACATCGCCTATAATAGCAAAAACCTTGGGATCAACTTAATTATATAAAAATACATTCTATACTGATGAATCTTAAGAACATTCATTGAGAAAAAACACAATTTTTAAAATGATGTATTCAATATGGTACCATTTCTATCCATTTAAAATTTCTAAACAGTGCTTTATATTACTGTGTGTATACATATGTGGTAAAAGTATAAAAATCTGCCTGAGAGGCACACAGAACAATTTCTAATAGTGGTTGCCTTTGCAGATGAAGAAAGGGAGAGGATTAGGAGTCGGGGGGTTGCTAACTATATTTGTAGTGTTTTATATCTTTTAAAAACAATTGCTCTTTTTAATTTACCAAAAACTGAAAAAATATGAATATGTATGAAATCTGGGAAGTGGGTATACAGGTCTCTGCTACATTATTTCCAACACTTTTTGCTATAGTCTGAATGTTAGTGTCACCCCCAAATTCATATATTGAAACCTAATCACCAATAAGTTGGTATTACGAGATAGGGCTTTTGGGAGGTGATTAGGTCATAAAGTCAGATCCCTTGTGAATGGAATTAGTGTCCTTATAAAAGAGGCCCCAGAGAGTTGCCTTGCTCCTTCCATCATGGGAGGATACAGCTAGAAGCCACCATCTGTGAACCAGAAAGAGACCTCTCACCAGACACCAAATGTGCTGGTACCTTGATCTTGGACTTCCTAGCCCCCAGAACTGTGAGAAATAAATTTGCTTATAAGCTACTCAGTTTATGGTATGGTACTCAGTTGTTTATAAGCTACTCTGTTTATAGTATTTTGTTATAGCAGCCTGAGTGGACTAAGACACTTTTGTCCATGTTTAAAATAATTAATAATTTTAAAATTAATAATACAAATGAAATAAGACAGTAACAGATTGGAAAGCAATTTATTAACTATAACCAAACATAAATAATTTCATGACCCACAATATAATGGAAAGCTGTTCTTAATTTTTTACTTTAGTAGAAAAATTTAGACCACAGACAAAGAGGAACTTGCAGACCATGAATGCTATTTAGACACTAAGACTATTGTACAGTATTTGGGATACCCTTTTAAAATAACTTGAAAAGGAGGCTGGAGTCTCATCTGTCTGAAATGGTTTAGGTTAAAGCTTCTTGTTTTGCGATTCTTCTGATCAAAACTGTGACATTACCCTGGGGTGAAGCAGGGGGATCTGTGTTGCCTAGTATTCTGCACTGAGGCTGGTGTAAAAAATGTCATCATATGGTCCACCAACCATGGAATCCATGAGCTGGAGGTCTGAGGTATTAGTGACACAACCCCTCTTTTTTTTTTTTGAGACAGAGTTTTGCTCTTCTTGCCCAGGCTGGAGTGCAGTGGCACCATCTTGGCTCACTGCAACCTCCGCCTCCCAGGTTCAAGTGATTCTCGTGCCTTAGCCTCCCAAGTAGCTGGGATTACAGGCATGCACCACCATGTCCAGCTAATTTTTGTATTGTTAGTAGAGAACGGGTTTCTCCATGTTGGTCAGGCTGATCTCAAGCTCCCAACCTCAGGTGATCTGCCCGCCTCGGCCTCCCAAAGTGCTGGGATTACAGGCATGAGCCACCGCACTCGGCCACAACCCCTCATTTTATAGGTGAGAAAGTGGGGAGTTATTAGGGGAGATGTCGCCAACTTGTTAGTAGCAGAACCAGGGCAGGAAAACCTGTTGCCTGCTCACAGATGGTTCTCTTTTCTTTTTTTTTTTTTTTAATACTCTCTTGCATCTGAAATATTCTGACTTCAGAGTTTCTTTTTTTTCTTTCTTCTTCTACTAGAAATGAAGATGGCATATGGAAAGGCGATTCTTATACTCAGAAGGAAAAGTTCCCATGGAAGCCATGGATTCATTCATGACAAAGTGGGTGGCCTGTTTGTTTGCTTGAGGCAAGTCTTTGGAAGTTTTTCTTTTCTTTTTTTTTGCACAGAGAAAAACGCTTTAGTAGTTTTCTTGCAAAATACCAGGTTTATTGATTGAGAGTGACAAACTATTTTCCAGTTTGTAATTGGTAAACATAAAAATAGTGCCTTGACGGATGTGTGAGGCACAGGAGTTACTCATTTCACCCAACTAATAGCTAATTACAGAGGTAGAGGGATGGAGATTAATGCCAGCAAACTGACACAAGCTCTATGACTAGTGTTCCTGAATTTCCTGGTCTTTACATTCACCATATGGTGAGTTTGATGAAGTCACCATATGAAAATATGGTGACAAGATGAGGTTGATAAACCTAAAACACAAAACCAAGGAGCGGTGAACCCTGAACATCAGCTGGGACTTTGATCTCCATGTGTCCTGTCCAGAGCCACCAGAAATGACTCCCTGCCCCAAAGGTGACCCTACGAGCTAAGCAACTAGTCTTTCCTGGGGCATAATATTTCCTGTGTGCCAAGGACTAAGGAATTTTTATGGCATTTTAACAGGCGTATGAAGTCAGATCTAGTTCGGAATTCAGCTTTACCACTAACTAGTACCACTAACTAGCTGTAAGACTTAAGGCAACTTATTTGACTTTTTAAAGCCTTAGTTTCATCATCTGAAAATGAGGATAAGAATTGTAGTAGCTTCCTTAAATAGTAGTTCAGAGGATTCAGCGAGACAATGTGCATAAAGCCCCACTCCTAATGTGCCTCCTAATGCGCCTCCTAGCTCACAGTGAGTGTTCATTACATGTTGATGGTGGTTATTATCATAGCGGACCCCTTGATGCATTTGGCTTTGTCTTAGCCTGTTTGATGTTGCTATAATGGAATACCTGAGGCTAGATAATTTATAAAGAAAAGAGGTTTATTTGACTCACATTTCTGTTGGCTGGAAGGTTTAAGACTGGGCATCTGGTGAGGGACTTAAGTTGCTTCCATTCATGGTGGAGGGTGAAGGGGAGCCAGGATGTGCTGAGATCACATGGCAAGAGAGGAAGCAAGAGAGAGACAGGGGAGGTGCCAGGCTCTCTGAAACGATCAGCTCTTTTGGGAACTAATAGAGTGAAAACCTTGCTCATCCTTCCTCCAGGGAGTGAATTAATCTATTCATTATGGCTCCATCCCCATGATCCAAGCACCTCCCATTAGTCTCATTTTTAACATTGGGGATCAAATTTCAATATGAGATTTGGAGGGGGACAAACCTTCAAACTACAGCAGGCATGTCTGATGGAAACATCTATATGCTTTGATCGCTTGATTACCCTAAACAAAAAAGCCCTTAGAACTCCTGCTATAGACATTCATGGGCCATCTTCCTTCCCTGAAGGGATCTCTCTTGCCTCCCATCTTTGCTAGTGTTTCTCAGAGTCTGCTCTGAAGACTTTCTATCTAAAGTAGGATAAGAAGAGTTCTGTGATCAAAACTGCTCAGAAAATAAAGCCTACATATGTTCCTTTTCAAGATTCGTGATGTACACTTGCATTGGTCTCCTGTAAAGGAACAAGTTTAACATTGTTCAACGTGGTGTTTCTAAAACTAACTGAACCAGGGGGATCCTTTTGGCCTAACTGCTGTTGCTACCCGACAGATCCTGATTTCTATGGTGCATCGCCTGGACCTTGCTGCCCTAGACTCTCAACTCTGTTGTCTATTTGTTGGCTATGGTCACTTGGAGGCCAGTGATGGGGCTACTGACAGCCAGGAACTGCCCCACCCCACTGACACTTTGGTGGGCTGGGCTTGTACACAGGCACTCTGAGAACCCCCTTGTGCTCCTTGCTCCTAAAACTAGCAAAATACAGGAGACTGTGCTCTCCAGATGTTTGCTAATCCGCTGTGAGTGTGCTGATATATGCAACTATGCTGGTGTTACTCTGACCTGAGAAATAAGGAGACCATATGTCTATGTTGCAGCAGCAGCAGCATCCAGCAGGACCAAGGTTTCTGTGCACCAAAGACTGGTTCTAGATTTGTCGCCCAGACTGTGGCTCCTGCATCTAGTGCTCCAGGCAGCTAATGTTCCTGTGCCCATCCTCTGTTCTGAGGAGGCCCAGCTTGGTTTGAGTGGCAGCAAGCCCAAAACATACCTGGGCAACTCTGGTCCCTGCTTTTTTTCCCTTATCATCAGCTATGCCCTAAAGTCGATTTTCTTCTCTGTCAGATTATAATAACATTATGCTAAGAACAGCCCAGATGAGTGCTGCCAAACTTTAACTTGCATACAAATACAAACTTTAATTTGCATACCTGGAGGATCTTGCAAATTGGGATTTCCAACTTTTGAGATAGAGTTTGAGATCTGTAAATCAGCATAGACTATGGGTCACACTTTGAGTGGCAGGAAGCTAGGTTTAAAGACTGGATTCTCCTAAAGAGAGAATGTGGAGTGCATTTTGCCTAAGGGTTTTCAGGTTCTGAACAATTTAATAGATATTTTCTCTCTTGTTAGAACCTTGCAACAATCCTTTGAGGTAGCCCAGCAGGATTCTTATATCCATTTAAAAAATGAAGACATTGAGATTCTGAGAAATGGAGTAACTTACCTGAGGTCAACTCATAACGGAAAAATCTGTCCAGGGCTCTATTTACTGCAGCACAACTGCTTGATTAAGGAGGAAGGAAAACTTCTAAGCATTAGCTCCTGAGCCGCCAAAGCATTATTTACCCTTCTTTCTTGGTATGACTTTTGACCAAGATTATGTGTATGCCTATCACCACCTCTAGCTGACAGCAACCTCTGGAGGATAAAATTCTATTACGTCTATCTTCCCGCTCCTAACAGCTCTTGACTATGGGGTTGACTATGGGATTGTTGACTAAATGACTGGGTATCTGAGGGTGCTCACTTATTGTCAGTGAAGGATGACACCTTCTGTGGTTCTTATCTTTGTAAAGGCTCCTCATTGCTTATAGCAAGGGTTCTTAATCTTTGGGGAAATGAAGGATTTTACTGAGAATAATATCTTCTGTGCTGCTGCTTCTCAGAAGGTTGTTGCTGTGGTTTCAATGTCCCCTCCAAAAACAATTTTTAAATTTAATGGCCATTGTAACAGTATTACAATATAAGACCTTTAAGACATGATTAGGCCATGGCCCTCATGAATGGATCAATGCTGTTATTGTGGGAATAGGTTAGCTATTGTGGGAGTGGGTTCCTGATAAAAGGGTGAAGTTCAGTTCCCATTTCTCTCTCTCTCTTGCGTTCTTGCTTCTGCCTTATGCTTCTGCCATGGGATGACCCTCACCAGATGCCAGCACCATGTTCTTGGAATTCCCAGTCTCCACAACCCTGAGGCAAATAAGCTTCCATTTTTATTAAATTATCTAGTCTGTGGTATTCTGTTATTGCAGCAGAAAATAGACTAAGACAGAAGATTGGTACCAAGAAGTGGAGCTGTTGCTACTCAAAAATACCTGAAAATGTGGAAGCCATTTTGGAACTCAGTAATAAGTACAGACTGGAAGAGTTTGAAGAAGAATGCTAAGAAAAGCCTGTATTGCCATAAACAGAGCATTAAGGGTGTTTTTGGTGAAGGGTCAGAAGAGGAGAGCTGCATGGAAAATCTGAACCTTCTTAGAGATTACTTAAGTGGTCATGACCAGAATGTTAGTAGAGGTATGGATACTAAAGGCCCTTCTGATGAAGTCTTAGATGGAAATGAGGAACAAAGTATTGGAAATGAAAGTAAAGTTTATCCTTTTTATGTAGTTGCAAAAACTTGGTGGAATTGTGTCTGTGTCCTAGGGCTTTATGGGAAGTAGAACTAGGATATCTGGCAGAAGAAATATTTAAGCAACAAAGAATTGAGGCTGCTGTGTGGTTACTTGTAACTGCATACTGTAAGGTGCAAGAGCAAAGAGATGACTTAAAGACAAAATTTATAATGAAAAGTAAAGCAGAATAGAAATATTTGGAAAGTTTATAGTCTGTCCATGTAAAGAGTAAAAAAACATATTTGGGAGAGAATACTAAGGATGTGGCCAAGCCATTTTTGATAAAGAGATTATCTTGGATAAAAGGAGCTAGGTAGTATTCATCAAGACAGTGGAAGAAAGACTCTGAAGGCCATCAAAAATCTTTGAGGCTGCCCGCTTCCATCACAGACTTAGAGCTCTAAGAGGGCAGAATGATTTCGGGGCATAGGCCCAGGGTGCCTCTCATGGGCTCACTGCTCAGAGCCATCTCAGGTTTCTGTGCCCTGCATTCTGGTACAGCACTCCTCTCTGCCCCAGCCATGACTCAATTGGGTTCTTGTGTGTCTTGACCTGCCACTCTGAAAAGTACATGCTAGAAGCCTTAGCAGTGTCCGTTTGGTGCTAATTCTGTAGTTACGCAAAATGCCAGAGCTGTGGAGAATGGCATCTTTCAGATTTTGTGGAGAGATGTTGCAGATGGCCTGGGGGCCCAGGCAGAAACCTACTGCAGGGGTAGAGCTACTACATAGCATCTCCATCAGGGAAACACCTAGTGGAGCCCAGACAGCAAGGCCACCTCAGAGACCTCAGGACTTCAGAGTCACTAGTATGCAACTCCAGCCTGGGAAATCTGCAGGTATAAGACTCCAACCTTTGAGAGCTACTGGGAAAGCTAAGCCCAGCAAAGCCATAGGAGTGGGGTTGTCTGAGACCTTGGGGGCCCAATTCCCACAGTAGTGTGTCCGGGAAGCAGAATGTAGAATCAAAGGAGATTATTCTCTAGCTTTAAGACTTACTGTTGTATGGGGCGTGGTGGCTCATGCCTGTAATCCCAACACTTTGGGAGGCCGGGCGGGTGGATCATCTAAGGTCAGGAATTTGAGATCAGCCTGGCCAACATGGTGAAACCCTGTCTCTACTGAAAAAATACAAAAATTAGCTAGGCGTCGTGGCGCACACCTGTAAGTCACAGCTGAGACTGGAGAATCGCTTGAACCTGAGAGGCAGAGGTTGAGTGAGCTGAATCATGCCACTGCACTCCAGCCTGGGCGACAGAGCAACAGAGTGAGACTCTTTCTCAAAAAAAAAAAAAAAAAAAAAAAAAAAGACTTAATGTTGTTTTCCCTATTGGGTTTTGGACTTACTTGAAGCCTTTTACTCCCTTCCTCTTTCTTGTTGGTCCTTTTTGCTGTAGAAATGTCTATTCTATGCCTGTCTCACCATTGCATTTTGGAAGTAGGTAACTTGTTTTGATTTCACAGGCTTACACCTGGAGGGAGTTTGCCTCAGGATGAATTGTGCTTTGGGGCTCAGCCATCCATGTCTGATTTAGATGAGACTTTGGACTTTTGAATTTATGCTGGAACAAGTTAAGACTTTTGGGCTATTGAGATGGAATGAATGTGTTTTGTGTGTGAGAAGGACATGAGTTTTAGGGGCCAAGGGCAGAATGCTATGGTTTGAATATCCCCTTCAAAACTCATGTTGAAATTTAATTGCTATTATAGTAGATGGTGCCTTTAAGAGGTAATTAGGCCATGCGTGCTCCTCTCTCATGAATGGATTAATGAAATGATCACAGGAGTGGGTGCCTGAAAAAAGGATGAAGTGCAGCCCCCATTTCTCTGTTGCCTCATGTGCTTGTAGGCTCTCTCTGTGCTGCCTGGTGTCCGAAGCTCCTTGAGATGTAGGCAATGTGCTTTCTACTATGATGTCCTTCCTGGTTGAGGCTCCTTTGATAGCAAGTAGCCAAAATCTATTTGAGTTAATTTAAACAAAATTACATTTGTTTTTGTTTTTGTGTGAGGGGGGAAGGCTACTGGGATAGTTTCTAGAATCAATGGAAAAATTGGAAAGGAGCAAGGCAAAAATTCAGGTGGCATTTCCAGGAACCTCAGTGACCAGAACTAGGGGCTTGAATGATACAAGGTCATTCTATCTCTTCTTTTTTATTCATATTAAGGGGACATGGCTGCGGGCAGCTTCCAGTTCATGTTTCACAGGCCTGAGACCAGACAGAAAAAAGTTCTTTTCTACCAGTTTTAATAATAATCAAAATAAGAAGTCTTGAATGGGGTTTCCTGGGAGCAGTGTCCATCATGGACCAATTGCTGTGGCCAAGAAGGTAGAGTAGGGTGGCCATGCTGCTTGGGTTACATGCCCACTCCTTACCCATCCCTGCATCAGGGAGAGGTGATGAAGCCAGAGGAGAGGTGATGAAGCCTCATGCCTGGCTCCTTTTCCCACCATATGGGCGGAGGGGTGGAATGACTCCCTAAAGACAAGGAGGCACCCACAGGAACTCTGGGGAAAGGAGGTCAGGTTTGTTTTCTCTAATTCCTCTTGTGAAATCCTTTGTTGTAGTTGGTTGGGTTCTTGCTGTGCGACACTCAAATACTCACTGCCACCTCTGGGCTCCTGGGACTCCCTCCCGTCCTGCTTCTTATTTTGGACTTAACCCTATATTTGTCTCCAAAGGTTGCAGTAACAAAGTACCACGTTACTTTTAAGCACTGGACTTAAAACAACAGAAATTTATTCTGTCATAGTTTTGGAGTCTAAAAGTTTGAAACCAGGGTGTAGGCAGTAGGCAGGGTTGATTCATTCTGGGCACTCTGAGGGAAAAAGTGCCCCATGCCTCTCGCCTGGGCATGCCTGGGCTTGTGGATGCCTCACTCCAGTCTCCACCACCATTTTGCATGGCCACTGTCTTCACATGGCTCTCATCTCTCTGTGTATCTTCTCTATGAGGACACCAGTGATATTGGATGGAGGACCTCCTCCTGCAGCATGGCCTCATCCTAGCTAGTTACACCTGCAACCGTCTTCTTTCCAAATTTGGTCCCACCCTGAGGTACTAGGGGCCAGGACTCCAACATATCTGTTGAGGGGACAGAATTCAGCCCACTTACCAGGCTCCCAGATGAAGACCAGCATCTTCAGGAGGCCTTTGCTGACTTTCCCAGGTCGGGTCCATTTCTCCTTAGAGCTCCCATTGTCTTGACTGTGCAGCTGCTGTATAGCGTTGGAGCCTTGGGCTCTCTACGGACACCTCACCTTTTTGCAAGACCAAAGTTCCTTGAGGGCAAAAATTCAGATCTTTTTAATATCCCTGTGGTGTCTAGAACGGCGCTTAACACCACGTGAGCACTCAGTGAATGCCAGGGAATGAATGTGGGGGTGACGGAGTGGTAATGAGACTACTTGAAATACCCCCAGCTTTCTTCTCCAGATTGCCAGCCTGAAAGGGAACTGGGCAAAGGTGATACCTATCAGTCTTTTGACTTCAGCCGCCCGTGCAGAATCACTGGAGGGGTCAGGGAAGGAGCCCTGCTAGCTTCAGGTTTCCTCTGAGGCCTCTGGCGGTGGGAGAACTCCATGCTCATGCTCTGGGCTTGGCCTCAGTGAGGCCCAGCCATGCTGCCTCAGCCTGTGGACTTATCTTGGGGTCAGGAAGGCAAGATGATGGGACAAACCACTTTTGAGACACGCATATATTTGTTCTTGATCTACAAGGCCAGGTATGTCCTGGGACTCAGGAAACTCAGTGTTTCAAACTTGCTTTGTGATAATGTCCTGCCTGTACCAAGCTCAGATTCTTCCAGTAGGGCCTCCAAGAAGGAGCATTTTCATGCAAAGGGATGGGCAGGCTCTGCGTCAGCTGTCAGCACCCGGAAAAGCAAAGGACCTGGAATGCTCTGTATTTAGCTGGTGACAGTGAGATGTCACAAAGAGTTACTTGGGGAAGACGACATTCAGCACGAACAATGCCGTGGTCAGGAATCGCTCACCATCTATGATGACGTGGGGCTGACCAGCAGGAGATCAAAGCTGGCAGGCGCCTTGGCTGGGGTGGTAGCTGGCCACTGTGCTCCATCCTCTCTGCCCTCCTCCATAAACCATCTGTGACAGGGTGGCATCTCCAGCAGGCTGGCAGTGCAGAAGGGAACACGTGCAGCCATATTTCAGCCTGGACACCAGGACTTTAATGTGAACGCCTGCGTGTCTGGTGCTGAAGTTGCGCTGAAGCTGATTTGTGGCGGTCTGAATTTACAGCCTCGGAGAACAACAGCATCCACCAACTAGACCCATATGTGTTCAGTCCCCAAGCCTGGGTCTCAGAGAACAGCACAGGGGAAGGATGCGGAGGGGAGCAAGGAAGGAGATTTTATTTTGGTTCCCAGCAATGGGTGGTGAAATAGACACGCACACAACTGTTTCCTAGTGGCATTTTAAGGGCATCCACCCGCTCCCACAACTCATCCTCCTTCTCTCTCTCACCCAAGGTTTTCTGCACAGCCTTGAGCTTGAAGAGATTTATAGAAGTAACTCAAAATCACAAACATCCTACTGTCCAAGGCTGGCACCACAAAGTCACCTGCTTAGTCTGGAATTCCCACGAACTCTTAATCTCGTTACACCAGCTCTGAGCTTCAAAGACAGCAGGGCTCAGTTTTCCTTGTGGGTGGGGCTGGATTGCTCTGCTCCCAGGCAAGCACAGAAAGACCCTATAGAAGGACACAGGGCCTGACTCACATAATGGGAGGGCTCCAGCAGGGCTCAGCCTCCCACAGTCTCTCCTGTTGCTGCTGCCTTGTGACAGGTCTGAACTCTCCTAAGCCAGGGAGATAAGCTAGCCCTCCACCAAGCCCTTTAGCTCCAAGATCCAGAAACCCAACAGTTAGTGAACATTCTAGCAGCTCTGCACTAGGCCTAATCCTATCAGGTTATGAATTACCCTTTCTTTCCCCAATAAAGAAAGAGTATAAAATGCTTTCCCCCAGGGGCAGGTGACATAGACTTGTTCAGACTATGGCAGGGCCTGACATCAGCACCTGTCCTGAGAGCAGATATGCAGTCTCTGGGGTGAGTCCATGAGGGCACAGCAGGATGGAAGGGGAAATGGGGAGAAAAGTCTGCGAGTGGGTCATAGTTGCCAGGCTTGCGTTCTGTCTTCCACCCGGGAAACAGAAGGTATGGATGTTCCTGGGCATCTAACATTCTTTCTTGATCAATCCTTGTCAAGTGGCATTGTTTACGGGGAATGTAGCCTCTCTGCGAGTTAGGGGTGTGTGCATGTGTGTGCATTTGTGCATATGCACGCATGCACGCGTATGCTCATGAAGAGAGACAGTGGTAGCAAGGTGACAGCAGAGATGAGGCATGACAGGTAGAAAGGGTTCCTAAATCAGAGTAAGAGGACTGTGTTCAAAGCAATGGCTCTGCCATGTCCTGGCAATGTGTACTTGGGCCAGTCACTGTGCTCTCTGAATGTGAGATTTCTTTGCTAGAAAAATGGATAATAATCCCTTCCCTACTTACCGTCTTCCCAGGGCTGTTAGGATGACAAAGGAGAGGATGTATATGCAACATCATCCCATAGACTATAAATCAATAAACAAAATGGTGTGTGTGTGTTGGAGGGGGTGGGATATTATAAACTCACAGGAAATCAGTAACAGCTTTAGAGCTCACCAGGCCCAATCCTCTGATTTTAGATAAGTTCAGAAAAGTTGAGAGGCTTGCTGAGGACATACAACATTAGGCTGATGACATAAGTGGTTAGATACAAAATAAGATGGAACTCATATGTATTTGGAAATTTAAAGAAATATTCAGAAAAATAACTCTATCTACTCTTAAAACAAGACTCCACCACCACCATGGAGCTGCTTTTTAGTTTTGTTTTGTTTTCATCACAGCTGTGAATGTTTCTGTCAACATTATTCCAAACTAATGTTCAGTTTGGACTTCTAACTGCCATAAAATCTCTCAACAAAGACACCACGTTCCTCTTTGTGGATTCCTTGGTTTCTTCCCTGACCACGCTGTTACTCTGTGACCTAGGAAAATGAGCCAGGGCGGGAGAGCAAGGGATTCACCAAGAAATGCTTACATTGGAGAATGATCCTGACCTCGTGTGGATCATAAAGTGTGGATCATTGGCAAATTGCTTAAGAAAACACTGTGGCAGGGAAAGTAATGTTCAGTTTAAAAAAAAAACTGGCATCAATTCTCTGAGGGAGAGAATTGTCTTTTGTTCTGCTAAATACTTTGATTACTTTTTGGAGTGTGGAAGGTGAGCTTCCCCCCAGGACATGGCTTAAGTGAGCTAGACTGGATATGGCTTCCAATCTTGGCTGTGCATTAGAATCATCTGAGCTTTGAAAAAAATATGCATGCATGTACCCCACCTTTAGAGCCTCTGATGTGATTGGTCTATGCATGGGTATCTAAAAAAAAATTCCCCAGGAGATGTGATTCCCCTGAGCCAGAACCAAACAAGAGGCGCAGGGAGAAGAGTGACAGAAGTGGAGGGGCTGATGCTCGATGGGATACAAGAGAAGGAAAACGAATTCAATCTGGGTGGCAGCGGGTTGGGGCTCTTTGCAAAGAGATGGCAGTGAGGAGTTTTTAACAAGCAAGAGGTGTTAAAAAAGGAGTCACTGGCATTTAATTTTAGGTTGGTTGTTGTGCTGCAGTGTAACCCCACCCTATACCTTCAAATTCCCATGGAAAGTCTCTACTTGCCAAGGCTAGTGTCCGTAGTACTGCGGGGAATGTGCAAAAACTAAGGCAGGCTCCAGTGACGGGCCGAGAAATTCCGACACCTGCAGAAGATGAAACTGGAGCAGGGTTAAGAATTCAGGAAGAATGGGAAATTGGAGCTAGAGGGAACTGGGACAAATAGAACCACCCTAAGAATCTTCTGATATATTGCCAGAGATACTGGGGCTCCTACCGTTGGTGGGCAAAGCATTCAAGGTGATTTTATTTTAGTCTGAATACATAGCCACCAAGAACATGAACACTTACAAAGAGCTGAGACTTAAGCCAAGGAATAAGAAATAATTCACCATCTTCCACTCCATCCACCTTTCACACTCCGTGTGTGGAATATTTTATAGCTATCACAGTTCATTTGCATTCTTCATGTTTTGAGCCTTCCAACAGGCCTCAGAGATGGGTGAGGAGGGAATTTGTCACATTTCATTGGTGAGAAAAGGTAGTCATCAGTAGCTGGAAACTTGTGTACAGCGAGTTACAGCAGTGGTGGAGCCGTGGCTCCTGGCCTGAGCTTAGTGATCGCCCCGCCATTCCAGGCTGACGTTGGTTTTTCTGACCACCTCAGCCCTGGAGGGAGATCTTCTAAGATTCTCTCTTTTAAACAATGTGAGTTCCATATTCAACCATTATTTAATCTCTTCTCGTTCTTCCATTTTTCGTCTCCCCTCTCTTTCTTTTCTCTCCTGTTTCCCTTCTCCATCCCTCCTCCCCACTTCCCCAGTTCCCCATCTCCTCATCCTCCTCAGCCACTGCTTCTTTAGCATTTACAGGCCCGTGCTTTCACTGGATGGATCTCCCCCCAGAGTAGTAGCTTCACATATGAAGTACGTACAAAAATGTTTTCTAGTCCTTCTTCATTATTTGGTCTTCTGTGTTTCTTTATCCTGTTCCAGGATGAGTCAAATGTTCTTACCAGCATGTATTGCAGAATCACCGAGCCTGGAATTGGAAAGCAGTTGCCCTCCCTATCTGTAAGGAACTTCCTGGGCTTGCTCAGGATCACCACAAATTGTTGATGTAACACTCATTCTCGGCAGATACTGAGTACTAAATATGCTAACTGGTTTCAGCTGACCTTTACTCTAGATTTAAAAGAAAGGAATGGTGACCCATTTTTCCCACATGGAAGTAAATAGCTGAGTGTATTTTATGCCCAGGTGTTTGCCATATAGCTTGATAGAAAACCATGTCCTGGAAAACTATAAGCCAATCTAACTTATAGAAATAAACGGAGTGAGAATCATTATTTTTTATTGGTACCACTTAATGTAAAGAAAATGCACATTTTCCAAAAATATGGAAAAAACATTGCGTTTGCCTTATTGGGTCCAAATGTTAGGTTTAAATTATTTTACTATGCAAACTTTCTTTCATATCTTGGCAGTAGTGATTTCCATTTTTATTCCTTTGGTATCCATAATCTTATGAGAATCAGAAACATATGCTTTGAGATCACTGGATAGCTCCTCCTCCAACATGTAAAAAAATGCATGGAGAAGGTTATTGCTCTGGTAGCAAAAATACCAGGAACGCTATGGGAGAAAATTATGAGGACGTCTAGGCTGGATGGGAAAGAGGTTCAAAGGTGCATTCTGGTTTTCATGCTTTTGATTTGCAAGTCATTACACTGGAAGAGCCTCTGCCTCCTGCTGACTGCCACTAGGAATGAAATTTTTTCTTGCCTATTAGGGGATGCTTATTCAGTGACTCCAGGTTTGTAGTATGTGAGGAGAATGAGAGGACTGGATTCTCCAGTGCTTCTTGAGATGGGGCACTTGTTGTCTGGAGGACTGGGCTAAGAGTGGGTGGACTTCTGGCATTCCTTTGTCTGCAGGAGGAGGGGGCATTTGGCAGAGTAGGAGATGTATCATGGGGGTTTCAATCTCAGGAATTTTAGGCTCACAGAGATCAGGATAAGTCAATAAAAAGATTGAGT
Source organism: Gorilla gorilla gorilla (assembly GCF_029281585.2). NCBI lineage: Eukaryota > Metazoa > Chordata > Mammalia > Primates > Hominidae > Gorilla > Gorilla gorilla. Next base: position 120,267,891 of record NC_073236.2, read on the forward strand.
GCTTTACGTTCTTGCCTGAAAAAGTAATTATTAGAGAACAAATTTTGAGAACAGTCAGATATTAAGGGAAGGGAAGGTGAGAAGGTATGTGGAGAAGAAGAGAAAGGGCAGATGAAGGCTCAGCATCCCCCAGGGGTAGGATGTCAAGGGTTCGTGTCGGCCTTGCCCATGCACTGGGCTGTAGTCCAGCTGTTATGTCAGCAGGTTACACAGTGCTTCAGGGATCCTCACTCAGCCAGCCTCATTTTGCAATGTTTTAAATCCTTTTACTGGGAAGTGATGATTCAGTGCAATGTCATAGGGATCCCAGTGTAGGGTGGGAGCAAACTGACATGATGCTACATTTCAGACCCTAGGTGTACCCAGAGAGATAAAAGATATGATTCTAATGCTATCAGTTTGAGTTTTGTCTACCTCCAGAACAGAATGTACCATCTGTAGAGGTGACTGGACTTAGACTCAGAGCTGGGCAAACTTTAAGGCCTCTATACAACAAGCATGGTGGTCGAACACCTGTAAAGAAGTGGCTTCGGTCGGGCGCGGTGGCTCACGCCTGTAATCCCAGCACTTTGGGAGGCTGAGGCAGGCGGATCACGAGGTCAGGAGATCGACACTGTCCTGGCTAATGTGGTGAAACGCCGTCTCTACTAAAAATATAAAAAATTAGCCGGGCATGGTGGCAGGCGCCTGTAATCCCAGCTACTTGGGAGGCTGAGGCAAGACAGTCGCTTGAACTCAGGAGGTGGAGGTTGCAGTGAGCTGAGATTGCGCCACTGCACTCCAGCCTGGGTGACAGAGCGAGACCAGGTGTCAAAAAAAAAAAAAAAGAAGTGGCTTCATAGGCCTCGCCTGTTGTTGGGGATGTAACTCGGAGGACTGAGCTGGCTCACAATTTCGCTTATTCCTTGTTCCAGGAGTAGCCCACGAGAGCCCTAAAAGCATTGGATTCAGAGCAAAGGGCTCAACTGGAGTTTTTGGATCCCATTGATTTTAGTGGGTTCATAAACTCTGTTTGTGGAATATTATACACAGATCTGTGTATTCCGGAGATACAGAACTTTCATAAAATGCCATACATATTTTTGACTCCAAAAAAAAAAAAAAGGCTAAAAATCTCTAAAATGGGGAATTCTCTACTTTTGGTGAAAATGGAGTAGTGATTACTATTAGTTAGAATCTTGTTTTTCTCAGAAGCCAGGGCTGGAGATGTTCCTCCAACTGTGCCTGCTTTTCCCATTCTGTCTTTCTCTCATCCCCCACTGCAGAGTTGGTGGCACTGGGACCTGAAGTCTTCTATCTCTTTTCCTTCATGTGCTACTCTCACTTCCCTAGCCAGGATGTGGGGTTGGTAAAAACAGGTCCCTTCTACCTGACGCTTGTAACTTGAGGCCCAGCCCTGAAGATCTGAGTTCTGGAGACTAGAGTTTCATGGCGATTGTTAAGGTGATTGTTGCAGGATTTTCAATGCCCTTCAAATCTGCTGCTGCTTCTCTTTCTGATTCAAACCCAGGGACTGTCCAGTGCAATGGCTCCAGACAATAGGAGCCTGTGATTTTGTTTCTCCAGTGATATTTGCTGATGGTTTCTGTGGTCTGCAGGTCTCTTTTGATGGGTAAGTGAGCTTACTTTTCAGGACCTATGGAACCCAAATCAGGCATTTAAGACTACATCTGATATATGGCTGACCTGTCCAGCCTAAGGTCTCTCCTCCCCTGTCTCAATTTCCCTCCAGGCCAAGCCTCTAATGTTTCCCAAAACACTCAGGACCACATCATTCCCTTGCCTCCTTTGTACCTGCTGTTTGTCTTGTCTGGGCTGTGGCCTTGCTCTGTGTACACAGCCAGATGCCCCACATTTTCTCTGTCCTTGAGTTTATGATTAGTGAACAAGTATCTTAATCCACAGGCCATTCTTGCCCGTATTTCTGCAACTCATATGCTACATTTGATCCTCAGCAAAGTTATCTTGGAATGACCTTTCTCCCCTAGTCCTTTTGGAAAACTCACTCTTCTTTCAAATTCAACACAAGCGTCTTATTCTCTATGAAACTCTGTGTGATTTCCCCAAGCCAAGCTGTTCCCTCTCTCTTTTAAGGCCCCTTGTACCTGGGGGCACATGATGATTATTGCCCTGTTTTCTCTGTATTGCACTTTTTTCTCTACATGTCTGGGAGCGCCTCTACTTGTAAACTTCTTGAAGACAGAAATTGCATCTTAGTTACTCTGCCTTTTCCTACATTTCCATATCCAGCACTCAATGGGTGCTTAGTAAATGTTTCTGAATGAATGAATAAATAAATGAATGGCAGTCACTCATCTAAGTCCTAATTAGTCGTAAGGATGAAGAATAAGTGCACTCCACTCACAAATAAGCAAATATAATTGAAGTAACACAACTATTCAAAATATTTTTTCATATTACGAATTAATCTTTGTATTATATGAGGTTGGTGCAAAAGTAATTGAGATTTTTGCCATTATGGCAAAAATCTCAATTACTTTTGCACCAACCTAATAAAAGTGTAGAGAAAGTTTACAATTGTATGCTTAATAACCAAGTGGAATAATAAAGACTCCCTTACACCAGGACTCCATGACCTCCCTTACCTTGACTTTCTGACATTGGCTAGGATGCCAGTCAGAAATGCTGAGTGCCTCCTGCATGACCATCAGCTCATTGATCTCTAGGAACCAGCACACTCTCTTTGCCAAACAAGACCTTAAAAATACTCAGGGGAAGCACCCGCAGCATTTGGGAGGTAAAGTGCTGCATTTCTTTGGGTTTCTTTGTTGCATTTCTTTGCATTTCTTTGTTGAACATGATTCAGGAAGCAGGCTTGTGTACATCTGTGTGGACAGGACAGATGTAAGAGTCCCACCAGGAACTCACCTCATCAGGACCCCAATCTTCTCCCAGGAGGGCTCACATTGCATATCTCAATGGCTCAGCCTCCTTGGTCTCCAGGTTTCCTCTGCAAACCAAATTTTCACTCATTCAGGGTGGCTCCTTCTGCAGATCCAAGTCCTGCTCAAAATTCTCTTCACTGTGAAATATCAATGAAGCTTAAAGGCAGGGATGGAGCACACTAGTAATCAACCAGATTGGAGGATTATCACACACAGAAAGCTAGGAGCTCAGGGAATTCAGTGGTAGACTTTCTGCCCAACCCCCCACCCTGTTTCCCCATCATTAGCATCTGCCAAGTTGCTTGGCATCCTGGGTCTCACTTTTCTTCACTATAACATGGGAATAAAAATAGCATTTCCACTTGCATCTCTAAATTATTATGAGGAGCAAATGAAATAAAGACTGAAAACATATATCTAGTATACCATATTTGTTTGGCTTCTCACTGTATCCTTAGGGCCTAGCTGGGAGCCAGAACATAGAGGTGGCTCAGATCCTGGGGAAGTGGATGGCTTTTTGAGAAACAGAAGAGTATCATGGTGTATGTGACTCAGGCACCAGCCATCTTTGTTCAAGTCCCAACTCATTTTTCCTAGCTGTGTAGACCTAGAGTAAGTTACTTAAACTCACTCTATGTAACCCATGTCCTTTTTTGTCTCGAGAGACAATAATAGCATTTACCTTGTAAGATGGTTGTGAGGTTTAAAAGAGATCATGCCTTTAAAGTTCTGGAACTTTAAAGTTCTTTAAACAGAGTCTTTCAATAAATATGAGCTGCTGTTATCCTTCCTCCTAAAAGCCTCCATTCACGCATAGGTAGAGAATAATACTCATGTGCAAGATACTTTGGGAAACTTTTATTTAATCTATACAAATCTCTTTGCCAGCACATAGGTTTATGTAACTTTGTCCATGAACTCCAAAGCATATACTGCTGGTCCCTTTTATGTAAGTCTTATACAGCTCTCTTTCTCTCCAATGAAGTCAAATAATATATTTTAAGGCTCATGTTGCTTTTCCTTTGATTCTCCTAAGTTTTGTAAATAACTTTTAAATTTTGGAATAGTTTTAGATTTACAGAAAAGTTGCCAGTATAGCACAGAATCCTTGTATACCCTTCATCCAGTTTCCCCTAATGTTAACATCTTATATAACCATGGTACATTTGTCAGGACTAAGAATTCAACATTATACATCACTGTAAACCAAACTAAAGGTGTTATTTGGATTCTACCAGTTTCCTACGAGCATCCTTTTCTTTTCCAGGATCCCAGCCATGTTGCCCTCAGTAGCCCTCCCTCCTTGGACTGTGACAGTTTCTCCATCTTCTTTTGTTTACATGACCTTGATCACTTTGAGGAGTACAGGGTGAATATTTTGTAGACTGTTCCTCAATTTGGGTTTGTCATTTTTTTTTGTCATGATTAGACTGGCACTGTGGGCTTTGGGAAGGACACCCTGCAGATAAAGTGCTGAGCCCCACTTGAGTGAGAAATCTCTATGTCTTTGCTGCCTTTTCTTCTCTTCATTTTCTCTTTCTCTCTTTTCTGATTTTTCTCTCGCAAGTGGACTCACACTCTAAGTAAGCTGAAGGGAAATATGATTGTTCTCTGGAGGGAAATTAGAATTTGGAACTGAAGAAAGCATTTTGCTTGTGCCAACCTCTGTTATACTTGACATGCCAAAGACCACCACAGGGATATAACCTTGCTTATTTCTCCCAGCTCTCACATTTGCTGGCTCTATACTGACACATGACATGAAATTGAGGGTTCCTTCAGTTCTATGTTCATTTCAAGTTGCAGGTGCTAACATTTCAGCCACATGCCCTGGGGGTCTTCTGCTTCTCTCCTCAGCATGCCCATGCCTCCATCTCTGCATGCTCATATTGTGTCCTTTCTTTACAGCCCAGGTCACATGCCACTGCTGTCCCTCCACAGCCAGGCTGGAGTCCAAGGTGGGAGTCAGGATAGATACACAGCTATGAAGGAAAGCACAAGTTGTGAGGGATTCTGAAACAGGGCTCAGTACCTGGGCTAGTGGTGTGGCCTCTGGGTGGGAGCCCCCATAATTCATTTCTATCTCCAGGCCATAGGTTCTGGCAGTTCTCATGACCCAGGTTACCACACATTGCTAGACAGGTGGGAGGCTCTAACTGAACTGTCCTGAATCCCCAGCCGCAGGCTGTCTGACCCGCCCAGGCAGTGTTTCCTAGCTGGTAAGGAGAAACCTTTGAAATAGGTGATCCCTGAGTGTGTTATATAGGAATTGATAAATAATTTCACCTTAAAACTAAATGCTTTTGGGGGAAGACAATATTATTGAAATAATTTAAGCTTCATCTTTAAAATTCTAAATAAAAATACTTTAGCTCATGGTAATTAACATTCTGAAATCACATTTCTTAATTTTGAAGATGGGTTCAAGAAGGGGGAAAACCCAGAAAGATGATTGGCAAATTTTAAACTGAATATTTAATTTTCACATGATTTAGGCTGAAATGCTCTGCAATCTATAGGTTTGTGAAGGTTAAAATTCATCAGAGCACATGGTTTCTTCAAGCGAAATCACAACTGGGGGCTTATGAAGGACGTCTTCAGTGGCACATGCTTGTTGGGGGAAAAGCCTTGTTTTAAACATAAGACAGAAAGTGAAACTGATATTCTTCATGCATTTCTTTGAGCTGCAGCCTGGTCTGGCATTCACTGAAACCAAATATTGCTGCTGCTCTGCCTTTGCTCTATAGCAGGACAAATCAGAAAGTGCTCAAGAACAATACGCAAATTACAGGCATTCAAAGACACTTGATGTGGATTCAGGCTGAGCCTTCTGGAGAACATCCCCAAACTATGTGTTCTGTGTTTCACAGAAACCACGGTTTCTCTTCCCCTTCCCCTAACTCCAGTTTCACCAAAGGCAGCATGGTATGACGATAGAAGAAGTATGGATTTTAGGGGGTCACTGGCTGAGGTTCAAGTCTCAGCAACTTTGCTTGCTAACTATGGTATCCTGAACAAGCTATTTGGTTTCAGAGTCTCAATTTCATCTGGTGTAAATAGGGCCAGGCCAGTTATTCCCAAGCATTTCAAAGTCATTATGAACATTAACAGTAGTTACCATTGGGAAAGCCTCTAGTATAGCTGCTAGGATATGAAAGGTGTTAAGTAAGCATCCTTTGACTTCTCTGCACTATAGATTTTTATTATTATTATTTATGTAGTTGGTCTATAAAGAAACAGAAAAGTCTCCTAGAGCTTATCATGGAAATAAGCCCTTGTCCATTCCACTGGCTTACTCCACTGGCCTACTCCACTGACTATGTAGGATGGGCACTGAGATGTCACATGGCAATAGGGTCCATGCTGCTTTTGGTCCTGCCAGTCAGAACATGGGGAGGTGAAAACTGCTGCATAGAGGAGGTAGGGGACTTGAGGGTAGGAGAAGGCTACCCCACCACCCCTTTTTCTCACCGTAAGGACATTTGAGCACTCTTCCCCCCACCATTCTGCTCCATGTGAACATGTATGTCCCACATATATGTTTTGCTTGTTCATGCCAAGTCAGCTGCAGCAAAGCACGAGTTTGCAATTTAGTGTCATTGTCAGGGCCTAACACATGGAATGAGTTTGATATTCACTTGTAGAAGAAGAGGAGAGAGCTGGGAATGGATTTGGAGAAGGACTGACCAGAGGATGGAAGAATAGTCAGAGCTTGGTTATGGAAATGCCTCCATTGGCAGAGAAGGGGAGCCACTGGATGGGCTTCTTATGGTCACTGAGGTTTTAGGGATGGTCTGAGGATACTCCAGGCTTTTAGCACAGACCTGCAAGGCAGACTGCAGGGAGAACAGTACTTTAGATCCACTAAAAAGAATTCACCTTTATAGATTCTTTCAGCACTTCACCTTTACCTCTAAATGCATGAGAGGGGTTTCTGCCTTCTATGGACCACAGTTCAAAGACTACACTACTTACTCATAAGTCTGGCTCCCAATAAGGGGCTCAATTATCAGACTTTCACTTCATTTACCCCTACACTCTACTGACCTCACAACTCTCTGGCCTCATTGGGATGCCCGATCCATTGATCCTGACGCTTTCTTACTCTCTTACCTTCCTTGTGGCTTCAATCTTCTCCTGATCAAGCTGTGGCTCCTTCATCAGTGCCATATTCACTACTTTGAAAAGTTACTACCTCCCTTATTTCCTTTGCCTCATATTACCCTTGTCCCTAAACTCCCAACCTGGTTAAACTCAGCCATTTCCTTACACTGAGTTGTACCTGAGCATCTCTATACTACCAGAGGGGAAAAAAAACATCTTGTCATAACTGGGCTGATTGAATGATTGAACTCTCTTTAAACTAATGACCACAAATCTCAAATTTCATATCTTCTCTTATCTCCAGAAACCTCCAAAAAGCCTCACTTTAGACTGATGAATTTGCCTCATATGATACCAAGAAATAGGTGTGTTACAGCTCCCATGTAAACAAAACCCTTCAGTGTGCCCTGGAGAAACAGTCTATCTGTATAAATGGCATGTTATCTTTACTAATGTATAAATTAAAATAGAGTTCCATTCTACATTTAAGCCCAAACTGAAATAGCTCTAACGTCCACCACTAAGCTTTGTCAATCAGGGATGAAGTCCTCCTCAGATCATACTGACTTTTCTCAGCAACAATCTTCGATTGACATCTGTGAAATTATTTTCTTTCATCCCTTGTCTGATGTCTTCAGAACCACCTGATGGTAGCTCGGCACTAATAGTGACCATTGTGAGGACATCAATGTCTATTCCAGGGATGATCTTGCCACAGTCTCTTAAACTCATTAATCTCTGGAGGTTAAAACACTCCGATTCTCTGCAAGAGTTCAGGAGGGAAAGAGGACCTCTGTGTCTCTACAGTATGATGGTATAAATTGTTTCCATTTTGTCTACTCCTAGGTCATTCCTAGTTACTAAATACTCACGGTTACTCTCCTACCTAAAGTTTTCAGAGCTCTTATTTTTCCTTCTAGAAAAGAGATTGAGTATGAGATTAGTTTTTTTGTTTGTTTGTTTGTTTTTGTTTTGTTTTGAGACAGAGTCTTGCTCTGTCACCCAGGCTGGAGCGCAGTGGCTAGATCTTGGCTCACTGCAACCTCTGCCTCCTGGGTTCAAGTGATTCTCCTGCCTCAGCCTCTCGAGTAACTGAGATTACGGGCATGCACCACCACACCTGGCTAATTGTTGTATTTTTAGTAGAGACAGAGTCTTGCCATGTTGGCCAGGCTGATCTTGAACTTCTGACCTCAGGTGATCCACCCTCCTCGGTCTCCCAAAGTGCTGGGATTATGGGCTTGAGCCACTGTACCTGGCCGGGATTAATTAGTTTTTTTGGTACTATTTTGCACAAACAGAGAATCAGAGGGCATTTTGCCAGATATAATGTCTACTCCCCCAGTGATAGATGATAAAAGCCTGGTGGAGCCGGGTAAAAATCAGCTTGTTTCTCTGAGTCTCATCTTTAAAGGGTATCATGCGGTAGAAGTAAAGCCACTGACACTCCCAGTGAGAGCACTGGGGCTTGGCTTTTCATTTGTTAAATGAAAGGGTTTGATTAGATGATTTTTAAGGGTACTTTTAGCCCAGGAGCTTTAATTCTAATCAACATCTTGAATGATACTGCAAATGGCAACCTTTTAACAAGGTTTTAGGCTTCCTGAATAGAAAGTCCTAAGGAAGCAGACCAGAGGTCCCATCAATTTCCTGGTAAGAAAGCCAGTCAATAGAATAACCATACATCTAGGCTGTGATGCATCACAGCTGTTTAAGTCACAACTGAGTCAGTAGGCGATAATTTTGTATGTCTTGTCTAATAGGGGAAAACCGAACAATTCACGGCTGGGGTGGTGGGGGTAGGTATCATATCTCCTTCAAAGAATGATTTAAAAAGCAAGCAAAATACTGATATTAATTGAAGACACCAAGTATAGGACCTTGGGCATATCTCTCTGAGCATTGGTTTATTCCTTTATAAGATAGGTATAAACATAATTCGTATGTCTTTAATTGTTTTGAGGATTGAATGAGGATTGAATATTTAAAGTTCTTAGCACAAGTACTTAACAAATGCTGTCAACAATTTTGATTATATTATTTATTATAATTATTACTTCTGAATATTGAAATGAGAGTTTAAAGGAGGTTTTTTAAAGGTGAAGATAGATTTGGGGGTACAAAGTCTTTTCTGGTACCCCTGATGTCAGGGTATGTAGTTACTTCCCTGCTCACTGTTAGCTGTAGTTATTAACCTCACATCCCACCTCTGCTCAACCCTCAAGGAGATTTCTTGTCTGTGACTCAAAATCATGGAAGACCTCATCTCCACTTCTGGTGCTGGGTCAAGGGGATATGAGAGATGTTGGTGTAGGCTTCCTGGGAGATGGAGTGAAGAACGAATGCTTCCCCTCACACCACAGCCACTGAGCTTCTCTCCTCCCCTCAAGATGATAGAAGGGGCTTCACTTATAAACGTAAATACAAGCTTGGCTTGGAAAGGTCTCCACTTCCTCTGTCCAGATCCTGATTCCTCTTGTCTCTTGGCAGCTTGAATAATTGAAGAACTTACCCAGTATTCTAGAAACCTGTCAAACAATCACACTTTCTTTTAAACTTTTGTGTTCTGACAGGATCATGTAAATCCTGAAGACCCCAAACCACAGATCCCCTTGCCTATGGCATTCTTGGCCTTTTGACTGATAATTAACCTATTGACTTTGTAGAAGCAGAGAGTGTTGGGCTTGACACTGGGAGAGCTGGATTCAAATCCTACTCTGCCATCAGTAACCGTGTGATTTGGGTAGAGAGATGGGCTTTCCTGAGCCTCGGTTTCTGATGAGTGAGATAAGGATAATAACAGTATCAAGGGTGATGTTGAACTCCATTTGTTGGTAAAAAATACTTATGACACACCTTTAAATAAAAAGGAAATTATACAGTGTTATAGATGGGATGATCACATTTTTTGAAAATATGATTTTTTGAAAATATACCTGCACACAAAAAAGACTGAAAAAGATATTCACCAAAATGTTTATGGTGTTATCTCTGGGCATGAGAGTGGCAAGTGATTTGTAATGATTTTCTGTGAAGACTATTGTTTCTGTAGTTAGAAAAAAAACACACAAGAGCCAAATGAAAGGTATTTCCTTTTTTTTTTTTTTTAAAGTGTTTTCCTGACACTTTCTCTCTCACCTTTCTTGTGGCTTCAATCTTCTCCCGATCAAGCTGTGGCTCCTTCATCAGTGCCACATTCACTACTTTGAAAAGTTACTACTCCCTTATTTCCTTTCCCTCATATTACCCTTGTCCCTAAACTCCCAACCTGGTTAAACTCAGCCATTCCCTTACACTGAGTTGTACCTGAGCATCTCTACACTACCAGAGGGGAAAAAAAAACATCATGTCATAACTGGGCTGATTGAACTCTCTTTAAACTAATGACCACAAATCTCAAATTTCATATCTTCTCTTATCTCCAGAAAGCTCCAAAAAGCCACACTTTAGACTGATGAATTTGCCTCATATGATACCATATGAGGCATTTATTAAAAAAAAAAGATAACAGCTTCCTCAAGATTTCTACAGCCTAATAGGAAGAGATGCTTATTCTCTCTGAGGGCTGACTCTGCCAGGCACTCTGGGAAGGTCCAGCTGGGCCGCCCAAGCTGGCTACTTAGTCAGATTCACATAAATCCCTGCAGGCTGAGTGATGAGGAAGTCTTCAGCAAGGCTGTGGAACTTTAACTGGGTCTAAAGATGACAGCAACAACCCAGTTACCGTCTTTTGTTTCAGGCAGGTGTTGAGGTAACCCACTAGCATCAATTACTTTGGTATTCCAAAATGGTGTTGGCCCAAATCAGTAAATTAACTTTAAGCATCTTTAATGTGCCGGGTCTTGTAACCAGCACTATGAAAATTTTGTTCTATTGCCTATTATTTTATGTTTTCAAAATAAATGATAGAAATCTTTTTAACATTAGAATTAGGAATTTCACAAATGTTAAATGCATCCAAAAAAGAGCAGGATTTATATACATGCTGTCCAGATACACAGACTCACACATATATTTATATATTCATAGACATTCATATAGTTAATTTTATTCCTTGTCTGTTGCTACAGATACTAAAAGTGCAGGCTAAGGGGGAAAAATCTAGATTCATTTGAATCAGCAGATGTGAAATTGGACTTAGCTCAAGAAGACAAGAACATGGCCTCCAGAAAGCAATTTCCTCTGCGGCTTGGGAACAACAACTGCAGATGACCCCCTTGATATCTGACATAGGGAGTTTCCCAGTGTGAAGGGAGGGGCTGGCTAGAGGGGTCACGGCTGGACAGCTTGGTTTGGCCAGAAGGTGATGGTGCCAACCCACCCCAGGAATGCTGGTGACCAAGGTATTGGCTTCTGTTTGTCTCATTACGTTTAGGTATAGATAGTTACAAAATGTTCTGGAGGATGGGACATCCAGGGAGCTCACAGAAGATCAAAGTAGACTCCATTTGAGGAAAGCATGGCACGGTGGGAAGTCACTGAGCAGATCTAGGGTCTCTAATGAAGTGTTGCCATCTACCCATTCAGGTTTATCTCTGGTCCCTTCTCCCTGCACTCAACACTCACGCAGACTGAGCTACTGAATATGCATGTGCTTTCTGAAGTCATCGTGCCTTTGCACATGTTACGACTTTTCCATACAATGTGCTGCTTTGCCTTCTTCTGGCAAACTCACCTTAATCATTGACAGCTCAGTTCAAGCTCCTTTTCCTTATTCTTGTTTTACTTTGGCTTTTTTTTTCATAATTTCTTGCATGTTTAAAAATGATAGTTATTTATTCACTTAAGTCTTTGAATATTCTAAACCCAATTATTATTATTATTATTACTTTTTTTTTTTCATACAGAGTTTTTCTCTTGTTGCCCAGGCTGGAATGCAATGGGATGATCTCAGCTCACTGCAACCTCTGCCTCCTGTAAACCCAATTAAAGTCTCCTAAAAGAGTGTTCTATAACATTAATTTCATCTGGTGTGTGAATTCATGCTCTGAATTGGCTATCTTCTGAGCTTTAGATTTCTTCCTATGTTTTAGAATTGGGCTTTGCAGTCTCACTTTATGTTATGTGCAATTTTTTTGTGTATTATTTTCTCTCTTCTTCTGTGCTCACCCATTTGTATCCAGCAGTTTCCCCCAGCCTAGAGCCAGGTTTAATGGAAGTTCAGGATTTATGCTCCACAGTGGCCTCAGGAACATTTCAGACCCAGTCACCAGGCCAGTGGGCACCTTGGTTCTGTTCCTCATCATGAGTTTCTGCCTTTCTTCTATGGTGTTCCTAGCTCATGGCTCCTGTGAAATGGTAGACTCAGGTAACCGAGAGCAACAGGTTTTTTTTTTTTTTTTTTTTTTTTTTGGTGAGAGGGTGGTGTGGAATCTTGCCCCTGCCTGACTCTAAGCAGAGACCCCGCCTACACTCCCCTGCCCCGAGACCTCTGTTTGCTTCCACACCCACCCATAGCCACAGGCACATAGCTGTATCAGCTTGTTACTGAGTGTTTCTGTCCCACTTTTAGTCTACCGAAAATGGATCTTGGTTTTCACAGGGACTCTGCCTTTTTGTTCTCCTTTTTGCATTTTCTCTGCCACTGCTCTGTACTTTGAGCGGAGGAAACACGTGGATTTTGGAGTGACTGCCACCTGGACCGGAGGCTCTTCCCTTTTGAAATGCTAAATGTTTTCATATGTCTGGAAATGGTTCTCTGATAGAAGCCGTGTCCCATTCAGTCCCAGACAGAAAGACTTTAGTGAAGTTTTTCCTTGTCTGCTTTAGAGTCCCAATAGTTAGTGTGAGAGAGGACTGAACGGAAGGTACAGGGAAGTGGCTGCGAGTGTGGGAATTTCACTTCTGCTTAGGAGCAGCCTTAGCAGTCTACTGCCTGGATGTCTGCTGAGAATCAGAGGGCATTTTGAATCAGAGGTTGCCTTAGGAAATCCCTTTCCAGCTGGTTAGTGTGTCCTACGTCCAGCCCCCGCTCTACATATAGCACGCTGTGCAGGGAGCCTGTGTGGCCATAGCTGGAGGAGTGTCCACCTCCCCACCAGCTGCTCAGAGGCCTCTTTGCATCTCTAGTCCTTGTTCTGATCCAAGGGACATTAGGGAGCCAAGGGGCTGGGAGGGAGCAGAGGCAGTGTGGCATCCTACCTGCTCCATCGTAGATCTCTGCACCTGGGGGATGGGTGGGCGTCAACAGCAGGCACTTCTCCAGTGCCCTTGCTCTCCTCTCGCCTGCACAGCTCCCTGTGTAAATGCCTCAAGCCTCAGGTAGGTGGTGGCTCCCATCTCTAGCATAGACTCATTCGCTTCACACTGGTTTTGTCCTTTCAGAAGGAGATTGGCTGAGGAGGAGATTCAAGCAACACTGTATCACGGAAGTGTGCTTGACATTATGTCTTAAGTATCTCCGCGTGCTTTACAGAACTTAGAACTTACAGAACTTAGAACACGCAAGATATATGACAGATATTTAATTCTCATTTGATTGATTGACAATCCAAGTGATTTTTCAATTTGAAAGCTAAAGGCTTAATTTCTTTTTGCAACATGGAAATGCAAACACACGATGTACGGCCAGTTCTCTGGTGCTTCATTTTAGAGTAGTTCCTGGACCACAGGACCACTCCTGTGACTAGGAAATCCAGAGGTGAAATAAGCCACAGACAACTGGATCTGGGTATCAAGTCAGGCTCCAGGGCCCTGTCTTGTGTTTCATGGCTCTGCTCTCCTCCTGCGTTGGTCTTTCTTCTCTGCTGATGGGAGGTGGTAGAACACAGTGCATAGCTCTGCAGCCAGACTGCTGAGTGACCATGAACAAGTTAACTAGCCTCCCTGGGCCTTAGTCTTATCATCTAAAAAACCACCATAATAGTAGGAATCCTCCCATGGGTTGTTGTGAGGCTTACATTAGTGAATATGCATAAGCCTTTAGAGCAGTTCCTGGACCATAGTAAACACCATGAGAGGTTTACCGTTGTTGATATTATTGTTGTCTGTGCAGACTGGGGAGAAGGACATGGCCTTAGATTAAAACTAATATCTCAGCCCAGAGGAAAGAAATTTCTTTTTGTCCCTGTCCATGTACATAGCTCTCCAGGGGGACTGTCACTACCTTGCTTGATTCACATGCTAAGATCTTGACCCCATTGCCATGGACAGGGTTGATAGTTACTGTGATTGACAGTTCCACCATAATTACAAGGACTTGGGGACCAACCGTTCCCCAAAGGAGCAGCAGACATTTTACTATTCGCTCATCCATTTACTCAATGAATGTTTATTAATTGTCTCTTATGGACCAGGCACTGTTCTGAGCATTGGGCTAATATCAGTGCCAAAGAACATGAAGAACTCTCTGCCCTCATAGAACTTATGTCTCACTGATATCAAGAGGAGACACATAGTGCATAAACAAAAGACAGAAAATTTTGAATGTAGTTAAGTGCTACGTTTAACATAAAATAAGATGATGTCGGGAGAGTGCAGAGTGGCCAGAGACAGCATCTCTCAGTAGGCCTCCTTGAAACGGAGACCTAAATGCCAAGAAGGAGTCAGCCATGCATAGATTTGTGGTAAGAGTGTGCCAAGCAGAGGGAGCAATTAGTATAGTGGCCCTGGAGCAGGAATGAGCTCTGTGTGTTTGAGAAAGAGAGAGGAAGACTGTGTGACTGCAGTCCACTTGGTGTAATGGAGAGGGGGATGGAGCGAGGCTGGAGGGGGAGCATGACCAGGGAGAACTCGCTGGTACTTTTAGGATGCTGATGTTTTTCCAAAGTCATTCTGGCCGCCATGAGGGGAATAGATGGTAGAGAGGCAAGAGTGGATGCAGGAGAGGAGTGAGTGTCCCAGTGAAAGATGATGGCAGCTGAGCTAGCAGGCAAGTTGCAACTGGAAATGGGTTCAGGACCTGACTGGAAGCAAGGCTGGCAGGATTGGCCAATGGATTAGACATAGGGAAGGACATCAATGATGACAACTGGGCTTATGATTTGAACAACTAGGTGGATAGTGCTGTCCTTTAACAAGAAGGGGAAGATTGAAGTGGGTAAAGGGAAAGCAAATCCAGAGCTCTTTGTTAGATTTGCTGAGTCTAGATTTCTGTTAGATTAGTAGGTACTTAGATAGATGCAACTGGAATTCTGGGGAGACAGAGGGCTGGGAATGCTGTCATCAGCCTGTAGATGGTATTAAAATCATGTGGCAGGACGAGCTTACTTAAGGAGTGGGGAAGAGGGACAAGGAAGAGCTCAGGAGGAGGGAAGGGATGCTGGATAGAATTAAAAAGTACTGCCTACTCCCTTTCCCTTTTCTGAGAAAGGAGAGGCATCTTTACTGTGAAATTTTTCTTGAAAGCCTTGACCAAAAAGAGGAAGAAGAATTCCTTTGGTCCTTCTGGTGGCTGGACCAGGAGAAGGAGAGCTTTATCAGGCTACCTGAATGTTCCCAAAGCTGAACAAATCAGCTTTCAACAATCTTGGTTAAGTTTCTCAGGCGTTCATTTTATTAGTTAATTGGTTTTTGCTCCATCTCTTTTGGGGCATTTTATTGTTGTCAAGCTCATCATGGTTTTGTATCTTTTAGGAGTTATTTAACATTTATGAGCTCTGGATTTGCACATTTTTTTTTTCATAGAGTGGTCTTTTGGAGGTCCTGCGTCCATTGGGGGAGCTTGGGGGGTGTCAGGGAAGAGATGACTGAAACTCTGTCTCCCTAATTTTAACAGTACAGTTGTACATTTTGCTATTTTATATAGCACTCTGCATATGATTATGCTGTCATTTGAA
This sequence comes from Gorilla gorilla gorilla, assembly GCF_029281585.2. Classification (NCBI taxonomy): domain Eukaryota; kingdom Metazoa; phylum Chordata; class Mammalia; order Primates; family Hominidae; genus Gorilla; species Gorilla gorilla. The sequence goes on from NC_073236.2 coordinate 120,283,678, forward strand.
GATAGTTTCCACAGCCACAGATGTATGAAAACCACAGTAGTAGAGCATCAGCTTGTTGAGGACAAGGACCCTGTTTCACTGTAGATTCTGTTCCCTCTATAGACACTCTTGGCAGCTGGGGGAATCAGTAAACTTTTGTTGAATGAAGTCATAGTAAAGTACAAAGGCTTGAAGGGTAGCGGCCCTAATTTTGAGGCTATGTTCAACAGGGATGCAGATTCTCAGCCATCTAATTGTACAGCAGAGGCGACTGCTGTTTCTGCCAAAATGTCCTATGCAACATGGAAATGATTACATTAAAATGCAGTTGGAGATGCTAGTAATCTCCTTGGAGCAGACAAGTAAACTTGGAAGTCATTTACGAATGATGCACCAAATCTGTGTGACATCTGTGCATTGAACGGGGAAAATGTATTTCTCCCAAGAGGCTTTTCATGTGATGAGATTGTGGCTTTCAAGTGACAAGGAGAGAAAACAGGAGAATCTTGCCAGGCAGGCCTGGCCTCAGACTTTGATTTGGGGCATCCTCAGTGGGATAAGAGGATGCTGGAGCTGGTTGTGCTGTCCAGCACAAGCCTGTCACTCCTCAGAGACTGTTCTGGTGTGATCTGGGGATATGCATGTTGGCCACCACTCAGCTGCTGGGAGGATGTTTTCTCAGCTTTGCCTTTGTGAGGCTGGTGATGGGGAGCTGCCCTTCAACAGGCTTTGATGACAAGCCAAGAAGCTAGGAGAGCCTGTCCCAGACACACTCTCCTGGCATGACTTATGCTTGGGCTCCCAAGCCAAGAAGGAGGCAGTTCCAAGTGGTCACATTGTGTGTGAGGGCACATTCCCGAAGGCCTTGCTTAATTCAGATCTTACATAATTCAAGACTAATTTTCCTATAAATTACTCTTTGATAAACAAAATTATTAAAGTGTATGAAGTGGAGAGAATGCATTCTTGAAGTGTGTAAATTTCAACTCTTGGAACTCAGGGCATATCACATGCCATTAGTGGGCAGCCATGTCAGCAGCAGAATTTCCATTATCCTTGGATTGATACAACTCCTTTTTTTTTTTTTTTTTTTTTTTTTTTGCAAATTTAAAGGTACAATTGCTTTAATGCCACTTTTATTTTTGTAGCATTCTCTCTAGTCATTCTCACAGCGCTGGCTGCTACATTGAAATTTCAGTGTACAGTGGTAGTTGTCTGGTTTTCTTCACAGGGTGTTATTGCATCTTGTTTCTGTTCCAAAACGTTATTGCTGCTAGCATTATTATCACTTAATGAATGCTGGGATAATGTTGGTATAAGATATTAAAGAGATTTTAAGTTATAATAATAGGAAATGTTAAATAACCCACACAAGTTTTAAGAGCCAAAACAATAGCATGATTTGCCAGATATTTTAAAAGATGGTGGGTTTTTCTACTTAATAGATAAAATGATTTTAATGTGTTGTATTAATGTAAAACATAGTTCATAATTCATTCAAGCTTAGAAATGATGTGATCCCAGAGGAATTTGCTTGGAAGATTCCCATTACTTCAAAATTTGTGTTGAAAGTTAAATTTTATTACTTTTAAAAATTTGATGCAATTTCAAATTTGGAGAATTCAAATTTATATAAATGCAGCTATGCTATTATTAGCTACAATTTTTATGGCTGTAGGTTATGGAATAACTAACTCAAAATTTCTTAAACACATGAGGGAATGTATCATAAGGATACTGGCATGTCTTATGGAAGCCACAGCTCCTGTACCTGAGCTTCAGGAACAGCTGGAACCGGGGACTTTGAAGCTGTCAGTGCTGCTTTTCCCCATTTTTTTTTTTTTTTTTTTGCTTTTGCTTCTCTAAGTTTATTGAAACTTCATTATTTTCTCCCACAAAGGGGGCTACATAATTTGTGTTGCCCTGTGCAAAATGAAAATGCAGGCCCGTTGTTCGAGAAGCAGAAAAAAGCTTCTATCCTGCTTTCACCGTCTTTCTTTAAACCTGTCATGATGCTTCTAACTTGCTATTTAATTCTCCTCTCCCTGGGGCATTAGGCCTCTTGCAGGGCAAGTGGAGATCCTCACAGGCCTCTGCATGGGCACTGTGACTCAGCAAGTGATATGTGTGCATCCTCTGAGCCTTCCCATTTCTCTACATGGGGAGGAGGGTGATAGCCAAGAAGCCATCTGGTAGAGCAGGGAGGGAAAACTTGTAAGTTGGGGCTCCAAGCCCCAGGTGCATGACCATTGTCTCATTGTACTTCATTTAGTGTTAGTTTCCTGGGGCTGCCTTAAAGGAGCACCATGAACTTGGTGGCTTAAACAACAGAAATTGTTTTGCAGTTCTGGAGGCCAGAGCCTGAGATCAAGATGTCAACAGGGTTGGTTCCTTTGGAGGGCTGTGAGAGAGAATCTGTTCCGGGCTTTCCTCCTAGCTTCTGGTGGTCTCAGACATTCCTTGGCATGTAGATGGCATTCTCCCTTTGTCTTCTCATCATGTTCATGTGTCTGTGTCCAAATTTCCCCTTTTTTATAAGAATACCAGTCATAGGGGATTAGGCCCCACCCCATTCCAATGTGACCTCATTTAAGTTTAACTAATTGTATCTGCAATGACTCCATTTCCAAAGAAGTTCACATTCTGAGATAGTGGGAGTGAAGACTTCAACGTATGAATTTTGGAAGGAACGCAATTTGACCGATATCATTTACAAAACAGAAATCCAAAGATAAAACTATTAAGAATTTTAAAATGGTAGCCACAGCACACTAAACCCCAAGCAGGAGGCTCCCTCTGGAGCACAAGGCCCTGTGAAGCTGAACAGATTATATGCCCATTCTGCACTGGGTAGAAAATGTGTCTCTAGATTTAGCTCCTTGAAGAAAGATGTCTCTACCCCTCTGACTCTTGGGTACATATGTGATAGGATTTTATCTATGACTCTGGAACTGACATTAGAGCCCACAGCAGAAACCAGCAGGCGTCACTGACCCCATGTTCTAGAGACAGATGTCAACAGATGGAGTCAGACCCCTGCCCACCCATTATTTCTTCCCTGGGCAGAGCTTACTAAGAGCTGGCAAAACCACTCTCTACTTCCATCACCAACATCCTTACCTCCTCCAGCCCCCAGCTTCGTAAGCACAGAACTGGGAAGGGCAAGGGAGACAGGCCTGGGAATCAGGGTCTTTGTCTTTGTGGGAATTGTAGCAGTATCCTGCCTCACTACCAGCAACACGGATGGTGTCAACTAGTTAGGGTTAGCAACAGAAACAGCCAGAACCAGGAGAGATGAGACAACAACAATGAGCAATTAACTCTTTCCTACTCTCCCTCCCAACCCAGGCCATAGAAAGCCAGGGAGGAGTTATCCCAGAGTCAGACCACGACTTCTTTTTAGTGTGCAGGAGTGGGAGGAAGGGCGAAAAGGGGAACCAACCCAACATTTGCCATTCCAAGCCTCTCAAGCACAAGCCTGACCTGCATTGAAGGGAGAGAAGGAACAAAATGTTTGTTGAATATCAGATTGTAGTCTTACACTGCACTGAATGAGACTGGCCTAATTATAAATGAGAATGATGGTAAGCTATGGGATCTGCTCAAGATGGGGTTAAGGACAAGAAGATAAAGCTCACACAGCTGAGATTAGTAATAGGAAGAAAATATAGCTTTCTGGCATTTACACACCCGCTGAATTGAGATGACGAACAAAATTGGTTACACGATACTTGGATAAAGTTTTGATTTCATTGCCTCTGTGATATTTCCATTGGATTTTAAAGAGGACTGCAGTGCTCACTCAATTTTCCATTGACCTCCAATACATCCCTCTTCCCTTCCATATGAGGCCCTACAACTGGTTCTGGTCAATAAAATGTAATCAAAAGTGTAGACATGGCACCTCCAGCAGAGGCAATGAAAAGCCCATGTGTGAATATCCAGTCTCTCTTGATGTGTTGTGTGTAGCTGTTGAGAAGTCTGCATAATGCAGTAAAGCCATCCAGTCCTGGGATTTTCTTTGATGGGAGACTTTTTATTACAGATTCAATTTTGTTACTTATTGTTGGTCTGTTCAGGCTTTCTATTTCTTTCTGGTTCAGTCTTGAGAGGTTGTATGTGTCTAGAAATTTGTCCATTTTCCTGTAGGTTTTCCAGTTAATTAGTGTATAACTTATTCATAATATTCTCTAATGATCCTTTGTATTTTGTGCTATCAGTTGTAATGTTTCCTTTTTCATTTCTGATTTTGTTTATTTGGGTTTCTCTTTTTATTTGTCTAGCTAGTAATCTATCAATTTTATTTATATTTTCAAAAAACCAACTTTTTGTTTTGTTGATCCTTTATATTTTTCTTTATTTTGTTTAGTTCCATTCTGCTCTTTATTACTTCTTTTCTTTTACTAATTTTGGGTTTGGCTTATTCTTGCTTTTCTAGTTCTTGAAGTGCATCATTAGGTTGTTTAAAATCTTCCCACTTTTTTTGATATAGGCATTTATTTCTATAAACTTTCCTCTTTCCTTCTTAGTGCTCCTTTTGCTGTATCCCATAGGTTTTGGTAGGCTGTGTTTCCATTTTAATTTGTTTCAAGAAGTTTATTAATTTCTTCCTTAATTTCTTTATTGCTCCAGTGGTCATTCAGGAGCTTGTTTTTAATTTTCATGTATTTTTAAAGTTTCCCAAATTCCTTTTGTTATTGATTTCTAGTTTTAGAAATCAGTCTAAAAGACTGATATGAGAAGATACTTGATATAATTTCAAATTTTAAGAATTTGTTGAGACTTGTTTTGTGGCATGATATATAATATATGGTCTATCCTGGAGAATGTTTCATATGCTGATGAGAAAGATGTGTATTCTGTAGCTGTTTGATGAAATGTTCTGAAAATATCTATTAAGTCCATTTGTTCTATAGTGCACATTAAGTTCAATGTTTCTTTGTTGACTTTATGTCTAGATAATCTGTCCAGTGCTGAAAATGGGGTATTATAGTCCCCAGCTATTACTGTGCTGGGGCCTACCTATCTCTTTAGCTCTAATATTTGCTTTATATAGCTTGGTGCATATATATTTACAGTTGTTATATCCTGTTGCTGAATTTATTTCTGTATCATTATAGGAATCATATCATGATTTGTCTCCTTTAAATGATTTTTAACCTAAAATCTATTTTGTCTGATATAAGTAAGTATAGGTACTTCTGTGTGCCTTCAGTTCCTGTTTGTGTGGATTTTTTTTTTCATTCCTTCACTTTCAGTCTATATGTGACTTTACATGTAAGTAAGTTTCTTGTAGGCAGCATATAGTTTTGTCTTGTTTTTCTTTTTAAAAATCCCTTTAGCCAGTCTTTATCTTTTAATTTGGCAAATTAAACCATTTACATTCAAAGTTGTTAATGATAGGTAAGAACTTACTCAAGTATTTTGGTAATTGTTTTTTGACTATTTTATATTTCATTTGTTCTTTTCTCCCTCTTTTATTATTTACCTTTACAATCTGGTACCTTTTGTAGTGGTAATGTATGATTCATTTATATTTTTCCTTTGTGAATCAGTTCTACCAGTGAGTTTTATATTTCTGTGGGTTTTCATGACGGTAGACATTGTCCATTCATTTCAAAATGTAGGACTCTCTCAAGCATTTCTTGATGAATTCCTTTAGTTTTTGCTTGTCTGGGAAAGACTTCATTTTTCCTTCATTTTTGAATGATAGCTTTCCTGGGAATAGTATTCTTGGCTGACAGCTTATTTTTTTTCTGTCAGCACTTTGAATATGTCATCTCATTCTTTCCTGGCCTGTAAGGTTTCTGCTGAGAAATCTACTGTTAATCTGATGAGGATTGCCTTATATGTGACTTGATGCTTTCCTCTTGTTGTTTTTAGAATTCTTACTTTGTATAACTTTTGACAGTTTGACTATAATGTACCTTGAGAAAGACATTTTGGGTTGAATCTATTTGGTAATCTTTGAGCTTTTTGTATCTGAATGTCTATATATCTTGCAAGAATTGGGAAGTTTTCAGTTAGTATTTTGTTAAATTGGTTTTCTGTACCTTTGCCCATCTCTTCTCCTTCCAGAACCCCCCAAAAGTTGAATATTTGGTCATTTTGTGGTGTCTCAAATGTCACTTTCTTCATTTTTATATTCTTCTATCTTTTTGTGTGTGTGTCTTACTGGGTTATTTCAAAAGGCCTGTCTTCAAGTTCAGAAATTCTTTCTTCTGATTGATCTAGTGTATTGTTGAAGCTCTCTTAACGGTATCTTTTTATTTCATTCATTGAATTCTGTAGTTCCGGGATTTTTAAAAAATGATATCTATCTCTCTTGAATTTCTAATTCAGACCATGAATTGTTTTCCTGATTTCTTTGTACTGTTTATCTGTGTTCCCTTGTATCTTCCTGAATGTCTTTAGTATCATTATTTTAAATTATTTTTGAGGCATTTCATAGATTTTCTTTTTTGTCAGAATATGGTATGGAGAATTATTGTTTCTTCTGAGGCATCATGTTTCATTGCTTTTCCATATTTCTTGTGTATTTATGTGGACATCTGCATGTCTGGTGTAAAAGTCACATCTTCCAATGTTATGAATTGGCTTTCAGAGGGAAAATTTTTTTTCCTATAGATGTATGTATAGTGTTTGTTGTGTAGGGCACTTTGGCTTTGATTCCCAGTGGGCATGGTAAAGTGGTCTCTGTATGATTTCTTTGGCTATAATCAGTGTCAGTGGTGACTGAGAGTACCTCAGCGGCTTACTCCGTGGTTCTTAGCAGAAGCTGTGGTAAGGCTGGGGACAAGGATGCCATGCAGGCCAGTCCGCAGGCATCATTGGTGACAACAGCAAGCTGAGTTTGCTGATCCTAGGGCACCTGAACAGCATATACAGGCTCCAGTTGTACAGGGTTTAGGGCAATTGATCCTTGGGCTTCCAGGTTGCTTGCTTGGATGCCAGCAGTGGTAGATGTGGATCAGGTGGTCAGGTTGGTCGTCAGGCTCCTGAGTGGCATGCATGACATCAGCAGTGACAGTAGCACTGTCACTAGGGTCAACCCTTAGGTCCCTGAGCAGCATGCATGGGTGTTGGTGGTGATAAGGGTGGGTGGTAAGACCATGCAGGTGGGTTTTGGTGTCAGTGGTGTTGGTAGGACCCATGCCCATGCACCCCAGGGAGGTGCATGTAGGCAGTAGTGGCCGGTAGGGTGGACCTATCCTCAGGCCTTGTTGTAGTGGTGGGAAGGACAGATCAATCCCCACGCCCCTGGTAACATGCATGAGTATTGACAGTGGCAGACAAGGCAGGGCTGTCATTAAGCTCTCCAATGGTGTGTGCAGGTGCTGGCTGTAGTGAGAGAGGAGGATTGATCCCCATACTCCTGGATGGCATGGTGGAGCACTGGCAGTGGTGACATTGGGTGGGGAAGACCTATCCTCAAGTCCCCAGACGGCAAACATGGGCACTGGTGGGGGCAGGCAGGGCAGCCTGATCCCAAGACTCCCAGATGGCATGCTTGAGCACCAGCATGTGCTGGTATTGGATGTGACTGGGGATGCTCTGTTCTTCTATTTGGATATTATTTTCCTGAATATTTTTCATATCTATTTTTAATCTTCTTACATCACTGCATCTCATTTCTGTCTCTTGTAAATAATACATTGCCAGTCTGGCAATCTTCAGTTTTTAAATGGATCACTTGATACATTTATAATATTTTTTCATTTACAACTATTGTAGGTTACTAATATTTTTGGATACTGCTTTATTATATTTTTCTGACTTTTTCAATGTTTCTTTGGTATTCTATATTTCTCTTTATTATCTTTTTTTGGACTTAGTACTATATTTAACTGAGTCTAAGATGACATTGATTGTAAGCACATAATTTTATCACTAAGAAAAGAAAACACCCCCTTATTCTATAATAGAATGCTTTGTTAATACTTAGAATAATTATTTCATATTTACAGAAATAATGCTATTAGAAGCATTCAGACATAGTTTTTTTAAAAATCCCAAATCACACATATTCATACATAAAAAGGAAAATGTAAGTGAAATAAATTGATAAGATATTCTTTAAACTTCTTCACAATGAGAGTCTATCAAGTCTGTTGGTAATAAACTTTTTTAAGAGTGCAATTCTATTGGATTTATTATCTAATAATTCAATTTAGGATTTTATTCCAAGTTGCTGACAGGAATTTTGCAGTTTTAATGCTGGGTTTTTCTTGATCTTACCAGACGGCGTCAATGGAAGGTTTTTGGAAAACAACTGGGTCTCATAATCCTAGTTTTAATGTTTTGTATGCGGCGTACCCTCTGACACCTTGGGGACTTGTAGTAGTCCAGTAATGCTATCAGGAGTAATTACAAGGCCTTTACATATGCAAACAAAGGCTACTTCATAAGACTCTACTGCCTAGCTGACTCCAATTATCAGACACTTTCAATCACAAGATTCATCCTGATTTTAGAAATGTTAAAATGTGAAAAAAAAATGTGGTGTGTGTGTGTATGTGTGTGTGTGTATATATATATGCACAATGGAATACTATTTATTCAGCCTTATAAAAGAAAGAAATCTTGCCATTTGCAACAACATGTATAAACGTGGAGGATATTATTTTAAGTGAAATAAGCCAGGCACAGAAAGATAATGCCATGTGATCTCACATATGTGGAGCTCTTATGTGAAAACAGAGAGTAGAATGGTGGTTACCAGAGGCTGAGTGCTGGGGAGATGTTGGTCAAATGATACAAATGTTCGGCTAGACAAGAGAAATAAGTTCAAGAGATCCATTGTACAACATAATAACTATAGTTAATAACAATGTTTTGTATATTTGAAAATTGCTAGACAGTAGAGTTTTAAGTGTTTTCATCACACAAAAGAGGTAGGTAATGCATATGTTAATTAGCTTAATAGAGGCATTCCACAGTGTATACATATTTCAAGACATTATGTTTTACACCATAAATATGTATAATTTTTCTATCAAATTAAAAAAGAAATAGCAAAGTCTAAGGTTATTCAACATCTTTAGCTCCCTCTAAATAAATGAAACAACTATAAAATGAAAAAAATAATAAATAAACCATTGAATTTTCATAAGAAAACATGAGACAATTCCATTATGACCAAGGAGAGGTGACTTTTCTGATATGACCCAAAATCTAGAAGCTATAAAAAAAGTTGATAAATTTGTTATTAAAGAAAACTCTTATTGCAAATAAATGCATTAATTAATAAAAATTAGTATATGAAAGTCAAAAGACTGATGACAAAGTGTAAAAATGCAATTACAATCATAAACAAAATTATTCTCTTTTTAATGCATAAAATTCTTGAAGTAATTGAGAAAAAAACTATTAATCTAATATGTAAACCAGCAAAAACAAAAAGGAAACTAAACATAAAAGAAAAAGTGAAGTCTATGATATCTATAATATTTACCCATATTTTTTCTCTTTCCATTGTCCTTCCTTCCTTTTTGATGTTCCAAAGTTCCTTCTTTTATCATAACCTTTCTGTTTAGGGAAGGTCTCTGATATAATTTGTCCTCTCCAAATCTCATGTTGAAATGTCATCCCCAATGTTGGAGGTGGGACCTGTTGGGAGATGTTTGGATCATGGGGGTGGATCTTTCCATGAATGGCTTGACACCCTCCCTGTGGTAATGAGTGAGTTCCCACTCTATTAGTTCATGCAAGATCTGATGTTGCAGGAAGTCAGGGACCCTGAACGGAGGGACCAGCTGGAGCCACGGCAGAGGAACATAAATTGTGAAGATTTCATTTTAATATGGATGTATATCAGTTCCCAAAATTAATACTTTTATAATTTCTTACGCCTGTCTTTACTGCAATCTCTGAACATAAATTGTGAAGATTTCATGGACATTTATCAGTTCCCAAATAATACTCTTATAATTTCTTATGCTTGTCTTTACTTTAATCTCTTAATCCTATTATCTTCATAAGCTGAGAATGTACATCACCTCAGGACCACTATTGTACAAATTGATTGTAGAACATGTGTGTTTGAACAATATGAAATCTGATTGTAAAACGTGGGTGTTTGAACAATGTGAAATCAGTGCACCTTGAAAACAAACAGAATAACAGTGATTTTAGGGAACAAGGGAAGACAACCAAAGGTCTGACTGCCTGCGGGGTTGGGCAGAATACAGCCATATTTTTCTTCCTGCAGAGAGCCTATAAACGGACGTGCAAGTAGGAGAGATATCACTAAATTCTTTTCCTAGCAAGGAATATGATATAAAGACCCTAGGAAAAGAATTGTATTCCTTGGGGGAGGTCTATAAATGGCCACTCTGGGAGTGTCTGTCTTATGCGGTTGAGATAAGGACTGAAATATGCACTGGTCTCCTGCAGTACCCTCAGGCTCACTAGGGTGGGGAAAAACCCCACCCTGGTGAATTTGAGGTCAGACCAGTTCTCTGCTCTCGAACCCTGTTTTCTGTTGTTTACGATGTTTATCAAGACAATACATGCACAGCTGACCATAGACCCTCATCAGTAATTCTAATTTCACCCTTTGCCTTGTGATCTTTGCTTTGCCCTTTGCCTTATGCTCTTTATTGGCCTCAGAAGCATGTGATCTTTGTGACCTACTCACTGTTCATACACCCCCTCCCCTTTTTAAGTCCTTAATAAAAACCTGTTGGTTTTGTGGTTCAGGTGGGCATCACAGACCTACCAATATGTGATGTTACCCATGGCTGCCCAGCTGTAAAATTCTTCTCTTTGTACCCTTTTCTCTTTATTTCTCCGACCAGCTGACACTTAGGGAAAATAAAAAGAACTGACTTTGAAATATTGGGGGCTGGTTCACCCGATAATCTGATTGTTAAAAGAGCTTGGCATTTTCCCCCTCTCTGTCTTGCTTCCTCTCTTGCCATGTGATGCACTTGCTCCACCTTCATTGTCCACCATGAGTAAAAGCTTCCTGGGGTTCTCACTAGAAGCAGATGCTGGCACCGTGCTTCTTGTACAGCCTGTATAACCATAAGCCAAATAAACCTGTTCTCTTTATTAACTACCCAGTCTCAGGTATTTCTTTAAAGCAATGCAAAACAGACTAACACATTCTCTTGATTTTCTCTTGATTGTTGATTTTCTCCCACTGCTTTCAAGATATCTTCTTGGTCTTTAATTTTCAGAAGTTTAATTATGTGTCTTGGTGTGGATTTCTTTTGGTTTATCTTGTTTGAAGTTCTCCCAGAATCTTGAATCTGGAGGTTTATGTTTTTGGATAATTTTTTTAAAAAATCAGAATTATTTATTTGGGGATATTTTTACCCCACTATCTTTTCCCTTTTTTTCTGTCAGTCTAATAATGCAAATGTTCTATCTTTTGATATTGTCCACAGAACTCTGAGGTTGTATTAAGTTTTTAAGTCTATTACTCTCTGTTCAGAGTGAGTAATTTATGTTGTTCTAAGTTCAATGATTCTTCCCTCTGTTCTTACCATTCTGCTGCCGAGTACATCCATTAAGTTTTTATTTTGGTTATTGTATTCATCAGTTCCAAAATATATTTTTCATTTATTACAAGCGTGTTCATAATTTCTCACTGAGGTAATTTTATGATAGCTACTTAAAATTCTTTTCAGATAATTCTAACATCTGTGTCATCCTGGGTTTGGCATCTGTTGATTCTCTTTTCTTACTCAAGTTGAAATTTTTCTGGTTTTAGTATGAGTGATTTTTTTTTTTTTTGTGGTATCCTGAACATTTTTGGTATTATGTTATAAGGCCCTGGATCTTATTTAAGTCTGCTTTAACAAGCCTCACCTGATATCACTCTGGAAGGGAAATGAGTGTCCTGCCTCACTATTGCCAGGTGGGTCCTAGTTCCCCACTTGACCTAAGTAGCAGGGAGGTGGGTGGGGAGGAATGAGGCAAGGGCATCTACTCCTTAGGTAGGAGTGGAAATTTAGGTTCCCTCCTAGGTTTTCATTTATATTACCCTAGTTGGCATAAGAGGGGTGCCTTCTTACTACTCTCCATGTGGCTTCTACTGACATCACATACATGGGGCATCCTTTTTACCACTGGATGGTGAGAAGGTCCTGCCTCTCCATTAGGCCTCCTGATACAGGCATGGTGGAGAAAGTGCAGCTCATTACCATTTGTTGGGGGTAGAAGTTCAGAATTCCTACCTAGTTTCTACTGACTCCATGGGGAGAGGGCTCATTGCAGCCCGGCATGACCTGTGGAAAACCACTGGACTTTGAGAGACCAAGAGAAACCAACAGAATGCTTATTCCATTAAATAAGATCTTCTCTTCAGAAAGTCCCAAGTTTATTTTTCACTTGAAAATCCTGGCTTCTCACTTGTTGTCTGACACCACACCAGCGGTAGAGAGGTTATGTGGTGGGTGGGTCAGGTTCCATGTTACAGCCAGGTGAAGAAGGTAAAAGTCCAGGCTTCCCACTCAGTCTTTGCTGATGAGGTTGGAGGTATGGCCATTTTTATCCCATGGTGTTTCTCTAGGACAGAGAGGTCATTGTCTAAACTTCTCTGTCTTGCCAGGTTGTCCCTTCCTGTTCCTTTATCTAGAGAGAACTGGCACTAGTTGGAATTTTATTTTGCTTATTTGTTTGTTTTGATTGGTGTTTTTGGATTGCTGGCTTCTCCAGCGCCCGATCTGGGATAGATTAGGCAAGAAAAAAACCAAGGGAACTCTCTATCATGTTATTCCCTGGGTCCTGAGGCTCCTAGTCAGTCTGAATCTTTCTCTCTACATTTCAGGCTTCTTATGTTTTTGCTATGTATACCGCCCAGGACTTTTAGCAGGAGACACAGGGAAAACATTCCAGCAGGAGTGAGAAACATTTTACAAGAAAAGCACCTCTATTCCATGCTCATTTGAAAGTGGAACTGTTCCCCTCCAATTTGTAGACCTTTATTATTATTATTTCTTCTGCTAATACTTTTGATATTGTGTGAAACTATAGTTGGTGATGGGGGGACATCCCTGTTTTTCTCTTGGCTTCTGAGGAACAGCCTCTCATGTGTATCCATTGAACTTCTTTTAAAGAAGTAGCCTATTTTTCTTTTGTCTTGGTTATTTCCTAAAGTCAAGAATCATTGCTGAGGCCGGGCATGGTGGCTCATACCTATAATCCCAGCACTTTGGGAGGCCGAGGTGGGCAGATCACCTGAGGTCAGGAGTTCGAGATCAGGCTGGCCAACATGGCAAAAACTAAAAATACAAAATTACCAGCCCGGCCACCCCATCTCTACTAAAAATATAAAAATTAGCCAGATGTGGTGGCAGGTGCCTGTAATCCCAGCTACTCGGGAGGCTGAGGCAGGGAGAATTGCTTGAACCCGGGAGGCGGAGGTTGCAGTGAGCCAAGATCATGCCACTGCACTTCAGCCTGGGTGACAGAGAGAGACTATGTCAAAAAAAATCATTGCTGAATTGCTGTCAATTTTTTTTTGTATTTATGGAGAAAATTATGAGCACACATTTATCCCCATTTTATAGAGAACACAGCTGACACCTCAAGAAGTTGAGTGCCATGCCCAACATTACATAGCTCAGATGTATTCAAGCCAGGATTCTACCTCAGGCCTGCCTGGCTTCCGAGTCCACAGATTTTACAACTTAGTATACTTGTGACACACAGAAAGGACAGTGACCAGGTGACTTTGTTGACACAGCTCAGCAGTTTATAGGTGTACAAGAGGTGATGCTGTGTGACATGATAGGCTATGTGGTTTTCTGTCCTGCATCTGCTGAAGTTCAACATATGGCTTTCGTCATGATGCTCCTTTACAGCTTGCTTTTAATTTATCTGCTCAGGAAGTCTCAACTTTCACATAGTGTTTGGTTGCCAGTAGAAACCCATTGTGATATTATTTTCCAGCTCATCTCATCAGGGCCTGTCCAAAGTCCAGTGGTTTTCTCCACAGGTCATCTAATGTGAGTGAGTCAGAAGCCATGGCTGCTGAATCATAAATTTAGAATCCACATGGCTCCTGATTCTTTACTGTGGCCACCAGATCATCCTCCTTGCTGAGCATGACAAAGCACTAACTAGTGAATGGGAAACGTATTTCAGGGAAGCTAGCATGGAGGTGAAAAATAGACTTGGGCTTTCTGAAGAGAAGGTCTTATTTAATGGAATAAGCATTCTATTGGTCTCTCAGGCAATACGACAACCTTTTAGGTAGAGCTTCTCAACGGGGTGCCAGGGCATGCCAAGTTGCTACAAATGGATTACAGGTGTGTCTGAGATACTGATCCTCTTAATTCTTGGGGCAGCCGGGCAGGTTCTGGGGCTCTCCAGAGTTGTGGCCTAGTTACCTCCAGCTGTGAGCAGCTCCTTCAATTTACCCTGGAAAGCCATGAAAAAGGTATCATTTTCTATGTGCACCAAGAGGAGAAAAAGGCTGGGAGCACCGTTTGTGGAGATGTCTTCAGAGTCAGGTACCATATTGTGGAGTTGATGAGCTCCAGTTTTCTGATGCTGTGCTGAGCTCCATTTACATTAGAACTATAGTGCTTTCTTGGGGGTAGGGGCTCTTCTGATTGAAAAAACAAAGAGTAACAGAGAGTGTCACTGGTCTCTGTGAAGGTGTGAAGGGTATAGATGGTATTAACATGTCTTGTTCACCAAATCATGGAATTCTGGAATGAAGGTGGACATTAGCTGAAGCTGAGAAAGATAGTTTGATAAAAAGTTAAGAAAACTATAGTTATTTCATCCAATAAGTTTAAAAACTAAGAAATGAAAATACCTTCAAACTGAGAACATAGAAACCCAAAATCTAAAGGTCTCTATTGGTTGTTTTTTGTTTTGTTTTGTCTTGTTTTGTTTTTTTTTTGAGACAGAGTCTCACTCTGTTGCCCAGGCTGGAGTACTGTGATGTGATCTTGGCTCATTGCAACCTCCGCTTCCCAGCTTCAAGCGATTGTCCTGCCTTAGCCTCTTGAGTAGCTGGGATTACTGGCACGTGCCACATCGCGGCTAATTTTATATTTTTAATAGAGATGGGGTTTCGCCATGTTGGCCAGCCTCGTCTCGAACTCTGGACCTCAGATGATCCACCCTCCTTGGCCTCCCAAAGTGCTGGGATTACAGGCGTGAGCCACTGAGCCTGGCCTTCATTGTGTTTCTAAGGGAGTTAAGGGACTCGAAGGACATCCTTACCCTCTGAGGTTGCTATCAGGTAGATAACCAAATTCATTTCAGAGCTCCTGGCTCCACAGTCAAGGACACATTGTCCAGCTTACTGGAGCATCTCTACTCTTTTCAGTTCTGCTGTGTCTTGCTTTCCCTTTTGAGCCCCACTGTAGCCCCTTCCTTTACCAGCTATCCCCACAGCCCTTGGGCCAGGGTAGCTGTTATCATCTACCCAAGCAGCTGAGAGTGGAGGTAGTTTCAGAAGTGAGCATTTAGAGAAGTCAGTGGAAAAATAGGTTTGTTGCCTATTAAGCATCTAATGTTTTTGACTATTAATGGAATATTCTGTGTCATATTGGGGTTCTTTTGGGGGTAGGTAAAAAGATTCACTCTACTTAGAGCACAGATGAGGTAAGGAGGGACCAGGGTGGGGCAAGAACAGGAGGAAGCAGTGGTCACAGGTGGGGCTGGCAGTTTATGTCCCACTGGAGCTGGGGAAGTGGAGTATGCTATCAGACAGGCAGGCAATCTTCAGTTATTATCTGTTCTCACCATTGCTGCTGCTGCTTATGCTGCTATTGTTATTAATACCATTATGTCAGCACCACATATTTAGGGCTGATTATGAGTGAAGCTCTGTGCAGGACCTTTCACCTGCATTACCTTACTTAATCCTCCTGACAGCCCTGCAGCTTTAGTTTCATTGTCCAGATGAAGAAACTGAGGTAGAGATTGGTGATCCAGACACACAGACCTGTAGGTGATCCAGATACACAGAGTGAGAACTTGAACCCTACAGGGCCTCAAGTTCCATGCGCTTTCGCCTCATCCTGTTGTCTTCCTAATCAGGCAAAGTTTCAGGGGCAGAGATTGAAGAAATGGTGGGGTATTCCAACAGAAGGGACACAGCAAAAGGAAATCAGGATGTGTGGGGTAGAATGGGTCCTAGAACTCTGAAGAAGTGAGCAGAGAGAGCTTTTACCTGGGGCTGTGGATTTGGAAGCCCTCAGTATAGGGGTTAAAGCCAAGAGAAGGAATTAGCATGTCTAGCAAGGGTAGAATGAGTGAGGAAAGCAGTGGGCCAAAGAGAAGGTTGGAAAACACAAACAGGTAAAGGCTGGGCAGAAGAGGAGAAGTCCAGGGATGGGCCTGGGAACAAGTAGCCAGAGACATGGGAGAGGGAAGAGGAAAGAGAATGAGTGGAATAAAAATGGGAAGAACTTGGGGCATCTTGGCTGCCAAAGAGCTCTTGTCTTCCATTCAGGTGGCCGAGCTGGCACTCAAGGCTGGAGTGGCTTCCAATGCTAGGGGAGCAAAGGCCTCGTGCAAGCGTGCTGCCATGGCGCCAGAGGCAGAGAGCAGGTCTGGTCCTAAAGCCAACATTCCCTGCTCCCCACGGGAAGGTGAACTCTGTCCAGCTTGTTCCAAGCACAGTCTCTACTGTTTGTTCACACTCAGAATACTTTTGCTAAAGCTCTGCAAAGCACTTGGATGATGCAAATCACCACTCTTTGCAAAGCACTACACCAAGGCTGGCTACTTTTACTTCAAGGTGCCTGAACATAATTGTGTCTGGGAAGTGCTCCTATTCCTGTCTGTCATCAGCACCTTTGGATTCAAAGTTGATCAAACTGTTCACCTCAATCTTTGCAATTTATATGTTTTTAAAGCCCTGGAGGTTGTGGGTATGGTTAACTGAACACTTCGATGAGTGTCAGATCCTTGCCATTTTTGACACCTTCTGAACATCTTGAAGCTGTTGTACAGACAAATCCTCAATTTATTTTGGACCACACTCTGGGATGGAATTGTTATGAGAGGTGTATTGGGAATATTTTTGTTGAATATTTTTAGAAATCTTGCATTCTTTAAAGGCATTCTTATGGTCATGAGATTCTACTAAAAAACCTGTTTGTGGGAGACACACAGTGGAATTTAAGAAAGAAAAGTGAAGGGTTCCTTTGGGGAAGGGGACAGTCATGTTGACTTAGAAAGCAATCACACTGCTGGCAAATGTATGGGATTCTGAAAGCTTACAGAAAGGGAATCTCCTAATAGACTAAGCTAGGCTTAGTGGGCTATCTGTGAACATTACACAATATTTTCATGGGGTGAATTGGAGGAGAGGGAAGTAGGAAGAAGAGAAGGAGGAGAAAGTGGGAGGCAGAACAAAGAGGCAGACATTTCATTCCAACAGCCAAGGACTTGCACACTGGAAACAGTGACCCTGAAGTGCGCATCAGACTGTTGGCTCACAGGAGAGGCATGGCAGGACCCTTTCTTCTCTTTCCCAGTCACCCCCAACATTATTTGACTCATCCTTCTGGACATATTTCTAGCTGTACCTCTGAACTCTGAATGTTCCCCAAGCTCATTGCAATGCACAAGTGAAAATTATTCATATGTTTGGAGGTTACACAAAGCTGGAAATGCTGTCAGAAGTAAAGGGATACAGTTACACAATCAGACAGATCTGTTATGAGAAAAGGACAGCTTTGCTGGTAACAGCCTAATGGCTAAGCGCTGAAGACAGGTAAAGGAAGTTGAGGAGTCCCTTCTGGTCATCTTCAGGGTAGAGACAATTGTCGTGAGCAGATGCTTAAGAGGATGCACATCAATCAAGGCAAATGTCACAGAGCTGGATGCCAGCCACCCAGCTGGTTGCATGGAATCTTCAGAGATGACTCAGGGTATGCAAAATCAAAAGCAATGGAAGGAGAACAGACAGAAAAGTGCCAATACACTTTAAGACCAGGACGAGGCTGGGTTGCTCAGGGTCAGGGCAATGGATAGTGAGTCAGAATCTTGGGACCTCTCATCCTGTTTCTGCAAGGATCAAAGCAAGTGATGCTCTGTCTCACTCAAGTCACATAGCGAACTTCTCTTTACAAAAGAGGACTTGTAAATCTTCCTCCAAAGCATAAGTCAATGAATCTGTGGATGTTCCAGGAAACTTAACTGCTGAAGGGTGCTTGTGTCGATATAACTTAAGATAAGGACTGGCTTTGCCACAGGGAGGCTCAGTGGTGTCCTCTACTGTGTGGTTGGGGGTGCTTAGAAGGTCTCCTATATGCAAGAATCTTTTCCACTATACCAGACATTCCACCATTGCAGTTAATTACTTTGGACAAAATGTTACTGCCTAGAGCTACATCTCTTAAAGTACAGTATCCTGGGAAAGAGGTAAAGCCAGAATGTCTGCAGCATACCAATGACATCCTTTCTCTCCGAGTCATCGTGAGACTTCTGGATAGTTGGAGAGGGGAAGGACAAAGGTTATGGAAGAGAAGCACGTGGTAGGAAGAGGGGAGGCTCTTGCACCTTCTGGAAGTCTTCAGAGAATTAAGAGCCTCAAACTCCAAAAGACATCTAATGAAATAAAAATTTTTCGTCTTGGAACTTCTTTTTTTTAGGTTTCTGGTCACATTTCAGGGTTTTGAGTCCACAGAGTCATTGGCTTTCAGAGTTGCTGACAGTATTATGTTCCATTAGAGCATGGCATCAGCCACCCCAGGGGCGAAACCCCATACCCACCACTTCTGTCTGTCTGTGACCATTTTTAACCACTCCAAGCTTCTGATTTCTCATGTCTAAAGTGCGGATAGTGATACTTACCTCCCAGATTTTCTATGAGTTTAAAATAAAATACTAGATAATGAAAACCCTAGTACACTCCCTTGAAAAATTTGTAAGAATGCTATAAAATGCAGAGTCTTCCACTTTGTGCAGGAAACCTTTTTTCAGCTCCCAAACTCCCTCAGTCTTTTAGTGAACTACAAGAACTACAAGAACAGTAAACTCACTACCACATGAGGCAGCTCTCTTCGTTTCTCTAAAACTGGAATTGTCGAGAGATTCTTTGTTGAATCAATATCTGCCTTTCTTCACCTTCCATCCATTAGTCATAGTTTTACTTCGTGGATTTTCTTAGCATACTTCTTACAATTCCCTTAACCTCTGCCATAACACCCTTAAGATCTTTTGAAGACAGCGAGGAAGTATTCTTGATGTCTTAACTTTTCAGGGCTAGGAAGTTCTATTTCCATCAAGCCGTACTCGTCATCTAACGTGGGTTAAGCCTCCACCCACCTGTCTTGCCTCCTTTGGACTACGCAGAGATTTTAAAAAATCAGTTTGCAAGTTATACCATTTATAGGTTTGGTATTTACAATTTTGTATAATTTATATAATGTTTATATATTTATTTTATGCAATTAAGAGCCTACTGTGTCGACACTGCACTGGGGGATGATACAATTCAGTGTCAACCACCTTCGAAGCTGCTTTTCCCATTTCAGCCTCCACAGCAGCAGGTCCTCCAGCTCTAATTGAGCATCAACACCAGTCAGTGCTTCTCTTTCTGTGGTTAAGAATCAGTTTTTAAAATTTCTAATCTAAAGCAAACCAATATTTTTGTAAAATACAATAAAGATAAATCACTAGAAGAACTAAATAAGCACATAAAATACAAACACAAAATAGATTTTTATCATTAGATTTACAGACATAAAATTATGTTTCAATAAATGTTAGCAAAACAAACAGCATAGGAAAACAAATTACACAGATTGAACATGTTTATTACAGGCATGAATGTAGGCAATTAATATAAAGAATTGTTATTACATTGGCAAGTTTTTATCATTCTGCAATAGTGCAGTGAATTATGAGTGAAATAGGGAGTTCTGTATTAAAAATCTGTACAGGTTGTCTGAATGAATACTAGGATAAATATTTTAGTACAACTAATGAGTTAGCTTCTTACTTACTAACTAATCTGATTAAGGTTGGATTAATAACCTATATCTTGTATTTCTCACTCATTGGTTCTAATTCTTTCAGACCACAACATTCAAACCACAACTAATACGTCTACTTCCCCCTATATGTGACAACCTGCTAGACATTTAATAGCAGGTGTCAAGTATCCTTTAAGTTTTCTCTTTCCAGGTAATGCTTTTCCTCCACTTACCCGTCATATGACATGGATTCTAGGATCTTCACCTAGTCACTCTCTGGCTCTCTTGTTGTTAAGTGTTCCTAACATATTGAGTGTTCATTTACCTCCAATACTCTAATAGACATAGTGTTTGAGAAGACTTTGACAGATGGTATAAATGGATTTAAGTTCTAGCAGAAAAAAAAACGCCCCTCACATGTTTCTCTCTATGTTTCTTTTTCTCTCTCTCTCCTTTCTAAAGCTTAAAATTTTTTCTGCTTGGGTAATACCATTCAGGACATAAGCACGGGTAAAGATTTCATGACGAAGATGATAAAAGCAATTGTAACAAAAGCAAAAATTGACAAATAGGATCTAATTAAACTAAAAAGCTTCTGCACAGCAAAAGAAACCATCATCAGAGTAAACAGACAACCTACAGAATGGGACAAAATTTTTATAATCTCTCTGTCTGACAAAGGTATAATATCCAGGATCTATAAGGAACTTAAACAAATTCACAAGAAAAAAACAACTCCATTAAAAAGTGGGCAAAGGACACAAACAGACACTACTGAAAAGCAGACATACCTGTGACCAACAAACATGTGAAAAAAAGCTCAGCATCACTGATCATTAGAGAAATGCAAATCAAAACCACTATGAGATATCATCTCAGACCAGTCAGCATGGCTATTATTAAACAGTCAAAAAACAACAGATGCTGGCAAGGTGGAGAAAAAGGAATGCTTTTACACTGTTGGAGGGAGTGTTAATTAGTTCAACCATTGTGGAAGACAGTGTAGTGACTCTTCAAAGACAAAGAGGCAGAACTACTGTTTGACCCAGCAATCCTATTATGTGGTATATACCTAAAAGAATATAAATCATTCTACCGTAAAGACACATGCACATGTATGTTCACTGCAGCACTATTCACAATAGCAAAGACATGGAATCAACCTAAATGCCCATCAATGATAGATTGCATAAAGAAAATGTGGTTCACATACACCATGGAATACTATGCAGCCATAAAAAGGAATGAGATCATGTCCTTTGCAGGGACATGGATAGAGCTGGAAGTTATTATCCTCAGCAAACTAACACAGGAACAGAAAATCAAATACAGCACATTTTCCCTTATAAGTGGGAGATGAATGATGAGAATGCATGGACACATGGAGGGCACAACACATACTGGGACCAGTCGAAGGGTTGGAGCTGGAAAGAGGGAGAGTATCAGAAAGAATAGCTAATGGATGCTGGGCTTAATACCTAGGTGATGGGGTGATCTGTGCAGCTAATCACCATGGCACGCATTTAACTATGTAACACACCTGCACATCCTGCACATGTATCCCTGAACTTAAAGTAAAAGTTGGAAATAAAAAAACGTTTTTGCTTTTTTAAAAGGGAAAGACTACAACCGTTATGGAAAACAGTATGAAGGTTTCTAAAAAAATTAGCAATAGAACTACCTTATGATTAGGCAATCTTACTTCTGGCTGTATATCCAAAGGAAATGAGATCAGTATCTCAAAGAGATATCTGCACTCCCTTGTTTAATTGCAGCATCAACAAGTCCTAAAATATGGAAATGACATAAGTGTTTGTCAACAGATGAATGAATAAAGAAAATGTGGTATATATGCAATAGTATATTTTTCAGCCATAAAAAAGAAAAAAATCCTGCCTTTAGTAACAATATGGATGAACCTGGAGGACATTATGTTAAGTGAAATAAGCCAAACACAGGAAGACAAATACTGCACAATCTTACTTATATGAGGAATCTAAAAAAGCCAAACTCTTAGAAGCAGACAGTAGAATGGTGGTTACCAGGGGCTGGGGAGCAGGATGAGATGTTGGTCAAAGGGCACAAACTTTCAGTTCTAAGCTAAATGAGTTCTGGGGATCTAATGTACATCATGCTGTCTATAGTTAATAATACTCTATTTTTTTACTTGAAATTTGCGAAAAGAACAGATCTGTTTTATAAACTTTTATTTTAGGTTCAAGGGTACATGTGCAGGTTTGTTATACAGGTAAATTGCTTGTCATAGGGGTTTGTTGTACAGATTATTTCATCCCACAAGTAATAAACATAGTACCCAATAGGTAGTTTCTCTATCCTCTCACTCCTCCCACCTTCCACCCTCAAGTAGGCCCTGGTGTCTCTTGTTCCTTCCTTCCTTCCTTCCTTCCTTCCTTCCTTCCTTTCCTCCCTCCTTCCCTCCCTCGTTTATTCATTCCTTCCTTCCTTCCTTCCCTCCCTCCCTCCCTCCCTCCCTCCTTCCCTCCTTCCCTCCTTCCTTCCCTCCTTCCTTCCTTCCTTCCTTCCTTCCCTCCCTCCCTCCCTTTCTTTTTAATTTTTTTTTGAGATGGAGTCTCACTCTGTCACCCAGGCTGGAGTGCAGTGGTGCAATCTCGGCTCACTGCAAGCTCTGCCTCCTGGGTTCACGCCATTCTCCTGCCTCAGCCTCCCAACTAGCTGAGACTGCAGGTGCCCGCCACCACACCCGGCTAATTTTTTGTATTTTTAGTAGAGATGGGGTTTCACTATGTTGGCCAGACTGATCTTGAACCCCTGACCTTGTGATCCACCCGCCTCAGCCTCCCAAAATGCTGAGATTACAGGCATGAGCCATTGCACCTGGCCTTTCTTGTTCCTTTCTTTGGGTTCACGTGTTCTCAATGTTTGGTCCCCACTTATAAATGAGAACATGTGGTATTTGGTTCTCTGTCCTGTGTTAGTTCACTTAAGATAATGGCCTCTAGCTCCATCCATGTCCCTGCAAAGGACAGATCTCATTCCTTTTTATGGCTGTATAGTATTCTATGGTGTATATGTACTACATTTTCTTTATCCAATCTATCATTAATGGGCATTTAGGTTGATTCTATGTCTTTGCTATTGTGAATAGTGCTGCAATGAACATATGCATGCATGTGTCTTTATGGTAGAATATGTTTTTTTTGAGACAGAGTCTTAACCTGTTGCCCAGGCTAGAGTGCAGTGGTGCAGTCTTGGCTCACTGCAACCTCTGCCTCCTGGGTTCAACTGATCCTCCTGCCTCAGCCTCCCAAGTAGCTGGGACTACAGGCACACGCCACCATGCCCAGCTAATGTTTTTGTATTTTTAGTAGAGATGGGGTTTTGCCATGTTGGCCAGGCTATCTTGAACTCCTGGCCTCAGGTAATCCACTGGCTTCGGCCTCCCAAAGTGCTGGGATTACAGGCATGAGCCACCGCACTCATCCCTATGGTAGAATAATTTATATTCATTTTGGTGTACACCCAGTAATGAGATTGCTGGGTTGAATGGTAATTCTGTTTTAAGTCCTTTGAGAAATCACCACACTGCTTTCCACAATGGCTGAACTAATTTATATTCCCACCAGCAGTGTATAAATGTTCCTTTTCCTCTGAAACCTCACCAGCATCTGTTATTTTTTGACTTTTTAATCATAGCCATTCTTACTAGTATGTGATGATATCTCATTGTGGCTTTGATTTGCATTTTAAAAGAGCAGATCTTAAGTGTTCTTACCACACACGCACACAAAATGGTAACTCTGTGAGGTGATAGATACGTTAATCAGCTTGATTAGGACAGTTATTTTACAATATATGTGTATATCACATCATGTTGTACATCTTAAATATATACAGTTTTTGTCAATTATACCTCAATAGACCTGGAAAAAAGTAAAAGGGGCAATTGGCCATACCGGCTTCAGCTGTGAACAGAGGTGCAGTGTTGGTGGTGAGAAAATTGTCCTGCCTTTTATGGGGCTTTTTCCTCTACTCCATTCACAGGGGCCTTCTGACAGTTACTTCATATTTCACACACTTTTCTGCCTTCAGGGCAGAAGATATACTCTTATGTCTCCATTCATTCATTTATAGATATGTATTGATATGTATTCAATACTCTTCTAGGACCTGATTGTATAATGGTAAACACAACCAATGTTGTTCCTGCTTTCATAGAGTTTTCATTTAAGTGGATAAGACAGACAAACAGATCAAAGGATGAAGAGAGGTTTCCAGGTATGTGTGTGTGTGTGCACGTGTGTGTGTGTGCAGGTATAAAAGAAAATGATTCCCAGTACATGCAATGGAGTGGGAGTAGGCTCCAAAGCATAGATTGGATTAGGAAAGTAGTCCTTCTGGTGCCTGCTGCATTGCTGATTTCTAGCTCATGAGTGAACACTGGGATGTGAGTTCCACAGAGGCAGAGCACATGCTCGCCTCATTCATCCACCTTCTCAAGGTCTCTCACCAAGGAAAACACTGGTCACTGGGAGAAGAAACGAGGGCTGGCAGGCCCCCAAGGGGGCATCAGCCATCCACATTCATCATGAGAAAGATCGAGGCTGGAGATGGGTTGAGCAGATGCAAAGCCAAAGCTTCTGTGCTTTCCAGCAGAGTCTGCTGGAAACCTGGGAGGAGACAACAAGGCTGGGTGAGACCCATGGTAAGGCCCTTATGGGAGTTTGATCCGTTTGGCATTTTTACTTTATATATGAAAGTCATCTCTTTGCCAAGGCCACGGACCATGCTGTCTGCTTCTTTGAATCTCTTGATCATCACAGAGCTGGGCATGCCAAGCGTACTCAGAGAGTTCTTGCCACATTATTTACCTTGCAAATTTGTACCTACTTCTTTGCCCTCTGATGGGAGGAAGGCACAGTGCATTGTCCCTCGATTTTACTGTAGGTCCACACTGGAAGAGTCTCCTTTCTGTTCTGATACAATCATATTCCAAGGCCCTATTCCAGTTTTTTCTGATCCATGAAGTTTCCTCTGATTAGAACAGCCCGTAGGTTCCTCTCCCCTCTCTAGGCTTTTGTTGTATTTAAAGCCCTCACACCTAACACCAGAATTCATCTCAGATTGCAGGACATGGATGAGTTCTGAATGCAGGCTCTCTTGGAGGATAACTGGGCTTCTCTCTTTTCTGTGGGCACAGCCTACAGGGGACTGGGCTAGCTGGCCAGCACCCATCCAGATAGACTCTTTGGGAAGGTACATCCAGGAAGAGTGGCTGACTTGGAGACCAAGATTGCATGTGCACCCCCTGGGTGCATAGCTCATTTCTACTGTCTGAATCACATCACATGAGCCTAATGTTTGTTTTGGAGAAGGTTGCAAAATTAATGGATGAAATAAATGCAGCAGATGCTACCTATTAGAGAAGAATTTTATGTAGCAGGCCATGAAAATTTTGTTTGCAAAATAAGATCTAATTAGCTTGGCTTG
This sequence comes from Gorilla gorilla gorilla, assembly GCF_029281585.2. NCBI lineage: Eukaryota > Metazoa > Chordata > Mammalia > Primates > Hominidae > Gorilla > Gorilla gorilla. The sequence goes on from NC_073236.2 coordinate 120,309,027, forward strand.
TGCTAGAATATAATGAATTAAAGTGACAGAGTAATTAATAACGATAGTTTGGGTCTCTTCCCCAGTTTTGCTTCCATTTGTGTTATTTGTTGAAATCGTTTTTGCCAAGGTCTCCTATTTGAAACCAACCCTGAGAGTTTTTCCTCGATGTTCACCTGCCCCCATATGGGAGATGATTCTAGCAAAGCAATTTTTTTCCTATAGGCTCCATGATCTTTATTATTTTGGCTGCTGGAAAATCTTGGCTTTGATCCCTTCCTCATTGGTCTGACAAGTGTTTTGAGGAGTCTCTTCTGTTTTGCCATCCATCCATCATTCTGTCCATCCAGCAAACATCTATGAGCATTAGAGAATTCAAGTAAAAGATGGTGCTGTTGTTAAGGAGCTGATAACTTAGTGAGGAAGACAGAGAATAGTGTCTCAAGAGCTATAATACAGCTGTGTGCTGGGTATTATCAAGAACAGAGTGTGTGAATCAGCCTGGGGGCAGTGAAAATAGTTTCAGCAAGTTTTTTTCAGCTTTATTGAGGTATAATTGACAAATAAAAATCTTACACTGCATATTCAGGGTGTACAGCATAATGCTTTGAGATATATATATATACACACACACACACACATATTGTGAAATGATCTCCACAATCAAGCTAATTAACATATCTCTCATCTCATATAGCTACCATTTGTGTGTGTGTGTCTGTATGGTTAGAATACTTAAGATCTAGTTTCTTAGCAAATTTTAAGTAAAGAATACATTATTAGCTGTAGTCACCATGTTGTACATTAGGCATCCAGAACTTATTCATCTTATAACTAAAAGTTTATAACCTTTAACCAACATCTCCCCATTTTGCCCACACTTTAACCCCCAGTAACCATTGTTCAACTCTCTGTTCCTATGAGTTTGACTTTTTAAGATGTTGCATAGATAGTGCAGTATTTGTCTTTCTGTGTTTTATTTCACTTAGTATATCTTTTGTTTTATCCCTGTGGTGACAAATGACAGAATTTCCTTCTTTTTTTTAAGTTGGAATATTATCCCATTGTGCACACACACACACACACACACACACACACCCCACATCTCCTTTATCCATTTATCCATCAGTGGATACTTAGCTTATTTCCACAGTTTGGCTATTGAGTTTCACTGAGTTTTGAGGGAAAAACAGAAGTTGTATTGAGTGGAAACTGCTGATGGATTTACGAAGAGAATGACATGATTGGATCCTTAGCTTAGAAAGATTACTCTAGAAGCACTGTGGAAGACGGGTTGAAGGAGGACAGGGAGGAACCCAGAGGATAATATCATATCACATAATCCAGCAAGAAAAGCCTGGGGCCTGAGCTAAGACAGAGCCAGTGAATAAAGGATAGCAAGAGATATTAATACATAGACTTTAGAAGACTGGAGACTGATTGGGGCCCGGGGGTTGGTAACAGAGAGTGAGCTGGACGGGGTTATTAATAGAATGAGACTGGGTTTTCTGGATTTGTGCTTGGGTGGATGGTGACATAAGGAACACAGGAAAGAGGCAGTTTTGGGAACAGGAGAAAGGGGAAATATGAGAGCTAACATTTATTTAGCACTTACTGTTAAACAGGCATGTGTCTAAGCAGTTAATCTCACAATGACTCTGTAAGCTAAATACAATTATCCCCATTTTACCAATGGAGAAACTAAGGCACAAATGAACAGGGTTTTAAAGTTAGTTAGTGGCAGCACAGTTTGTTTCCTGGGCTAATCCCACCCAGCCTTAGAGATGATGGGTTCACATTGATCTTTGCAACATCCACAGGCCAGGCAGGCAGTTGCATTGTAGGTATCTTCCTCAAAATGATAAACAAGGACACCTTTCAGTAGGGCCATTTAGGGCAATTAAAATGAGAAGCTGACAAAGGTCTCCTTAAAAGCTTCAGCCATACATGTTGGCTAGTTGCTTTCTATAACTTGATTTGTGAAGTGCTTCCTGTTGCTTTAGATGTCTGATGCCACTCAACTGGACACATACTTATTAAAGATCTACTATGTGCTTTGTGCTCTGCAGTGGGCTATATCACAATAATCAGAACAGATGTCATCTCTTCATCTGAGTTTACAGAGAGCATTTCTATCAAGGACTGGGTTTGGAAAAGAGCTGATATTGACTGTTCCTCCTTTGGCAACAGTACTAATCACCCTTTTGAAGCTTTGGCTCTCACTGTGAGATAAAGGTCTGTAGTTCCTGGAGGTAAACTAGGAGAGAGAGAAGAGGAGGTGACAAGCAGGGGAGCTTTCCAACGACCTCTAAAGTTTCATCAGCCCGGGATTCCTGATGATTTCCCATCTTCCCAGCCTATGATCTCGCTGCTTCCCAAGCACTCACTGCTGTCGGTAGTTGTTGAAAATGTGCACAGCTTTCTGACTGTTCCTGATCCTCTCTTCCTTGGTTCAATCCCAAAACTTCCACGAAAAACCTGGCCTCATTAAACAAGACCTGTGGTGTTCAAACTCAAAGGAAAAGAAAATAGGATAGAAATCATGAAATACTTCCTGACAGCATGTGTCTCCAGGGGACTGTGTCTCCAGGGGACTGGGGACTCTTAGCAAGGAGGGAGATCAAACACTGGAGGGAGGACTGGACAGAACAACCTAACTGTCAGGAGATAAATAAGGTGATCTCTTGGGTGCGTCCCGTCTCTTAGTTCTTATATTTCCTGAACTCTCAGGCCCTTCAGAGTTTGTTCAAGATGAGTAGCTGCTTCCGAGTAGGACAGATCGCTCATTCCAACTTTGGTTAGTTATACTGAAGGTCTGAATTTTCTCAGCAAGTGGGCTCAGGTCTGTCTTCTGGTCCCCCTGTGTGGTATAAACCCATAAGTAGTTTTCCTTTAAGGGAAGCCCCTGAGATTTTATCCCACAGAGCTCAGAGCTCCTTCCCATTTTCCTTGAAACCTCTCCTTTTTAACACACACAGAGGTTCTTTATCTCCTCTCCCCTGCCACAGTTGTGTGGGTGAAATTCCTCACAATTTAAGTCTTGCTTCTCATCCAGGTTAGTGTGGTCTGTAATTGCCTTTGGCTCTTCGTACTCAAGCCATAGTCTCTCCAGGATCAAAATTTGGAAATTTCATTACCCCTTGCTTTGGTGTCCTGAGCAAGTCCACATTTTGGGACATGGCATGCCTTCCTAACCTTTCAACCAACAAGAGCATCAGTGTCGTTACACGATACCTCCAGGTTACAGTTTCTAATTTAGCACACTTCCTCTGTAGGGACTATCCAAGAGAAATATTTCTCGCGTGAAATTATTTTTGGAGACTTTCCAAATCAACAAGTCACTTCTCTACCCTCAAGGGGTTGGAGGGCTGTGGATTTGCCAAAGTTAATAATATTAATCTGTCCATCATATTAGAAATTCATTGTGTTTGAGAATAAAGGGAGCTATTCTTTCCGGGTCTGACCCTGAGTGGAACTGCTTTCTTCTCTGTGGCATCCAGCCTGTGGAATGCGTTGGGGTGCACTCCTGAATCCAAGCTCACCCTTTTCTTAGGATTTTAAATCGAAGGATGCCATGTAATCATAGACAGCCAAGAGATTGCTGTGCTCCTCAGTGCTTCTAGCCTTAAGACTTTCCTGGCTGGAGTCCTGAGTCCTTCCAGGGTTGCACTGTTACATAAAAGACTAACTATGTAGCCTTTGGGGTATGGTTATTAGGAGACCAGTCCCTGCAAGTAGGTGGTTGGGATCTTTGCCTTTTGTTAATTCATGACCCAAGAATTCAAAGTGAAATGGTTAGCCCAGGAGAAAAAAGGCAATAAAAATATTGCTGAGCATTTACAAGCACTTGTTTACAATAAGTATTACCTTATTTAACTCTCCCAACAACTCTATGAGGTAGGAATAATTTCTATTCACCTTTTACAGATGAGGAAACTGAGGCACGGTTAAGTAACTTGTTTAAGATCACATAGCTAATATGTGGTGGAGCCAAGATTTGAACCCACCCTTTCTATCTTCCTAAACACAGTGATGTTTAGGTGTTCATTCAAGCTTGGGCTTTACTAGCATTTAGTACAGATATCAGCACCTCACACAGTGTCACATGGTAGGAATTCAGAAAATACTGAACTGAAAAAAGCCTGGAAAGAGATGCCAAATTTAAGATCCCTTTCACACACATGTATGCTAGTTTATTAAACATGAGGACATCTTGGTTCTAAATCAGGCAGTACATTTGTAAGGAATTATTTTAGAATTGACACTGAATTAGTTAAAGAGGTTTGGAATTATGAAGTCTTCATATTAGCTTTCTTTTGCTTGTAAAATAAACATGCTTGCAATGAACTTTAAAAATTAAGATGGTGCAGTATGTGCTTTGTTTGGAGTCAGTCATACCTGGTTTGTTCTCAAGGCTACTATTTTCTGGCTGTGTGACCTCCATGTAGGCCACAGAGTTCTTATCACAGAATGAACAGTAGGGGGTACATGATTCTTCTTAGATTTTGCAGCCCCAACTGTCTACAGATCTAGGATTCTAGAGCCAATGGAAGGTATTTAAGTCTGTGGTCAATTAACTAATTGATCTTTTGATAAGCACTGTATTAGTCAGGGTTCTCTAGAGGGACAGAACTAATTGGATAGATATATGTATGAAGGGGAGTTTATTAAGGAGTATTGACTCACATGATCACAAGGTGAAGTCCCACAATAGGCCTTCTGCAAGCTGAGGAACAAGGAAACCAGTTTGAGTCCCAAAACCTCAGAAGTAGGGAAGCCGACAGTGTAGCCTTCAGTCTGTGGCTGAAGGCCCAAGATCTCCTGGCAAATCACTGGTGTAAGTCCAAGAGTCCAAAAGCTGAAGAACTTGGAGTCTGATGTTCGAGGGCAGGAAGCATCCAGTGTGGGAGAAAGACAAAGTCCAGAAGACTCAGCAAGTCAGCTCCTTCCATCTTCTCCCGCCTGCTTTTTTCTAGCCGCACTGGCAACTGATTAGATGGTGCCCACCCAGATTCAGGGTGGGTCTGCCTCTCCCAGTCCATTGACTGAAATGTTAATCTCCTTTGGCAACACCCTCACAGACACACGCAGGAACTTTACTTTGCATCTTTCAATGCAATCAAGTTGACACTCAATATTAACCATCTCAAGCACCTATAAGGCATTTTCTAGAGGCACTAAGGATTTGCAGAAAGTTTAGAAGCAATCCCTGACTCAACCTAGTTACAGGGATGGAATCGATGGGTAAATGGAACCAGCCGTTGTGTTCTGAGGAAATGCTGTGTCGGTGACTGGGATAGTGGACACCAGCAATGTTCAGACGGACAGAGCTATGTGGTTCAGCATGGTCAGGCAAGTGGCATTTAGGGATGAGAAACACTCTAGCAATGGACAGGAGAGAGAGAGGGGATTCCAGCTGGGGAGCTTGGCATGACCAGAGACATGGAGGTGGAAGATGTAGGGCTGATTCTGGGAGGATGGACAGGAGGGCTCATAGTTTGTTTAGCATAAAGTACACTTTAGTACCCAACGTTCCCAATCAGAGCAATGCTGGCTGGGTAAAAGTAGGGCATTCTAGATTCTGATCTTGGCTTTTATCCCTAATTAGTTGGTGACACGAAACCTCTCTGGATGTTTCTTTTTTCCCCTGTAAAACAAGAATTTTAGAATAAATCAATGCTTCACATACACTTTCAAAATATGGAACACTCAGATAATAAAAATATGTGTACAGACTAACTTGGACAGGATTAGGAGGCATCTATGTGGGGCTTGGAGAGAACATTTATCACATATTTTATAATTATGATAAAAATTAATATATACATTATTAGAGAAAATATAACAAATTCTAGTATTTTAAAACTTACTTCTTTGGTGATAACTTTTTAAACATAGTTTTTATTCTTGAAATGGCTGCACACAAGTCCTCATCAATACTTTTTAATGATGATGCCTTCAAATTCTTAAGTCATCATTTAAGATAAATGATGTTTACACAAATTCTCAAAGAAATAATGCTTGCTCAGTGGTATGGAAAAAGGTAGAAGAGTTTTCATATTAATTTATTGTCTTCTAGTGAATAGAAACCTTTTCTTTCCCTTAGCCAGACTATAGGTGATTTAGTCTCTTTAAAGTTTAAATTACAACATCAAAGACATGATCCTTTATTTAAATTTAACAGGATTCTTCTTTCTTTTTTCATTGGTAGATGTAATGCCGAAATTTCTTATGGGAATATAATTGGATTTTAAATCCAATTGAATATATAACTCCAAAATGATAATTTTTTCATATGTTGCTCTACTGGTCTTAGTAATTCTTAGTTATTAGTATTCAAACAATTAGCATTCAAAGTATTACTTAAATATTAATGAACCATATTATTAACTTCATTTTTCAAAGATGAGTTTTTGCTTCGAATCCATAAGCCTTATAAATGTACTTTAGTGTGTTTTTATAGGGACTTTGCAATTTCCAATTAAGTTAATTCAGGTGTCAAACTACTCCCTGTAGCTAATAATTGTCCTTAAGCAAATCTGCAAAGTGGAGCTTATTCCTCTCCCTCACCCCATGAAATTTTTTTTTCTTTACTAGCTCATACCCTCTTTAAAATTTTTCTTTTGGACAGCTAAGATAATTTTATTTAAAACAACACAGTTATATTGTGATCAAATTTCTTCGTATAAACTGTAGTGCATGGGTTTTATTAGGATCACCATCATGATAACATGATTTAATATAGAATTCAGATGTTTGTACAGGAGACCCTGTGAATAAAGCTCTTATCTGAATCCCATGATGTCAGATGTTGAGGGAGATGTAAAACCTGTTGTCCTACTGTCCTATCATTGCAGCAAGACCACTTCAGGTCACAAACCAACATCACTTTTCCTTCATATCAGATTTGTTACAGACTTACAAAGTATTGATTTTAACACCTTAAGTATTTATTTTACTTCCAATAGTTTGTATTGATGTTTTTCTACAGAACAAATAGTATTTTTCCAATCATTTCTTCCTCATTAGTATTAACTAGTGTTATTAATTGAACAGTTACTATTGTCTATACATTCATAAATGCAAAGTTAAAATATGTTTTAGGCCGGGTGTGGTGGCTCACACCTGTAATCCCAGCACTTTGGGAGGCTGAGGCAGGTGGATCATGAGGTCAGGAGATTGAGACCATCCTGGCTAACATGGTGAAACCCTGTCTCTACTAAAAATACAAAAAATTAGCTGGGCGTGGTGGCACATGCCTGTAGTCCCAGCTACTCGGGAGGCTGAGGCAGGAGAATCACTTGAACCCACGAGCCGAGATTGTGCCACTGTACTCCAGCCTGGGTGACAGAGCGAGACTCCGTCTCAACAAACAAACAAAAATAACATGTTTTAATTTAATGATCTCTTAGATTAATGTCTAGGTCATTTGACATGTTGTCTACTAACAGTATTATTCAAAAGCAGACCCTTTCCTATTTCTTCCTTCTTTTGGCCCCAAACACAGTGCTGATAATCTTTCAGGTTGGTAAAATGGCCAGTTCTGCAATTTCTTGAGGTATTTTGTTCATAGCTTTAATCGACCTTGTAAAAAGATTCTTAAGCTGATCTTATATTGCTGTAACCAAATTAACGAAAGAACTTCGGTCCTTAAAAATGTCATGTGTACACTATAAATATGTATAACTTTTATTTGTCAAATTAAAAAATACCTTTGGTCTTTGTTTTCAACTTGCAGGTACATAAGCATGTTCAAATCTTTTTCTTCATAAGAGGGATGTTTTAGAGTGATGTCTGGCATAAGTTTTTTGTTGACACCATTGTTCCATTTAATATATTTGCCAAGGGAAAAAACATTTAGGCTGAGGAAGATAAGAATTTGGGAGATAGACAAATGAAACTTGAGACATTCTTCATTATATTGCCATATTGCTGACATATTTTGACTACTCTGCTTATTGTATGAGTCTTCTGAATTTTTTAGCTTAAATCAGAATGACTTTTATAGTGGAAAAATAAATATCTGTAAAAATTATTAAATAAATATCTGTAAATATTTAAATATGAAGTAGAGTCATGCATCATTTATCTACAGGGATACCTTCTGAGATATGCGTCATTTGGTGATTTTGTCATTGTGTAAACATCATGGAGTGTACTTACCAAAACTAGATGGTATGGCCTTCTACACAACTAGGCTACATGGGATAGCCTATTTGATCCCAGGATACCCACCTGTATAGCATGTTACTATACTGAATACTGTAGGCAATTGTAACACAGTGGTATTTGTGTATCTAAACATACCTAAAAATAGAAAATGTACAGTAAAAATAAGGTATTATAACCTTATGGGACCACTGTCATATATGTGGTCGCTGAGTGAAACATTGTTATATGACACATGACAGGTATTTAAGGGGACTGTAGGATTTTAGTTTCAGAAAATCATCTACATTGTTAAGTTGCACAGAAGCATTGAAAATGTAAGCATATGGTAACAAAATGGAAACATTCAAATACTAATATAACAACTAAAACTCTAAAATAATTTCAAAATGTGCCTATTATACTCATTTATAAGAAAAATCTTGAAAATCTGGTATCTTGGAAGTGTAAATGTTAACAGTATCCCTTAATGAATTAGTTTAATTATAATATGTTCAATATTATCTAGTTTAAGAAATATTATTTAAAAAATTTTAACACAGTAATTTATTATGAAGTTGCACTAGGAATCAGAGAATTTTTAACATACATATATATGTACACACACACATATATATGTATACACATATATGCACACACATACACACACACACATATGAAATGCCCACATGCAAATGGGTGGTTTTTATGGACCGCAAAGGTATCATTAGAAAGTCTGCTAACAACTAAACTGCAGATTTCTGAGCACCGCCTTTTGTAGGTTTGCATGTGTGAAGACAGATGAATGTAGCAATTAAGAGGTTTGGCTTTGGAGTCAGACTAAAGAAAATTCAAATTCAAACGCTGTTACTTGTTAGCCCTGTGACTTTGACTTTGGGCAACTACTGAAACTACACCTAATGTTTACAAGGTGAACAGTGGTGCCTACCTCATAGAGTTGTGAGGATTGAATGAGATAGTTTATAAAACATGCTTAGCGTAGTACCTGGTAACTAGCAGGTATTCGCTTGATCAATGGCAGCTGCTCTTTCTGTTGCTGCTACTAGTACTGCTACTAGTATCATTAGTGAATTTTTCAGCTGGGAGGTTAAGATGCCTTACTGCTTAGCGGCGGTGCTTCCTTTTCCTGTTTTTGGAGCCTGGGAACATTTCCTGGAAATACGGCACGTCAGTGTGGGATGGACCTGAGGGAACATGCACCCAATTGCCCTGTTGGGAGAGTGCGCCATTCCCTCAAGGAGCTCTCAGAGTTGTCAAGGTGGATGGCTATTGGGTGCTATATCCAGGATTAAAGGCCAGGCCTTCTGATTCCTAGTGTAGGATTCTTTCCGCTGCATCTATGAGTTTAAACGCAATCTTATTCCTTATGAAGATGTGCTGCTCATTTCACCCCTTCTTATTTGGTTCTCTTCTATGCCAGGTTAGTTAAGATTTCCTCTGGGACAAAGCACATTATTTATGTTCTCCCTGACCTGAAAGAGCACATGGATTTGGTTTATTCTTTCTTCTCCCACTGCCCTCCAAGAATTCTTTAGAGGTAGGAGTTTGTGGCTGTCATTTTAAAATTATAAAACTTGAAGAGTTTGAACCATGATAAGGACCTAAAAAATGCACATGATTACTTATTACCAACGGCAATTTTCCAGAGGTCAATGGGTAGGGAGTGACTGTGAGACACTACCAAGAATTTCATGTAATCAATGCCTCTGGTGTTCAAGCCTTGAGGACTGCTCATTCTGGATCCTTGTATGGCTCCTTATAATAACCAGTTGATGATTGACCATGCATATGAAGAGAAAGATGAAAGATTTCTTAACAAAACCATTTGGCCTCAACTTCTGGCAGATGTATCCACAACAGCCAATTATTTGAATAAATGTTAAATGTTAAGAAATGGGTTTTGGTAACATGTCATACTCCATCTTGGTCAGGCAACTAAAAGTGCAATTTTGAATCATTAGGGCCTTGGCATTTTTCATTCCTCCATTGGATATGAGTGCTGCATTTTAGTGGTGGAGAGAACTCCAGGAGAGGAACCATTGTTATGAAATCAAACCGAGACAGACATCTGTTTGGAAGACTCAGGCTCATCTCTCATTTCCCCAAAGCACTTCATCAAGGTTAAATAAGAAAACATTTGGCTTCTACTTTTATGTCTTGAACTCCTAAAACTATGTAATCATGTTTTTTTGATAACTCGGGGCCAAGTATGGATCAGGTGTGTCTGTGTTACCTGGCCTGGCTGACGGGAATGATCAAGTTCAACACTTAATTGTCAAGTTTCCCTTTGCCTTTGTGCTGTTTAGATAGAATTTCAGAGCTTGTAAAGGCCTAGCCATAAATAAAACAAGATTGCATGTGGGGATTTGGAAAATGTAACATTTACGAAGCCACAGATGCAGAGCAGAGGGAACGCAGAGTGAAATATTTAATTACTTCATCACTGAAACTAATTACCAATTGGGGAGTGTTTTCATTTGTGGAACATAGATTGATTAGCAGGATCACCAGAGTTCCAGTCTCCTTACTACTGATTGCATCTTTCATAGAAGAAAAATGGGTTAGTTTTAACAAGCTGGAGTCAAACTAGAGACAAGCAGGGTTACCAAAGAGTGATTGCATGGGATTAGTGTTATTCAATAGGCAAAGAGGTATTGAGTTTGGATTTTTTTTCCTTATAGACTATTAGAGATAAATTTTACATTTGGGATTTACTTTTCCGTAATAGGTAAGGTTGTATTTTTCATTCAGGAAGTTAATTTGTTTGTTCCACAAAAAGTTTCAATCAATGTTATATAATGTTCAGTGACCTGGAACCCTGAGGCTAAGTTTTGTCCCAGATACTGGACATAGATATATTGTTTAAAGACCAAATTTGGAAAATTAGGACCTCTCTAGCAACTTTTTTTTTTAACGCAGAAATATTAAAGCTGTGGTCTCATGATGGAGCTCCCTGATCAACAGGAGTCAGGCTCTGATGGGGCAGAACTTTGTGGGGAGACTTTTCTTGGGGGAGTGGAGGTGCTTTGTTTGGCTTCCATATTCCAGGCTTGCTTCTCCTTCTTGGGATAGCTCTGTGTCATACAGGTGTCCAGTTACATCATTCTTTCTTGCCCTTGCCCTTGTCAATTCCACTCTAAAAAAAGATGAATTTAAGTTGATGTGTCCCTGGTCTGTTTTTGAGATAGAAAATAGTTTCAGGACCCAGCTTGCAGGTGGGCTATGGCTCCTGAAATGATGCTGTGTGGGCAGGCACATTCTCCTCGTTGGTGTGGAGGTTCTTGCTGTGGGTGACATTAAGAGGTGGCCTGGCACCTGGCACAGTAGGAAGAATGCTGGGGCAAGGCAGGGACCTGGGTTCTGGTTCTGGCTTTGCCGCCTACTCTCTGTCCTTGGGTACATTTGTTGATCATTTATTTCTCATGGCTTACATATGAAGATCATATAAGATAGGGAATGGGGAGGGTATGGAAAGGCCTAAACTTTGTTCAGATTAAAATGATTATTTTCATTTCATTGGCTATGAAGGTTGATTATTTGGATGCTACAATAATAACTTAGAATATAGCGTATCCTGTTCTAATTTTACTCCATACTGGAATTGTGATTGCTACTTTGAGACAGAGACAAATTCTGAACCCTAGGCTGTGAATTTGTGGAGGAAGGATGACCTTCCTCCAGACCAGTGTACTCTCTTGACAGTTGAGTCTATGGCAAGACTTTTCCAGAGCAGCCAGTGCCCTCTGATATGGTTGATTGGTCTGGTGTTAAGGACAAAACAGTTTTGAAGCCATGTGCCTCTCACCCCTCTTGTCTGTGGTGCAGCTCCATGCTTTCCTGGCCTCGGGATTTTCCAGAGTAGACAATGGATGACCTCCGGCTGGGCCATGGCTGCCTCATAAAAGGGATGAACTGTGTGTGATATACGTAGTAGAAACACTATTGTCTCAAGGAAGGAATTTAAACCCGAGGGCTTCACACATTACTTAGGTTAAGACTTTCAGGATTGACATAGAAATTGATGGGAATCCAATTCAGGGGCCCCAGAGGCACAGTTTAGGAGGAGCAGACAGGGTGAGGGGATAGACTCCCTCTCTACTCCTTCACTTTGCAACTTTTACCCCACAGCAAGGCAAAGATTTCTGCCTGACATTATAGGCCAATGCTAAAATCAAAATGTTTAAAGGAAATGAAGACACAAGACAAATGATAAAAACAAAAAAATTAGAAATTAAAGGCCTAAAGAATCAAGTGAATAAAAGGGGGAAAGTCTTAAATTTAGAAAGACAAGAAACAAAATGATGGAACGCTTCAATGTAAGCATATATACATATATATATATATATAAAGAAAAGAGATAAAGTGATTAAAATACCTGAAGATAACTGAAAAGTTAAAAAGAAATTTTGGCCAAACAAAAAAGGGAAGTAAACGTATACCAAAAGATTTAGAGAAATAAAACAGTAAAACTGTAGAGCTGAGGAGAAATAAGAGAAAATGGAAATCAGAAAGTAAAAGTTTAGATAGATAGAAGGTTAAATGTGTAAAGAATACTTAAAAGCCAAATAGTACTTTAATGATTGAAAATAAAGTTACCTAGAAATGATGAAAAAGAGGCAAAATATAAACTTTTTTAAAAAGTGCCAAAAAAAGTGCAAAAAACCCTCCCAAATTTCTACAACTCTACAACAGAGGCAATCAAAGATTTCTTTGTAATGGTGAAGTACCCACAAATTTCAGCTGAGTCTTGTGTATTTATCCCTTGGATATTTGTGATACTTCATAAAGAAGATTCTTAAGTAAGATTCCTAGGGCAGGGGGCATCGGCCCCTCCTCCAGTCTTTGAGATAGGAATCTCACATTTTCTTAGGCATCTATAGTGTGTTATACAAACATAGGTGTGAATTTCAGTGTGAATTTCATAGCATAGTGCCCTCTGAAGCCCATCGGCTGGAAATTCTGGACCAATCTGAGAGTGGGGATTGAGAAACATTGTTCTTAGCCCTTAATTCCAGAAAGGTAAAGACATCGTAATAATGCTGTCAGCTCCTGGAACCTTATCATTTGCCTGTCAGTGGAGCTACACAGTTTACATCTCATTTATTCCTTACAACATTTTGAGATAGGTTCTATTAATCTTCCAGTGTTACAAGTGAGGAGATTTATCTAGCCCCGTTAAATCATTTATCTGGAGTTCATCAGCTTGTTAGTGTTGGCACTGAAATCCAACCATTGAAATCCAAAGGCCATGTTCTTTTATTTATTTATTTTTATTTTATTTTATTTATTTATATATTTTTCAAGATTTTTCTTTTTTTTTTTTTAAATTATACTTTAGGTTCTGGGATACACATGCAGAACGTGCAGGTTTGTTACATAGGTATACAAGTGCCATGGTAGTTTGCTGAACCCATCAACCCATCATCTACATTATGTATTCATCCTAATGCTATCCCTCCCCTAACACCCTCAACCCAACAGGCCCCAGTGTTTGATATTCCTCTCCCTGTCTCCATGTGTTCTCATTGTTCAACTCCCACTTATGAGTGAGAACTTGCAGTGTTTGGTTTTCTGTTCCTGTGTTAGTTTGCTGAGAATGATCGTTTCCAGCTTCATCCATATCCCTGCAAAGGACACGAACTCATCCTTTTTATGGCTGCATAGTATTCCATGGTGTATATGTGCCACATTTTCTTTATCCAGTCTATCATTGATGGGCATTTGGGTTGGTTCCAAGTCTTTGTTATTGTGAATAGTGCTGCAATAAACATATGTGTGTATGTGTCTTTATAGTAGAATGACTTATAATCCTTTGGGTATATACCCAGTAATGGGATTGTTGGGTCAAATGGTATTTCTGGTTCTAGATCCCTGAGGAATCCCCAAGCTGTCTTCCACAATGGTTGAACTAATTTACACTCCCACCAACAGTGTAAAAGCGTTCCTATTTTTCCACATCCTCTCCAGCATCTGTTGTTTTTGACTTTTTTTTTTTTTTGAGATGGAGTCTCACTCTGTCACCCAGGCTGGAGTGCAGTGGCACGATCTTGGCTCACTGCAACCTCCGCCTCCTGGGTTCATGCCATTCTCCTGCTTCAGCCTCCCGAGTAGCTGGGACTACAGGTGCCCCCCACCACGCCTGGATAATTTTTTTTTGTGTGTTTTTAGTAGAGACAGGGTTTCACTGTGTTAGCCAGGGTGGTCTCGATCTCCTGACCTCGTGATCCACCCACCTTGGCTTCCCACAGTGCTGGTATTACAGGCGTGAGCCACCATGCCCAGCCTGTTTCTGACTTTTTAATGATTACCATTCTAACTGTCGTGAGATGGTATCTCATTGTGGTTTTGATTTGCATTTTGCTAATGACCAGTGATGATGAGCTTTTTTTTCTGTATGTTTGTTGGCTGCATAAATGTCTTCTTTTGAAAAGTGTCTGTTCATATCCTTCGCCCACTTTTTGATGGGGTTTTTTGTTGTTGCAAATTTGTTTAAGTTCCTTGTGGAGTCTGGATATGAGCCCTTTGTCACATGGATGGATTGCAAAAATGTTCTCCCATTCAGTAGGTTGCCTGTTCACTCTGATGAAAATTTCTTTTGTTGTGCAGAAGCTCTTTAGTTTAGTTAGATCCCATTTGTCAATTTTGGCTTTTGTTGCCATTGCTTTCGGTGTTTAGGTCATGAAGTCTTTGCCCATGCCTATGTCCTGAATGGTTCTGCCTAGGTTTTCTTCTAAGGTTTTTATGGTTTTAGGTCATATGTTTAAGTCTTTAATCCATCTTGAGTTAATTTTTGTATAAGGTGTAAGGAAGTGGTCCAGTTTCAGTTTTCTGCATATTTATTCTCTATTTGTTAATAAATAAATTTATTAAATAGGGAATCCTTTCCCCATTGCTTGTTTTTGTCAGGTTTGTCAAAGATCAGATGGTTGTAGATGTGTGGCATTATTTCTGAGGCCTCTGTTGTGTTCCATTGGTCTATATATCTCTTTTGGTGTCAATGCCATGCTATTTTGGTTACTGTAGCCTTTTAATGTAGTTTGAAGTCAGGTAGCATGATGCCTTCAGCTTTGTTTTTTTTGCTTAGGATTGTCTTGGCTATATGGGCTCTTTTTTGGTTCCATATGAAATTTAAAGTTGTTTTTTCTAATTCTGTGAAGAAAGTCAATGGTAGCTTGATGGGGATAGCATTGAATCTATAAATTACTTTGGGCAGTATGGACATTTTCGTGATATTGATTCTTCCTATCTACGGGCATGGAACTTTTTTTTCCATTTGTTTGTGTCCTCTCTTATTTCCTTGAGCAGTGATTTGTAGTTCTCCTTGAAGAGGTCTTTCACATCCCTTGTAAGTTGTATTCCTAGGTATTTTATTCTCATTGTAGCAATTGTGAATGGGAGTTCACTCATGATTTGGCTCTCTGTTTGTCTGTTATTGGTGTATAGGAATGCTTGTGATTTTTGCACATTGATTTTGTATCTTGAGACTTTGCTGAAGTTGCTTATCAGCTTAAGGAGATTTTGGGCTGAGATGATGGGGTTTTCTAAATATACAATCATGTCTTCTGCAAACAGAGACAATTTGACTTCCTCTCTTCCTACTTGAATACCCTTTATTTCTTTCTCTTGCCTGATTGCCCTGACTAGAACTTCCAATACTATGTTGAATAGGAGTGGTGAGAGTCTTGTGCCAGTTTTCAAAGGGAATGCTTCCAGCTTTTGCCCATTCAGTATGATATTGGCTGTGGGTTTTCATAAATAGCTCTTCTTATTTTGAGATACATTCCATCAATACCTAGTTTATTGAGAGTTTTTAGCATGAAGGGGTGTTGAATTTTATTGAAGGCCTTTTCTGCATCTATTGAAATAATCATGTGGTTTTTGTCATTGGTTCTATTTATGTGATGGATTGCATTTATTGATTTGCATATGTTGAACTAGCCTTGCATCCCAGGGAGGAAGCCAATTTGATCATGGTGGATAAGCTTTTTGATGTGCTGCTGGATTCAGTTTGCCAGTATTTTATTGAGGATTTTCACATCAATGTTCATCAGGGATATTGGTCTGAAATTTTCTTTTTTTGTTGTGTCTCTGCCAGGTTTCGGTATTAGGATGATGCTGGCCTCATAAAATGAGTTCGGGAGGAGTCCCTCTTTTTCTATCATTTGGAATAGTTTCAGAAGGAATGGTACCAGCTCCTCTTTGTACCTCTGGTAGAATTCAGTTGTGAATCTGTCTGGTTCTGGGCTTTTGTTTGGTTGCTAGGCTATTAATTACTGGCTGAATTTCAGAACTTGTTACTGGTCTATTCAGGGCTTCAACTTTTTCCTGGTTTAGTCTTGGGAGGGTGTATGTGTCCAGGAATTTATCCATTTCTTCTAGATTTTCTAGTTTATTTGCATAGAGTTGTTTATAGTATTCTCTGATAGTAGTTTGTATTTCTGTGGGATCAGTGGTGATATCCCCTTTATCATTTTTTATTGTGTCTATTTGATTCTTCTCTCTTTTCTTCTTTATTAGTCTGGCTAGCAGTCTATCTATTTTGTTAATCTTTTCCTAAAACCAGCTCCTGGATTCATTGATTTTTTGAAGCGTTTTTCATGTCTCTTTCTCAGTTCTGCTTTGATCTTAGTTATTTCTTGTCTACTGCTAGCTTTTGAATTTGTTTCTTCTTGCTTCTCTAGTTCTTTTAATTGTGATGTTAGGGTGTTGATTTTAGATCTTTCCTACTTTCTCCTGTGGGCAATTGGTGCTATAAATTTCCCTCCAAACACTGCTTTAGCTGTGTCCCAGAGATTCTTGTGCATTGTCTTTGTTTTCATTGGTTTCAAAGAACTTACTTATTTCTGCCTTAATTTTGTTATTTACCCAGTACTCATTCAGGAGCAGGTTGTTCAGTTTCCATGTAGTTGTGCAATTTTAGTGCATTTCTTAATCCTGAGTTCTAATTTGATTGCACTGTAGTCTGAGAGACTGTTTGTTCTGATTTCCATTCTTTTGCATTTGCTGAGGAGTGTTTTACTTCCAATTATGTGGTCAGTTTTAGAATAACTGCCATGTGGTGCTAAGAAGAATGTATATTCTGTTGATTTGGGGTGGAGAGTTCTGTAGGTGTCTATTCGGTCTGCTAGGTCCAGAGCGGAGTTCAAGTCCTGAATATCCTTGTTAAGTTTTTGTCTCATTGATCTGTCTAATACTGACAGTAAGGTGTTAAAGTCTCACACTATTATTGTGTCAGAGTCTAAGTCTCTTTGTAGGTCTCTAAGAGCCTGCTTTATGAATCTGGGTGCTCCTGTATTGGGTGCATATATATTTAGGATAGTTAGCTCTTCTTGTTGCATTGATCCCTTTACCATTATGTAATGCACCTCTTTGTCTTTTTTGGTCTTTGTTGGTTTAAAGTCTGTTTTATCAGAGACTAGGATCGCAACCCCTGCTTTGTTTTGCTTTCTATTCATTTGGTAAATATTCCTCCATCCCTTTATTTTGAACCTATGTGTGTCTTTGCACGTGAGAAGGGTCTCCTGAATATAGCACACCTATGGGTCTTGACTCTTTATCCAATTTGCCAGTCTGTGTGTTTTAATTGGGGCATTTAGCCCATTTATATTTAAGGTTAATATTGTTGTGTGTGAATTTGATCCAGTCATTATGATGCTAGCTGGTTAGTCTGCCCGTTAGTTGCAGTTTCTTCGTAGCATCTATGGTCTTTAGAATTTGGTATGTTTTTGCAGTGGCTGGTACTGGTTGTTCCTTTCCATATTTGGTGCTTCCTTCAGGAGCCCTTGTAAGGCAGGCTTGGTGGTAACAAAATCTCTCAGCATTTCCTTGTCTGTAAAGGATTTTATTTCTCCTTTGCTTATGAAGCTTAGTTTGGCTGGATATGAAATTCTGGATTGAAAATTCTTTTCTTTAAGAATGTTGAATATTGGCCCCCACTCTCTTCTGGCTTGTAGGGTTTCTGCAGAGAGATCTGCTGTTAGTCTAATGGGCTTCCCTTTGTGGGTAACCTGGCCTTTCTCTCTGGCTGCCCTTAACATTTTTTCCTTCATTTCAACCTTGGTGAATCTGACAATTACTTGTCTTGGGGTTGCTCTTCTTGAGGAGTACCTTTGTGGTGTTCTCTGTATTTCCTGAATTTGAATGTTGGCCTTTCTTGCTAGGCTGGAGAAGTTCTCTTGGCTAATATCCTGAAGAGTGTTTTCCAGCTTGGTTCCATTCTGCCTGTCACTTTCACGTACACCAATCACACATAGGTATGATCTTTTCATATAGTCCCATATTTCTTGGATGCTTTGTTTGTTCCTTTTCATTCTTTTTCCTCTAATCTTGTTTTCATACTTTGTTTTGTTCAGTTGATCTTCAATCTCTGATATCCTTTCTTCTGCTTGATCAGTTTGGCTACTGATACTTGTGTATGCTTCACAAAGTTCTCGTTCTGTGCTTTTTAGCTCCATCAGATGTTCTGTCTCCATCAGTGTGTTCTTCTGTATACCGGTAAGTTAGCCATTCATCTAACCTTTTCTCAAGGTTTTTAGCTTCCTTGCAATGGGTTAGAACATGCTCCTTTAGCTTGGAGGAGTTTGTTATTACCCACCTTCTGAAGTCTACTTCTGTCAACTCGTCAAACTCATTCTCTGTCCAGTTTTGTTCCCTTGCTGGTGAGGAGTTGTGATCCTTTGTAGGAGAAGAGGCATTCTGGTTTTTGGAATTTTCAGCCTTTTTGTGCTGGTTTTTCGTCATCTTTGCAGATTTATCTACCTTTGGTCTTTGAAGTCGCTGACCTTCAGATGGGGTCTCTGAGTGGATGTCCTTTTTATTGTTGATGCTACTCCTTTCTGTTTGTTATTTTTCCTTCTAACAGTCAGTCTCCTCTTCTGCAGGTCTGCTGGAGTTCGCTGGAAGTCCTCTGCAGACCCTGTTTGCCTGGGTATCACCAGCAGAGGCTGCCATGTTCTTTTTTTTTTTCTTTTGAGACAGAGTCTCGCTCTGTCGCCCAGGCTGGAGTGCAGTGGCGCGATCTTGGCTCACTGCAAGCTCTGGCTCCCAGGTTCCTGCCATTCTCCTGCCTCAGCCTCCTGAGTAGCTGGGACTACAAGTGCCTGCAACCACGCCTGGCTAACTTTTTGTATTTTTAGTAGAGACACGGTTTCACTGTGTTAGCCAGGATGGTCTTGATCTCCTGACCTCATGATCTGCCCGCCTCAGTCTCCCAAAGTGCTGGAATTACAGGCGTGAGCCACCACGCCTGGCCAGCTGCCATGTTCTTAACCCTTCCTCCTCCTGCATTCCATCTGTCTGTGCTGCCATAGGGGCCCTGCATCTGCCCTGGTCCCAGACGGCAGAGTGAGACTGCTTTCTTTGAAAGCAGTAGTTTGTGTTGACTTTTCACTTTAATGACTGGCTATGACTGGAGAGTAACACGTGCACTTGTCAAAGGCTATTGCACCACATCAGCAGGTGATGACATGTTGACAAGCTTGCCAAATGCCCATTGCATTTGCTGGTCAGGGAGGGTTGGGGGGCTGAACTACAAACTCCAGGAGGGCAGGGGGCATGCTTTTCCTGATTTCTCTCTGGCTCACCTGAAGCTTGTCCCCTCACAGAGCCAGGCTTTCAATAAATAAAAAGATGACTTGATCCTGCATTTACTAATTAGATCAAAGGCAGAAACTAGACATTTTTAGTGACATAAAGATGGTGTCAATCACATTTCCTTCTTTTCTTCATTAACCTGCTTCTTGGAGAGTTCTGGTGTGCAGTCCACCATGGGACTTCTGCATGTCCCGGGTAAGGGGGACAGTGAGGCCAGTTCTGATTAGAGGTCACATCTACAGAGCAAAGGGACAGGGGACACCACTCTGCTGTGCATTGTGGAAGAATCCGAATGGCACTGCTGCTTAGAAATCTTCCTGCCTCCTGAACATCCTACCACTAGGATCACTCCTTTAGTTAAAGTTCCTGTTTCTAGGAAACTGCTACTAGTAAGCAAACATGTTATCAGGAAGGAAACACATGATCTTACCAGAAGCCTCTGACACTCTGACACTTAACTACTGGGTAATTGGTGAGACAGAAGACAGGACCCTGACTGTTGAGAAGTAAAGTGGGAAAATGGGGGTGGAAGCTGGGGAGAAAAGGTCTTGAGGCTGGAGATCCTGGGATGGTGGAGGAAGGACGAGTCCACCATTCTCTCTCTGCTATAGGGGCTGGCTTAGGTGACACTATCTCCTGGAGGACAGTGGGGCTATGTTTTGTTTACCTCTGTATTCTTCCAGCAACTGGTTCAGAGCCTGACAAGGAGCTCCATAAATTGAGTGGGCATCCTGGTTGCAGAATGAACAAACAGATAGGCTTTTGCCTTGATTCTCTCATTATAAGGAGTAAACATGAAAGAATCACCAGAAGAGATGGATCAAAAAGGAGAAAGCAAAGCAAGAGTTTACTGAGCACAAAGCCAATGTGCAGTGCTGTGTCAGGCTGGCAGAGGACGTAGACATGAAGGGAGCTCCACTCCTCCCTTTGGGAGCTTCCTGGGCAGCGGAGAGACATGTTACCTTGTAAACAAAGCACACAGTTTAAAAATATGTGTGTTTTTTTTAACCTCACCAGTAATGTGACAAATAGATATCATATGCTTCCTGATAAAATGCACAGGGAAGGACGCATCATCACTTCTGTGGTATGCTGGCTAAAAATGCACAACCTGGACCTAATCAGAACACATCAGAGAAGCCCAAACCCAGTTGTCTTCAAAAATGTCAAGGTCATGCAATGTGTGATCCTGGATAAGATCCAGGAAAAAAAAGTTCTAAAAAAACCAAACCCACAAAACTTTTGCTATCCAGGATGCTGGTGAGATATTTTGCAAAATGTGGCTATAATCTGTAGACTAGACAATAGTACTGTATCAAGGTTAATTTCTGATTTTAATAATTATACTGTGGTCGTGCAAGAGAATGTCCTTGTTTTAGGAAATATACAGAGATATTTAGACATTAAGGGGCATCATGTCTGCAACTCACTCTCAAAGGATTCAGAAAAATGTAAATATGCGTGTTTGTCTAGAGAAAGAGAGAATGATAAAGTAAATGTGCTAAAGTATTAACATTTGGAGAATCTAGGAAAAATTATATAAAAATTCTTTGTATTATTTTTGTAAATTTTTTTGTAAGTATGATAAAGATATTAAAATACATGTGTATATGTATATATTCCTGCGTGGATGAGAAGCAATATAGCACAGTGGTGAGGCACACAGGCCTTGGAGCCAGACTTCCTAGGTTCAAATCCTGGCTGGACCACTTGCGAACTGTGTTACTTTTTACTTAAGCTCTCTGAGCCTGAATGATGTTGGATGATACTGGTGCATACACTGGCTGCTTGTAAGAATTAAATGAGTTAAAGCCTGTGACAAGCTTAAAAAAGTGCAAACGTGTGGCAAGTATGCAATACATGCCAGCTCTTATTATACAATATGGAGCCTTTGATAATTATTAACAATCATTTAGTTATAAGACATATGGTATATACATATTTGTTGACCTACTGTGCTATCTTTTCAAATAACTTACATATTTAATTTTACAACCTTCACTTAAAGTATAATAGCAAGAAATATCTTCTCCATTGTATAGATGTGTAAACTAAGGCCAAGAAAGTTTATGAAACTTACCTAAGAACCCCCATAGCTGATAATTGGCACAGCTTGGAGCTGATTCCAGGTGTCCTGACAATTAATCTGAGAGGACATTCTTCTCTGCAGGTGTAGCCAATATCACTGTTCTCATCTGCCATCTTTTAAACTCTGTGAGTGAGAAATGTCCTGGGAGAAAGTGGCTTCAAGGGCCTTCCATCACGCATGTTGTTATCTGCTTATCCATTGTCAAAAGCTGCAGTTATGGCGAGGGAGGGCGAAGGGAGCATGGATTCTCCCAGTGATTACTGACTGGTTCCTTGAATCAGATCCAGAAAGAATTGGTTAGTCCCTGATTCTGAGGATGAAAAGCATCCCCGGCAGGGAAACTCTAAGGCTGCCTTCTGAGGAGCCTTAGAATACAACATCAGGGCATCTTTATAGAAATGTTATATGCTCTATGTCACAGTACATGATTGTACAAATTATAGTAAACACGTAGGCATTCTGGAAACTGTGGATTCTGTTTGGAAGGAGGCTTAAAGTCCCCTTAGACTTAAATAACCATCTTTCAAAACAACAACAACAAAAGCAGAAAGCAACAAGAGTTTTCTGAGAAACAGCTTTCATCTGGACTTCAGAAGGCCAAGAAACTGGATTCCTGCCTCCCTGGGTCTCATGATCTTCAGTGGGGCCTCGATCAGACAGATGTTATCACTATAAACCAATCTCTGGCAACCTCAGATGGAAAGGGAAGCACCTCTCAATTTGTCAGGGGTAATAACTTCACTGCATTTACTTACTGCTTTATAATTTGCACAGCTTTCTATTAGACATTGCCATTGATTCGCTCAACAAGTATGTTTGCTGGGTGGGGGAGAGGCTGTGATTCCTCTTAAATAGATGACAAAACCACGGGCTAGTAGAGGCTAAACAAATAATTCATGAGCCAGTATTAGAAGGTGGGATCCCTGAGTCTGGAACCAATGCTACTTACTGACATGGTCTCTTTAGTCCTTACTTTCCTATTTTGGAGGTTATTTTATTTTATTTTGACATTGCTACTTATGCATTATCCATATGTTTATTTACCAGTACTTATTCATTCCAGCCTGCATCATCCTGCCATCCTTTCAGGCATTTTTGGGTTATCTCATCAGTTTTAAGTCTGGAAGCGCTCAGAGGATGTGGAAAACCTCAACTAGTTGCTTAAAAAGAAGGAAAATTGTGAGAATAAATCTGCTGCCAATATGATCACAAAATGCATGATAAACCAACAGAAATCATTCTGAAGGTTAACTCTTTAAGTTTTCTGGAGTAAAGTCATCTCCATCTGCATGACTAATTGAGAGCTGAAAATGTTTTCATTTGTTCAATCATGGTGAGCATCAACTATGGTCCAGATGCTAAGTTCTTCCTTCTTTCCTCATCTAGGTGACAGGCTGCATGTTTTTAAGCCCAGCAGTCTTAGTTATGGAGGTTATAGACTTGAATTCTAGCCCTTTTGTCACCAAGACCTTTTAACATCTGTGTTGCAGTGGGACCAGTCTAATACTTGCACCTCCTACCTTACTGTGACAAGAAAATAAAATGTTGTCGAAAGGCTTTTGCAGATTTCAGAGTGTTCCTCAAATGTAAGATGGTATTTCAGTAATGATAATGCCAAAGATAATGAAAATTGCTTGTGGGAATTGCTACTTCTCTCATGCTTCCTAAGTTTTGCATAGATGAGAAGAATACATGCAATGAATAGAATAATAAATGTCATTTATATAACTATGTGAAGGAATGAATTGAACAGAACTGTAAATTACCTTTTCATAGTATTTCTATTGAATCAAAAAGTTTACTCCCATAAACATTTCCTTAGCAGGTACTAAAATTAAAGGCCTTTATATAGAAAGCCTTTCACTTCTATCCATCCTTTAAAACTTGGCTCAGCTGTCACCTCCTCCGGGGAGCCTTCTGGGACTCACTCCTCCTTCTTAAGCTGGCTGGATAAAATGGCCTATCTCTGCTGCTATAATATGTGGGCTTATTTCTACTTCTTGTATGATGTTGTAATTACCTGCGTATGTGCTCTCTCACCCTCTAGATTGTCTTATTCATCATTGCATCCTGAATGTCCAGTGCAATTCCTGGCATGTTATTTTTGCCTTAGGAAATGTTTCCTGAATGCATGGCCAAACATTTACCAGTTCAAACAAGGCTTGGCTTGTAAACACAGTGGAGAATGAGGTCAGGGAAATGTGGTTCACTTTTGCCATAAAGTGCTTACATATTGCACTCTCTACCACGGTGCTTGATGATTTTTTCAACCTCTTATGTGATTATCCCCCCAAAAAACCCCATGGGCTAGAAAAAGCTATAATGACTTTAGTAGTTTGAATGGTTTAATATTTTCTTAAATCAAGTGTGGCTTATTTTCATCGTAAGAAAAAAAGACAGGAAGAATCAGAAGATGTAAGGCAGGAAGAATCAGAAGATGGTCCCTTCCCCCAGAAAGTTTTCAAAAATCCTGCCTGGCCTTTGGGAGTTCCCATGAGAGTATGGAACATAAGGAATCAGTATGATATGGGCATATTTGAACATTTTTAAAAAGATTAAACATGATATAGTACTGGAACTGAGCATGGGAGATTGAAGTCCTGGATTTTATGCTTTCCCTTGCTACAGGGGATGGAAAGAATATTGTTTCTCCTTAAAATGATTTATTTAAATGGGTAGGTTAGAATTCTACTTAAAACCTAGTGTCTGAATGCACCTGTTTAAGTCAGCTTCTTGTTCTCCCAGGTATTTAGGCATTGAATTTTCCCCATTAGGAGAGTGATTGACACTGTGGTCCTTACAATAACACATGATTATAACTCTGCAAATGGCAATTACATTCAATGGAAACCAGATGTTGCATGGAATTTGACTCTCTTGGTTTCTTGGTGAAGTAGATGAATTTGTAAAGTAGAAAACCACAATCATTACTCAGATGGACTGTACATGAATTAATGACATAATATCTAAATCATATATGGCTGAAAATAATGATTAACTTAAACTATCAAGATAAGCTAATGAAAAACAGACTCTTAAAAAATTAAAGATGTGTTTTCTTCAATATATATTTTATCCATGTACTAATAACAAAACCAGACTTATTTTTATGTCTCTTCAGTCTCAAGGAAGAAAAGAATATTTAAAAAGAAGCTCTTTTCAGCAGTTAACATTAGGGAGAAAGTGAACAACTATGATAGTTTTTCTTGGCTCGTGAATTTTTGGAGTGTCTGAAATCAATCTTTTAAAATTATATTGTTGTTAAGGACAGTCAGCAGTGTTTTATGCTGAATGACACAGAGACAGTATATTTTTAAGGACACATTTGGCATGCAAAATATCAGCTTGATATGCCTGCGTAATGCATAACCTCTCAAATACAAGTTATTTCCCTCTCCCCATGTCTCTCCAGAGCTTGTGCGCAAATGTGTGTGCACACACATGCATACACACACACACACACAGACACTATGACTGCTCAGGTCAGGAAGGCAAATCAGTGTTCCACACAAACCCACACTGTCCCTTGAAAAGCTCAGCCTTCAGTTAGCAACCTCCTAAGTGGTTAAGTTTGCAAACCTTGGCCCATCATTTCCACTGTCATGAATTCTCAATGACATCATCACTGTAAAATTAGGAACTCTCTTTCTTTTCCTGCAGATGTGAAAGTTTGACATTGCATTCCATGGGCCCGTGCCACATTTCATCAGCGTTTTTCCTTTGCTTTCTCCAAAGCCTGTGGCCGCATGTGGCGCATAGATTGCCAGTGCTATTTGGGATCTCATATCAAATGCTGCTACCTAATCCCAGGCGGCCTTCCACAGCCCACACCTGCAGCTCATTGAATCCTCCTGGAGTACAAAGGGCTGATTTACAGCATGAAGGATCCAGGCACTGGTTGCAGCTGGGGCTCCAGCAGGAAAAGGAAGTTGTTCATCATCTTGTGTGCATTTCATTAACAATAGTGTACCCGATATGTGGCTTATAGAATAATTTCAAATCACTGACAGAGAGCATTATGGCATTTGGCACTACTAGGAAAAATACTTCAGGATGGGCAAATTAAACCTGAGCGTGAGGTTTCTATGCGACCCTCTGGAACGGTGTGCGCTGATTTACACGAGGTGGGTTGACCTTGTGATATTTTCTGATTCCTTGGGCATTTTCCCATTTCTCATTTCTTTCCTTTTGTCTTTGAAGCAGCCCTGGGGTAGAATCAGAATATCCTTAGCTTTCTGTTCTTTTCATGTATTAACAACCAAGAGCTCAGAGTAACCTGTGCTAAGCATGCTGTTTAGAAACTAACCACTTGAGGAAATGGCTGTGTAGCTGGTGAGATGGGAGCTCCACAGCTGAATGTGACAAAGAGTGTGTCCCTTTCTCCTCTGAGTTTTCATGGCTGTACCTGTGAGTGAGTCCCAGTCAGACACCGAGATCCCAGGGCTGGCTCACCAGGACTCTGGGAAATTGAAAAATGGGAAAGCCTCATACTTCATTCTATTGCCATGCCTGGATTTGCAACTATTTCATCATTGAGTTGCTTTTATGCAAGAAAATCCCTCATGGAAATGTCATGAGGGTTATGATGATGAATGAAGATGAAGGAGGAGACAAGGAAGTGAGTGACAGGCCTGAGAGAGACTGTCTCATGGTTCCCAGGGCCCTTAGGCAGCCTCTGGGTCCCTCTCCTCTGTGGTCACAGTGTGAGCCGCCAGATGGGGCATACCACCTATTTACAAAGAAGGCTCCAATTGCTCAGCCTTCCAAGATTCTTCCTAGGGGGACACTGTGGGTCCCGAATGAAGAATCTTTGAGGGCAGTGGAAAGCCTTAGCTTGCCTCCAAACAAAAATGCTCCTGGAGCTATGGCTGTCTCTGGGTTTGGGTCCAAACCCTACATAGGAAGAATGGGCAGCAAAGTGCAGAATTAAAAGGCAAATAGCTCTGATGAGTTTATCATGGCCATTTTAACTTCAACTGTTTTCTAAAGGACAAAATCAATAAAAATCACCATTCTCAAGGGAGAGGGAGCAGGGGAGGAAAAACAAATTTCTTTTCACTTTGTAATGATAAACAAACTCAGCTAGGAGCAGTATCTGATGTGGCGGTGCGGAGTCTGGTCTCCAGTTTCTATTGATGTGTCAAATGTATCCCTTATGTGAATCATGGTTTAAAAATACTTCTACTCAGTGGGTTTGGGAAATCAATAAGCTTTTATGATTCTTTCCTTGCTTCACATAATTTCTAATTTCAAAAGAAACTCTGGATATTCCTTTAAGATGTTTATATATTATGCATTTTAAAAACTAACAATTCTCTCAAGGGTTTCCCAAGCATTGTTGTTGGAGTGTTTTTTCTTCTCAAGCATTTTTTTCTTTCCTTTTTTTTTTCTTTAACATAATGCTAATGATTACGAGGCTTACATATAAATTGAAGCTGGATTTATAAAATGCAATATAAAAATCCTGGGAAGGAAGATAAATATAACAAGCTATGAAACTGTGCTAGCCTCTTTCAACGTTGGAATGACTACAAACGAGGACATTAATGATCAGGATGTGTGACATTTCCCAGGTTAGGGGCTCTGGCTCCCAGGCAAACTGCCTTAAGACGAGCTGTCCTGCATTTCTTGATTTCTCTGAAATACAAATCTAATTGCAGGTTGGAACATATCCTTTTGCTTAGTCTGTAAAAATAATTTCCCTGAATATTTACCCAAAGCGCATTATTGCTTATACAGTTGTGAAAAGCATTTAGCACTTTATAATCCTATATTTGCTCCTATGTGGGCCTGGGAGTGTACTCTCCTTACAAAATTCACAAATGCCTAGAAGGCTAACAATTTTTACAAAGTGTTCCTCATGGAAAACATCTGGAAGTTTTCCAGAATGGCATTCCAGATGTTATAGTTTTAGCAGTCACAAAAGTGCACCGCACACTGTGTGTGTGTGTGTGTGTGTGTGCGCGCGCATGTGTGCTCATGCATGTGTGTTTTTGCTGGTTCTACACAGTATGTTACTTATATATCCCCAGCTCTCTTTGCTCTACCTCTGGAACATTTTAAGTTTGAATTGTTTAATATTTCACTTCTGGACAACTCTGCTTTCAGGGCAATTTCACATCTGTAAGGAGGGTAGTATGATGTAGACTACTGTAACCAAATATGCACTCTGAGAAGGGATTTTTAATTGCTATTTTTAAATTGATTTTTTTCACTGTTGGATCAGAAAGAATAAACATTGAGAGAGAGAGAGAGAGCCCTGGATATGTCATCTGCATCAAGAGAGAATCACCTGCCTTCCCTTTCCCAGATTACACTTAATAGAGAGGAGACAGTACCCCCAAGTGCCATAGCTATGGGGTGCTGCGTAGAGAGCGAGGGACAGAGGCACAGGACTTCAGTAGACAGGACATAGGATGTCCTTTCCAACTGCTAAATGCTGCTCAACTGGCGAGAAACTCAGGAAAGCACAAGATCCAAGTCACTGCTCCTGCATCTTTCCCCTACCCCTCCTCCTTCCCTCCCACCTTCTAGATAGGGGCTCCTTCTATAGCAGCAGCCTTAGGAAGATATGACAGTGCACAGAAAGAAGAGACTAGACTCTGTTTGCAGAACCAGCTCCTTGTGGGTCCTGCCTAATGACAGGTCTCCTTCTCAGGACTAGGGCAGAAGTCAGGGATGAGGAGAAAGAGGAATAAAAGGGAAGACCTGGACATGGGCCAGAATCGAAAGGCGTCCCTGGGGTTCAGGGAGCCATGGGGTTTTAACAGCAGTGAGCTGCTTTCATCACACTGGGGGGACAGATGAACAGGGACCCATTTCCTTAGCAAACTAACCAGACATAATGAGAAGCTCCCCTGAACTAAAGTATTTGTTGAGCATCACATTGAACCAAACTTGTTTTGTATTACAGGTTCCTTTTGGGGGAGTGGGGAGAGCATAGTGGCAAGGAAAAAAGCCCAGCAAATGATGGGCAGGTAGTGAGGATGACGGGTTCAGGCAGCTGAAGCAGAAGAGAGGCAGGGCGTCCTGGGAGGTGGTACAGGGAAGGTTTGTAGGAGGGGTGCACTTGCGGAGTGCCAGCCGGAGGAGGTCGGGCTTGCTGTCATGGGCATTTGAAAAAGAGTGACACGAGGGACTTGGTCTTTGAGGAAAAGTTTTATAAAACAAGGGGTTGATGGGAGCTGGAGAGAGCAGTCCTCTTTGAGTCTCACTCAGCTCAGTCTACATTCCCTGAGTAGGATGAAGGGTCTGCAGTGTATGGTGCCTGCTGTGCTCTCTGGGAACTCAAAAGCTTCCCTGGAAGCCTCCTCAACTCTTTTAAGGGCCCTGGTTTGGCTTTGGGAGAGTCAGAATCAGGGCCTCTTCAAAGGAAGAAGTTGTAGTGCCCTAAAATGCTGTCCTAGGAATTGCCCCAAACCTCGGCTTCCACTGCCTCGAATCAGCCAATGCTGGGACCGGATCTCCCACCAGCCCTTGGCCTCTGGTTCCTACAGTCACTTGGGCTGGTTGCTAGAAAGAAGCTGCTCCCCTAGGCTGAGGCAGGAGAATTGCTTGAACTCCAGAGGCAGAGGTTGCAGTGAGCTGAGATTGCACCACTGTATTCAAGCCCGGGCAACAAAGTGAGACTGTCTCAAAAAAAAAAAAAAAATAAGAAGAAGAAGAAGAAGCCGCTCCTTTGACTGTCCTGCTTCCCTGGGAAACTCTTCAGTGTTGTGGGGCAAACCAGAACAGCTGGTCTCCCTAGCTGAATTTCTTCCCTGGCTTTATCTCCATCCACCTTAGAGAGGTGGTAGGAATCTTCCCACCACTTTCCAGGGCTGCCGTTGCCCAGAACCTGTTTAGAGCTGGCTTCTGGTTGGCCCTGACACCTTGAAGTCCTGAGACACTGCTGTGAGATTATAACAACAGTGGAGTCTTCTATGGGTGCTTGCTCATTCAGGGGATACCAAAGAAGTGCCTCCAAGCCTGATCCCTCTCTTGAATTCCTCAGCCTTGTTTTCTAGCGTACAGACGGGGTGGTTACTGGCAACCTGCTCGGAGAAGCCAGGAGAGCAGTGTGGCACAATGGAAAGAACACAGCACCAGGGCTGAGATGGCTTCCATCTGGATTCGTTACCATCTACGATTTCCCCTGTGGGAGTTATTTAACCTCTTCACGTCTCAGTTTCCTCATCAGTGACATGAGGATCATGATTCTTGCCTCTCAGACTTATTGTTTTGAAAAGTTTGGTGCTGCATTTGGCAATATTTTACTTATTTAACAAAAGTTTAGACTGGGTATGGTGGCTCGAGCCTGTAATTCCAGTACTTTGGGAGGCCGAGGCAGGCGAATCACGAGGTCAAGTGATTGAGACCATCCTGGCTAACATGGCGAAACCCTGTCTCTACTAAAAATACAAAAAAATCAGCTGGGTGTGGTGGTGCACACCTGTAGTCCCAGCTACTTGGGAGGCTGAGGCAGGAGGATTGCTTGAACCTGAGAGGCGGAGGTTGCAGTGAGCCGAGATTGCGCCACCGTATTCCAGCCTGGCGACCGAGTGAGACTCTGTCTCAAATGACAACAAAAATGTTTGTTCTCTGTCTCAGGGGACGTGCAGAGTCCTCATTCCAGGTAAAATAAATGTCCGTCATCCAGCATAAGGGAGGAAGTGGCCTATGACATTGACCCCCAATGGCTGTTTGCACTATGGCTCGTCTTCCTCCCTGGGTTTCTGCTCTGCTGTGCCTCTAATCCTTTGCAATGCAGCCTGTTCGGCTTTAAATGGCCCCTCATTATCCATCCTTTAACACCCAGCCTGACTTTACCATTTTTGCTCAGGCAAAATGAAAACTATAGTATGTCATATGTTCATCTGTTGTAGCACTTAACACCTTGTGTAATTGTTTTTGTTATTGTTTTGTTATCCCTGTAACTTCTGCAACTGGGAGCTGGCATGCTTGGAATGTCTCAGAGCAAGGGATATCCAGTGGAACAAATGAGCAGCACTGCAGTAACAGATGACTGAATACTCATGAAAAGGCTATCCTGGCCAGAGAGCCACAAATTGGGTCACTGTAAGGTCTCCCAGGAGAGAATCACAGGGACTCTGGAGTGGATACTCCAGTTCCTCAGTGAAGAGCTTGGAGACAGACTGGCTGTTGCCTCAAAAGAAGCTCTAAGTGGTAAGAAGTCCTCTCTTGGATGAGCTCCAGAGTGAACTTTCCAGCTACAGAATCCTGTTTACTCAATGACTCAAAAGCTCTGTTTAGAATAGGTGTTTGACTGACAATAAAGATAAACTGAGAATGTTGAATTGTATGTAAATATGTGGATATTACTTTGAAGCAAGGTTTAAGGAACTGTGACTACCTCTTTTGTGTCGATTTCATTTCCTTTAGGCAGTTTTAAGAACTGTAATGACAAAATTCAGTCGTCTTGCATTTTTTTCTAAATTAAAAAGACTGGAGTTCAAATATGACAGCCAAACCAATCTGTGACACAACAGATGAAGATGTGGCTGATACGCAAATAGCACCAGAGACTTCAGCCACTGGTTTAGCTATATCTGTTCAGATTGTAGGTGATATAGAGGGTATGAAGGAACTTCAAGGGTTTTTTTTACTTTGAACTTTGCTCATCTGGTCATGCCAGGAACCCTCCTGCACTACGCACTGAACAGCTAGAGTAGTATGTGGAGTTTGAAACGTCACTGCCCAGCACTGACCAATGGAAAGCTCAGCTCTCCAACATGTCAACCCTCAATGGCCCTTGATCAAAAGATGGATCCTGATCAAGAAATGCTGGAATTGGCCAGGGCTGACCTTCTGCTACATCTAGAATGTAGCCCAGAACTTATAACATCAGACTGGAGTTTGTTGTGATCTGAGAACATATGTATATTAGATGGCAGTTTGAGACCGTTGGTAAAGTCTAAGTATTCTATAGTAAATTATTAACCTCTAAGTTTAAGGATGGGTAGGTATTTCCAAATTATACTGCTTACAAAAAGAGGGGAATGTATAAATTTATAGGAAATAATTTTTGAGATACTCTAGTAGGTCACTTTTATTTATATATCAACTCCCCAGAGCTTATTGTGTGTGTGTGTGTGTGCATGTGTGTGCATATATGCATATATAGTATACATATGTGCACACATACATAAGCCGATATTCAAGGGACAAATTTTAAGGTTGATATTCAATGGATAACTTTTTAATGCTGTGATATTAATTTCCAAGATCGAGTCAATAGCTTCGGAATAGTTTTATTTCTTTTCTTTTCCAAGATCTTGATATTCTGCATGACATGTGTTTAAACCAAATTCTCTATTATTTTATGCTTTCCTTGAGCAGTTTGTCGATTGCCATGGCTTTGACTTTCACGTTTATGTCTGGCATGCTCTAAGAGTAGGGCATAAAGCTCTGGGCTCGTTGTGTGGTTTATAAAATTATAGACTCCTGTAGGCTTCCCTTCCAGTGAGGGAAATGCAGTGTGCATCTAGAGGTCAGTTGGGACATTTGTGCTTCTTGAGATCTAGACTTGATATAAACCCCCACTCCCATTTTGGGAAGTCTAGCTTGTGGAAGCCCAAATACTTCTCCCACTTTTCTGTGAACTCCCATGAACATTTTAAAAAATAAATTCATGGCCTATTCTCTGCTTTCTGGACTTCTGCTTCCTTGTACGAAGACAGTTCCGTATTTCTGGTAAGTGATTAAGGTGATTCTTACGCTGGCGTCTGTAGCCCACACCTTTGTAAACACTAATGTGGGGTAGCTCAATTTGGTTTATGGCCTCCTCCCCAATATATGTATCCAACACTGTTCAAAGAGCCAAAGAGACTTCAGTTCGACATAACTTTCCTCCTATAAAACTCAGTTGTGGTGGATGAACCCCTTTTATTATATTTACAAGACAAAGCAGGGTAGGAATAGTACGAAAGACATCTTAAAGTCAAGTCAATGTAAGAGTTCAGAGGACAGAGAAACTGTTGTGTGCCAAGAAGTGCATGGAAAGAGGCTGGAAAGACTTCCCAAGAGGTGGTGAAACTAAATTTTAAGGAACACTCGGAAGCCAACTTAAAGGAGAAAAAAAAAAACGAAAAAGGACTGCTTACCTGTAGGGTGAACAGTATGAGCAAGAGCTTGGGAGGTGGGCTTGGGGACAGCAAGAGTGGGATGTAGTTGAGGACCCCAAGAAAATGAGCCCAGCCTGGGATTCAGTGGGGAGCCCTGGGTACCAGGAGGAAAAATAGTTACCTTGCCATCACTTCGGAAAAATTCATAAAACCTCTTTTTGAATTAGTGCCCCTGCCTTTATGGACACATAACAGGTTTATAAGATGACTCCTCAGGGAGGACGCTTTCCTGCTTAGTTGACCCACAGTACCTGATGTTCTGCTAGGAAATCTGTGATACCTATTGGCGGACATGTTCTGCCTATTCCCTGGGGTTTCCCTTTCTTTTAAGGCTTCTGAAAAGACTGCCTACCTTTCTTTTCTTTCTTTTTCTTTTTTTTAACCTCAGCTCTCCCTCACCTCTACCTTCCCACTCTCAGGCTTTGCGAGGCTGCGATTCCCTGTCTCGCCTTTCTCTAGTTTTGTTCCACATGAGCCTTGATTAGAGGTGAACCCACAGAGCAGTCCCCTCGGGCAGCTGTCTTTGCCTCCACTCTTCCCCGAATGGAGGCATCTGGTTCTCATTCTCTTTTCAATGCTTTCGTCTCCACTTTCCCCTTGCTCTGTTTACGTATATATTATACTGCCTGTTTGAAACTAGGAGCTTCTAACCAGTTTTGTCCCCATTACCCCATAATTAAAGTGGCATCCAAAGGAAATCTGAAGAGAGTTGGAGAGGCTGAGGAGAGCTTGGGTATGAATCAAGCCTTAACAAGAGTAGCATTTCTGAAGCCAAGGTAATGTGAGCATGTCAGATCTTGTATTAGTCTGTTCTCGTGCTGCTAATAAAGACATACCCGATTAACCCGAATTTTTTAAACTAAAAATTTCCTAAGGCCAAGTCAATATTTCTTTTTTTAAAAATTATTATACTTTAAGTTCTGGGATACATGTGCAGAATGTTCAGATTTGTTACATAGGTATACACGTGCCATGGTGGTTTGCTGCACCCATCAACCTGTCATCTACATTAGATATTTCTTCTAATGCTCTCCCTTCCATAGCCCCCCACCCCCTGACAGGCCCCAGTGTGTGATGTTTCCTTCCCTGTGTCCATGTGTTCTCATTGTTCAATTCCCACTTATGAGTGAGAACATGCGGTGTTAGGTTTTTTGTTCCTGTGTTAGTTTGCTGAGAATGATGGTTTCCAGCTTCATCCATGTCCCTGCAAAAGACAGGAACTCATCCTTTTTATGGCTGCATAGTATTCTAAGAATAATTAAACACACTATTTTGTATGTAAGGAAAATATTAAAAAATTGAAACAATGTTTATGTTCTTGTTAAGAAATATATGTGAGAAAATCTTAAAAGTAAGTGTAAAAACAAAACAGAGCCATTGTCTTGAAAAAAAAAAAAAAAGAAGACATACCCAAGACTGGGTAATTTATAAAGGAAAGAGGTTTAATGGACTCACAGTTCCACATGGCTGGGGAGGCCTCACAATCATGGTGGGAGGCAAGGAGGAGCAAGTCACATCTTACATGGTTGGTGGAAGGCAAAGATAGAGAGCTTATGCAGGGGAACTCTTCTTTATAAAACCATCAGATCTCATGAGACTTATTCACTATCACAAGAACAGGATAGGAAAAACCCGTCCCCATGATTCAATCATCTCCCACTGGGTCCCTCCCATGACCTGTGGGAACTGTGGGAGTTACAATTCAAGATGAGATTTGGGTGGGGATACAGCCAAACTATATCAGACTCTTTTGAAGGAAGCATTCCTAACCCTGATCCACAGACAGTTTTTGCAGAAACCAGGTTCAAATTTATATATGGGCATGTGCATTCTTCTGAGGAGAGGATCCAAAGCTTTTATATTATCAAAGAGATATGTGGCCCAAAAGAGGTTAAAATCCGCTGTCAAAGATCTTTCCATGTGGTTATCCGTAGCAATCCCATAATTACTATGAGGAAGCTGAAGCTTAGAGAGGTTATGTACTTGCTCAAGTCACTAAGTAGTGGGAATAAGATCTCAGGGAATGAGAGTGAAACCAAGATAGGCTGAGTGCATACTCTGAACCACCAGCCTCTCCAGTGTGGGAGACAGCTCTGCACTGTCTTTCCGTTTCCTAGAAACACTTGTCACATGTTGAACTTGTTCAGGACTTGTTTTCTGTTGGTACCTGGAACAGCAAGGGTCACTTAGAGCAGACAGTCTCATCTTTGGCTGAAATAAGGAGTTCGTTGGTAGCTAGTAGATATCCTGATGCTCAGGGCCACATCCCAACCCAACTCAGTTGAGTCTCTGGGGATGGGACCAAGGCACCAGTATGCTTTTAAAATTCTTCAGGTAATTCTAATGGGTAGTCTAGTTTGAAAATTATTAACCAGCAGCATCTGGAATGGTGAAATGAGACTGAATACAATTTAGGAAACCTAGGTTCTGGTCCCAACTTACCCACAAATTGGTACATTAACCCTTTATTGTTTCCCACTCCCAGGGCTCTCCTAAGCCTGGATGCTCCATCATTATTCGCCTTTCCTTCTCTCTCCTAAATCTAAGCCTTGTTTGTTTTTCAAAGCCCAGCTCCTTACATGTTCATCCAAAGCACTGCTAGTTCTTCTCTCATTTACCCAGCACTGCTGTTTGTTCCGTGTCAATCTCAGCCTCCCCTCCTAGAATCCATCTGAGAGTTCCTCCCTTGGGTCTTCTCCCCTCCACGCCCCCAGTGTCTGACATACAGTAGTCACTCAGCAAATGTTCCTGGATGAATGGATACATGACCACCTGGTCTTTAGGCTATTACATATCTCTTAGCCATCCTCACCACACTTTTCAAATCGGTGTCCCCACTGAAGTTACGACGCTCTTTCAACGTCCAATATTAATTTCTAGCACAGTTGCTGGGCAAGGATGTTTTGCTGGGATTCTTTCAGCTGTTCCAGTGAAGGAGAAATGAAAAGGAAAGCAACTGTATCTACTTCATTAAAATTTGTATACAGTATTATTTATAAACTGCTGGCCAATGGAACTGAAGTGGGCTAATTTGTTTTGGAGAGCTCAGTTATTCGACACTTCAGCTGCTTTTCAAACTACCGCGCTTTCCCAACTTGGGTGCATCTGATTGATTTTAGTTGTTTCTCAGAGCCCCTGTTCAAGGGCATCTGCTCAGCCTCTGGCCAGGGTGGAATGCAGAGCCTGCTTCTCCGCCTCAGTAGTTGCCTCTACTTTCCTCACAGTCATCTCTAATATCGTAATGCTCTTTCTGATGATTTTTCAGCAGCCAGTCCCATCCCTGCTTTTTTAAAGCCCCGGTTTTTCTTCAGTGTTCCCAAAGGGCTCTATTGAGATTCTCCAAATGCACTTCTAATTCATGGAATTAGTTAGAGGTGGGCAGGGAGAATGTGATATTCTCATAGAAAGGAAAGGAAATGCATAGGATCTTGGACCTAGAGGCCTGGCGAGTCCCAGAGATGTGGCTGTTTACGGATATGGCTCTTCTGCCTCTGGAAATTTAGCTTTACAATATGCTGACAGTCACAGCAGGCAAACATAATGGTGACGGAGGGCTCCAAGGAGCAGGGTGTTAGATTATCCTCACCAGTCTCCTAAACTTAACCTTGGAAAGGAAGATGACAGGGTCACCAATGAGATACCAGGCTAGTGCTGGGACTCTAAATCTGGGGAAGCATAGGAAAGGGGAATAAAACCTGGCTCCTAATTCTAAGAGGCCCAAGACGGGTGTCATCAGCTCAATTTAACATTCATGAAGCTGCAATGATATAAAACTGATATTGCTTTTCCAAGTCTATCATGTGCAAATCAATTTGAATTAGCCACGTTCTGTTTAGCGTCAAATATTTGGATCTGGAATGTCTTCATTAACTATAAGCAGCTTTCTTCATGTCAGCTTTAGTGTCACTCAAAAATACCAGTAGTAATGATAACAATAATAATATTCATAATTAACATTTATTGAAAATCTATGTGGCACTCCTGTGCTATGTCCTTTGCATACATTTTCTTATATAAGTTTTATAATAAACCCTGTGATATATATACTTCTCTTATTTTGCAGAAGAGGATGTTAAGCCTTAAAATAATTTGCCTAAGCTCTGTGTAATTTTAGAATATGTGTTTCTGATCATTACTTTGTAAAGCCTCCTTAAATCATCTATATTGCTCAGAGGCACCTACCTTCCTGGGGACTATGCTTAGGTTCAGCCTTCACCTTTTCTCTGTCTGCAGCAAGCAGTCATCATAGAATCTGTTTTACTTTACTTAAAAATCCTTTTCTTCTGAGTTTTATAGAGTACTGCAAATAAGTTCCTCCAGACAAGATGGTAAGGTATTTGAGCCCTCCATTTCTATTGAATTGGCTAATGAAATATATACATTTAGAAAAAAAACTGTATCAGCTCTGGAAACCAGAGATTTATGCCAATCACACGTTGTGACATCAAAGAATTTTTGAAATCTATTAATAGGATTTGGACTGAAAAAAGTCTACTTGGAGCGTCCTGTTTAAGAAAAAGCAGTGTGTAGTGAATTATATGGAGGGACATGAGTGGGCTATTGACCTGGAGGAGTGGGTACTGGAAGTGAAATCAGGCTGTAGGGACATTCAATGCTCATGATTCCAATTGCTCTTCTGTGAAAATGTAGAATTGGTCCCCAACTTGGTTCACCAAGTTGCACTAGTGAGATCTGGAGTTTACTCCTGAAACATGTAGCACCAAGCAAAGATCTGCATATTATGAAGAATTTGTCTTGATGCCAAAGAGTTAAATCCAGCAGAGACAGAGATACCATATGGTGAGTAAAGTTGGTTTTACTGATATCTCAACTAGAACAACATTTATGGCTAAGAATTTCCCTTTGAATAATACGTTGGCTTTGTCTTTTACATTTCAACATTTATTCCCCTAGTTTCATTGCCTTTGCAATGATCACATCAGTGTCTTCATTGGCCCTGAGGTTCTTTCAGGGACATTTTCTTTTTAACTTCCTCTAGTTTTCCTTCCTAACTCTAACAACTTGGGAATACTATTGTAATTTCTATTTTTATTTTTATTATGGTCAGATAATGTGGCTATAGAATTTATGCATTTTGAATTTATTAAAAATTTATTTGTTGCCTAACAGTAAATAAAAATTTGAAATACTGCATAGGCATATATTCTCAGTGGAATGCTAAGTTAGTCTCTCTTTCTGTCTTTCTCATTTACCTCTTAGAACCTTATTAATTACATGGGTCAAATCTTTTACAACATTGCTTGTGATTGTCATAGATTGTGAGTACCTTATTAGATTTTTTCACTCTATTTTCATTTGTGTATTCTTTTACAATTAAAACAGCTTTTGAAAATATGATTTAAATATGAAATTATTATGACTTACAAAATTATGATGACTTACACTATTATTAATTCTTAATGATCAATATGAGAAGTATGAGTAACATTTAATGCTTTAGTCCTATTCCTGCTCTGATTTTATTTGCATCTATGTCCTAAGTAAATCTTTTTACTTAGGACTCGTATGTCCTATGTAAATCTTTTTACTTAGGACTCATATGTCCTATGTAAATCTTTTTACTTAGGACTCATATGTCCTAAGTAAATCTTTTGGCTTTTAATGTTTCTATGTCATTTACTTTAAGTTTCACTTATGGGTAATATATAATTGTTGTATTTTTAAACTTCATCTGAGATGATTTTCGGTTTCTTTTTACTAAGAGGGTTTAACCTATTTATGTTGACTAATATAACATTTGATCCCCTTCAATTTATTTGTTTATTAATGCTTTCTCTTATTGGTTTTTTAGATCTTATTGTTTTGGCTTTATTTGGTAAATTTGATAATTTGTATGGGAATATTTATTTGTTATTTTCTTTTGTAGGTGTTTGAAAAGTAGGTATGCCATGATTAATTTTATAAGAGGTTACCTTAAAGGTTTTTAATGGCAATCTTAAAATATGTTAAATTATTTATGTTCATTCAAAACACATTTTCCACGTGGTGGTGAAGTGTTGGTGCTTTGGCTGTACCACGACCCCCCACTCCAAAGGAAATAAGTTTTAAAACTTGTTAAAACATCCTTTCAAGAAGGTCTAGTTTTGCTAGTGAGTTCTTTTTAACTGGCAAATATAAACTAATTCTAATGCTGCATAAATGGTTTCAGAATATGGAAAAATAAGGAAACATACCCAATTTATTTTATGAATCTAGCATAACTGATAGTGAACATTTCTATTTTATAGAAGTCTTATGAAGACAAAGTGAGATAATAAATATAATGTTCTCAGCACAATATCTAGTACATATTTAGTACTTATTATATCAATATAGGTTCAAACAACTATTCATTAAACACTTATTCCTGATAAAACTCTTTAAAAATGAGGACAAGAAAGATAAAAATTATAGTTCATTTGGTTTATAAAAATTTTCAAATATTCTTCAAAATTTAATTTATAAAACCACTGGAACATAGTTTTCCTTCTCTTGACTTGGGCACATATGTCTTCCTCCTTGAAATCACTTGGAAGTTGTATTTAAAATACAGGTTCTTGGGCCTTACACCAAGCTACTGAACCAGAATTCCCAAGAAAGAAGTGGGGTGTTTTTTTTTCATAAGCATCCCAGGTGATTTTGCTGATTAAGGAAATTTGGGGAGCGCTACAGATCTAGCACTGGGGCTTTTAGATAGTCTTGTTTTGGCTCTATTTGATAAATTTGAAGTGATTATTAAAACACTTACAGTGTGGAATAATAGGTTCCTTCCAAGTCAAAGCAAATAACATTAAAATTAATTAGAAGGGCCCTTTAAAGAATGTTTTAAAAGATTCGTATATCACCAATATCTAACATCTTTCTTAGCAGAGAAAGAGAGGAAGTATTCTTAATAAAATCAGGAACAAGACAAGGACGGCTGCAATCACATTACAGTTTCACTCTGACAGCTTAGAGGCAAGCTCAGGTTCTGGAGTCCAGGGGTCCTGGGTGGTGACCCTATTTTCTTATCTAACTACCTGTTTAATCCTTGGCATGTTTCTCTCTGTCCTTCAGTTTTCTGAACTCTAAATGAGGATAATAATAGTATCCCCCTGATGGGATGTGAGGGTTGAGGTGATCGCATGATGTGCTAAGTAGGGTGCATGGCCCATTCC
Source organism: Gorilla gorilla gorilla (assembly GCF_029281585.2). NCBI lineage: Eukaryota > Metazoa > Chordata > Mammalia > Primates > Hominidae > Gorilla > Gorilla gorilla. Next base: position 120,349,136 of record NC_073236.2, read on the forward strand.
TTAGCACTCACAAAAGTTAGTTTTCTAAAATTTTTCGTCATGTACACATGAGGAAGTGGCTCGGAGACAGGGTGGACTTGGCCCAGAGGACCTGAGTTAGTGGTTGTAAACTCTGGCTTTGGGGCTCAGCCTGACACTTTTCTCACACAACTACCTGCAACTTAAAAATGGACTTGGAAGATCTGAAACATGAGAAGCAAACAGCAGAAATAGATTTGATGTCCAGCACAGGTAAACCTGCCTGCATGCCCAGAATGCAAGCACTTGTGCTTCCTGGCAGCAGCCTGTCTCTCAGAGTGACTTGGGCAAGGACTTCTAGCACCTTCCACCTTAGTGAGGGCAGCTGCAGAACAGATGGGAGAGAGTGCCACAGGACTTCCATCCCAGCCTTCTCTTGTAACCCACCTCTAGAAGGAAGCAGCAGGCCTCATACCCCCAATCCAAAGCCACCTCCACAGGGTGGCTTCCCTGAGGTGGGCGGTCATGTAGATTTGCTCTCCCAGCCGGGACAGTTTGAAACTTTCAGTACGGAAACCACAGTTCAAGCTTGAAAATGTAGTGAACTTAATTCTACGGGTCTCGACTCAGACCTTTGAGCATCTTTCCTTCACGTAAACAAATCATGTTAGTTTTTCACACTTTGGTGGCTGATGATCTTTGAAGGCAGGAAACGCTGCTGATGTGGGAACACAAACGTCTCTAGATGGGCGGGGCCCATTGCAGGCCAGCCAGGTGGCATCAGGAAATGTCTGTGAGGGGAATGGCTGGGAGGATGAATGAAATAGTGAACAGCTGCACATAAACCTTTTTTGGTTTCCTTAGCGTGCTTGATTTTTTTATTCTCATTCATTCATAAAAGAAGATTCACGTCTGCTATGATGATAAGAGTAGATTTCCATTCCTGTGAAAACCAAAAATGCAGAGTGAAAGGCCAAAAAGGAAAAGGCATCAGGAGGCCTGGGTTCTAGTCCTAATTTGCCCCTAGTAGTTGTGTGACTTTGGGCACATTAGCTCAAATTCCAGTTTTCTGTAGAATGTGGTTGATGATATCCACTCTGCCAGTCTCACTGGAGACTGTATAGCAATTCTCACAGAATCTTCGTTGGGCACACGGTTCAATTCTTATTTATTCCTCTCTCTGTGTCTGAATACAGAAAAACTGCTCGATACATTTTTGTTGAATGAATGAATATTGTTATGAAAGAGCACTACAAAACCTAAGTAACTTTTAATTATCTTTTTATGTGTCTGCGTCTGCTACTATACTGTGACTTTGCTGAGGGAAGGGAGGGCATCTTATTCACCATTGCACTCCTACAGTCTACACCAGTGCCTGGCAGGTGGTTGACTCTCAGATCATGTTGTAAAATTAATGAATGTAAGCTAGAGGTGATGCAATGACAAAGAAGCCCCCAAATCCTTGGTCCTTCCCTTGTTCTAAGTTTATTTATTCTGAAAATTCTGTCTGGTATTAAATGTATCTCAGTTCATTTTATCTGTGTATCTTCTCTCTTTTGTAAGCTGTGAGGTCCCCAGGGAAGGGAACTTACCTTCTATATTGGCAGTTTTCCTGGCCCCTGAAGAGATGTCTTCAGTTTGATGGATGAAGCAAATGGTACATAGGTCTGGCTGAATGCTGGACGAATGTATACTTTAAAAATAACATTCCTTTTTTATCATTATAAAAGTAATCGAACTTTATGTTAGAATATTTGGAGACTACAAAATAGTATAAAAAAAGAAATAAAAAACCCTCACCCTAATACTACTACCCAAGGACTATTTAACATTAGAGAATTTTAGTTTTATTTGAAGTTAGCAGGATAAAAAGAAATTGAAGAAATTACTCAGTTTCTGGCAAATGTTTCTTCGCTGTTAAGAGATGTTAATTTGTAAATGACTTCTCACTCTCACTCTTTCTCGTTATAAGAAAATAAATATTAAGAAGTAGGTGTCCATGTGTTTTCATACATCTTTCATGGCCATGACTTTAAATTTCATGTAAAACTTATTTAAAGGTTAATAGACACTATTGATAAAAAAAACAGACAACACATTTTGTCTTAATAAATTAAAATATTTGCACTAATTTTTTATGATAATTCTTTGATAGAGATTAATAGGGAAAAGCTAATGTATAATAATAATATCCTATAAATGTGACAAAGCTCTTTGAAGAAAGAAGAAGAGGCATATTATGCGGAAATTGGGAAAGTAAGGTAGGTTCCTATTACAACCTCAAATGCATCCATGACATCAGAGGATTAGTTTATTATTTCTTTTCTTCTGAGTTACTTGAACAATAGTTTTAACTTATTCATTTTTGCTAACATATACTTATTTTATACATTACAGATACGTTCTAAACCCTTAGCATATTTTAATGCTTTCTGTTCTCACAACTCTATGATTTTGCTGATGGGGAATTGAGGGCTTGGAGTTAATCAACCTGGTTAAGATCCCACAGCTGATACATAGCAGAGCAAAGGAGGTTTGCAGCAAAGGAGGTTGCAGAGCAAAAAGGGTTTTCCACTTTCAGTAGATCTGTAAGGGACTTTGGAGAGTTTATCTAGTTTAACCATCTTGTTTCAGGGACAGGAAACTGAGGCCAGAGTAGTTAAATAATGCTCATGGTTCCCCAGGCAGTTATTAGTGCAGCTGGGCTGATCTCCAAGTCTCATTCTTATTCTGGTGTCTTCCCCATAATTCTGACCTTTGTTATTGTCACATAATTTATCCTGGGACTAAATCCTCTTAGCTATGAAAGCTATATGCTTGGAGCCAGTGAGGATGCTGATATTTACTCTCACCAGTTGTATCAACTTTGGTGTGTGCAGGATCCCCTGGACCAGTAAATCTGTCTCCAGTGCTGGGAGTGTCAACAGTGTTGTGTGTTAAGAGATGGGTTAGAAAAAACTAGAGGTTTAGATGATTGCGGGTTCCAGACATGCCAGGAAGGTCCAGGCCATCATTTCCCCTCCAACTTCACCCTTGTCTCTTGGAGTTAGAACCATAGGTGAGAAAGGGCTAGAGGGAATACAGCTACTATGTTTTCTTAGGCAAATCATCGATGCCAGTCAGCAAGTGTGGGCACAGACCATGTGTTGAGTCTTGGAGACGCTTTCCTTTGTGTCTTCATTTTCAACACCAGCTTCTTGTTGTTTTTTAGCAAAGGTTTGGTGGTGTTCCTCAGGTTTCACCCTTTCAACATCTGATTGTCATTCCTTTGGCTAACTGATTTTTTTTTCTCCACTTCTTCACTTGGTGATGACAGGAGAAACTGTTGGATTTTTAAAAGTCGATTTAATGGTCCATTTGCAAGAAGCCACATCGCAACCAATCTGTTCTTAAGATTTGGAATTGATTTGATTCATCTTCTCAGATGGCTTATTGAAATTGTCTTTAGAATGTGTGTAAAATGGGTGTTGTGTGCTCTGCTGATGGCACCAGACTCAGAATTTCCATCCAGGTATTTATTTAATTGTCTTTTCTAATTCTCTCTACTGACACTCATCTTGAAGTTTACTTTTGCCATTTTGTTGGAACAGCACTCCACCCCTGCCCCAAACATTTAACTCCTTTCAGATAGATCCAAGCCCAACCCTGAAATTCCCAGGTTGGCCCTAAATCAATGCCAGACTGTGCCGCATGTTAGTAATGGCTCACACTTCAGAGAGAAGAATTTTCATGAGCAGTTTCAGAGATGCAGATAAAAGCAGCAGAAAGCCCACACACAGGCTATAGTGATCATTTCTGAGACAGGTAGAAAAGATGTATGGTGGAGAGAGGATAAACTCGTTGTTAGAAATAAAAATGAATATTAGGAATGCATGTTAGAAAGCCCGAGGCTCTCCAAATTTAAGCTGAACTCTTTAATCACATTTGAAATTTGGTCCCAAGACAAGAATAAAATGATGCAGGGTCTTCTGAAGGGAATGATGGTCTAGTGGTGTGGGCTGTTTCCTGGGGCCTTCTCCATGACGGACTTACTGCTCTTCAGAAAGGAGGGCTCTTCACTCTGTGACACAGAGCAGAAGCACAGCCTTAAATGTGTGTGGATCCTTCATGAAGGTATGGGCAGTGGGCTAGGCTTTGCTTCAGCTTTGCTTTCCTTACCATCAGAATCTATGTTACACAAGCAAGCATTTTATGAGACAAACTTGGGAAGATCTCCTCTCCTCTGTGAATCAGTTTTTTTTCCTCTGCAAAATCAGTGATTTAGAATGTAGATGCTTCCAGGGACATTGTTCTGTTACCACTATGATTCGTTCTCTACAAAGATTTTGGAATCATAAAGCTGAAGGTACCTGAGAAGTTATCTGGTTGCACTTCCTGGCTCAGTTAGCCTTTGCCATTTATCAAACACATAAAAACATAGTGCTTTCAAGCAAAATAATGTATACTTTCTCAGAATTCTGTGGGCTGGCTGAGCTGTCTCTCTTCTGCTTTCCCTGGGGTCACTCAGATCACTGATGTCTGCTAGAGTGCAAGGTTGTCTCCAAGGTCCGATGTGGCCTCACTTACATGTCTGGAAGTTGGTGCTGGCTGTCATTGGGAGGTCCTTGTTCTTCTCCGTATGATCTCTCATCCTCTAGAAGATGAGGGAAGCTTCCTTATGTGGCACATTCAGGGCAGTGTTCTACGAGGGGGAAAGCTGCAAGGCCTCCTCACGTCTGGTCTCAGAAGTCACAGAGGTCACCTTCGATACATTCTATTGGACAAAGCGAATTGCAAGCCCCTCCCAGATTCAAGGGGTTGGGAAGTAGACTCCACCTCTTAATAGTAAATTGGCAAAATCACACTGCAACAAGGCATGCAGGATAAAAGGAATTGTTTTGGTCATCTTTGCAAGCAATCTACCACACTTCCTAGTCACACCGACAAGAAACCAAGGCACAGAGAGTTCACTGAAATAGGCCAGTGTCATGATCATGAGGAAAATCCAGCCATTCTTACTCCTCTAATCCAGTGCTATGTTCATTCCAGAACACACACTCCCCAATGGCCACTTTCACGTTCATTCATCAACCATAATAAATATTGGCAATGCACCGCATACCCAAAACTGCTGCACATTTTGATGGATTCAATAATCAATAACAACTCACCTCTTTTCCTTCAAGTAACCTATAACCTACTATGCCAAGGATGATATTCAAAATGGGTTAACTGGCCAAGTTTTAAATAGGGCCATAACCTATTTCTTTAGTCTCTCTAAGAATGTGTTATAGGAGGAAATAAAAGTCTCTCCTTATTTTGAGTTCATAGGCATTACCATATATTTTAACCAAGACAGTTGAGGTTCTTTTCCACTTTTTGCAATCTCCTCTGCAGTAAGTTTAATACACGAAGAAAGACAATATCCAAATTATCATAAATCTGTCAGCATTCTGTTTCAGAACAGAGGCAAATGGAGCTTCCATGTATCTGAAACGTTGTATGTATCTGGATTACCGTTTTTATCCTTTAATGGGGTGGACCTCAGGGTCACGTTTTATTATATGGATCTTAAAAATGTAGAGCTGGAGTTTCAGAGGAAAGGGTTGAGAGGTGACCTGAGTCAGGGTGGGACATTAACCTCTGACCTCAGAGACTGATGGATCTCAGGCAGCATTGCACTCTAAAGGGGAGGCTGTTCTGGCACAGGGAGGGAGAGCAGACTCCCTGGTGTTTCATTTTCAGCTTTGAAAGGTTAAACTTAGGCTTGCCTTTGCCCTCTAACCTGCCAAGGCCACCCCATAGCAAAGCTCACCTTTAGAATATCTCACTGCCTCTTCTTGGAACTTATTCTGCTCTCCCCCATCCTTCTGGTACGTGGTGCACATTTCTTCTCATCAGCTACTCCATCCCATACTTGGCTTTCAGAAAAGAATCGGCTGCCAGTCATCCACACTTCAGTGTGAGTGTCAGGTAGTGGGCAAACCTGATAGTAATGAGGTGGGGTGCCCCACCTCATTCGTGGGGCAAGGATTTCCAGTCATCATGATGTAGGCTCTAAGAACTTTGCTGAGTGTGTGTGAGATTGCACCTGCTGCCTTCTCTTCTTTTTACCCACCCAGAGAATCTAAGATTGTTGAGTAATAGAATTTCAGGATTGGAATGGTCGATAGAAATATTGTTGATATTTCTTATTTTGCTAGTGAAAAAGCTGAGACCCAGAAATAGTGGCTTGACATGTGAAACAATTAGTTAGTGGCAGAGTTGGGATTCAAATGAAAATCACTAGATCTTTAAACAAGCAAAGTTGGAGCCAGATACTATTTTTCCTTCCTGAGAAATCCATCTACACAGAGCTGGATGGTTTTCAGTTGTATAATCTTCATAGTTTTTTATAATGCAGCAAAGGTGAGGGGTAAGGTTTTTGGTACAAAAAAAGGGAATAAGGAACTGAAAGGAAGCTTTGAGTTGCTGTATTTTTTATTGTTGCTGATGCAATATATGGAAGTGGCATCAGAAAAATAGCATTTGACAGATGGAGGCGGGCTTTAGCATTCAGACATAAGTGTACTATGTGGTCTTGGCTGCTCTCATAATTTCCTTGTTCATATATCGAACAAAGAATAAGAATAGGTAATCTCTAAGCAAATCCAGAGGCTTTCTAGCTCTAGAACTGGGGGAGATAAGATACTGTTTCAGCAACCAGAATGCGCACAGACTTGGCATAATGAGGGGTGGTTATCAGCTGTTTTAGGGACAGCAAAAGTGCCAGTTTGTGTAAGAGGAATGACTTTTGTTGGCAACTTTTAGTAAAATAGGGGTGATAGTTACTTTCTTGACACGATAAAATATGCCTATCAGGAAGAAGAATGTTCACTCATGTCACCATAATTAAATGTTCTCTAGAATCTTTCTTCGTGTATTAAACTTACTGCAGAGGAGATTGCAAAAAGTGGAAAAGAACCTCAACTGTCTTGGTTAAAATATATGGTAATGCTTATTGAACTTACTTTTCTGAAGGAAATGCCTCTGGTGATATAATTCCCTTGCTCTTGACAATGCCATTAGCACCTAATGTCTCTTGTTTTGGGAACTCTTTAAACACATGAAAATATGACTCCTAGTTCTTTACTGAAAAAAAAGTGGCTTTTTAATGGTAGAATTTTAGGCATCATTGACAAGCAAGTAGGAGAAACATTTTAGACAGGAGCTTTCTAAATGGTCTCCAAATCATACTTTGACATCTTTCTATTGTGTTCTCATTGGCTCATCTTCAAGGGAAGCCACTTCATAACAGCTCCTTACTCACATTCTTACTGATTTGATAGGAAGGATAGCTCCAGAAAGGAGCAGGAGTCACCAGAGGACTTCATTTCTCATCTACCTCTTAGCAGCCAGGAGGATGTGGCCAAGGCAGTTAATACAACCAAACCCCTGTATGTTTTTATGAAAACAGATGTCATGATTCCTATTCTGTCTGCTTTAAAACATTGTTTTAAGGAGCAAAGTGTGCATAAAGTGTTTTATTTTTTAAGGAAATTTATAGATATGAGGGATGGTTGCTGTTTGAATCCCTCAAGTCCATGGGTTTTCATGGCTCCCAAGAGCCTGCACAGCTACACATCTGCCCTCTCCCTATAAAATCACAGCCTTTTCGTAGGTGTGCACCCAAAGCCTGCACACTGACTCCCATACACCTAGCGTGTGTGGCTTTTTGCATAAGAGCCAGCTTGGAATTGCATTAGCAGAGCAGGTACAGAGAAAAAGCCTGGGGCTTTGGAATTTTTAAAAGGGAACCAACACCAACATCTCTGAAATAAATTGATTTGGTTGAAACTCTTCCAAAGAAATTACCTTAATTCTGAGACTAAATATGCTGCATTCCAGCCCAAATGGACTTTTCTTGGCCAATCCCCTGAGAAGTAAACATTGAAGTTTAATAGGGAAAGGGCAGTGGAACTTGCAGTTTTAGCTTACTGATGTCACTCCTTGCTTTTTGAGCCAAAGAACAAGAAAATCCAACACTTCCTTCAAGTATGAAGGCATCAGATGAGAATGAAACAAATACGTTTGTGGTTTCTATATATTTTGTTTTAAAGAAAAACACAGAAATAGAAGAGGATACATTTTTCAGAATCTTGACAGACATATGTGCTTCTTCTGAGAGGGGCCCACCTGGGAATCTTGGCTGTCTTGTGCAAAAGGCTGTCTTTTTATTTCCTCTATTAAAAAATAAGAGGAGCACAGAGGAGCTAAACTGTGGAAGGACTTAGTGTTAAATCAGACTATAAAAATCAGACCCAGGAAGATTATCTGAGAATCAGGGCTTAGTCGAGCTTTTGAGCTGAAAGGCAAGTGTTCATTTAGCTGGTGAGAAAGTGAGAAAATCAAGATCTAGAGACTGTAACTTATGCTAAATCAACATGGCTTCTGTCAGCAAGGCTAAACTGGAACCCAGGGCTATTTGGCAACAGGACTCCTTTTATCTTGTTTGAGAACAAATCATTCCTTCGTAGCAGAGATATATTCTTGGGGCCACCCCCAAGTCTGGAGTTCTCACACTGCCCTGCAACATTACTTTAAGTAATTACATGATAAGGTAGTGCCACCTAACTTTAAGCAGTTTATAGCTAACTTCAAATGGCTGCTGATTGGAGTCCGGTATTCCAAGGCCTTTTTCTGGGCAGGCAAATCAAGCATTTGATTTCGAATGTACTAGAAGAGTTTGCTATTTGGAGCCATCTCTTGATGATTTCCACTGGAGAATGCAGAATACTTTGTGAATTCAATTTGATTATATCAACTTGAAATGGACACTACTGAGCTCAGCAGATGCTCAAAGGTGGGGAGCAGGCTCTCCACTGGGAGGTGGCTCACAGTCCAAAGGAGAGAGGGAGCAGTGGATGGCAAGGATTGGAGTGTGTTTATCCACAGCTCCTTACATCTAGTAAGTATTTAAAAAAAACATTTGGCGATTGCACATAGATGGGTAAATGTTATACTGGTGGTAGAATTGCTGTGAGTTAGAGAAGAGGGGACAATCCATCTTCCTGGGGTATGGAAAAGAACAAGGTCAAAGAAAGCTTCAAAGCTGATATTTGATCTGAGCCTGAAAGGAAAGCACATTGCAGAGCAAATAATCGTCCATTCGTCTAAGTTTCAAGTTATTCAGTTCTGATACTTTAAAGGGGTGTCCCACTAGTATGTACATAAAGTACCCAAACCTCCCCAGTGTGGAAATGACCCCTGGGACGGAGAGCAAGGCCCAGGGGTGCCCAGCTTGCTGTCATCAGAGCTGTGGTGTCTGCTTCTGGGCTGAGATTTGAGTTTTGTCCTCAGTGGCTGGAGCCCCGACCTCAGGGTGGCCTCACCTGACTTCCTGCAATGCCCTCACTCAGGTCCCTGGGACAGGCTGTTGTACTTGGCCTCCCTCCACCCCCAGGGTATGCAATTACTCAAACTCCCAGCTGCTCCCAAGCCCCACACTGAGTTTCCAAACAAAACCTGTGAAAACAGATCTCCGGTGGCAGCTTCGGCCACATTTGGCAACTGTACACGTCCTCGGTCCACCAGCAGACTCTTGAGTCCCAGACGCTCTCTGCTCCAGATGCAACGTAGCCTGGATGGACACTGTCTTTGGGGTGCATCCAGGAAAGATCTGCCCGGGGAACTCATAGGTTCGGTGTTTTTCTTTTGGCTCCATCCAAGCCAAATGGAGCTGGATGTCTTTGCAGTGCGCTCTGTCTCTTGCAAGTGTAGGCTCCTATCTCTGCAATCCTGCAGCAGGAGAAGGGCTCTCCTTGTATGTGCATCACCTCATGGGGACTGGGAATCCCTATCCTCTTTTTGTATGGGGAACACAACACAGTATCTCTGTGGGACCTCCCCGCCCAGGTGCCTGTCTTACCCATTGTCCTGCTCTCTCTGGGTTTGAATCTGCCACGTCTTTGCTTTCTTCCTTCTCATCATCCCACTTTGATGACCTCATTCAGGTCACCATTTGCCTGTACTATTTTAGTAGTCTCCTAACTCTTCTCCCTCGCTATGTTGCTTTCATTCTTTGAAAGCATTCTATTGCCAGACTTACTTTTCTGAAGGAAATGCCTCTGTTGACATAATTCCCTTGCTCAAAACCCTTCTAGGCTAGCTTGCCTACTTCTCCTTGCCCAAGAAGATCAAAACTTTCTCTGATCAAGGCCCTGTGGCCACGGGGATCAGCTATAACTTGTGCTTTTCCACCCACAGCACAGAGATGTTTCTTGGAAGTGGCTGCCCAGCCAGGCCACTGCCCTGCTCCCACCCAAACCTGAATCTAGAGTTGCAAATAAAATGTAAGCAGAGCCAGGTTGTTGAGAAAGGGTGTACTTCCTACCCTCTCTTTCTCATTCCACGCTTTGCAAACTGAGAAGTCATTCCCTTCTGGGTAGAGGAGGGACAAGGTGGAAGGAGTATGGGTGTCAGAACACATCTTGGAGTCAAGCATTTTGCTGACAAGGAAAAACTTTGTTGTTCTGTTTTGTGAGGGAGAACTAGTCATTTATTGTATTAAGCCATTGGAAAGTTGGGTTTTCTGTTTGTTTCAACTATTGTTACATTGACTAATCCAGGCTTCAGTTGCCTTTCTAACTGTATTTTCCATTACTCTCATTTATAACCCTATCTTTAGGCCATACTTGCTGTTCTGCATAAACTCTTCTTCCCTACCTGTGTGCGCCTCACCCTATCTCTGTAGGCATCTTTATCCTCACCTCTATGAATGCACATTGTTCTGAGTGTCACCCAAGATGCAGGTGATAACTCTCCACTCCACCCAGCTTCCCTTGGCTGCTGCAGTTACAGGGCAGGTTCCTCTGATCACTTTATCTGTTCCTCTCTTACTCTGCTTACCTCGGCCCACTGTGTATTATCGGTAGTGATTTTCTTCTCTTCTTTCCCTTGCCAACTTGTACATTCCCAGAAAGTAGGGAAGGTGATGTTTGTTTTACCTTTATTATCCTCATAGCTCTGAGGGGTCCTTTCTACCCAAAACCTTATATTTAAAGTCACCTTGTTATTATAGAATTAACGATTAGAAGAATAAATGAATACTAAGTGTAGGAACTTCTTGTGGCAAAATGGTAGGATCAGCAGTGTTGTCTCCCCTTCCCACCATCTCTGCTTCTCCTCCCTCCCCGCACGTATGACATGGTGGTGACAGACAGTCCAGAGTCTCAGGGCTAGACTGCCTAGATTGGAATCCTAGCCCTGCCATTTCCCATCAGTTATGTGACTGTGGGCATGCCCCTAGCTTCCGTGCCTATTTCCTCATTGTGAAATGGATAATCACCGACCGACCCATTAGGGGTGTCTGAGGATTCGGTGGGGTAGTTAGTGTTTCCAAAGTTCTTAGAATGGCAGTGGGTCACCGAGGCACAATCTGAGTGCTCACATTGTTATGAGATCTTTGGGGTGTCAATTTTTCTGGCCAGAAATCTCTGTAGCCACGGTGTCTTTGCCCAAGTTACTGTCTGGTGTCCAGGAAGAATGAGGTATGCAGACAAGTGAAGGGTGAAGAAGAGTTTTATTTAGAGTTAGAACAGCTCAGAGGAGTGGGTAACTCCTCTCTCTGTAGGCAGGTCATCCCATTGTGTTCAGCTCTCAGCAGAAAGGAGGCCTTGGAGAGGGTGACTCCTCTCCATAGGCAAGTCATTTGGATGTCTCTGCAGGTCTCTGAAGCTCTCAGCAGAGAGGGTAGCTCCTCTCTGCCCACAGGTATCTCTGTGGCTCTCAGAGGAGAGGGTACTCCTTTCTGCAGCTGGTCATCCCATCATCTCCAGCTATCAGCAGAGAGGGTACTCTTCTTTGCAGCTGGTTGTCTAGTCCCATTTTCTCTCTGCCCTCTTAATCCTCTGGCAGTCCTCTGCTCTGCTCTGGCTGAGCCCAGGGCTTTTATGGACCTCAGAGGGGAGGAAGTCCATGCTGATTAGTCCATGGGTGACCATAGGTGGCCTGGAAGAGGCACCACAAGTCCCCACTCCAGTAGCAAAACTGGTAGTCTGGTCCCCAGCATTCAGGCCCTCCCTGGCCTGAAGGTGGGGCCTTTACTGGAGACCCACCCTCTTCCTCCCAGGACTCTGTCTGCCTCCTGCTGCCATTGAAGGCCCTGGGGCTTGGCCCCAACCCCACTCCAAGATGGGAGTAGGCACCTGGAGTGGAGAGAGGCCAGGCAGTGAGAGCAGACACCCCTGAGTCTGCAGGGATGGGGGCAGGGAGGGGCCCCCGAGGGTTGAGGCTGCAGAGACACCCAGCTCCTGTGCCTGGGAGGGCAGCAGCAGCCACACCTAGGGAAGGCAGATCCTGCCTGCTCCTTGCTCTCTACCAAGAGCACAGGGAGGCTCTCATCCACAGCTACAGTTTGGGTGGCTGTAGCCCCACCCAGGAGAGTGGGGCTACTTCCTGCTCCATAGAGCAGGAGGCCTGGACCTGCAGCTGTGGTTTGGGTGGCTGCAGTGGCACCTTGCTGCAGCAGCACCCAGGAAGCTCCCATCCCAACTCAGAAGGGGCGAGGCTCCCACTGGCTCCACGGAGTGTGCAGCCCCAGCCACGCCTCATTGCTGCAGCCAGCATGATGGCAGCAGCCACTGCCATCAACATCCCATGGCTCCTTGTTCCTTCCCACTCTTCTGTTTGTACATCTGGGCCTTCTTAGACTCTGAGGAATCGGAACAAGATCAGTCGAGAGCCTGGATGATGGATGGGTTTCCCCTGGTGTGTCACTGACCGTGAGCGAGGGGCTGCCTGGGCCTGTGTGGAAGGTGATTCTGAGCCAGAAAGTGAGCCAAGACCAATGGGCCATCAGTACCACTGATTCAGGAGAGGAAGTAGCAGCACATGTGCTAGGCATTATCCATTCTCAAAAGAACTGGGATTTTACTAGGGATTCTAATTTAGAGGAATGAACAATTCATTGAAGAATATCAAGTACCTATAAGCAAATGTTCAGAATTCTGATGAATCGTACAACCTCAGAGCTGGAAAACCATAATGATGATGCACTACATACCCCTATTTAACTTAGTAAGAAACCAATGCCTGAAGAGAAGTGACTTGCCCACAGACTGATTTTATTTTTCCACTCAATCCACCAGCATTTGGCACTCTCTTATATTGGAGATAATATAAATTGACATAATCCTTTTGGAAAACATTTGGCAATATGCATCAGGAACCATAAGCATACTCATATACTTTCACTCTGTAATTCTACTTCTAGAGTACTTCCTAAAGAAATACTCTTTAGAGAAACCTATAGGCATAAAGATGTTAATTGTAGTAGTATTTATAGTAACACAAAACTGGAAAGAACCTAATGTTTACCATTAAAGGGGTTTTAGAATAAATTATGACATATATACCAGATGAACTATTATGTGATCATTATAAGCAATGGAGATAAAAACTATGAAATAATATGGAATATATTTAAAAGATATAGTGTTAAATATAAAGCAAAATTTAAAATTATACATAGAGTATGATTACAATGATATAAAATACATACAGGGGAAAGAAAGACATGAAAGAAATTTAAATAACTGTGGTTTTTGTATTTTTTTATTATCCAAAATTTTTGCAACACTTTTAACATTACTTTCAAAGTATCTAATAACTCTTTTTTTTTTTTTTGAGACAGAGGCTCACTCTGTTGCCCAGGCTGGCGCAATCTCAGCTCACCACAACCTCTGCTTCCTGGGTTCAAGCGATTCTCATGCCTCAGCCTCCTGAGTAGCTGGGATTACAGGTGCACACCACCATGCCTGATTAATTTTTATATTTTTATTAAAGACAGGGTTTTGCCATGTTGGCCAGGCTGGTCTCAAATTCCTGGTCTCAGGTGATCTGTCCACCTCAGCCTCCCAAAGTGCTGGGATTACAGGCATGAGCCACGAAGCCTGGCTTTAATTTTTATAATAACAAGTTTTATCGTTATAAAACTTTTAAAGGCTACTTGTAACCTGCTGTAGGATAAAAGAAAGGACCTCAGTTCATCACTCAGGAATCCAACATCTTTCCCTTGTTCTTCCTTTCTATCCACATTGTCCCAGACACTTTCAAAATAATCCCTACATTTGGTCAGCCTGGGTCTTTGTTGTGCTCTGTGCAAGGAGGACACAAGGTCAGTGAGAAAAACATGGAGCTTGGAGTTGGACCAACTTGTTACCCACTTTTGCTAATTTTTAGCTGGATGACTTTGGGCATGTTGCCTATCTCCCTGAAGCCTCTGTTTTCCCATCTGTAAAGTGAGAAATAATAATACTTACCTTTCAGCTTGGTGTAGGGATTAAATGAAGTAAATACATAAAGTACCTGTCCTAGCTTGCTTTCTGTTGCTATAATAGAATACCACAGGCTAAGTAATTTATAAAGACATGTATTTCTTACAGTTATGGAGGCTGGGAAGTCTAATAGCAAGGTGCTGGCATCTGATGACGGCCTTTTTGCTGTGTCATAACATGGTGGAGGGCATCATATGGTGAGAAGGCAAGAGTGTGTCTGTTAGCTCACATCTATCTTCCTCATCTTATAAAGCCACTAGACCCATCATGAAGGTTCTACCCTGATTACCTTATTTAATCCTAATTACCTCCTGATATAGTTTGGCTGTGTCCCCACCCAAATCTCATCTTTAATTGTAGTTTCCATAATCCCCATGTGTCCTGGGAGGGAACTGTGGGAGGTAATTGAATCATGAAGGCGGTTACCTCCATGCTGTTCCTGTGATGGTGAGTGAGTTCTCATGAGATCTGATGGTTTCATAGGGGGCTTTCCCCCACCTTTGCTCTACACTTCTCCTTGCTACCGCCATGTGGAGAAGGACGTGTTTGTTTCCCCTTCTGCCATGATTGTAAGTTTCCTGAGGTCTCCCCAGCCATGCTGAATTGTGAGTCAATTAGACCTCTTTCCTTTATAAATTACCCAGTCTTCAGTATGTCTTTAATAGCAGCATAAAAACGGACTAATACACCTCCCAAAGGCCCCACCTCCAAATACTCTCAACGTATGAATTTGGGAACTAAATTTCAACACAGGAAATTTGGGAAACACATTCAAACCATAGCAGTACCTGACACAGTTTAAGTACCTTTAATAAAATTGGTTTCTCCCAATGGAATTTTTCAGTTCCGTTTTCCCCATCCCTCTTGCCTGGAATCCTTGCAGTTTTCTGATTTTTAAATTATGTGATATGATATGTGGGAGGTGCTTTAAAGCAGTGCTACTCCAGCTATGGTCTGTGGCCTGTTCTCAACAGGATAGGTGTAGAAATAGAGTAAATATTCACGTAATTATGTCACAAATGAATAATAAGTTGAGGCCCAGCACAGCACTTGTGTGTCCTGCTTTAAAATGGTCTGAGGGGGAATAGGAGGGGTGGAGAAATGGAGAGAAAGACAGGTGAAAAGTTTGGCCAAAATATTGAACATTGGTGGCTGGTACATAGGGTGGGGTTCTCTACACTATTTTACTTGTGTGGATATTTGAACATTTCGATAACAGGTTCTGAATGTTCCTACACAAACTTCCTTTGAGATCTAGCTTTAGCCCTGTTTTGTTGGGGATGTTTTTTCTATGCATTTTGTTTTTACTGATCTCTTACTTTTAATGACAAAGTTGCATGGTGACTTATGTTTTCGTGTGTGTGTATACACCCACATACATATATAAACACATTTATACATATGTATACATATATGCACACATATATAATCTCCAAATTGAATATAAAGTCCCTGAGGGCATATATCCTGCTTCATATTTCTGCTTGCCCCATACAAATTTTTTAAAAACATGGAGATGCCCAATCATTGTTTTGTGATGGATTTAGATTAGGTTTTCCAACTTGCCTAATGTTTAACAAGGTACTTGTTAAAAGCACAGATTCCTGTGCCCCTCCCTGGAGATTCTGATTTGCTTGGCCTAGGGTAGAATATAGCCAATAGATCTGCCAAGAAACCCTTTTTCCTTAGAGTCAGAAGACCAGTTTTGTTTTATAATGTCCTCTATTAAAGTGAGCATGCATTTAGAGGGGGAAAGTCAGTTCCAACATGGACTGAGGCTAGCTGACTAGCACTCTCAGTCTCTACTCCTCCATCTTTGGCCCAGGACAAACAGTAATAATCTGGAGTTGAAATGGGAAAATGATCATGGTGAAAGTGGTCTCTGAGAGACAAGATCAAAGAGAAAAAGATAACTGATTTTTAATCAACACTGAAGCTATTTGTTGTACTTATATGTCAATGGGCTCTGAAAATCCCTTCAATAATATCCTTTCAATTATTTAAACAACTTTCACTATGACTCAGCAACATGGAACAAGTACCCACAAAAAGATCATGAGCCTAAGAAGCAAATACTCTATGAGGGTCTTGATTAAAGCTTATAAATAATAATAGACATAATGGGTTCCATGCATTGGGTGCCTATGCATCAAGCACTATGTTAAATGACAGACATGCTTTGGTTCTAGTACAGTTGAAGAAACCAACATTTCAAGAGATTAAGTGGCATGTCCGAGTCCACACAACTTATACATGACAAAGCAGCTATTTGAACCCAGAACAGTTTGGTTTTAAAAGTCATCTTTCTAGTATGCCACATTGCTTCTTTGCATGCCCAGTACCTTGCCAGGGCAAGAAAATGGGGAATTCTCAGTAAACACTGGTTAAATGACTGAGTGAATATTGCACAATGTTAGGTTTTGGTTTGTTTTCAAGCCAGTATTGGAGGCCAGAATGCTCAAAAGCAGGATATAGAAAATTTAGAGGAAAAGTCTAGAAAAAAAATTTGTTTAAAGAAAAGAGAATAAAATATTAAAAAAGTAATACAAACAAAATAAAGATTTAGAGGAAGAATGAATTGATTGGTGTTATTAAACAGAGAGGAAAGAGCTAAGGAGCCCTCTAAATGGTTCTCCTGGTTTATGAAGTGAGGAGGAGAGTAGCGAGCAGTGGATGCATGGCTGGAGGAGCAGGTGGAGTCTTGGGGAATCACTGCCATGCCTAGGACTTACCAGGCTACTGGGCTGAGCCTTGTGGAATGGTTGACCGTGGCATTTTGGATGGCAACCAATGCTGACTGCTGAGAAATGTACAGGGAAGGAAAGAACTGCAAAACTCACTGACAGCTCAGCTCATGATGCCTCATTCTTCTGCCTGCCCTGTACGTATATTATCCAGTATTCCACCAGTCACCTCTTCCCAGCATCAGTCTTGTCTATCACAACAACTGGAAATACCATTATCAGAATATAATTGCATTTCTGCAAAGAGGCCTGAGTCTCAGTGGATAATCTGACATCATAGGCCATGATGGATCATCTCGGACCATATGCCCTGAAAGACACACATACCATCCTTAAGCCAAAGATGATGTCACATGCACTCGTCTCTCTACTGAAGCTGCCGCCGCCAATAGGTTAGGTTCCTAATGAAAGCATGGAAAGGAGCAGAAAACTAGTATGTGCCCCCATAAACTGGAAGCAGTGGAGTTACCCCATTAGTCAGCGATGGCCAGGGAATGAGTTGGTAAGGAGAGGCTCAGTTCTCACCTCCTTGACCCCGCATGAACTGTAGGGCTGGCTCTCTTCCTCAGCCTTCCTGTTTATTTTATACTCACACTCTTCCTTCCTCCCCCTACCTCTTATTTCTTTTGGAATAAAGCAAAATTAAATCTCTTCATTTTAACTGGCTAGTAAGTAAATAGGAATATTATTTTTATTACATGAGAAAACAAAACAAAGTGTTTCCACCTGAGGGTGAGCATAAATCTTTTGATGATGAAAGTCATCAGGCCTTACCAGGGCTATCACAAAATTCCCTTGATGTCCCAGCTGCCTGGATATGCATTTGGATCTCTTCTTGTGCTGGAAAATGTAAGCTAATATTCCATAAGAAGATTAGTCGAGTTCCAAAGAGTACAACTATGTGAAGTTTCTGATGCTCTTTCTCCAAAAGATAGCCATTGGGTGGCAAGCTACAAACAGACAATGACTCAAGGGCAGGGCAAATATTTTTGCTTCAGGCGTTCTGCCTGTTGAAGTGGAAACCATCTTTCAAAGCCTCCTCCAGGAATCTCAGGTTCTCCAGTTGGAACTGTCTCTGCCTCGTCTCGTTTTAGGTAGCACTCAGTACTTAGAGCACTGGCCAGAGGCTGCCTCGACTTAGCGAATGTGATGCCATGGCACATTCACATAATGCCTTTCCCTTCCTTTGGGCTTAGAAGACAACCTCAAACCCCAGCGGGCACTGCATAGGTGTTTGGTGAAATCTAACATTTGTTTCAGAGAGTATTAGAGAGCCACAGAAACCCCTCTGAGTGATGACTATGGCAATAAATGGCTCAGCTCCCTACTACCTGAAACCCAGGAGGATCTTGGTAGTATTGCAGCTTGAGTTTGAAGCCAGCTGTGACTGCACCTTTTTTTCTGATCAACTCACATTAGCCTCCAGAGGAACCTGAAACTCCTAGTGCAGAAATGCAGGTGATCACACACTGCCGCCATAGGGAAATGGCTGTCACTGACACTATTTCAACATTCGGAAGAGGTTCCAGGTAAGTGGAGATATAATAATAGTTTCCAGAGATGCAGAGAATGCTGCCGGTCCAATGATTGTCCCCATCTAGCTGGGGGATAATGAAAAGTGCCCTTTCTTTCATTCAAATCGCTTCCTCCTGTTGGTTTTTTTTTTTTTTCTAAAGAAGAGCACATTACCTACTCAATAATGCAAAGTTACAGCTATACTGTGTTTGTTAAGGAAGAAGCTCATTGTTCTAAATTTATTGTTAATGCTTTTTCTTAGGACAATTTTATTACATAAATTTATAAAATAAATTTTCAAACTCACAAAGACCTATGTGGAATTTTAAATATTTCCTATAATTATCTCAAAATAACATATGGATTAGCAAACAGCCCAGAGTAGACGATACTAATGGAGATATTTACAGAAAAAAAAGTACACATGAAATATGGTTTGGCCAGGTTTAATACAAGCAGAGTACACTTTAATACTTTCATATGGTCTGAATAATATCCCCATATTGATTTTTTCCTTGTTTCTACCAACTCCACAGCAAATGTACGACAATGGCTCATTGATTTATTGTGAGTGTAGCAATGGGTTTATAACGGCATGAATCATGCCGATTGCTCAATTCACCACATGCCTTAATAAAAGTTTTACTTTAATAAAACTGAACTAAGGCAAATATGCCCAGAGGCTGGCCTGACATTCCTTATACATTACCCTGCCTCAGGAAATTATTGCCATATATTTTACAGCAGCTACAGTAGGCTGGGGGATCAGGATTAAAATGTACTAACTACTGTGATATTTAACAGAACTCCTGTGTTCCCAGTTAACCCTCACAGGTACAAAATGAACAGAGCAATTAGGAGACAACACAGCGCAGGGAACAGAACTGGACTGGGAGGCAGGCAATTACGGATCAGCACTGGCCCTTGTTGCTCCATGTGTGTCCCCTAAGCTCTGTTCAATGGAGGTGGAAATATCTCTTCTGCTTCCCTTCCAGAGTTGCTGTGAGCATCAAATGAGAAAGAGAAAGTGCAGTGCTTGATAAACCACAAATGCTCTGCAAGCATAAGTTGGCGGTGTCACCCTGAGGGAGAGTCTGCAAGGCACACAAGCACCAACTCCCAGCCCTGTGAACTCTGTCTATAGCAAGACCAAACTTCATGGTTAATAACAGTGCAAAAATAACAGATATTATTCTATTTACAGATGTTTAGGGGTCAAAAAGTGAAAAAAGCCAATATTCTAGTAGTGTTACATTATTCTTTTATAAACTAAGCATTGTTTTTTGTATTCTCTAGTAAGAGTTGAAAACACCGCTACTGCACCTGCATTTTGTTAGAAAAACTTCACCTGGGGTGTGAGAATGCAGGTCAAATGCATTGTAGGTGCTGAGGCAGTGAATTATCACCTGCTCATTATTGCTCTGGAAGAAATTATAGTTAGACTGTCTGTATACTATTCAGTGCTGATTGGTGCAATGTATATTAGTTCATAAGACCAAGGAAGCCTCTTTGGATTTGCTAATCAATACCAATCACTTAGGCCTTATTATAGAATATGTAGTAGCATAAAGAGGTGGTATGATCCTGTGGAAAGAGCTTGGGATTTGGCAAAATTTTGACAGCTTTGGGCCTGCTGCATGATCTTGGGCCAGGTACAAAATCTCTCCGGGCCTTGGTTTTCATATCTGGAAAATGGGGGTTTTGTTGTTGAATTGACAAATGTAAAATGGGCTCATAGTAGACACTTAAAAATGCAGTTCCCTGGACCCACTCTCATGTATTTTGAAGTAATCCATCTGCATCTCCCTGAGTGGCCTGTCCCCCTCACACATAGCTCTTTTCTCTTCCCACACTGGGTCTTATTTCATGTGCACAGCAGCCCACTAGGGAAGGCCCTGCTATGCCCAGCATCCGCCTTAGGTTCAGATGGGCTTCCTCTCTGCTCCTGAAGCATTTTGATCACTTTCAGCTTGTGTTCACCACAATATTTGCCTTTCTCCCCAGTTAGAACCTGGAGGAAAGAAACTGTGTTTTGTTCTTCCCAACTTTGTTCCCTTAAGGTTTAACATTCTGTCAGGCACATAGATGATGGTCAAAATAGTAAGTAAATGACTGAATAAAGAAATGACAAATGAATGAATGATGTACAGCCAGTTCACATTCTCAAAGAGTATGTGCCTTCACAAAAGTGAACTTGATCATAAGTTTTGAAAATGAACTCAGGACATACTAGATCAGCCCAAACTCAATTTACAATTCAAAGTTGCTGCTTCTAAGGTAGGATAACAACAATTACACATGACTAGTATTTATTGAACACTTACTATGTGCTAGGCACTATGCTAATCACTCTGCATATCTCCTGTCGTTCGTCCTTGCAAGCACTCATGACCCATGCATTTTTATTATTCCCACGTTACAGATTAATACACTGAAGCTTAGGGGGATTAAATAGCCTTCCCAAAGTTGCACAGCTGCCAGTGGCTGAGCTAAGATTTGAACTGTGTCTTTCTGATTCACAAACCTGCGTTCTAGTTCCCGTGTGGCCCTGAGAAAAGACCAGTGAGTCCTGATGGATACCAGTAACATTGACAGCCACAAAGGAGTTAATGTTTGAATATACGGCTTGTACTGTAGTCTTATAGTGAACAAAACTCACTGTTACATAGTTGCCTATGTGAGTTCCACTTCCCCTGATCCATGGTCTGAAGCTCTACCACTTTTTTTCTCATTCTCACCCAAGAGGGGCAGCTGAAATGAAACCCACCGTCATCAACCAGGAACTGAACTCTCAAAAGAAATGAAGAATCCAGGGGCAACTGCAGTCTCGCTATTCATTAATGGGTTTATTGAGAACTCTCTTGACATTGAGCTGTAACTACAACATTTAAGAAAATCTCAAATTTGAAAATAAATAAGTTGGCTGACATACAGACATTGTACATATGAATTTAATAAAATCAATTTTTCTTTTTGAAATATTTGGTAATCTCTAAAATATATCAACTGCAACCCAGGAACATTGTATCCCAAGTTGTGATTCATGAAATGAAACGGAAATGTATTATGTAATTCAGCGGGGAGTGTCCAGCACAGAGCTCATTAGGGCTGTTGCTGGTGATGTGGACTGCAGTTTGGAAGCTCTGTGGTTTGGGCACGCTTCTCACAGTCCTTACCTCCCCTTCCTCCGTGGACATTTTAACCAAATATCGTCACCCTTTTAAAAATATCATTCTTGAGCATTTTGCCCACAGATGAGGATAATTCAGGGGAAGACGTAGGAAAAACTCTGAATTGTTTCCTATCTCCTCCTGCTTTACCATTAACCTATCTTGTAACGAGTCAGGCTCAGAACTGACTCATGGCCTTTCTATGTACTTCCTGGATCCAGACCAGGCCTAGCCCATATATTGCACAGGTGGACACCATGGTGTCATCTGAGGTGAATGCAGCCCAGAGGAGAAAAAGGGACTTCCCCAGAATCATATGGTTTTGTAATGTCAGAGCCAGAACTGACTCTGAAATCTCTGGATTTTTTTTTTTTTTTCAGTTCATCGCACAGCCTGAATTTGTAGTAAAAGCATAGTTTTCCCTACATATGGTAATTTCCATGAAAACAAATAAGAAAGTGAGGAAAAAAGCACTGATCTGTAATATACTTTTCTTTCAGTCCTATCTGATATTTTATGGCACTTCTTTGTTTAAAAATTTTTTTATTGAGATAAAATTTACATTGCATAAGATTTGCCATTTTAGCTATTTCAGAATTTACGATTCAGTGGATTTTAGAACATTTATAATGGTGTACAGCCATCACCGCTACCTAATTCTAGAATTTGTTTTACCCCAGAAGAAACCCTGTACCTGTAAAGTGTTCACTCCTCTTCTCCTTCTCCCCTGAAACCCTGGCAACCATTAATCTACTTTCTGTCTCTATGGATTTACTTATTTTGGATATTTTATATAAATGGAATCATACACTTTGTGGCCTTATGTGACTGGCTTCTTTCAGTCTGGTCTTGGCTTGGTAGTGGTGAATTCTCTCAGCATTAGTTTGCCTGGAAAAGACTGTATCTTTCCTTCATTTATGAAATTTAGTTTCAGTGGATACAAAATTCTTGGCTGAGAATTGTTTTGTTTAAGGAGGCTAAAAATAGGACCCCAATCCCTTCTAGCTTGTAGGGTTTCTTCTGAGAAATCTGCTGTTAATCTGATAGGTTTTCCTTTATAGGTTACCTGATGCTTTTACCTCATAGCTCTTCTTTCCTTTGTCTTGACTTTATATAACCTGATGACTATGTGCCTAGTTGATGATCTTTTTGCGATGAATTTCCCACGTGTTCTCTGAGCTTCTTGTACTTGGATATCTATATCTCTAGCAAGGTTGAGGAAGCTCTTCTTGATTATTCCCTCAAAGACATTTTCCAAACTTTTAGATTTCTCTTCTTTCTCGGGAAACCAATTATTCTTAGGTTTGGACGTTTAACATAGTACCAAACTTCTTGGAGGCTTTGTTCAGTTTCTAAAATTCTTTTTTTTCTTTGTTTTTGATGGATTAGGTTAATTCAAAAGCCTTGTCTTTGAGCTCTGAAGTTATTTCTTCTGCTTGTTCAATTCTATTGCTGAGACTTTCCAGTGCATTTTGCATTTCTCTAAGTGTGTCCTTGATTTTTCGGAAGTTGTGACTGTTTTTTATTTATGCTACCTACTTCACTGAAGAATTTTCTTTTCATATCCTGTATCATTATTTTGATTTCTTTAAGTTGGACTTCGCCTTTTTCTGGTGCCTCCTTGATTAGCTTAATAATCAACCTTCTGAATTCTTTTTCTGGCAATTCAGAGATTTCATCTTGGTTTGGATCCATTGCTGGTGAGCTGGTATGGGAGTGTTAACGAACCTTGTTTTGTCATATTACCAGAATTGTTTTTCTGGTTCCTTCTTATTTGGGTAGACTGAGGGAAGATCAAAGGGAAGATCTGGGATTCAAGAGCTGTTGTTTAGATTCTTTTGTCCCACGGGGTGCTCTAGTGATGTGGTGTTCTCTGCCTTCCCCTAGGAATGGGGTTTCCTGAGATCTGAACTGCAGTGATCGTTTTTGCTCTGTTGGGTCTAGCCACACAGCACAGCTACCGAGCTCTGGGCTGGTCTGGAAAGAGTCCTGTGATGTGACCCATTTTCAGGTCTTGCAGCTGTGGATACCAGCACCTGCTCTTGTGGAGGTAGCAGGGGAGTGAAGTGGACTCTGTGAGGGTTCTTGGTTGTGTTGTTTAGTGCGCTGGCTTTGTATTGGTTTGGCCTCCAGACAGGAGGTGGCAATTTCAAGAGTGTATCAGCTGCAGTCCTATAGGGAGGATGCAAACTTGCCCTAGAGACACCCGGGTTAAGTATTCAGGTTTCTTAGGCAGTGGGCAGGGCCATAGAGCTCCTAAGAGATTATGATCTTTGTCTTTGGCTACCAGAGTGGGTGGAGAAAGACCACCAGGTCGGGGCAGGGATAGGCATGTCTGAGCTCAGCTTCTCCTTGGGTGGGACTTGCTGCATGTGGGAAATGGGGGTGTGGTACCCAGTTCAATGGAGTTACATTCCCAGGGGGATTATGGCTGCCTCTGGTGAGTCATACAGGTCATGAGGGAAGTGAAGAAAAGCCTGCAGTCACAGGCCTCACCCCACTCCTATACAGGCCACAGTCCTAAAGGCCAGTCTCACTCCCACCATGCACCCCAACAGCACCAGGGCTGAGAGTTTGAGTTTATTTCCAGGCAGCCAGTGACCAGGGCTGAGAACTTGCCCCAGACCACGAGCCTCCCCATTGAGAAAGCAAGCAGACTCACAGTTTTTTGGCATCTCAGGGAGTCTGCAGTGGTAATCCAGTTCCTTCAAAAGTCTGTGGATTCTCTTGGATTTCTTGGTATGTTCCTGTGGTAGTTCTTGGAGCAAAAGTTTACGATATGAGTCTCTACATGCTGCTGTGCCCATTTGAGTGGGAGCTGCAAGTTAGTCCTACTTCCTGTCCACCATCTTAATCCCTTCATCTCCTTTTTTGTTTTGAGGAAGTTCTTTTCTATTCCTAGCTTATAAATTGATTTTTTTTAATCCTGGAAGGGTGCTGGATTTTTTTTTTTTTTTTTTTTTACTGCTCTTTCTCCATCAATGAGGTGATCATATGGGGTTTCCCTCCCTTCTTTCTATTAATATAGTATAGTACCTTGGTTTCTTTTCTTATGTTGAACCACCCTTGCATTCTTTGAATAAATGCAATTTGGTCATGATATAAAATCCTTTTAATGTGTTGTTGGATTCAGTTTGATAATATTTGTTGAGAAATTTTGCATCTATATTCACAAAGGATATTGGTTTATAGTTTTCTTTGGCTTTAAAATCAGGGGAATAATGGCTTCATAGAATAAATCAGAAAGTATTTCATCCTCTTCTTCCAAGTTTTGGAAGAATTTGAGAAGAATTGGTGTTACTTTTACAAGCACCTTTAGTAGAGTCCACCAATGAAACCTGGGATTTTTTTTTGTTGGAAGTTTTTTGATTACTGATTCAATCTCTTTACTTATTATAGGTCTGTTCAGGTTTTCTATTTCTTTTTGAGTCACTTTTGGTAATTTTTTCCTTCTAAGAATTTATTCATTTTATCTTGGCTATCTTACTTGATTGCATATAAATGTTCATAGTATTTTCTCATAATCCTTTTTATTTCTGTAAGCTTATTAGCAATATACCCACTTTTATTTGTGATTTTAGTAATTTGTGTCTTCTCTTTTTTCTGGGTTTGTCAGGTCAATTTTGTTGATTTGTTTTTCAAAGAACCAACTTTTTTTTTCTTTTCTCTATTTCATATATCTTCACTCTTTTTATTTTCTTAATTCTGCTAGCTTTCAGTTTAGTGTGCTCTTCTTTTTCTAGTTCTGTAAGGTATAAAGCTAAGTTGTTGGTTTGAGATCTTTCTTTTAAGAAATATAGACACATAATCATATATTCTATGTAAGCACTGCATTCACTATATCCTATCAGTTTTGGTATGCTGCGTTTTTAGTTAGATTTGTCTCAAAGTATTTTCTAATTTCTCTGTGATTCCTGTTTTGATCCGTTAACTGTTTAAGAGTGTGTTGTTTAATTTTCATATGTTTTTGGAATTTTCAGGTTTTCTTCTGTTACTGATTTCTAGTTTCATTCTGTTGTAATTAGAAAGGATACTTTTGTATGATTTCCATCTTTTTAAGTTTATTGAGACTTGTGACCTCACATATGATTATTCTGGAGAATGTTTTATGTGTTCTTAAGAAAATATGTCTCCTGTTGTTGTGTGGAGTGTTTTGTAGATGTCTGTTAGGTCTAGTTGGTTTATAGTATAGTTCAAGTCTTGTACTTTCTTACTGATCTTCTGTCGAGTTGTTCTACTCATTATTGAAAGCAGGGTATTACACTCTCCAACTATTATTGTGGAATTTTCTCTTTTTCTCTTTAATTCTGTCCATGTTTCCTTCATATATTTTGGGGTTCTGAAGTTAGGTGTGTATATATTTTTAATTTATATGTCTTCTTAATAAATTGGCCTGTTTATCACTATACAATATCCTTTTTTAATCTCTTGTAGCAATTTTTGGCCTTAAACCTATTTTATATGATATTCATATAGATACTTAAGCTCTATTTTAGTTATTGTTGTATGGAATGTCTTTTTCTGTCCTTTCACTTTCAAGCTGTTTTGTATCTACGGTGAGTCTCTTGTAGACAGCATATAGTTGGATAACTTTTTAAAAAATCCGTTCTTCAATATCAGCCTTTTAATTAGAGAATCTGAGTCTTGCATTTAATATAATTACTGATGAGGTAAAACTTACTTCTGCCATTTTGTTACCTTTTACTCCATATGTCATATTTTTTTTTGTTGCTGAATTCCTCCCTTACTGTCTTCTTTCGTGTGAAATTGATGTCTACTAGCATAACATTTTGATTACCTCTTTATTTATTTTACACTGTGTTCTGCGTTAGTTATTTTATTAGTGGTTGCCTTGGGGATTACGATTAATGTCTTCATTTATAACAATCGAGTTCAAATTAGTACCAAAATAGTTTCAATGGTATATAAAAATTTCCCCCTATATAGCTTAGTTTTCCCTATTGAATTACATGTTTATATATTGTATCCCAACTGACATAGATTTATATTTATTGTTTTATGTAGTTGTGTTTTAAATCACATAGGAAAAAAGAGAAGTTACAAACCCAAAATACGTTTATTCTAACGTTTATATTTTTCTATTTATTTATCCTTACTAATATTCTTTATTTCTCCATTGGGATTCAAGTTATTGACTCTTGTCCTTTCACTTCAGTCTGAAGGATTCACTCTAGCATTTCTTGTAGAGCATGTCTACTAGTATTAAACCCTCTCAATTTTTTACTTATCTGGAAATGTCTTAATTTATACTTTGTCTTAAAAATAGTTTAATTGAGATATAGTTCATACACCATATATTTTACCTGTTTAAATTGTACAGTTTAATGGCCTTTACTATAGATGTATATGTAATCATTACCAGAGTTTATTGTAGAACATTTTCATCACCTCAAAAGACAGCCCATACCATTTAACTATCCCTTCTCTCTGGTTTCTTCTAAATAATTAATAACAACATTTATTTTGGCTTATGAATTTTTTTATCATATAGTGTCAGAAACTCAAGCTATAATTTCAGCTGTAAAAGATCTTACACTGTATCTTAGGAGAAAAAAAACTAACAAATATGCAACAGCCTGGTTCTGTCACTTTTAAGCTTCAAGACTGTGTCAGGTTGCATTTTTTAAAGATGGCCACAATAACATATCTCATCCCACATGTTCTTCTGCAGTATGACCTCATCACTCCACCAGCAAGAAGTAGAGTCTGATTCCTTTCTTGAATCTGGGCTGATCTCAGTGACTCATTTGTCATCATAGACTGAGGCAGACATGACACTGCACGACTTCAGAGGGTATGTCAGAAGAAGACTTGAATTCTATGCTTTCATCTCTTCTCACTGTCTGGTTGTTTTCTCTCAGAACATGTCCTGTAGCAACCCAGCCATCAGGCTGTGAGAAGCCCATGACCCATGGGCAGGCCATGGGTAGGTGCTCCAGTTGATAGTCTCAGCAGAGCTCAGCTTTTGCATTATCCAGCTCTAAGGACCAGACATATTAATGAAGGAGAGTCCAGATGATTCCAGCTACTTAGCATTCAAGTCACCGCCTAGTCAGTCCAGTCCTCCTAGCTGAGATGCAACTATCATGGAGCAGAAAGAAGATACCCCTACTCTGCTTGACCTTCAGAATTCATGAGCATAATAAAACAGTTGCTGTTTTATGTCACTAAATTTGAGGTGTTTATTATGCAGTAACAGATAAATAGAGCACAGACCTTGGGCAATTTATTTAATTCTTCTGTGCCTTAGTTCATTCTGTAAAATGGGGATGTAATTGTACTTACCTTAAAGGGCTGTCATTAAAATTAAATGAGCAAATGCATGTACAGCACTTAGAATAGTTCTTGAGACATAGCAAGGACTCAATAATTGCTGTTAAATAGAGAATAGTTAGGAGCTAAAGGAATTAAGAGGAGGGGGAGCTGATATAGTTGAATCTGTCACCAAGGAGACCTAACTTGGGCTGAGTCCCAAAGGGTGAGTATTTTCAATATGCAGAGGTTGTCAAGGAGATTGGAAGCCTATGTGCTTAAACACATGAACCCCAAAGTAGAACTGGCATATTGGTGGGACAGAACAAGGACCAGCATGAGTGGTGCATGTGTTGGGGAGGTGTGAGGGAAACTGAAGTTGTTGGGACCCTACTACAGAAGGCATCAAAGGCCGAACAAAAGCCTCTGAGTTTTCTGTAGCAGATAACATGGATCAAATTTCCCTTGTGGGATGTTATTCTTCCAAGTAAATTATCATTGTAATGATGGTCTCTACTTATATTCATCAGACCGTTCTCTAAATCTGTTGAAGCCCGTGGGTTCTAATTAAAATGGAAACAATGTGCAACACTGAGTAGTTGGTTGAATTTTGGTGTAAGTAGTTTATTCAAATTACAAATATGTGACTACTGACTAATGAGATGCATTGAAAGATTTGATGAGTTAGTCATTTCTGGACAAATTGGGTGTCAATGTACAGGTAGTTCCATAGTAAGAAGAGTCCCCTGGCTTTCTCCTCGTGGCAACCAGACACAACAAGACACCCGTCAGATCAGATCCCTGCCAGTGTTCTGGTTTATTATAACTACTATGATGGCCTTTGAAGAAGGCTTGAGTAATCACTCCTATAGTTCTTAAGGTACAGCAGGCTGCTGGAAGTGTCCAGCATTCCTCCAATCTCTATCGCTGCCCTGACATGACACACACACACACACACACACACACGCGCACGCGCACACACACGTGATTGCTCTCCACCTGGTGTCATAAGAGCATCAACTCTTATGCCCCTTTGGACTGAGACTCTCTCTTTCCTGTGGTCCTAGGAGTGACATGTGGAGGCAATAAAGTTTCCTTCAGTTTTAGCCATTTCTGGTGCTTTGTTCACTGCATAGTGCACATTTAATTGGAGGAAAAGAACCTGGCCTTAGTCTCATCTTCACAGACTAAAGCAAATGAAACCAAGGAGGCCTTAAAAAGGAAGGGTTGGATATCACGTATGGTATTTGGGTAGCTTGGTCTGGTAGTATATGTCAGATGGGTCACAGGACCAAGACTGGAAGCAAGAAGAGAGCTTGTGCAGTGCCTACCTGGCACGCAGCAGCTATTTAGTAAATATTTATTGAAAGAAGGAATTAATTAATTGTGTATGTCCAGTTGTGAACCTATGGAGAACCTATCTAGAATGGTGGCTTTAGAAAAAACAAAGGGAAGAGAGATTGCTATAGATTGTCTTTCTTTAAGAGGGAAAAACATAGATGAACCTGATGACAGAGCAAAGGTGAAGATGACACTCTGGTTTTTGTCCTGGGAAACAGAAGTGGAGAAGAATGCAATGGGGAAGTAAAGTGCTTGGAAAGGTGAGTCTGTGCCTCCAGAGTTTGTCTTTATATTCGCCACTATGACATGCTATACATGTCAAATCCAAAGGTTTGAAAGTCAAAAATGAGAGAAATAAAAGGAGGGCTGTTGTCCTATTCCTGAAGGAAACATGCAGTGCTTAGATAAGCACCTCTGATCTTAATCCCTTTCATGACAGTGTGATCCCAGCAAGAATTAAAATGTAGCAAGACATTATAATAGAATGATACGCATAGGACTCTCTGCTCAGGTTCTTGCAATAACATCTCTTGAATAATTAATTGATCCAATTATTTCTTCATTCAATGACTATTTTACTGAATAGCTGCTACAAGCCAGGCAGGCACTATATAAGTAACTGCAGATATGATTATAGCAAGTCATAGTTCCTTTCCTCAAGGAAAGACTGGGAAGTAAATACATTATCTTAATATAGTGGGATAGGTGCTTCTCTGGGGCTCAGTGCTAGGAGTGATAGGACCACAGAGGAGAGGCCAACAGCTGAAGTTAAAGATCAGGGATCTGTTCTTCCCAGCTGAGAGCCATAGGGTAGTCAGGTGTGTGTGAGGCAGATAAGAATTGGGGTAGGGGAGACATGCCAGACAGATAAACAGCATGTGCAGGCATCCAGATATTTGATTAATAATTTTCAGAAATTATTAATTGTTCAATGTAGTTGGAATTGAGAAATCATAGATGAGAAGGGAGAATAGGAATTTGAGTCTGGAGGTAAACAGAGATTGGATCCTGAATGACCTAGCAGCTCTGATAAAGATATCTGGACTTTATGGTGGAGAAGACTGAGCCATTTAACAGTCTTACCTTATAAATGACTGTGTGTGTGCAAGCATGCACACACACACACACACACACACACACCCCGAGAGAAATGTATAGATTCCGGGAAGTTATATTACCCATTAAAGGCTACACTTTGATAATCCCTTGAGCACATACAAAATTCATTATGCACATTACTTTTAAACTGTGTGTTTGACTCTGTCTGCCATCTGGGAGGAAAGGGTAATCGGAGGTTATTTACACATGTACTTCAGGAGCTGGTTGGGAAACATGGAATCAGGATCTCCTTTAAAGGGAGAGTAAGTATTCTAGAGTGTGGAGGTTATTTCCTTAACACAGAGGGTGGTTCTTAGTAGAGAAAGTGGAGTGTGCTAGTTGGGTCCAACTCATCAGCTTAAAACGAGAAAAACCCAATTTGTGAAACTGCCAATTCCCACAGCAAGTGCTTGCAGAGAGGGAACATCAAGGGTTTTAGAAAACAACAACAACAAAAAAGGGATAAGCAGTCATATTTTCTGGAGGGCAAAGAAAAGCAAAACTCTTAGTGATTTTCCTTCAAATGCTTGAGTTGAAGAGAAGAACCAGTTATTCTTTAGGGGCCTTCATCAACTCCCGAGTGGGAGGCAGGGAGAGTGTTATCAGATAGCAGAGAGGATTTGATCTTTGCTGATTTGGAGGCAGAAGTCATTGCATAACCAGCCAAGAGCCTAAGTGAAGACAACTGTCTGGGGTATTAGGGACCAGTTACAGGAAAGCAAAACCTATAGTGGGAGAAAAATGGATTCAGATTTATGGGCTTGATGGAAAGAAAGGGGATCCAGACAGGAAATCGTGCCCTCCCACCTTGGCTGCTCTTTAACTAGGGGTTGTTTCTTGGGGTGGAATTCCTGACAAGCCAAGTTGTTCAGTTTCCTTCCTCAAGCATGACCCTGGAAGGTGTCTGCTGGTTTTAAAGACATCCCCCAATTACCCACAGGAGGGAATTGAGCAAGCAGCTGCAGGAAAGCAAATCTAAGACCCAACCAAAATGCAGAGTTGGGCAAGCAAGTCCTCCTAGGGGGTCGTGGAGGGGGACAAGTATTGTGCTTAACTGGCTAATGGGGAATACAGGAGTCTTTGAGTGAGGGGCCAGTGGTATTGGGAGAGCAAGTTGCTTTTTACTCTCTAAATTTTGATTCAATGACAGCTGGCCCAAGAAGTCTTGTGTGCAGGTCTCTCTCAGCTGGCCATGGGCAACCAATCAGTACTCTTTGTGCATTTCTGTGCAGCTCTCCCTTCTAGAAAATTCCATGCTCAGAAACCCACTTTCCACTCTGTGCTTTCCAAAGTTGATGCCTACACCACATCCTGGCCTGCTCTTGACTACTCCTCCTGAAGGACCCTGCCTGGACTCCTTAGCCACCTGAGAGAGGCTCAAGCTCCTCAGCAGGTTGGGACCTGACTTTGCTTTCTGAAAGAGAAAGGGGAATGTGTCCAGGTCTCCTGACCTTGAGCAAGTAAATAGCCCTGTGATCTTGAGCAAGTAAATCCAATTAATTGACCCTCAAGTCCTTCATATGCAAAATGGGCATAATGATGGCTCCCTCAATGAGCCCTGCTAAAACAGAAAGAAGTTTGCACAGAAGCTGATTTCTGGTAAAAGCAGTGTTAACATTTGCAACATATCCTTTGTTTAGGAAGCATATACTCACATGAGAATGCTAAACCATGCAATTGAAAGGCCATCTCCTTGGGCTCTGATATTTTTTAAAATTTAAAACATCAAATGTAATTCAAACTTTTGCAGTGGTCCAAATCGAAGAGGGCCCAAGACTATTAAAGTTTATAGCAGAAGTTTGATGCATTTGTATTTGTTGCTGTGATTTGTGTGGAGCAAAGAAGAGAATAAAAGATACTGCAGGGGTTTCAGTTTGAGGAAACTCGATGGCTCCAGGGAAGCTCTCCATCCCTCAGATGTCAACTTGCACTTACTTTACCCCAAAGAGAGGACCCAATCTAGCCATGACAGGCCTTATCAGGAATTCTTTGCAGCCTTGAAATAGCCCAGCTGTGTTGGACCTGTTCTAGAATTAAGATTTTTGACACGGCGGTCATGTAATATAGAACAAAGATTGTTAATTTTCCATGTGAACTTGGAGGAAACTGCTAGGCTTTTGTGTTGAATCTCAAGATTCTAAGGTCAGTATTCGGTGAGGTTTGTCCAAGTTCCTGTTTCTTATTTCCACCCTTTAAAAGTGGGGATAAGAAGAGTGACAGAATATTATAATGGAAAAAAGCCAAAACAAAGCACACATGCACACAAACACCCACATACACTCACACACACATGCACACACACCCCCACTGGACAGTTAATGAGGAGCCCAGAGTAGAAAGAAAGAGAAGAATATGAGAAGACAATAAATAGGGAAAGAAAATAACTGTATACTGATGTTTCAATGACATTTATTTCAACAAATATTTTATGAAATGCAATTCAACCACAGTGATTTGAGCTTTGCTTTTGAAATACACTGTAATAAGATTTGACTTGAAGTTTTTGATACTTAAGTATGTGCTTAATGGTATTTTCAAAAATGATCATCAATCTACTTATCTAAGTCTTTATTTTTTTCATCTTAACAAAACAATAAGTATGCTCTGTTTTTCATATTTTGTGTGAATGATCCAAAATATGCCATCTGAAATAAATTCAAGGTAAAAAGAAAAAAAAAGAAAGAAAAGGACTGGTTCCCGCAGTCAGCAGCATGCAGATGAACACCTCCAGGAAGTTGCTTCCCCACCTGAAGAGAGGAAGCCCTGTGCTTGTCTTGGGCATGACGGGAAGAATTAATGCGATCTATATTTATGTATTTTGGAAGTAGAAGTGTTGTAAAATAAAATGTTTTTAATTAGTCAATTAAAAAGAATCATGTCCGAGGAACTTTTCTAGACCTTAGTTTTCCTCCAGATAGGAAAGGAAAATAACAACTAAACAGATTTGATGACCCAAGTTCCAAACATCAGGTTTATGGCTCTGATGTTTTTGATGCACATGTATCCTCTCTGACAGCAAGTTACTGAGAGCCTAGCTCCAGCAGATGGTCTCTGCCGACATTCTCCTCACACGCAGGCTTTGCTGACTATCCTGGCTCATTCTCCCTATTCTATCCTGTGGCTTCATCCAGGGACCTGCCGCCTGGTGCTGGCCTCTGGTGTACCTGGCCTTCGCACGCTGATTCAAAACAACTGGGGAGTAGACTGTATCTTGTATATCCAAGTCTGCCTCAGATTCTAACATAGAACTGAAAGTAAATATTTTTGGCCAATTGTTTGATGAATAAAAATCGTTTTAAAAATTAAAATAAATTACAAGAAATCAGCTCAAAAATAAAACCATGCCGTGAACTTGCTAAGTGTTTCAAAATGAAACTTCACTAGCCCAGAACTATTAACTCATTCCTTCAGCACACAGAGGCCGAAACAGGTCAGATTTAGGCTTCATCATTCACGTTTTTCTAGGAGGACTTGTCATTTTTTTCTAAGATCTATGTAGATAAAATAAGGTAAAATTTTTTAATTCAGACATAAAAACTGAAAAATGGAGAAAATTGATAACCTCTGTTTATCTTCACAACACAATGTACTTATTTGACAGATTTTTTTCCTCTCAATAAATTTCCATTTTTCTTTTGTTCAGCTTTATGGAAGTATGATTGAAAAATAAAAATTATATGTGTTTAGTACATGTAATGTGATGTTTTGATATATGTATACCTTGTGCAGTGATTAGTACAATTAAGCTAATTAACATAGCCATCATCTTAAACAGTAATGACCATTTGTGTGTGTGTTTGTGGTGACAACACTTGAGACATTTGCTTCTTTTTTAAGGTTGAATAATATTCCATTGTTTATATATACCACATTTTCTTTGTCCATTTATCTGTCTACACTTAGGTTGTTTCCGTATTTAACAATTGGGAATAGGGCTGCAATGAATATGGAAGTGCAAATATCTACTCAAGACAGTAGTTTTACTTGTTTAGAATATAGACCCAGATGGAGAGGAAGAATACATTTCTATTTTTAAATAATACATTTTTTTTAAAAAAGGAAAGAAAATTGTGGTGTGGAAGTGGTAGGGAGTAATGGAAAGAGGACTGGATTTGGCTTGTAAGTCTTAAGTATAAAAATAATACACTATCTATGGCGGACTTCCCTGAGTCTCAGTTTCCTCAGTTAAGTATAAATATAGTAATAAAATATGCCCTCACAACCTTGAAGGGTTTTGAATAACTCCAGTGATATAATGAATATAACAATGATTTATAAACTTTAAAGTACTTCACCATATTAGTTAATATTATTACAGAGATGAAACAAAGCTCCATATCTTTTGTAGAAAGTAGATTTGGCATTAGGCATGATTGTTGTATAATTTCAGATAAGCAGACCCACTTAGATCAGAGTAGGCACTCTGGAATTTTGAGAAATGAATGATCTAATCTCTTCTTTGTTTTTGTAAAATTGTCAGACAAATTGTTTCATGGCATTTTTTTTTCTCTTAACATCTGGTTTTTCCTGGTTCAATCAGAGCTAGACATACCAAAAGAGTGTAGAAAATATTTTTGGGATATATTTGCAGACACGAGTCATTTGGATCTTTTCGTGCATTTTATGAGTTCTTATCTCAGCCCAGCCTAGACACTTGAGTCTTTAAATATGCCTCATGTACAAGATGATGTAGTTATCAGGTGAACCTGTTTTACATGCAACTTTATTAAGAAGTTTGTTGAGACTGTACTAGCCAAACTCCTTTACAATAGAAAAATGGTGACCAGTAGTATTCAGGTAATTTCCTATTATGGTATGGTAGGGAGAAAGCCTCACTGAGGAGGTGGTTCACCATGTGGAATGCCAAGCAAGAAGTCCTGAGTCCTGCCCATATTAGCTCAACTGTTACCTCTCAATGCTGACCTCTGGCCCCCATGACCAGGTCTCTCAGACCCCACTTCCTTGCAAGCCATGAACATTCTGGCTGCCATTATCCTGGCTGTTGAGGCAGATGTTGAGCTAGTGGCAGAAAGATTTGCCCTGGTGTCATTTCTTCCTTCCCTCCAGACCAAGGTCACCACTGCCTCCATAAGCTAAGGCATGAGCAACCAGTTCATCTAGGATTCTGTCTTACTCTGCAGTTCACCCCTATAGACTCAGTTGGACCTTTAAGAAGAGTATGCAGAAGAGAGTTACATTGTTAACCACCTAGCCAGTGTGCCACATGGCCTCAATGGGTGGAGTGTAGAATTAATGTGCACAGACCAAACTGCTGCTCAGCCCAGCAGGAGGAGTTTCAGTCTACAAATAACCAAGTAGTCAGTCAGTGCTCAGTGTTCAAACACTAGATGCTACATGAAAGAATGAATGAATGAATGAATGAGTAGATAGCTGCTCACTGGTTTTCTCATGCATTTAGCCTTTGGATGTCAGTTTTCATTCATTCTTTCATTCATTCACACAATACAAAAAGTTGGTTGAATGCTTGTGGATTGGGCAATGTCAGGGTCCTGGGCACAAGGGTGACAAAAGAAGCAATGGATCCTGTGCCCATGGACCTTATAGTCTAGGAGGGGAGAGAAGCTTGAATCAAAAGGATACATATTCAAATATAAAACCATCACTGTGATAAATATAAAGGAAAAAGTATAAAGTGCTATGAGGGCATTAAAAGGAGGGACCCAACCCACCTGAGTGCCAGGAAGGCTCCCTGAGAAAGTGATGTTTGAGGTGAGATTGGAAGAGTTAGGATGGGTCAGCTCAGAAGAGAACTCCAAGCAGAAGCAATTACTCAAGCAAAGGCTGTTGCAGGAGAAAGCAAGTGCCCTGAAGAACTGAAAGAACTTGTGTGGCATGACATTAGAGTAAGAGGTAAGGTGATCCTGCTGAGGCTGGAAAGGTAGGCAGGATCTGAACCATTAAAGGCTTTGTGGCTTGGATAAGAATTCTGGTCTTTAGCTCAAGAACAATGGGAAAACAGAAAGGATTTGAAAAGCTTGCCATGAAGCATAGTTTGGAGGGGTAAGAGTGAATGTGGGACACCTGTTAGGAGGCTAGTGCTATAGTCAAAAGAGGCCAAGATTGTAGCTAAGACTAAGGCATGGCAGACAATGAAGACAAGTGGACAGATGGAGAAGTTGGTAAGGACTGACAAACCTTGTCACAAGATTAGATATTTATGTAATTGTGGGCTGCATCAACAATGACTCCTAGATTTTGTCTTGCACAGTTGAATAGGTGAGGGTGCCATTTACTCAGATAAGGAATTCTGGAAGAGAAACAGGTAAAGAAAAATCACCAGTTCCTCTAGCACATGTTGATATAGCGGTGCCTTTGTAGCATCTATGTGGAGACACAGAGTGGGCAGTTGGATAAATGGGACAAACGCTCAGAGGAAAGGTCAGGGCTGCACATGTGGAGTTGACAGTCATTGCTACACAACTGGTAACTGAAGCCATGGACATGAATGAAACTGAATGAAGGGAAGGGGAATATTCCTGCTGATGGTCTTTCTCTGCCTTAACTACCAAGCTATGGGCTCCCAGCAATACCTCGATAGCTGCCTCCTCAGGACACCGAGAATGTTTTTCACTCAGTCTTGTCAGGTTTCTTGGCAAATTACACAGGAGTGTGTGTGTGTGTATGTGCATGTGTGTGTGTGTGTTTGTGGGTGTGTCTTTATGTGTGTATATAGGTAAAGTCTGTCCTATAGATCTAGAATTGAAAAGTCACCCTAGACTGAGTTTTGACTTCATTTTCTAACACTCCTGCCTGCCAAGATTTTCAAAATGAAGAAAGTAGAGTAGCTTTTCCTGGGGTATAACTTGTTTCCTTTACCTTTGACTTTTTACAAAGCTCACACCTTCTTCCTTCAAGGTTCCCTACTGCTCGGGACTTTAAAAACAGTCTGATCTTGTTTCTCATTTCCTCATAGTTTCACCACCCACAAACAACTGGATAGCTGTACTTTTTCTTTTTCCAGCAAGGTTTACTAGGAGTTGAACACCTACTCTTTATTTTCCCACCTGCCTTGGCATATGATTCTGATTCCCAGAATGAGCCTATTGGTTACAACGCAACGTGGTCCTGGCACTCCATCCCCACAGGTGCCCAAACATTCTGGTCCTTTGAGAGGGCACTATCAGGGGTCTGGATCTTTCAGTAGAATTGTATGGCTGGATTTTCATTGACTTTTGCTTCCTTGATTTGGTTTGTGTTGATGGGGAACACATTTTAAAAACGCTTTTCTCATCATATTCCTCAGGCAGCCTTCCTGACTTCTCTAAATGTCTCAGAGAAAAGGTAGTTTTGCAGTGGCCAGAATGTGGACTTTGGAAAGGTGAGCGTTTCTGTTTGTGGCTGGTAATTAGGCTTATCCTCTGCTGTGATTATAGGGTCTGCTTTTACTGTCTCTCATCTTGCAGTTCTAGATTGGAAAAAAATATATTTTACTTTGAATTTGATTACCAACCAAGATAGGGTGAGTGCCTAGTATCTGCTGGGCTCATACCCTGGGGATACCAAGATGAGAAGGAAAGACGTGGTCCATGCCCTCGAGATGCACATTTGTGTAGTAGAGAAGACAGGAAGAAGATAGGAAGAAAGTGACTGACTCTAAGGTGATGTCATGACAAAGATGATAAGGATGCAACTAACCTGAAGAGAATAAAACATTCCACTGGTTATTTAAAAGTTATATGCTTTTCATTTTTGCTTTTGTTTTTTTTTAATTCAACTTTCATGTTGGATACAGGAGGTTCATGTGCAAGCATATTACATGGGTATATTTCACTCAGGTAGTGAACTTAGTACCCAATAGGTAGATTTTTCAACCCACAAATGCCTCCTTCTCTCCCCACTCTGGTATAATGGTCTTCAGTGTTTATTGTTTCCATCTTTGTGTCCATGCATCTCAATATTTAGCTCCCACTTATAAAGGAGAACATACAGTATTTGGTTTTCTGTTCCTGTATTAATTTGCTTAGAATAATGGCCTCCAGCTGCATCCATGTCGCTGCAGATTATGTGATTTCATTATTTTTTTATGGCTATGTAGTATTCTACGGTGTGTATGTACCACATTTTCTTTATCCAATCCATTACTGATGGGCATCTAGGTTGATTCCATGTCTTTCCTATGGTGAATAGTGTGGTGATGAACATATAACTGCATGTGTCTTTTTGGTATAATAATCTATTTTCCTTTGGGTATACACACAGTAATGGAATTACTGGGTCTAATGGTAGCTCTGTTTTAAGTTCTTTGAGAAATCTCCAAACTGCTTTCCATAGTGGCTGAACTAATTTACATTCCCACCTATGGTGTATAAGCATTCCCTTTTCTCCACAGCCTTGCCATCATCAGTTGTTTTCTGACTTCAATAATAGCAATTCTGCTACTGAAAAAAAACAAATAAAACAAAAACAATAGCCATACTGACTGGTGTGAGATGATATCTCATTGTGGTTTTGATTTGCATTTCTCTAATGATTAGTAGTAATGATCATTTTTTGATGTATTTGCTGGCCACTTATATGTCTCATTTTGAAAACTGTTCATGTCCTTTGTCCATTTTTTAATGGGGTTATTTGTCTTTTTCTTGTTGATTTAAGTTCCTTATAGATCCTGGATATTGGACCTTTGTTGGATGCATAGCTTGTGAATATTTTCTCTCATTCTGTATGTTGTATGTTTACTCTATTGATAGTTTATTTTGCTGTGCAGAAGCTCTTTAGTTCAAGTAAGTCCCACATTTTTGATTTGGTTACAATTGCTTTTGGAGACTTAGCCAAAATCCATTGCCAAGGCTGATGTTGAGAAGGGTATTTCCTAGGTTTTCTTCTAGGATTTTTATAGTTTGAGGTCTTACATTTAAACCTTTACAATTATTTTTTTATATGGTGAAAGGTAAAGGTCCAGCTTCATTCTTTTGCAAATGGCTAGCCGGTTATACCAGGACCATTTATTGACTAGGGAGTCATTTCCCCATTGCTTGTTTTTGTGGGCTTTGTCGAAGATCAGATGCTTGTGAGTGTGCTGCTTTACTTTTGAGTTTTCTATTCTGATCCATTGGTCTATGTCTCTGCTTTTGTGCCAGTACGATGCTGTGTTGGTTATTATAGTTTGAAGTCAGGTGGTGTGATGCCTCCAGCTTTGGCCTTTTTGCTTAAGATTGATTTGGCTGTTAGGGTTCTTTTTATGCTCCATATGAATTTTAGACTAATTTTTTCTAATTCTATGAAGAATGACATTGGTAATTTGATAAGAGTAGCATTGAATCTATACATTGTTTTGGGTGGTATGGTCATTTTAATGATATTGATTCTTCCAATTCAAAAGGTATATATTTGAGGAACTGAGATTGGTTAGCCTGCACAAAACAGCATTCACAGTTTATCCATTTGTGAAAGAACACATAAGGGAGGGAGGTAACAGATAGAAAGTCTGTATTATTTCAGAGAAGATAAGTAGGCCATAGAAGTTACAGGGGGTTAAATATGGCACTCTAGAAGAAATAAGCATCCCGAGAACTTGAGATATCTGATATGGAAATGAGCTGCTTCAGGACAGTGAACTCACAATGACAGCAGTGTGCAAACAGATATTGGATTACTGCCTGTCCAGGTTGTCATAGAAGATACTGATTTGTGTGAAATACTGGACTAGATCAGAGACTTTCAATTTATTTTCAAGTAGTGTAATTTTTTTCAAATGATCTCTTACATGAAAGCATAAAATTTAAAATATGTATGTGTAAAAGGAAGACTGGTTGTACCCTACCTTATTGGTCTCCTCAACTCCCCCATCCGCTGCAATGACTGCCCCCACCCATTACATTTCCTTAGAATTCCAAGGATTTGAACAATGCCCCCCCCCAACACACTGTTTAATATCTAAGGCCTATGATTCCTTTTGCTTCCAGGATTCCATGATTATTCTATATAGGAAGTTTTCATGTTTAAAATGAATCATTAGCTATGTTTCTTTTATTTTCATTTCTTTTTGCTTTAATCTCCAAACATTATGGAATTTCACAAATTAGGTTCAGGAATGTTTAGCCCAGAGTTTAGTTTAGGTCTGTTGAAACATAGATTTTGACCAGTTAAGATACAGAAATGATTTTTCTTCCAAAGGATGAATGTTTGCGGTCTAGTAATATATGTTTTAGACACAAACTACTTGAAATCAGATTGTTTGAGAATGAGGAAGTACAGCATTAAGTAACCAGCTCCAAAAACTTTGATCAACTTGTGTTTAGCATGTTATGGAATTATGTGTTTCTTTCAACTTTGCCTGGCCATAGAAGATCTTTTGAAGCTCACGTGTAGGCAGTTAATCTTAACTGGGTTCATTGATTTATAACAGGGAGAAAAATGCTCTTGTGAATCCAAATAACTTACACTTGAAAAAGTTTAAGTCAAGTGATTTTGTCCATAAGCCACTAATAAAATTAAAGAGATGTCAAACAGATGCCTTGCGGGGGGGGGGGGGGGGGGGGTCACTGGTCTGCAGGTGCAAAAACTTGAGTTAAGCCGTTAATCAGCTTCAGAGACTTAATACGCTAACCTAAAAACAAGATGGATACATCAAGCATACAATTTATTAATTAGCATGAAGAAAAAGATGGCAGATTTGATTTGAAAAATGAGACTTACTTTTTAATCAGCTTTTCTGGTGTATATGTTCTCTTTGTAGACCAAATTGCATCAATTTACAAAAGAGAGACATTGACAAGTATGTTCATTGCTGCCTTAGTTTTGGTGGCTGGGAGCAGAAGGCGTTCTGGTTGTGCATAGCTTGAAGAATATGTAGATAAAATATGGTGGGTGTGTTCACCTTGTAATATTATAAGTAACCTCTTAGGAGCAATGTGCTAGCTGCCACATACCAACATGGATGCATTAGAAAGACATATGATTAATTTTAAAAGGAAACAGTGAAATGTAACACAATACCATTTACATAAATTAAAAATAAACACAAAACAAAAGAATCACATTTTGTCAAAGCAATACAAACACATTAGAATGGTTGTGTATACAGGGAATACAGGCAGAATAGGAGCTGTGAAACGGGAATAAAAGTGAATGATGGCAATAATCAAACAATTAGCTATTGTACAGTATAAAACTAGTGGTATGTAACAGAAATGGACACAGTAAAGTTTTGAAATGAAGAAGACTGACATAACTGTGAGAATGAGAGAAGACTTCTTAGTGGAGGAAATGCTTGAGCTGGCATAGAACAATAAGGAAAATTTGGAGAACTTAAATAATTCAGTGTAGCTGTCATGGGAGATGAGGTGAATGCTACAAGCCAGGTAGAGATCACAGACTGTCTGGTACTCCATGTGAGCAACTTGTGTTTTATCCCAGAGGCACTGGAACAAATGGAAGTTTTAAGAAGAGGAAAAGTAAGAATGGAGTAATACATAGACCACTCAAGAGGCAGGATAGAGGCCACATTTGAAGAAATAAAACTGAAAGAGAGAAATCAGTTGGGATATTTAAAAGGAAGAGGATGACTGTAATTAAGGAAGTAACAATGAAGATGGATGCTGGGGAAAGATGTGGGAAGTATTGAGGAGATAATGTTGACAGGACTTTGTGACTGATTAGATATTGAGAGGTGAGAAAAAAATTTTAGGATGGCCCCCAGTTTTCTGGCTTGGATGATTAGATGCTTAGTAGTGTTGTTAAACAACAGAGGGAACACAGGAGAAGGTTTAGGAGAAGACCTAGTTCAGTTTAGCATATGTTGAATCTGAAGCACTTGTGGGACCAAACAGCGATGTCTAATTGGTAATTGAATCTAGTTATCAGGAGAGTGGTCTGAGATAGGGATAGAAATCTGTGAATTGAGGCAGGGGAAGAAGTGTTTTCCCTATTCCAAGCACCCGGTGTAAAGATAAAAAGGAAGGGAAAAAAGAATGAAGCACTGTGGAGAGTACAAAGGAATGGGTAGGGGAAAGAAGGGGCAAAGGAACGTATTTAGGGAATAATAGAAGAATGAGAGCAAGGGAAGAAGAAATCTGGAAAACAGAAGGAAAACTAGGAGAAGGCAATGTCCTGGAAGTCTAGGGAGTTAAACTCTTGATGAATGTGGAGGAAAGGCTTTCTGCTACTCCGCATATCCAACCGTCAGCCTACCCTGCTAACAACTTCCCTGAAGCTTGTGTCTCTGTGGTTCTCCATTGCCATCTTCATCTTCCGAGCCCAAACCAACAACTCTCTGCTGTGACAGCCTCTTAACTGTTCTCTTGCTTCTATTCTAACCTTAAATTACAACCAGAAGACTCTAGTTAAAACAAATTATATCATGCCACTTATCTGCTTATAAACTTTTAATCACCTCCCCTTATAAGCAGGGAAAAAAATCTATATTCTATCATGACCTACAAGAACCTGCCAAATCTGTCATCCATGAGATGATCTCTCTCTAACCCATCTCATGACACTGCCTTCTTTAGTCTCCATTGTCCTTTGTTCTCTTCCTAAGATGCAGCAAGCTCTTTGCTTGCTCTTTCCTTTCCCCAAATGTTAGCATGGCTTTTCCATTCTTATTTTTCATGACTCTATTCAAATATCATATGCTCAGAGTAATCTTCCCTGACCACTCTATCCCTCCACCACTCTGTCTTCATCATCCTATTGCTTTATATTTTATTTCCTTGATATCACGTATCATAATAGGAATAAGACAGTCCTTGCCTTGTGCCAAACGCTATGTTAAGTGCTATTTCATGTATTAACTCAATCATCTCAGTGATACTATCATGTAGGTACCTGTATCCATCTGGGTTCTTTCAGGAAAATGAAGCTACTATGGGAAAATGGAATTAATATAGGAGTTTTATGTGGGAGGATCTGGAGAAGTGAAGATTTGGAGGCAGTGGCAGAAGCAGTGGAGAGCAGGGAGAAATCCACTGATCGTGGGCATATCAGGGAAGTCTTAATCACAAAGTGAGAGCTTGTAGAGAGATCTGGAATCCTGTTGTGTCTGACTGCCATGAACTTCTGAGAACAGGCCTTTGATTTACTTCTGTCTTCTA
This sequence comes from Gorilla gorilla gorilla, assembly GCF_029281585.2. Classification (NCBI taxonomy): domain Eukaryota; kingdom Metazoa; phylum Chordata; class Mammalia; order Primates; family Hominidae; genus Gorilla; species Gorilla gorilla. The sequence goes on from NC_073236.2 coordinate 120,392,581, forward strand.
AATTCACATGAGTTTCTTGTAATGGAAAATTCTAGCATGGAACTATCCAGAGAAGGGGGTTCTGGGAAGTCAGTTCTCAGCCTTAAAAGGGCCTGGTGGTAATGGCGCAAAGCCAACAACAGACAACTAACAATAGTATTGTTATCTCCATTTCTAAGCAGAAGAAATTAAGGGAAAAAAAATCATGCAGTTTTCACAAGGTCACATAACAAGTAAGGTGAAGAGTGGGATTCAAACCTAGCCATCCTGGCTGCTGGAACTTGCTCTCACCACTGTGTCATATGCCTTCAGTGTATACATTCTGTGACAACCAGGACCTATTTATCTTATCCCAAACACCTCCTACAGTACTTAATACATAGTAGGCACTCAGCAAAATCCATTAAAAAATACAGGAATGAAAACTCAGAGGTAATTGATGAGTTTATTAATTACTCAGCGTAACCAATGCCACTGTAGTGACTGAGAAAACATCAGCTCAAAATGGGTTAAAAAGTGGAGGATTAAGATGGCATATATGAGGCAGAACTAGCTTGCAGCTCCTGCTCGCATGGACAGAGAAGTATGTGAAGACTCACACTGTGAACTTGTGCTCCAAGAACTACCACAGGAACATACCAGGAAAACCAAGAGAATCCACAGACCCTTTGAAGAAACTGGATCACCACTGCAGACTTCAGTGAAATAGATAGCATAAATAAAAAACAATCACAACTTCTGGAAATCAAGAATACACTTAGAGAAATGCAAAATGCATTGGAAAGTATCAGCGATAGAATTGAACAAGTGGAAGAAAGAACTTCAGAGCTTGAAGACAAGGCTTTTGAATTAATCCAATCTGTCACAGACAATGAAAAAAGCATGAAAAAAATGAACAAAGCCTCCAAGAAGTCTGGAATTATGTTAAACATCCAAACCTAAGAATAATTGGTATCCCTGAGGAAGAAGAGAAATCTAAAAGTTTAGAAAACATATTTGAGGGAATAATTGAGGAAAATTTCCTGGCTTTGCTAGAGATCTAGACATCCAAATACAAGACGCTCAGAGAACACCTGGGAAACTTATCACAAAAAGATCATCACCTAGGCACATAGTCATCAAGTTACTTAAAGTCAAGACAAAGGAAAGAGTCTTAAGAGCTGTGAGGCAAAAGCATCAGGTAATCTATAAAGGAAATCTGCTGTCAGATTAACAGCAGATTTCTCAGCAGAAACCCTACAAGCTAGAAGTGATTAGGTACCTATTTTTAGCCTCCTTATATAAAATAATTATCAGCCAAGAACTTTGTATCCAGTGAAACTAAGCTTCATAAATGAAGGAAAGATACAGTCTTTTTCAGACAAAAAAATTCTGAGAGAATTCACCACTACTAAGCCAGTACTATAAGAACTGCTAAAAGGAGCTCCAAATCTTGAAACAAATCCTTGAAATACATCAAAATAGAACATCCTTAAAGCATAAATCTCACAGGATCTATATGAAAATAACACAATGAAAAAAAATGTATTCAGGCCACAAATAGCATGATGGATAGAATAGTACTTCACATTTCAATGCTAATATTGAATGTAAACGGCCTAAATGCTCCGCTTAAAAGATACAGAATGGCAGAATGGATAAAAATTCACCAGCCAAGTTTCTGCTGTCTTCAGGAGACTCACCTGAAACATAAGGACTAACATTCACTTAAGGTAAAGGGGTGGAAAAAGCTATTCTATGCAAATGGACATGAAAAGTGAGTTGTAGCTATTCTTATACCAGATAAAACAAACTTTAAAGCAACAGCAGTTAAAAAAGACAAAGGGGGACACTATTCAACAATAAAAGAACTAGTCAAACAGGAAAATATTATATATATATATATATATGCACCTAACACTGAAGCTCCCAAATTTATAAAACAATTACTACTAGACCTCAAAAAAAATGAGATAGATGGCAACACAATAATAGTGGGGAACTTCAATACTCCACTGACAGCACTAAACAGGTCATCAAGACAGAAAGTCAGCAAAAAAACAATGGACTTAAACTATACCCTACAACAAATAGACTTAACAGATATTTACAGAACATTCTACGAAATAACTGAAGAATATACATTCTATTCATTAGCACATGGAATGTCCTCCAACACAGACCATATGATAGGCCACAGAATGAGTCTCAGTAAATTTAAGAAAATCAAAATTATGGCCGGTGCAGTGGCTGACGCCTATAATCCCAGCACTTTGGGAAGCTGAGGTGACCGGGTCACCTGAGGTCAGGAGTTCAAGACCAGCCTGGCCAACATGGCAAAACCCCACCTCAACTAAAAACACAAAAATTAGCTGGGCATGGTGTCACATGCCTGTAATCCCAGCTACTTGGGAGGCTGAGGCGGGAGAATCACTTGAACCAGGGAGGCAGAGGTTGCAGGGGGCTGAGATCATACCATTGCACTCCAGCCTGAGCAACAAGAGTGAAACTCTGTCTCAGAAAAAAAAAAAAGGAAAATCAAAATTATATCAAATACTCTTTCAGACAAAACTGGAATAAAATTGGGAATCAACTTTAAAAGGAACCCTCAAAACCACGAAAGTACATGGAAATTAAATAACCTGCTCCTGAATGATCATTGGGTCAACAATGAAATCAAGACGAAAATTAAAAAATTCTTTGAACTGAACAATAATAGTGATACAATCTATCAAAACCTCTGGGATACAGAAAAAACAGTGATAAGAGGAAAGTTCATAGCATTAAATGTCTACATCAAAAGTCTGAAAGAGCACAAATAGACAATCTGAGGTCACACCTCTTGGAACTGAAGAAACAAGAACTATCCAAACCCAAACCCAGGAGAAGAAAACAAATAACAAAGATCAGAGCAGAACTAAATGAAATGGAAACAAACAAACAAAAAATACAAAAGATAAATGAAACAAAAAGCTGGTTCTTTGAAAAGATAAACAAAATTGATAGACCAATAGTGAGATTAACCAAGAAAAGAAGAGAGAAGATCCAAATAAGCTCAAATAGAAACAAAATGAGAGCTATTACAACTGATACCACAGAAATACAAAAGATTATTCAAGGCTACTATGAATACCTTTATGCACATAAACTAGAAAACCTAGAGGAGATGGACAAATTTCTGGAAATATACAACCCTCCTAAATTAAAACAAGAAGATGTACTAAGTAGAATCTCTGGACAGACCAATAACGAATAGTGAGATTGAAATAGTAATTTAAAAATTGCCAATGAATGAAAGTCCAGGACTAGATGGATTCACGGCTGAATTCTATCAGACATTCAAAGAACAATTTGTACCAATGCTATTGACACTATTCAAAGAGAGAAAGAGGGAATTCTCCCTCAATCATTCTATGAAGCCAGTATCACCCTAATACCAAAATGAGAGAAGGACATAACAAGAAAAGAAAACTACAGACCAATATCTTTGATGAACATAGATGCAAAAATCCTCAACAAAATACTAGCTAACTGAATCCAACAGCATAACAAAAAGATAATTCACCATTATCAAGTGGGTTTCATACCAGGGATGCAGGGATAGTTTAACATATGTAAGTCAATAAATGTGATATGCCACATAAACAGAATTAAAAATAAAAATCACATAGTTTTCTCAATAGATGCAGAAAAAACATTTGACAAAATCCAGCATCACTTTATGATTAAAACCCTTGCAAAATCAGCATAGAAGAGACATACCTTAAGGTAATAAAAGCCATCTATGACAAACCCACAGCCAGCATTATACTAAATGGGGAAAAGTTGAAAGCATTCCCACTGAGAACTGGAACAAGACAAGGATGCCCACTTTCACCACTTCTATCCAACATAGTACTGGAAGTTTTAGCCAGAGCAATCAGACAAGAGAAAGAAATAAAGCGCATCCAAATCAGTAAAGAGGAAATCAAACTGTTGCTGTTTGTTGATGATATGACTGTATACATAGAAAACTCTAAAGACTCATCCAAAAAGCTCCTAGAACTGGGAAATGAAGTCAGCAAAGTTTCAGGATACGAAATTAATACAAATCAGTAGCTCTGCTATACACCAACAGTGAGCAAGCTGAGAATGAAATCAAGAATGCAACCCCTTTTACCATAGCTGGAAAAAAATACTTAGGAATACATATAATCAAGGAGGTGAAAGATCTCTACAAGAAAAACTACAAAACACTCCTGAAAGAAATCATAGATGACACAAACAAATGGAAACACATCCCTTGCTCATGGATGGGTAGAATCACTGTTGTGAAAATGACCATACTTCCAAAAGCAATCTATAAATTCGATGCAATTCCCATCAAAATACCATTATCATTGTTCACAGAACTAGAAAAAAAATTCTAAAACTTTTATGGAACCAAAAAAGAGCTCACATATCCGAAGCAAGACTAAGCAAAAAGAACAAATCTGGAGCCTCACATTACCCGACTTCAAACTATACTATAAGGCCATTGTTACAAAAACAGCATGGTACCAGTATAAAAATAGGCATATAGACCAATGGAACAGAATAGAAAACCCAGAAATAAAAGTCAAATTCTTACAGCCAACTGATCTTTGACAAAGCGAACAAAAAAAAAATAAATAAAAGGGGGCAGGACACGCTATTCAACAAATGTTGCTGGGATAATTGGCAAGCCACATGTAGAAGAACGAAACTGGATCCTCATCTCTCACCCTATACAAAAATCAACTCAAAATGGTTCAAAGACTTAAATCTAAGACCTGAAGTCATAAAGATTCTAGAAAATAACATCACGAAAGCCTTTCTAGACATTGGCTTAGGCAAAGACTTCATGACCAAGAACCCAAAAGCAAATGTAACAAAAACGAAGATAAATAGATGGGACTTAATTAAACTAAAAAGCTTCTCCACAGCAAAAGAAATAATCAATAGAATAAACAGACAACCTACAGAGTGGGAGAAAATCTTCACATTCTATTCATCTGACAAGGGACTAATATCCAGAATCTACAAATAACTCAGATCATCAAGGAAAAAACAATCCCATAAAAAAGTGGGCTAAGGACATGAATAGGAAATTCTCAGAAGAAGATATACAAATGGCCAACAAGCGTATGGAAAAATGCTCAGCATCACTAATTATCAGGGAAATGCAAATCAAAATCACAATGCAATACCACTTTACTCCTGCAGGAATGGCCATAATCAAAAAATCAAAAAATAATAGATGTTGGTGTGGATGTGGTGAAAAGGGAACACTTTTACACTGTTGATGGGAAAGTAAACTAGTACAATCACTATGGAAAACAGTGTGGAATTTCTTTAAGAACTAAAAGTAGATCTACCGTTTAATCCAGCAACCCCACTACTAGATATTTTCCCAGAGGAAAAGAAGTAATTATACAAAAAAGATACTTGTACATGCATGTTTACAACATCAAAATTTGCAATTGCAAAAATATGGAACCAGCCCAAATGTCCCATCAATCAATGTGTGGATAAAGAAAATGTGATGAGAATACTACTCATCCATAAAAAAGAACAAAATTATCTGCAGCAACCTGGATGGAATTGGAGACGGTTATTCTAAGTGAAGTAACTGAGGAATGGAAACCAAACATTGTACGTTCTCATGCATATGTGGGAGCTAAGCCATGAGGACACAAAGGCATAAGAATGATACATTGTACTCTGGGGACTTAGGGGAAAGGGTGGGGGTGGCAAGGGATAAAAGACTACACATTGGGTACAGTATATACTACTCAGGTGATGGGTGCATCAAAATATCAGAAATCACCACTAAAGAACTTATTCATGTAACCAAACACAACCTGTTCCCCAAAAACCTATTGAAATAAAAAATTTAAAAATTAAAAAAAGCAGCAAAAGAGTGAATGGAGGTGAATATGCATGGACAGAGACAAATAGACTTTCAGGTAATTTGGTGCTATATAAATGTTATGTTTTCATAGTATGGGTTCATTCCTACAAATCTCTTTATTATGACAATATGACAATTACCAGAGGCATATTTTCTCACTATATAATTGGTTATATACTACTCTAGTAACGCTCTAGGACTTTGAATACATCTTATCACCATTATTATCCATTATCCTGAGAGAAGCTCTAGCTTCTTCACAAGAGATAACCAGTTTCTCCAACAGTTATATATGCAAGACTATTTTCTCTTTTATCACAATTATTTTATCTTTTCCTTTATTTCTTTTCTTTTTACACTTTTCAGTGTAGTTCACGTATGTTAAGTATTCACTTGGTGGAGATACATATGTGTGTGTGTCGGAGGTACACATACTACTGACCAAGATATGCAAGATGTAGAACATTTCAGCCCTCTGGGAGGCTCCCTTGTGCCTCTTCCAAATCAATACCTCTATTCTATTTTATCCTGCTTCTTTTGCTAAACCTGGTGTTTCTGAAATTAATTAATGTCATAATGTATAGCTTGTTCTTTATATTGCTGTTATTTCTTTACAATCTGCTACAAAATATTGCTACTTATTTTTCTGTGTTATTGTTAGTGGTTAGTTATTTTTATATTTTTGGTTATTATAAATAAATCACCTATGAACATTCTATTATATGAGTTTTGGTGGTTATATATGTTTATTTCTCTTGCATATATAACTAGGAATGGAATTTATGGATCATAAGGTGTGCATATGTTTAGTTTTAGTAGATACTACCGCAGTGTTCTCCAAAGTGATTGTACTAATTTAAACTCTTACCAACAATAAGGAGAGTTCCAGTTGTTTCACATCCTCAGCAACACTTTTAATTATTAGACTTTTTTGCTTCAAAGAATGCACATAGGAAAATAGGATTAATACATAGAAAAAAATAGCTAAAATACAAAGTGCTGTGTGATGAGCGTACGATGGGACAAAAATTAAGGAACTGCAGATATTCCCAGACCTTATCCCTTGTCCAGAACTCTGAGGATAATCTTGCAATTGCTGACCCAGTATTCCCCTTCTTACTATATTTACATATTTAATGAAGATATAATTTTCATAAATAAAGTGCACAGATCTCAAATGATAGTTGGATGAGTTTTGGCAATTAGGTACATCTGTGCAACTTCTTCTCAAAACGAGTGACATAATATATTCTTCACCATCCAAAGTTATCTCATATCCCTTTCCAATCAATCTCCTCCCTTAAAACTTGCCAACAGAGGCAATCACTTTTTAATTTCTGTTACCAGCCATTTGCACTTTCCCAAACTTCTGCAGATGTCCCATGGGGAAAATCAGTTGTATGTTTGGGGCTTGACTAGGATTCCAATCCTTCAACATTGTCAGCATGACTATCAAAACTCTGAGGGTTTTTTCCCCCCTTTAGTAAAGTACCTCTACCTTGGCTAGCTCCCATGATTGGCAAATGCTGCTAAGGTAGAAAATGACCAGCATTTGCCCACTTTCTGTAAAAAGGATATTTTCTTCTTTGGAAATTTAGGCAATTTAGCCATTTTTGCTTCTACAGTTGTCTGATGCCTCTAAAAATATTATCTTTGAATCTTTGTCAATTTTTTCCTTAATCATTGCAGCAGAAATGTTGAGCTATTACATTCTACTGCCTCCTACTTGAAAGTGGACACTTATTTTCTTTTTAAAAACTATCTTAAAAGAATTTATCAACAAGTACTTATTGGTCACTTGTTTTATTCTTAACACCGTGCTGTGAGAGTTAGAAAAAGAATCTAAGCCGACGATCCTTAACCAAGGTAGCTGACATCCATTTAAGAAGAAAAAACGTAGCCAAGTGAAACTGTAAGAAAGCATAACAGCAACGTCAAATATAACAGGAAAGTCTGTAACTTTAGTTAGGTCATTTTGTCTTCCAGGTCTCCTTTCCACAATTGTGAGCAAGAGATCTGATTCCGATTTGTGATTATCAAACATTTGTGTTGAACACACTGAGCCAGATGATGGGGCTGGCCACTAAGTAGCTGCCCAGGATATCAATCTAAATGAGGTGTAAAAACAGCAATGGAAATATAATAAGATGGAGAAAACACAATTTATCAGAACCTCACTCAGGAAGGGTACTGCCTGTGATCTTAGAGTAAGCCGTTTGGGATATTGGGTGAGATTTCCAAGGAGAATGCTTAAGAAAGAACAGATGGAGGATAAACTCTTCTATGGAGAGGGAAGCTGGTTTACCACAGAGTTTTTATTCTGTAAAACGGCAAGTTTGGGTTCCATCCAAGATGCCTGGCACAATAGAGGGGAGGCTGAGGCTCTAACAGCCCTATTTTTCTGTCCCCTCATGCAGCTTTCAGTATTTCTACATGAATGATGAGCATATAGTTTAAAAGTATAGTCTAAATGAGACCACATTCGTATTAGCTCTGCATGCTCAGCCTAGTTCTCTAGTAAATAACTCCTTTATAAATGAGGTTGCACGTAGAACCCCAGTACAAAAACACGAAACAGAAATCACCTGGTTAAATTATACACAAGGGTGTGGGGCTTTGTCTGCTCAGCTTCCCTTAAAACCTGCTGATAAAATTTTACCAAATCTTAGGTCTTAGTGGAATACTCTTTGAAAACTACTGAGATGATTTCCACCTTTTTTTTTTAACCACTGATGTTCTCTGATTCTGTGATAAGGTATAGACATCTGGAGAATCAGACTGTAATACTTCACTTCTTAGATTCTAATCTGTCATTTATGAATATTAATGCTATTAATTATTTGATGTAATATCAGATGTTTTGAGAAAAATAAAACATGTACATGTTAAATGTACAATTATCCCTTACATTTTATTTTCTCTCTTTTTTTTATATTCTGAAAGCTTTCCTGAACTTCTTGTGGCCCTTCTATTAAATAATGTTTTTATTTCTATGAACTCTTTCCTTTTCTTTTACTATGTATTTTTTTAGTCACCTGTTCTTGTTTTCTGGATGTCCACTCTTCTTACAGCTCTTGGACACTATTAATTAGAATTCTCTTGATGTTTGTTTCTCTTTTCTAGGGTATCCAATGTTTGCTTCTCAGTTCTTTCTTCCATCCTATTCCTTCTTTTCTGAACAGCTGGTTCTCTGCAAGTTTTCCAGGAGCCTTGATTGTAATTCATATTTAAGCATGAAAGACTGTTGATTAGTAAAGGCAGATGACGTGGTTTCCTCTGTTGCTTCAGGTGCCCCTCCACAGGGAGACAGCAATTTGAATTCAGGGTGTGCTGACTGCCAGGCTTCACCTCAGTCAGGCTGCCCTGTCTCTTCCTCTGCTGGGCCACAACGAAGAGAGCCAGCTTTGAGGGACCAACTTTCATGTAGGTGCAAATTATTCCCAAGCAGGTTGCTTAATTCCTTTGGGAGCATTTCCCAGGCCTTCATGGGGGAAGACACTGCTGTGGCATGGGGCAGAGAGAGTGGAGAAGGGATTATCTCCTGACCCAGCAGAATTCCACAGGTGGCTCTTTACTCATCATCTCAATTTCTGCCCCTTCTCCCATTCTCTCTACATTGCTTATTCCAAAATATTATACAGGAAAAACTTATGTGGTGGTCTTCCTCCTAAGCATTTCCTGAGCTGGAACCTCCTCCTGCATCCAGTGTTAGTAGGCAGTATAAGCCTGTTGTTCAAGATTTTCTAAATGGCTGTAACTCCCATTCTTGGTGCTTTTTTATGGCTTTATATCCTTGTGCACTTTACTGTGATAGCATACTAAAGATGGGGCAGCTAGAAAGCTCTGGGTGCAAGCAACAGGAGATGTATTGCTGGTAGAGAATTTAAACACAATAATAAAACCAACTGAAAGGAAGTCTGGTTTTTATAATCACCAAGGTCAGTGATAACTGGCCTCCTCCAATCCCCCGACCAAAAAACCCACTTTCTTTGATCTAAGTTCTAAATAATTGCTTTGGTTACTGTAGAGTTTTAATAATATATATGTGTATCAGAAAAAAACCACAGTTTTTACTGCTTATTCTTTAACAACACTGAATTCTACAGTGAAGCTAATTTGGAAATTTCCCAGTTACACAGTTGACCCCAACACAAATAAGCGTAAATTTTACTGCTTGTTCTGTAACAAACATTGGATTCTACAGAGAAGCTAACTTGGAAATCTTCCAGTTACATAATTGACTTCAACACAAAGGGATTCAGCTACCTATGTTTGTTTCAAGAGTAAGTTCTTAAAGATTTGGAAGCATTCAAGCTCACTTTCGGAAGCATTTGTATCTCCAATCCCTATGGTGCTACCTATGCTTGCGTTGAAAAGAGTAGATTTGAAATGAACAATGACAGTGCAGTGATGATAAAGAAGAAACAGAACTTGAATTACTTCCATTATCTCATTTTATTTGATAATTTTGAGTTTTATTTGTGTTTAAATTGAAAACAATGATCAACAGACCAAATAGCTGTAATATTTTTGTGGTAAGTACTAATTTTAGTTCATACATGATTTATTTCACTAAGTATTTTTAAATGAAAATTTTTGTATATAAAGTAAACCTTTGTTTCAAACTGTGGAACAAATTAATGAAATAACGATTAGTACTGAAAGCAATTTTGTCATAAAAAGGGAGTATTAAAAGATGATGCATCTGGGTGTCAAATGACTGTATGTCGCTGCTTTTTGTCATTTCCGTGGGTTGGGGGAAGGAAGGAAGTCAACGCATGTGTTCAGTCTGCCATTTTGAACGAGTAGTGCAGGTACCATAAGAAATTAGAGAACTCAAGAGGTTAAATAACTTGTTTAAAGCAAGGTTTAAGTCAGTAGTGGAGCTTATGTCCCACTCTCATTACTTTTAGTCAAACTAGTCATTGCACTTTGTGTGATTAGTCAGCCTGTGAAGGATATCCATACACGTTCAGCTTTCCCAGTCCGTTTGCACTGAGCACAAGTCCCGTTCCTCATTATGACTTCTCCTAAGGCTGTTTCAGCTCAGACTCCTCTCAAGCCTCACATACCTTATACTTCATCTAGTGCTTTTCATATTACACCTGTGTTTTGCTTCCACCTGGGCTGTAATCTCTTTAAGGGTAGGAACCATATTTAATGGATTGCTCTATCTCTTTGCAGCACAGAGCCTACTTCCTGTAGGTTTCCAGGAATAGTTGCTGATAGAGATGGTTATGGTAAGGTTGGAAAGAAAGGCTAACCCTCAATGGTGACTTACTTTGAACATGGATTTTTACAAAAGGTCAATTCATTTGGAAACAAGTCTGAAAAATGAACTCTGAACTCTCGGTGTTTTTTACTTTTTAGTCAAAAGTAAAGCATGATTACAAAGCAATGAGATTTCCTGATAGCTTCATTTACACAGTGGTTCCAGAGGAATTTCCAGAAGTATGATCCAGACGCATTCTGTGCTATGGCAAAGTCATTCACATGTGCATCTAGCCTCCTTCAGAAGGCTGACTCTGAAAGATAACACTTACTGGATCTGCTGGTTTAGTTACCTAAATATCCTGAGGTGATACTATTTTCCTAAAGCACTAAGTCATATTAAAGGCATTGGTTCAATCATCTGAAACATTATCAGAGATTAAAAGAAAACTGGATTTGACAAGAGAGTAACAGTTTGCTCCCTCTCTCCTTAGGAGAAAGTTCTGAATTTGTTGTCTTCACAGCCAGGGCATTGTTGTTATCAGACACCTTCTGTTAAACGTTACTCAATTTCAATTCCAGAGAGAAATAAAAAAGGGTAAGAGAGCTGTGGCCGAGAGCACGGTACCTTATATCATCAAGATCTGTGTTTTTTTTTTTAATCCAGAAAGACAATTTAACAGATTGAGGAAGTTGTGGGAGAAGAGATAGCTATATAAATACAGTCCCAAACAAAAGACCTTTCATTTAGAAAGATAAGACTGTGTTTGCACAGAATCAAAGTTTACCAAGTCATGATTGAATGGAGAGGATAAGTTGAGGCTTGTTTAACAAATGCAAATATTGAATATTCAAGAATGGCAAGTTTAGAATAAATGTAAGGTGTGTATTATTTCAGCAGAGGGAGGTAAATACACTTCTGGAACTCATTTAGCCTCAAAGGTGGTACTGGCTAAAATACAAGTAGATTGCAAAGTGCTTACAATCCATTCAGAGATGATAGGTATAGCATGGATTATTAAGGGAAGCCAGAGTGATCGAACCTTTCCCTGACTTCTGAGGCTGATACTGACCGTGACATGCTGGCCCTCCAGGACTCACTCTTGGGGTCATCATCAGAGACAGTCAGTTGGACTGCAGAATCAAGGGACTGGCCCAGGGGCACAATTCTGATGTTCTCATGTTTCATCTCACTGAGCTAAATATTAACTTTCGGCCTGTAGTGTCTGTCACCAAGTCATCTGTCTTGGTAAATGCTGTTGGAGTCTCAGCATTGTGAGAAGGCAATGAATTTTCCCTGCTGACAGTGAGAATATCCACACCAAGCTGCCATAGAGATTTCTGCTTCCCACAATGTTTATGACAGTAAATTAGGCTACAGAGTGCACTGAAGGTTGTTTACATAACCCCGATAGCTGGTATATTTGTCAGTCCCACTCCGTGGGCTGTGACTTCAGTAGAGCCAGATAATGTTTAAAATATAAGGCTATAGTAATGCATGAAATTATGAGTGCTTTATAAGAACTCTGATTATAAACACTTGTTTATTTGGACCTTTTGCTTGGATCTCATATATTTTCTTTCCCCCTCTTTTTTCTTTTTTGGATTGGATCTGTGTCCCCACCCACATCTCATGTTCAGTTGTAATCTCCAGTGTTGGAGATGGGATCTGGTAGAAGGTGATTAGATCATGAGGGTGGATCCTTCATGAATGATTTAGTACCATCCTGTCCATCCTTTTGGTGCTGTTCTTGTGATAGAGTGCTTACTAGATCTGGCTGTTTAAAAGTGTGTGGCACCTCCCATCCTCTCTTTTCCTCCTGCTCTGGCCGTGTAAGACGTGCCTGCTTTCCTTTCGCCTTCCACCATGACTGAAAGTTTCCTGAGGCCTCCCCAGAAGCTGAGCAGAAGCCACAATGCTTCCTGTACAGCCTGCAGAATGCTGAACCAATCAAACCTCTTTTCTTTATAAGTTACGCAGTCTCAAGTATTTCTTTATAGCAGTGCGAGAATGGACTAATACAGTTCTAGTATTATCTTTCCATTTTTCTCTGGTTTCATTGTTAGTTTCAATTCTGTACCCAAACAGAGTAGCTTGGGCTTTTTCTTTTAAACTTATTATGAGTCCTAGCCCTGTCTCTCTACAGAGCCATTTTCCTAGGAAAGTCAGTGACACAAATTGGCCACATATGCAGATAATTTTCAACTCTCTAGATCTCACCCTAACTCTTTGCCTTGTGTCCAGACTTTTGGTTCAGCTTTATGCTTCCACTTACCTTGTTCAGTCTTTAGCAGAAAATCTCGTTTTATAAGACTTGATTGCAAAATAGAGACCGTTGCATAAAGCAATCACCACTGAGTGTCATTCCAATCAAAATAGAAGCTTTCAGGAAATATTCACTTTTGGAACTTGTGTGTGTAGCCCTCATTTGCAGTAAATTTTGTCCTTTGATACTGGAATCCGATTTTTCAAAAGAGCTAAAGTTATCTGGTTTCAAAAAAAATTTGATGGTAAAGTAGCCCTAACAGATTGTACTTCATAAAATTTTTATTTTCATCAAGCTAAAAATCTGTTTTCTTATATATTTAATTCATTTTATATAATTTCATGGCCACTTTTTTCCCAGAACTACAAGAAGAGTTCCTGATACAGAAGTAAATGATACAAAGAAAACGTTATTAAGATAACTGTTTGGTCTGGAGGGAAATTTTGATTTCTTGGCTCCAACAATCCTTTATATCCACTTTAATGGCTTTCAGCAGGTGAAGACTAATTAGTAGATTATGAATTTTAAATGTAGTGGTCACTACCTGCAATGTTTTGTTTATTTTGTTTTGTTTTTTGATGGTGCAGAATAAATAGAAGAGAATAGAATAATATAGAATAGAATAGGATTCCAGTTCTGCTTAGGATATAGAAAGTCACAAGAAAACTCTGTTCCTATCCTACCAATAAGAAAAGCTGAATAGTAAAAAACAACAAAAATAATTTTCTTGAATCCGCAATAGAGTTGAGGTCACTGGGTAACAAGGTGAACTGAATTATTCAAAGTGCACCAAAGGTAACTATAGTAATAAAAAGCCCCAATCCAGATCACTTAGATTAAATCAACTCCCCATAATGCCTGATAGAAAAAGAACTACATCCATTTCTGTGTTCAAATATTTTAAAACTCAGTCAGTATTGTTCTAAGCATAATGTTTGGCTTTTGATTACAAAAATTATAAAACCCCTAAAAACTAACCCATTGTGAAGAGACAAATCAGTAGAGATGATATAGATGCTGGAACACTGACCTTTAAAAATACTTATGATTGATATTTATTAATGATATTGACAACTGGAGAAGGTAGACGACATGCAAGAATAGATTTAGAATTTCAGTAACGAGATAAAAACTACATACATAAAAGATACGATAAGCAGGTTGGTCACAGCTGAAGAAGAATGAGTGAACTAGAAGTTAGAACAATAGAAGTTATCTAAGCTTAAACACAAGAGAAAAAAACAGGTGGTGGTAGAGAGGACAAAGCATCTGAGAGGTAAGAATTGTGGGGCAACATCAAAAGTCTAACGTATGTGTAGCTGGAGTCCCAGATAGAGAAAAAACAGGAGAGCAGAAAAAAATATTTGAAGAGATCATGGGCAAGCCTTTTCCAAAATCGATGAAATGTAATAAACCAAAGATCCGAACACTTTATAATGTGTATGCACTTAATAGCAAACACCTACAGGACTGAAGCAAGAAGTCCACAATTATAGATGGAAATTTCAATACTTCTCACACAGGAATTGATAGAACAAATACACAAAAAATTGTAAGAATATAGGAGACATGAACTGCACTATCAACCAACTTCAGCAAATTGACATTTATAGAACACTTCACCCATCAGTAATAGAATACATATTCTTTTCAAGTACACATGGAACATTCATTAAGAAGCACTATCTTCTGGGCCATCAAACAAAGCTCAACAAATTTTAAAGAACTGAAATTATATGTATTAGGCCATTCTTGCATTGCTGTGAAGAAATACTTGAGATTGGGTAATTTATAAAGAAAAGAGGTTTAATTGGCTCATGGCTCTGCAGGCTGTAAAGGAAGCATAATGCTGGCATCTACTTCTGGGGAGGCCTTGGGAAGCTTACAATCATGGCAGAAGATGAAGCAGGTGTCTCACATGGTGGGCGCAGGAGCAAGTGCAAAGGGGAAGGTGCTACACGCTTATAAATGGCCAGATCTAATGAGAACTCACTCACTATCTCAAGGACAGCACAAGGGGTTGGTGCTAAACCATTCATGACAAATGCACCCCCATAATCCAATCACCTTCCACCAAGCCCCACCTTCAATAATGGGAATTACATTTCAATATGAGATTTGGGTGGGGACACATCTGAAGTATATAATTATGTAAAGTACTTTTTTCTGCAGAAGGGATTTAAACTAGAATCAATAACAGAAAGCTATTAAAAAGAAGCCAGGCACACTGGTGCATGCCTGTAATCTCAGCTACTTAGGAGGCTGAGGTTGGAGGCTTGCTTGAGCCCAGGAGTTCAAGGTCAGATAGCAAGACCCGATTTCAAAGGTATTGCAATAATTTCTTCAACATTCTGCAATCATTAATGATCAGCCTTATTATCATCATATATAATAGATGATAAAAATAACACTTGTGTGGCAAAGAGAAAATTGCTCGTACAGTTGCTGACAATCATTTCTCTTATATATTGATGCTGTGTGTACAATCTTTGATAAATTACCTGGTAAATAAAAAACTGTATTTCTCAGTGTTATCATTTACCTTATATAATTCTATTGTTAAAGAACATTTCAAAGCAATGTTTATTACATCATGATACTTAAGTATAGATTCCACAATCCAATCTGATTAATGTCCTGATATTTGCAACACTTTTAATTTAGGTGGGATAAATGTGGCAAGATAATTTTATAAAAGAGTTGTGTAGTTGTGTAAGTTTAACCTAAATTACAATTCATTTAACCTTGATTTTAATTTCCTCCTAGAATTAGGAAGAAAAAATGGTGGTCAACATATATTAAGGCAAAAATATATTGGAAAGTATATAGAAATTACTAAAATGCTTAGAGTCTATTAATAATGGTACAATTTCAAAGGACTACAAATATATATAATAAATATTGAGAATTCTTCAAAATTCTGCAATCGTCATGAATATATTTTAAAATACATGAAATGATTTTTAATTTAATGATTTTAGTTTCTTTGAAATTTAATCTTAAAGGAATTTTACCAAATAACTAGATTGTGGAAATATTTTGTTCAGAGATTGTTGTTAACTGTTTGTATTTACTATACAATTCTAAAGTTCTTTGGTTTTTGGAAGAGAAAGTATTAAAGAGGGCATAGAAACTCACAAATGAGATTCACATTTTCAGTTGTAAAGAAATCTCACTTGGAAAATATTTTTAAAGATGTTATATGGGTAACAAAATTGGCTACTTAACTGATATTTTAAGCAATCTTAACAAATATAATTTAAAACTACAGGGAAAACCAATGCTATATTTCAACAAGTTAAGAGGTTCCAAAAAATGTTGTTATGGCAAGCAAGACTCAAAAATAGTCACCCTAGTTGCTATGTTTTCCCAACATTGCTATAACATATTGAAAAGAATGCTATTAATGAAGCCAGTTTGAATAAAATAAATTCAGAGATATTGTTACATTTCACTTCTTTGTTTCAAACTTTCAATCACTACTTTCCAGAAGGGAAATTTGAAACATTGAAGAAGAAAGTTTTCTATGCAAACCTTGAATTAATTATTTATTTAAACTTGATCGACGAAAAATAAAATAAATCATTATATCTAAGCTCTTCCTTACACCAAAGAATATTTATACAATAGAGTTTACCATTGTTTTGGATTAAGATTATAGGAAAATTTCTATTGCTAAGTAGAAAAAGTGTATATCTATAATTGCCATTCACACAATGAATTGCCACTCACAAAGTTTATATCATCTTGTATAAACTAAGATTTTCAACACTGAATTCATTAAAAAACGAAAGAAAATAATAGCCTCAAAACTGTACCAGGGGTCTTCTGCTTCTGATTAAGGTAAAATAACAGACTAGATTTACCATTCCACTTGAAACAACTAAAAAATAAAAATTACATAAATAGATGAAATAATGATTTTTAAGAAATTGGATATCAGATAATGAAGGGCAATAATCTCTGAGATATAATAAACAAATGATGTGAGCCTTATAAGTAGCCACAGTGCATGAAGAGGCGACCCAGGCAGTACCCATTGGTCTCCCTGAGTTGAAGAGACAGAGCTGAGATGCCAAGGCTGCTAGAGTTCACAGAGTAGAATACCAAAGAAGGGAGAACCTGATGAAGAGATAATGCAGAGATTTGCAGAGGGTCCTTCTTGAATATGGAGCAGAGTACTGAGTCTGTTCCCCTCAGCAAAACTGGAAAAACCTCTTAACTCACAGGGCATTGACTAGAACTCTCAAAAAAGTCTTGTCTCAGTTGTGGGAATTAATAGCCTGAAGCTAGATCCAGCTCTCGTCCCACCTAATGAGTCTCAAAAGCAAGGTCTGAAAGAATCATGAGGCTGACAAATAAACTAATTTTGTTTCAGAACAATAATCAAGAATGTTTATAGAAATACAATAATATCCATCACCTAACGAAGAAAAATGCACTGTGTGGCATCTAATGAAAATGTACCAGGCATGCAACAACAACAACAACGAACTAGGAAAATAGAACTCATAACGAGGAGAAACATAAATCAATTGAAATGGACCCAGACTGACACAGACCTTAGAATTACCAGCAAAGGACATAAAATAAATTATTATAACTGCATTTATACTCAATAGACATGCAAATTATAGAATGAAGATCCAAATCAGCCTTTCAGAAGTTAAAATTATAATGGCTATGGTAAAAATACACTGTATTAAGTTAACTGCAGATTAGATGTTACAGAAGACTAGATTAGTGAACATGAAGACGTAACAACAGAAATGATCCAAAATTAAATAGAAAAAAAGGCTAAAAGTAAAATGAAGTATCAGTGAGTTGTAGGAAAACTCCAAAGAAGTGAGCATCTGTGTAATTGGAGCTATGAAGTAGAAAGGAGACAGAAGTATTTGAAGCAATCATGGCTGAATACTTCCCAAATGTAATAGAAACTCTAAAGCCATTTATTTAAGATTTCAATAAACCCCAAGCTTGAGAAATATTATAATAGCATAGTTCAAAAGCAGTGATTAAGAAAAAAATCTTAAAAGCAGCCAGAAGACACATAGGAAGAAAGACTAGACAGATTTCTTATCAGAAACTTGTCTTCATCAGCAAGAAGACACTGGAACAACATAAAGACAAACCAAAACAAAACCCCAACTACCTGTTAACCTAGACTTATATATCTAGTAAAAATATCTTTAAAAAATACCCCCCCCCAAAAAAAGACTTTTTCAAATATGCAAAACCTGAAACACTTAATCACAGTGGACCTGCACTACAAGACACATTTAACAAAATTCTTCAGACCTAAGATAAATGGTACTAGATAGAAAGGGAAGTCTACACAAAAGAATGAATAGCCCATAAAATGGTAACCACATATGATTTTTTCCTGTTATCTAAATCTCTTTAAATAATTCTTGACTGTTTAAAAATAATAACAACATAGTGTGATGTTTATAATAGGTATAAAAGTAAAATGTATGACAATAGCACAAAGGCCAAGAAGGAAGAAATGGAAGTAAACTATTATAAAGTCCTCTTACTATACATGAAATGGTATAATATCTCTTGAAGGTAGAGTGTAATAAGTTCATATGTATGCTTTGAACCCTCAAGCAACCACTGAAATGAAAAAGACAAAAAAGTTATAGCTAATAAGCTAACAAAGGAAATATAATTGAATAATTTACAAAATTCAAAAACTAGAAACAACCAAATGTCCATAACTAAGTTAATGGATAAGAAAATTGTGTTATGTCTATTAATGGAATAATTCTCAGCAATAAAGAAGGAATCATTGAAACATAAGACAACATAGATGAATCAGAAAATAATTATACTGAGCAGCTAAATATTGAGAATACATTGAAATATCCATTTATTAAGAGGTTTGGGTCCTGTTACTCTTCTTTCAACGTCCTTCACACTATATATAGGAAAACACAAGCCAGGATGCAAACATCCCAGGGTTGTAAAACAATCTTTGATAATGGTCTTTTGGGGAGTGGTGAGGTTCTGCGTTTTGTGTTCTAATCTTACATTTGCCATTAACTAGTTTTGGGGCAGTGGGAAAGTCATTTTCTTTATTGGCTTTTCTTCTGCATTTGTATTAATAACATAAGGGGATTATAAGAGGTTTAAGGCCCCATCAGCTATGAGTCACTAAACCACAACAGGTCTTGTAAATCCAGACACAGAACTGAACTATAGAACGGTTGGGACCCCAAATCAGGTGTTTTCGTGTCACACACTTCACTTATTTTTTCTTGTAGTTGATTGCACACTTATTTTGTTTCTCTTACCAGCCAAGTGTTTCTGAGAGTCAGGGCAGCTCTGCTCTTCCCTTCCTCACCCAGCTCTGTGCTTCGATGATGATCCGGTCTAAGGTAACATTGGCTGACTTGATTAACTCATGAAAAATAGGGGTAATATAAGCACTGAGTGTCTCCTCTGCAATTGTGCTGCAGTGTTGTGCAGTTTGAGAGGACTAGAATAGGAGTCAGGAGACTTGGGCTTTAGTCTGAGTTACCTAGTCTCAGTTTCCTCATCCATAAAATAACTCCTGGTGTATTCATTGCAGTGAGTGGTTGTTAGAATCAGATAGGATGATGGATGTGAAGGCATTTTGTAAAATGTAAATCATTCTGCAGAATTAAGGGAAGACTATTATTTCTAAATGTGAATTTGCAAAGAAACACCAGCTGAAGTAGCTAAGACTTTAACATGGGGCTGCTCTTGAGCTAACTCAAAGTGGGTGCCAGAGGCGACTTTGGCTTTGCTTTTTATGTAACCAAAGGGAATGATTCATTAGCTGCTGTTACGAGGCCTATATATGTAGCACCACCTGGGTGTGTGGTCAACAGTGCCAACATTATTTGGTCACCTGAATTTGTGGGAAATACCTGGAGGACATCACTTGTACCTGGTGGGTGGTGATAGAAAACTTCCTTCTGAAGGACGAGATTAGGTCTGATGCTGATATCTTTTAGAAACCCTGTTGAAAGTGAATGAGTGAAAGTTAGAGCATGCCTTCCCCAGGTCCTGGAGAAGAATGTCTTGCAGCCTGCAATACAGGCAGAGTTGGGTCCATTCTACTCCCAAGGTGCCCCATTCAGGTCTGGATTTGCAACATTATACTGTGATTAGCTTCTGCTTTTGCTCTACCCAATTAACCATAAATTCTTTAACATCAGGGACTGAGTTTTAGGCATTTAATTTTCAGCCTTTGAGACCTATGAGTGTTGAGTAGGTGCTCAAAAAACCTTTGGTGACCCCAAACGAAAACCAATGGATAAGATATAAGACTAGGTTCTTCATCTTGCAAAGCTTGTGTTCTGATGGCAAAGGCAGATATATGACCAGATATTTACTGAGTGATGTGCTATGTGTGAGAACAGAAGCTTCAGAGAAGACTTTTTGGCAATAGGAGATGACACTTGAGTGGCATTTTAAAGGATGAGAAGGCTGAGCCAGGGGAAGAACGGAAGGAAACATGGTTCAGGAGGTTCCTGTAATATCACACTCTTAATGTGCTTAAATATTGCAAGATATTTTTGCATCAATTTTCTTAATTTTCACAGTAATTTACACGTGAGTAGGATAATCCTTAGTGCCACATTCATAGATCAGGAAACCAAAATCCAGATAGGTTAAAGGACTTGAATAGGTCACACAGCATGTTGGGGGAGTGTGTAAATTAGAATTCTCTTAACTTTTACTTCTCTGTCATTCATCCCAGAACACATGGCTTTATGTATTAGTTCACGGACTTTCACTCTCCATTAGAGCTACTCTTTTGAGTTTATTGGAAGCAGTTTCCAGAGATAATTATAAACTGGGCAAAAAATAAACTGCTTATCAGAGTTTGGAATGGGGAGATTTATTTGGTAGCTTATACTTTACTTACAAACAAAAGAAATTCATTGCTTACAATGTAGAGCCCAAGCACAGTAAAGACAAAAGAGTCCAGTTCAAAGTGACATTAACAAGCCCAGGGGATAAGGCGAGAAGAGCTGATTTTGCCAGTTGTTGCCAAATATTTGCAACTTAAAAAAGAATTTTTTTGGATTTGAAAAAACTCAAACTTTCTTTTGCAGGACTCTTCTCCTCTATTTCCTTCATTTCTAAATTTAAGAACACTTAAAGGAAAATCAAATCCATGGGATTAGCATACATTTAAATGATACAACAGCATTGTATAAGAGCTAATTAATGTCTAAGAGTCATAATGCCTTTGATCTAAATGAAAGTTCATTTGTCAGCTACAACTCCAAAATATTATTATTATTTTTTGAGATGGAGTCTCACTCTGTCACCCAGGCTGGAGTGCAGTGGTACAATCTTGGCTCACTGCAACCTCCTCCACCTCCCGGGTTTACGCAATTCTTCTGCCTCAGCCTCCTGAGTAGCTGGGATTACAGGCGCATACAACCACGCCCGGCTAATTTTTGTATTTTTAGTAGAGATAGAGTTTCACCATGTTGGCTAGGCTGGTCTTGAACTCCTGACCTCGTGATCCACATGTCTCGGCCTCCCAAAGTGCTGGGATTACAGGTATAAATTCTTAATGATCATGGACTTTCTCAGATTAAGTGTGTGTGACCCCAAAGCAGGTCATTTTAATGATCTGGGCCTCAACTTTCTCATTTATAAATTGAGATTTACTAGATTTTCTCTGTGTTGTCCTCCAGCTGCAACATTACGTGGTTCTGGCATTGTGGATATTTCTGGCCCATCAGTGTAATAAGACTGCCTAGGTTTCGTTCTCTGGCTCTGTTATGAAGGAGCTCTCAATTGCTCTTGTTGACCTCTGTTTCCTCATTTATAAAAATGTAGTCATAGCAGCTACCTATAGAATGATTGTTAGATTAAATGGGTTAATACAGGTAAAATGCTGAGGTCAGGATCTGCATCATGGAAAACTTTACAGAAATGAAAACTATTATTACATACTATCTTCTCTTGACTTTGTTAACAACAACGATAGTAACTATCATTTACTGAGAGCTTCCCATGTTAGGCAGTTGCTATGAGCCTCACCGACATCATCTCATTTAATCCTCACCATGACCCTACAGTGGTAGGTAATATTTTTATCTCCTCTTTTGTAAATGGGGAGACTGAAGCTTAGGAAGCTCACTTCAAGCCATACAGCTAGTAAATGGCAAAGCCAGGAATAAAAGTGACCCTCTGGACTTCAGAGTAGGAATTTTCACCCATCATGCAATATTACCCCATCTAGGTAAAGGGCTGTGCTATCTCCGGGGCCAGAGATGGAGACCTGTACTTTGAATCCCTCCTCTGGGCTAAGGCCAGAAATATGATTCAGAATATAATAAGCACCAATCTGAACGGTAGTATAGATTCACATGATTCGTAAATCCTAAATAGTTCTAAGTCATTCATCTCATAAAAGTCATCTTCCCTCCTTTAATATTAGCTTATTGATTATTTATGTGTTTCTACTGATTTTTTCCCCCAGTGATTTTCTGTCTTCTAGTTAAATTTAGCCAACTACTTAAGAACATACCATTGTGGACAAGAAAGATCATTGTAGCACTTTTTGTAATAGTGAAAACAAAAACGAAACCCAGCATATGGCCTTAAATAAATGAAAGTCTATCAGTTATGGTCTGCTGTACTATTGAAAATAAAGAAGTTACTGTATCTATACTCTTCTTAAATAAACACAAGAAAAGTTATTAACTGTGAATACCCTAAGGTAATGGGGGTCATGGGTTGCCCAGGCACATATTCTTTCAGTCTTCATCTTCAGCCTCATGCCATTCTCTTCCCCTCTCTCTGGACTTCAGTCCTACTGACCTTCCTTCAGTTCTTTAAACATGCCCTACTCCTTCCTGCCTCTGGGCCTTTGCACAGACTTGCCCCTTCTCTCTTCCCAAACTTCCTCTCACTTTTTTCTTTTTTGCCTTGCTAATTTCTGTGAATTTCCCAATATTTGGCTCAAACTGCTCTTATTCAGGAAAGCTAGGTGCGGCCTCTTGCTCCACACTCTCATAGCACCTGTCTAATTTTTGGTTTAATGTTTGTCAACCTGCTGGAAGGTAAGCTCCTCAAGGGCCAGAACCTTCTTTTCTGCCATTTTCACCATTCTGTCCCCTGTGCCAAGCACAATAATTTTTATGCTCCCCAATGAAGGAAAAGCTTATAGATCTCTTAAAGGTAAATATTATTTTTTACTCCTAGAAGTGGGTATGACTAACGCGTTAGAGCTTAAGAAGATCACAGGGAGGAGTCTGAGGTCCAGGAATCTGCCTTTTTGAACAGTACTCCTATTTGGACCACACTGGCCTTGAGCAGAATGGTAAATCAGAAAAAAAATTAGACCTTAGAGTTAAGATATGATTTTAACTCCCATTCATGTATTAATTCAAAAAGTATTTTGAGAGCCAGACACTGTGCTGGGTGCTGCAGAGATAGCAAAAGAGAGTTCATATTACCATCTTCAAGAGCTTTATAGTTGGGGAGAGGCAGGTAAACAGGCAGGTGTAATGCCGTGGACATGTGCTGTGAGAAGGGATGGGAAGGGTATTCTGGGGACCCAGGGAAGGGGATCCCTAACAACACCTGGGAGGTCAGAAAGGCTCCCCAAGAAAGGGAGAATGAGACTGTGAGCCGATGGAGGAGTTCACCTGGAGAGCAACTCAGTGGGCCAGTGGAGTGCATGCGGGCATGGCTGCTGAGGTAAGTGGTGGGTACATTGCAGGGCAGGGAGCTCACCTGGGCTCCAAGACTCAAGGAGGAGGATTTGGAAGGAGGCATCTCTGAAGGAAGTGAGCCTCCTTAATGGGGGATGTTCTAGATGATTCACAAAATTCTCAAATGTTTGCATGCTTCCTGTCTCTTAGCTAGATGGAGAGTGGGTGATTATGCCCACTTTCCTGCTTTCTTAAGTCTCATCCTGAAGTTTGAGCATAAAATTTTCCCCTGTGTTATTTTAATGAAATTGCAAAGATCAGAGATTAATCCAGCATGATATGTAAAGGGCTCAGCAAACACGAAAGCAATAAAGTCAAGACAGTGGGTGACAGCACAGATTTTCGTTAAGTATTAAGTTAATTTAGGGCTTTTATATGAAACCCCCCAAAGGTCCTGATAATAAATTCTCATTCTCTTTTCCATAGCCACTCCTCCTTTCCCATCCAAAACTTTTCTGGACTTCAAAGTCTCCCTGCACCCCCAGAGGAGCTCTCTGGCCCTTAGCAGGGTTGTTAGGGTAGTAACTGGCTGATTTAGGGCCCTATCCATGTCCCCTTCACAATGAGGGCCGCCTTTTAACTTGGGTCACTGTCCTCTGCATGAAGGTGCATTTTAAAAACACTCCAAGCCAATGACTCTAGACATTTTGGTCTCTTGTTAATATAGGATAATAAATTTCCAAATTCAGCAATGACAAATAACCCTTCATGAGTTATTAATACTTCATAAAACAAATATCCCAGCTTTTGTTTCGTTTCTGGCTTTCCCTTGCTCTCTACCCTTCTATTGTTCTTTCTCCCAATTTTTTCTTTTCTCTTCCTACATCTGTCTTTTCTCAGACTCCCTTCATGGTACTAAGTTTGGTTTTGATTGTGAAATTGTTGTTCCAAGTATATAGTTTGCTAATCTACTTTGATAACCTCTTTGAATTTCTAAGTGGGATTTTTTTTAAAGGGTTGTTTTTGTTGCAACTGTGCAGCCTTGCTTTAAAGTTTTCTTTCACCATGGAGTTAAAGAGGATTTCATAATGCATAGTTTTTTCTTAACTAAGGCCACTTTTTATCTGCTTATCTTTTTCATTCTTTATTCCTCCCCTATGCTGTCTTTCCACTTCTCTATCTCCTTTTCCGGTATGATATCTCATTTATCTAGCAGTATCCTCCCTCCCCTTCCTCTCCCTCTTCTGTTTCTCTTCAATTTCTCTTCTCTCTCTCTGGTGTTGATTTTCTCATTGAAAGCTTCAATATTGCAAGAGAAAAAAAAGATTCTGATAATTCATTGGAATCTTTACCAGGTCAACTGTGGCTAGAAGCAATAAGAGTTTCTGTGAAGGTTTTGAAAATTCGTTTAATACGGTATTTTTAAACCTTGCAGTAAAAAAGGACAAGCCAAAATTCTTAAGACACACATATACAAATTTCTCGTGCAAAGGAACAATTCCATTACATAACTAGTTTTTGTTTCATACATGTTACTTTGCTCGTACAACTCAAATTCTGTGTAAATATGGGTTCAAGAACATATGCTAAAATTGAACACCAATCTTCTCTCTTGAAACATGTTCATCCTACAAGTTATAGCACTTGCTCTTTTAAGCAGGCATCACTAGCACTTTCCTGCCACTTCTTAACTCTCTGTGTTTTATAGTCTTCCAGGGAGAAAGGAGCCTGACTGCTTAAGCACCCCTCCAGGCAGGATGGACAGCGGCTCCAAATATCTAACAGATGTCGTGCTGTACCTCAGGATGAATCTATTATTGATTCGGAACTCTTGCTCGGGTAACTTTTGCCAGGTTTCCTTTCACACTTGTGATGAGGAAATGGATTGAACATCAGTAAGGGGACAAGACAATAACAATAAACAGACATGGTTTAGAGCAAGACAGAAATAACAAAAACAATCCCTGGCCCCCTGACAGTCGGTCTCCTTCCAGCGCCAGGTTGCAAATCACTTTGTTTCCTTCTCCCTGAGCTCACACACATTCAGATACAGGATCTGAAAACTTGCCCAATTTGAGTTCTTGTTCAGGAAATATTTGGATAAGAGAGACAGGACTAAAGAAATTCAGAGTCATCTTGGAGGAAGTTATCAAAAGAGATGGGCGTGTTAGGCCTGGAAAGTGA
Organism: Gorilla gorilla gorilla; assembly: GCF_029281585.2. Taxonomy (NCBI): domain Eukaryota; kingdom Metazoa; phylum Chordata; class Mammalia; order Primates; family Hominidae; genus Gorilla; species Gorilla gorilla. The sequence continues at coordinate 120,418,764 of NC_073236.2, forward strand.
AAAGGACGACTTAATTCTCCATTCCTGTCTAATCAGAATCATTTGTAGCCTCAAAAGCAGATCCTGATTGCAGTGGACGCCAAAGGCATATTTTCCATGTTCAAAGCAGAATCCATCATATTCTCCCCCTCCTTCCAAGCCTGCAGTCTCTCATCCAATTTACCTAATACATCACTGTCATGTTCATTTTTCTAAAGCTCTTTCCTCTCAACTGCCTTAGATAGTTTCAGGAAGTTGGTGTGATAAAAATATATGAATTAGTTTATCTAACTGTTATGTAATGAGTGCCAGCATTAAGGCTACAGAGAGCAATAAGAAACGGTGCTGCCCAATGTAGCCAGAAGATGGTAATATAAATGAACACACAAAACAGTGACAAGTGGAGTCAAATGGAGCTATGGAGAAGAAGAGAGGGTATTAACTCAATGGAGGGAGGGGGCAAGGCTAGGGATTATCAGGGAAGGCTTCATGGAGGAGGTGACATTTGAGCTGAATTTCCAAGGGTGAATAATATTTTTCCAGGCAGATAAGGAGACTACTCACACATAGGTATGGGGGTGTGAGAAATCATGGCATTTAATGCAACAGTGAGGAATTCCAGGTCAAAGCACAGGGACCACAAGGGATGTGTGTTGAGGGGGTTACCTGGTAGGCAGATAGGTAAAATTTTAAAGATGACAAGCCTGATATACCATACTAAAGCCTTGGACATTCTTCTATGGGAGAGAGGGACCTATTGATGGATTTTGAGCTAGGGGACCATGCAATCATATTTCTAATTAAGACTCATGTCTTGTGGGCTGGGAAGGAGACAGCAAGCCTGGTGGGGGCTGTGCTGTTTGGAGGCAGCACTGACATGGGGTACTAGGGAAAAAGTGCTGTAGTAAGAGTCCAAGGGGGAATTGATAAGGATTGGAGAGCAATTTCAATGTAAAAGGTTCAATAATGATAAATAATAAATTAATGTAGGCCACTAACTTGCTTAAAAACAAAACAAAACAAAACTTTCAGTGGTTTCTCATGACTTACCAAATTAAGCTGAAAGTATTTAGCCTGATATTCAACACCCTTAAGAATTTGGGTCTGGTCCATCTTTCCGATTCCATTTCTCAGTATTCCTCTGCTGGGAGAAGAAGTGGAGGAATGCTCGTTGCTTTCTCTGTGTTTTCCTGATTCCCTGTCATTTCTCAGGCTCTTCGCTCTGCAGTGACAACGCTTCCAACCCTTCTGGTCCAAAGCCTCCCAGGGGCCCACCAATCCACGCTCCTTTGTCATCTCCCTGACTGAATAGAATCTCTCCCTTCTTGGAGATTGCACAGGAACGTGAGTTTATCTCCCTTATTTCACGTATTTCTTTGGTGCTTTGTATTGGCTTAATAGTTTTCTCTTTCTTCCAATGCATTTATCAACTAAGATGTAATCTTAGTACTAGGACTTTCTTATTCATATTTTTATCCCCTTGCACATCTCACTCCTAGAACTTTGTACAAAACACTTATTTTTTTTTCAAATTTAATTTTTTTACTACAGCTGAATTTCCTCAGTTTCGTGAAGTAAAGTGAAGAATTAGAACATTTAGGCAGATAATTCAAATCAAAGTATCTATTTGGCCATGATACCTGGACATTGCTAAATGAAATCTCATGACAATATTAATTTAGACAAGATTCACCAATTGAGTAAAGAAAAACATATATAAAGTTTTTATACCCCCAAATATCATATTCATCAATAAATCCTGGTTATGTTTGGCACATCACAAAGAGACCAATGAATCATAAAGATATTATTGGTAAGATTCTATAAGCTCACATCCTGCTATTAATTTTTTATACCAAATTCTTACTGGCTTTAATGAGAGTTCTGATTTTTTTTTTCAACAGACAACCACATAAAAGAAGTTTTAAATAAATTTGTTTTCAGTTCTATAGTGAAGTATATGTAGGTTCAAGTGGAGAAAATTGCTTTGGGACATATTTATAGACCATATGTATTTATTCATCTAGAGATATTTGAGTAAAAACTCCCCTCAAAGACCACAAACATGAAACAGTACATGAGTATCTGCATCATTACTATTTTGTTTCTCAATATGATTATTATTATATTTATATGGTATTTATCTTTGAGTGGCAATGAGTACACTTAATTAAAAAACTTTGAAAATTGTTTCATCTCTACATGGTTCTTAACGATCAAATGTTATCACTATTTAACTGATGTGGAGCCAAAGCACAAAGAGGTGAAGCTAATTCCTGGAGAGAACCTGAGATAACCTGGGGAGTCTGTAAATATTTTAGCACGGTCTTCAAAGCTCAGTTCTATCCCACTTCCTCCCAATACCTTTGCTTGGCCATTCTGAGTCAGAGTGATCCTCCTGAGTCACTGTTGCATCAGACATGGCTCTTGTGCCACTCTCTGCTTTGTGTATGTTGGTCTTGTCTGCCCATTTAGACTTCAAGTTCCTTTAGGGACATGAAAACATATTATTAGCTCATTGATTACAATAATTTCTAAAATTACCCCTTGGAATAAAATATGTTAAGCATCTGGTTTATCCTTTCTAGAAACATCTACTCTAACATTTGTTGAGTACTTAGTATGTGCCAGGTACCAGAGGCAGAGAAAGGAATAATCCATTGCAGTACCTTCTCCAAATCTATGGGTGAGACAGGACAATTACCACAGCAGAAGTCTGGTGAGAAGGGTTCTTTTATGGAGAAAAAGACAAGGGTATCTTGGTCCACAGAGAGGGCACTGCTAACAAGCTAGCCACTTACAATCAATAGAACAGAGGCTCAGGAAAGAAAAATAACTTGCCCAGTATAATGGTTCAGTACATGGCAGTTGCAGGATTTAAACCCCAAGTATACAACTTCACAGCCCAGGTTTCCTTTTCGACATCAATTTGTTATCCCACTTGAACACCTAACTGTGTCTTACTTGTGGGTGTACTCCTCTGCACCTGTACTACAGTTGCCATACATAGGAAACAGTTGTTTTACTGAGTTAATGTGCGGAGGCAATGTAATGTTTCTTACTGCATTTCATGCCAAATTTTAAGTTAATACTAAATGGCTAACTAAAGCATTTGCATGTTTTCAAAGAGAGGTTGGGGGAAGGTCAGGAGAGACTATTGCTCTATTTCCCTTTTGCCATTGAAATTGAAAAAAAAGAAAGAAAGAAAGGAAGAAGGCCACTGCTTAACCCGCATGGATAGAAATGGGGCAGAACTGGGGTCTGGCAATGAGTGATGGGCAGAAGGCTGTTGCAAAGTGAGTGAGTGGACATTGAAAGTGCAGGGTTGGCTGCTTATACCTTCTGTCTAATTCAGCTGTTTGTGTGGGTTTCAGACAGGAAAGGTTCCAGTGCAGGATGGATTTGTGATATAAACACCCCATTCTTTATGTCCATTCCTCCATCATTAACCTTCCTACTCAGTCCTCGAAATGAAAAGCCCGGCATCTTCCATCTGCTCCACGTTATTTATGATGATGTCTCTAATTATGTCCAATTGAGTTGCTGTCGATGATTAAAGGTAATAAGTAATAATAACTTGGCCTCATCATTACCACCATTATTATTAGCTCATTGATTGCAATAATTTCTAAAATTACCCCTTGGAATAAAATATGTTAAGCACCTGGTTTATCCTTTTTAGGAACATCTGCTCTAAATGTGTGATAGCATGGGACTGAACGTGTCTTGCTCCACAAGGAAAGCAAACAGTGTTGACATTGAGAGTCTTGTCTGTGCTGGTATGGATATATTGTGAGATGATGAGAGGAGGAATAATGATCGTGCTCAAGTTCAATGCTGGAATTATAGAGCTGTTTAAAAAAAAAAAGGAAGAAAAACAAACACGCACACAACCTGGCATATTCTGTGGCTACTGCAATCTTTGCTCCTTCTTCGAAAAGATTCCCACCTTCAGTGTGGCCCTGATCTTTGCCATGGTGGTGCTTCTCCTGATCTGTATAACCAGGACATTGGGTAAGTGGTAACTGGGAGGAATAGGTAGCAAGAGAGATTATAGAGCTACATGTGGTAGGGAGGGCAGTGGTGTATAGGAAATCCGTTGAGAAGATCCACTCCCTAACACAATGTTCCTGCTTTGGTTCTGGAAATTTCACCATGGCCTTTCATTCTTTTTGGTCAGGTGGCCTTCTCAAGATTCCTCTTTGGGAGTGAGAGTCCGCCACTGGGGGTTGCACTGCATGTTTATAATGCCTTGGTATGCTTTCCTTTATAACATACTTACCTCTTTATGGGGATGGTAGCCGCTGTAGAGAGACACCGCATTTTCTTAGTGGTAAAAGATACTAGGGAAACATTAGCTCTGAGAATGGTATTTAAAACAGTGGCTACCATTTTGGTCAGTGAAAATATAGAACATTTCCATCATCACAGAAAGCGCTGTTTTAGAGAGTGCAGATAGACCTTTAGAAATATTAAGTAAGGATTCGATGTGACAAACTTTTGCTGGGTGCTAAGAGCTTATTTGCCATAGGCACCCCCCAAAAATTTGAGCGACTGAATCACATATAGTCTATCCCAGCTCTGAAGAACTCAGATACTTAAAAATTGTAAGATACGAAAACAAGATATAAGGCCTGACACGGTGGCTCATGCCTGTCATTACAGCACTTTGGGAGGCCAAAATGGGCCTTTGGGGGCTCCTAGACCCTTTGCCATGGTACTTCTGATTTCTCAGGGACTTTGCATATACATCTTCTGATTGAATTCACTGAGCACAGCTGCAGTGAGCCACGTTCAAGCTACTGTACTCCAGCCTGGGTGACAGAGTGTGACCTTGTCTCAAAGCCACAGCAACCACCAGGATCTATGTCTGTATGTTATCAATATATAAAATAAATGAATATTTACAAATGAATTACTCCTTATTTGTTGTCTCATTTGCTGCTCATAATAATTCTGAAAGAGTGGATTATGCCTATTTTATAAATGAATAAATAGGCCCTGTGAGGCTAGATAAGTTAGCCAAGGCCACAGAGACTACCTAGCATGCCATGTAAGTAGACCCTGTCTGGCCTTTAGAATCCTATTTCAATGCCTTTTTCCAAAATATCCTACATACATGCACAGGTGGACATAAATGCATATTTACTCTTTCTATAGAGAATATTATGCTCCAAATGAACTCAATTGTATCATAATCAGAGTAAATGCAAATTATATCTGGGAAATAAAAATAAAAATCTGTGGTGTAAAAACCTTTGAATTATTTTTTAGATGGCTTACACTAGGTCAAAACATGCAAAACATTTTTAAAATTGATACTAATGGTGACTTATAAATATTCAATGAGATGAACACAAAATAGATTTTCTAATTTTCTAATTTTGTCACATTATGAAATCACAGTGGTGGAAGTTTAATTTCCTTTCTAACTTGAAATCTTCACTTCTTCTCTCTGCTTTGACCAGGTCATCAGTTACCTACAGTCAAGTATGGATTTGGACTGCTCTGCCTAGGTCAGGGTGGCTCCCAGACCCCTTGCCATTGTACCTCTGGTTTTTCAGAAACTTTTCATATAAACCTTCTGATTGAATTCACAGAAACTAAGGAATATATATGTCACTGGTATATAAGTACTTGTGGAACTTCTATGTGGCTCCAGGGGTATGATTTGGCCTTGGCATCCACTCCCTTTAATACTTTCAAGGTCCCTGAAGAATGTCATATTTCAGGAAAGAGTTCTAGTCACATTGTATCATTAACTTTATGGAGTGTTGTGGAATAACATTTAGTTTGATTCTGATAGAATAAAGGTGCAAATCCACATGCATAATTTAAAATAAAAATCCCTTCTCTGGTACCATATAAATACATGCCAGGTGTGAAAGGAGAACTGAAACAGTCTCTGAGGATGCTATCGCAAAGGAGGCCAAGCTTTCTCCATCAGCTGCTTTCAGCCCCTGGGGAACTCATGTGAGTAGCTTCCACCATCATATCTGATGTTACTCCTAGAAACTTTCCAGGGATCCCTTTTACTCTCCCTACCCTCTCTTTCTCTGCCATAAATATAAATCAAGAGTGAATTTCTGGAGGCTCAACCTGGAATACCTTGCTTCCTTTATTGGGCTGTGAACCAGAAAGAATGAGGTAAGATACTTACAAAAGTTATTTGTTAGCTTCTAGACTACATTGATGTAAGGGCATCATTTTTTTATTTGCAGAAGAGTTTAAGCTTCAGCTAAATAGCCAAATGCTAAGAAACTCACCCCCACAAAAAAAGCTGTTAGAAATAAAAAACAAATTGAGTAAAGTTGCAGGATATAAAATCAACATACAAAAACAGTGTGTTTCTGTCCACTAACAAAAAAAATCCAAAAAGGAAATTAAAAAACAATCTAATTTAAAATAGCATCAAAAAAGCCTTAGATATAAATTTAACCAAGGGGTGAAAGATCTGTACACTGAAAACTATAAAGCACCAATAAAACAAATTAGAGACAAATAAATAAAAATATATCCCATGTTCATAAATTAGAAGAAATAATGTTGTTAAAATGTCCATACTACCAAAAGACGTCTAATGATTCAATGCAATCTCTATCAAAATTCCAATGGCATTTTTTTCACAGATATAAAAAACAATCCACAAATTTATATACAACCACACACACACACAAACAGAATAGCCAAAGCAATCCTAAGTAAGAAGGACAAAACTTAGAGGCATCACACTTTCTGATTTCAAATTATATTACAAAGCTATAGTAGTCAAGCCAGTGTGGTACTGACATAGAAACAGACACATAAACCAATGGAACAGAATAGAAGGTCCAGAAATAAACCCACACATATATGATCAACTAATTTTTGACCAGGGCATCAAGAATGCACAAGGAGAAAAAATAGTCTTTTCAATAAATGGTGTTGGGAAAATTGGTTATCCACAGGAAAACAAATGAAATTGCACCCTGTTTTACACCATACGCAAAAATCAACTCAACATTGATTAAAGACTTAAACATAAAATCTGAAACCTTAAAACTCCCAGAAGAAAACATGGGGAAAAAGTCTCTTGACATTAGTTCTGGCAATAATGTTTTGAATATGACACCAAATGCACAGACAACAGAAGCAAAAAATAAACAAGCAGGATTACATCAAATTAAACAGCTTCTTCACAGCAAAGGAAACAATCCACAAAATGAAAAATCAATCTGTGGAATGGGAGAAAATATTTGCAAACCATACACCTGATAAAGGGTCAATAACTAAAGTATACAATGAATTTCTATAACTAAAGGGCAAAAATAAAATAATTCAATTAAAAATAGGGAAAGAACCTGAATAGACGTTTCTCCAAAGAAGACATGACCAACAGGTGTATGAAAAGGGGCTCAACATTACTAATCATTAGGGACGTGCATATCAAAACCACAATGAGATATCACCTCACACCTTTAGTATGGCTATTATATAATAGCCATTTTCCATGTTCTCACCAGCACTTGTATATATATACACAATTGTATATACAATATTGTATATTGTATATATACAATATATATACAATTGTGTATATATATTATTGTATATATATTGTGTGTATATATATACAGTTGTATATATAGTGTGTATATATATGCAATCGTATATATAGTGTGTATATATATACAATCGTATATATATTTTGTGTATATATATACAATCGTATATATATTTGTGTATATATACAATCATATATATAGTATATATGTATACATATATACATGTGTATATATGTATATATACACATATATACATATATGTATGTATATTATATATGTATATATACATGTATATATATGTATACATATGTATATATGTATACATGTGTGTATATATACATGTGTGTATATGTATACATATGTATATATGTATACATGTGTGTATATGTATACATATGTATATATGTATACATGTGTGTATATGTATACATGTGTATATATGTATACATGTGTGTATATGTATACATATGTATATATGTATACATGTGTGTATATGTATACATGTGTGTATACATGTGTGTATAAGTGTGTATACATATGTGTATATGTATGTGTGTAAACATATATGTGTATATATACGTGTGTATACATATATGTATACATATATACTATATATACAATTGTATAGATACACAATATATATACAATACACAAATATACATATATGTATACTATATATAATTGTATATATAGTATATATACACAATTGTGTATATACTATATATACTATATATACAATTGTGTATATATACTATATATACAATACACAAATATATATATTATATATAGTATATATACACACACACACACACGCACAAGTGCTGGTGAGAATGTGGAAAAAGGGGAATCCTCGCACACTATTGATGGGAATGTAAATTTTTATAGCCATTATGGAAAACAGTATGGAGGTTCCTTGAAAACTAAAACTACCATATGATTCAGCAATCTCACTTCTGAATATAGATCCAAAGAATTGAAATTAGGATCTTGAAGAGGTATCTATGCTTCCATGTTCATTGCAGTATTATTCACAATAGCCAAGATATAGAAACATGTAAGTGTCCTGTGGTGGATGAATGGATAAACAATTGTGAGAGAGAGATATATATATATAACTCATATATATATATGACACACACGGCACACATATGACATATGACATGACACACACATGACATATGACACACATATGACATATATACTACATATATATATCACACACACACACACACACACACACAAATGGAATATCATTCGCCCTTAAAAAGGAAATCCTGCCATTTACAATAACATGGATGACCTAGAGCGTGTTATCATAAGTGAAGTAAGCCAGTCACAGACAAATGCTATATGACCTCATTTACATGTGGAATCTAAAACAGTCAAACTCATAGAAGCAGAGAGTAGAATGGTGGTTGCTAGGGGATGGGTAGGGAGAAAGGGGGAGGTGTTGGTTAAAGGGTACAAACTTTCAGTAATGCAAGATGAATAACTTCTGGAGATCTATACAGCATATATAATATTGTAGACTTAACATTTGCTAAGATAATAGATCTTACCATAAAAATAAGTAAATTAATTAAATGACAGCAACAACAATAATAATAAATGGGATGGAAGGAAACTTTGGGAGGTGATGGATATGTTGATGGCCTTGACAGTGGTAATAGATTCATGGATGTATACATATCCACAAACTCATCAAAATATATATATTAAATATGTACAGTATAGGTCAATAATACCTTAATAAAGCATTTTTTAAAAATACTTACTGTTAAGAAGAAGATCTCTGAACTACCATCTAAAACAATGGATGTGTAATTTAGCCAACTTGGAACTGTGTAAATGTATCAGAAAGCATTTATTCCAACATTCATTTCCTTCTGTCCTCTGACAGGCCTCTTTGTCTTTGACCTGCTGCCATTTATTTTAGCAGCATGCAAAGGTAGTTCACTGCATACTTGGATCTATCCTCAAGAAAGATGATGGACAAAGTTCTCTTCAGCTCCTCCAAACACCCCTTTCTGAACCCTTCTTCCCTCTTTTAAGGTCTCAACCTTTTTTTTTTAACCTTACTGTTTTCTGCTTCTTGAAGTCACCCATGTCACAGAGTCAAAGAATATAATGACTTCTCGTAGAGGAGAGTTAGGGACTTAACTAGGGGCCCTACCCGGGAACATCAGCATTTACAGGAGGAAATCAGAGAGGGAAAGGTTGTGTTCAAAGGAATGAATGAAGTTAGGGTTTCATGCATTGTAGATCATGCATTTGAGAAAAGCTAAGGGTGAAGATCTTCACCAATATTGGAAATCTCTTATGAGCTTGGTTATTATTTTCTACACCCTTGCTTGGCTGAGAGAGGAGTGAGGAAACTTCTGTGGGGCCTGAGCATCAGTCAAGAGGACCTAGATGAAAAGCCTGGAGCGGGGGAGGCCCACGGACACAGAGCACTTGGAAGAAGAAAGGAACATGTGGCCCACTGGTGATCTGTGTTTACTCGTCTGTCTGGTGTGTTCCGAGAGGAGGATGCAGGCCAGCCAGAGGTCAGCAAGTCAAAACCCTTTGAAGACAGACCCAGCTTCTGAAATGGATCTGGCGTTTCCTTGCTGGCTCAGTATCCCACAGTAGTTCACACACTTCCCAGCCATCACCTTGGGTGTGTGAATTGTCTACAAATTTCATTGATAGAAACACAAATGTGCAAAACTGTGACATCTTTATTTTTCTGGTACTAAACCATCACTCTCTGGTGCTCCATTTTCCCTAACAAGAACTTTCATCTTATTATTTCTGAGCAGGCTTACATTTAAACCCAATTAGTGTTTTTTCCCCCACTCTTCGTCATCCCAGTGTATCATCTAAATATTTTTGGGGTATGCACATTAGGGCAGGAGTTGTCATAGCTGTCCTTGCCCTTTGTTGTCCCCCATGGGGTGTACCTAATTCACATCACCACTGACCTCTGTCTCTCCTGCTGGTGTCCACGGTCCATCAAGGTCTCAGGTTTGTCCCCACTGTGCTGTTGCTGCTGATAGTGGCCTCTTGTCAGGCATCTTCTGATCCAGGACCTTCAAGAACATAAGAAATGTTTGGATGCCCTCTCACAATCCCTTTCTTCTTAGATATTCCAATTTCCTCTTCCAGTTCATTGCACTGAGGGGCAGGGCACATCTGAGAGGCTCTAAACTCAGCCTACTGAACAGGAGGGGGAATGCAGTGCTGTCTTCCAAGAATTCCCACTCCCCATCCCAAACCTGACTACCGTTTAGATCACCTTCTCTAGGGCTGGGCCTAGCTCTACAAGAGAGGAAGATGGGAGCAGAGTCCCTTCTCTGAGACCTACACAGTGACTACTAAATATTGCCCCCTTTTCCATCTCAACTTCCTTCTTGCTCCAGCAGATTGAATTTATGTAGTTTTTTGAGAGAAATCTGCCTTCTTCCTGACACTGCTATTTATGGTATAAGATTTATCTTCATATTCCATCTGAGTTGACTCAGAAAAACCTTTTCTTTATCATAAAAACTTGGCTCTCACAATGAAAGCCTTGGCACTCAAGATTATGCTCTGCTTTGAGTTTCCGGAGAATATTTTAGAAATAAAAAGTCAAGATTTGATTCTTATATTTTCCGCATTTTCTCCTTCCCAAAGCAATAAAAATACCTAGTTTTTTGTTGTGGTTGTTGGGTTTTTGTTTTTTTCTTTAATTGAAACTGAGTCTCACTCTATTGCCCAGGCTGGTGTACAGTGACGTGATCTCAGCTCACTGCAACCTCCGCCTCCCTGGTTTAAGTGATTCTTGTGCCTCAGCCTCTCGAGTAGCTAGGATTACAGGCGCCCACCACCACACACAGCTAATTTTTGTATTTTTAGTAGAGATGGGGTTTCACCGTGTTGGCCAGGCTGGTCTCAAACTCCTGACCTCAAGTGATCCGCCCACCTTGGCCTCCCAAAGTGCGGGATTACAGATGTGAGCCACTGTTCCCAGCCAAAATATCTAGGTTTTTAGGTAATGGTTCCATGAAGAAGCATAGAATTAGTAATAATGCACTGATTACTGCTTCAGAAAACCACCTCGATACACTAGAATTGCCACAATTTACCTTGCCCACTTTAGCGATGATCAGATTCTCATGAGAATCAGGGGAAGGAAGGTAGAGTCCACTAGGGGTAGCAAGGAGACCAAAAGGGGAAAATTCCAAAAAATGGAAAGTGAGTAGACATCAAAATTTTCTTTATGTTTACCATTAAGAATGCTTTCAAAAGGCATCATAAAAATATGGGAGGCAAACTAAAAAAAAAAATTGCGTTAGTTTCAGCTCTACCATTTCATAGCCATATAACATTTGATAAGACAATCTTACTGGTTTCTTCATCTGTGCAGTGGATATAATAATATTTGCCTGGCTTGTTTACTTTAGAGATATGTATCTACATGGAAATCTGAGTAGATGTTATATTTAATAAGCTTTGTCCTCTATAGAGAAGAAAAACTGTGCCTAACAATAATTGTATGAAACATGATAATTAAGAAAGACCTATGTTCCTTAAATGACAAGTGGTCTTACTTTCTATTTTAAAAGATAGGCATCTTTCCAAACTTAATAGATCTTTTTCTGTCTCTTCCTTTTTTCCCCCAGGAATAATTTAGGGGGTGACTACTACAATTGCATTTATCTTCAAGTCTGACCTAGAACTTAAGTCTGTAGCTGAACTTTTGTGTAACTTATTAGTCATTGAGCATTGCAGAAGATCAAGTACTTGGTAAATGAGATGTACATGCACTATGGTTTGAAAATTTATCCCCTCCAAAACTCATGTTAAAATTTAATCCACAATGAGGCAGTATTGAGAGGTGGGGCCTTTATGAAGTGATTGAGTCATGAAGGCTCTGCCCTCCTGGATGGATTAATCCATTGATGGGCTAATGCATTAATGTGTGAATGGATTGATGGGTAATCATGAGAATGAAACTGGTGGCTTTATAAGAAGAGGAAGAGAGACCTGAGCTAGCACACTCAGCCTCCTTGCCATGTGATGCCCTATGCCACCTTGGGACTCTGAAGAGGGTCCCCACCAGCAAGGAGGCTCTCACGAGATATAGCCCCTCAATCATGGACATCTCAGCCTCCATGATTGTAAGAAATCCATTTTCATTTCTACCCAGTCTTAGGTATTCAGTTATAAGCAACAGAAAATAGACTAAGACAGTGTAGCAGTGGACTGTGGATAGTAAAAATCAAAGGATGATAATGTGGCCCCTGTTCTTGAAAAATTCCAAGTCCTACTGAGAAGACATTTGTTTAATCATTATTTATTATTTCAATAAATATTTATCAAGCCTCCCCATGTTCCAGATATTGTTCTAGGTGCTAAGATTACAGCAGAGAACAAATGTTTTTTAAATGAAGCTTTCATTTTTGTGAGACTTTAATCAAATGTACAAAACAAGAGTAAGTTTTTCAAACATAAGTCATTACTAAATCATGTGATACAGAGGATTAGTGACGTTCGAAGGCACAGGAAAAAAGATGAATGTGAGGGTGTTGGTTGAAAAATGCAACTTTCAATAAATTACATCTTAAGCTGGATCTGAGGTTTAGAAGAAATCTTTCAAATGAAAGGAAGAAATACAAGGAAAAGACTCTAGAGTAAGCATGATTTATTTGTAGACATAGAGGAAATTTGCTTGACTTAAACAACAGGTATATTTTGGAGAATTGGTGAATCCAACTGGAGAAGTACTGTGAAAAACTATGACAACTAAACTGAGAAATTTAGTTTCAATGGAATTGGGAGTAAAGGGCCATGGAAAGTTCCGGGTGGAGTGGTGGTCAAATGTTGGTGATATAAGGGTGTGTAATGCAATGAACATTGTCTTTAGATAATATGGATTTGGTGCACTCAAAATTCAGGCCGCAGGGAGAATTACACATGAATTTTTATTTTCAAAGGCCCACACACTCTGAAGATTGTAAATTACCTGGAAAATTGATTATTTGTATAATCTTGACAAGTCTGCATAAAAAATAATTTCCCCTGAAATCCAGATTACTAACTTAATAAAAAGAGTATTTTTGTCTTAGTTTCTAAGCTATATAGTTACATAGAGCTGTGTACATTCACCCTCATGACATTTACATGTGGGATAATGGATGTGGATTTAATGCAATGATTAATGATTTGTTCACTTGGAGTTACCAAGTCATGTTTCTATTGAAGGTGGGGGACTAAAAATAGGAGTTTAGATTTTTTAGGAACAATCTCATCACACACAGAGAGAAAGGGGTTGGAGAATCAATTTAGGAACACTTTTCTTTTTCTTGATCCAGTGACCAAAGGCAGATTGGTAAGTGGGCATTATTTTTCAGAGATGCTTAAGAACTTATTATTGAAAAGATAACCAGCCCTCTATTGAGAAGTCAGACCATAGCAGCCATGTGTTTTATAAGCCTTTGCTTTGTTTTAAGGTGGAGTGTTCCTCACACCATTAAATTTGGAGTTGGTTAGAGATAATGTGATTCAGGTTTTCCCATAACTGTATGGGAATTCCCTGGGTGAAATGTATGGGTCTGGGAAAGATCAGATCTGACTATGCTCAATAACTTCTGACTTTCAATTCATCAGAATGCCCAGTGGTCTCTCCTCATATATCTCCTCATCAAGCTTTAAGTTGGTAAAGTTTTTCATAGATAAAACGGTGCTTCTCACCGTGGGCTGCCAATGAAATCCAAAAGGAATAGAATGTGTGTTTGGTCAATGGAATTGGCAAACAGAGCAGGCTTCTGGGGCATCTGGACATTGTTCATACTGAAACCTCTTATTTGTTCATTTAGAAATGAACAATCAGGAAATACATTTGGAGGATGTTTGCAAAATGTGTTCTCTCAGGTTGAATTTGGCTACAGTCCCATGTGAAGCAGTTGCACTTTTTACTCAACAGATTTTGGATAAACCAGGGAAGCTTGGCTCCTCATATGGTCTGATCTTTGTTGCATTGCCCATTTTTGCAGATTCTGACATCTGGAATGTAAATTAGAACTACATATTTAATATTTCTGTTTAATGTTTATTATTGGGCTCCCCTGAAGATTGTTATTTGGAATTGGCTACCAAGGGCCTGTTATTCTAATTGACAGAGCTCTCATCCAGCTTACTAGTTATTCCTTTCTCTCCCTCAGTACACTAAGAAAGGGGTGGTGAGCTTTTTCAATTTTCACTGAAAAGAGTAAGTGAGCAGAGATATGTAAGTTGACTTTTTTGCCTGGCAGTTGATAAATGTTCACTGAATGAATGATTCTAGAGTCTTCTAGGACATTTCTGTGTAGAAACTTCTTATTTACATTCTAGAAACTTTGGAGAACCAATGTTGGTTCTGCTAAACAGTATTCTGGTCCTCAATGCCTAGATTCACCAATTTAGATCCCAGACACACCAAGTTATGCACCTTGCTTTACTAAATTCTATAAAGCTTAGTCAATGAATACTAGACAGACATATGGCTCTCAATGCTATTGGGAATGCAGTTATATGGAGCTGTGTACTTGACCTTCATGACATTTACATATGGGATAATGGATGTGGATTTAATGCAATAGTTCATGGTTTGTTAACTTGGAGTTACGAACTCATGTTTCCATTGAACATTGGGGACTAAAATAGGAGTTTCTAAGAAATAACTTCTACTCTTGAGTAGCTATATTAGTTTGTTAGGGCTGCCATGCAAAATAGCACAGACTGGGAGGCTTAAACAACAGAAATTTATTGTCTCACCGTTCTGGAGGCTGGAAGTCCAAGACCAAGGCGTTGGCAGTATTGGTTTCTTCTGAGGCCTCTCTCCTCAGCTTGAATATGGCCAACTTCTCACTGCATCTTCACATGGTCTTTCCTCTGTGAACAACCTCTCTGGTATCTCTGTGTCCTAATCTTCTCTTCCTATAAGTATATCACTCAGATTGGATTGGGATCCACCCTAAGGACCTCATTTACCTAAGTTACCTTTTAAAGACTCTATCTCCAAATACAGTCACATTCTGAGGTACTAGGGGTTGGGGCTTCAACATATGAATTAGGGGGTAGGGGCACAATTAAGCCTATAACAGTATTTCCAGTAGTAGAGGGGAAGCGATACATCTAATGACTATTATGGAAGCATGGAATCAGCCAAACATAATGAGCAAAGTCCCATGGGGATTGAGAAACCAGAGTGCTCCCGTCTATTTGGAAGAAGCTTTATGGATGAGATGGTTCTGAGATGGACATTGAAGAAGAGATTTAGAAGAACAAATTATTAAATTGAATTATGTGAAATTTCAATTGTTTAGATCAAATATAAGCAATTTCATATGGTATAACATATTTATTTTTGTACTCATAGTATAGGGCAAAGGCTGGCAATTTTCTTTTCTATAATATTAAGAACCAGATGGTAAATATTTTAGGCTTTGAGGGCTATGTGGTCTCCTTCACAACTACTCAACTCTACTGTTATAGTGTGAAAATATCTATGGATGATACATAAATAAATGTATGATGTATTCCAATAATACTTTATTTACAAAACCAGACAGCAGAAGTAACTAGTTAGTAAAAGAGTCAGGACAACTTAGGCCCCCTGACTCACAGACTAATGTCCTTTCCTTTATGCCACACTAATTTTATTTCCTAGGAACTAGTAAGTTTCCAAGTGAATATTGGAATTTTTTTTTTCAATTCATAAAAGCCCATTTGGGAAAATAAAAACTTCTAAAACTGCCAAGAAAAAAGACAGCGGGCTGAATTTGCCTTCTGTGCCATAATTTGCTTACTCTTGTGTAGGGAAACTTTAAATTCCCTAACTTTTCTATTTGCTGAAACATGTCTTCCCTGATCCTTTCACACCCCTGTGCCGATCACGGAGTTCCTCCTCTGTGACATGTCTATCCCTTGTTCATTCCGAAGTAGAGCCTTTCAACGTGCAGAGACTGCAAAGAGCAGAAAATGCCTTGGCCCCAACTCAATGTTGTCATGTGGTAACAGACCACAAACCTAAGCCACTTCCGCCTTGTTGTTGAACTCTTGGCACATGTGTGTTGCGTTTCTATTTTATTGGCTCTTTAGTGGAACTGCAAAAAGATTTGTGGCCTCCTTTCATCTAGCGAGAGAAAACAAGCAACCACTTCTCTTTTCACAACCTAAAATCCTCCTTGGTATCCGTATTGCAGAAGGGACCTTTTCACAGTGTCAGATCTTTCCAGATAACTGAGAATTTCCGTAAATAAAAACAAATAATTCATTGTGGCTATAAGATTTATAAAATGTACATAAATCTCCCTGTCTTTATAGAAAGAGGAAACTGATTATAACGCAACCTTATTGGGAAGACTCCGCGGTATCACTGGGGACTCCTTGCTTACTAGTTCTTTACGATCATTTATAGTGTGGCTGCTCCATGCCTTTCTGGGATCTGGGGTAGAACAGTGACCAAGCTAGGCAAGATTCCTCTTTTCATGGAGGTTTCATTCAAAGGGGAGAAGCAGGAAATAAGTAAGCAGAAAAGCATATAAATCAAATAAATTCAAGTGGTAATTATTTGTAAAGAAAATAGAGCATTTGTAAAGAAAATGCAGATTGAGAGTGGCTATTTAAGAAAGAGTGAAGGGATGGAGAACAGAGAAGGGGCTGGCCATATGAAGTGTTGCCTTGGAGTTTCACAGGCAGAGGCAAGGGCAATGCAGAGGCACTGAACTGAGAACAGACTTGGTGCGGACGCGGATCAGCAAGGCCATTGCGGCTGGAATGGATGAACTGAAGGGATGGAAGTAGAGGGCAAGGTGGAAAAATCTGCTCTGAGACAGTGAGGCCCCAGGACACACTGAGCAGTTAAGACTCTGTCCCAGACCAAAATAGCCTCAGACAGCTGCGTTTCTTAAAGTCCCTGTGTCCTTTTAACATGTTTTCCTTGCCTTTTCTACCAAGTTAGCTTAGGCCACTCTGTTAATTTTCTGCTTTAATCTCTGGGATGAGAAACTAGATAGTTAATTTAAACAATGTAGTAAAGTCAAATTGAACTCTAAATGGGGGTGTGAAAAACTTTTCCATGAATAAAGTTCATGGGTTGTTTTACAGCCTTTTAAAAGCTCAGACTCCTTCTTCATATTGAACTCTCAGCTGTGTTTTTTGCTAGTTAAGGCTGCTGAATGGTATACTACAGTCTCTTCCTCTATAATCGTACCCCCCACACTCCTGTATCCTCAGAAAGAAATTTAGTAAATTTCTACAGGAAAACGCTTGCCGCTTTCCAGTAATTGTGTCTTTCCAGGATGCCAAATCATCAAGAAGGATCTTGGAGGCAGAATGCAGGGTTAGTGCCCACTTTACTCTCTCCTTCCTTTTCCTCTTTTCTGCTTGGATTTACAGGAGAATTCATTATAGAAAACACTCCCTCTCCCTACTTCTACTGTTGTTAGCAACAAGAAAATGAACAGTACACCATTTCTTTTCCTATATAGAAGAAGTAGCATTTGAATGGGGCAGGATTTTAATGAGTATGATAGTGAGGGTGTTGGGAGCTAAAGGCACTCAGACCCTGGTCAGTGTGTGGGTGTCTCTGAAGTAGCATTTGAATGGGGCAGGATTTCAATGAGGATGATGGTGAGAGTGTTGGGGGCTAAAGGCATTCAGAGGTTGGTCAGTGTGTGAATGTGTCTGGGCCTCAGCTCCCTTCTCTGTTGCCCTTTTCTCCTTCCTATTCCCATACCATAATGCCATTCCATCAGCTCGTTTGGCCAAAGCCTGTCAATACTGTTTTTTCAACCACAAATCCAGTTTTTAAAGCTCTATTTTCAATGATTTTACTTTTTCATAAGAATTGTAGACCAGCATACTGTTTGGCAGAACGAACAATGATTTTACCACCAGGTGCAGGAGACAACCGCCATGAGTGACTTCTGGGACAAGTAATAACCCTACTGTGTCCTCCCCAAACGCTTCATTGAAATTCCATCACAACAGCTATAATACTTTGATTTCAATTTTAAAACTCCCATCAAAATGTAAATACCCAGAGGAAGAATAATGCCTTGAACTCTCTCTAAGCATTTATCCCTTTGGGTGAGTTAGATATTTTACTGACATTAGATTTTTATAGGAGAAAGAGGCGAGAGTGTGAGAATAGGAGAGTACTCCCACAAAAAGGCTGGGAACACCAAAGACCAACTTGGCTGACTTTACAATCATCTAAAACTCCATCCTCAGGAAATGTCACTGGGCTAATTGTTCCCTACTTTGGTTTATTAATCCTCATCTCTTTGGTTTGGATTGGTTTCTATCCCTCTGCCCAAGCCACGATGTCACAGCCAAACATCACTATCCCTATTGGGTATGATTTGCTACAATTGCTGGGTCCAAGTTTCTGAATCATCTCAAGACTCGGTGTAGTTGTTCTGTCGTTTGTAATATGTAATACATATTACAAAATCTATCCCAAATCTGGCTGACCATTTTCTCTTACTACTATCCCCTCCTCCATTAGTAATATATCTAAGTCACCGTAAGGGATAAATGCTCCTCCATCCACGGGGAGGAGGGGATAGGAGTAAATCACAAAACCCTTCCCTGTCTTTCATCCATCTCCCTTTCTTGAGCCAGTTTTTTCTCTTGCACCCTACATTACCCATGTTCAATAGCTCTTCCCCTTGACCATTAATCCCGGATGTGGATCTTGTCAAATCTTGTTTAAAAATCAAAGCACTCTTCATACAGCCACTAAATCTCCTTCTTCTTTCATGACAGGGATATCTTCAAGAAACTCCATCCGATTTGTTAACATGACCTCCTCTGCCTGGGTCCTTGAAGTCTCCCTTCAATAAAGTAGGCTTTTCCAGGTGCTCTCCTACCACATCCTTTAAGAATGCTTCCAAGAACTCCCTCTACTGCACCCTTCTTATCCCTAAACAAACCAGATGTTACACACTCTGTTCTCCTATCTCTCTGCTTGTCTTAAGAGGGATCTTAAAAGAAATATGAAGGATGGATCTGGCTATTTTCAAATCCTTTGGAATTACTTCCAAATAGATGAATTTCAGTCACTGCTGCTTTACCTTGTCTGCTCTTCCCATGAATGCAAATTTTTTTTAAAAAAAGTAAAATGAATAGCCATGTGTTTTCCACTGCATTGCATGACGTACCTATGTTGTATTTTTTGAAACTTGCCTATAGGTCAATTATCTTCAAATGTAAATTCAGGATTTGAGGGGACTCAATATGTAACATGCCTTTGAACCAATGGAGAGATTGGTTCAGAACCAATTGAGAGACGGGCATAGCTCTATGAAGACTAAGCCTCCACCTTTAACATTGTAAGTGAATTTTCTATTGTTTTAATCCTTTATTAGATACATTTTTCTGCCCAATCTTTGGAACAATCAGATAATTATGAGATTCCTCCCTCAGCACATAGCCCACCCCACAGAGTAAAATGCACCCTTCTGGCAAATAAGCAGATCCCAAAGAGAGGAGTGAGAGGTAGGGGCTAGACCAAGCATTAGTATTGTGTTTTTCCAAGTTTACCACTCAGAAAAGTCATTCCTAAAGAGTAGAATATGTGAGGCATGGAGAGGGGCTGAAAAACTGTTCCTCTGTGGAAGTTCCTCAGGATAAAGGTTCAAATAGTTAGGCATAGTCTCCCAGTAATGTTAAGCAGCACAAAAATTGCATATGTTGTTTGATGTAAAATGCAGATTCCTAAGGCCTAGTCTGATTCAAGATCTGGAATAGGACCAAGGGTATCCAAATATGTAAATGAACTCTCAATGATTCTAATGCAGGTAGTTGGTTAACCCACTTTGAGGGACATTACATTAGAATCTTACAAAATGTTCTCCGAAAAAAGGGATTATATAGTCAACTGTTTTGGAAATATTAAATAAAAACAAATTAAGCACACTTTTCTTGATTCATAATATGATAAACATTGAACAGAATGCAACATAATATTCCTCAAGCTTTTTTTCAGACCACTTATTAATGATTTGAGGGATGCTACTGCACTAACACAGTTTGAAAGGTGCTGAGTTGAGTGCTTGGAACAAGAGAACTACCTATTGTCATCTGTACTGGTTAGAATATACCTGAAATTCAGTTTACAGCACTACCATGCTTTAGGAGAGTTGTTGAAAACCTGGAGCATGTTGAAAGAATTTAGTCTTTAGGGGTTTGCTAATGATATCACCTGAACAATGGTTGAAAGAGACTGAAGAGACTCTTAGGTTAAAATGGCAGTTCAAATATGCTAAACTCACATTTTTCAAAACCCTACCAAAGCCATAGGAAAGAGATTCAAAGGACTAGGAAATAAAGCGAGAAGACAACAGCCATACATTTTGGAAGCTGGAAAGCATATGAAGCAACAGTAAATGAGTTATGAAAACCAAAACAGTGGAATCCAAAACCAGAGTGGAGAGAGCTGGGAATCAATGTGTTACCCATCACAGATTCTTCAGAATCTCTGGAATTCTCAGGACAGGACAGCTCCAGTTTCCTTTGTAACTGGGCATGATGGTGGAAAAGAAAATATAAAAAATTGTGTGAAAACTTCTGGCAAAGCAGTCAGATGTTTAGGTTTTCTTCCAAGTTCTATGCCACTGGGTAACTGACCTTCCTCCACTCTAGAGGTTTATTATCTGAAGAGGGTAGAACAGAGAAACCTGGGACGGGGGTTGGCTGGCACAGGTGTTAGTACAGTTAAGATGGGCTATCCTACTGAAAATAAGGTATACGCATTAAATATTGAATGCTGAGTTCCCCAGTCCTATTTTAACCTCCAGCCCTAACAAGTCTCCTAGAATTCCCTAAGCAAGAAAATGAAAGAACATACTTTTAAAAATCTGATTATCCCCAAAGAAAAGACCAAAACCAGGGGCTCACTGCAAAATAGCCAACCACATCACCTACCTGAAAGCTCAATGTCAACAACCCCATTTACAAATGCCTACAGCCATATTCTGGGTGCCATATGCCCTCCCAGAACCTTGCCACTCCCCATTGAGAGTCAGTATTTATTTCTCTCCCATTGAGAATGGGTGGAGCTTTGTGACGGCCTCAGTGAATGAAAGGTATTGCATGATTTTTGAGGCCAGGTCATCGAAGACATTATGGCTTCTGCTTGGCCCTTTCTCTGTCTGGATTCCTGCCCTTAGAATCTTGCCACCATGCTGTGAGGAAGCCCAAATTTTAGCCAACAGGGAGAGGCCCACTGAAGAGGAATTGAGGCTTCAGCCAAGAGCTAGCATCGACTATAAGACCTGTGAGTGATGGACTCCAGCTCCTAGATTTGGAACCTTTCAGCTGGAGCCTCTGATGTCAGAAGTGCCGTTCTTCCTCTGCCCTGTTTGAACTCCTGAAACACAAAATCCATGAATGTAATAAAGGGTTGTGTTAGACTGCTATACCTTGAAATAATTTCTTATAAGTCATTAATAACTGAAGTAAGCATTAATTGAACCTTTAAACAGTTAAACTTACAATAATTATTTTGAAGATCATCTTGCCTTAAAAACTTCAAGATCTTTGAGGGGATAATTCGCCATCTTAGTATTTAGAAGAATTGGGTTTGTGTCTATATGAGGGAGATCAGATTATAATAGAAGGTAAATGGGTACAGTATTTTGTATGATCTATAACTGTCTTAAAAGCTTTCCTGGAATTTTAAACTATTTTCTCTTTTGATTAAAAAAAATAGAGGGTGAGATATGCACTCATTACAAGAATATTACGTTTCAGGATTTGGTAAAATGAAGAGAAAGTTTTGAATGGGCTAAACAGGAATTCAAGGACTTCTTATAATACATTCCAGAGCTCAGCAACTCTTTTTTTATATTGCCTGCTGTTTGGGATTATATTCATCATTGCTGCCTTCAGTTACAGGTGGGGACATTACTTTGGGAACCTTTCTTTGTATTGTCTTTGTAACCTAGATCTATTGCCCATGACATTTTAGCTATTTAATAACTCTACTGTTCCAGCAAAACCTCCCCAAGGAGCAGTTCAAGCTCCCAATGTCCACCAACCTAAGCTCTCCATAGGAGCAATGAAAAAACACAGGTGTGAGAAATCTGAGGATTCCTTCTCCGAGGACTCTCTCTCCAGTCAGGGGTGTATCTTCCTTAAAATAGAGCTTAAGCTCTATGGGGTAGTTAATCTTAGATATTCAGAAATGGAAGATTAACCCCCAAAGATTAAGTGATTATCTAAATGCGTTAATTCAAGGTGATTGTTAATTTATTACCTTCTATTCTTATGAATGAATGACAGTTCACCCTGCTAACTTCATATAGATTATTTTCATCAAATGAGAACAAGTGTTTTTGTGAGGAAAATACATATATTTCCTCCAAATGAACAACAGAAAGATAGCACCATGTTTATGTACCTTATAAAAGGTGTGAAGGAGATTCTGAAATTCCATGACTCACTCATCTGGTGTGACATTTTTCATTTCAAAGAATATTGGTTTCTGCTTGAGCTTGCAGTAAAAAGACAGGATTCCACTATTTATAGAAACAAAAAAAAATTTATTGGCCTTTTTCCTCTCAAAGAGATTTAGGGCTACCAAGTCTAGCAAACCCTATTGATTCAAGAGATACCTACCATATGTCATTTTTTTTCCAGGCTTTTTTATTGGTTCTGGAGAGGCAAATTAGACATGAAATTTGCCTTCAAAAAGCATATAATCTCATGGGGAGGTAAACCATGTATAAAAATAATTAAAATGTAAGGTAATAGAAAGTGAGATGGACTGTATGGAAGGTAGGGACACACTAAGTGAGAGTTAAGAGGGAGAGAAACTTTGCAGCTGCTGGTAGAAAATTCAAGATGGTGGGGTAAAGGGGATGTGGAGTCAGAGGAAGTTGGTTTCATGGTGGAGATGAACCAGGGGAAACACACAGAAGACGTTTCAAGTGAACAACAAAGGTTTGGTTTGGCTGGAATATCCAAACTGGATGTACATCAGTATTGATGGGGTCCTGCTAAAGGGGAGATTCCTGGGCTCTACCAGACTTACAGACCCAGCTCAGTGTAGTGGTTTCTATAGGGGTGGACCTGAGCACTCATACATTTAACAGGCTGCTCTTGGGACCATAACTACAGCTGGGTTCAGGGATTTCCAGGCTGAAGGACAAGATTTATAATAGGGAGGGATGAGAGATGACATTGGGAAGGTTCGTTGGTGTCAAATCATAAAGGGCCTTGACTTCCAGAATGTATATGAGCTTTATTCATTAGTCAGTGGGGGTACTGGGAGAGACTCTTGAGGAATGAACTGACAGATCAGAGAAGTGCTTCCAGAATGGCAATCAGCTGGTGTGAATAGGATGGATTAGTAGGTCAAAGACCAGAGGTAGGGAAAACAATTAGGTGCCACCTGTAATTTCCCATGAAAGAGTAATTGAAGCATCAAATTTAAGAGTGGCAACAGCAGGGCTGGAGAGAAAAGTATGAGAGGGCTTCTAATCTCATTCACCTGACAATGGTTTACTTTCATTCCTGGGACATCTCTGACTTTGATCTTGCTTCTCCTTGAAGACACTCTTAGTAAATCCTTAAATACTTATAACCCAGGCTCTTGTTATTTATGGCTAAAGTACATTGTGCTTAAATATATAGAATGGCATTTGCTATCATTATTTTAAGACAAAAGCATGTTCATTTCACTGAGTCCTCTGAACTTAAAGATACTTAAGGATGTCTTAATCTGGATATGATTGACTCTTTGCCAAAATGAGATGGGTCAAGAAATGGTGGAAGCCGTTGAATTTTTTTATCTGCCCAGCACCTTGCATATGAGTGAACACACAGTAATAACTTTAAAAATCTTGGTTATTTATTTGAGCTCCAATTCCAGTTTCTGAAGGTTTTGATTCTGTCCTGATTTTCTTGGGAAGTCAGGATATGCTTTTAAAAATATTATTTCTTCTCTAATAAGCTTTTTCTCTTTCTCTGCTCTCTCTGCTCACACAGCCTGTTCTCATAGGCTTAATTGGCCCTGATTACTCACAGGGATGCATAAAGTAGTCCCTTTAGAGGAATAATAGAGGCTGATGACTTCTTGGAATTACCTGGCCTTTGAACACATTGCACATGTTTGGGAAATGGCTCAAAATTTGGCACATTACTGTCTTCCACATGAATAATTGCAGCACATAAAAACAGATATTGCCAGCAACTCTGTATAAGGAAACATAGCTAAATGAAAAGAAGAGAGGGCAAATGCTGTGTCCTTTTGTGTGGAAATATCAGAAGAAGAAAAAAACTTTCTGTCTCAAAAACATAGCAGCTTATAAATTCAGATTAATCTTAACCAAAAAAAGGATAAAATGCAAATGAATCTTAAGGAAAAACTTAAAATTAGTTGCTGTAATCTCTATGGGACCTGTTATAGGCTAAACTGTGTCCCTTCAAAATTCATATGTTGAAGCTCTAAACCTGAGTACCTCAAAATCTGACTGTATTTGGAGACAGGATCTTTAAAGAGGTGATTCAGTTAAATGAAGCCATTAGGATGGATTCTAATCTGATGTGATTGGTGTCCTTATAAAAAGAAGGAAAGTGGACACAAATAGAGACATCACAGATGCAAACAGAAAAGACCACGTGAAGACAAAATGAGAAGATGCTGTCCCCAAGCCAAGTAGAGAGACTTCAGAAGAAACCACCCCTGCTGACACCTTGATTGTGGACTTCCAGCCTCCAGAACAGACCAATGAGAAAGCAAACTTCTGTTGTTTAAGCAAATCAATCTGTAGTACTGTGTTTTGTTATGGAAACCCTGGACCAACGAATATGGACCCCCAGTGCCAAAGGGAAATCAGAGGGCTTGGGAGGAGCCTGGCACCAATGAGAGGCCCACCCTGTATGGCACACGCCTGAGCCAGGGGTATTGTGGCATCAATTGATCTTCTACCTCCATCACCAAGGGGTCCCTTACCTCACCAGAAGAAACCATGAGAAGCAGCTGTTTTCAGGGTTTATCTCCATTTTATCAGATGTGTTTATGGTGATATAATGGAGACTGAAAAAAAAAAAAAACAGAAGTAGAACGTATTTTCAGAATCTCTCTTCGTTTTAGCAACCGGTTCAAAGTTGAGACCAATGAAGATTGTTAAGAAGAAGGACTGCAGATCATAGGAGAAGGTGACCCCTCCAATGGCTTGCTTTCTGGGGTCCTGACTCTCTCAAACACGTGCCTCCGCTGCCTGCACTTGACCTGAGATGCAGTTCCTTTACTGTGCATTTTGCTGTAATCACTCTGCCCCACTCAGTCACTGCCTGTTTCCACCTCTACCATATTTTGGATTTCAGACTGACTTTTTATTCTCAAGGCCACCTTCCCCAAAGAGACTCACTTTCCTTTCTCCCTGCATGACACCCCAAAGCTGTGAGCCAACCCTAGCTGCTCCCACACCAGAATCAACTCATTGAACCCCAGGCTTGGCCAGAGCTCCAGGTTGGCCCGAGAGAGTGAAAAGAAACAAGAATGAGCCCAGTCCAGACACCAACCCTTTGGCTGGGCTCACCACAACCTCAGTGCAAAGAGGAGCAAAATGCCCGCTAACTAACCTGCACCAATAATACCATATTCTATCAAATCTAGGTAGCTATCAGTTGAAAGACACAATATGATTTTATATACCAGTAAAAAGAACAAATACTGTCAAGTAAACACTATCACACTATCAACTGTAAGATGCTTAATATTACAGAGTAGTTCAAAGGTTTTTTTTAAAACTGTGTATTTTAAAATAAATGATGACATGAGATGCGTAAGCATGAAAAGGATGTGACTTAAGAACAATGTCCCAGCACTTTGGGAGGCCAAGGCAGGCGGATCACGAGGTCAGGAGATCGAGACCATCCTGGCCAACATGGTGAAACCCTGTCTCTACTAAAAATACAAAAATAAGAAATTAGCCGGGCATGGTGGCAGGCGCCTGTAGTCCCAGCTACTCAGGAGGCTGAGGCATGAACCCGGGAGGCGGAGCTTGCAGGGAGCCAAGATCGCGCCAGCCTGGGTGACAGAGCAAGACTCCATCTCAAAAAAAAAAAAAAAAAAAAGAAAAAGAAAAATGAACAAATCCTTGTCTTTCTGCAGACATATGATTTTATGCTGTGATTTTAAAGTTCGCAATATTTTTTCTGTACTGAGCAGGAAATAAATACATTCTCCTACGCCATCCTCAAAATCCATACAACTGAAATCCCATATAGTTTCCCAGGACAAGGTAATGAAGGCAGGAATTCAGGGTAGATACTGTCCCAGAGGTTTTCATGAATATCTAAGCTTGTGACTATTGTATAAGAGAGTGTTTCCAAAGGCTCTTGCTTTTCTTCTGAATGTATTTCTATTGTTTCAGGTTGCCCGATAGCCCTTGCTTTCTAAATTCTCATTATCTGAATTATTACTATCTAAACTAAGACACTAAATAGATGTAGATAGCTTTTTTTTAGATGGCCTGACATCTCTCAATATCTGAGCTCTCATTCCTGTCTATCTGAAATCCACGAACCATCTGATGTGGATAATGTTTCACAACCTGAGACTGAAGATTTCCAGACCTAAACGGACCTTTCCAGTGGAAGAATGGCCAGGTTTCTGTGTAGGACCATGCTTGTTTAAGCCCTGTCAGTCACCTTCTTATGCAGAAGGCTAGCAATTCTTTCACTGGAAACTCCATCATCTAACTATGTGAGGTTGAGCAAGTTACTTTATTTTTCCCACCTTTGTTTCCCTGTCTGTCCTATGCAAGTTACAACTGCCTCATAGAGTTGCTGTGAGAAATAGATGTGATTGATTTTATGTAGATGAGCAGGAGTACTCAGTGCCTGAGGCCTCACACCTGTTGCCAGCTTGTCTGCCCCTCTACCCCTCTGGACACCCCCTTCCTTGACCTCTGGCTACTGGTTGGTTTTGGCCAATGGGAGGCACAGTAAGGGGTTGGGAGCAGGAAGGAAAAAGGAGTTTGGATACTTATTATTCCTGAAATCTTCCTGCTTTCTACTTCATTTTGTCCTAGAGAATGCCCATTCTTTTTTTTTTTTTTTTTGAGACGTGATCTCAGTTCACTGCAACCTCCGCCTCCCTGGTTCAAGCAATTCTGCTGCCTCAGCTTT
Source organism: Gorilla gorilla gorilla (assembly GCF_029281585.2). NCBI lineage: Eukaryota > Metazoa > Chordata > Mammalia > Primates > Hominidae > Gorilla > Gorilla gorilla. The sequence continues at coordinate 120,446,438 of NC_073236.2, forward strand.
CCCAGTAGCTGGGATTACAGGCATGTGCCACCACACCCGGCTAATTTTTTGTATTTTTAGTAGAGACGGGGTTTCTCCATGTTGGTCAGGCTTGTCTCGAACTCCTGACCTCAGATGATCCGTCCGCCTTGGCCTCCCAAAGTGCTGGGATTACAGGCATGAGCCACCGCCCCCGGCCGAGAGCTCCCATTCTTTACTGGTTCCCTTAACTCTCTTCACACTCCTGAACACAGTCCCTGTTAACATCTCTTGTATTATTCCTTTGAGGGCACCATCTGTTTTCTCCCAGGGCCATGACTGTACCCTCTCCCAGGCATGCAGGTGGTGACGTTTGCCCCCTGATGGAGTTTGCTGCCTTAAGAGATTGTATCTTAGTGCAGCAGCAGAATGACTTATCCAGAAAAATCCACTATTTGAAACCTGGCTCTGTGCAGGCTTAAACATTTTGTTTATGTGGTGAAAATAAGGAGAACGTCATTCTTGAAAAGGGATTTCTTTTTTAACTTTTGGCCAAACACCCCCTTTCATTCCCTCCTCCTCTTAAAAAGAGAAAAAAAAAGAAGATGCTCTGGCTTGTATTTATGAGGGAGTAAGGCATGCAGTTCTCCTTTCAAAGCTGTTCACATGGAAAGGAAACTGGCCTTGACATTTACACAGTCCAGGAGGATTCCAAATAGAATTTGGACAGATTGGGAAGTTACCATCTTGGAGTGTAGGGAAAGCAAGCCTGGTGGGAAGATGTGGTGACATATATGAGGCAATCCATAGATGTTAGGAATGTGCTGCTCTGTATGTGCCTCGCTTCTTCAAGATCCAATGGAATTGCCACAAATATGCATATGTTCTTTATGATATCACATGAGAAGGCCATCCAATTAAAGCACTCCACACTAAAGGCAAGGAGTATAAGTGCTGCATATATTTATGATTGCTTAATGTCAACAAAAGGGTCTTTTAAGCACAGCACATTCCTTACCCTGCACTCGCAGATCATGCTAAACACATCCAAATGCACAAACTATAAAAGAAGGAAGAGGCAGTACCGGCACCAAGCTCTTTGGTTTCTGCATCTGGCCAGTGTCCACTGGGAGAAATGTAAGTCAGAGTTTACCACATGGATTACAAATGTGCTGAATTGCAAGAATGATTATTAAATGAAAATATCCATAGCACCTGCAACTTCTCCCGGAAAATTCCCCCAGGGTGTTGTGGGTGCTTTTCTAAAAAAATTTTTTTAAGGAAAAAAAGGAAGACAGAGTGAGATGCAAATGGCAACTCCAGCTGTTTATAGTAGCAACTCCATTAATGTTCCTGAAGGGTTTGCAGAGTCAATTCAGTCAATCTGAGCTGCTTCCATTCTCAGCATGAGTGTGAGGAGTGGGGGCTAGGGGAATATCATTAGCCTCTTTCCTTTGAGGTTTGGATGATCAAGACAATGAAAATAATAGTAATGTAAATAGAAATTGCTTTAAAAAACAAAGCATGTCAGTGCAGGGGGAAGCATGAGGCTAGCTCCATTTCTCTGACCCAGCAGTAGTATTTATTCTGTTATAAGGTCAGGGCTTCTTCTAGAAACAGAAACTGAGAGGCTATGTGGATTTCGTTTATTTAATATATGATTGTGTGTATATATATAGAACACTCTGAACATATGTAATAATATCTGGCTGTGTTTCAATTAGTTTCTGTGTCTGTGTGTGTGTGTGTGTGTGTGTGCATGCTTGCATGAGCATGCTCACACATCCATGTATGTTTGTGTGCATGTGAAAAGAAAAATAATAAAGTTAGGGAAAGTTCAGTGAGGTGGTAAATTTCTGGAATTTGAAATCAAAATACCTAGAGTCAAGTTATCACCCTATCAGTGTAAGTAGTTGGGCAAGTGATTTAACCTTTCTGCCCCTGAGTTCCCTGATGCAGCAGTCCCCAACTTTTTGGCTCCAGGGACTGGTTTCATGGAAGAACATTTTTCCATGGACTGGGGGCAGTTGCAGGGGGAGGGGGATGGTTTGAGGGATGAAGCTCTTCCACCTCAGATTATCAGGCTTCAGATTCCCATATGGAGCACACAATCTGGATCCCTCGCATGCGCAGTTCACAGTAGTCTTTCGGCTCCTATGAGAATCTAATGCCTCTGCTGATCTGACAGAAGGCAGAGCTCAGGCGGTCATGCTCACTTGCCCACTGTTCACCTCCTGCTGTGTGGCACAGTTCCTAACAGGCCATGGACCTGTACTGGTCTGTGGCTTTGCTAAAAAACATGATTCAATGATACTGTTAAAGCAAAGTAAGACTATTTAGCACCATCGTGATAATCACAGGGACCACTGCAATGGGGTCTTGGGTTCAATTCCAAATGCAGGGTGGGCAAGTGGAACTTTATAGCCAAGGAGCAGGGTGGAGGTCAGAGGATAGAACATTACCAAGAGGAAACATCAGGGGTAAGGGGGACTGTGGCTAAACTGACTTAAGAGAATTCTTGCTGAAGGCAGGCCAGGGTGATCAGACATTACCTGGAGATGGTGGATGGAGGATGAGGAAACTGAACACATATCCAGGGTGATGAGATATTGAAGGTGGGGATTCTTGCTAAACTGATTTAGCAGGGTTCTTTGCTAAAAGTGGATTTTATAAGCAAATGAGCAGTAAAGTGTGGCCAAAAAGAATTTTTGTTACCTTGTAGCTTTTTAAAAAAACTATTCATGAGCTGTCATAACACAAATATGATAGGCAGATAGATATATTTTTTGAGACAGGGTCTCACTCTGTTGCCCAGGCTGAAGTACAGTGGCATGATCATGGCTCACTGCAGCCTTGACCTCTTGGGCTCAAGCGATCCTCCCACCTTGGCCTCCAAAGTAGCTGGAACTACAGGCGTGCACCACCAATGCTCAGCTAATGTTTGTATTTTTTGTAGAGACAGGGTTTTACCATGTAGCCCAGGTTGCTCTTAAACTCCTGGGTTCAAGTGACCTGCCCACCTTGGCCTCCCAAAATGCTGGGATTACAGGTATGTGCCACGTTGCCCACCCTATGACAGATACTTTTAAAGGGCTTTAAGAATAATATATCTGAACCCTTGTTCCCATTTCTGACCCCCATCCCACCGCCAGCAAACAAGCATAGACTTCTAAAGGAGTGTTCTACTGTGTCTTCCAGGCCCTGGGGTTTGTGGTGTCAGTGTGGTTAACTGGTAAAAAGAGGACTGAAATGAAACTAAGACAAGCTGAATTGACTTACATTATGGAAGGGCAAAGAGGTGGGGGAAAGCAGAGACCTAGAAATGTGAAAAGATGGCAGAAAGCTAGAGGAAGGTGAGAGCCACTGAAAGTTGAATTTTAGGAGCACTTTTTGTAGTATGGAAGCAGTGAGAAAACAGGTTTTCTCTGTTTTCACCATGCTGTGATGGGCAAAACGTTGGAAAGATAATGATTTAAAGCAAATTTTGAAGAATTTTTTCCTATATGTTGCATTTTGTTATACCTCTTTGCCATTTTCTTAGACTTCAATAAATAATCAGAATTGTTTGCAGTCTCTTCTGAATTGATTGTACATTGAACTGGAACACTAGGGAGCTCAGCTTTGCATGTGTTACAGAAAGATAATTTTTAAAGTGACCATTGTAAGAATTTTAATCTACATTTTGATGTTGAGTAGATAATGAGTTATGTTTTCAGTTATGCTCAGGATTATGTGGTGAAATGAGAAAAAAAAAAGAAATGCACAAGACATAGAACTATATTTGTACCTCCAGGGCAAAATGCTGAATGGCAGAAGGCTGAAGAAATGCTAAAAGCTCCGTCCTATTGAGAAGTTCATCACAGGGAAGACTCCACTGAAGTAATCAGATGCCTTTCCTGCTGCCCTGAGTCTTTAACTGTCCAAAGGGAGTCCTGAACCCAAAGCTGTTTCAGCTGCATGCAATTGTTAGGATCATTCACTCATACCTCTTCGTTTAGGATAGAGAACAATCAGGCAAAGAAGGGGGAGGACTAACCCAAGGTCAGATAATTAGCTAAGGGCATCAGAACCCACAGTTCAGGGTTGTTAGTACCACATCAAGCTCCCTTGCAAATTAGCTTCATAAATTCTAAGCCCACAGGCTCAGGGCTCATCTGAAAGAGATGGACCAGAGAGGTGGAGATGGAGAAAAAAGTCTCCTACCACACACTGGAACCACTTTTACAGAAGTGCCTGTTGTCTCCCCTGCACCCCTGCACCCCTGCACTCCCAACCCCAACAATGCCAGGCAGCAAGCTGTTGCAGAAAGGAAGCAGACTGCTGCCCCTGCAGTGTTCAGGCCTCCTCCTGGCAGGGCTCCCTCTACCTGAATCCATCTCAGGGAAATGGTCATCGCTGACTATGCTGCACAGAACCTGCAAAGTTATGTTAATAATCTCTCTGGGCCTTAAACTGAATAACCAAGATTTTGCACATGTACCATTCACTTCCCACTTAATATGCACACTCAATTTACACAGGAAGTATGCCTAAGGCTCTTTCAATGACTGTATGTGACTACACGTAGGGTTTTTCTTTTATAACAGATTGGCAAATGCCTGAGGTGGTATGAGTGTGGTGTTGCTGGAAAACCTTAGTTGAAATTCCTAGACTATATGAAATCCTTTTTAAATCTCCTTATTCTGAAAACATATTTTTTTAAAAAAATTAGACCACTTATGGGATTTAAAGTAAAAAGTACAAATATACTGTATTTCGTGACTGTAATCAAACTGGAGACATTATGCAAACATAGAGCTCTTATATTTTCATTCTTCTACTTTAGGTTGCAATTGTCTATCTCTGCATTATGTGCAAACCAAAATGAGAACTGTGGGAATAAACCACATGGTTGTGTTCACGTTCTGAATGTTCAAGTATTAGCAGAATTGAGAGATCCATAGAGTCACAAGAAATCATGAAAAATTATTTTGTGTTGCTGCCCCTTTTTCTGCACCCCTCCCTATGATATATGCCTCTTTACTTATTGCAGGTCCCTGGGAGTTTCCTCCAGCTCTTAAATGGGGCAGGAGACTACTTTTACCTCTGATGACTCAGTGTAGCATCCAATAATAGTCACAGAATAATACATAAGTATTTTCCTTATGTCTAAACTAATTTCCAAATATAGACTTATACTTCTGGCTATGATGTAGTAGTTTGTGGCAGACTTAAAACTCTTGCCAGGAACAACCAAAAGAGAAGGTTGATTTTTAGAAGTGTGTAAAGGCATGATGGCACTACTAACACAAGGACTTAAAGGGCCACATACTGGAAGAAAGAAAGCTCGGTGAGGTGAATATCCTGCTTTTCTAGTCAGGACATTTGGCCATTTTTAGTATGGGATAAGTGTCAACCTCAAAAAAAAAAAACATCAGAGAAAACTATCTCTTAGGGCTGGGCATGGTGGCTCCGGCCTGTAATCCCAGCACTTTGGGAGGCCAAGGTGGGTGGATCACTTGAGGTCAGGGGACTAGCCTGGCCAACATGGTGAAACCCTGTCTCTGCTAAAAATACAAAAAATTAGCAGGGTGTGGTGGCATGCACCTGTAATCCCAACTACTCGTTAGGCTGAGGCAGGAGAATCCCTTGAACCCAGGAGGCAGAGGTTGCAGTGAGCCGAGATCACACCACCGACAGAGAAAGACTCAGTTTCAAAAACAAACAAACAAAAAAACCAAAAACTGACCTCTTAATTTAATGATTTTATTCAAGAGTAAGCAAAGAGGATTATAACCTGGGATGCACAGCTATAGCAAGTATCAGGTGCACCTGAAGAGGGGAAGGTAAGAGGAAGCTTTTATTTGGCAAAAAGGGAGAGGTTTACATAAGCTACTTAGAAAGACTTTTATTGGTTCTGTAGGCTCAAAGCTGGAATTGGCATCAGTTCATTGGTGGAGATGCCATTACTAGGCAAGTGTTCTTCTGAGAACATTTTATCTGAATTGCTGCAGTCCTAAAGAATGTCTAGTGTTAAATCTGGTCATAGAAATATGTGCATGCATGCAAAATGTAGGTCATAAAAAGCATGAGATGCTTAAAGGACATGAAAGAATTTCTCATGAGATTATTTTAAAAAGTCCTTGGGACGATCTTGTTTCAGACATACAAGCATTAGCTCTCTGTCTTCATGCTTTCCCGGCTTCAGTTTGTTTGGGCCTGCCAAGAGTGATTTCATCCTAGTATCTGCAACCTTCACATTAGCCCATCAGAGGAGCACTTCTAATGGGCAGAGAAGTGGTACAGCTTTAGGCAATGTTAAGGTGTAGGGAACAAAAGGTTGGAATTCTGGATTTCCAAGACAGCTAAAATGTGAGGGCTAAAATCCTGGAGAGAAGAAAGGTGCAGAAAAGGGAGCCTGATATTTGGCACCATTTTTATTCTCCGGGCATTTGATAATTAAGCTATATAGGGCAAGAGGCTGCAAAGCTAAACAGTAACAACTGAAAAGCAGAGCAGAGTCTTTTGCAGTCACATGGTACCAAGAAATTTTTTAAAAATTGGGTTTAAAACTTGAAAAAGAGGAGGAGTCATTGCAGACACTTCAGGCTCTAAGCTGAGACCACTGGAAGCTTATATTCTACAAGCAGAGGTAGACCAAGTTTTCCAATGATGCAAATCAGTCTCAAGTCAGTTCCATCTATGATTAGATTGAGACAATCTGTCTCCTCCTGCCTTCAGAAGGGAGGCTGAATCCCCTCTGAAAGAATACTGCATTATTCAAAGCATTAAAAATTTTCACACACAATATCTGACATTCAACAAAAAATGATTAGGCATGCTAAGAAATAAGATCAATAAATTAATAAACAAGAGAAAGAGATATGTGACCTAGATATTCAAATTATTAGATATGAGTTTAAAATAATTTTAATTAATATGTTTAATAAAATAGATGTCAATATGAAGAATTTCATTATAGAATTGGAATCTTTTTAAAATAATCAAATAGAAAATTTTAGGAATAAAGTTTTAATATCTGATATTAAGAAATAGGTGAACAGCAGATTAGACAGAGCTAAAGAGGAGCTCAGTAAGCTAGCAGATAGGTTAGTAGGAAATAGTCACAGTGAAGCCTGAAGACAAAAAAAGCATAAGAATTACAGAAAATAATGTCAGAGACACATAAAATATGGTGAAAAATCTAACACAGAGTTTCTGAACCTCTGCACTATTGGTATTTTGAGCCAAATAATTATTTGTTGTATGGATATTTTGTCCTAGGGACAAAATTTTCCAAATTGAGAGTCATTAGTCTAAACCTAGCATAATTAAAGAGAGAATGAGGCAGAGGCAATACTTGAAGAAAAATGGCTGAGAATTGATTCAAGAAGAACTGCAAATCCAAAACCTACGCATATCAGAGTAAAACTGTCAAAACAAAAAATAAAGAGAAAATAATAAATATAGCCAAAAGGAAAAAATGATATGTTACTTTTGAAACAGCAACTTTAACAGTTCACTTCTCAACAGAAATGAAGGGAACTATGTGACAATGGAATGATATCTCTAAAGTGCTGAAACAAAATAAAAGCTGTCAGAATTCTATAGCCGGTAAAAAAAATACTCAAAAACAAATAACAAATAAAGGTATTCCTGACAAAAGCTGAGAGAATTCATTCCTGACTCATTTCCCTGCAGGAAATACTTCAGGGAATCTTTCAGTCAGAAACACAGAAAATGCAAGAAGAAATGAAGAACAATCGAATGGTTAAATATATGGGTAAATCTAAATTAATATTGACACTAGAAAAAAATAACAATAATATTTAATGAGATTTACAATGTATGTAGAAATAAAATATGTGGTAACAATAACAGGAAGGATACAGAGGGTTGTGCAATAGAAGAACTAATATAACAGTCCTTAGACTGCTATCATTAGAAAGGCCTGCTTGCAAGGTTGGCTCTGCATTTGGAAACTTGGATTTTAGGAGGGTTCCCACCATTTCCTGAGCCAATAGGAGTGGCTCACTGTGTGTAAAGAGTTTGTGTGAACCATATGGTTTATGCTGAACACCTGGTTTCCTTCTGGAAGTCTGAAATTTTGGTACATGCTAGACGGAAGTTGTCTATATGACCAATATTTAATAAATACCCTGGGTGGTAAGTGTCTAATGAGCTTTCCTGGTAGACAAGCATTTGACAAGTGTTACAACTTGTTGCTACAGGAATTAAGCACTTCTTATATAATTCCACTGGGAAAGGACTCTTGGAAGGTTGTGTCTAGTTCCCTCCGAACTCTGCTATATGTACATTTTCCCTTTGCTGATTTTGTTTTGTATCATTTTGCTGTAATCAATCATAGCTATTAGCATAACTATATTCTGAGTTCTGTGAATCCTCCTAGTGAGTAATAAAAACTTGGGATAGTCTTGGAGGACCCCAGATACAGGGCCTTTTAACTCTCAACATTCAAAAGTTCAAGATTTCCAAGGCTCTTTCAACATCAGTGAAGTGGTAGAAGCACAAATTTGTATTAGTTTCTAATAAATAAAAAAATGCACACTGTAGTCTTCAAGATAACCACTGAAACAAAACTAAATGGATGTTTACTTAATGAGCTAATAGAAGTGGTAATAGGTCATAGGGAATACTTGATTAAGCCAAAGAAAGGCCAAAAAAGGAGAAAAGGGGATCAAAATTAATGTGAAAGATGAAAAAACAGATATTAATATAAACCTAAATATTTTAGTAGTTCCATTAAATGTAAATGGCCTATATATCCTAATTAAAAGACTAAAGTAGGCCAGAGGCTCACACCTGTAATCCCAGCACTTTGGGAGGCTGAGGCAAGAGGATCGGTTGAGCCAAGGAGTTCAAGGCCAGCCTGGGCAGCATAGCAAGACCCCATCTCTACAAAAAAATAAAATAACAAATTAGGTGGGCATAATGGTGTGCATGTGTAGTTCCAACTACTTGAGAGGTTGAGGTGGAAGGATCACTTGAGCCCTGGAGGTCAAGGCCACAGTGAGCTATGATTATGCTGCTGCACTCCAGCCTAGGTGATAGAGTGAGAATTTTCCTTGAGAAAACAAACAAACAAAAAAGATTAAGCTAGATTTTGTAAAAAGTCCAACCATATACTGCTCAGAGGAGATGCACTTTAAATATAAGGAGGCAAAACTATTGAAAGTAAAAGTATGGAAAAGCTATATTAGGCAAACCAGTAGTATACTGGAGCCAGGTATTAAGGGCTTGAAACGTTGTGAAACATTCAGAAATTTTGACTGTTAAAACTTTGTTTTAACATTTACACCACTGATGCAAACCTTAATCAAAAGAAAGATGATGTGGCTACACTATTACCAATCTTCTCTAAGTCAAGAAGCATTATACAGATAAATCCATTTCTTACTGATAAAATGATTAATCCACTATTATAGTGTAACAATTTGAAATTTGCTTACACTTAATAACATACCTTCAAAAACAGCAAAATTTGATGGAATTTAAAGAACATGTGCTGAACGTGCAGGTTTGTTACATAGGTATACATGTGCCATGGTGGTTTTTTGCACCTGTCAACCCATCATCTAGATTTTAAGACCTGCATGCATTAGGTATTTGTCCTAATGCTCTCCGTCCCCTTTCCCCCCACCTCCTGACAGGCCTCAGTGTGTGATGTTGCCCTCCCTGTGTCCATGTGTTCTCATTGTTCAACTCCCACTTATGAGTGAGAACAAGGACATATATGTAAATTCACAATCATGATGGAAGAGATCAATATATCTTTCTCAATAAATTATAAATATATTGGAAGAATTTCCTGCCTATGTGACACAAAGTGGGAGTGTTAGAACTTTTTATTTGTTATCTTCAGACTTTTATTAAGTCTGAAACAAAGATATCCCAAACAGAGGCCATCATTCCACCTGCTTTTAACTGTTTAGCAAAGGCAATCCTGGGTATTTGATATGGGTAATGGCTACTCATGCATGTATTCATAGTCAGTCAAACATTTATTCAAATCCAACCTGTGCCATTCTCTATTTCAGCTGTTAATTATACCACCATAATGTCTTTGCTATGAAAAACTTGGTCTAATTTGAGACGTAGACATAAACAAGTAATTGCAGAGCAAAGCACCAAATATTCCATTATCAGTTAAGATCTTTCCCGTTGCAAATAATAAAAACCTTGACTCAGATTTTTTTAAATGTTATTCATCTGCAACTTTTGAATTTCTACAATCATAGAAAGTTAGACATAGATAGACAGGACATTTATAATCAACTAACCAGAGTGCTTTAATTTTAACATTAAATATAACACAGCATAGGGACTTATTTACATTCATAGAGCAAAGTAGTTGTAATGCCTGAGAGGATAACACCTTATTCTTTATTGAATGGTGCTCTTGTTACACCATATTGCACACCTTGTTTCCCTTTTGAGCCCATTCTATTTTGAAGCAAAACTTGTAGTTTCTTCTCTAAAGCAAATAATCAGGGTAAAAAGATTATATAGATGATTATGCAAGATTTTTATATGTACTTTTAAATTTTTCTTCATTCTAACATCTTTATCCATTTATAATCAGGTGCAATTGAGAATCTTCAAGACAAATAAATAATAATTCATTTATTTATTCAACCATCACATATTTATTGGTATTTATGTGCAAGATACTTTGCTAAGCCCTTGGAATTTAAGAGTGACTTTATTGAGTGCATTATCTGAAAGGGGAAAGAATAAACACATCTCTACCATAATAGTGATAAATGCTGCCATAGAGGTATGTACTAAGTAAGTGTATATAGGAGGAGATACAATTTATTGAATAATCTTTTATGGTTAGAAGGCTTACAAAATATGGCAAATATATCACAAGCTTTATAGAAATAAATGTATATGAGCCTGTGTGCATGTATGTGTATGAGAATGTGGGTAATTAAAAATGGCTGAAGGTAACTTTGGCAGTGACATTAAAAACTAGACTCAATGCTGTTCAAGTAAAAGTAATTACCAGATCACTGGGAAATAGGAGAAAGACAAAGGTAGTCTCTAGTCTATTAGTAGGGAAGACCAGAATAAAAGTACCAGTACAGCTTAGGCAGAAGCCTATTTATATTAATTGATGGTAGAGACCTACTGACACCATCTTTGGACAAGCAGGAGAATGGATTGTGGGACCCCGAATGCCCTTCTTGCCCTTAATACCTTCATGAAGCAAATGGGTGTAGTTCTCTCAGCATATTATATCATTTGATCCTGTTATTCTGACCAATAATGGTTGCAACTGAAGGTTAGTCCTCTGGCCAAAAACAACTTAATATACTGTTCTGTGTAGTAGGCACTAGCCACAAGTGGCTATTGAGCACTGAAAATGTGGCTACTGAGCACTGGAAATGTGGCTAATCTGAATTAAGTTATGGTCCAAGTATAAAATACACACAGGATTTCAAAGACTTAGTATATAAAAAAGAAGTAAAACATATTGCTAATTTTTTTTTACTCAACACATGTTAAAATATAAATTTAGATATGCTGGGTTAGATGAAATGTTATTACAGTTAGTTCCACCTTTTTCAGTTTACTTTCTTAAAGTAGTTACTAGAAAATTAAAAATTACATATGTTGCTTGTAATTGTCACTGGCATTATATTTCTGTTGGACAGTGCTGCTGCTCTACAGGCTGGACCAACAGCTCGTTAGGAATTGTGGTGCAACAGCTGCCTGATAGAGGTGCCCCATGTTGAATGGTGACTGGTAACCAATCAGATTCTTTCTCTTGTGGGGGTAGGGTTGGCACACACACACACACACACACACACACACACACACACACACACACACACACACACACACACCAGAAGAGCAGAGAAGAGAGGCATCAGAGAAAGAAGCTGCTTCAGAAGAATTGTGGGCCTTCACGGTAGAGAACAATGGATGGCACTTCTGAGGAGACAGGTTGAGAGTATCATCAGACAGCTCTCCAGCTATGAATGCTGTTCTGTTTTCAAGAGACCCAGCTGTGTGGTCTGCCCTATTTTATTTCTTCTCTATATAGTGTCATGATGTCTCTGTCACTTAAGGTACTTTAGCATTTCTATGTTCCTTGTATCTCAAAAGAGCTGAAACCATAATCTGGGTAATAGAAAGGGTTAGAGAAGTTGGCAGTTTTCTGGGAGAGAGGAAGAAAGAAGATTTTGTCTCTGTGAGAAGATACAGTTTAAGAGTAACAGAACCTCTCTTCATCTCATTGAAGATGCAACCTGTGCCTGCAAGGGTACATTTAGAAGGCAAGCGAAATGCTTAGTTGATGCAAAGTAAATAGTAGCCATTGTCATTATTACTATTGTGATTATTTTTATTGCAGCTACCTTTTCATGGGGACTAAATGAGATAAAATGGGTACAGCAGCATGCGTAATGCTCAGTAGATAATTTTTTTCCCTCTTTCCTTTGAGAAAAGTGAACCAGACACATTGGGTGTCTGAAAAGAAGGTTACATTGAGAATTACTAACTTTTATTTTTATTTTTAGATTAAAAAGTGATTATTTCACATCATCAACAAACAAGTTAGTTTTTATTTGTTTAAGAAACCATTTTCTCCACTCTTCTATGCAAATTCTCTTACAGCTAAGCCAAGCACCTGCACTCAAATCCTGACATCCTTGCACAATCCTTTCTCTATGCCAGTGTTTCTCAAGTGTGGTCCTCAGAACAGCAGTGTCTGCAACAACGGAGAACCTGTTAAAATACACATTGTTGGACCCCATGTCAAATCCACTGAATCAGTCTCTGGGGGCCCAGGGACCTGTTGTAAGCAGCCCTCTGGGGGGCTGAAGATGGAGAACCACTTCTCTCTGTCTGTACTCATGCAGTCTCCCCAGCCCGAGCTGTTCCACTCTCTCCTTTCTACACAGTCAATCTCCTAACCTAGCCTCTCACTCTGCTTCCTCTTCCAGAAAGTCATCCTAAACATCCAGAGGAAGTGTATGCTTTCTGGCTGAAAGGTTGACACACCTGAGCTAATTCATACGCAAGTTTAATTTGTTCTATAAATGGCTTCTTGTGTGTGAGACAATGAACTTGAATACATCTTGGGGGTAGGAGTTTTGCAACCTCTCTTCCACCTTTCTAATAAGTACACAGTAGCCATGCTTTCTGCATTGAATTGAAATTACACAGAACTTCTTTGTCTTTGCATGGAATATAGTGATAATCTCCTTTCAGATTAGTAGTAACATCCCAAGCCTTACCTTTCTGTCTTCTCCCTGCCTGAGGTAAGACATCTAAGACTTAGGGGAATGGACTTTGAAGTCACTCTCCCTTCATTTAAAAACTTTCTCCTTCACTGGCAAAAATGCCAGGGTAGCCAGATGTTTTCTCCTCTTAAAGCACTGGGGTGTTATTATAGTTTCAGAAGTGTTGCTGAATTTTTCAGAGAACCTCTGAGAAAAGGAGATAAGGCTTGAAAGTCCTCAACAATTTGCCTGTTCCCTCTAAGACCATAAGAAACTCTTAGGCACATTGAAATGTTTTCCTTTAATTTTTAATTTTTGTTTTACGATAAAGCTAATTAAAGCAACACCTGTTTGGAATGATATAGTTGGTGCTGGGTCAACATTTCCATTGGCTTATAATCCAGCTGTGAAAACTCAATTTGAACTAAAACTCGGGTGTATAATATCCAAACCCAGGGGAATTCAAAAGAAACACTAATATACCAGTGTGCATATTAGGGGGCAAAACAAATAGACGCAAAGTGGTTTCAGGTGCTCTTTAGCACTTGTGTAGTGTGCAAACTTTTTTTATGATCACAGTTTGTAGGCCTTCAGCTCCTTACGTAGGTGGGATACCTTTGGGTATTTAAAAAGAATGAAAACAGGCCAGTTAGTCTGTGTGAAATATCAGCTACTGTGTACACATGGTAATGAGGTTTTTCTCATCAAGGGGTCTTAAGATGTGAAATGACTACTCCCATGTTTCTCTGGATTTAAGACTCCCTAGGGGCATCCTGATGTGACAGATGACAATATGTCTTGAAGACCAATGGGCTGCTTCTGTCTTACCTCTTCTATTGAGGGGCCATGAAGCAGAGATTTATTGGCACGTCATGTAAAGAAACTGGAACTTGGGTTCAGGCTGGAAATAACACTGCAGACTAGAACCTGCCCTGTAGTGGTTCTCAAACACTTCTTAATACCTATAGGGAGACCAGTAAATAAAGCAGATAAAGGTGGAGTTTCTCAGAATCAGGGGGAAAGCCTAGAGCACCCAGCTGTTCAGCTCAAAAACATCCAGAAGCCTTGGAGATGCTTGGTGGAACTCTAAGGCTGTGAGAAGCATAGCTTGAAAACTGCTGTCCTACCAATGATTTAAGCAGCTAAGCTAACTCTAAGCTTTACTTTTATATGCTCTTTTGGAGTAGAAGTTTGAACAGTCAATGAGGAAGATAAAATTCACGTTAAGCAGGCTTTGCTTGAAAACACCTTCAAGAAACCCGATAGTGCCACAGAACTGGGTGTTAAGAAAGGAGCACCTGTCAAGCATGAAGACTGGTGACTGGAGTCCACTAACCCCGTGATGTGCTATATGTGAGAGCTTTTGCAAATCACTGAGCCCAGGATCTTTCCCTGGAAAGGGGATAGGAATTCCCACCAAATTCATAGGTTTCCTTTTTTTTCTTCTTCTTCCTCTCGTTTTAGAGGGGCGGGAAATCAAATAACATAACGGATTTTCAATTATTTTGTAAACTGTGGCACAAGTGGAATTAAAGCTATTAAGAGAGTTTAAGGCAGAGTAGAATGTGATTTACTATATTGGAATGTAAAGCACAGAGGAGAAAGAGAGAAATATTTCCTGGAACCACTAGAGAAGGTGTATGTATCGCATATGGGCAGTCTCAACAAGACTACATCTACTTTTACATCTCCAATTCTCTTTTCCTCTTCATCTTCCTCACATCCCAGTCTTTCCTGCTATCTTGTCTTTCTTAGTTTTCCTGTCAATTTGGAGAAATATCTGCTAATCTGAAGTCAACATAGACCATTTAAGCTGGGAAAGATGTTAGGGATTATGCTACCTTCCTTCTGTCTCTATAGTTGAAATTCTAAGTTTAAATTTCAGGCACCTGCATTCCCAGTTCATGTTTTTCTGACTAACGGTAGAGGTGCCCAGGTGCTCCCATTGCAGTGGATAAACACATCACTGCCACCATGACACTGGCCATGTCCTTCTATGTGTCTTTTTCTTTCTCTTTGGGATTAGAGGGAGCCAGAAGATCTCATGCTCTGACACCCCACTAGGGAGCATCTGGGTCCTATGCCCCCTCTGTTGTCTCGGACACATGATGCTTTACTACCCTCCAGTAATCGCTGACCTGATATCAAAGCCTTCGCCTGAAGGTGTCAATGATTGAAAACAACCTTGGGTCTAGACATTCTGAGGGCTTTTGTTTAATTATGAATAAAAAATTCTGTTGAAGTAATGAATTTCTAATGGTTGGATTTTAGATATCAGCAGATGTAAAACTTGAGGTGGAAGTCCGATCCCAGGTCCCTCTCATCCTACTGTGCTGGCTATCTCCTCGACCTGAAAGCAAGTTTGCCCAGATGTTCTCATTTCTCTTTTCTTCTTTCAGCTTATAAGTGTTTTAGCTCTTTGCAGGAGTGATCCTGTAACAGTAAGAGGAAAGGGGAGAAGAGTAAATATGTGCAAGGTAGCCCTTCATCCAAACTTTCTAAGACAATCTCATTTTGACTCTATTTGATAACTCTTAGAAGAGATCAGAAACCCCTGAAGTGATGTAGAAATAATAATAGTAGTGAAGCTACATTTACTATACTGTCTATGCAGTCAGGAATAGGAAAATATTCTTTAATCATATGCATTGATCTTTGAGGTTCAGAAAAATAATGTTCACGTATATAGGCAGGAGATTGCAGACCCTCTGACGGTTATGGCTTATCTTCTGCTTTATAGATTACAAAACTAGGAAGAATTCAAGAGAGGAGGTGAGGGCAATGAATGGCTTTTGTTTGCAGTTTGACAATCTGATGATGGTTGGGGTGCACTCTGGAGGCCCAAAGAGCCGTCTGTCATGTGAGCTCAACACAAGCTAACCCCACTTGATAGGATAAGGCTAAAGGCAACTGTGGGCTGCCAAGTCTCTTGCCCTCTGGGAAGAAGCATGCAGTGTCTCTCAAGAGGTTAGGAGCCCCTTCTTTCCTCTGGGATTCCTCACATTTATCTCATGCAATTCACCAAGTTGGAATGTAACCTGTGCAGCCCTAATTTCTTTTCCAGGTGACTCTCCTGGGATATGGCTTCCCCCACAACATTCCCAAAGCCAATCACAATGTTCTGTGACTGTAACAGAGAAACCTCAGAAATGGAATCAAGAGGTAGCCACTTAATAAGGCAGCTGGTGGACTGAATTGAATGAGCTAAGATCAGCCAGCTCAAACCCTTCATTTTACCAATGCCATACTTGAGGTATGGAAGTTGGAATGTTTAACCTGGTTCCCAAAGTAGGTTAGTGGCAGAACAGATTCTGGAACCAGTTCTCCTGCTTGTCTTTTCCTGACCTCCCAGCTGCCCTGCAAGCATAGTCATGGGGAAAAGAGAGGATTCTTGTTCAAACACATATTTCTGGGGATTTTCTGTGAAAAATATCAGGAATGGGACATTTTATGAGCTGTTTCTTCAGTAATAGCTCTAAGCTTTGAAGCCAAAACAGAGGCTTCTGGGCCCAAGGATTGAAGAGCAATTGAGGAAGGAAAGTTTAGGTTCACATGCTGCATTGTGCCTTCACTCCATATCCTGTTTAACACACTATAGTCTGGCCATTGGTACAGAGAATGAATTAGTCCATTCTCACACTGCTGATAAAGACATACCAGAGACTGGGTAATTTTTAAAGAAAAAGAGGTTTAATGGACCCACAGCTCCATGTGGCTGGAGGCCTCACACTCATGGCAGATGGCAAAAGGCACATCTTACATGGTGGCAGACAAAAGAGAATGAGAGCCAAGTGAAAAGGGAAACCCCTTATAAAATCATCAGATCTTGTGAGACTTACTCACTACCATGAGAACAGTATGCTGGATACTGCCCTATGACTCAATTATCTCCCACCAGGTCCCTCCCACAACACATGGGAATTATAGGAGCTGCAATTCAAGATGAGATTTGGGTGGGGACACAACCAAACCATATCAGAGAACACGTTCAGGGAGTCATATTTCCATTGCTGTTCTTTTGTATATATTAGGAGTCAAGGACAAGGTTGGGGTTCTACCAGGAAGACAAGATAAGGAATTTAGGAGTCAGTTGATCTGGCAGAGCTTTTATCGGTGATCACCTATGACTGAGTTTAAGAGATATGTAGTTGGTAAAATGATAGGACATGACAACAAAAACAGTTGAAAAAAGGAAGGAGTATAGTGTGAGCACTAGGCTGTTTATTGAGCTGTTTTGCCTAGAGCCCTGAATAATACTTGTGAAATAACATAAACAAAATCAAATCTCGTATGATCAAGTATTCTACTTGTTGGAGATTCCAAATGTTGCAATTTTAAGATAAAGGAGACAATGAAGACTACAGGCTGAATTGGGAATATGATTGTCACCTTAAAAACAAAACAAAAGGTGAAGCCTAATTCCCACCCTCACCCCCACTCTCATACCTGGATGTGGGCTAGACTTAGTGAGCCACTTTCAAAGAGCAGAGAGTAGGGTAAGGAAAAAGGAGTGACTTTACAGTGGAGAAATTAGCCAAGGGATTGAAGTTAACATTGTCAATGTTGTCATGTGGGTATCATGTTTACTGATATGATGTGATGAGAAGGACATTTCTATAGCATTCTTTCCCAAAAACCCATAACACCAGTCTCAACATGAGTAAAACTCAGAGTAGAAGACATTCCGGAGGCTGCCTGGTCAGTGCTCCTCCTGCCTATTGAGGTTATAAAAATCAAATATGGACCAGAGGATATTGCGGAAATATGACAACTAAATGCAATGTGGTACTCTGGTTTGGATCTTAGAACTGAAAAAAACACCTTTGATAAAAAGCTGGTGAAAGTGAAATAAAGCATGGAATCCTGCTAATACTGTACCGTGTTGGTTTCTTAGTTTTGATAATGTATTGTGGTAATGAGAGATGTTAACAATGTGAATAACAGCACTGTCTAGGCAACTTCTCTGTAAATCTAAAATTATTCCTAAATAAAAGGCTATTAACAAATACAACAATAGCCCACAAGCCAACCAACAATCTCCCTTGGCCATGTGTCTCTGCTTTCATAGTTGAGCCTCCTGAGAGACACATTCACTGTCCTCATTTGCTTTCTCTACCAGTTCATTCCCCAGCCCACTTCATTCCTGTTTCTGCCCTACCAGACTCCTGTCTGTGATGCTGTTGACACAGTGGCCATTTTGTTCTTTAAACTCTGTCCGCCTTTAGTTAGTGATTGCCCAGGGTCTCAACTGCAGACCTTTCCTCTCATCCCACACATGCCCTCTGGATGATCTCATCTTACTGTATCTTCAAGTTCTGCACATTGTACACACCGATGACTCTGAACTCTATTTTTCCAGTTCAGACTTTTCCCTGAAAATTCTCTTGCCTACTTGCTATGATTTGAATGCCTGTCTCCTCCCAAACTCATGTTAAAATTTAATTGCCATTGTAACAATATTCAGGAATGGGACCCTTACGAGGTGATTAGGCCATGAGGGTTCATCTCCCGTTAATGGATCAATGCTGTTATCACAGGAGTGGGTTTCCGATAAAAGAGCTCTTCAGCATCTCCATCGCCTTCTCTTTGCCTTTCCGTCATGTGATGTCACAGCAAGTCCCTCACCGGCACCTTGATATTGAACTTCCTGGCTTTCAGAATTGAGAGCCAATAAATGTCTGTTTATTATACAGTACCCAGTCTGTGGTATTCTGTTATAACAGCACAAAGCATACTAAGACACTACTTAAAACCTCTCTTGAGTGCTCCACAGGCACTTACTCAAAATAGCCTCAAACCAAATTTCTTTTCCTCATCCCCCTTCCCTGAAAAACTTCCTATATTCCCTACGTTGGTGAGTGGCATTGCTGTTCATCCAGTTGTCCAAGTTTCAAGTAAACTGGAAAGTTTATTCGAGCCATTCATTTTCCTCACTCCCCATGACCACACTAAAAACCTCTTAAATCTGTCCTCTCTTCTGGGTCTCGTTACTACCTTTGTTCAGGCAACCATTCATCTTCACCTGCCCAGCTGCCGTAGTCCGTAAATGGAGTCTTTACTTTTATTTTTGGAGCCTTTGCCCTTTACTTCTGTATCTCTTCAATCCAATCTCCACATTTATGACAATGATATCTCTAAAACTAAATTCTAAACCAATGACTCTTTTTCTTATAACCTTAAATGACTGATAGGAATATCACTTTGAAGAACATATCCAAACTTCTTTAGAAAGTATTCAAGGGATTTCATCATCTGACTCCCCCACACCTCTTCTGTTCCATCTTTTTCCACTCCACCACCTGTGCTCTAGATTTCAGCCACAGAAAACTCCTTATGATCTTCCAATTCTCAGATATGGCCTGCTCCCTTTCTCTCTATGCTGACTTTTGCACAAACAGAAGGCCAGTCCTTCCTTCACTGTGGCCTAGTACTGCCCAGTACAATTGTCAAGACTTAGCTTTATTCTGCCTCATCCTGAGGGACCTGAGGCACAGAGAGATTTGGTAATGTGCTCAAGGTTAACTGACCAGCAGTGGCTTTCTTCATTGAGGAACTTGAGCTGGTAAGAGTTTTTCATTTTTGGTTTATTTGTTTGTTTGGTGATGACATCCCAGAGAAGCAAAAGGGGTTGGGGCATATGGTCTGTTGGTTACAGAATTCTTTATGAAGTGAGGAAGGGAAAACTGGAGCAGCATAAGTGAGTGTCTCACACTTGCTGAGTCTGAGACAGGTGAGAATAAGGGAAAAAAGGCAAAATGTCTCCCAAAATGATGGACTGGTCCCAAAATTTAAAACGTTAATTTATAACAATAATCTCCAAAGAAAAACATCCACTTTGGCAAGTGATTCCCAAATTGGAATGGCTGATGGATGGCAAGGGAGCAAGTGCTGAGATGAAGTATGGTGCTGTCCACAGAGAAGAGGGGCGGACGGTGGTGAATTATGGCTCTAATTCCACCTGGACTGCGAGTAAATAACACAGTGCCAGAGTGAGGCTCCAGATGGTTTGTGTCGTGAGTGTGACCAGAGCTCCACAGAGGAGCTAGAGCCTGGGAATTCAAGCCAGACCTGCCTTTATATGTCATAGCAATTTACAAACCTGCCAGGATGTCTATTGGGTGTGCCAGTGGCCCTTTGACAAATGCAGGCTTCCATGGAAATGACTGATAGCAAACTTTGGAGGCCATGTCACATCCTGGCTAAAGTCCACTGCTTCCTGGGAGACAATTATTGATAATTTTAGGGAAATGCCAGTGAGCCTCACTAAGTTTCATACACACACGTCAGCCCATCGCATCTATTGCAAAGTGAATGTTCTGGGCTGGGGGAGGCAGAATTAAAATATGAAAGTAAAGTGGCATCCTTTTTAACCTCCACCTTCATACCTTATTTTATATGTTCCCACTTCCCCACCCTCTGCCCCACCACTGCTGGGGCTACTTTGATGAGACAATAATGAGGGCTTGTTCTCATAGAAGTGTGTGAGAAATGTGGAGGCCTTCCAGAGGCCTGTGTCATCCATGGGTTAGAGCTATAGCTACCCAGCTGAAAACATAAGCGAGCTTTCCCCGTGGCTCCTGTCTGTAAAGCCAGCATCTCCAAACGGGAGCTCATTCCTGCTTCAGTGCCACTAGGAGTGGAGGAAGCTTGCAGGGCAGTGTGTAACAGCCTGAAGTCAAAAATGGAAGAGGAGGCAGCAGTGCCTCAGGCCTGAAGGGATGGAACACAAGTAACAGGTGGCGGGCAGCTGCCTGGGAACTGCAGGGCACAATGAATTCTTTAAAGACAAGGCCCATATTGGCATTATTGTCTTTGGATGTGCATATGTCTGAGGACAAAGCACAAATTCTTTCAGTTGGGGACATAACGTTTTATGGTTTATTCCCTTATTCACAAACTACTTTTGAGAACTTATTACCTAGAGGATCAAAAAAGGAATATGGCATATTTCCTGCCCTTGTGAATAATGAAATCAACACACATTTACTGAGCATGTTCTACTCGCAAGGTGCTGGGTGTGGAGACACAGAGATGGAAGTTGCTGTCCCCAGTACAGTGCTCATCATCTAGTCGGAAAGACAAACTTTTTTGAAAAATGTATCTTGATAGAAGAAATTTTAGGAACCCAGTGGATCTTTCATGGAAGGATATTTAGTGACTGAGGCAGAGGGTGGGATGAGGGAGCAGCAAGAAAGAAGCTGGTATTGTCATCGAAGGCAACCTCATGGGGGACTTTATGCTGAAGATTTGAGGAGCTGTGGACAACTCTCTGTAAGGAATGACACATTGAGATAGTGTTTTATATTATTTGTTAGTTACATGAAGGATGATTGAGGGAAGCAAGACCAGGAAAGCAGGAGAAAACAAAAAAATGAAGAAAATGTGCCCCGATGTTCCTTTTCTTATGTTCTAGATTTCTCATCTCTAGCAACTACATAGTGATATGGTTTGGCTCTATGTCCCCACCCAAATCTCATGTTGTTTTGTGATATTCAGTGTTGGAAGAGGGGCCTGGGAGGAGGTGATTGGATCATGGAGGAGGATTTCCCCCTTGCTGTCCTCATGACAGTGAGTGAGTTCTCATAAGATCTGGTTGTTTAAAAGTGTGTGATACTGCTCCCTTTGCTCTCTCTCTCTCCTGCTCCAACATGTAAAGACGTGCTTGCTTCCCCTTCACTTTCGACCATTTGTAAGTTTCTGCCATTTGTAAGATTGTAAGTTTCCTGAGGCCTCCCAGCCATGCTTCCTGTACAGCCTGTGGAACTGTGAGTCAATGAAACCTCTTTTCTCCATAAATTACCCAGTCTCAGGTAGTTCTTTTTTTTTTTTTTTTTTTTTTTTTTGAGACGGAGTCTGGCTCTGTCGCCCAGGCTGGAGTGCAGTGGCGCCATCTCAGCTCACTGCAAGCTCTGCCTCCCAGGTTCACGCCATTCTCCTGCCTCAGCCTCCTGAGTAGCTGGGACTACAGGCGCCCGCCACGACGCCCGGCTAATTTTTTGTATTTTTAGTAGAGACGGGGTTTCACCATGTTAGCCAGGATGGTCTCGATCTCCTGACCTCGTGATCCGCCCGCCTCGGCCTCCCAAAGTGCTGGGATTACAGGCGTGAGCCACCGCGCCCGGCCTCAGGTAGTTCTTTACAGCATGTGAGAACGGACTAATACACACCCATACCAGAGCAAACAAATGTTAATTTCAAATAATTGCTGTGAGTGGCTTTAAAGTAAAATGACTTGTCCATCCATAAATATCTTAGGTTGCCTTCCCCAGGATTGGAGGCCCATCTGCTTGCTTTGAGGCTCAACATAGGATAAACCTTCCTGTGTTGTCCTACAGGTGATTTGTGGCCTGCCCCCTAGGTCTTGGGGTGGGGAGTTGGCCTAGGTAACCAAGGGTTTCTCCATGCCAGGGAGGCAGGGGGTTTGGGGGCTGGCTGCTCCTGGGCTGGCACAGGCTCTTATTTTTCTCCTGCTAAATTGTTGGAGAAGTGGTTGAAATCAGAAGCAAAATGCCACATTGTACGCCCACTGAAGTCTGGGCTCAAGGGAAAGGAAAATGATTGCCAGCGTGTTCGCTGTTCCCAATCCACTCCTGGACCTTAAGCTGTCTTGAACAGGGTTGCCAAACAGCTTGGTAGAGACTGGCCTTTGGGTGGGTGTGGGCAGGGGATGAGAGGCGGGAGAGGAGCAGTTGGCTCTCCACCTTGATTTCTTCTTCAGAAGCAGCTCCTTTCTGCAGGGCTCTGGGATCCTCTACGGCAGGGTAAGTCTTTGACTTTGCATGAGAACTTGCTGGCATATATGCCATTTGACTATCTATATGCAAATAAAGGCCTGTTTAAACTGATTTAGAGTTTACTCTCTTGGTAAGGTCAAATCCAGTTGCAAAGCCTTAGAAAGGACTTATTGTAAAAGAATGATAGCATCTTTTTGTGGACTGCTGGGCACTGTCCTAAATTTTTAAGTGGAAAAGGGAGATTATCAGGAGATGGTAATTTAGGCATCTGGCAGTGACAAAGTACCATGGAAAGAACAGTGTCTGGGGCTCAGTAGACTGGGGTTCCAGTCCCAATTCTAATTCAGTTGTTATCTTGTACAAATCCCTTCACTTCCTTAGCCTTGTTCACCCTAAGGGAAATAAGGGTGGTAATCCTTCAAGTCAGTGCAAATGTGAGATTTTCCAGTGGATCTGACTGAGGCCTGAAGAACTGAAAATACTTATGCAAGGTCTCAGAGTGAGGTGTCAGGGCTATGAGCAAATTCTCATTCTCTCTGTTCCATAGGAAAGGCACTTGGGTTCCACCTGGGTCTATGTGTGTGCTTTGCTGTGGGGCAGTGGGAGTGGCCACTGCAAGGTCTCAGGTCACCACTGTGTGCCTTCTTGTGTGGGTGCTAATATGAAGATGAGCTGTCACTGATAAAAACGGAGTAGTGCTGGAGAGTAAAGTACAGCAGCAACCTTCTGGCTTTTCCACAGTGTGATGATACCATAAGATCATGGTATGCAAAAGGCACAGGGCCCAGAAGGTGAGGGTCCTCTTTTGTCCTTGAAAGGCTAGTAAAGAATTGATTCCTACCATGTGTTTGTGTGCTTCTGCCACTTGCTTTTTAAACATGCACAGGTTTGTCTGGGATTTTGGCAGGATAGCAAGACCTTTCAAGATGACCACAGTGATCTAGGCTGATTTACAATGTGTTGCCTTGAAAAGTACATGCTCAAAGTCAGGCTTGGTGCATTCTAGGCCGATGCCATGTTCTCCAGACAGCAGCAGGCTTACATGACCCTGTAGAGGGTTCCTTAGGCACCCATTCAGTGGTGTGGGTGACAGCTGCAGTCCTCAGCCTTCTCTGTAGTTCCTGTGTCACTGACGTTTTCTGTAGCTGAGGAAAGGGACAAAAGTTGGTACATTTAGGGCAAAATTGAAGTGAGTAGATAAAATGCTGACTATTACTTTAGAGGAAGCAAGGAATGAGTCTTCAGGAATAGAGTTCAAAGCAAAATTAGCTTACTCCTTGATTTTTTCTATTTTAATTTTTAAGTAATATGTCATTTCATAATAAGAATAATAGCAAATGGTTATACAACTCTGAGTAGCCCTCTTTCAAGTGCTTTATTAACCAATTCAAGCCTTACAACAACCCCACATGGCAGACATTATTATTATTATTCCCATTTGAAAGCCGGGAATCAAGATATGGAGAGATTAACTACCTTGCCCAAGTGTCAGAACTGAAATCTAAACCCAGGCAGTTAGGTCCAGGTCTGGGCTTGACAGCACCATAGCATACTGCGTCTCTGAAAAGCAAAAGCCAAATAATATTCTCAGTCTTATAATAACAAATAGCAGCTCCTTGTTCCACCCATCTCCAGCCCTAACTTTTGTTTTCCAGAAGTAGCCACTTATAATCCTTACTGTCGTTTCTTCTGGCATTTATTTCCATATTTCCAAAGATCACATTTACTGTCTTTTTTCTTGGTTTTTTTTTCAATTTTGGATATTATTTATTTACTTTGTTCAATGGAAGATGAAGATTTAGTTCTCTATGCCATCCCTCTGCCCCTTCCCTAAACACACACACATGTCATCTCCCCACTCGCCTTTTAAAGCAACAGCACCGTTTTTAGTTAAATCAATATTCAGTGTCTTGCATTATATAATCAGGTAAATATTATTCAAAGATGGGCCATGCAATATGATATTACTAATTATCTTTTTCTACATTTTTGTAGCCAGTAATTCCTTCCTTTGTTTCCTGTTGTCATCTGTACAGCTAATGCTAGTTCTTCTGCAGCTTTTCTAACAGAGCTATAAAGCACTTCTCAATATGAACAGATACTTCAGGCAATCTTTCAGATTTTGTTTTTTCTTAGAGTTATTCCTCCTGGAGCCATCTGTCCTGTTCTTCCTATGCCAGTCAAGATTGTTTATGCTGTAGGCCTGAGGCATAGCTGTTATCCTAGGATTTATCTTCATTATCATCCTGGGAATTCCCTTCATTGGTCTCCTAAGTTGCGTCCCTGGTCTCCTGAATCTCATGTCTCTCTTTCCTAGTTTAGACCATTATATTAGGGAATGTATCTTCCAGTACATCCCTAAGAAACAAGGAAGAAAAAGTTTTGAAGACCTAACATGTTTTAAAATATTTTTGTTCTACTCTCACATTGGCTTGCAGTTTGAGTATAGATTTATAGATTGCATCCAATTTTTTGTTCTAATTTTAAGGCATTTCTCCGTTGTCATTTAGCTCTTAAAGCTACTTTTTGAGAGGTATAAGACCATTCTTCTTTCCTAATTCTTTGTATGGAACTATTTTTTTCTCTAGAAACTTTTAGGGATTTCCCTTTATCCTACATTTTATGATGATATCCCTTGATGGGTCTTTTTTTAATTTAACATGCTGGGTGTGCAATACTTCCTCTTCAATCTGGAAAGCCATATCCCTTGGCTCAATAATATTTTCTTCAATTATTTTTTACAGTTTCTTTCTCTGATTGTTCTTTCAGATGATCTCATCAGTTGGATGTTGATCTTCATGGATTTATTCTTTAATTCTCTAACTTATTTTTTCAATGTCTTCTCATCAGCTTTTTTGTTATGCTTTCCAGGAGCTTCTCTTAAGTTTAATCATCTATTCATTCTATTAAAGTTTTAAATGATGTTTTTAAGTGCTATAATATTTTTAGTTGTAAGAGTTTTTCTTGTTTGCTGTTATTTTGTTAATAGCACTCTTTTTGTACAGATTCAATATCTTTTCTTACAGCTGAGATTTAATTGTTTTCCTTTTTTTTTTCTGATTTCTCAAATGCTTCTGCTCCCCCGGGTTATTTTTTTTCCTTTTTTGCTTTAGTTTTTTTGTTTGTTTGTTTGAACTCATAACAGAAACTTAGTAGAAATGTCTTAGTGCAAGTAAATGGCACAGACTCATTCTTAAGTTCAAACCCTAAAAATCTGATTTGAACCTGTGTATACATTTACTAGCTGTGATACTAAGGGGGAGGAGGGTTTGTCACTGGTGGGTTTGCCTTGGGGTTGTTGGATGAGGACCTAGATATTTCACTGGGTTCCCAAACTAAGATTTTTCTTCCCTTGGGGAAGATCAGATTCCCCTGAGAAGAGTTCTAATTCTCCAATCCCCTGCCTGGGGAATACAAGTCTGGCTCCTGGTGTTCTGGCTGCTGAACAGGGAAAGATGGTGGCTTTCACTGTTTCATGTGCATATATGTTTATCTATGCCACCTTCTTTTTCTTTTAGTGCCTCACCCCTGCCTTCAGCTGAGCCTGGTGTCCTCCAGTCCCTCTGGAGAGTAAACCTGTTTGTGTCCTAATGGACCAAAGGCAATTGCTTGACTGTGGGCTAGGGGAGGGTCTGGGGTCTACTTCTTACATAATTGTCAAGCAGTCCTCCTATTTTCAGGCTCATCCCACACCAGCCTTGAGATACACAACACCCTCTCATCTCTGAGACTGGAGAGTGTTGAGATATACAACTGGGTTGTACTGGGTAACAATTGGCATTCATGGGTTCCACAGTTCCCGAACTGACAGTTGGATTTTAGTAACCACTCATTTATCTACTTTCTATTCCCTAAATTTTGTTGACCATCTCTTGTCTGCTGTAATACCGCTTTCATTTTCTTTGTCATTATGTGTTTATATATTTTATATTATTATATTTTAATGCTGCTGCAGGAAGGAGTGGAGATGAGTGTCTATTCGACTTTCAACAAACCTTTTCATCCACATGTTGGCTTTCTATGTTTAAAATAGTTGAAAACATCAACCGCTATTTCCCTTACAGGATAATATTCAGGGTTGACCAACATATCTCATGTTCATGTCAATCAGGAAACAATTTCTGATTGTCAGAGCATTGCGGAATTCAAAGGGTATACCTGACCCAATTTCTGACCTCAGGGGAAGAATAGACAATGCTCGCAGAAGAGAAGATGTACAGTGTGGGCAGGAAAGGGGAAATTTCTGGGATTGGAGGTAAGGAGGAGCCACAGAGTAGGTAACTTTTGAGTTGTACTCTGAAGTTAGAAATGGTGCTTGTCTGGGAAGAGGAGAATAGAGCATCCTCAGTGGTAGAAACAGGTTAGAAAACACTTGGAGCAAGAATTTACAAGGCAAAAGGGAGGAAATAGGGAGGAGGCCAGCAACAGCAGAGAGCTCTTGGGAGCCTGCTTGGGAAGATAAGAGCAGAAAGACAATTATAAACAGATGGCAGAAGAAGCTTGTCTGTCAGGAGACAAAGCATAGACTTACATCTAGGGGCTTGATTTCCTTCAGTTATTGTAAGGAGATGAAGAAGTAGCTATGTACATTTTTTTCACAGTTTGACTCCAGAAGTTGGGGATTTCAGTAAGGTCGGTCAAAAGGCTGCAGTCAAGAAGAAGCAGTTACCCGAGTTGTTCCAACTTCCTGCTGGCCTTTGTGAATGAACTGAGGTGGGTTCCTTGTCATGGGGCTATCCTAGGAGAGGAAGTGGATTTACCAGCAAAGTGCGGTGATTCCTGAGAAACTCTTACTGAAGGTGAGCAGAGAGAAGCCATCCTGGGCTCATGAGTGACCGAGTGAAGTGAAGCCTGGTGGAAGACAATTGGGCTGTACAAGTGTTGATTAGAAAGCATGAGACCTCGCTGACATGTTGATATGATGATGGTGTGGCAATCAATGTCTTAAGAGTTTTATTACTTTTCATCTTTTCATACCAACTTTGAACAAATTGCTTCCTTTGCTGTGGTTTGCTGAAAATTAAGGAGCAATTTCTGTTTACTCTTGGTGAACTGAATACCTGAATTTGCTCTGATTCTTCTTGAAACCCAGCCTGAAAGCTTAGAACTCAGTCCACCCAACATCTCAGATTTCGCTATATAGGTAACAGGCCCCCTCTCCTTATAATAAGAGTTATTAATTTAAATGCTCTGCATACTTTGGAGGAAGGTATAATTCATGCTTATATTAATGCCACAAGGGGAGAGAAATGAGTGCCCTTTTCTGGTTAAAATCCACCAAAGAACCTTTGTGAGATAGAGGGAACTTGGTAAAGAAGGTAATTATGGGAATGTCTAATTTTCCAGGTTGACCAGATTGTCCAGATTTCCAATTCATTGCTAGTAATAGCATTCATTAGTGCCTCTCATTTACTACTGTCACCCAAATTAATTTTTGAAATATGGAGATAATCTCAGCTCTGTTCTTTGGAATTACAAACATCTCTCCACCATAGTTCATATAGAAACAGTTTAATTTAAAAATAATAGCATTCCAAATACATAAGTAGAAAGGCTATGGTTTTGAAACTATGACTTAAAAGAAAGGAAAAATTTCCCCAGACAAGTTTAAAAAAAGCAAGTCACAATAAATAATGCAATAATGCAGTTTTAAATTCTAATCCAAACTATAAAATAAATATCTATGAGCTCCCACTGATATAAATAAATGATTGAGTAAAATAAGTGTGGGAGAGTAGGCAAATCTCCCATGCAGAATTCCAAATAATATATGTAGAAATTCTGCCCTCAAGCAGGGGAGCCTAACTCTTCACTCCTGAGGTCTGAGCTAAAAAGTGATTAATAGTAACTTCTTCCAAAGAGCACAGTGTTGAAAGGAGTGGGGGAGTAATTTTACAGTGGAAAACATGAAAAACACCACCTTAGCCAAGTGATTAAAAATTAACATCAACGGTGATAGTCATATTTCTAGTACATATTCTTAACATCATGTGATACAATTGGCAATTCACCTCTGTGGCCTCCCTCTCAATAACCCATAACCCCAGTTTAATCATGAGAAAAAAACATCAGAAAAATCCGAATAGAAGAGCTGTGTTAGGCCATTCTTGAGTTGCTACAAAGGAATACCTGAGGCTGGGTAATTTATGAAGAAAAGAGGTTTAGTTGGCTCATGATTCTGCAGACTATACAAGCATGGTGCTAGCATCTTCTTGGCTTCCAGAGATGCCTCAAGGGGCTTTTACTCATGACAGAAGGTGATGGGGGAGCAGGCAAATCACATGGTGACAGCAGAGGCATGAGAGTGAGGGGGGAAGATGCCACACACTCATAAAACCATATCTCTGAGAATTCATTCACTATAGTGAGGACAGTACTAAGGAGATGCCACTAAACTATTCATGAAAAATTCACTCCCATGATCCCATCACCTCCCACCAGGCTCCCCCTCCAATACTGGAGATTATAATGCAACATGAGATTTAGAGGGAACAACATTCAGACTCTATCAAGGGCATTCTGCAAGACACCCATCCAGTGTTTCCAAACCTGTCAATATAAAAAAAGAAAAATCTGAGAAACTGTCACATAAACGGGAGCCAAAAGACACATGACAATTAAATGTGATATGGTATCCTGGGTGGGATCTTAGATCAGAAAAAGGACATGGGGTCAAAACTAAGGACATCTGAATACAGTATGGCCTTTAGTAATAACAATTTACCAGTGTTGGTTTATTAATTATGACCAATATACCATAGTAATGTAAGATGTTAATAGTAGGAGAAACTGGGTATGGGGTATATGGGAAGTCTCTGTATCACCTTCACAATTTTTCTGTAAATATAAAACTCTTCCAAAGTAGTTAAATAAATAAAATGAAAAGTTTATTTTTAAAAAAGCAAGTCACCAAAAATGTATTGTGAGTCTACTTATGTAAAAACAAACGAATTCTAAATTATGCATATAATATATGTCAATATCAATACAGATACTTGGAAAAATATAAAAGAGGGCATGTCTAGTTACTGACTTGATTAGTTCTAGAGGAGGGAAGTGAGATTGTTGGATAAAGAACAATTAAGGAGACTTTTATTTTTACTGTACATAGTTACAAGTTTTGCAAATATGTATGATAGACATGTATTATACATATATAATATCTAAATATGTAAATATGTATGATATATATTGTTATACATATAATTAAAACTAAACATGAAAAGTGAAAAGCACTCAAGTAAAATGAATATTTTTCTAACCTTAGATCTTTTTTTTGCTCTTAAAGCCAAGTGTGATAAAGGCAGTAGTAGTGGGGAGATTGAGTACAAGTGACTGAAGCTCTTGATCTGAAATCTCTAACAGTATCCCTATTTGGTCCTTCAGCAGACCCATGCTTCTCTCTCCAAAGTTAGACTGGCATCCTCTTAAGATCAGATTGTGTTTTGAAGTATGTAAGAAAAGTAATGGGCTACTTGGTTTGGGTCTTTCCTGTGAGGATGCTTCAGCCTCAAGGGTTTCATTTCTTAAAAGTGAACTGAATTAGTTTGCATCTTAGAAATTAGCCAAAGTACCAGGAATGTTTCTAGCTGGGATGATAGCATTGTTTGGCCTCCCCAAAGCCTTATTCAGCTCAGCTATTCCAAATTGTCAGTGGCTTCCTTCCAGAGTGGCTGGGGCTGTCTGAGATGAGTTCAGACTCACTTCAGGGACATGCCACTTTCCTACGAGTGCAGATATGAAGCCTAGAATAACTGATTGTTACAGTAGGTTGCAGTTACAATAGACTTGGCCTTGGCCACAAGGTGGATTGGGGGAAGGATAAATCAACCCTCCTCGCTATGGGGCTACTGAGAGGCAGCCAGCAGCCCATCAAGAGTGTGATGAACTTGGATCCCATCAAGTCTGACATCCAGATTGGAAGGGTTTCTCTGGGAAAGGAAGATGGTGACATGTAGAAATGGTATGGCAGCAGGAGTCTCTGCAAGGGAGAGTTATTATTATTATTATTATTGTTATTATTATACAATTGCCTTTATTAAAGGAGACCTGTTCAGGTTGAAGCAGGAACCTAACCATCTCTGTTACACTCTTAACAATGAAGCCAGGAATAGCCCACATAATATAAACAAAGTTTCCCAATTGAGCAGTCAAAGTCTGGTTTGAACCTTTTACTCAAATTTTATTGTCTTAGTTTCCTATGACTGCTATAACAAATTACCACAAATTTGGTTGCTTAAAACAACACAGATTAATTCTCTTCTGGTTCGGGAAGTGAGAAGTCTGGAACCAGTCTCACTGGGCTAAAGTCATGGTGTCAGTAGCACCGGCCCTTTCTAGAGACTCTAGGTGAGTGTATTAGTCCATTTCCATGCCGCTGATAAAGACATATCTAAGACTGGGCAATTTATAAAGGAAACAGGTTTAATGGTGAACTCACAGTTCCACACGCCTGGGGAGGCCACACAATCATGGTGGGAGGCAACGAGGAGCAAGTTACATCTTATGCGAACAGTAGCAGGCAAGAGAGAGCTTATGCAGAGAAACTCTCATTTTTAAACCCATCAGATCTTGTGAGACTCATTCACTGTCATGAGAACAGCACGGGAAACACCCACCCCCATGATTCAATCATCTCCCACCAGGTCCCTCCCACAACTTTTTGGAATTATGAGAGCTTCAAGATGAGACTTGGGTGGGGACACAGAGCCAAATCATATCAATGAGAATTTTCTTCCTCACCTTTTCTGGCTTCTAGAGGTCACCTGTATCTCTTGTATTTTCTGCAGCTCCAGGGCCACATGGGTGCCCAGGCCATAGCTCCCACCAGGTCTCTGTCAAGACCAAGTCTAGACAAAACTTGCTGTTGAGAAAGGGACCCTCACTCTGCACCAGGTTTTATTCTCTTTAGCTCAGGACTCAGCAGATCCAAGCTGTAGATTGGAGATATAAACAGACAAGGTTGAGAAAGGCAAGTGGCAAGGCAACCCAGGTGCCCTATGTGACTGACTTGCCAGGGAAAGCAGATCCCGGGTCTCATTTTTTTCTCCTTCCCCAGCATCCACAAAGCCCTGCACGTTGTTTCCGTAATAAAACCTCAAATTTTTTAGCACTGTTATTTCATTGAACTTCCCCAGTTTCTGTGCCACAGGTACTATTATTTTTCCTACTTTCCAGATAAAGAAATTTAGGGAGGGAAAGTGACCTGCTTGAGGTTACTGCAAGCAACTAGTAGTCCGAGGCTCAGGCTGCGTGGTGCTCTCAGATCTCACCAAAAGAGATGTCAACAATTTGAATATCCAGTGCCTTTTCAAGAGGGGTGGAGTTATTGCTCATATTAATGGCAAAAGAGGAGTGAATGTGCCTTCTTTTCCGAATAAAAGAAAACCAGACCAAAAAACACCTGCATACAAATGCTCACACGTGGGACCAGGCATCACATTTATCATCACTGAAAGGTGCCTGAACTGCAGAAATCTTTTTGAGCAATAAGCTTGTCCTGGAATGTTGCCCTTCTTCGCAATGGTCTTCAGGCCATAAGTATTCCCTGCAAGCCCAGAGTATTTTAATGCATGTTTTATATAAGTAGCCATTAGGCAAATGTTCTAAGTGGCTCCAGTAAGCTACTTTTACCACATATAGCCTGCTTTTTCAAAAAACCAGAATGATTAAGAGCAACAACATAAATCAGCTATTTAGTCCACAAAATTCCATTTTGTATAATAGAATTACGAGAGTGTATGTTTCAACAATCTATTTATTAAAAGAATGTAGAGAAAAATTGCTGCCTTGAGTATGTTTTTCAGTCCCTCACAGTGTCTAGCACAGGAGCTTGCAACAAAGGAGTGAAATGCTCAGTAAATGTTTCACTGGCTAAA
This sequence comes from Gorilla gorilla gorilla, assembly GCF_029281585.2. NCBI lineage: Eukaryota > Metazoa > Chordata > Mammalia > Primates > Hominidae > Gorilla > Gorilla gorilla. The sequence goes on from NC_073236.2 coordinate 120,479,240, forward strand.
TGTAGTCAGCAACACCTTCATTAGTGTAAAGATCAGTTAGCTTCCAAATGAGATGTCTTTCTTAGACCCCATCATAAGGTTACTCTTCATTGCGCATAAGATGCAGATTTTTAGCATCCTGTTCAAAGTTATTTGAAATCTAGCTCCAGCCCACCTTACCAACTTCCTTCCCTATATACTGCAACTACATGATATTGACTTATCCCTTCAAAATGCTTGAACTTTCTTGCCTCCATGCTTTTGTTCATTTTTGCTTTTTCTACCTAACATGTTCTTTTTCCCTTGTCTGTTACAATCCCTTCAAAACCAAATTCAAATTCAGTTTCCTCTGTGAAGCCATATCCAGTTGTTACCACTTAGAATAAACTCTACCCTCTCTTTGGCCCGGGTTATAAACTGTGTGTAATTCTAATGTAGCACTTACCACAGTCTCCCGTAGGTTCCAGTTAGGTGTGTATATTTTGCTCCACATTCCACCATTCTCTGCTTCTTGAAGACACAGTCTCTTGCCTTGTGTTCTTTTGAATTTTCCAGTTACCAAGAGACTAACTTATATTAAATGCTCAAGAAATATTTATTTAAGACAGTGGTTTTGGAACTGGGCTGCACAGTAGAAGAATATGGGGTAGTTTTTTTTTAAAAAAATACCAACTCTTATACCCCACCTTAAAATAAATAAGTCAAAATCTCTGGGAGATGGGGCCCAAACACTGATGTGTTAATAAAGCTTCTCACGTGGTTCCACTGTGGGCAGAGATGAGCTTTAAGGTCTGTTAGCTGGAAGGTAGCCCTCCCCTAACTCACAGTTTTTCCCGGCCTTGATCACCCACATCTCTGAAGAGAAATCCTTGCACCTGGAAAAGTTTTGACTTCACCATGACTTTGAAGTGAACTTTAACTTCTAAAGAAATCTGTGATGACACAAAAGGCAGGTAAGATATATAGTTGAGAGATCAGCCCCCACATGTGGAAGTGGTTTGTTGCACTCTGGAATGTACCTGTGGAAAAGGTAGTTTTGAAAATGTGAGTAGCAGATGCTCCTGTTCATACACATGCAGTTGACTGATTATGGTGTGCAATCACTTCTCAAATTCAAAATCAGTTGTCTTCCAGAGGTGTTTCCCTTAATGAGGTCTGTGGTGCCAACATGTGGATTGGCAGACCATGCCTTTTATGCAGCTTTATGGAGGCTTGCCCTAGGCTGTCATGCCTTGCTTCCTGTCCTCCTGTCTTTACAGGTGGAATGGGTAATGTTTCTCTATGCCAGTACAGCTAGTTCCTATGAAGCAAGACTACTGGCCCTATGTCAGTGGTTAAAACCCATATTACTGGGCTCTATCCCCAGAGTTTATGATTCAGTAGGTTTGGGATAAAACCTGAGAATTTGCATTCCTAAATTCCCAGGTGATCCTGATGCTGCTGGACTAGCGACCACATTTTGAAAACCACTGCTCTGGAAACAAGAACAAAAAAGAGAATAGAAAAATAATTGATTTGATTCTTAAAGTGGTATAGGTTAAGGTTATAATTGCTTATAAAGGCTATGAGGAGAGAGAAGTGGCTGTGATTCTTTTTTTTTTTTTTTTTTTTGAGACAGAGTCTTGCTGTGTCCTGTCACCCAAGCTGGAGTGCAGTGGCACAATCTTGGCTCACTGCAACCTCCGCCTCCCAGATTCAAGCAATTCCCCTGCCTCAGCCTCCTGAGTAGCTGGGATTACAGGCATGCACCACCACACCCAGCTAATTTTTTTGTATCTTTAGTAGAGACGGGGTTTCACCAAGTTGGCCAGGCTGGTCTCAAACTCCTGACCTCAAGTGATCTGCCTGCCTCGGCCTCCCAAAGGTGACTATGATTCTTAATGTTTCAAGAGCTATTTCATGACTAGCCAATGTTACATTTTAGCAACAAAAAACAAGGAGTAAATGTGTACATGATTTGTACTATGAGCTTCTCTGAGTTATGAGTATGTGGATGGAGTTATGCTGTGAAATGAGAATTTAAAAGGCAATTATATGTCTGCTACAGAATTTGTTTTGTCACAAGTGTGAAGCTTTATCATAGAATAAAATGGTATTTTTCTAATAAGAAAACCAACTGTGCTTAGCATGACCCTTACCGAACACATAAAGCTCAAGGCCTCTGCCTGAACCTCTAACAGATGGAAAGCTCTTAGCTGCCTCCAGAAGGTGTTATACAGTGAGAAGATTGAATGGAGAAAATATAAAACAAAACAAACAAACAAAAAGAAGCTGTTTCCCTGATTTACAACTATCGGTGTTATCTACTGTTTGCATCAAGTAATAACTCTCTTGTAGGACATTAAACAGGTGCTAAAAAAAAAAAGCCCAAGGGCAAGAGATTAATCAACATGTGTTTTCTCAATAACCCAACAGAACTCATCACCTGCCGTAGTTCCAGAAAGTTGCAGTCACAGGCTATGACTGAAAAGATTAAAAATGAATCTAAGAGATGATCCCACCAACACGAAGTGACACTTTATTTTGTGAATACAGGAAAGGCAGAGCTGGCAAAACAAATCAAATGCTAACACAACATTAAGGAGAACAGGAGTATAGAGAAGCAGGTGGTTGGGGAATCTGATTCCTGTACAGAGTAAACACTTAAGCTGACGCCAACGCAAAAACGAGGCAAATCCTTAGAATTCTAGTAACAGAAGAACAGGATTTTAGGCTTTACAAATGTTGGACTGGTGCTTTTCTAGGTCTTCAAATTCACTTTTTTTTTTTTTTTAGCTTTTTCTTCCCAAGTTTGTCCTCATAAATATCTAGCCTAATCTGTTCTATAGTAGCACATAGAGTATACCCTGGGATATAAGACAGGATGGTAAAGGGCTGCACACTTTAACACCAAACAGCCAAGGGCTTTGGGAGGGTAGTTTCTATATCTTGGTGGGCCCCTTCCAGGCAGACACTGAAAAAATATGTATTTGGGACAGGGAGGAGAAGAGTAGTGCCTATGAGGAGGATAGGAGACACATTTACTTAGAATATTTATGTATTTATGTCTCTCAGGTAAACTCTCCAACTATATAGAAGTTGCCCACTTAATAGTTCAGTGGGGCCGGGCGCAGTGGCTGATGACTGTAATCCCAGCACTTTGGGAGGCTGAGGCGGGTGGATCACTTGAGGTCAGGAGTTCGAGACCATCCTGGCCAACATAGCGAAACCCCGTCTCTATGAAAAATACAAAAATTAGCTGGGCCTTGTGATCCCAGTTACTCGGGAGGCTGAGGTGAGAGACTCGCTTGAACCTAGGAGGCGGAGACTGCAGCAAGCCAAGGTCACGCCATTGCACTCCAACCTGGGCGACAGAGCATGAATCCGTCTCAAAAAGAAAAAAGAAAAAAGGATTTCAGTGCTATCTCTGGAGTCAGGAACAGTGGAGAGGCCCCATCTCCTACCTCCTTTTCCTCTCTCTGCAGGAAGAACTATTCTTGTGCAACCCTGATTTAAGACATTCTCCGGATCTCTTTGTTTTTCACCCAGCAAAGGATATAAGATCTTTTTAAATCACACTTTTTTAAGTACTAAAATGCTCTTCTGAGGCCCCTTTAGGGGAGATATTTAGATATTCTTTCTTTTGTAATCCAAATTCTTGTCTGTTAAACGCCAGAAAAAAATTCTAAAAAAATTTTTTAAAAACTTAAAAAAACTTAAATACATCTGGTGAAATTAAGCATAATTTATTTTAAAATTAGGTTAAAAATGTTTACAGTGCTTGTCCCAACTTTTCTAGATGTTACAACAAGTAAACACTATTAGATCAAATTTAATTTGGTTTGGTGCTTTAACCCACTTACACCTTGATTTTCTTTTTTCCTTACGACAAGATTCACTCCGGTATGGGGGGTGGACTTAGAAGTGTTGATTTTAGCTTTTCTTTTCAATGCAAACACATGCACCAAGGCACTTTCTTGTTGTAAACTGAGTTAGATAAACTTTCAGTGTAGCTCTGCTTTATTCAACCAGGAAGTGTATACACCCTACAAAAAGAATATGTATTTCCATTTCATGTTGGCATCAGTGGTGGTACTGTGTATAATGTTGTTAGTACTGGTAGCTGGAATTCTCCATGGGAGATAGATGAAAGACGGGTGACAATAAAAAGGGTATCAGAAACTAAAAACAAAATGTGAGATGGACTCTAGAATCAAGGGCACTATTTACTAAGGCAGAAACTTGGGATTTGGCCTTCAAATCTCAGACGAGAGTGAAACTGGGGCTCCCGAAATAGCACAGCAGGTAGCAGGAGGAAACAGGACAAGCTCAGGGAAAGGAAGAGTTTCCCCAGCTTCCAGATTTGCAGGGAGAAGAAGTGCTTTATGGAATGTGCAGTGCTTTACGTTATTGTTCAAAAGTAGTTTTCCGTATAATTTCGAATGCCAGGGAAATGTGTTGGTTTAGCTCCTGTTTAGGGGACTGAATGATGCAAGTTATAGTTGAGTCAAGTTAAATTGAAGAACAAACCAGTGTCGGAGTTGACATTTGATCCCTATAATACCAAACCTTGTTTGATTCTTCTGAATTATTTGTGTTAACAGAGGTGATGTTGATGGCTTCCACCTTCCTTTTCATGCAAATGATAATTTCGTCTTTGCCAGTTCTGTGCCTGGAATTGTTGCATAGATGTGGATAATGAGGGAGAAGGAGAAGCAAAAGCAACCAAACTAATTTGATGGATTTACATTGGAAGGACAGAGAGCTACTTGCAGAAAAGAAGAGACTAGATTATGAAAGTAAGGGGAGATGGGCAAGAAAAATGAAGTCTAGCTCAGGACAAATTTTGAGAAAGCGTCAGAGTAAATTTTGAGAGAGAAGGAGAAAGACTAGAAGAATTCATTATACTGAGATGAGAAGGACTTTGGGATATAGATAGCAAACAGGATTTCAAATAATTTTGTGTTGCATCATGCATGGGCTGTGAAAAGACTCACTCAATGTTCCCAGCAAACTCCCAAGAGCCAAGCACTCTTCTTCCTTGTTTTCCTTATGAAACCCTTTTCTTTGCTTGTTTTTCTTATGGTACAGTTGATCAAGTCTCATTTTGAAGTAGTTTTCCTTGGATTTCCAGGGAGTCTACTACAGTACAAATTCATACAAATCTGTAACAACCTCCCATTGCCATCAATTAGGGTTGCATTTGACTGCATTTAACACATAATCATCTTCAGTTCATTTATTTTTTCCATATAACTAGAAGTCTGGAAATGGGCAGATCTGGGGAAAGTGCAATTTCTCAAGGAAATATTCCTGTCTTTGGAATATTTTTTTGAAGATGGCCATTTCACCTTCAGATATTGAAACTGTGTTCCAGACAGAAGAAGGATGAAAAGAGAAATGAGCAAAGGCATATGCCCGATGAGTCCATCTCTTTAACCAGAAAAACAACAACTTTCCATATCTGATGGACCTCCCCTTAAATTTCTACCACAATCTTGTCACCTGGTCAACCCCTAGTTGGAAGTGAGCCTGAAAGACAAAGCATTTTATACGTGCACATTACTTCCCCACCGAGCAAAATAGAGCTTCTGTAAATACAAAGGAGGAAGAAGATAATGAATATTCAGTAGGCTGCTAGTCATGTCTGCTACTTTTCTAGCTTGCTACATTAAGCTGGATATACAGATGGAGACTGGCAGACACTTATTATGTTCTTCCCCCACACAGTTACATCTATAAATTTGTAGTCTGTTATCCTCAGTTTTAGACTTTTTATATCTGTCAAAGAATCCTAGATAGTATTGCTAGTTTTATATATCCTGTTAATTAGATCAAGCTGGAGAAGTCTGCCTTTCCCACCAAACTGAGACCTTTATGCCAATCCAAGAAATATATGAAAAGTCAGAAAATTTAACCAGAATATTTGAATATGTAAAGAAACCAGTAGATATTCTACAACTGAAATATATAATACCTAAGATTAAGAATAAATTAGATGAGTCCAACAGCAATTAGACACAGCAGAAGATTCAATTATTGAACTGAAAGATAGGTGAATAGAAAATATTTAAAGACAAATATTGAAACAACTGAACAAACAGAGCTTAAGAGTTGTATAGGATCTCTCCAAAAGTTCTAATGCGCATTTAATTGGACTCCCATAAGACAGAGGAGAGAAGACGGCAGGAGCAATAATCTAAGACATAATGGTTGAGAATTTTTGAAATTAATGAAATGCTTCAATTCACAGATACAAAAACATCAGTGAACCACAAGCTAAATAAACATAAAGAAAATAGACCTAAGCACATCAAGTCAAACTACAGAAAAATTAAAGACAAAGATAAAATCTTAAAAGGAGTGCAAGAAAATAACTGCCATAGTAGTATCTTAAACTCAATGAAAACTTATTTCAAAAAGGAAAGGAAATTAAAGTTTTTTCTTTGTTTGTTTTAGGAAAACAAAAATTAAGAGAATTTACTACCAACAGGTCTGTACTAAAAGAAATAGCAAAGGGAATGCTTTGGAAAGCTCAAAAATTATCCCAGCAAGATACATGAAAATGCCATTTGAAATAAAGAGAACTAACTGGAAATGATAAATATGATGGCAAACATAAAGCAATAGTGATGGTATAGACAATAGTAGAAATGACTCAAAAAGTGTAAAACAAAGATGCTTCATAAAGATAATACAAAAGATGGAAGGAGGTAAATGGACTTAAAGTGTTTTAAGATTCCAAATTATAGGAGAAATGGTAAAGGTAAAAATTTTTATTAGACTTAAATAATTTGAAAATGTAAGTTGTAATTGCTTGAGTAAAAAATAGAAAAATGTATAATTAACAAATGAATAGCAAGGAAAATGAATAATAAAATTATTTGATTAATCTAAAAGAGGGGAAGAAAACAGAATATAATACATATTAGTAAATTAGAAATCAATAGTAATACATAAATACATAATATATGTATAAACCCAGTTTAATCAAGTAAATGGACTGAACCTTTTGAGTAAAAAAGTTATAGTACAAAACTCTTTTAAAAAAGAAAAAGTCTCCACTATGGTACTTTCAAGAGAAAAGCAAATATGAACACAGAAAGGTTGATACATACAATGATGGAAAATATCCTATGCAGGCCGGGTGTGGTGGCTCACGCCTGTAATCCCAGCACTTTGGGAGGCTGAGGCCCAAGAATTGTTTGAACATGGGAGGCGGAGATTGCAGTGAGCCAAGATTGTGCCACTGCACTCCAACCTGGACAACAGAGTCAGACTCTGACACAAACAAACAAACAAAAATCCTATGCAAATACTGACCAAAGGAAAGCTGGTATAACTATGCCAATAACAGACAAAACAGGCTTTAAGACAAAAAGTATTATGGAAGATATAAAGGATATTTTCTATTGGCAGAGGGATCACTTCAGCAGAATGGCAAAATCCTAACTCTGTAAGCACCCAATAACATAGCTGCAAATTATATGAATGAAATTTACTAACAACTAAAAGAAAAACTAAATAAATCAACAGTTTTACAACTATGGTAAAAGGTTTTAACATATCTCTTTTAATGACTGATAGATCAGGCAAATTATAATCTGCTCCAAGACAAAGATTTAGAAAATGTGAAGAACAAAATTAACCAACTTGGCCTAAAGTCATATATATGACCTAAGTGACATATATAGAACACAGAACCAATGTTGCCACATTGACATCTTTTCATTCTCACATGACACATTTACCAAAATAAACAATAATGTTGGTCCATGAGGAAAGTCTTAAAAAAGTCTAAATGACTGAAATTATTCAGAATTGTTTCTCTGATATCAATGAATTAAATTAGAAACCAAGACCGGGTGTGGCGACTCACGCCTGTAATCTGAGCAGTTTGCGAGGCCAAGGCGAGAGGATTGTTTGAGGCCAGGAGGTCAAGACCAGCTTGGACAAGACCTCATCTCTACAAAAAAGGGAAAAAAAGGAATTAAAATTAATGATAAAAAGATAACTGAAAATATTTAATTGCCTAGAAGTTGATAAGACACTTCTAAATAATTAATAGGTCAAAGAAGAAATCAAAATTAGAAAATACTTTGCGCCAAGTGATTATGAAGATAAAACATATAGTTTGTTACTTGAAGCTAAAGCAGTACTTAAAGAAAAATTTATAGCCTTACATCATATATCAGAAAACAATGAAGATCAAGAAATAATAATTTAAGCTCTGTCTTTTAAAAAACTATTAAAAATTATACTTAAGGAAACAAAATTTAGGAAACAATAAAGATAAGCACAATAATCAATTTTTTTTAAAGTACAATAAAGTTAATGGTCCTAAATTTGATTTTTAGAAAGGGCTAAAGAAGTGATAAACCTGCAGCAAGATTGGTCAAGAAAAAAAGAAGAGAGAGAAAAGACAAATTATCAATATTTGGAATTAAAGAAGAGATCTCATTATCGATCCTACAGATACATTATTTTCAAAGATAAAGGTATTGCAAACCACTTTATGCAAATGGAGTTGACAATTTGTATGAAAAGGACAAATTTTTCAAAAAATGCAACTTACTATAGCTGAGAGATAAAGAAATAGAAAACCTGAATATTTCAATATCTATTAAAGAAATTAAATATTTTATTAAAACCTTTTACTCCCCACACACACAAATGACTAGATGGCTTCCAAACACATAAAGTAAATAGAACATAAATCTTATTCAACTTCTCCAGAAGGTAGAAAGTGTAGGTTATTTAATGAGTTCCATTCATTTGAGATGCTTGTGATGTTTGTGAGTGGACATGTCCAATAGGTAGCTGAGTCTGGGCAGAAGGGATAAATGATTCGGGACTGACTGTGTGCAGATGGTGACAGAAATCACAAGTGTGAAAGTGTCTTTTACTAATTGTCACCATTTTGTCAACACTATGGAAGAACAAAGGAGAGGTAGTGGAATTCTTGCGATTAGGAGAGCTGCACATGTAGGCTACTTATTAAGAGTTAACATTCATGTGTCTTTATAGCAGCATGATTTATAGTCCTTTGGGTATATACCCAGTAACGGGATGGCTGGGTCAAATGGTATTTCTAGTTCTAGATCCCTGAGGAATCGCCACACTGACTTCCACAATGGTTGAACTAGTTTACAGTCCCACCAACAGTGTAAAAGTGTTCCTATTTCTCCACATCCTCTCCAGCACCTGTTGTTTCCTGACTTTTTAATGATTGCCATTCTAACTGGTGTGAGATGGTATCTCATTGTGGTTTTGATTTGCATTTCTCTGATGGCCAGTGATGATGAGCATTTTTTCATGTGTTTTTTGTCTGCATAAATGTCTTATTTTGAGAAGTGTCTGTTCATGTCCTTTGCCCACTTTTTGATGGGGTTGTTTGTTTTTTTCTTGTAAATTTGTTTGAGTTCATTGTAGATTCTGGATATTAGCCCTTTGTCAGATGAGTAGGTTGCGAAAATTTTCTCCCATTTTGTAGGTTGCCTGTTCACTCTGATGGTAGTTTCTTTTGCTGTGCAGAAGCTCCTTAGTTTAATTAGATCCCATTTGTCAATTTTGTCTTTTATTGCCATTGCTTTTGGTGTTTTGGACATGAAGTCCTTGCCCATGCCTATGTCCTGAATGGTATTGCCTAGGTTTTCTTCTAGGGTTTTTATGGTTTTAGGTCTAACACGTATGTTTATTGTGGCATTATTCACACTAGCAAAGACTTGGAACCAACCCAAATGTCCAACAATGATAGACTGGATTAAGAAAATGTGGCACATATACACCATGGAATACTATGCAGCCATAAAAAATGATGAGCTCATGTCCTTTGGAGGGACATGGATGAAATTGGAAACCATCATTCTCAGTAAACTATTGCAAGAACAAAAAACCAAACACCGCATATTCTCACTCATAGGTGGGAATTGAACAATGAGATCACATGGACACAGGAAGGGGAATATCACACTCTGGGGACTGTGGTGGGGTGGGGGGAGGGGGGAGGGATAGCATTGGGAGATATACCTAATGCTAGATGACGAGTTAGTGGGTGCAGTGCACCAGCATGGCACATGTATACATATGTAACAAACCTGCACAATGTGCACATGTACCCTAAAACTTAAAGTATAATAAAAAAAAACCCTAACAAAAAAAAAAAAGAAAACACCTAAAAAAAAAAAAAAGAGTTAACATTCAAGAAACAAAATTATTCTTTTTGGCAGTTCTTTTTATATATCTTTAATACCAAAATCTGATGAGCATATTATAAGAAAGAAAAATTTCAGTCTTATCTTTCCTGTGAACATAAAAGCAAAAATTCTAAACAAAATATTAGCAAACAGGATCAAGCAATATATTGAAAAGGATAATATATCTTGACCACTAAGTTGGATTAATTTAAGAAAGCAAAAGAAGATAAACATATTAACAGAAAAATGAGAAAATCACATAATTTCAATAGATGTAGAAAAGGCATTTTATAAAATTGAATGTCTTTTAATGATCTAAACTCCAAACAAGCAAGAAATACTCTGATTATAAATATCTATTTTTAAAAATATACAGCAAGCATCATACTAAAGGTTGAAATAATTTCAGCTCTTCCCCTGAGTTTGACAACAAGGTGGGATGTTCCATATACCACTTCTATTGAATATTGTACTAGTGATCCTGCCAAGTGCAATAAATAAATAAAAATGTGCAGGGAAAATAAATCAAAGTCATAAGGATTGGAAAGGAAAGATAATGTTATTTTATTCACAGATGACATGATTTTATACTTTAAAAATTCAAAGGATTTTAGTGACAATAGTTTTAATAAGTGAATATTGCCAAGTGGCTGGATAGAAAATCAGTATACAAACATTAATTATATTAATCTGTATACCCGCCACAAACAGAGAGAAAAGAAAATACAAAATATATACCACTTAAAATAGTAACAAAAAACTTGAAGCTGAACAAATGATGTCCAAGAATCCTACACTGAAAACTGCAAGTCTGCTGAAAGGAGTTTAAAAATACCTAAGTTAATGGAGAGAGAGATAATATTCATGGTTTATAAGGCACACTATTGTTAAGGGGCCAGTTATATTTAAATTAATCCAAAAGTATTAATGGCATTAAATCCCAGACAAAATATCAGTAGGTTTTGTTATAGAAACTGACAAGCTATTTCTAAAATTCATATACAAAGGCATTAGAGAAAATAAGGTAATTTTTAAAGATAAGCTTTCTATTTTAGAGCAGTTTTAGATTGACAAAAAAATTGTGAAGATAGTACAGAGAATTTCCTATATATCCCATACCTAGTTTCCCTTATTAACATCTTACAGTAGCATGACAGCTAATGAACAAATATCAACACATTATTAGTAACTGAAGTTCATATTTTATATTCAGATGTCACCAAGGCAATTTAAAAGCTCAAGGTTTTGCACTATCAGATTTCAAGACATATTGTGAGGCTTTTGTAATTAAGACAGTGTGACATTAGCATAGCATAGACAGATTTACCAGTGAAACACAACGGAGAATGGACAGTCCAGAAATGGGCTCACACACACAGTCACCTGATTTATCATCTATTCTATTGTTCTATCCAGGTTTCTAAATCTATTTGTTAGATCAGACTTGAAAATCATTTTATTCAAGAATCCTATATGTTTACTTTTCCAAAAAATCTTATATGTTTACTGAAAGAAGTGTGTTAAAATCACCCTTTCTAATAGCCTTTTTTGGTAAAGTTTTGAGGTTTTTTAATAATTAAGTTATACTAAATTGTATGTATTTTGTTGATGTTTGGATAAAAATATATTAGTGAATAATTGTTCATTTCTTTGTTCCTCTATGTTATACCCTGGAGGATTTTCTCAGTTGTATCTTCCAAGGAGCTATTCTCTCTTCAGTTTCTCCTGTCTATTCTTTTTCGAATGCTTTTATTTCAGCTCTAATGTTCTAATGGTTTTTAATGTCTACCTTTAATCTTTCATAACTTGTAATTCTTCCAGATGTTAGTTCCTCCTTTGGCTTTTTGAGAATTTTAAACATCCAGTGTTTATTTTAAAGTCTTTTCCAAATACCTCAATCATCTCTATATTGTCAGGAATAAACAGTCCCATCTGCTGGTTCTTTTGACGCTGAAGTCCTTTCTTGGCACTGGAATCCTCATACATCTTGCTTCATTTCTTTCTCCCTTCCCATCTACTATTGGAATGATCACATTTTTTTAAAATTCCACCTTGTCTTGTGCTCCCTTGGGTTAGAAGTTTTATTTTACATTTTTATTTTTGAGATGGTTATACTCAAATTTTTAGCATACATGATTAATTTTAAAATGTCAAGTGGTGTCATCTCCACATTCATAGCAGATTTTCATCATTTCAAAACTACATGGGAACACTTAAGCCTCCAGCCATGTTGGAAGCTTAACTGGTAGTGAACTTTTCCACAAACCATGAACAGCTAGAAAACTGGGTAAATATGTGAAATAACTTTCTGGAGATTGGGCATTCTGCTGTACAGTATTGTGTTCCCTAAGTAAAAGGAGAGCCATGAAATGAAACTAATGAGCCTTCCGGCTTTCTCCCTGGGCATTTTCTGTCCTGAAGCACAGAACAGAAAGGAGTGGGACCTAAGCGGAGCATGGGGGTTTTGCTGCACTGAGAGATTGGAGGACGGAAAGCTGACACAGCTGAACTCTGATGAACAGAATACTATAGGGAAGGAAATCACAAATGGGAAGAATTGCTGAAATCTGCTGTTTTAGTCCATTTAGGCTGCTATAACAAAATTCCACAAACTGAATAGCTTATGGATAGCAGAAATGTATTTTCCACAGTTCTGGAGGCTGGGAAGTCCAAGATCAAGGCTCCAGCAGATACGGCATTTGGTAAGGACCTGCTTTCCAGTTTGTAGCTGACACCTTCTTGCTCTGTCTTCACAGGCTGGAAGGGGATGGGATGGCTCTCTGGGGCCTTTTTCATAAGGGCACTAATCCCATTCATGAGAGCAGAGCCCCAATCATCTCTGAAAGGCCCTACCTCTTAATTCCATTACTGGGGATTTAGAATGTCAACATATGAATTTTAGGGGAATAAAACCTACTCCATATTCCATATTATTTTTCAGCCGTAGCATCTATGCAGGGAGTGGTTACTGTAATATTTTTCCTAAATATTGAGCTGCATAGGTAAAGCAAGATGCCATGAGGGCAAGGAAAGAACAACTACCAGAGATTTGTGGGTTGAATGATTCCCACAGCTCACATATGTCTGGGAGAATTTCGTGTTCCAACTAGCCAGAGTGGAGAGACCTTGCAGAAAAGCCAACTGTTCAGTATAATTTTGTTTCTTGAATGATAACTCTTAATAAGTAGCCTACATGTGCAGCTCTCCTAATTGCAAGAATTCCACTACTTCTTCTTTGTTCTTCGATAGCGTTGATAAAATGGTGACAATTAGTAAAAGACACTTTCACACTTGTGATTTCTGTTGCCATCTGCACACAGTCAGTCCCAAATCATTTATCCCTTCTGCCCAGATTCAGCTATCTATTGGACATGTCCACTCACAAACATCATAAACATCTCAAATGAATGGAACTCATCAAATAATGCAAGAATGAATTAAAATAACATACAATGCTATAATATTATAATTTCCCAATTGTTTCCCATGTTTATCTCTCTGGCTATATTGAAAATTTTTGAGGTCTGGTGTCTGGGTTTGAGTCATTGCCACTTCCCATATCCCCTTGAACAAATCACTAAACCTCTTTAAATGTTTACTTTTTTCACTTATGTACTAATGACACTTATTTCTGATTTATTTGAGGACCAAAATTTAAATAAGCAGTGTATATATTAAGTGCTTTGTAAGTTGTAAAGGATAATAAAAGTGTGGGATATTATTATATTCCAGCATTCCCCAACAGCACGTTCCCCACACCAGCAACAGTACTGGGCATGTAAAGGGGGCTCAGTAAATGTCTGGATATTGATAAACTAGACTGTATGATGAAATTGGAGGACCAAAAATCACGAGTAAGAGGACCTGACTTTGTTCTCTTCTGTACCACTGACTTCCTGTGTGATGTGGGGCCAGTTCCTCGCCTCACTGGACTTTTTTTTTTTTTAATCCGGATAACATCTAAGAATCCTTTCTGTCCCCATGGCAGGCAGTTCTTAACAAAAGGCTTAGTTAACTCTGCTTTACAGATTTCAAAAGCAGAGTCCAGTGGCCCTTCCTATCAGACACCTTACATTTACCACCTTATCGATGTTCTATTTTCCTTCTGCATTCCACTTCCGTAGCTCTCCCAGGTGAAGATCTGGCATGTGATAGTGAATTCTCCATTGGAATCTCCATAACAAAGGGAAAACAAGAGTAGAAGTCTCTGTAATCCCACAGAACTCTCTGGCAATGCTAGTTCTGGCCTTTCATTCCCCATTCCTCACAGATGGACAATTGAGAAGACATAGCCAGTTGGCTTTTTTAAAAAGCTAGTCAACAAGTTTCTTGACGTAGCAAGTTACTTTTCTTTCTTTCTGTCAGCAGGGAAGGGTGGGGACATGTTTCTCTCCCAGGCATGGGGGGCTGCCCATGTCTACCTTTATATACTAACCTCTCAAGGCTCACACTGGGGTCCATCCAATCTTGGCTGCATCCACCTAGATGGCCAGGGATCAACTTTCTGTCTGACTTCTATTTGGATTCAAGGCAGAAATAAGGGTCCCATGGGCAAAGCCTTTTTTACTTTGGGGCTGTTTCCAAAAATTAAGTTGCTGTAATACCCAATAACACCAGATAAGGAACAGAGCAGTCACAGTTGTTCCCTGGCCTTTCACCTCCTAGTGGCCATCAGCCAGTGGACTGCAGGGCCCCTGAAGGCTGTGCAATGAAGCATGGCTGCTAGGGTCCTCTCTTCAATGTATTTAGATCCACCATAAAGTAAACTGCCTCAGGATGCCACCTTCCCCCAGCCCCTCCCAGGACTTCCAGAGGGCACTGCTGACATACAGATGGCCCTCTTTCCTCCTAAAACTGCTGTTTCCTAGCAACTCTGCTTTTGAACTTTTCCCATGGCCTTCGAAGGTATCCTTTTCTTTGTTCTGTTCTTAAACTTAAAAGCTATAAAAATTTGCAAAACATTTGTTCATTCAAAGGCAAAATAATAATTTTTATAATAATTTTTATGCACATAATTTCTCCCCTTACACATGCTATCTCTATATTTACCAACTCTTTCTCTTCTCTCTCGGGGACATTTTCTGCATTAAATGATCTGGAATTGTTTTCAGAAGAAACATAGAGAGAGCAAAGTAGAAAGAGGAAAGAAAGAAAGAGAAGAGAGAGAAAGAAGAAGGAAGGAAGGAAGGAAGGGGAAGGAAGGAGAAGGAAGGAAGGAGAAGGAAGGAAGGAGAAGGAAGGAAGGGAGGAAGGGGAAGGAAGGAAAGGACGGAGGGAGGGAAAGGAAAGGAAAGACAAAGAAAGAAAAAAGAAAGAAAGAGGAAGGAAGGAAGGAAAAGAAAAGAAACAGAAAGGGAGAAAGAGAGAAAGAAGAAAAGAAAGAGAGAAAGAGAAAGGAACTGCATTTAGATATTGGCCCCAAAATGCCAACCCCCGAAGAAGCCTAGGTTCTTAGCTGCAGTGTCCTAACACATTGACCCAAGACACACATTGACCCAAGTGTGTCTGCACCCAAGCCAGAGGCCCCACATTAATTTAAATCTGGCAGCAGCTTCAGCTGTTCTTCATGAGCAGAAACAGAATTCTCTTTGGGGATCTAGACCTAGGAATTTGAAACCCATACATTTCTAATGTGGATGGCAGGCTGGAGTTGGTGGGGGAAAGAAGGGGGTCACAGGTGTGCAGAGAGATGGAAATTAACTGGAGCCTCCTGAAGAGAGTGGAATGTACCACAATTAGCCAGAAGACTGAGTGCTCCGATGTGGCCTTTATGCTTTAATGGTGGAGAGAGAGATGGTGAAGAAATAAATCCTTGCTCAGGCACTCTCTGCCTTACAATATGCACTACTCAGTGGTTTGGTACCTTGTGCATTGTATTCTTTATTATATAAGAAGCTTGTAAACAGAATGTGAGCCCTTTTAGAGAAAGGATCAGTATCCCCCTCTGTTAAACAGAGAAAATGTATTCAGACTTTATTTAGTATATGACACTTTCCATTCACTTCACACACACACAAAAAGTTTCTAATAAAAGTTAAAAATGGATTTTCTATTATAACCTTGCTCTATTGCCAAACTCAGAGACTAAGGTTGTCACCAATGACCTAATAGGCAACTGTCCCTCCCCTATGTGAACATGATACATAAAGCTGTTTCTATTTTTAAGTAAAATATATAACGCCTTGTGAAATTTCTTGAAAGTATTTCTAAATGTTTTAGGCAAATCAAATTATCAAAACTAACTCCAGAAAAAGTAGAAAATGTGCACAGATAGTAGCATTGTAATCAACATAAAAAGTTGTTAATGAACTATGCCACCCAAAAGGAAAATGGCCATGGGTCCAGAAACTTTCCTAGTGAATTCTAGAGAGGCTCTAAGAATAGACTATTTTCTATCTAAACTGTTTGAAAGGATGAACATAAAGTTCAAACTTCCCAATACATTTTTAAAGCCAGAAAAATTTTAAAGCTAAAATATAAAATACATCAACCTTATTTGTGAATGAAGACTCACAAATACTAAATATAGTATTAGCTAATTAAATTCAGCTACATATTAAAAGAACTACATACTACCACCAAGTTGAGTTTATTCCAGAAATGAAAAGATGTTTCAACGTAAGAAATCAAACAAGATAATATATTTTGTTATTTGGTGAAAGAAGAAGAGCTGTATGATCATTACTTGAGATGTTTTTCAAAAGGCATTTGTCAAAGAATCTATTTGTAATAAAAAGTATTTAAATGTCTTACAAAACTGAAGAGTAGCAGATTGCTTCCTTAATGTGATAAATATCTGAAAACAAAAAAATTTATATTTAATAGTGTAAGCCAAAATAATGCATCTTAAATTCATAATTGCCACTCTGGTTTAATTATTAAAGTTTTACATTGTAGTTATACAGTGACTCATTTGCCTTCCTTTGTGTTATCAACATTTTCTATTATTATTGTCTCTTTACTCTTTCATAAAAAAACTCTTTGTTTTGAATTTGATTATTATTGCACTAAATGTATAGGCCAATTTTTGGAAGAATGGAAATATCTATAATATTATCATTAATGAACTTGCTATATTTGTCCTTGTATTCAGGTCTTTATTTCTTTCAATAAGCTTCGTGATTTTCTTCATAAGTTTCTTAAACATGCACTGTTAGATTTATTCCTTGAGTAGGTGCTTTGTAATTGCATTGCTACTTTAAATGGATATTTTATTTTCTGTTACATTTTAATTAGGTACTGCTAATTTAGAAGCCTGTTAGTTTGTTAAGACTTCCCCAACAACATTTCACAGAACAAGTGGGCTGAAACAACTGAAAATTATTTTCTCATGGTTTGGAAGCTAGAAGCACAAGATGAAAGTATTGGCAGTGTTGGTTTTTCCTGAGGCCTCTCTCCTAGCTTGTGGATGGCTACCTTTTTGCTGTGTCCTTGCATGGTCTTTCCTCTGTGCACGGACATCCCTGGGTCTCTTTTTGTGTCCAAATTTCCTCTGACTTATGAAGACGAAAGTCAGATTGAATTAGGGCTCACACTAACAGCCTAATTTTAATTTAACCACAACTTTAAAGGCTCTGCCTCCGAATAGTCACTTTTTGAAGTACCGGGTTAAGGCTTCAATATATCATTATTATTATTATTATTTTTTTTTGGTGGTGGGATGCAATTAAGCCCACAACAAAGTCTGTAATTTATTTCTCTATGTTAATATTTCTTATTAAAAGTAATAGTTTACAGTTCTGTTAGCTTTTTAACATGGACCATCATATTGTCTGAAATTAACATTTTTCTCTCTCCCATTCCAATTATTATTCTTTATGTAAATATTTTTCTGGCCTTATTGTGTTGGTTACACTTTACAGAGCAAGGATGAATAGAACTTGTGAATGGGATCATTCTGATCTTTTTCCTGCTTTTCCGAAGTCTACTTTTTCTTTCTTGGGGTGCTTTTGTGGCTCTTTAAGGTGTCACTGTCAGTGGGATTCCTTGCATGCAGTTCCCTTCACTCAAACACATTAACTGTTTACTATGCTTTGGGATGGATATTGTTAATATTTGTCAAGTTAAGAAAGCGATAGCCGGGCGCAGTGGCTCACGCCTGTAATCCCAGCACTTTGGGAGGCAGAGGCGGGCGGATCATGAGGTCAGCAGATCGAGACCATCCTGGTTAACATGGTGAAACCCCATCTCTACTAAAAATACAAAAAATTAGCCGGTCGTGGTGGCGGGCGCCTGTAGTCCCAGCTACTCGGGAGGCTGAGGCAGGAGAATGGCGTGGACCCGGGAGGCGGAGCTTGCAGTGAGCCAAGATCGCGCCACTGCACACTCCAGCCTGGGCAACAGAGCAAGACTCCGTCTCAAAAAAAAAAAAAGAAAAAGAAAGAAAGCAATTTCCTTTTTCCTAGTGTAACAAGATTATTGAGCAGATGGGATTCAGCAATCTGCAAGCAGAAACAACTTTTACTTTTTCTCCCTCATCACTCTTGATCAGTTTGGCTCTATTGACTAGTTCTTTCCTACCCTGAATAAAATAATGGTCAGAATCCCTACTTATGCAATTTGTCTCAGGTAAGAATATGTTCTGCAGCTACTTTAGGTTATAAGTAGTCGAGTCCACTTAAATAAGAAAACTCTAGACTTGAATCCAACTTCACATTCCCCTTCTCCATCAGGGGCCTATCCCAGTGCACAAGCGCTGCAGTGAGAGGAAGGGCATGGCTGGCGTCCTCACTGTTTTTCACCATTCCTTGTTCTGGACTCACTAGTTGGTGTTTGGACCTTTTGAGGACTGGTTGAGGTTGGAGGGAAGGTGGCTGTAGGAAATGTCTTTCTTGACTATCATTGCTATTCTCCGAATATGGTGGATGTTGAAAAGCTGATTTTTCTTTCTTGAGATGTTTTGTGGCTCTTTGAAGAGGCACTGTCAGTGGGATTTATTGCATTTAGTCCCCTTCACTCAAGCAGAGCCTTCCCTACCTGGTCTTTAAGAGCTTTTCCTTCAGGCTGCTGGCTTCTAGGGGTACATAATTCAACAGGGACATCCTCTTCCAACAGCCATTCGCACAGCATTTCTTTTAAGATGACTGGTCTTTGGGTCCATTCTGTGGGACTGCTAGATGGCCTATATGAAACACACTCATCCCTGCCCTCACCAAGCTGGGGGAGCACAAGCTCGTCCAAGGAAGCACTGTCTGTTTGTCACCCTCAGGCACCTCTCCACAGAGCCTCTTGCCTTTAGACTTCCTCCCAAGGCAGGAGGCAGGTACCAATCCAAAAGTCCTCAAATCAAAGCCTCCATGTCAGATTTTCCAAGATGCTCTGTTGAAGGCCCTCTCATTTGGTCTCAATTAGAGATAAGTACCTTTCTTCTCTCCCCAATGTACATGTGTGTGAGATTGCACAGCACAACTCTGATGGCTCAACCTTCTTGATAAAATATTAAAGTTCTTTTCTATCTCCTTGAGAAGGGAGATGGCTGTTGCTGACAGAAGAGGAATTGACTACCCCTTTCCAAGTTCTCCATGACTGGTGGCTTAAGCTATTTGTTTTAGAATATACAAGTACTTAAAAATTATCATTTTGCTTTAATCTTTTGGAACTTCAACCAATATCCAAAGATAACAAGAAAGATAGGATGTCACAGTCTGACAAACAAACAATTTTGTTTTCTGTTTAACATGAATGAATCTTAAACTTTATCAGACAATTTGTCTGTATGCATTAAGATGATCATGTAGCTATTCCCTAGAAATATTATTATGAGATTATTTGTGTCTCCCTTGAATCTGTAGAAATTGTCTATATTTTTGTTCATAATATTGTTTATTTGTCTCTTCTTTTTTAAATTCCATTTTGTTAGAAATTTGCTGTCTTTAAGCCTTTACAAAATGAAAGCATTTTATCTTGTTAATCATTTCTATTATATTGAATTTTCCATTTGTTAATTTTTCATTTTAGTATTTTACTTCTACTTTCCTTGAGTTTTCTGTTTTTTTTTTATTATTATACTTTAAGTTTTAGGGTACATGTGCACAACATGCAGGTTTGTTACATATGTATACTTGTGCCAGGTTGGTGTGCTGCACCCATTAACTTGTCATTTAGCATTAGGTATATCTCCTAATGCTATCCCTCCCCCCTCCCCCCACCCCACGACAGGCCCCAGTGTGTGATGTTCCCCTTCCTGCATCCATGTGTTCCAATTGTTCAACTCCCACCTATGAGTGAGACCATGCGGTGTTTGGTTTTTTGTCCTTGCAATAGTTTGCTGAGAATGATGGTTTCCAGCTTCATCCATGTCCCTAAAAAGGACACGAACTCATCATTTTTTATGGCTGCATAGTATTCCATGGTGTATATGTGCCACATTTTCTTAATCCAGTCTATCATTGTTGGACATTTGGGTTGGTTCCAGATCTTTGCTATTGTGAATAGTACCACAATAAACATATGTGTGCATGTGTCTTTATAGCAGCATGATTTATAATCCTTTGGGTATATACCCAGTAATGGGATGGCTGGGTCAAATGGTATTTCAAGTTCTAGATCCCTGAGGAATCGCCGCACTGACTTCCACAATGGTTGAACTAGTTTACAGTCCCACCAACAGTGTAAAAGTATTCCTATTTCTCCACATCCTCTCCAGCACCTGTTGTTTCCTGACTTTTTAATGATCACCATTCTAACTGGTGTGAGATGGTATCTCATTGTGGTTTTGATTTGCATTTCTCTGATGGCCAGTGATGGTGAGCATTTTTTCGTGTGTTTTTTGTCTGCATAAATGTCTTCTTTTGAGAAGTGTCTGTTCATGTCCTTCGCCCACTTTTTGATGGGGTTTTTTTTTTTTCTTGTAAATTTGTTTGAGTTCATTGTAGATTCTGGATATTAGCCCTTTGTCAGATGAGTAGGTTGCGAAAATTTTCTCCCATTCTGTAGGTTGCTTGTTCACTCTAATGGTAGTTTCTTTTGCTGTGCAGAAGCTCTTTAGTTTAATTAGATCCCATTTTTCAATTTTGGCTTTTGTTGCCATTGCTTTTGGTGTTTTAGTCATGAAGTCCTTGCCCATGCCTATGTCCTGAATGGTATTGCCTAGGTTTTCTTCTAGGGTTCTTATGGTTTTAGGTCTAACATGTAAGTCTTTAATCCATCTTGAATTAATTTTTGTATAAGGTGTAAGGAAGGGATCCAGTTTCAGCTTTCTACATATGGCTAGCCAGTTTTCCCAGCAAGAGTTTTCTGTTCTTATGGCTTCTCTGTTTTGAGTATTTATAACTTTTTTCTTGTTTTTCATAACATATTTGAATGCATAAACTTTCCTCTAAGCACAACTTTATTATAACTCACATATAGCTTTTAATATGGTATGCTTTTCTGTTGTTTAGTTCTAAATATTCTGTTATTTGCAATATCATTTTCCTCTGAAACCCATAATTATTTTGGAGTGTATTTTTTAGTTTTTAGTTTTAATATACATATAATTTTTCAATTATCTTTTTAATTTCAATTTCTAATTTAACAGCATTGTATTAGAGGATGTGATCTATTATGATATCAAGTCTTTATGATATTTTGAGTCTTTAGGGTCAATGTATAGTTAATCTTTAGAAATGTTTTAAGTATACATAAAAATAATTTTATTTGTTGGTGGACAAGATTCTGTATGTACCTATCAGATAAAATTTTTAATTTTATTGGTCACATTTTCTATGTTCTCACTAATTTTGTATCCAATTGATTTGTCTGGGTCTGAAAGAGGTACATTAAAATCAGTTGGTTTAGGCAATTTGGACAGTTTGACAGTGGTGTGCCTCAACATGGACTTCTTTGGGTTTATGATTCTTGGTGTTCATTTAGCATCTTGTTTCTGTAAATTTCTGTCTTTCATCAAATTTTACATGGCACTGTTTGATATTATTTAAGAAGTCTCTAAAGCTGTTCTTTATTTTTTCCCCTGTTCTTCACCTTGCATAATCTCTATTGCCCTGTCTTCAAGTTTACTTGCACTTTCCTTTGCCATGTCGTTTCAGATGTTAAATCCATCTAGTGATTTTTTTTATTTCCAAAATTGTGTTTTTCAGGTCTAGAATTTCCTCTCTTTTGTTTCTATTTATATTCTTTAATTTCCTATTTCTCTGCTGAGATTTTTGTTCATGGAAACCATGCTGTTTTGCTTCATTTAAAATAGTTATAATAACGACTTTAAAATCCTTGTTTGTTAGTTCCAACATCTGGTTTATTTCAAGGCAAACTCAACTGATTTTCTTTCCTTTTGAGAATGTATTTCTTTTTTTGTTGTTTTTTGCAAGTTGTGTAATTTTAACATGATGCTTATATTTTCAGTGGCATGCAACGTTGCAATTATGTGAGAGCAGAGCTCATTCACAGCTTCCATCATGAACTCCCTAAGGCTATGCAGTCATCTGGGAGATAGGAGGAGAAATTTCACAAACAATTTTTTTCTCTTCTCCAAGTGGATAGAGTCAAGTTCATGGCAATTAGATATATTCATGAGATGACCTCACCATTGGATGTGTGTATTTATATTTAGAAAGATAAATAGTTATAATCTTTAAAAACCATTTGTGTGTTGCTATCATTGTAAAAGATCGTACAGCATTTTCTAATACTTATGTTACAAACAACCTTAAGGCAAAATATATTTCCCAAATACCAAAACCTGTTCAAATGGGCCCAAGAGACTTTCTTTAAAATCATGTCATTCATATGCTAAGGCAGATTTGCTTTTTCTGGAATGTCAACTTATGCCAACCAACTTCTAAATGTCAATGATGTAACAACAGGGTGAAGTCAAAGGCAGTTTAACTTGCAAGGGATACTGCCAAACACGGTACTGTCTTATCTAACTTCATGGAGGAAAAGAATGCCCCTATTCATGCTCTTGTGGTTTACATAGGGAATTTATTTGTGATACTTCAATATGGTATTTGGAAGTGACAATTCTAGGGAGAAGACACTATTTCTTTCTGATAAAATTCTGTTCTGCTTGTCAGTAATTTCCCCCTTATACTAAAGTTACTTCATTAGACTCATTTCATTAGAAAAATATTGATAATTGTTTCATCTGGATGATAGTTATAGAATAGTGTATCATATTAATTCTCTTTACCTTGGTTTGCATTTGAAAATGTCCATAATATAATTTTTAAAAATTACATCTTTGTGGTTAAGAAATAGAAACACCTGTAAAATTTTTAATGAATTTCCATAGTGGTTAGTTTTTAGTATCATAGTTCAGAGCATAGCATTTTAAGCATAAATATGAGCTTGGAGACTGCCAAATTTGAATTTTGACTCTGTGTGAGAGTCAGAATTGGGCAAATTGATTGACCTCTCTGAGCCTTGGTTTCCTCTTTTTTTCCCTTCTCTTCCTTTATCTTCCTTTCTCGTCTCTCCTCTTCTTTCCTCTCTTTCTCATAAAAGTGCCAAAGAATCAATAATAGGTACTAGATAGTACACAGAATGTGGTATCAGGTAGCCTAAGTTTGATTCTGACTCTACTTTCGTCACTATCTCAATATGTGCATGCCCATCTTTTTTCATTCTCACAACACTGAAATCATTTCTCTGCCTAGGAAGCTCGTTGCTCACCACTTTGCCTGCTAGGATCCCATTTACACTTCCGGTCTCGAATATACTTCTTTGGATGAGTCCTCTATGATGAACAAAACTAGAATACACACCCTTTTTATATGTTCTCAAAGATCTCAGGACTTTTTCCCCTTGGCATTTAGCACAGTTTCATTTCATTGATTATTACTAATGGTGTATGTCTGTCTCCCTCACCATACTGTACATTCTACAAGGATGGAGCCAGGCCAGGGTGGTGGCTTATGCCTATAATCCCAGCGCTTAGGGAGGTGGAGGCAGGAGGATTACTTAAGCTTAGGAGTTCAAGACAAGCCTGAGCAACATAGTGAGACCTCGTCTCTACAAAAAATAAAAAGAAGTTAGCCAGGAATGATAGTATGTGCCTGTAGTCTGAGTTACTCAAGAAGCTGAGGCGGGAAGATCACTTGAGCTCAGGAGATCAAGGCTGCAGTGAGCTATGATTGCACCAGGCTGTACTCCAGCCTGGGCAACAGAGCAACACCCTTTCTCAAAAAACATAACAAAACTAAAAAGAGGGTGGGATCAATTCTATCTTGTTACCTTTGTTACCCCAACACTCATCACAGAGCCTTTCTTGTAATAGCTGATCAAATATTTGAGAAAGTTTCTGTTTCAATTACTTTGTCTGTAATATGTGAATAACAGCAGCAATAATAATTCACATCTTCTGGGCTTTGAAACAGTAAACAAGATAAACCCTATAAAGCTTTTAACATAGCACCTGGTAAAGAACGAAATCAATACAGAGTAATGAATTTAGTAATTATTAAAAGAGCCATTTTTTTCAGAATTACTAGAAGTTGCATAAGTAGATATTATTTGTTATCTGTACAAGAGCAATTTGTAATTTAATAGGATGTTTACAATCGTTTGCTCAAAGAAAGGTGCTGTTTAACTAAAATGTGTATTTCAATGTCTCTCTTTCTTTTTTTTTTTTTTTGAGACGGGATCTCACTGTGTTGCCCAGGCTGAGTGCAGTGGGGCGATCTCAGCTCACTGCAACCCCTGCCTCCTGGGTTCAAGTGATTCTCCTGCCTCAGACTCCTAAGTAGCTGGGATTATAGGCACATGCCACCACACCTGACTAATTTTTTGTATTTTTAGCAGAGGTGGGGTTTCACTATGTTAGCCAGGTTGGTCACAAACTCCTGACCTCCTCGGCCTCCCAAAGTGCTGGGATTACAGGCGTGAGCCACCATGCCCGGCCCCAGTGTCTCTTGATAGGATCAATTGTCATATAGTCTTTCCTTAACCAGTTTCAGAAGATACACCTATAATTTATGTGGGGTGAATAAGATAAAGAGACGAAGGAGTCGGAGATGGTTTGCCACTGTATAATTTAATTAATTTGTGTGTTTATTTGATTGCCAGGAAATTACTGGTATTCACTGATTATTTTGACATGCAGTTGACTTATCTCTTGGAGAGAAGTAAAACATTTTAAACTTCAATTCCCACTGTGTCAAAATCTTTTTTAAACCTGGGTTCACAGGGACAAATTTGTGACTTTTAAAGAAAGACATACTCCAGGCCGGGCACAGTGGCTCAAGCCTGTAATCCCAGCACTTTGGGAGGCCGAGGCGGGTGGATCATGGAGTCAGGAGATCGAGACCATCCTGGCTAACACAATGAAACCCTGTCTCTACTAAAAATACAAAAAATAGCCGGGCATGGTGGCGGGCACCTGTAGTCCCAGCTACTCGGGAGGCTGAGGCAGAAGAAAGGCATGAACCTGGGAGGTGGAGCTTGCAGTGAGCCAAGATAGCACCACTGCACTCCAGCCTGGGCAACAGAGCGAGACTCCATCTCAAAAAAAAAGAAAAAAAAAAAAAGAAAGAAAGACATACTCCAATACTCCGTTATATACGATTGCTTTCCCTTGATTGCCCTCCCCTAGATGGGACAATTTTGTAGGTGGCTGGTGAAGTTGCTGGGCACCAGGATGGAAAATTCCGGATACATGGGACAGTTGAACACCAACTCCATTAATGCTTTTATTACCTCGCTCTATTTGTAATGTAAGTCCTTCAGAGATGCTTCAGGTTTTTCTACTCTTGAAGAAAAGTCAGAAGCTGAGTGTGGGTGCATCACCTTTATAATCAGAACACTCCTTTTAGTTCCTAATGTGGAACATATGGTGGTTGAAGAGGTTGCAGTGTTACAGAAATGTCATCACGGAATTTCTCCATGTTAACATGTATCATCTGTCACATAATTGTTTGTTTTACAGCCCATACCTATAATGGGCTAAGTGGGGACTATTTATATCAGTTAACAATGAGTACCTTTAATTAGTATTTCATGCAACTGGAACATGTTAAGGAAGCTGACACAAATCTGGCTAGGTTGAGAGATTCCATGTGAATTTCTTTATGGAATTGCTAAGATATTACGGTTGCACAGGTACCAACATTTCTGATTGAACTTCAGCTGCTTTAAATGCTGTGTACATGCAACATGTGTGAAAATGACAAACCATCACACTGGGCACTGCCACTCAGCTGATGGACATGTCAAACTTGTCCACTTTGTTTGCTAAAGCCCAGATGCCTGATGCTAGCTCATCTAGAGTCCTGCATAGGCCTGCAGATAACACAATTATAGAGCCCGTGCAAACCTTGGGGAAAAATGCTTGAAAAAGAAACAATGAGCAAAGCTTTGTGGTAGAAGCACACTAAGTGAGAGATTGGCAGTTGGATGAAGTGTTTTTGTTAACTAGTGCAAAAGGTTTTATTTTTCACATTCTTATTTTTGGACACCTTTATTGATTTGAAGACATTTCATCAACATCTTAGACAGATTGAAGCAAAACTGGCTTTAGGAGACAATGAAGACATAATTACATGTCTAGACCTATAAGGAAGTATCTCCAATTAGATATATTGAAGAAGATAACCATGTCAACAAATCATTCGTTAATTTCTTTGAAAAGGAATCCCCAGCTACGACTACAATAGAGGCTGGTGGGCCATGCTAAACAAACTCTGAGCAGCTTCGTGTGATGTGCCCTCTCCCTGTTAGGATTTTGTAAGGTATGCATAGTATATTCAACCTGTCATCTTGGTTTACACAATCAGACAACATTTTCACATGTTGATCTCAGTTTCAGAAGGAATGCTAATTGTTTTGTCAACCTAAAATGAATTTTTAAACAGTAAAGTTTGTCGGGTTTTTTTGTTTTATTTTGCTTTGCTTAGAGACACGTTCTTACTCCGCGCCAGGCTGGAGTGCAGTAGTGCAGTCATAACTCACTGTAACCTTGAACCCCTGGGCTCAAGCAATCTTTCTGCCTTAGCTTCCTGAGTAACTTGGAGTACAGGTGCACACCACTATGCCTGGCTAATATTTTTATTTTTTATCTTTTGTAGAGACAAGTCCTTGCTGTGTTACCCAGATTGGTCTGCAGTGAAGTTTTATATATTTTTTGATGATTTATTGCTTGGCAAAATATTCTACTTTTTTGACAATGTTAGTTGTTTGTTCTTTTGGGTTTTTTTTTCACAATGACAATATTACTTATTCAAGTCAGTAATAGGCTTTATGATGCTTCCTGTGAAATCTTTATTGTTTAGTGAAAATTTATGGACATTTTCTGGTGAATTTATCTTGCAATCAGAAGCTGCTTATGGTGGAAAAGTGTCTTTGCTCAGTAATATTCTCAGACCACCAAACATCTGTTTCTAACACAGAAATTCCTGGAATCTGAGCCACTGAAAAATTACTAGCAAGTCTCTGCTTCTTGGTATCTATGTTAACCAAAGTGTGTGTAGAATAGAACGGCAGTTGCTAGTGAACCTGCACCACCCCTGCTGACAACTGCAGGAGGCCTTATTCATCACTGTCCTCCACCGTCTCACTTTCCCAGGGCCGTAAGGGTATAACACCTAGTGCACATTTTCTTATGGTGTCTTGGGCCATGATTGTCTCTCCGCAGGTATTTAGTCATGGATTCATAACAGACAATTGACTGTGAGTTTTTACTACAGTCAGCAATTTTCTTTTTCTTACAGAAGCTTTGTCTTCATTCTATTTGGTGTTGCATTCAAATGATGCTTATCATCTTTCAGTGCTCTGCATTTATAGATGGTGGGATTCTCATGTTTCTCTTTTTACTGAAGTGTTATCCCTAGTAACTTTTACACTTTCTATTTCACTCAAAATTAGATATGAATATAACCTTTTGTGTTTTTCTAATTCATTAGAAAATTATTTTGTGTTTTTCTAATATCTTTACCATAAACAATTTAACACAAATGCTTAATTATTTCCTCTATTGAGTCATATTAAAAGGTACTTTGGAACGCTATTAAAGGGATATTTGGCATTTTTGCTGCTTCCACATCAAGAAATAGAGTGTAGCACAAAACAAAAATGAAATAAAATATTGCACATATGAAATACATCCATGGCCTGTGTGGAGATTTGGGGGACTCTGAGATCACTTTAAGTACCCTACTTCCCAGGAGGGTCTATCCGGGGTTCATGTATTCTCAGTGGTGACAAAGTCTAGGGTTGCAGCCTGCACAAGATGTTATCTGAGTTGTTTCTGAAAACATTAACATAAATGCCACTGTCAGACTTGCTAATTGTATGCATGTTGATAATCCAGTGAAGGAAAAGGAACAGATAGCACCATCTCTGAGCTTGGAGTTCCTGTTCCAGTGGAGGAAACCTCTTACTAAGCAAGTGAACTTTGTGGATTAGGGTAGGGGTGGGCTGCAGAAATGGGATTCCACCCAGGAAACATTAAATGAATGGCTTACGGGGATGAGATCAACAGGGAGGGTATCGCTCAGGATGGTGAGTGAGGGAGGCTAGGAGGTGGCTCTGCTGCTGCAGATATACTATCTTCTAACTGAGTCCATTTGGACCAAGCTAATACAAACTTTGCTATATGCTGGCACAGCTAAATGAGAAAAATTGTCAGATGATTCATCGGGAAAGCTTAGGCAAACCAGAGGATCACAGTGCTGTGCAATGCTCTTAATCCCTCAACAATTATTTGCTTAATTGAGCTTTTCCCCATTACTAAGTTCTAATCATATAAAACATCCTAGGCAAATGCCAATGAAGACAAAAACACATGTCTGAAAAGAATTTAAAATTGTTATGACGCACAGAATAATGGCATTTTCCATCTAACATATCGTCTGTGTTAATAAGGTTCAAAGACCTTTAGTTCTGAAATCACTAAGAGATAGATAATGGACAAGTTTGTTTTACATGTAAGTCAAGAAGGGGTTAGATTATGGCTAATCCCTTCAAAGCCTGTTCTTGAATAAAAAAATTGAACCAGAAAGAATTTAAGTACAGTACAATACTAAGAAGAGAAAGCCATTCTAACTTGTTTCTTTTGGTTGTGTTTGTAAATGTTCATACACATCAACTAAGTCAAACTGGAAGGAAGACCGTGCAGTAGATACCAACAAAATCCTTTGCCAAATAATCACTAGAAATATGGTAGCTTGCAAACTAAACATGCTCAAAGTAGCAGAAAATGATGAGAACTGAGGTTGTCTGATTAAATCTAACTGTGTGGATTCCAGTAGAATTGCAGATGTAGGAGTAGGTACATTAGCAGATAGACTTGCCAAGCTCAGCTTACAAAATAGAGAAATAAAAGCTGGGACCACAATATGAAAAGAGTCTCTCTTTGATGACATGCTACCCAAGGAGAATAGTTATTGGGAGGTGGATAGAGGATAGAATAGATTAGAATTAGAATATGGTGGAGGCATGAAGGATTAGATGATTCTTTGCATAGTCAAAGGAATGCATAACAAATACTTTGTTGAGCTATCAGGTAGAGCAATGTTAATGCTAGGGCAGTCCTCTACAGCTTAGTTGTCCATGAGCTGACTTAAGATAGCAGAGCTTGCCACTGTGTCTGCCACTCTACTGGAATAAGCTATGACAGTACAATATAATTAGAAAATACTGTTTTTGAAAAACAACAAATACTTTCTTTTGTATATGGATGGGCTCCAAATATTTTTACTGAGCAGTGATGGAATGTTAATTTAGGCCCATTTTCAAGCAGCCATAAAATAAAATTATTAAAAAATATTTTAATACACCTTCAAAACTAATGTCAGAATTGGATGCATGAAGCCCATGTAGGCTGCCAAGTGGAACCCAGCATAAGGCCGAACACTGATGAGCTGTTTTCAATTCTTATTTCTTTCAGCAACCTTAAGAATTAGACACTATTATTATCTACTTAATTTTATAGGTAAAGAAAATGATGCCTTAAAAAGTGAAGCTACTTTCATAAGTCATTCAGTTAGTCAGACAAAGAATCTTGGAACTCAAGTTCAGGCCTATCAGGCTCTAGAGCCTGAATCCTTTCCTATACTCTACTGCTCTCCAGTAGACATCTAAACACAGGTCACTTAGATATTCCAGCACCATGATGTTATGGAAAAAAATTAAAATGAGAAGTTTGGCAGAGAGAATAACATTCACCCAAAGATGATCACATCCTAATTCCCATAACCTGTAAATATGTTATCTGACATGGCAAAGGAACTTTGCAGATTTGATTAAATTTAGTATCTTGATATGGGTAGATTACACTGAATTATCTGGCTAGGCCCAGTGTAATAACAGGGGTTCTTATAACATATTATAACCTTATAATAGGACATAATGATACCAATGATACCAAGATCATCAAAACAGGAAAAGGAGATGTAAAGACAGAAGCAAACATTGGAGTGATGGCTTTGAAGATAATGGAAGAGGCCATGAGCCAAGGAATATAGGGGGCCTCTAGAATCTGGCAATGAGAAGGAAACAGATTCTCCTAGAAATTCCAGATGGGACTCAGCCCTGCCCAAACCTTGATCTTAGCCCAGTGAGACCCATGATGGACTTCTTACCTATAGACTCTAAGAATAAATTTGTGTGACCATGAATTTCTAAATTTGTTTTAGTTATACCAGGAACAAGAAACAAATACAGGAAACTTCACGGAAATTAAACATAAAAGAGCTCCATAGAAAAAAGTCCAGGTCAAATTTGTACTAATGGCATTTCAATGGCAATGCATTGAGAAAAATATTCTTGGATTTCATAATCTCTGAGAATTAGGTCAGATAGAATATAATCTGAAAAGATCATGATTTACCATTACCACATGTAACTGGGTTGTTGGGATTTATCCAACCAGAAGAAATAAACCATTGCTTAGCCAGCAAATGCCAGAGACCTGTGCCCTAACCTGGATTCTTCGAAGATGCTTTGTTATTTAAATAAATCAATAAATTTTACATGTACATATGATAGCCAGCTAAAGACATTATACAAGAGAACCCCCATTTAGCAACAAAAAAAGATAGAACCCCCATAGCAACAGAAAAAGGATAAAATACTTAAGAATAAACTAAGGAATAAATGCTCAAATCCTATTTGAAAAAAATCTATAAGCATTCCCAAAAGACACAAAAATAGACTTGAATGAAACAATATTGCTTATTTTTCCTTGAGAGTTCTCAACATCATAAAGATATCCATTCGCTTGAAATTAATTTATAAAATTCATAGGAGGATCCCAATGAAAAACACCAATAAACTGCCTTTAAAACTAGACAAATTGATACTAAAGTTCATATAGAAAAAAAAACATGCAAGTATAAGTAGGGAAACACTAAAAGGGAAGAGTTTTAAGTGGCAAGACTAGCCCTCCATATATCTAAACATATTACAAAGCCTTGATAATTAAAACTGCTGGGTAATGGTGTGTGGATAAACAGAAAAATCAATGACAAGGATAGAAAGTTTAGAAAGAGATGAGACTATATGGTAATCTAGAATATAACAATACATTATAGATAGAACTATATGGAATAGATGGAATTATATGGAAATAGATGGAACATGAGGTAATATATAATAGAATATGACAATGGTGGTTTCTGAGATAACCAGGGCAAAGATAGAATTTTTAAATTATGATGGTGGAAAAACTAGAAAACCAT
Source organism: Gorilla gorilla gorilla (assembly GCF_029281585.2). Taxonomy (NCBI): domain Eukaryota; kingdom Metazoa; phylum Chordata; class Mammalia; order Primates; family Hominidae; genus Gorilla; species Gorilla gorilla. The sequence goes on from NC_073236.2 coordinate 120,511,002, forward strand.
TTGGAAAAAGATAAAGTTAGATTCACTTCTCACAAAATCCACAGGAATAAGTTCCAAATGAATTGAAGATCTAAATGTAAGTAATAAAACCATACAAGAATAGACGAAAGCATAGTGAATTCCTCTATAATTTGGGTGTGAGGTTGATATAGTATAGTTTTGTCCATCCTTTTACTATCAATATTTCTGTTATTTTAGATGCTCCTCTTAATTTCAATGTACATGCTATTATTAATATATTAAGTTATATTTTAGTATGATGTAAATACATATTCACACATATGTATGTTAATTTTGTCACCTTAGTCTGTAGTTTTTAATGCTTCCTTGACATCTATTACCTTAGCTCGCTATGACACAGCATCAATTATTCTATATCTGTTTGTTTTTGTTTTTGTTTGCAGATGGTGTGACTTAGATCAATAGACTCAATATTTACTTAATGCCCCGAATATTTTTTTCTATTAGGAGTTTCAATAAATTTTTGGTTTTGTTTATTGGATTCTTTACTTCAGCAACTCCAGTGATGTTTAGGTTAGATTGTATCTAATTGTTTTAATATCTTAATCCTTTTTTCCTCCATATTCATTGAGATTATTTTAAATATTTCTTAGGTGCCAATTTTAAAAATTCAGTTTTAAGCTCTGTGAATTATGTTACAATCTATTTCTAATTAATTATATTTTCTGTAATGTGGTGTTTGAATTATTGGTTTGTTTCCTTAACCCTAAAAATTCTCTTTTCATCTTATTCTGTTGTTTGAATAGCTTGTCTACGAGGTCTTTCATCAGGCCCGTTTGTAAGAGGACTTCTTAAGATCTGTTGTCTGCCTTTTGCATATGATGCCCCTTCTGTTTCTCATCAATTATTACCAATTCATCATCATCATCTCTTTCTACAATGTATTTGCAAACTTTTTTCCAACAATTTTCATGTTTAAGGTGAGTAGCTCTGCCCATTTCTTTTTTGCTTTGTGCTGCTATAATGTGGGTAAACTCTCTTCCACTCCCTTTCAATTTCGACTGGGAATTGCTTGTCTTTTCCTTTGAAGGTGTAGTTCAGATGGAATTTTTCTGTATCCTAGAGACCAGAAGAGAGGAAAAGAGTCATCAGTTTGAGAAAAACCTCAGCCAGGGTTTTGTGCAGCCGTGGTTTGCAGTGTGTCCTGTCTTCTCATCTCAGATTTTGTTAAACTCTCTTTTCTGCCAAATCCCACAGATAATTTAGTAGAGGAGTATCACCACAGAAATGCTTTATCCATTAAGTTTTCCAGTGCTTCTTGTAAAGGGTTGAGGCATAAAATTGTTATTTTTATTCAAAGAATAAATAGAAGACTGAATGATCAAAGTAATGATTTGTTAATGGATGTCTATAAAATATTACACTCCGCCAAATGTTTTCACTGTTAAATTTGATATTAGTAGGAAAAAAGTCCATTATACTTGAAAGGATTGTATGTTCAGTTTTCTTACTTTGCAAGAGTTCTTGAGCTTACATTGCAATTGAAACAATCACTGCAATTTTTAAGAAACTGCTTGAAGCAAAAATAGTTTTAAAAACAAAATTATAAATAATTTTTAAAAAATATGAGCAAAATGTATATTTAATGGGTAATGTAAGTGAATTTTAATATGTGTTATACTGTAAAGATTCCAAAAGTAAGAGTGCCTAAGAACTATAAGCACCATGAAATATTTCTGCATTCTTGGGCTGCAGGTATTTTGCCAGTTCAGTCATGGAGCCCTGGGTCATCTGCTTTAGGCAGAGAGTTACTTGGTATCATTTCCTACCCGTTTTCACTTTTTTTCATACATGAAGCTATCTCTACATTTTCCCAAGCAAAATAGGAAAAGCAATGGTAAAAGTAGTGGTGATAGATATGTACCATATTTATGATGGCCCCAGGTCTTTTGAAAGCCTCTCCTATAGCTTGGTAATTCCCAACATTTGAGAGTCCTGTCTCCTCTAAGTTGGAGATGGAAATTAATTTTTCTAATCTTCATGTATCCAGGGCACTGGAACGTGAGCCCAGTTACTGCTGATTGTACCCACCACCCCAGACTTCAAGAATTGATAATGGAGACTTTTCCTGAAATATGTGCTATTTCCCCATCTTTTGCATGCTGGTGAAGAAAAAGTTCAATGTACAATCGGTTTTGCTGTTCTGGAGGACAGTGGAGCATGGTGGAGACATGAGGCATTCAGATGCAGTAATGGCAGAGGTCCCCTGATGCAGTCTATGGGGTGCTCCACAGTGCCAGGACACAGTTGATGGAGAGGATCCTCCCTGCAAGCAGTTCAGTGAGGTTCTTAGGTGTTGATCCAGGCTGCATTGCCACCAGTCTGACTGTCTGGCTCCCTTGGAGTTGCTGTGGGTTTCCCTTAGTAAATAATTTTTTCCCTTAAACTAGCCAGAGGGCCTGACTATGCTCAGACTTTTGCCTTTGTGGGAAGAGACTACAGTGTGGGAAGGGCCAGCTCCTCCAGGTTCTCATGCCACTTTCTCCACCGGCTGCTTCTAATTTATTTCCTGTTTGTGTTCTCTTTGGCTGGCATTACTCTTCATTGCTCTAGACAATTGGCTCTAGGTTAGGGCTGTCGGATTTAGAAAATAAAAATACAGGATGTAACACATATTGTATGATTCAATTGTTTGAAATGTTCAGATAGGCAAACGTATAGAGACAAAACACAGATTTGTGGTACAAGACACAGATTAGTGGCACAAATGTAGATCAGGGTTTTCTGAGGGCCAGGGGTGGGCATGGGGAGTGACTGTTAATGGGTATTATTTTCCTTTAGAGCCAATGACAATGTTCTAACCATAGATTGTGGCAATGGTTGCACAACCGTAAATATATGAAAAATCATTAAATTGTACAGGGGTACAAGTTCACAAGTTCAGGGGTAGAAGGGCAGGTTTGTTACACAGGTAAACTTGTGTCACGAGCATTTGTTGTGCAGATTATTTCATCACTCAGGTATTAAGCCTAGAACCCATTAGTTATTTTTCTTGATCCTCTCCCTTCTCCCACCCTCCACCCTTCAAAAGGCCCCAGTGTGTGTTGTTCCCTTCTATGTGTCCATGTGTTCTTATCATTTATCTTCCACTTATGAGAACATGCCATACTTGGTTTTCTGTTCTGTTAGTTTACTAAGGATAATGGCCTCCCGCTCCAGCCATATCTCTGCAAAGAACAAAGTCTCATTATTTTTATGGCTGCATAGTATTTCATGATATGTATGTACCACATATTCTTTACCCAGTCTATCATTGACGGGCAGTTAGGTTGATTCTATGTCTTTGCTATTGTGAATAGTGCTGCAATCAACATTCACATGCTTGGGTCTTTATAACAGAATGATTTATATTCCTTTGGATATGTACCCAGTAATGAGGATTGCTGGGTCAAATGGTATGTCTGTCTTTAGGTCTTTGAGGAATTGCCACACTGTCTTCCACAATGGCTGAACTAATTTACACTCCCAACAACAGTGTATAAGCATTCCATTTTCTCTAGAACCTCGAAAGCATCTGTTATTTTTTGACTTTAGAATAATAGCCATTCTGACTAGTGTTAGATAGTATAACACAGTAAAGATATCAAAGGTATAGAACCTAGTTAAATTTAAATTTTAGATAAAAAATAATTTTAGTATGTTTTACTAAATATTTGGGATATACTTATACTAAAAAATTATTTGTTGTATATCTGAAATTCAAATTTAACGGGGTATCCTGTATTTTCTCTGACAAACCTAATCTAGATATTTATGGTATTCTTACTTTCCCACTTCACTTGAAGCAAAGATCACCAGAATGGTAAACCCCAGAAAACATTCTGTTTATTTTTTACTTCTATTTTCTAAATGTCAGGTTCTTGGCTGCACCAAATGAAACTGTGTGGATTCTTGGAAACGTATGTCTCATTCTTTCAGTTCCACCAATCTTCTTTTTGTACAGTTGTTTTAATTCCCTGAGAATATGCAATTTAACCCATGTTCATATGTTGTTGCACTGACTCTCTCCACCTTTCTCAGTATTGGTATGTGTAGGGCTAAAATGTGAAGCTAGAAAAAAATGTGATTGCTACAATCAGAATATCTTCTCAGGAAAACTTCCTATCCGTAACATTAGTAATCCTTGCACGCGAAGTGGGAAATAGTTGCAGAGATACTTCAGTTACAGAATGAAAATCTACAGTGGAGGTACATGAGGCAGTTGCACAGATCCTCCTAGGTTTAATGGGAGGGGACAGTCTCCACTTCCTGATGGAGAAGTGGCAAGGTCCTTTTGAAAAAAAGAATAAGTGGTATAGGAGAAATTGTTAAGACCTTCTTTGGAAAATACAACCTGATATACTATATTGAGTCGTCAATCTTTTTGTATGAAGCCAAGTCTTTTCAGTTAAATATGGATTCACTAATTGAAATTCCTTATTGTTTCCCTTACATAAACCATGTCAATGCATGGCCTACAATTTTAAGTCTCTTTAAAGCAGGATGAGAACCTAAGTGATTTTGGAAGTAATCTGAGTTCAGGATGCATTTACATGTTTACAATTTTCCCTAGTCTTTTGCAAGTGTCTTATTCACACCAAAACTGACAGTAATTTTGTTAGCAGCTCACTTTTACTAAGTCATTCATCAAAGAAACATATATTTCCCTGAACTACTATATCATCAATTTATGTAATAATTAGATAACAGAATGACAATAATAAGCACAACTTGCATACTGGGAACAAATCAACTTGAAACTTGGCAAACCTGCAGCTCACCCAGTGGAAACAAGAGTGTCCCATGTGCTGGAGGCTCCTGAGAAGGGAGTGTGATCTGGGTATCAGTCAACATGTTTAAAGAGAAACTGGATGTGCTAAAAAACACTCAACTGAGTATTAATTTATCCTAAATTTCTTAATTTGATGTGAATAGATAATATAAACATAGATAAAACATGAACATATACATATATTGAACATATTCCAATCCAAATGCCAGCACCTTTGTTAAGGCGAAATCAGCAGAAGATTTCCTACTCAATTCAGAAGCAAAACAAAGATGCCCTGTCTCCACCATTATTTAACAGTGTATTGAATGTTTCAGCCAATGCAATTAAAAAAGAAAAAAGCAACTAGTGGTGTAAGAATTGGATACGAATAATAAATATCTCCGTAGATAATATGATTATATACCAGAAAACCCAAAAGAATAAATATGTGGAAAAACTACTATGAGCATTATGGGAGTTTAGTAAACAAAATAAAAAACAACTTATAAAAATAAGTTCCAAATACATAGATAAATATCACGTAGGTGATATAATTTAAAGAAACAGTATTTAGGAATGCCAATAAGTTTGATTAATAAGTTAATTAATTATACTACCCATGCATAAAATTGACCATAAATATTTAAAACATATAAGGAATTATATAGAATATCCATAAAAGAGATAAAAGTAGACTTAAAGTAGAAAACCATGCCTCATTTTCAGATAGAAGACTTAGCTTCATAAATGTATCAGATTTTTTTCTGAGTTAATTTAGAAATTAACTGTATCTCTCTAAATAATTATTAAGTTGTTCTTTTTCTGGAGCTAGACAAAGTTGATTATAAAATTCACTGGAGGAATAAATAAGTAAGAATATCTAGGAAACCTCTCTGAAGAAAGAAATAATGTCCAGAGATAGCCCCACAAAATATTTAAAACATATTATGTAGTGCAACACTGGGACATAAATAGACAGATGAGTGGGAGAAAAAAACTCCAGAAGTGTATATTTTTAATTGGTATATGAGAGAAATGGCATCTCAAATCAGAGAGGGAAGGGATGGGCTCTTTAATAAGTAGTGATGAGATAACTGAATAATCACCAAGAAAGAGGTACGATTGGATTTACTCCTCATCCTGTGTGCCAGGAGAAACTCTAAAATCATCAGACATATTAAACATAAAAGAATTTTAAATAAAACCATAATAAGTAAAGAACAAGAGATAGGTAAATGTCTTCATTCTGTATTAGTGGGAAAAACTTTTCTAGTTATGACTCCAAATCCAATAGAATGAACAATAATGAAATAGATGAATTTGATTACTTAAAATTTTTAAAACTTTTGCATGACAGAAAATAAAAAGACAAATAACAAATATTGGCAACTTATATGACATAAGGATAATAGACCTAATGTTGGGCTCAACCATGCACAACTACCAATATTCAACTATTCTGATGTAGAAAAGTGGTAATTTTATATTGATTAACCTAATATATAAAGAACATCTTAAAAAGAGAATAAGAATTTCAACAGCCCTATAGAAAAATGGCCTAAAACTATAAATAAATATAATAATTTATAATATTTTCTGCAAACTATATAGTTCTGAAAAAATAAATGCAAATAACTCTTAATCCATATGAAAATTGTTCAATCTCACTCATTGTAAATATATATATATGCTAAACTATAGTGGGATACAATTTTTCACCTATTGTATTGGCAAAAATCCCGAAGTTGAGAGCATGTGCTGTTGTTGAGGTTGTGAGGAATAGGCACTGTTATGGGTTGGTGGTGGAGATACAAATTACACAACCCCCCGGGGGAGGAAATTGATAATATCTAGCATAATTACACATACATTTGTCCTTTGACTCAGCAATCCCACTTCTAGGCATGTTTGAGAGTTCATTATTCTCCAAATATTCTCTCCATTTTTAAATATAAAATTTTCCATAATAAAATGTTGATAAAAATACAAATAAAAGGAGGGAGTGAAGGGTGTTAATTGAACCAATCAAATTGGTTAAATGGAGGCCAGTTAAGAGTGTTTCCACTCCACTTTGATGCAAACTAGTCTGGGTACTAAGTAGGTGAACAGCAGCATCTATAGCTGACAAGGAGTGGGCCCGTCTGATGGGTAGAAAAGGTCATGTCACAAAAACCATCCTTTCCTCTCCAGCAAAAGTTTCAGCTTTTAGTAATTCAGGGTCTGAGTGTAATTTTATCCACTACTCTTAACAAAGCTATCTTCCACCTCTCCTCTGCAGTTAATAATATTGTGTCCATCCAGGAAAATGACTTTGTAGATGCCTTCAGAATTGGCTTTGTCACAGTCCACTGCTCTTTCTGAACTGGTAGAAGTCTCTAAGAGTGCTATTTATCTCTGCACAGCAATTTTTTTATAGAAGCAGGTGACTTGGTTCCAATTCTAGTCTAGGGTTGGGATCAGTCTGTGGGGAGAAATGCACTGCCTTAGGGTGCTTAAAAATCCCAAATCAATCTGCATAGATGACAGATATGAGTTTGCAAAATCAAGGGCACCAAAACAATGATATTCTTTAATTTTTTTCAATAACAAAGCAATTTCTTTTAGGAAACCCCATTCTGCTGGGTGGTTGAAACTTAACTTCAATCCATTCACTGTCCCCTTTCCTTTCCCCTGGGCTATGCAAAAGCCTCAGGCGCTTACCCAGGTCAAGGTATGAGGAAAGCAGGGCTATTGTCAATCTAGGTTCATCTGTCCATCATGTTGGCATGCCCCAAGATACTCTCCCTGACACATGCGGGCCTCTGCTGTGCGTCCTCAGCATGGTCTGTCTCAGGCTGCTGGTTCTGTCTGCCAAATTCATACTGAGTTACAATACTAAATACTAAATATGCTGACATCACTGTACCACCCTTGACAGATAGATGCAAGGCCTTAGGAATTTAGCTGAAATACACCTGCCTAGACATATTTCTACCTTCATTCTTGTTCCTTTTCCAAAATCTGCCCAAAGAAAGGAGTAGGCATGAGAAAGAGGTCCCCTTCATGCATGGGATCACCAAATATACCTGGGATTTGTGTTGTCCCTCCCAACACTACCACCCACAGAGTCTCCTTTCTCAGAGACACATGATTTTCCCTCTTAATTCCATTCAGATTTCTATTTCTCCCTGAAAACTCTTGAAATCATTATCTAAATAGAGAGGTAGCTGTGAAGCCTTTTCCTACTCACCAGGAAGTCTTCTAAAGACATGTACTATAACTCTGTATTTCAAATATGTAAGTGTAGGATTTGTTTCCAAACTTAGATCACCTAAGAGATAAAATATAATATATATCATATATATTTATATATAATATGTAAATCACATATATGATTTATACATTTGATATAGCTGATTGAAGAAATGTGGTTTAGATGTGTGGCCAAAATGATCTCCCTGGGAATTTCCCTAAATTATATAGTCTTGCATAGTTTACTGGCATGGTTTACAACCATAGGTTTTCTCCACAAAGGAAAGACCTCTAATCACAGGACAGAGGGCAGAACTGATTGCTGGCAATCTGCAGAAAAACCAACACTCCAAACAGAGAGAGATCAACAAGATTGCTTCTTCCAAACTCACCAATCAGATAATCCACCTCTTCAGCCATGGGAAAGAATGAGCAAAGAATGTGTAAAGGCTCTGACTATTACTGGGATAGAATTTGTTTCATATGAAAGCATAAGGCCAGGGAAATAGAGAGTCTCTTTTAACTATAGAACTCAGAGGGGAGGCCGGGTGTGGTGGCTCATGCCTCTAATCCCAGCACTTTGGGAGGCCAAGGTGGGTGGATCACGAGGTCAGGAGTTCAAGACCAGCCTGGCCAAGATGATGAAACCCCGTCTCTACTACAAATACAAAAATTACCTGGGTGCGGTGGAGGACACTTGTAATCCCAGCTGCTCAGGAGGCTGAGGCAGGAGAATAGCTTGAACCTGGGAGGCAGAGGTTGCAGTGAGCCAAGATCGCACCACTGCATTGTAGCCTGGGTGACACAGCAAGACTCCATCTCAAAAAAAAAAAAAAAAAAAAGCAATTCAGAGAGGGAAGAAAATAAAGCTGAAGAAAAACATACATTAGGAGTCTATTTTTATACCTACATATAAATATGTAAAACATATAGAAAGATATCACTAGGTTGCCTTTAGGGAATATAGGAGAGAGAATAAGACTGCAGAATATCAGTTATATTTGTGAGGTTCTGAATTTGTTTTTTTCTAAGGGGGGAATATGAAAAATGTTAGTGATTTTTAATTTGGGAGGTAGAAATATAAATTTCTTTTTAATATATTATCCAAGATTCATAGTTGTATAAGAGTGACAGTCCAGATACCAAGCCATACACATACTAGTATAATATAATATAATATAATATAACATTGGCTTATATAAGTATTGTGTTATTATAAAAGCATAATACTGTATTATATTATACAATATTATTTATGATGTATGTACTGTATAGTATGATACATATTATATGATGTGATATGTATGGCATGATATAATACATATAAAATATACAGTATGAATAAGTATATAACAATATATAAATATCAGATTAAGTGTTTTACAGCTTATTTCAAATGCAAAGAGCTGGAAAGATAGAAGTTTTTTTCAGGCCAAAGATTTGTATAGGGAGAAACCCAGATTTTCCCAACCTTATAAACTTACTTTTTCTCAGCCTTGTTGAATTGTAAGAAAATAAAGTCTAAGGTCCAAGGTAACTAGTTTAGTAGCAGAATTCCTTTGCCTTAAAGTTGAAACGCAAAGTGTTATACCCTCAGTGTGAAAATGAACTAAAAGTAAACTTTCCTACCACCTTCAAACCCCATAGAACTACCAGGAATGTTTGCCTTGGTAAAGAGCAAAGCAGAACAAAAAAATGTGCCTCAGAAGCTGTCATCACAAATCAGCCCTTGCTCACATCTGCAGCCCAAGTCTACAATATGGGGCGATGTAAAAAACCTCAAGTCATGCATTCAATTTAAAATGGTCATTTTGGGTTCCAAGATGGCTGAATAGGAACAGCTCCACTCTACAGCTCCCAGCATGAGCGACGCAGAAGATGGGTGATTTCTGCATTTCCAACTGAGGTACCAGGTTCATTTCACTGGGGATTGTCAGACAGTGGGTGCAGGACAGTGGGTGCAGTGCAACGAGCGTGAGCCGAAGCAGGGCGAGGCATCATCTCACCCGGGAAGTGCAAGGGGTCAGAGAATTCCCTTTCCTAGCCAAGGGAAGGGGGGACAAATGGCACCTGGAAAATCGGGTCACTCCCACCCTAATACTGCACTTTTCTGACAGTCTTAGCAAACGGCACACCAGGAGATTATATCCCATGCATGGCTCAGAGGGTCCTATGCCCATGAAGCCTCACTCATTGCTAGCACAGCAGTCTGAGATCGAACTGCAATGCCACATTGAGGCTGGGGGAGGAGCACCTGCTATTGCTGAGGCTTGAGTAGGTAAACAAAGCTGCCAGGAAGCTCGAACTGGGTGGAGCCCACCACAGCTCAAGGAGGCCTGCCTGCCTCTGTAGACTCCACCTCTGGAGGCAGGGCACAGCCAAACAAAAGGCAGCAGAAACCTGTGCAGATTTAAATGTCCCTGTCTGACAGCTTTGAAGAGAGTAGTGGTTCTCCCAGCATGCAGCTTGACATCTGAGAATGGACAGACTGCCTCCTCAAGTGGGTCCCTGACCCCTGAGTAGCCTAACAGGGAGGCACCCCCCAGTAGGGGCAGACTGACAACTCATACAGCCGGGTACCCCTCTGAGATGAAACTTCCAGAGGAACAATCAGGCAGCAACATTTGCTGTTCACCAATATTCGCTGTTCTGCAGCCTCTGCTGCTGATACCCAGGCAAACAGGGTCTGGAATGGACCTCCAGCAAATGCCAGCAGACCTGCAGCTGAGGGTCCTGTTAGAAGGAAAACTAACAAACAGAAAGGACATCCACACCAAAACGCCATCTGTATGTCACCATCATCAAAGACCGAAGGTAGATAAAACCACAAAGATGGGGAAAAAACAGAGCAGAAAAACTGAAAATTCTAAAAATCAGAGCACCTCTCCTCCTCCAAAGGAACACAGCTCCTCACTAACAATGGAACAAAACTGGATGGAGAATGAGTTTGACGAGTTGAGAGAAGAAGACTACAGATGATCAAACTTCTCCTAGCTAAAGGAGGAAGTTCGAACACAACACAAAGAAGTTAAAAACCTTGAAAAAAGATTAGACGAATGGCTAACTGGAATAACCAATGCAGAGACATCCTTAAAGGACCTCATGGAGCTGAAAACCATGGCACGAGAACTGTGTGACGAATGCACAAGCTTCAGTAGCCGAATCGATCAACTGGAAGAAAGGGTATCAGTGATGGACGATCAAATGAATGAAATGAAGCGAGAAGAGAAGTTTAGAGAAAAAAATAATAAAGAGAAATGAACAAAGCCTCCAAGAAATATGGGACTATGTGAAAAGACCAAATCTACGTCTGATTGGTATACTTGAAAGTGACGGGGAGAATGGAACCAAGTTGGAAAACACTCTGCAGGATATTATCCAGGAGAACTTCCCCAACCTAGCAAGGCAGGCCAACATTCAGATTCAGGAAATACAGAGAATGCCACAAAGATACTCCTTGAGAAGAGCAACTCCAAGACACATAATTGTCATATTCACCAAAGTTGAAATGAAGGAAAAAATGTTAAGGGCAGCCAGAGAGAAAGGTTGGGTTACCCACAAAGGGAAGCCCATCAGACTAACAGCAGATCTCTAGGTAGAAACTCTACAAGCCAGAAGAGAGTGGGGGCCAATATTCAACATTCTTAAAGAAAAGAATTTTCAACCCAGAATTTCATATCCAGCCAAACTAAGCTTCATAAGTGAAGGAGAAATAAAATCCTTTACAGACAAGCAAATGCTGAGAGATTTTGTCACCACCAGGCCTGCCCTACAAGAGCTCCTGAAGGAAGCACTAAACATGGAAAGGAACAACCAGTACCAGCCACTGCAAAATCATGCCAAATTGTAAAGACCATCGATGCTAGGAAGAAACTGCATCAACTAATGAGCAAAATAACCAGCTAACATCATAATGACAGGATCAAATTCACACATAGCTATATTAACCTTAAATGTAAATGGGCTAAATGCTCCAATTAAAAGACACAGACTGGCAACTTGGATAAAGAGTCAAGACCTATCAGTGTGCTGTATTCAGGAAACCCATCTCATGTGCAGAGACACACATAGGCTCAAAATAAAGGGATGGAGGAAAATGTATTAAGCAAATGGAAAACAAAAAAGGCAGGGGTTGCAATCCTAGTCTCTGATAAAACAGACTTTAAACCAATAAAGATCAAAAGAGACAAAGAAGACCATTACATAATGGTAAAGGGATCAATTCAACAAGAAGAGCTAACTATCTTAAATATATATGCACCCAATACAGGAGCACCCAGATTCATAAAGCAAGTCCTTAGAGACCTACAAAGAGACTTAGACTCCCACACAATAATAATGGGAGACTTTAACACCCCACTGTCAACATTAGACAGATCCACAAGACAGAAAGTTAACAAGGATATCCAGGAATTGAACTCAGCTCTGCACCAAGCAGACCTAATAGACACCTACAGAACTCTACACCCCAAATCAACAGAATATATGTTCTTCTCAACACCACACCGCGCTTACTCCAAAATTGACCACATAGTTGGAAGTAAAGCACTCCTTAGCAAATGTAAAAGAGCAGAAATTATAACAAACTATCTCTCAGACCACAGTGCAATCAAACTAGAACTCAGGATTAAGAAACTCACTCAAAACCACTCAACTACGTGGAAACTGAACAACCTGCTCCTGAACGACTACTGGGTACATAACGAAATGAAGGCAGAAATAAAGGTTCTTTGAAACCAACGAGAACAAAGACACAACATACCGGAATCTCTGGGACACAGTGTGTAGAGGGAAATTTATAGCACTAAATGCCCACAAGAGAAAGCAGGAAAGATCTAAAATTGACACCCTAACATCACAATTAAAAAAACTAGAGAAGCAAGAGCAAACACATTCAAAAGCTAGCAGAAGGCAAGAAATAACTAAGATCAGAGCAGAACTGAAGGAGATAGAGACACGAAAAACCCCTCAAAAAATCAATGAATCCAGGAGCTGGTTTTTTGAAAGGATCAACAAAATTGATAGACCGCTAGCAAGATCAATAAAGAAGAAAAGAGAGAAGAATCAAATAGATGCAATAAAAAATGATACAGGGGATATCACCAACGATCCCACAGAAATACAAACTACCATCAACGAATACTATAAACATCTCTATGCAAATAAACTAAAAACTCTAGAAGAAATGGATAAATTCCTCAACACATACACCCTCCGAAGACTAAACCAGGAAGAAGTTGAATCTCTGAATAGACCAATAACAGGCTCTGAAATTGAGGCAATAATTAATAGCTTACCAGTCAAAAAAAGTCCAGGATCAGATGGATTCACAGCGGAATTCTACCAGAGGTACAAGGAGGAGCTGGTACCATTCCTTCTGAAACTATTCCAATCAATAGAAAAATAGGGAATCCTCCCTAACTCATTTTATGAGGCCAGCATCATCCTGATACCAAAGCCTGGCAGAGACACAACAAAAAAAGAGTATTTTAGACCAATATCCCTGATGAACATCAATACAAAAATCCTCAATAAAATCCTGGCAAACTGAATCCAGTGGCACATCAAAAAGCTTATCCACCAAGATCAAGTGGGCTTCATCGCTGGGATGCAAGGCTGGTTCAACATACGCAAATCAATAAATGTAATCCAGCATATAAACAGAACCAAAGACAAAAACCACACGATTATCTCAATAGATGCAGAAAAGGCCTTTGACAAAATTCAACAACATTTCATGCTAAAAACTCTCAATAAATGAGGTATTGATGGGATGTATCTCAAAATAATAAGAGCTATTTATGACAAATCCACAGCCAATATCATACTTAATGGGCAAAAACTGGAAGCATTCTCTTGGAAAACTGGCACAAGACAGGGATGCCCTCTCTCACCACTCCTATTCAACATAGTGTTGGAAGTTCTGGCCAGGGCAATCAGGCAGGAGAAAGAAATAAAGGGTATTCAATTAGGAAAACAGGAAGTCAAATTGTCCCTGTTTGCAGATGACATGATTGTATATTTAGAAAACCCCATCACCTCAGCCCAAAATCTCCTTAAGCTGATAGGCAACTTCAGCAAAGTCTCAGGATACAAAATCAATGTGCAAAAATCACAAGCATTCCTATACATCAATAACAGACAAACAGAGAGCCAAATCATGAGTGAACTCCCATTCACAATTGCTTCAAAGAGAATAAAATACCTAGGAATCCACCTTACAAGGGATGTGAAGGACCTCTTCAAGGAGAACTACAAACCACTGCTCAATAAAATAAAAGAGGATACAAACAAATGGAAGATCATTCCATGCTCATGGATAGGAAGAATCAATATCATGAAAATGGCCATACTGCCCAAGGTAATTTATAGATTCAATGCCATCCCCATCAAGCTACCAATGACTTTCTTCACAGAATTGGAAAAAACTACTTTAAAGTTCCTATGGAACCAAAAAAGAGTCCGCATTGCCAAGTCAATCCTAAGAACAAAGCTGGAGGCATCATACTACCTGACTTCAAACTATACTACAAGGCTACAGTAACCAAAACAGCACGGTACTGGTACCAAAACAGAGATATAGACCAATGGAGCAGAACAGAGCCCTCAGAAATAATACCACAATCTACAACCATCTGATCTTTGATAAACCTGACAAAAACAAGAAATGGGAAAAGGATTCCCTATTTAATAAATGGTGCTGGGAAAACTGGCTAGCCATATATAGAAAGCTGAAACTGGATCCCTTACTTACACCTTATACAAAAATTAATTCAAGATGGATTAAAGACTTACATGTTAGACCTAAAACCATAAAAACCCTAGAAGAAAACCTAGGCAATACCATTCAGGACATAGGCACGAGCAAGGACTTCATGTCTAAAACACCAAAAGCAATGGCAACAAAAGCCAGAATTGACAAATGGGATCTAATTAAACTAAAGAGCTTCTGCACAGCAAAACAAACTACCATCAGAGTGAACAGGCAACCTACAGAACGGGAGAAAATTTTTGCAATCCACTCGTCTGACAAAGGGCTAATATCCAGAATCTACAAAGAACTCAAACAAATTTACAAGAAAAAAAACAACCCCATCAAAAAGTGGGCAAAGGATATGAACAGACACTTCTCAAAAGAAGACATTTATGCAGCCAACAGACACATGAAAAAATGCCCATCATTACTGGCCATCAGAGAAATGCAAATCAAAACCACAATGAGATACCATCTCACACCAGTTAGAATGGTGATCATTAAAAAGTCAGGAAACAACAGGTGCTGGAGAGGATGTGGAGAAATAGGAATACTTCTACACTGTTGGTGGGACTGTAAACTAGTTCAACCATTGTGGAATTCAGTGTGGCGATTCCTCAGGGATCTAGAACTAGAAATAACATTTGACCCAGCCATCCCATTACTGGGTATATACCCAAAGGATTATAAATCATGCTGCTATAAAGACACATGCACACATATGTTTATTGCGGCAGTATTCACAATAGCAAAGACCTGGAACTAACCCAAATGTCCAACAATGATAGACTGGATTAAGAAAATGTGGCACATATACACCATGGAATACTATGCAGCCATAAAAAATGATGAGTTCATGTCCTTTGTAAGGACATGGATGAAGCTGGAAACCATCATTCTCAGCAAACTATCACAAGGACAAAAAAACAAACATCGCATGTTCTCACTCATAGGTGGGAGTTGAACAATGAGAACACTTGGACACAGGAAGGGGGACATCACACACTGGGGCCTGTCGTGGGGTGAGGGGAGGGGGGAGGGATAGCATTAGGTGATATGCCTAATGTAAATGATGAGTTAATGGGTGCAGCACACCAACATGGCATATGTATACATATGTAACAAACCTGCACGTTGTGCACATGTACCCTAGAACTTAAAGTATAATAATAATAAAACATAAAATAAAATAAAATAAAAATGGCCCAACTATCTAATTAAAGTAAGCACAACTTTTTTTGGAAAGACTAAACCTCATCCACGACCTGAGAAATATTCCACAAATATGCTTCCCTTCCAAATTAGTGGATCCCAACCAATAATCATTGAGTATATGTGATAGTTAATTTTATGTGTCAACATGATTGGACCGCAGAGTGCCCAGATATTTGGTCAAATATGGTTCTGTATGCTTTTGTGAGGGTGTTTTTGGATACACTTATCATTTGAATTGGTAGATCGGAAAAAGCAGATTGCCTTAACTAATATGGGTGGGCCTCATTTAGTCCACTGAAGGATTGCATAGAACAAAAAGGCTGACCATTCCCCAAGTAAGAGAGAATTCCTCCTGTCTGACTGCCTTCCAGCTAGGACATTGACATTTTTTTTTTGAGCCTGCTGCCCTTCAGATGAACAACACCATCAGCCCTTTTTCTCCTGGGTCTCCAACCTGCCAATTCACCCCACATATCTTGGATGGAACTTGTCAGTCTCAATAATCATATGAGCCAATGCCAATTACTTATAATAAATCCCTTTATACATGCACACTGTGAATAGATTTCAAAATTTTTTCACCAAAATAACTCATACTGACTTGTTATAAGATGTCTAACTAGAATCTAGTTTGAGACACTAAGAGGGGTAAGACATCAGTTCAAAAAGAGTCCCTAGAAGAGCAACATAAATTCTGCTAAAATTGAAAGAAAAGGAAACATCCAATTTATGATGAAGCTTAGGTGAAAGAATGGTGAAATCACTGATGCTTTATGAAAAGTTTAGGGGGACAGTGCCTCCAAAGAAATCAGAAGTTTATAAATGGATAACTCATTTTAAGAAAGAATGAGAGAATATTAAAGAAGAAGCCCACATTGGCAGACCATCCACACCAATTTGTGAGGAAAAATTTCATCCTTTTTGTGCCTCAGTTGAAGAGGACTGATGATTAACAGCAGAAACAATAGCCCGAACCATAAACATCTTTATTGGTTCAGATTATACAATTCTGACTAAATAATAAAAGTTGAACAAACTTTATACTTAATGGGTGCCAAAACCATTGCACCCTGATCAGCTGCAGATAAATACAGAGCTTTCAATAGAAATTTTAAACAAGTGGGATCAAGATCTTGAAGATTTTCTTCAAAGAACTATAACAGGAGCTGAAATATGACTTTACCAGTATAATTCTGAAGAGAAAGCACAATCAAAGCAATGGCTACCAAGAGGCGGTAGTGATCCAGTCAAAGTAAAAATGGACTGGCCAAGAGCAGAAGTCATGGCAACAGTTTTTTTTTTTTTTTAGATCCTCAAGGGGTTTTGCGTGTAGACTTTCTGGGGGGCCAAAGACAATACATCTACCTACTATGAGAGTGTTGTGAGAAAGTTAGTCAAAGCTTTAGAAGAAAAGCATCCAGGAAAGCTTTACCAGACAGTCCTTCCCCATCCTGACAATGCTCCTGCTCATTCCTCTCACTAAACAAGGGAAGTTTTGTGAGAGTTTCAATAGAAAATCATTAGTCCTGATTTGGCTTCTTATGATTATTTTTGTTTCCCAATTTAAAAAAATCTTTAAAATGCACAAATTTTTCTTCAGCTAATAATGTAAAAAAGACTGTACTGACTAAATGGCTGGTATCATCACTTATAAAAATGCCTTAAACTGGATGGAGCTTATGTTGAGAAATAAAATAATAAAATTCATATTTTTATGTTTACCTTTTAATTCAATTTTCCACAAACTTTTTGAAGTACACACACACACACACACACACATATATATATACACATATATATGTGTACATCTTATTGGTTCTGTTTTTCTGGAGAACCCTCATAGAGTACACAAGTACAAAAAGCATGATATACTAGAAGCAGCAGAAACAGTCCTATAAAGATGGCGTTTCTTCAAATTATTAGACAAGGGTATGAAAGAACTATTCCTACTATTTCGCTGAGAACAACTACAAAAGACAGATAAAATGGGGGCGGGGGGATGTTTGAAGGTATTAGCGTATTATACAGGATTTGAGTGGCCAAGGTCTCAGAGAAAAAGTAGGTGCATCAATATTGTATACATCAATACATCACTTTTCCCTTCAGATCAGTTACAATTTTTTTTAGAACAAGATGAGGCCAGGTAGAGGTTAGCTGCTAAGAATTAGAGAAGCCAGCAGAGTTTCAGTAACCTCACAAAACTAGGAAACAAAAGTTGGAGTTTGAGACTCAGAAGGCAGCCAGGACTTGAGAGATCAAGAGAAGTGGGGTTCAAAGACATGACACAACACCCAGCAACTTTCCTTTCAAGGCCTTTGTTAAATTGTGATGTTGCACAGGGTAAGAAGATAAAAACCAAGCAAACTTCTGCCTCCATTCAGAAGGAATGAATTAACTGCTTTGAGAATATCTTTCCATCATAAACAACTAGAAAAACAGACAAAACATATGTAGATAAATGTAAAGCAGTGCAGCAGGTAAATATATAACATTTCTAGAAGACAACGTAAGAAAATAACTTTATAACTTTGAAGTAAGAAAAGATTTCTTAAAAGGGATGTGAAATGAACCTGCAAAAAAAAGACTACGTTGCAATTAGGAACTGATTATGAAAAGATACCATTAATAGGTCAATAAGACAAGCCACTTAGTGGAAGAAAATATTTACAAAAAATATATTTGAAAGAGAACGCATATCAAGAATATAAAAATAACCCATACAAAATAAGAAAAAGCCAAATAGAAAAGTGGGCAAAAGAATTGAATAGGAACTTCACAAAAGAAGATATTCTTATGGCCAATTAACGTGTAATAAAGTGCTCAATCTCATTAGTCTTCAAATAGTGCAAATTAAATCTCCAGTGAGATATCATTCATTATACAACATCAAATGGCTAAAATGAAAAACCGATACCACCAAATTTTGGTGAAGATGTTAAGCAACTGGAACTCATTTACTGTAGTAAAAGATTTGGGACTATTGTGGTGATTTTGTAGCATATCAACCTTGCTGAACTTAAACCACATTTCCCAGAATTTCTTTGTGTAGGTGGTTCTGGGCTAAAGTTGACTCAGTAGACATCTCTTCAGGATTTGGAAGGCAGAGGTGAAGCCATTTTACACTTGAAAGAACTGTGTGCATCAGGTGTTGTTACAGCTCGCAAATACTTTTAATGATCTGCTGACTCATTGTGATGGGGCAGTAGCTGGGCCCACAGCTCCTCCAACTCCTTGTGAATCTTCTTCATCTTCTCTAAATCCTAGGTCAGGTGCATGGACATCTCCATGGAAAAGTGTGCCAAAATACCCTGCAGGTCACCCACATTACCAAGCCTGGAGGCATTAAAAGACAGATGGAGTTCCAGGTTGTCATTGCTTTCTGCCATTGCATGAATATCCACTGCCCCTGCTGACTTTCGATCAATGCTAGACACAGAGACAAGAAGCTTATGTAGATGGTGTAAACAGCTCCCAGGGTTGCATGAGGTCTAATTCCTATGATTAATTCCTGATTCTGAATCAGTTATAGTGGCCTGCTTTTCTGATCAAGCTTTATCTGATTGATAGATCTTTTTCATCGTTTGAGACTATACGTTTTTTTCAGGGAGGATCTAAATAATGGAAATGCTTAAGTGAAAGAAGAGACAAATTAATAACCTTGTCAAGTCCTTCCTCTTACCATGCATATAATATATTCTTGTATAGTGAAATAACATAATATTTATTCCCAGTTAACGCATCATTATTATTCCCAGTAGTACCAAACATCCATTTTCTTTCTTTTATTTATGTTCCAATTTGTGGTTTCAGAGGTACTCACAAATTACTGTGTATTTATCATAGGTTTCAATCAGTGCATCTGTTAGCAGTGCTGGCTGGGGAAACCATGGGGGTTGGCAAAGTGTGTGGAAACAGACAGGCATTTCTGGTGCTGACCACATCAGCTGCATCCTCCTTTGTGGTTACTAATAAGTTGAATTTTTTAATAAGCTCCCCATTTGTGGATTCCACCTTAGCTTGCTCTAGGGAAGCCTCATTCCAGGTAACTGCTCTTGCATCTGGGTCTTGGGAACCCAAAATATTTCAAAAGATAGCTTCCCCCTTCCTCTTGGTTTCAGGAGGCTTAATTCAGTTGACAAATCCCATCTCCATAGTGGAAACAAAGCACCACTGACTTGTTCTCATGAGATGGGTCTTCTAGGGAGGGGTCTGCTAAGCAGATTGATCTGGGAAGCCCATGATGTATAGACCAGAAAGAATTTCCATATGAGATACTGTGGAGGCAATGTCCAAATGGAAGTCTTGGGTACCCATACTTGCTTTTTATACTCTAACTCAGAACAGTTGCAATTTATGTTCAGTTGGGAAAACAAAAGAGAATACACTAAAACAGAGAACATGTGCATACTCATGTGCTTCTGCTAGGAGTATACAAGCAGCCCTGGGACTGAACAAACCATAGTTCTGGGTCTCCATTTCCTCATCTCTAAAACAAGGGGTTTGGTTAAGATGGCATTGAAGGATCCTTCCAACTGTACCATCTGCAAATTCCATGCTGCCTCTCTAGAGACTTGGCCTCAGATGCATTAGCACTTGGTGACTGCAGCAAATGGGGACTTGAAGAATCATTAAAACAATGTTGGGTGACTTGCTGTCCCCATCCAGGCCCTCAGTCATTGATCTGATCAGCTCTTATAGTCTACCCTGACTTAGAAGTTGCCCTGCTCCTGAGCTCTGCTCAGTGTTTCTTTTTATGAAGACCATTTGCGTGTTTCTGTTATACATCTTGGTTGCCATGCAAACTTGGCTCACAGAAGCCTGAAACAAACCCCAAACACCTCCGTACATACTTGCTTTATGACATTTTATTTGAATGCCAATATAACAAGTTTATAGTAAATGGAGGATATGGCAGGAGACTAAAATAACACCATAGTCTTTGAACACTCTAATCTGAGCTTAATAATTTTAAGATTTTTAGACATTTGTAACTCAACCTATGGGCATAATCTAGTAGTAATGGTACTTGGGTAAAGATGTTATGCATGGCGCTCAAAAAGATTGTACTGGATCAAATAACACAGTGCTTCCAAAGGAAACTAAATCTTTTTAAAACCCTCAAACATCAGTTTAAACTGTTAACTTTAATTTTATTTTAAATTCATGTTAAAGTAATTGCATCAAGCTGGGATTAGGTACTGTCTCTAACTCTCCCTCTACATAGTTAACTATTTCATGTATTAGAAATACAAATATAGTTATTTAAAAGGGGAGGAAGTTAAAAGTAATCTAGAGGTTTCTGTCTTCTGTGGTTTTACAAAAGCAACAGAGCCAGGTGCACCATCCCTAGCCTGGACATCAGTCCCCCATCTCACCATCTGCTGGAAGAAGAACATCTATCTAAGCACGTTACCTGGGGAGAGGCAACAAAATAGTACACAAGTACTTGGACAAAGTGACATTTTAGTTAGTACCTTGCTCATTAGAAATGCAAGTGTTCAAAATTGCCTTGATGGTGTTCTTAAGGCAACAACTCTTTCAATATGCCACCTATAGAGCAGAGAGAGCACTGGGCAGAAAGTCATGCAGACCAGCATTCCAGCTCAACCATTCTCTGACATCCGAGCTTTAGAAAATTTCTCTCTCTTGATCTTAATATTCCAAACCATAAAATTAGGAGGTCAATAAAATCTCAAGGGTCCTGTCAAAGCTGATGTTCCATGATCTTTCGTTTAGCCAAGCTCTCCAGATGAGCAGTTAGAAAGAGAATCACCTGTACGGAGAATTTTAGAATGGCTCTTTCCCTTACTTGGTTTGTTTAACTGTGCCCCAGATGTGGCCACATCAGGAAGTGGTCTGGAAGTGCCTGAATGCTCCTACTTGGGCAATCTCAGGCTGCTGTGGGGTAATATCCATGTCATTATGTAGGAAACATAGGGAAACAAAGGAAAGTCTGATTCCACTTTTTCTTGACAAAATAACACTCCAGGTTCCCAACCACAAGGAGGCACTGCACTGTCAGAAAGGGCTAGGACCCTCCAGCAAGGAGCTAGTGCTGGGTTCATCAAAGTCTATACCAGCAGACTGACCCACAAGATGAGTGGATGTGGGTCAGCGTCAGGATGGGTTCGTGAAGGTCAGGCTCTGGGAGAAAAGAGGGCGGCCCCCAGACAGTGAGGCCATGAATGTGGGAAAGCAGTCAGAGCTGAACGGTCAAGGAACAGCCCACGTCAGAAGAGAAGGGCACTTCCTGACCTTGACCATTCGAGAACATCCTAATTCAGAGGTTTTCACCAAGGCCCAAAGTCCCATTCTTCCCTATGTATCTCATTCCCTTGGCCCCAGTGGTATAATGTAGACACATGAGTTAACGTTCAGAAGGGGGTCAAAACACCAGTGTTAACACTCCATCGTTCCAAGTTCTTAGTAAGTGTCCACCTGCGCTAGACAAAGATCACTCTTGGAAACCAAGTATCTAGTATTCCATTGAGAAGAATTTCCACATAACTTCCTTTTGTGCTCTTAAAATTTAAGTGCCCAGATGTGATCTTTGAGGCATTTAGCTACCCTGAGACTCATGCTTCACTCAGAATTCAAAGTCTTTGATTTTCTTTTTTAAGCACAAACATAAGGATTTGAAGTGGTAACTTTTTCCATATTGTGGTCCTCAACTTCATCTTCCAAAGTTCTTTTTTTCTGCTAAATATAGAGCAAAGTTACCTGTAGAGTGTCTTCAATATTTTTTGAACTTATATATATATCTAGAAGAAATAAAATAATTTTCTTATTATAAATGGGCATTTTAAATAAAATACAGCTACAGTAAAAATAAGATGAAAAATTTAAATGTACAAATGATCATAATATTTTAATGGCATATATTTTATTCATCTACACAGCTAAGGTCTTGTTTTGGCAGGAAAAGAGTAAAGTTATTAAAGTTAAGTTTTGTTTAAACTTATATAATTGTTATAATTTATTTCAGTTAAACTCTTTTTTCTTTGTTAAAATAGTTGTTACCTATCACGTAAATTGAATTATGTCCTTGAATTTATCATGAGTTTGTTTTCATTTCTGTTCTTGATGTGAAGGTTCAGACGTAGGAAATGGTTTCCTGTATGAATCCCTGTGATAAAGACACCACATTAACTTAAAGAATAATTTCTTTAAGTGATACACTTATGAATTTGTTTAATTTCATTTCTTATAGTAGAAATTAGCTGTTTTAGAATCTTTAAGCATTTTACACACCTTCTATGGATAGAGTTCTGGTAAGGAGATGATCCTCCCTTAATGAGCACAATGAGTGTTTCAAGTAGCAACGCTGCCTGATATCTAGGGTCTTTTGTCTGTGAACTATTTAGCATTTAGTAAGCTCAGCTTTGGGTGAATGGTATGGTCGGGGGAGTGAGGAGAGAAAGGATTTCCTTTCCTGTCCTTAGGGAACTTTAATTCTTACTGGGAATATAACTAACAATCAAGAAACAGTAAGAACCAGAAGAATTACTTGTATTTGGGATACAAAATGTCCCCAGATATAACGCTTGCTCCCACCCAATCTCCAATATACCTACACTGTTCGGTATTCTTTGGAAAAGGTGAGGTGGGAGAACCTCTGTTTCCCTAAGCCCTCAAAGACCAGTTTTGAGATTTTCCTTATTTTCTTCTATCATTAACACTTTCCAGGAGATAAGACAAAGAGGGTACAGGATTGTGATGATTAATTTTATATGTCAACTTGACTGGGCCAAAGGGTGCCCAGATATTTGATCAAACATTATGATGGCTATATCTGAATGGAATTAACATTTAAATATATAAATTAAATAAAGTAGATTGTCTTCCCTAATATAGGTGGACCTCATCCAATCAATTGAAAATCTGAATGGAACAAAAAGGCTAAGTAAGAGAAAACTCCTCTTGCTTGAGCTGAAACATTGAGTTTTTTCTGCCTTCAGTCTCAAACTAAAAATTCTACTTTTTTGGTCTTAAGCCTACTGACTTTGGACTGGAACCACACCATTAACTCTCCTGGTTTTCAGACTTTTGGACTTGGACTAAATCTGCACCATCAGCTGTACTGGGTCTCCAGCTTGCTGACTGCAGATCTTGGGACTTGTCCAGCTCCACAATTGCATGAGCCAGTTCCTTAGTATAAGGAGATGTTTGTTCTGTTTCTCAGGAGAACTCTGACTAATGCACAGGTCTTTCCCTTTAGCTTATCAATATTTAAAGTACTTTTAAGGTATTTTCCCCCCCCAAAAAAACAAAAAAACAAAAAATGAGAGAAATGCAAGAGTGTCTAGCTTTGCAAATAGCCAACCAGTCCCAATGTTGGCTGAGCTTTTCCAGCCAACACTGGTTCCCATCACTCTTTTCTGAACTATTGCTGTCCTGGGTCTCCAGCTTTAATTGCTTAGAGAATGTAACCATTCCCCTACTATGAACCCACAGGTTGGTGTTAAGCATAGTCTGCAGCCCCACCAAGTGCCACTCAGTACCCTTTTCTCTGCCATCTGGAAGTGGTTCGGAGCCATTCAGAGGGGTCCTCTGCCTGATTCTAACAAGCATTTCTTTTACTTCTCACTCCCCTTTGAGGTCCCATACTGTCTTGATTCTAGCCTGGGCCTCCATTTACATTTTCTACTTCACTTGAGGCACATTGCCTAAAACTTCACTGAAGGGCAGTGCTACGGTTTGAATTTGTGTCCCCTCCAAAATTTATGTTGAAACTTAATCCTCAATGCAATAGTGTTAAGAGGTCAGACCTTTAGAAGGTAATAAGTCCATGAGGGCTCTGCCATCATGGGGGGATTAGTAACCTTATAAAAGGGCTGGAGGAAAAAAGTTAGGCCCTTTTTCTGCTTTCCATCCCTTTTGCTTTATGAGGACACAGTGTTTAGCCCCTCTGGAGAATACAGCAACATGGCACCATCTTGTGAGCAGAGAATGTCCTTTACTTGACACTGATTTTTCTGATACCTTGATCTTGGACTCCCCAGCCTCTAGGACTGTGAGAAATAAATGTTGTTTATAAATTACTCAGTTTGTGGTATATTGTCATAGCAGCACAAACAAAGACAGAAATAGGTGCTGGGAAGTCAGGTTGTTGCTTTAGCAAATACCTAAAAATGGAAAAGCAGCTTTGGAACTGCATAATAGGTAAAGGCTGGGGGAGTTTGATGGTGCATGCTAGAAAAATCCTAGATTGCCATAAATGGCCCATAATGGGTGAATCTGGTGAGGACTCAGGAGATCAGCAGAGCTATAGACAGAGCCTCAGTCTTAGAGATTACTTAAGTGGTCGTGATCAGAATGTTGGTAGAAATACAGACAGTAAAGGCTACTCTGATGAGATTTTAGATGGAAATGGGGGACATCTTATTGGAAACATCTTATTAGAAAGGTCACACTTGTTACAAAATGGCAAGGAACTTGGCTTAATTGTGTCCATGTCCTAATGTTTTGTGGAAGCAAAGCTTAAGAGCAATGAACTAGGATAATTGGCAAAAAGAAATCTCTAAGTGAAGTGTTCAAGGTGCTGCACGTCTTCTCTTGACCACTTAGAGTAAAATTCAAGAAGAGAGAAATGAATTAAAGACAGGATTTATAATCAAAAGGAAGACAGAACTTAAACATTTGGAAAATTCTCAGCCTGGATATTATTGTAAAGAATATAAAAGCATGTCTGGGAGAAAATATCAAGGGTGTGGCCAAGCAACTGTTTAATGAGGACATTTGTACAGATAGATAGAAGACAGGTGCTATTAATCAGGACAATGGAAGAATGACCTTGAAGAGGTATTGAAGATCTTCCAGGCTGCCACTCCCATCACAGGCCCAGAGTGCTAGGGTCTTTAGAGCAGAATGGTTTCAGAGAAAGGATTCAGTGCTCCTGTAGGACCTTGGGGCTTGCTGCCCCAAGTTTCTGCTCCCTGCATTCCAGCACAGTGCTCCTTGACCATGCCAGCTGTGGCTCAAGTAAGCCCAGGTACAGCTTCGTCTGCTGCTCTAGAGGGCACAAGTGGTAATCCTTGGCAGTGTCCACCTGACGCTAACTCTGCAGGCATGCAGAATACACAAGCTAAGGAGGCATGGCTGCCTCTACCTAAATTGCAAAAGATGCCTCAGAGAGCCTTGGGACCCAGGCATAGAACTACCACAGAGTCAGGGCCACCACAGAGAATGATCACTAGGGTAATGCCTAGCAGAGTCATGGGGTTGGGGCCACCACAGAAAGTCTCCACTAAGTCAATGCTTAGTGAAGCCATGGGAGCAGGGCCATTTCCATGGCCCCAGAACTATAGAGCCACCAGTGTGCAAAGCCAGCCTGAGATAGCTGCAGGCACCTCATTCCAACCCCTGTGAGCTGCTGCATGGGCTCCACCAATAAGGCCATGGGGGTGGGGCTGCTGGGAACCTCTGGGACCCAGCCCCTGCCCTAGTGTGTCTGGAAGGTAGAACATGGAATCAAAGAAGATTATTCTGGAGCCTTAAGATTTAATGTTTGCCTTGCTGAGTTTTAGATTTGGTAGAGACATGGTACCCCTTTCTTATGTCCTGTTTCTCCCTTTGGGATGGAAATGTCTGCCCTATCCCTGTCCCACAATTGTATTTTGGAAGCACATAACTTATTTGATTTCCTAGGCTCACAGCTGGAGGACAAATTTGCCTCAGGATAAATCACACCTTGAATCTCACCCATATCTGATTTAGATTATACTTAGATGAGAATTTGAACTTAGACTTTGAGCTGGAATGAGTTAAGACTTTTGAGGCTATTGGAATGGAATCAGTGTATTTTGTATGTGAGAAGTACATGAATTTTTGGGGGGGCTGGGGGTGCAATGCTATGGTTTGAATATTTGTGTCCCCTCCAAAATTCATGAGGAGAAAGAAAAGAGGAGAAGGAGGAGCAGAAGGGGAAGAAGAAGGTGGTTGGAGGAAAAAAATGTAACAACTTGGAGTAATTTAGCCCACATAACAAAGGAACCTGGACCCAGTATGGGAACTTTGTAAATCTCAGCCCAGGACTCTTTGCAGTAACTTGTCCTTTTAAGACAATTCCATGAAGCATTACAGTGGAAGCCATTCATCTTCAGAGCTTCAAGAGAGGGTCCTAAAAGCCAGAGTGGTTGAATGGTTGATGAAGGTTTTTAGAGGAGGTGGGATTTAAGTTGGGCCTTAAAGTTTGAAGAAGATTTGGAAAACACACATTCCTGGGGCAAAAGGCACAGGTAAACAGTTGGGGAATGTTAGAATACCCACTGGACACTTGTCATCTGCCTCTAATATCTATCTTTTCCAAGAAGAGGAACTCACAAGCATATGAGGAAAGCAAACTAGCCAGTGTGCCAAATGCATTTTCAAATGAACAGGTGTTCAAATTGTATGCAGCTCATCTTTGCGCTAAAACAGTAAGTCAGTAGTGGCATGCGTTCTCGTCATTAATTGGGGCTGCTGTGAGTGTTCAGTGTACAGGTTGCTTGTTACCTGTCAGCCCACAGCAGTAGGCTGCCTGAATATCTCAAAAGTAGATGGAGAAATGCAATCTGCAAGGACAGTTGAGGCTCCCACAGGAGCATAGAATTGCCTCTAAGTACAAGGCCTCATGAACATTTTACATCCCCTTGGGAAATCCCTCTAAACCCCTGCCTCACTCGTTTCCTGGTACAAGATCCAATAAATCTGCACACTCAGCTTAAACTTAGTGCCAGGCCTCATAATGGAATGATTACATGTGTTTTGTGTGTCAGAGACCTGACAGAAAGATTATACAGTGTAGTGAAGCAATCTTTGGGGTTTTGGCAGGGAAAGAGAGGAGATAAATATGTGTCCAGGGTAGAAAAATGGCAGCTCGCAGAATTGCTGTCTCAATGTCACTCAATCATTCAGCAAAAATGTATTAAGTTTAGGTCAATAAACATTTATCAAGTTCCTCCGATGTGACAGGTATTGTATTACATGCTGTGAGAACTGAGGTGCACAGGACACATCATTTATCCTTGGTGCTGTGAAGTCCACTAGAAGAGCCAGGCATGTAAAAGATGGTTTTAGTGTAATGCAGCAATGTAATAATAGGGATTGTGACAAGGTACGATGGTGGCACAGAGAAGGGAGACTTAGCTCAGCCTGGAGTGTCAGAGGAAGCTTCTGAAGGATGATTCAGGAAGGATGAGTAGTGTGAAGGGGTAGGAATGCTCTGAACTGAGGAAATAATGTGAACCAAAGTACAGAAGTGGAAATGATCCTGGTATGTTCGTGAACTTGGGGGGTGCGTAAGGGAACAGGGGGCGGATGGACATAAATGGACTAAAAAAAAAAAAGGCTTGGAATTATTGGAGTAAAAAGAAAGATTGATGAGTGCTGCAAGGGATTCAAAGAAAAAGCACAAACAGTTCTACAAAGGAACTGACCAGTTGGTCAAATTAACAAGTTAAAGATGCATTTAAAGTTATAATAAATACAAGACCCCCTTGTAAAAGATACCAAGCCCAATAAGAAAGTGGTAAAGTGCCAAAGTGAGTTGGAGAATTACATGAAATAGGCTTATAAGAGGGAGAAGACACTAGCTGGGGAGAGAGTTCCAGGAGGCAATGGTATTTGAGCAGATGGGAGGACAAGGTATAAGTAAGTAGAAGAGAAGGAGCATGTCATCCCAGGCAAAGAGAACATCCCGAAATACCTTTAGGTTTAGTCACTTTAGGATCGCATAGGAAGAAAGACCTTAGTGTAACAAAAAACTTGCAGAATGAAAACTAAGGTCTTTGTATATAAAACATTCTAAGTGGGAGAAATTTCTTCCCTAGAAGGTCAGGCTGGGAAGCAACTATAAAGAGAACAACTCATGGATAATGTGTAGATTTACAAGAAAGACAGGATGGGCAATGCTTTTGTAGCTTCAGTACTCAGCTGTGTTCAAGAAGTTTCCTCTTTTTAAACAATCAATAGGAACACTCTGTTCCTAGGTAGCGAATACAAGTGTGGTTCTAAATCAAAGAGAATTTATAGAAATCTGCAGTAAGGAGTCTAATATGTCAGGTGCTTAAAGTTCTTCATCCATGGCCTGTTAAAGGGAACAACTATAACTAAACGACTTTACAATTTATCACAGAAACCAGGACAATTGCGTCTGGGACAAAAACAAGACAAGATCCTAGGAAAGCCAGTGTGAATGAGGATCGTGTAGGAAAACTGGCACTCTTGATCTGTGTATCAGTTGGGGTCCAGTCAGGACAACAGAAACCACACTAGGCATTTCAACAGAGAGAATTTAATATAGAAGATGGGTTAAACTGGTCCAAGAAAGCAAACTGGGAGCACTAGGGAAAGGGTGTGGAAACAAAGGCAAAGATTGTGGGTGTCAGCATCTAGAAGCTCAGAGGACGAACCCTGTAGGACTGGGCTCAGCCCTCTGAGGAGGCAGCACATCCTTGCTGCTTCTGGGTGGCTCAGGAAGTCTATAGGAAGTCCATGGAGTAGAGGTTCAGCTCTCTGAGGACAGTTATTGCCCCACTGGGGAGGGCACCTTCCTAGGGCATGATGAGATTGGTTCTGGGAGTGCTGAAAGAAGTTGAAGATTGGAACCAACTGGCGATGCTAAGTGAAAGTCCATCGCTAGAGGCCAACCTCTGGTTGCTGCTCCCATGCCCCTATTTGCAAAATCTAAGAGAAAGTCATCTGACAGAGGAAAACTTTAGCCTGCAGATCCCAGCCCCGGTGTCACACAGCAGAGCATAGAAATGTGGACTTGGAACTGAGCAACACTGGTGTAATAATGGGCACAGTTGTTCTTATTGTACTTGCAGCACCAGGCTTGAGAATGGTTCTGATTTTGAGGAGGAAATTCTCCTAAAAGATCCTTCAGCTCAATAAGTGATAAAAATCAAAGTCTGGTCTGCAGAAGAAAATAGGATTTATCAGTTATTCCCTTTGTGCCACGAACTTTACAAACGTTGGTTCATTAATCACAATAATCCCATAGAACTTGTGTTCATCCTGTTTTTACAGATGAGGAAACTGAAGTTTCAGGTGGTTAAGCTGTTTGCCCAAAAACAAGTAGCTGGGGAGAGGCATGTTCTAGAGACATGGACTAGAAGCCTGTCTCTTTCCACCACCTCTTGGTCTTTCTAGGGAGGAAGCTGCTTCTTTACAGGGCTGAGGCCCATGATCCTGGATGGAGGGGCAATGGCTGGACCACTCCTGGAGGCCCTGGGCCAAGTGACCTCTGCTGGCCACTGGTTTCTGGAAAGCTCATCCCCAAAAGGTTTTCCATCCTTTGAGTTCACACCTAGCCAGACTCAAAACCTAAAGTGATTTATTCCCACTAAATGCTGGCCTCACACCCATGGGAAGAAGCCAAGACTTTGTTTGAATGAGCTCGCCATCTCTTGGAGAAAGCATCACGCTGCAGCCACCCATAGCTATGTTTTGGAGAGAGTGTGCTTGTGTGTCTGTTCATGTATTCATGTGTCTTATAAATTCAACCTTACTCAGTAGGATGGCATTCTTGGATAATAGACCTTTCAGCCAGAGGGCCAAAATTGCAAAGACAACAGTAATTTTTTGGCTGAATCAAGTTCTTCAGCCTTAGCTGAAGACGAAGGCAAATTGTGCCTGTGTTTTCTGGAAATGCTGATGCTGAGATGGGACCTTATTGAGGAATTCACCAAGGCCCAAGGGAACTGAGAAGATAAATGCTACCAGGCGGCTGCAACTTGAGCAAAATTCAAAAACAATAGAATGTCAACTGAAGATCATAGAGACTGTGGCAAGTATGACAGAAAGCAAGGGCAATGGCTAGGTCCTGAGACCAATGAGGATGTGGATAATGGGTGCTGGCACTACAAACACTGCTTTGAAAGAAGCTCGAAGAAAAGGAGGCAGATTCGGCACTCCCTACCCAGGACCCCAGCTCATCACTGAGGAAGAGGGAAATGCAGCCAGCGGTTTGGCAAACTGCCTTCCCCAAATACCCCTGTTCCAGCCTTCACAGTGGTTTCCTGAGCAGCTCGAGGCGGGCCAGGTATGGGTTTCTTCTGTCATGTCAGTGTTCTCACAGAGAGGGCTTTTGGGTCCTTTTGGAAAGTGACTTGGCTGGAGCCACACTCCTGCCAGTGTGGCAGCTGTTACCACTTATACCAGGAACATCTGGCTTGAAGATTGCAGTAAAAGTGACACTTGTCTACAGAGAAAAAATGTTGAAGTATACATTTTGGACATGAAGAAATAAGTAATGACATTTAATGTTTTCATAAAGCTGCTACACTGAAGAGCAATCATCCAAACCCCAGGCCCAGGCATGGGTGTATCTGTCTATTGCTGTGTGCCTGCAGGTCTATGAAAGGCTTTGTACCTGGAGCATCACTGCCTGATGCAAGCTTTGTCCTCCCTCTGAAGACATGCAACAAAGGGAGGCCCTTGGTAAGACCTCTTCCTTCAAGATCTAAATCACAAAATTGAGGAGCAGGGAGCAAAATGTAAGGAGTACCCACCAGATGACAGGAAAGCCAGCTCTGAGTTGCAATGCTGTTACTGGGTAAATCACATTGCCGGGGTCAAATTTCTCATCTGTAAAATGGGAGTGTCAAAGATGATATGTTTAAGGTTCCTCCACATTTTATATTCTGTGATTTTTAAAACAGAGGCAATTGCACCATTCCTATGCCAAGCCTGTAGGTTAAACATGATTCTTTCCACATCCTGCTATTACAATGCACATCCCCCTTGATGTGGTGATACTTGCCACCCCTGACTCAGGGTAAAAGAGAGTGTCAGACAGGGCCAGGCTGGAAGTTTTGGGCTCTTGGAGAGGAAGACAGCACCAAAAGGGGGAGATGATACTGCCAAGACCCTGTCCTGATTTCATGCTGCCCTGTAATACTCTTCCCAGCTATGTGCTCAGCATGTTGCCTTAACTTAGGCATCTTCTGCATTTGATTTTAAAGAGCAGAGGCTGAAGAGAAGATGAAGCACACTTTCAGTAACTAGCTTCTGTTTGGTTGGTAGAATGTTAACTGGCGATGCTATAATGACCACAGTGAGGCTGGCAGAGATTTGGGTAATCAAATAAGAGTGTATATTTAATAACTTTTTGATTCGCGAGTGATCAATCCTTTGCATAGTTCAATGTCTTTTGAATTAAAACATGTTATCTCTGCCAAAATTACATGTGAACAATGCATTACTAATGTGCAATTATTATCAATAATATGTATGTTACTGGGTAAATGCATGGCTCACCAAAGAAGATCCTATAAGCCCTTTGTTATTTTCTCTTCTTCTAGGAGGTGCCAGGCTCCTGCTCAGGTGCCAGGAGAGGGGAGTGACCATGTGGAAGGGCCAGCGTGAGGTTGCTGGCCAGCCCAGACTGCTTACTGTCAGGTCAAAGCCGAGGAGGCAGCAGATTTAGGGCTTGTGGTTCTGTAGAGCACCCGCGGTTTGGTGTTGCAATCTTTCTAAACTTTAGTCTACAGGCTTTTGGTATGATTTTGTAGCTTTATCTCTCAGTTCTAGAAGCTGAGATTAAAGCAAAGACACTGAGCAGAGTTAATGCCTGGGCCTGGAGATCCGAATGGTGTACACTGCAAACATTCATGTGCCTACCTAAGGGAGCAGGAGGGAATAGGACTGGGACATGGCCTGGGCTTCTGCATTTCCAGCAGGCTCCCAGGTGATGCTGATGTCACTGGAAGAACACACTAAGTAACCAGGGTGCTGCCATTATGAGCTTAGGTTTTGGAATCAAATACCTAGGTTTAAGCCCTGGCCCCAGACTACCTAGCTATGTGACTTTGGGACAAGTATGTAACATTTCCAAGCCACAATCTCCTCAGACGTAAAGCAAGAATAATCATTATCTTGATGCTTCAGTTTGCTAAGAGGATTCGTGAAGCTCATGCTGGGTCTCAGGGCCTGCCAGGCTCTGGAGAGGAGTGGGTCCTTGGAAGAACTGTGTCCCACTACTGACCTCTGAGGCTTCCTTCCACTTCCGGGACCACACTCATGAGCCTAGGCACAGCCTCAGAAAGACTCCTGGGCCTCAGTACTTCCTTAAAACAGGGGTAACAGAATGGCATCTCCTGTGGGAGGTGAACCACAACAGAGCCACATTTGCTCAGGAGCCCTGACTCCTCTGTGACAGAAATCATAGTTCATGGGAAATTTGTTTTAAACCAGAGCCCTATATACACTGATCCTAAGGAAATCTTTATAAACACTTTAGAAGACATGCGAACATGATCTCATCTACACATATGATAGGTGACAAAAATTGACAGAACTCATATACAACACTTTATGCTACTGTTAAAACCAATAGACATGTAAAGTGAGTTTTTACCAAAACAAAGTTGAGAAGTACTGTTAAAATAAAAGCATTAAAAACAACAGCAACAACAAACATGTTGCCTACTGCCTAATGTCCTGACCCCAAGTGACACAAGAATAATCAGCTGTCCTAGTGTGTCCATTCAGCTGTCTAGACTGCTTCTGTGTGAGAATAACTGGAAATCCTATGAGAAAATACGGAATGTGCAGGGTGAAGAGCAATCAAAGACTCCTCATTGAGCTGGTGTCACCTTCCTTCTCTTTGAAGCTTCTGATGATACTCATGGAACAAACTATGGGTTTAAAAAAAAAAGCCCACTAGTGACTTTAGAGGCCTCTTTACCCTCCTCTTTCCACATATGCAATCAACTCTCCAGCACTAAAGGTAACTTCCACTGGCCTGAAACTACAGACCCCCTTTGGCTTCTGTTTGACCTGTTTTTGGAGGGCAGCTTTGCTTCTGGGTTCTCTTCTCTTCCTCTGTGTTTTCAAGGGAGCTCTTCTGCAAAAATGACTTCTCTTTGAACTGAGATGGATATTTTTCCAAGACCTAGGGTGTTCACTCACTAGGATAAATCCACATGAGGGTAGCATGGGAGCCTCTCCACGATGTGATTGGAAGAAAACCCAAGCACCTTGCCCCCACATCACCCTTCAGCCCCCTAGTAGCCAGTGCTGTCTTCAAGATTAGGAGCTAAGAAAGCCTTTGATGAATATCAGGTCTGGTTCTTGTCTCTTATAGATAAAGAAAAAGGGGTTTACAAGAAGAAACATACTGAAGTGTATATAATGCTTTAATAAAGAGCCATTTCTTTACATCTGGATAACTTCAATCCTCAGGATTCTCCTTAGCAAGACCCAGACCCTACTGGGTAGAATCGTTCTTTACTAATGGTTCTCAATATGTATGTGCTCTAAAGACCACTAGTGCCAGAGTCATCAGTGGAGCTTTTTAAAAATGCCAACTCCCCAGCCCACTGTGGGCCTCCTAAATCAGAGTGCTGGGGATGGGGCCCGGGAATCTGCATATTGACAAACTCTCCAGGTGATCTCGTGGCACAGGACTTTTGACAAGCCCCTTCCTAAACCACTGACACCTTAACTCTCCAATACCACACAGGCAGGAACTAGCTGACTGACCCACCCTTGAGCTGAACTGGGGTATGTGCCCGGCCCTCCCTTTCCTCAGTGGGTGGCCCTTGTACCAGGTTGGCTAAGACTGAAATGCTCTATCCAGGCATCCTGCAGTGGCACTCCTGCTCCCAGTCACTTTGCTGCCTGTGCAGGACCCTGGGCACTAGGAACTAATCTCCTTTCCTATCTGTATGGATCTGGTAGCCTGGCACAGCTCCCATCAGCTGTCTTCTCTGAAAATTAAGAATGAACTATCCTGACTACGATACATGGCTTATTCCTTCTTAGATAATCTCCTGAAATGTTTGTTACAGAATGAAGTTTTGGCAAACCAAGTCATGTTTCCAGAAACTCTCTATCTGGAATAGATAGATTATAATACTTTAGTTTTAAGTTTTCTCTCCGTTTCTTTATTGTTGACATGTGATATGAAAACCAATACCTAAATATACTAAACGCAACCATTGGTCATTTTGTAGTGAAAATCATGTGCTAATATATATTTTCTTTTTTGTTTGTTTTGTA
Source organism: Gorilla gorilla gorilla (assembly GCF_029281585.2). NCBI lineage: Eukaryota > Metazoa > Chordata > Mammalia > Primates > Hominidae > Gorilla > Gorilla gorilla. The sequence goes on from NC_073236.2 coordinate 120,545,960, forward strand.
TCTACTTCAAGTGTTTCAGCAAATGCTTTTCTTTTCCATGGAAAGGTTCTCATGTAGGGAATTGGAGATATGACCAGCAAATTCATTTGCCTGGAGTCACCTAGGAAGAGAGTTATGGTGGGAACTGGCATTTCAAGTGTCCCCCCACTTCCAGCCTAGACCATGGAGGAAGAATATCTGTCTTTTGAGGGTGGCTAAAATAAGGGATTGTGGTTTTCCGCTGTGTGCAGAATCCCCACTACATTGTGATGTAACTCAGATGCACAAATATGACTCTATGATTCCTCCTCCTGAGTCTAACTTCCTAGAAATCAGAGAAGGAAAGATTTATTTTTATTTATTTATTTTTGCTGATGGGGTGGTCCCCTCCCAGTTCACTGTATTCCCTTTGTGGAACATTCTCAATTCCAATCTGTCATCCTTCCATCCCTCTCATCTCCCCAAAGCTGATGCTTAAGTTTAAGTTGCACTTGGTAGACGAACACCAGGCATAAAAGCCACATCCAGTAGGATGCCTTTCAAGTTCCCAGGAGCAATAGCATCCCTTTTAGTTGGGCCACCGCCTTGGGGGCTCAGCACCTCTTCAGGGTGACAGTCTGAAGCCAGGAAGCACCCCTGGTATAAACACTAAAGAGGCAGAAGCACCTGGCCTCCTTCTATTCAGTGGGTAATTCTTCTCATCCATTAGGTGAGGCACAGCGCCGCTTTGCATCACTTAGGGAGGATTGGTGAATGTAGTAATTCTTTGGAATGTCCAAGTTGGGTCCACTCCCTTTCCACCCCTCACTGCAAGCTCAGGATAGGGAAGTGGGAGGCCCTGCCTCAGAGGAGCAAAGTGAGTGATGGGCAGCAGGAGGACACAGCCTTCCTCTAAGAGCTTGGAGCAGGTAGGGAATCTGTCTTTCTCTCTGCCCTTTCCTTGCTTGTTTTCTCTGGGTATTTTGCTCCAATGAGTGGACCTGACACTTTAGGAACTCATTCTATGCAATGTGGCATAGTCCTCTGTAGACAGAGAATTAACCAAAGAGCCTGTTAATAGGTATATTCTTAGGATTTCTCTCTTCAGGTCTCTATCTGAATACCTAGAGCTATGATGACAAGGGAGGGTCCTGCTAGAATATTCTGTACGGAAATCTGAAAAAAAAAAAAAAAGGAAGCAGCAGAGGAACTGGAATCTAATAGTCTGGGAGGAAGGAGAGGATAGGAAACCTCACGTGTTTCAGGGAAATCGATTCACGGAAACAGACTGTCTCTCTCCCTTCCCGCGCTTCTTCAGAAAGCCAGGATTTGGGATCCGAAGCAGGACGTGCAGACCTACGAGGGGCTGCGGACGGAGGCACCGGAGGGCACTTCTCACCTCCGGGTGTGCCGGGAGGGGCACGCGGACCGAGCTCGCAAATGCAGGATGGGGTCCCAGTAGATCTTTGCTCATCATCTTCCCAGGACCAGAAGCGAACGGCGGCAGATAGTTGCTAGGAATTTCGGATTATTTAAAAACAAACAAACAAACAAAAGCCCTCATCCATCTGAGAGCAAGGACGTCTGGTTTGGGGCAGGGAAACAGAAACCCCGTGGCGAGAAGAAATTCCTCCTCCGTTTGCTCTTTGGAAGGGTAAGCGTGTGCGTACTTTTAAATGAGTAGCAGCAAACTTCTAACTGAGAAAAGAAAAATTGAAGGACTAAAACACTCTTCGGCAAAGTGAAATAAGGATACTGTGGGTTTGCGAGTTTTCCAAGAAGGGGTCCCGAGATGTGGCTTGCTCGCCAGCAGGGGGCACGTTTTCTTTAGGATTGCGTCCCAGAATCTCGAAACCTCGCAGCCGGACTCTCTCCGAGTCCCATCGCCGGAAATCGCTCTGCAGATAATAACCCTCCGGTGTCTGGAAATGTTTAATTACCACGAACTCTCCTTCCTCCAGCGCCGCCCGCCGCCGGTGCAGCCCGGAAGGACCCAGCGCCGCGGGTGCAGTAGGTGGCTCTATCTGCAGGATTCCACCCTAACTATTCACAATTCCGTTCAAACTACTGTTCTCCAACATCCCCGGCTGATTAGACATTGCCTTGTTTCTAATGCACTTATTTACACCTTGGAAAAAGGAAAAGTTCATTAACCTTAGTACATAGATCTGGATGTGTCTAAAATAGTCTGACAACTCAAATTTGTGTAAAAAGTAAAAACCCATGCCGTCTTTTACATACATTTTACATTTGATCTTCACAACAGAAGACATCATCATTCCATTTTCCCGATGGTCGTATGCCCATGCAATTCCGTGCTCGTATTTATGCTTCATGTCACACATATTTTTACAAACCAAAGGTATGTGTGTGTGTGTCTGTGTGTGTGTGTGTGTATGTATTGTTACATTTATTAAGGTGAAAGAGTTACATTTGTATGCCTGTAAAGAACTTACCAAACGGGAACTGCCTGGAAAAACAGTTCACTTTCCCTTTCAGTTTTGATACTGTAACTTGTCTGTCGCTGTCACAACAAAAAACACCCGCTCTTGCGTTCACCTGGCATCTGTTCTCTTAAGGACCCTGGATTGCATTACGTTATCAGAGGTGTTATCTGAACAAATGTGCGCAGGAGTCCTGTTACCTACCTCCCGTGCTTAAAAATCCTTCCCACCCCCAAGCTGGATTTTGACCTGATTGACCGTAATGGTTCCAGAGGAACTATTGAGCCATTACTATCCATCATCTAAATGAATACAGAGGGACGCCTAAATCTCCAGGTTATTTGAAAGCCCTGTACATGCGTAAGGGGGTTTCTAACGAGCAGACCCCCAACTGTCTGCAAAGTAGTTAAGGGTAGTAGTTGCGTTGGAAGCAAAAATTCCCAAGTGCTGAGCAAACTCCATTTGAAAAAATGAGGATTTTTTTTTTTTTTAGGCTATGGGGTGCGGAGAGGTGGGGTTCATTTTTTTTGAATCCAAAACAACTCAAAGCAATATAGACCACATTCTAGTTAATTTTCTGGAAGCTGCTCAATTTTCACTCCGAAGACAGGCTGGGGCGCTTTACCAAGGAGCAGGAATCGGGAGAGGGGCTGGGGTTTGGCGTGGAGACATGTGCAGCGGCCGTCACCACCCCAGGCGTGCCCAGGAAAAGGCGGCAGCAGGGCTTGCTGCGGGACTGGGTTCAGTGCGGGCCACAGCCCGGAAGCCCGGGCAGACGGAGGGATCGCTCCCTTGACGGACCGCTCCCTTGACGGACCTCACATCGACTGGCGGGTTGTGGAGCGGAGCGCCGGACGGAGAGCTGGAGGCCTGGTCTCTACTGAGGGGACCCTTCTTCTAGGCTGCCCGGTCCCAGTCGAGTCTGGGACCACTCCGGCGCCCGCGGTTCCGCCCCGAAGGCAGTGAGCGAGAGAGCCAGAAAGAGCCGCGGCGGAGTTCGCGCCGGCTGGAGTCCGCAGGCTCCGAGCTAGCAGAAGCTGCAGCCGCGGTGGCGGAGTGCGCTGGACTCCCAGTAATGAGATGGGAGTTTTGTCACCTTCATTGGGTTTCCAGGAGGGCGGAACTGTTGGGTCCTAGCTACTGAGGACTTTTACCAAATTCGAAACGTGACGTCCTCGCGAGTCCTAAACACATGTAACCTCACTTAAAAAGTACCCTTGTTGCTCTTAGGTGTCCTGCGTCCTTCCCTTGTCAATCCATCCAAGCGGTAGTCCGGACACTGCGCAGCGACGCAGGGCCCGCTTAATGTGATCAATTTCTCTTAAACAGGCGGGGGATGGGATACCCCAGCACTGAGCGGCCGGAGGGATTCTTAGCTTCCTGGGCTTCTTCCTGCCTGCCCCGCCCAGAAGGAACCCAGACTTTGGTTGGCCTCCTGTGGAGGTCAAGGCTAGGGTTTGGGGGTCACCCCCTTGGGAGCTCAGAGCGGGATGGAGGACTTTTCAGCTCCTAGCAATTCTTGAATTTCGTTATCCTGGCTTTCTGAGGCTGTGCATTGTCAGCGACCTAGGAGACGCCTCTCTGAAGCCAGGCTTCTGAAACAGGTGAGCCCTTGTGGAGAGCCATCGTCACCAGCACTCAGGTGCGCTCTTGTGGAGAGCCATCGTCACCAGCACTCAGGTGCGCTCTGGCCTTGTCCTGTTCTGGTCTTGCTGACCAGCTCCAGGCAGAGGTGGTCATGATTTCTCTGGGAGGCACAGCCTGGGGGACCAACACCAACCTTGCTTCCATCTACTCTACATCTGCTCTACAACCTGCTCTACATCTACTAAGTTCTAGAGACCTGAGTCAGGATCAGTTTTCAAGATAATCTGGCAAAGCAGTGGTGAAACAACTCGGTTGCATGTTTCTTCTTTAAGATCAGGAACACTTTCTCTCCGAGAGCTCTTTAGGGATCCTACTACTTAGAGCTTTCTGGAAGTCCTGAGGCATATTGGCCAAGGGCCCTGTTTTAGAAAAGAAAGACAAGGAGAAACATAAAAGAAGCCCAGCTGAGTTATGAGGGGTGCATAGCAGGAGTTTGGGTATTTACACCCCAGGAGGTTCCATCCCACCTGAATGACCAGCCACTATTCCTAAGTGATCTGGACAGCCAGAGGCCCTATCGTGTGGGCATTTCTTTTACTTCTTAACTTTTGCTGCTGGTAATGGAGGTTACCCAAGCTTTGCTTATTTGGAGAGCCTGAGGCTGGAACAAGCACACTCCCTGTGCCCAAGGTGGAAGCCAGCAAAGTTCAGCATTGCCCTGTGTAGACTTTCCCTCCAGGCCTTTCCTTGCTCTTGAAGCTTGCTGTTCTGGAATCTCTAGGAAGGAGGTGTGATCTCAGCTCTCTTCTCTTCCAAGGGTTCTTACTCTAGCAAGAATGTCAGTACATCCTAGCAACTGCTAAGATTCCAGGAGCATGGACAAACTTATGTGAATCTCTTACTTCTGCACTAACCTGAGGCACTGGGTACGAGCTGTTCATTGGAGCAAAGATTGCACCCCCTCTTACTCCTCCTCAAACAAGACGAAGTTACCCAGGGGTTAGAGGCTAGATTCTGTTCTAAAGGCCTAGGGATATAAGGAAACCCTCTTTCAACTATGCCTTTGAGGGAGGGGAGTCTCCATTACCATGTCCCTAGGTCAGGTATTACAACCTTCTTCACCTCCCAAGAAAATCAGATTAGCTTTGCAAACCAAAGCTGGAGATAGCAGAAGCTCCTCAGGAGAGAAGCAGTACAGTACTTAGGGACCCACGGAATCTAGGATCCAGCTCCAAGAGTCACTCAGCAGCAACTCTGGGGCAAAGGCAGAGAGTGCAGTTGTGTGATCTGGACCCACGCAAGTCCCAGGAAACCAGTGACTCCTCCTTGCCAAACCCAAGGCCTGGAAGGGTATTCCAGAAAGGCATTAGGGAGGGATTGGGCTGGGGTCAGCCGGAGGTCAGCTTTCAGAGATGGGTAGTCAAGGGGGTGATGGTACCCTCCATAATGCCTAGGCAATGAAGATAGAATTTTTAATGTCCAGAACTCTGATTCCTTTCCGATTAAAAACTCCACCTGAACCAGCTCCTTGACTCAGAGGCCCTGGAACTGACAACTTTGCAGCTCATCTAGCTTGCCAGTGCGGCTCTCTAAACTCTGATCCATCCTAAAACAAATATGTGAGTAGAGAGTGCCACTGTGCATTGGGGTGAAATCTCAGAGAGTTCTGGGCCCCAGGAAAATAACTTTCCTGACCTCCTTTCCCTACTCTTTGTTCTTTCTACTGGACTCTAGAACTTAGGGTCTGGGGTCAAACATAAGCACTCAGATGTTACAGCTCGCTTGCTTCGGTGACCCTGGCCCTCCCGCACCAGGAATTAACCAGCGCTGCCTGGGTTAACACCCTGGCCCCGAGCACGCTTGGATATCCAGGAGCTGCTCCACACTCGGGGTCTGCCGCCTCTGGAAAGAGATTCTGGGAGGAGATGCGACTCTGTCAGGCGCCAAAGTGCGTTGAAACCCAAGCCGCGGTGTGGGGATCCCGGTGCACAGAGCTACTGCCCCTCCCTCCCTCCTCCCAAAGAGCACGGGCTGTGTCCTAGGAGCCCAAGTATAGGACCTCGAAACGTGCGGTGCCAGCCCGCTCTCATCTGCTAGGGACCGTTTCCTCCAGTGCTCCAGGCGTGCCGCTCTGGACCTAAAAAGGCAGAAGGGGTCGCGCGGGACTGAAGAGGAGGGGACGCAGGTTGGGAGAGGCCGGGTCCAAGCGAGAGCAGCTGCCAAAGTCTGCTGCCCGGGTCAGCAAAAACTTTGTCTTTCATTGCGCAGGCGCAGGGCAGGGTTGGGGGGCAGGGGAGGGAGGGGAGGAATCCTGAGGCAAGGGGCGGGGGTGGGGGTGGTGGAGGAGGGAGGGTGGTGGATTAAAATAAGTAGGCGGCTCGGTGCTAAGGGATGAGTGAGTCGGAGCTCGGCCTCTCCCCGGCACGTTCTCAGCTGCTCCTGGTTCAGACCCAGCGAGGGAGCCGTGAGCGAGGCTCACCGTCCCCGGCGTGCAGGATCCGGGGCTGCTGAGCGCTCGCTCCCGCGTGTCCGGCGCTTGGAGTCCCCGCGGCAGGAGAGGAGTCGGGACACTAGAGCTCCAGGGGCGCCTGTGGGCTCCAGCGCCTCCGGCTTCCCCAGTCCCCTTCAGCTAAAGCCCCAGAGACGTGCTCAGCCCCAGGACCTCTGCGGAACAAGGTAATTGCAGTCCTGGGCGCCTGGGCTCAGCAAAGCGAATGCGGGCAGGACTCCCAGGTTCCTTGTCACTGCGCGGCGGGTGCCTCCTCTCTCTCAATGCCCCTGAAGGAAGCTCTTGCCAAACGAATGCTGCAGGACTTTTGTGAAAGTGAGAGCAGGGTGGTTGGGGGTGCTGCCTCAGGACTTCCTGCGCGGGGTCCTCGGCCTCTGACCGCTGGGGATTAAGGGGGGCGGGCCTCCGCTACTGCCGCCAGCCCGCCCGGCTCTGCGGAATCACGGGCGAGGTGCCCACGGACTTTGAAAGTCAATCTGTGGGCCCCCTTTAAGAAACCAGAGCAACTTCAGCGGGCACAAACTTTCCTGAGACGCGCTCCTAGCTCTGGCTGACGCCTAGGCTGACGAAGAAGGAAGGGAGAGGGAGTGAATGGCCACAGCCGCAGCCGACCGCGCCAGGGACAGGTGCATGCCCCAGCCCGGTAGCGCTTTCGTTCAAGTTTTTCTTTTGAGGAGTTGCGCTCTAGTATGAGGCCGACTAGACCCGAGAGCGCAGGGCCGCGAGTCTGAACCCCGCCTTGCACTCGCGCTCTAACTTAGGGATATTCTCCATAGGATGATTGCTCTGTGTCGTCAAGGCCTGGAGCGGAACCCTTGATTGTCCTGGTGCAGGGAGGCAATGCAGTGGGCGCAAGCACTGCTTTCCAATTCGAGACCCACACACAGCACTAGTGGAAACTCTGTGGAGCCCTAGTGTCTCCGGGCTGGGGACAGGAAAAGTTCTGTTACTCCCCTGACTGTCCGATAATCCAGCCGTCAGGAGAGAAAGAAGGGGAAAAGGGGTGAAGGGCTGCCTGCTGAACTAATTTCTCCTCGGAAATGTCTCGGATAAGAATGAAAAACCACGTTTAGTCCTTTTTCAGCAGCTCAGGCAGTAGCGGGTTGGGTTCTCAATGTGTAAAGTAGCCGCGAGGGTTTCTTTGTTGCCACAATTTGGTAAATTTCACCCAGGCTAAGCGCTGCGCATTGGCTCTGCGGAACAAAACCACGTGCAAGGCTAGGTGTCCCAGGTTCACAACCCCCTAGGGAAGAGAAGCGCTGGAGGGGACTAGCGGCGACCGGCGGCGTGTAGATGTTCCATCCCAGGCTCCTCGAGGTAATTGCTGTTTTATTAAGATTGGGGAATGGATCACCGAGGGCGCAGCGGACATTTAAGTGCAGCCGGATGACCGCCTTGCCGATGGGTTCGTTAGATCTCGTTTGTTGGGAGAATGCTATAGAAGTATCCGGTGCCGGTCAGTCCTCTTCACGGGGTCCGGACGCCTGTCACCACTCGTTGGAGATTCGATGTCAAGGCTGATTTTCTTGGGTTGCTGCTGGGCTCCCCCAGGCGCAAGCTCGTGGAGTTCGCTCCCGTCCTCATTAATGCAAGCAGTTAACTTGCTCACGCTCAATTAGCCCCGAATAAACCACTTTAATAGACTCTGCACACTTCATTAATGCCCAGCATAGGACTGGCCGCAGACCTGGGATTGGCGCTCCACCGCGCGAGGGACGCGAGTGCCCGCACTGCGCAGGGACTCGGGATCCCGAGCGCGAATTGCGTCTGCTGTGCGTGGTCGGGTCCCCTTATTCTTTCCCGCAGGTCCTGAGGCCCAAGCTGTTTGAGGAATGGGTGCCTAGCCTGGGGAAGGGTTTTCCATCCTGTGTTTAAAGATCGAAAGTATTCGCCCTGGGGTTCCGGGGTCTGGGAAACCGGAGCCGGAGGAGCCGGGGGGCTCACTCATCCTTTCTGGCTGGAGAGGCTAGGGTGAGACTGTGTTTTTCTCTTAGCCGACCTCCTGAAACCGGATCGTGCTTTCGGCCCATTCTTGATACTAGTGTAAAGAGCCACGTTTCGAACGAATTTCGTCCTGGGGAAAGTCGTTGGCGGGAGCCTGGGGAGCCCTGGCTTCCGAATGCTTCAGAAAACAAGGAGCGGGCTGGGCCGCGGAAGAAAATAAATGTAGTGTTGGGGAAAACAAGATCGGGCAGATAGCCCGGAAAGGTTGGCTCCCAGGAACCATTATAGCTGCAAGCACTCCCCCTTCCCGGCACCCCCTACGGAGCCCAAGACGGCTCCGGTCTTGGCTCTAAGGAAGAAGGCGAGGAAAGGCCTAGCGAGGTTGGTGGTTTCTCCCACCCAGGCACGGAGCGGGTTCGGGACAGTGTGCAGGCCAGAGTCCCACAGCCACGGCCGCTGGCTTGGCCTTGGATAGGCCAAGCACCCAGAGGAGCAGGGGGAGGCCTCCACGGCGCCCAGCGGGCTCCGGGACCCGGAGATAAGGATCTGATTTCCAGCGCCTGGAAGGGAAGAAGAGGTGACAGTAATTCAAAGAGCGCTCATCCCTCCTAAGTCCAGGCCGACCTTTGAAGTTAGACAGGCTTCTCCTCCTTCCCCTTCCCCAACCCAAATGGGTCTCAGCTTCCTCTCTGGCCCAATTTGAAATTTACTTCTCCTTGTGTCCGAGCTCTGGGATAGTCTCAATTTGTCCCGGGCACGACCCGAGCTTGGCGCAGTAGAGATGACCGTTGCTGAAGCCACGGCGCTGCCAGAGGCACCAGCGCTCTGCTTCAGAGGCCAGATCACGCAGATAATATGCCTCCTCTTGCCCTGAGGCTAAATTCATTGCAGCGGTTTTTATCCGAGTGCTAATTTAAACTGCGCAGGCAAATCGCTGCCAGCTCATGGTGTTTTTACACCCCATTCCCAGGAAGGCCTCTTTCCTTAGGTCCCACCACACAGCCAGTGGCCCCCGTGCCAGCTTCCAGGAGAAAACGTTTTCCTGGGTCAACACTGCCCTCATACCTCCTGGGAAAAGGCACTGCACATCCCTGGACAGAGCCAGGCTTTGAAAGCCTCGCTGCAGCGAAAGGCAGAGGAGTCTATGCCTGGGCCTTGCCCTGGGCTGAGGGTCAGCTCAACCTGGGGAGGGGGCACGCCAAACTAGGGAGCAGAGCAGAGGCCAGTGCATCCCAGGGAAGGGGAATTGCTCCATGTTAGAGGAAAGGACCTAGGAAGAGGAGAGTAATGAAGGGTAAAGGAAGAAGTGAACAGCAGGGGATTGAAGCTGGGCAAGAGAGAAGGGAGTCCCACGGACCCTGCTGTGACAATGACTTCTTAAGTAGCCCCAAGCTAAGAGCCAGGAGTTCAGTGCTTGGGCTTCCCAAGGCTCCCTGACAGTTTAGACTTTGCTCACCCTGTTCTTTCCTCCACTGGACACATCTGAATTAGGAGTGTCTGGGAGGTAGAGAAGAAAAGTGTTTTGCAGAGCTCAGATGTCTCCACGGAGGCTGGAGACCATGGCCAAGGAGGTCTGGAGATGCCAGCCCCTGGTCACTTCAGTGTGGCTTTCCTCTGGCCTTGCTCAAGCTCTCCAACCTTGCAGTTGGAGGTACATAGACCACAGGAATGGAGGCCTGGCCTCAGTGTTCTTGCCCATAGGCATACCCACCTGCCCAGGGCTCACAACACACAAGAACATGCTGACAACCCAAAGACTCAGCTCCCTTTTTCTTTGGAGGAGTGAGGGCACTAACACCCCCTTGTTTGTGACTGCAGTTGTTTGACAGAGTAAACGAATGTGGATATTAGCAACCTCCTTGAAAGCAAAGTGGTCCCCGAGGGCTAAGGCAAGGCAGAGAGTCAGTCCACAAGCAGCTGCAGAGAGAGTGGAGCCAACAGGTTTCACTTATACTAAGGCAGGGAAGCAGATTTAAGGTCAAAGTTGAGGGTTTTGAGGAGAAAGATGACAGGGCTTCTGGAAGCCAAATCGAAGGTCAGCCAGAAGACCTTAATGAATGGGAGCCAGGAGGTGCATGCATTTGTGTGCCTGTGTATGTGTGTTGTCTGTGAGGCTCTTCATGGGTGCAATGTGATCCCGTGTGTGTGTGTGTGTGTGTGTGTGTGTGTGATTCAGGGGTTCCTGCATTTTTAAAGCCAGTGTTGTACTATAAAACATTGGTTATCCCAGTCTTTGCACTTTGTCAATTCTGCCTCAGAATGTGTGAATCCACGTGTGCAATTCTGTGTTTATCTGCAAATAAATGTGTAAGTATGTTCCCCAGCTCCTGTTATCTTTGCAGGAGATTGTGATTCTGTGTTGACCTGGGCTTACCTGGATGTCAATTTCTACAGGACAGGCAGTTTCCCTTTGCTTGTTCCTTTCTCAGTGTCTTGCATACAGTAGGCCCTTCCCTCTATCAAGTTGTGTGGCTCTGCCAGACGCCATTTGGAGGGAGCCCTTAGACCAAGGAGGGTTCTGAAAAGAGGGCTCCCCTGTGTCTTACATTCCCACCCTCTTTGTGAGGGCAGTGGGTTTTGGGAATGGGGTCTTAGACTCTTAGCTCCTGCGCTGGGTGTGAGGAGAGGGTGTGGCTCGACTGGAATTCAGGAGGAAGGCGACCCACCCTGAACTTCTTTATTCCTCTCCACGCCCCTGCCTTCTTCTTTTCTTTGCAGATCCGGATTGAGAAGCCACTGCAACTACCAAAATGGGCAGCAAAACCTTGCCGGCGCCGGTGCCTATCCACCCTTCCCTGCAGCTCACCAACTACTCCTTCCTTCAGGCAGTGAACGGCCTGCCCACAGTGCCTTCGGACCATCTGCCCAACCTGTATGGTTTCAGCGCGTTGCACGCTGTGCACCTGCATCAGTGGACGCTGGGCTACCCGGCCATGCACTTGCCGCGCTCTTCTTTCTCCAAAGTGCCAGGCACGGTGTCCAGCTTGGTGGATGCGCGCTTCCAGCTGCCCGCCTTTCCCTGGTTCCCTCATGTCATTCAACCCAAGCCCGAGATCACCGCTGGAGGCAGCGTTCCAGCGCTCAAGACCAAGCCGCGCTTTGATTTTGCCAACCTGGCCTTGGCAGCAACGCAAGAAGATCCGGCCAAGCTCGGTCGCGGGGAGGGCCCAGGCTCCCCTGCAGGTGGGCTGGGTGCCCTCCTCGACGTGACCAAGCTGTCTCCAGAAAAGAAGCCCACAAGGGGACGTCTGCCTTCCAAGACCAAGAAGGAATTCGTCTGCAAGTTCTGTGGCCGCCACTTCACCAAGTCCTACAACCTACTTATCCATGAGCGGACGCACACCGACGAGCGGCCCTACACCTGTGACATCTGCCACAAAGCCTTCCGGAGGCAAGACCACCTACGAGACCACAGGTGCGGCGCTGCGGGTGGCCCAAGAGAGAGCTCTCTGCCTCTGGCCTCACCATCTTTCTCCCTAACGAGGTTCTTGAGACCCCCTACTGGCTCCAAGCCTCTGGAGCTTCAGGGAGTTCTTTAAAATCAAGAAGGAAAGCCTAGGAGATCCAGGGATAGGTTTTGGAGCATGGGTTCAGGAAATGTGGGAATAAATAGGACCCAAGATTAAGTGAGGTCTCCGTGAGCTCCAGACAAGCACACAGCTTCCTCTGCCCCACTTCCTCCATCCTCAGGGGTGTGACATGTGACACATGTGACAGTTAAGTATTTGAAATGTCTGAGAAACTAATTTAGTTTTATTTAATTTTAAGTAATTTTAATTTTAATAAGCACACATGCTAGCGGCTACCATCTTCGACAGCGCAGGTCGAGCAAATTGTCCGACCCCAGCTCCCTTTACTCATCTTCAGTGTTGACCTTATAAGGAGGCCAAGTTTGCCCCTCCTGCCCACCAGGAAGGCACCTTAAACAGGTGGCTGAACCTGTTTAAGGATCAGACTTTGCTAAAGCATCTCCTTTACCTCCCCACTCCATCCCCAATTAACATTTTGTCCCATCCACACTTGGTACCTGACTATACACTTTTCCTTTGAGGGCAAGTGCCCCACAGCAGTGGGGGGGGATCTTGGGCAACTGTTTATAACATTGCATCATTTTGCAAGGATGAACTCTCTGTTTCTGCCCTCAGATATATTCACTCCAAAGAGAAGCCCTTCAAGTGTCAAGAGTGTGGGAAAGGATTCTGCCAGTCCAGGACTCTCGCTGTCCACAAGACGCTACACTCACAGGTGAAGGAGCTCAAAACCTCCAAGATCAAATGCTAAATAGAACCTCTGGGTCACAAGGACCCTAGGCCCAGCGGCCCTCTCCTCCATAGGGACCAGAAGCCTGACTCTGGCGGGCAGCGGGAGAGGCGCTCGCTCGGGACCTTCCACCTCTCCAACATTGTCCCCTGGGTCCCTGGCGCACGCGGCACTTCAGAGCCCCGCCCGGGGCCGCGACCCCGACCGTCCCTGCTGCTCCCCTAGGACGCGGCTAAACTCTTGGCCAAAAGGCGGTACTCACGTGGCGGAAGGGAAACTGCATTAAAAAAAGAACGAAAGCTCCGCGGAGCCGCAGGGGCGCCTCTCCCAGAAGTATTACTTTTTCTATTGTTATTTTATACGTTTTCTTTTTTATTTTTGTCTTTGACCATATAAGCTTGTAACTCTGACTGCGGAGAGTGAGGGGAGAGGGGAGAGGCAACGAAGTCCTTAGCACTGGCAGCTCCCACCTCCTCCTCCCGCCCCTGCCCCCACCCCCGGAGCCTGCAAAAGTGTAATCCCTGTATCTGCTTCAGCCTCCCGCCCTAGGGGCCGCGGGGCAGCCCCCTCCCAGCTCTTGCAGCTCAGCTGGCGGCCGTGGGCTCCGGGACTCGGAGAGCGGGACGGGGACCTCGGGCCTGGGGTCTGCAGGGGGCCCGGCCTCCGCTGCCGCGACACTGCGAGGGAGCAGCCAGCCAAGAGCCGGGCGTTATATTGCGATTGGCACTTTATGCTGACCATCGGTAACGGACATTTATCACTGGAGTTTTTTTTTTTAACTATTAAATAAACGGTTATTTTACAGGCATTGCAGGATGGGTAATTTCCCTCCTAAACGCAGGAAACCGGTTGGGTCCTCTCTTTGAGAGGACCAGGTTTCTCTGCTGGACGCCAGCGTGTCCCCCTCCTACCACCCCGTCTTGTTAGGATGACAGGGCTGAGATGTGTGGAGCAACGTCCTCTCTCCCGGTTAGGTCTGCCTCTGCCCCACCATGTATTGATTTTCCTATTTTCTCCTCCGCCTGAGGGATAGGGTCTCAGCCTTCCCACTCCTCACCGCTAAAGTGCTGTGAGTTTACGAAGAACCTAAGCCTGAAGGCAGAAAACCGCCCGTGAGAAATCCCAGAGTCTCTGGGTGCTGAGACAGCGTCTCTGGGTGCTGAGATCGCTTAGGGTGCAAGAAGAGAAGAGAATGTCTTTCCGCACCCTAACCGAAGGCCTCCCTCCTGGCCTCTGGCTTTGGGGTGGGAAAGACCCGCCCTCACAGAGCCTCAGAGCTGTAATATTTCCCGTTCCCCGGGTCTCAACACTCGGGTGCAAATACACAATGACCGCTGCCTCCCCGGAACCCCAAACCAACATCACTCCCTCCCTTAGGGTCCCTCAGACACAATTCTCTGCTTGGGACTTGTCCCCTCCTGGGATCGCGGCTCTACACCCGCGAAGATTCCCTACAATTTTGAAGCCTTGTCAGGAATGGTGGGGGCGGGAGCCCTGGGAGGCCCGGGACGCTTAGGAGGAAAAATTCGAGTCCGCCTTCCATAAGCTGAACCTTCCCTGGGGTGTCTAGTTTTCCCACAGTTAGAAGCCAGGCCGCCGGGGCTCTCCTCCTTGGGGCGAGGCGGGGCTCCCCCAGCTCCAGCGCCCTGACCGCGGGACCGCGCAGGCGGTGGCGCCCGCGGCCTTTCCCAAGCGCAGGATGGCCTCTCCAGCTTCAGCGCCCGGAGCGCGGCGGCCGCGGATGACAACTGGACTATAAGCTTCCCTGCTGCAGGCACCAAAAATCCCAGCCTTAAGCCGGGCCCTGCTGGCTGAGAAAGCGGCAGGGGATGCAGAAGTTAAAACGCTCTGGGCTTTCACCGCCTCATCCCCACCTCCTCCGGGAACGCTCCTGGATCCGTGCGGGCTAGAACTTCGAGGCCCGGGAACCCAACTGGGCACTGGAGGCTGGCCCTGCCGGCGCGGACCAGCCCTGGCCCCCACGCTCAGAGCCACGCTGCCCCCTGCTGGCCAGCCCTGGAGGGGCGGCCCAGGACTTGGCACCTCAAGGGGTCTTGCCCGCAACCTCGCGAAACCACCAAGCATCTATGTGTTTGGTCCCAAAATCTTGACTGGCCCCAGGACCCACTGTGGATGAGGGGCAGGGCGCTACTGAGTCTGGTCTGGTCTGAGGGATCTTCATTAGTTGGGCACTATCCCAATCCTTCTTCCAAGCAGTTCACAAGGTCGCGCGCGGCCCAGGATTATGTCCCCATTCCTGAGAACTGGGGCCTCTGAGTGCGTGGAAGTGGGGCTAGCCAGTAGGTTTGCGGGTGGTGTAGACGGTCTGCGCCCAAGCGGCGCACGCAGGTTGTGGTGTGGTTTGTGCCTGACCATAGCTTGTACTAGGGTCAACTGCAGAATCTTCCTTGGTTTCTCTATGAAGCCCCAGGAGGCTGCGGGCCGTGGTTGCTCCAAAACAACCAGAGTGCATGGGTGAACACACACACACACACACACAGGGTGCCCTTCCTAGTCCCTTGGCTCTTTCTGGGATGCTATCCTTGGGGTTGTCTATGGCTGCTCTTCCCTAGCCCCTGACATCCCTCCACCTCCCAGAACACATCATTCCACCTCCCTGAAGATCAAGCCTCTGCAGTTCCCGGGGCCTCAGGACGCTACGAATGCGGTGAAATGGGGAGGTTTGCCAGCCATGTTAATCCTTTTTGGGTCACCCCACCTCCAGCACTGTGAAACCCCACCCAGTCCAAGGTCTGCAACTGAATGTCAGTATCAAGTGTGCATCCTCAAAATAACAGATTTCCAGTGCAGAATTTTAAATTGGGGGCGGGGAATGGAGGGTGGGACAGGATGATGCGCAGCAACTCCCTGGCCCTCTCAGAATGCCCCTATTTGCTCTACTGATGTTTGCTGTTATCCTGGTGGACTCAGAGATCACGTCTCCCTGCAGCTTGTTCTAGTGATTCATAGACTGTGCAGAAACAGTAACTACAGGTGGAAAGGCCGGCTGGGCCTGTGGGCCATCCGACCCTATCCAGGCTACAATTCCCAGGTGATGTGGTTGGTTGATGTGGTTGGAAACTAGTGCCCCAGTTTCCTGCTCATACTCAGTGTGGGTTGCACAAAAAGTGCAATTGAGAGGGTCAGAAATGTTGGGTGGGTTTTCTTGCCTGCCCCAATTTTTCCCCCAATGCATCCCTAGAAAGTCCCAGCTCTTGTCTCCTCTCCAGACCCCCATCACAATAAGCTTCGCTGGTCCCAGTGACTGTGTGGCGCTCAGCGTTGCTGGGGCTATTTTTCAGGAGAAAAAGAGGCCGATGGTGCTGGCCAGGTGGAGTTCAGCTGGGGCCGTTCTCAAAGCTGCTAGGCCTGCATTTTTTGTGTACGGGTGGGGAAGCTATCTGGCCTAGGACAGCCTCTTGGGCAGGGAGGGCGGAAGGTGCCAGAGACCCTGGGCACAGCCCGGAACTGCCAGATGCTGTCTCCGGTAAGATATCAGGTGCTTCCAGGGAAAAGAACAGCTTGCAGGAGCTTCTTCCTGGGAGAGAGTGTTTCAGGTTCTACCTCCTATTTCCAGAGTGTAGTTAGGGGTTAGGGACCCACTAAAAAATGTTTTCCCGCGTACTTCCTTGCCGCGGAATTCACTGCTCACATTGTGGGGAGGGACGCAATGGGATGCTCTGGGACTCCCTGACGTCACCTCAGCCCCCAGAACCTGAGGACCTGATATCCTAAATCCCCTAGAATCTTGGTGTCCCCATAGCCGGCTCAAAAGAGTCCCGTCCCACCTCTCAGAGCGCGAAGCCTCTGCGACGTCATGGTCTCCTCCCGCAGACACCGTGACGTCACAGAGGCCTCGGGCTGGAGCATAAGGCTTGAATGAGGTCCACAGAGGCATTCCATTACTTAACTTCGTGACGTCACAGATGGGCCCCGCCTCGGGCTAACATATCCACACCTCTCAGCCCCGCCCCGCCCCGCCCTGCCCCGCGAATCGGCCCAGGCAGGCGCCACGAATCGGTTCGTCTCCACCGACACGCTCCGCAGACCCGAAGCGTTGGCAGCTGTCCTGAGTGAAGGGCGGTGCCCTGCAGCGTCCTCTTCTTGAATCAGTGGTTTAGAGTGGTCTCCCTGCCCGCGGGGTTTCAGGGCAGCAGTTGCCGCGGCGTACTCATCCCACCCACTTCTGCGCCCACTATGGCCGCGCCCACTGCGGCCCCGCCCTCCTCGCCCACTGCGCAAGCGCCACGCGCAGGCGCAAAAGGAACTCGCAGGCCAGTGCTGCTGGTGCCGGAGTCCGGAAGCTGACGGCGGTGCGTGGAAATCGTCGCGGAGTTCAGTGTTTTGCTTTTGGGGATCACAAACTCAGGGGCACACTGGCCCGGCGGGCGCATCCAGCCGTTGGCGTATGTGTGGGCAGAAAATGCAGACGAGAAAGTGGGTGGCGCTTGGCTAATGCGGGCTGGAGCCCTTGACTTGGAGTGCCCAGTCCAGCGCCGCGGTCCTACAGAGGCCCCTGGGATCTGAGCTGGCGAGGGTGGCGCGGCGGGTCCTACCCTAGGCCAGAAAGTTCGCTGCGGTCCCAGGTCTTTTGGGCAGCCTCTCTGAGGTAGAGCTCTCAGACGGTCTTCAGCCCGGTGGAACGCCCTGGTGTCCCACTCCACCGGTTCATCCCGACTTCCTGGGCCGTCTCTAGAGCCCAGTTGGTAGTTGGGCCCAGTTGGCGTATGTTTCAGATGAAAAATTCGTTACGGACTTGAGATGCTAGGTTGGAGACAAATCTCATGTCAGTGGCAGAGGAAGAATTCGAAGCTGTGCTTTCATTGAGGGGAAGGGCCAGAAGACCCAGCTCTAGGTTTTTCTGACAAGCACAAATTTTGGGGAAGTCCCTGTGCTTCACTAGCCTCAGTTTTCTTCCTATAATGGGGGTAGGGCTTTTCCTACCTACCTCATTCACTTTGTGTAGAGGTAAAAGTAATACACATTTTACCAATAAAGTATTCACTGCTTGAACCAAAAACTACCCTAATGTGTTGTAGAACAACTTTGGCATGTATGAAGGCCTTGTAAATGTTGATGATGATGATGCTTAGAAATGCTTCTCAGCATTTTGACGTAGCCTGCCTCCCAACCTACTGTATTCCCAGGAGATACCACCCCCATCTTTATTATAACAGAGGCATCCTGAAATGAAATGAGAGAGGAAGAATATCACTGAACTGGTGGACTTCTTGAAACCCCCGGCAAAAAGCCTTTTTTCAATGACATAGGGAGCAATGGATTAATCAGTTCACAAATTGTTATGTTTGGTTGGGATGATGTGTCATGGCCCTATGACGTTTGTGGAACCCAGGGAGTTAAAAAACAACCTATGGCGACTGAGGTGTGGAGCTGGGGAAGGAGCCTATGTACGTATGTGGCAAGTGTGACTGCAAAGATAGGGAAGTGCTTAAACACAGGCTTGCAGAGTGAAAGCTTCCTTGTGGATTTGTGTTTTCTTATGATTGATTGATTGAAACAAGTTCTCCCTCAGTTGCCTAGGCTGGATTGCAGCGGTGCGATCAGGACTCATTGCATCCTCAACCTCCCCGACTCAAGCAGGCCTCCCACCTCAGCCTCCTGAGTAGCAAGGCTACAGGTGTGTGCCACCACGTCTGGTAATTTTTTCTACTTTTTTTGTGTAGAGACGAGCTCTTGCTATGTTGCTTAGACTGGTCTTGAACTCCTGGTCTCAAGTGATCCTCCCACCTTGGCCTCCCAAAGTGCTGGGATTACAGGCGTGAGGCACGGTGCCTGACCCATTTGTTTCCTTTGACTTGTGTTAGAGCATCCTAGTCTAAAGAAAAAGTGGCCACACAGTGTTCTTTATGTGGACTTCTGCAGGAATGTTCCTCTCACCCAGTCACCCAGTCCTGGCAATTTGCTGCCATTTTTTTTGGTCATTTTTCCTGGCTAAGTCTCGTTCCAGCTCCAGAGATTAGAATATGAAAGGATTAACCCCCCAAAATGGGACGGAGGGATGAATGAGTTGAAAGTTTTTGTTTCCCTTTTCCAAACACTGAGTTGGCTCTCATCAGCACAGCCGTCTCTGGGGATGTATAAAGTGTAATTAATACATTTTAAATGTTTGGTTTCAACTTTTTTTGCTAGTGAGATAAGGAGTTTTTGTCATGACAAGGGAAGGGATGGATTTCTTTCTATCATTTGCAGGAGTGGGTACCACTTGGATCCTGTAGGTAGACAGTTGCATGAGATGAGAAACTTTATAGGGGGCATGGAAGAAAGCCAGTGGAGATGGGGAAGGAATGGCTAGACTCTTTAGCTTCCTGACAACCAGAGGGGGAAAATGAACTTCCAGATAATTTGGGTTTTGCCTTAAATATTGAAATTTGCTTGGGCATTTGGTCCACTTCTTATTAACCTGGGTCCAGAACTGAATGTCTTTGCAGTCGGAGCTCAGAATTGCTTTGGTATCTCACAGTACACGTAGCATTTCCCTGTTGGTGTACGGTAGGCCAAGAACCAGAGCATGTGTTGTGCTGTAGCCAAAAGGAATAGTCTCTATGACCTTATCATTGGAGAGATCATTGGACACTGAAATAGTTGAGCATGGACACTCTAAGATGGGTGGAAATACTAGAAGAGTTATTATTAGCAGAGGGATCTATGTATCCATAAGATCCATATTTTTAATTATAATGTTCATATCTTCTATATTCTTTTTAATACATGGTGCTGGGAAAACTGGCTAGCCATATGTAGAAAGCTGAAACTGGATCCCTTCCTTACACCTTATACAAAAATTAATTCAAGATGGATTAAAGACTTAAACGTTAGGCCTAAAACCATAAAAACCCTAGAAGAAAACCTAGGCATTACCATTCAGGACATAGGCATGGGCAAGGACTTCATGTCTAAAACACCAAAAGCAATGGCAACAAAAGCCAAAATTGACAAATGGGATCTAATTAAACTAAAGAGCTCCTGCACAGCAAAAGAAACTACCATCAGAGTGAACAGGCAACCTACAAAATGGGAGAAAATTTTTGCAACCTGCTCATCTGACAAAGGACTAATATCCAGAATCTTTAATGTCTTGATTTCTTTACCTGTTAATTCCTAACTGACACTTTAGTGTGTATTAAAAACTCCCGCCATGATGGTGGAACTGTCATTTTCTTATTGTAGTTCCATCAAAGATATATAAATTATATATACATATATACAAAAATTATATATATGTATACACATATACATGTATGACTGTTTAAGCTATTTACATTTATTGTGATGTCTATATTGCTGTTATCTTCTACCATCTCACTTTATGTTTCTAGTTGTCCAACTGTTTTAATGCCCCTTTTCTGACTTCCTCTGAATAAAATGATAAGCTTTCGCTTAATTTCTTTAGTGCTTACTCTTGAATGTTTAATATGTTTACTTAGCTTAAAGTCTCAATCAGTAACATCACTTACCTTCTTAATAATATAATAAATACAGCAACTTCGGTCACACCTGACCAAGATCCCAGTTTATATGTCCCACAAAATTCATTAGGCTCTTTACCCTCACCACCCTTCTCACCACTCCTGGGCCTTGGCTGCTTACCTGAGGCATCACCTGAGGCATTGCTTCTTTTGGATTTTCGGTGGCTGCATGGAAGACCAGCTTATCCTTGAGTTCACCCTGACCATGCTTACATTTGTCTCTCCATGACAGTCAGTAGTACTCTTGGGAATTCAGCGTGGCAGTTGGGACAATGGCAGGGGCTGGGGCTTTACCTCTGTGGGAAAAGTATGAAACATTGCTAGGGCTTTTCCAGCCAGAAAGCTGGGCAAGCTTTTGCCCCTAGCAAAGGATAAGTTTTATTTTAATTGTCATAAGTGTGTATTTAACTGGGCCAAGGAGGATTGGAAGTGCTGGGGAAAGCATTCAGTTGTAATACATTCCTTCAGCTTTACCCCCAAATGTTTTAATTTGAAAATTTCCAAGCATATAGAAAAATTGAAATAATTTTATACTGAGCATCCATAGAATGAATTTCTTTGAGTTTATCCTCCTTGGGGTTTTCTCAGATTCTTAATCTGTAGGTTTATGCCTTTTTTCATATTTGAAAATGTTTCAGCCAATTACCACCTAGATTTCACAATTGGTCTTTTACTATACTTGCTTTCTCACAGTCATCCATCAATCTATCCTTCCAACATTTTTAAAAACGAAAATTTGCAAACATACAGAATAATAGAAAGAATAGTACAAAACACACCCTCAGATTATCCTCATGGAGTCAATAATTGACAATGTTTTATTCTATTTGTTTCCCTCTCTGTCTTTCTCTCTGAATCATTTGAAAGTCAGTTCCACACTTCGTTATATTTCATCCCTAAATATTTCAGCACATATCTCTTAGAAAGAAAGACATTATCCTACATAACCACATTATTATGACACTAAAGAAAATTAACAATTTTATATCATTTCATGATCAAATGTTCCATCTATATTTGTTTCTCCAAATTTTCCAACCTCTTGTATTTTTAAAAATCAGAAACCAATAAAACTTCTTACTTTGCATTAGTCTTTAGTGTCTTTTAATCTAGAACAGTCACCTGTTTTAAAAATGTTTTTTATTTTGAAATAATTGTAGATTTACAGAAAATTACAGAGTGGTTCCATACACACTTCACTCCATTTCTCTCAGTGGTTAGTTACATCTTGCATAATGGTAGTACAATATCATACCAGAAAATTGATATTGATACAATGAGTGTGTGTAGTGTTATGCTATTTTATCACGTGTAGATTCCTGTAACCACCACTACAATCAAGATATGGAACTATTTCACTAGTTAAAACATTTTAACAGTGAGAAAAGTGTAAAAACCTGACCTCCCTTTAAGCTCCTTTATCCTCCCTGTTTATGGCACATTGGCCTTAAATATTTCTTCTACATACATTGAGATCCACATTACACAATGCTAAGTTTTTGCTTTGACCATCAAAGTAATTTAGAGAACTCAAGAGGAAAGGTAAAGTTTATTGAATTTCACCATGTTTTTGCTTTTTCCATTGTTCTTTTTTTCTTCCTGATGTTCCAAGTTTCCTTCTTTTATTATTTCCTGTTTTGAGAACTTATCTTCTTTAGCCATTCTTTTAGGGTAGGTATGCCGGTGACAATCCTTTTAGTTTTCCTTCTTCTGAGTATGTCTTTTTGCTCCTTCATTCTTGAAGGTTAATTTCACCAAGAATTGTGGGTTGACACTTACTTTCTTTCAGCATTTGAAAAATGTTATTACTTCCTTCTGGCTTCCATGGTTGCTAATCAGAAATCCACTGTCATATGAATTGTTTTTCTCCTATACGTAAGGCGTCATTTTTCCAATGCTACCCTCCTCTTCTCTCCCCTCCCCTCCCTCCCTTCCCCTCTTTTTTTGAGATGGAGTTTGGCTTTTGTCACCCAGGCTGGAGTGCAATGGTGTGACCTCGGCTCACTGCAACCTCTGCCTCCCAGGTTCAAGCGATTCTCCTGCCTCAGCCTCCCAAGTAGCTGAGATTACAGGCGCCAGCCACCGTACCCAGCTAATTTTTGGATTTTTAGTAGAAACATGTTTTCACCATGTTGGCCAGGCTTGTCTTGAACTCCTGACTACAGTTGACACCTGCCTCAGCCTCCCAAAGTGCTGGGATTAGAGGCATGAGCCACCACGCCTGTCTTCCAGTGCTGCTTTCAGATTACTTTCTTTGTCTTTAGTTCTTCAATTTTCAGAATTTTGAGTATGATGGTTCTTGGTATAGATTTCTCTCAGTTTATCCTCCTCAGGATGTTCTCAGATTTTTAAATCTGCAGGTTTATGCCTTTTTCCATATTTGAAAATTTTCCAGTCATTATTTCTTCTAATGCTTTTTCAGCTCCACTTTCTTCTCTGCTTCTTAGACTCCAATGACACAAATATTAGAATGCTGTTTTCCCACAGGTACCTGAGGCTCTGTTCATTTTTTTCAGTCTATTTTCTCTCTGTTTTTCAGATTGGGTAATTTCCATTGTTCTATTATCTGGTTCACTGGTTCTTCCCTCTGTCCCCTCCATTCTGTTGTTGAGCCTATCCACTGGGATTTTTAGAAAATTTTAATTATTGAATTTTTTAAATTCTAAATTTCCATGTGGTTCTTCTTTATATATTCTATTTCCATATTGAGACTTCATATTTTTAATTTGTTTCTAGTGTTTGTAATTGCTAATTGGAGCATTTTTATGTTGGCTGCTTTAAAATTTGTGTCAATAATTCCAGCATCTGTGTCATCTTGATGTTGGTGTCTGTTGATTATCTTTTCTCTTTAAAGTTAAGATTTTCCTGGTTCTTGGTGTGACCTGATTTTCCATCATTTTCTTGGAATTTTGGGTACTATGTTATGAGATTGGGTTTTGCTTAAATCTTTCTTAGCAGGTCTCCTCTGACGCTGCTCATTTGGGAAGAAGGACGTACTGCTTTGCTACATGACAGGGTGAAGGTCTAGGCTCCCTCCAGGCCTTTGGGGACACCTCCCATGCTCAGAGGGGTAGAGGTGCTTTTTTACTGATCCTCATGTGGCTTCTACTAGGAGGTAGGTGAAAGGCCTTGTTATCTCTGGGTGATGGTGAAAGTTTGACTGTCCACTCAGTCTTCTCAGGCATCACTTGGGTGGGACAGGGAGGGGTGCCCTGTTACAGCTGGAAGAAGATGGAAGTCTAGGCTCCCTACTCAGTCTTTGCTAAGTGGTAACCTGTGGCTTTATGAGTCTCTGTCTGATTGCATAAGTGAAGAATTACTGGCCTTATAGAAATATACACTAAGTGATTGGTAGATTTCTTCACAAATTCTTAATTCCTGGGGATAGGATGATCTAAGATGTTCCCGTTATTCTTAGATGATCCTGGGTTTCCACTCTAATGTACTGTGATATTTTAAGTTTCACAATGCACAATCATCCTTTTATATGTTGACATAAAATGCCCTGGAATGGTCTTATTATAAAATTATAGAACCTTCATCTATCTCAAATGTTGGAATTTAAGTTCCCTGTGGATAAAAAAGGACAATTGATATTTGTAGATTAGCTGCAGTCTGTTGAATTTTGACACAGTAGAGTCTTGCATTATTTTGTTTATGAAAAGAGAAAATCTAATGATTCTAGTGGCATGGTTTTCTTTTACACCCTACTCCTTTGTTTGATTTTCAGATCACAGTTTTTAACATAAATTTGTCCATAAAACTGTAAGCCTCATTAAATTTTTGGCAGTGGAATTTCAGGAATCTATTTACATTTTCCTAAAATATTAGGTTATTTTTTTTCAGTGTAAAAATACTTCCTAAGGGGATAGAATTTTTTTCTCTTCTAAAATTGTGCCTCTAGATTTCTTAGTGTAGTTTTGATCAGGAGGAGAAATAATTATCAAAGCAAAAACTTTTTTTTTGGTTAATATTTTTATTAAGATTTATGTATTGTTCCAGATTATGGACTAAGTGTGGGCATTATACAAATTGAGAGGAGCGGTCCCTATGTTTTCCAGGTATATATTGTTATGACATAAAGTTGATTTCAGTAAGTCTGGAAAGACTTAAGTAGATAGCCTGGATAAATGGAACTAGGAGGCAGGGAACCTTGGTCTCAGTGCAGATTTTATTGCTGAACTTTCTTCAGTCATCTTAGTTAAATCCTGTAACATCTCTGGACCTCAATTCTTACCTGTCAATGAGAATAAAAACACCTATCTTTTCTAACTTCTACAGATTCTGCCTGAGAAAATTTAAATATCTGCCATAAACATAGATAACATTGCTAAAGACGGCTTACCTCTTTTTATTTATTCTTTAAAATAATCTGCAAACACTACCAGTTTTTCAGCTGCTTTTGGTTTCAAAAATGTCTCAGAGCAAAGAGAATTAAAAAAAAACCTGCGTGGGATAGTTTTAAAAAAGTTTTAGACTTCATTTCCAAGATTTACTATCTCCATTTTTGCTATTAGTGAGAACCGAATTTATTTTTCTTTCCTGAATACTCTGATCCTTTAGTTGTCCTGGAGCTAGTTGTGTCACCTATGAAGATTTAGGCAGAAAAAAGCCTTGCACGTAGTTTAGAGAACTGTGTGGTAGACATCCCTGGATTAAAATAGCTGTAATTAGTAAATCAATCTCATGTTTAGGAATATGTTGAAGTGTGTGGATATTCTGACTTGATCCAGAAACAGAATAAAACCAAATCAACTGCTTTCAAAGTAAGAACAATTGCAAAAACAAAAATTTTGAAATACTGAACATAAAGGTTTGAATTGTAAATATTTGTTTCTAGAGAAACAAAAGAAATTGCACTCATTTCTAATTTCAGGGGAAGAGAGCTCAGTGGTAGTTAGGCCACACCGACCTTGTTGATGTGTTAAAATGGGAATTTTCACATAAGGTCATCTATATGAGACAAGGAGCCCTGTACCACCCCCGTGGTGGGCAGGAACTCTCCTTCCATCTGTAGACTGGTTCTTAGATGTGGCTCAGAACTGGCACACACACACAATCCCTGCAGATTTTGTCTTCTATTCATAATCATCAGAGTTTGAAATTAGGGAGTGAGCCAAAACTAAGTATTACAGGTATTTTAGCTGTGGTTGCTAGGTCCTCTCACAATTAGTTGCTAAATATATTTTTGACTGGCAGGAAAAAATGTAAAATGTCTAGAGTTTTCTTTGTGTCTCTAATATTGACTTATTTCCCTGCTATATAAATTATTCTGAGCAGCATAATGTGTACAGGCCAGAAAGGCATGGTGCCTGAATATCAGTGACCAAGAAAGAATCTTCAGAGCTGCTAATATAACCTCTGAGGAACCCAGGGGAAAAAATCCATTCTGCCCTTTTCAGTTTGTTGGTTTTATTATTTTTCACTAAGAATGATTGTCCTAGGCCTACCTGACTGACACCAGGTCCATCGAGGTGCTTGGAACACCGCCCCCCCCCCCCCCCCCACCCACCCACCCTCCTGCAAACACATAGCAAAGAGAGATGGGTGCACAGCTGGCTTTGGCTTGGTGCCTCCTTTGGCCCTAGGGGTCCACTCACCCCTGGCATAGGAGGCATGCATCTGCATCTGGATCATGAACAAAACTGTCTCACCTTGATTTCAGAAATACGTGCGAGAGTTTCACCCTTTGAGAACAAACCACCCACCTCTCACTTGAGCTCTCCTTACCTGCTTTCCAAGGAGCCTAGAGTCCCTCACTTTCTCACGAGAGTCCTTCCTTCCTTCCTTAGTAAGAGATGATGTTTATTATAGAATGCAGACCTATGGGGAGGGGATATTCTATATAGCTACCATTTGTTGAATCCTTACCATATCTGAAACATTGTGCCAAGAGATTTGCAATCACAAATATTCCCATTTTTTTAAATGAGGAAACTGAGGCTCAGAAGTACATTTTTGTACAAGATAACAAAGTTAGTAAATCATAGAACCAGCCTTCAAATCCAGATTCTTCAGACTCCAAAATCCATGGGCTCCCAGGACCCTGTACTGCCTCCCTGTAACTGAGATTCATTGAGGGTAGGCCCTGGCCTGACAAATGAGGAGTGCTGGGCTCTGACCTCCTGCTGGTGAGGAAGAAAGCAGCTAAGAGGTCCTGGGCTGAGAAAGCTTTGCCTCACCAGGTGCTCTGAGTGCTGGCACAGGAAGGATGAAAGCTGAAGTCCAAGCACAAAGTGGAAGTCTTCCTCCTGCTTCACAGGGTAGCCTTCCAGGGTGTCTCATTCAGGAGGGAGCCCATCCTGGGAGAAGGAAGAGAGCAGAAATGTGGCCAACCCCTGCCTGCACTAGGGCCCTCATGCTTGTCTTTCTTCAGAAGAGGATGATGCTTGTTTGAGAGGGTGGCATAGTGTTTATGATGTTATACTGCATTTCTGTTCCTTTCACTAGCTGGAGTATGAGCTTGTGAACCTGAAAAATGTTGGAGCACCTCAGCTGGGAATGTCAAGGGCTAACAGAGGTGGCAGTGAGGCCTCAGATGGGTTTCAGGTTGCCGTCTTGATGGGACATGGCTTAGACTTTCCATTGCCCTGCAGAGTTTCTGCTTTAGCCAGGTTCCTTATACTAATGATCCGTATGATCAGTATGGCTGAAATATAGCTGAAGAAGGCAGTCAGCATATAGTGTCACCCAGACCAGACTTTTTCAGGACGCAGCCTGAAACTTTTTTACCTTCTTAGTCTGGTCCAGGGACTTCTCCAATGTACTTCTATAAAAGCTGTGACTTAACATTTCTGATGCTGTATTACAAATATCTGCTTATAGACTGCAGGCTCCTTGAGGACATGAGCCAATTCTGCTTATCTCAGCATTCCCTGTGCCTTTTGTGACACCTGAGCTTGAGAAGGTGTTCCTAGCTAAGCCGGACTTTGGAGGAGAACAGCCTTGGTCCAATTACAGAAATGAGGAAACTTCAAGGTAAAGAGGGGTGACTGGTTAATTGCGCTCCTGGGAAAAGCATGCTTCTGATCATTAGGTTGAGAATGAGAACCGTGTGTTTAAAACTGGAGTAAAAAGAACAATCTACTAGTAGCCCTGATGGCAGCCAGCGTGAAGGGGCTGCCCAGAAGGGACATTTTTGGAAGTGCGAACAAAAGCTTTGCTCTAGGACATCCTAGATTGCTTTTCCAAATAATTATAAGATGCGACGAAGGCTGCACCTTTTATTTCCATTTTATTCTGTTTAGGATGAAACATTTTAAATAAAAGTCCTGAAAATTTAGAAGGCAAATAAAGTAATCCTGCTAATTTAATGAAGGCAAAGCTGTAAATGCAGCTTTTATGGAGTGTCAACCACTCCCTGAGGAACCTGGTAGCTAGAGGGAAAGGAGGGGGAGGGGCATCCTTTGACTCATCCCAAGGGGCCAGAACCTTTTTTCACTTTTCTGTAGCAAGTAGGGCTTCTAGAGAGGAGAGCTCTGCTAGTAAGGAATGATCCAGGGCCCTCTGGCCTATGAATTTTTCCTTCAAGTGGCCTTGCTTGCTTTCTGCATGATGAGACTGGAGGCATGGCATGGCTCTTTGAAAACCACCATCCCTTTGGGTTGGTGACCTTCTCCCTCTGGTACCTGTGTGCCAAGGGGGTGTATGGAAGACAGGCTTCTGTCCAGTGCCCTCTGTGGTATGTGGCCTATCTACAACACTAGTCAGAGTGCAATGGATAGAGGGCCACTCTGTACCCTGGGGTGTTCTTTCAGTAATCCTCTCATCACAGTCACCTCCAAAGGCTGCTCGCCCTGACAGTGGGGATGTGATGGGCAGGCTGTCAAATAGATTGTGAGTGCATTAGCAGGATTAGCAGTGAAGGCTAATATTGTAGCATTTCCAAAGTTCATTCACGGCAGCTGCTTGGCTGCCAAATTGGGCAGGCGCAGGCTTCAGAATTAATGTCACATCTGGGATGGCCCTGATGTGGTCAGAGGCACAACAGTCCCATTGTGTTTGACTTGTGTTTATGTATTTTTATTCTATAACAGAGTTTAATTTGTAACATTAGTAGAAAGATACCGTCTAAGTGTTCTTTTCCATCTTATTGATGAACTAGCTGAAATACTTCTGCCACCCTTCAAAACCAGATGCTTTGTTTTTGGTAGTTCTTGGAGTATTGTTGATTTTATTTCTGCTAGTGAAAGTAATATACCTTCATTTTGGAAAAATTTGATCAGAAAAGTACAAGGGAGCCATTTAAAATGCTCAGTCCTTTTACTATATAGGTATTACCTCTGGTGCCATATGTATTTCCATGTAATTTTCCTACGGTGCATATATATTAAAGAAAATGGTGATCATACAATATATTTGGGTTTGTTTCCGTTTTAAAACACTGAATATGGCTGGGCACGGTGGCTCACGCCTGTAATCCTAGCACTTTGGGAGGCCAAGGCAGGTGGATTGCCTCAGCTCAGGGGTTCGAGATCAGCCTGGGCAACACGATGAAACCCCGTCTCTACTAAAATACAAAAAAATTAGCCAGGCGTGGTGGCACGCACCTCTAGTCCCAGCTACTCAGGAGGCTGAGGCAGGAGAATTGTTTGAACCTGGGAGGCAGAGGTTGCAGTGAGCTGAGATCGTGCCATTGCACTCCAGCCAGGGTGACAGAGCGAGACTCCGTCTCAAAATAAATAAATAAATAAATAAATACACACTGAATATTATATCATGAACATTTTCCATTTTTTGCACTTTTAGTGAAAATTCAAAATTTAGTTACTATCAAGTAGTTTATATGAATATATTTGTATTAGTGTTCTATTGATGTGTAACAAATTACTACAAATTTAGCACCTTAAAACAATACTCACTTATTAGCCCACAGTTCTGTAGGTCAGAAGTCTTGCATGATATGACTGAGTTCCCTGCTCAGGGTCTCACAAGGGCAAAATCAAAGTGTCAGCTGGGCTGAGTTCTCTGGAGGCTCTGAGAAGAATTGCTTTCAAGCTCATTCGTGGTAGCAGAATTAAGTTCCTTAAGTGTGTAGAACTGAGGTCCTGGTTTCCTTGCTGGCTTCCTATTCTTAGCAGCTGAAGCCACCTGCCTTCTCTGCCATGTGGCCCCTCTATCTTCAAGCCAGCACTGGTGCATTGAATTTTTATTGTGTTTTGAATCTTTGACTTCCTTTTCTGTGATCTGCTGGAGAGAACTGTTCACTTTAAAGGGCTTATATGGTTAGGGCAGGCACACAGAATAATCTCCCCCGGTTTAAGGTCAACTGTGTCAGACAACATAATCTAATTAGGAGAGTGCAATCCATCACATTGATAGTTTCCAGGATTATGCAGGATATGTACACTAGGGACAGGGAATCTTGGTAGCCATCTTATATTTCTGCCCACCACAATATTATATGTAATAGTCTTTGTATTTTCAGAATTTATTTCCACTTTCTTCTTATTATAAATAATGTTTTGGGTGAAATGACATTTTGTAATTTGCATTTTCTAATGAAGTTCAATATTAATTTTCATATGTTTTTTTGACCATGTGTATTTCTTCTTATGTGAATTATTCCTTGCTGTTCTTTTTTACAGTATTTTTTCTAATTGATATATAATGCTTTTTCAATAGTAAGGTTACTAAGCCTTTGCTGATTTAAAAAAAAAATTGTTTATAGAAAGGAGTCTCACTATGTTGCCCAGACTAGTCAATAAGCAATCCTCCCACTTTGGCCTTCCAGAGCACTGGAATTACAGGTGTAAGTCATTGTGCCTGGCCCCAGCTGCTAATTTTATCACAAATATTTTACCTTTGCTTACTTTTTGATGCACAAATATTTTAAACATATATATACACAATTCTACCTGTATCTTTCTTTTTCTTTCTGCCTTTGGAGTCATTTAGAAAGTCCTTTTGTACCCCAAACTTTTAGAAGTATTGAGTTACATTTCTGTGTTACTTTTAGAGACTTATATTATTTGTGTTTAAACTTTTATGTACATGAAATTTATTTTCTATGTAGTATTAGGTACATAGTTAAATTCCTCCCCCAAATTGTTAACCAGTGATTCTAATGAAGTAACGTATCCTTTGCTTTCTGATTTCAAATGCCATTTTTGTACTTGACCCATTTGAGTTGCCTTTTATTCTGTTCAATTTTTCTATTTTGCAGACTGGTATAAGACCCATGTTCTTACAATGATTATAACTTTGAAATAAATTTAAATGTTTTGCAATACCAATTCCTCCCTGTGATCTTTAGTTTTCAGTATTTCACTGGCTATTTTACCCTTCTGCTTTCAGGAAGTTTAGAATGAATTTAAATTGTTAGTGGAATTTTATTTGAAGTGCATTGATTTTTATAGAATTTATTTTGAAGAGGTTATATTTTTGCCATATATAGTCTTCCCATTCCAGAAATATGGTTTCTATGCTTATTAAAAATTGTCTTTTCTATTTCCCAGTGAAGTTTTATTTTTCTATTTTAATACAATTTTAAATTTACAGAAAACTTGCTGAAATATTAAAAATAGTTTTTCCCCTGAACTATGAGGATAAGTTGCCAATATGACGCCCTTTTACCATTGAATATTTTGTGTAATTCTGACAAATAAGAACCTTCCATGCCTGGTGCGGTGGCTCATGCTTGTAATCCCAGCATTTTGGGAGGCGGAGGCGGGCGAATCACCTGAAGTCAGGAGTTTGATACTAGCCTGGCCAACGTGGTGAAACCCCATCTCTACTGAAAATACAAAAATTAGTCGGGCGTGGTGGCAGTCACCTGTAATCTCAGCTACTCAGGAGGCTGAAGCAGGAGAATTGCTTGAACCCAGGAGATGGAGGCTGCAGTGAGCCGAGAGATCACTCCACTGTACTCCAGCCTGGGAGATAGAGTGAGACTCTGTCTCAAAAAACAAAAAACAAAACAAAACAAACTTCCATTCAACTATCAAAATCAAAATCAGAAAATTAACATTGATATATTACTGCCATCTAATCTGCAGATCTCATTCAAGTTTCACCAATTTGCCTAACAATGGCTTTTATAGAAAAAGGATCCAAGTCATGATCTTATATTGCATTCAGTTGTCATGTGTCTTTAGTCTCCTTCAGTCTCAACTTATTTCTTAGTCTTTCCATGACTTTCATAATCACAACAATTGTGAAGATGATAGGCTGATTATATGGTAAAATGTCCCTCCTTTGGGACTGTGTAATAAGTCCTCATGATTAGATTTGGAGAAGTGATGCTGTGCTTTTTTGGGGTATGGTAAGGTTAAGAATCATTATACAATAGCTACAAATTGTTGAACGCATACTATATAAAATACACTTCACTAGGCACTTCACATATTTTAGCTCTTATAATCCACACAAGCACACTAAAAAGTGAGTATTATTGTTCTTATTTTATAGATGAGGAATCTGAAGCTAAGAGAAGTTAAGTGATTTGTCTAATGTCACTTAGTAAGCTGCAGAACTGAGCCCAGGTCTCAGGCCTGTGTCCCTCCCAGCCTGTGCCTTGTGCCCTGCACCGTGCTGCCAAGCTGACTCCTACCTTGGACCTGCCTGGGGAATGTCAACATGGGCATCACACAAGAACACAGGAAATCCCACTTTCATAAATATTCTCCAGACTCAACACTTACTAGTTGTATGGCTTGGACAACTAAGTTAATTTTCCTTGGCTTCATTCATTCATCGACTTAATGATTACTTTTTGAGCACTTAGACACAGGCAGTGTTCTAGGCCCTGGAATTACAGCAACGTAAGACAAAGTCCTTGTGGAATCTGTCTTCTAGGATAGCTCTAGTTTCACTATTTGTAAAATGGGGTAATTAAAATATATGCATAATTGAATTGTGAAGAATAAATAAAATCATTCATGTAATGAGCTTAGCCCAGTGAAGATACATCATAATTTAATGTGTCAGCTATTATGTAAAGATCATGAACAGTGAGAAGCTGGTCCAACTCTTGACTCAATGACAGTGCTCTGAGATAAGGAGGGAGATATAGGACGGGGGAGGCCTGCAGCCTAGGAAGTACACTTTTTCCAGATCTGGGATCAAAGCACAAAGCTGGAAGATAATGATCTCAATGAGGACATTGGCAAGGCCTCCCAAAAAGCAGAGCCTAGAGGACACACATCAACACCAATTACTTGTTCCGCATGTGCTTCTCTGCTCTGATTGCCCAGAGCTGTGGCCAAGGATTCCACATTGCATAGCAAAAAACAAACAAACAAAAAACAAACGGTGAGGACTAAAGGCAATGTAACACAAGTCGGAGTGTGTGGAGAGCATTGCTGTTTTTAAATTTTGGTTTTCTTAAATGGCTCACTGTCTTAGATGCCTATCTTAAATTCCCACACCTTAACATGTGGTATTAACTCCAACAGAAAACATGCAACCAGCCAAAAGCCAACATAGTTTAAGAAATTTAATATTTTATATGCATCACATTTTAGAAAACTGTTTTTTTTTTTTTATTTTTGTGGAGGAATGGGGTAACCACCACTGGACATTTTACTTTGCCTCAGGGATACAGTTCTGAAACTTGGAGTTTATACCATAACTTGGCTAATCTGCTCAGATTCAGCATCTGTAACTCCTTTAAGTGGCATTTAGTATTATGACAGGAAATCTTTACTGTTTTTCTATTATGAAGAAACATTAGTAGACTGTACTGTAATATGTGTTCAAATTGGGTTACCGTCTCTGATGAACTACAAAAGAAATGGAAACAGATAGTGAGTGGAACAGGGATGCTGGTGCAATCAATCCCCAATCTCACAGCATGCACCTTGAGGCCCACAGACTGAGGGTCACATCTTCCTAGAGTTTCCTGAGATGGAGAAAATGATTTCTTTATCTCAGTTGGTGCAATGCTTACATGGGACAATGTGTGCAATTAACCTGGCACACAGTAGTTACTCAGCAAAAATAATTTCCTTTGTTATCTCCTGTTTTATGAATTCAGCTTTCTTCAGAATTTTAAAAAAGCAGTTATAAATTAAACCACGTTGGTTTCTTATTCATAGCTGGAGGGCCTGGCACATAGAAGGTGTGATCATGGGAGTCTGTGGGATGAATTATTTGTGGTGCTTGATGGAAAAGTGTTTCCTGGCCAACTCCCTTATTGGCAGCAGCAGGGGGTAGGTTTGGTGGTTCTGTGATGTCTCCCAACTCTGGAGCTGTGCACACAGACAGGCTAGACTCTTCCTGGCTAAGGCTCATGGGAGAGTTATTCTTGTTTCAGTTTGGGCAAAAATTCTATGCACATGCTCTGCGTTTAAATTCACTTTTCAGATACTTGGCTTCATTCTATGTGCCTGAAACTTTACCAGAATTTAGGAATTCAGGGAAGAATTAGACACCTTTAGGTAGTCAATAATTAGGTACCAGGGAAACTTATGTGCACAGATACACCCATGCATACATCAACATATGCATGTGTGTGTATGTGTGTGTGAGCACATATATTATATATATATATATATATTTATATATATATATATGGAGGTGGTATCCTAAGGTAAGGGGAAACAATGTGGGAGACTCAAAGTTGTGAGTGTGAGAGTGTGGGGACCATGGCAAAATTGGGATCCATGGTCCCACAAGAACACAGGTTCATAAAAAGTCAAAGAAATGATGCTTAAGTCTGGGGTTGTCCAAGATCAAGGTTGCCTTCTGGACCAGAAGAATCAAGGTTGCCTTCCAGTCTCACAGGAACACAGGTTCATGGAAAGTCAAAGGAATGTTGCTTAAGTTTGGGGCTGTCCAAGAATCAAGGCTGTCTTCTGTAGGTGGGAGGAGGACCAAGAGAGATGCCTGCTCCGAGTTGTGGGAGATAAGGAAGGGGTGGGAGAAGGCTGAGTGTCATTGGGCAGGGAAGGGATCTGGAGAAGGAAAAGCCTGAGTCTGGAAACATGGTGAGTTGTGAAGAGTAGGCCTGGCTGCAACCTTGTCCAAGCAGGGAGATCAAAGAGCCTCTGCTAGGTTTAAGAAAATGAGACACACATCCTTGGGGAGCCAGGTGCTTCTGTGGCCAAGGACTCTGCAGCTTGTCTGTCTGGCTCTTAGATACATAGCTGAGAACAGACATGCGGGACTGATTAGAAAACTGCAATACTTGGGAAAAAAAATGTAGACATCAGAGACATGAAAATGGAAACATTCAAATGTTTGTGAATGGAATGTGCCTATCGTTGTGGTTTATGTGCCCTGGAGACCTTGTGAACAACCCATCCGTACGCCTGGGGAGAACTTGTCTCCAGAGGCCCCTTCCCTCTCACTTGCACAGTCATAGGCTTTCCTTGGATGCACCTGATGCTTATCATATTTTCTCCTCTGAGACAGAAACTTTTTCTACTGGTTTTTATCCAGTAGTGGGCTAGAGGCCCCCTAAACTGAGGGCTCCATCAGACACTCAAGAGGAAATCTTACATAGTTTGTAAGACATACATACATGTCTTTGCGCTTTCAGCACGATCATATCAAAAGTCTCTTTTGGCTCTTGATATTGATTAAACACATTTTCTAGTGCATTTAGTAATTATCTGAAGCCCCTTCATATGGAGTTTACCATTTGTGTGTGTGGGCGTGTGTGTGTGTGTGTGTGTGTGTGTGTGTGTGTGCGTGTCTCTACTCTGCCCACCTCCGACTGATGGGACGTACATAACATTGTAGAAGGAGATCTGGGGTTAGTGTTGGAGAACCTGGGTTTGAACTTCTTTTCTGCCACTGTATGCAGGTACAGATATATAGCAAAAGGATAAAGGACTTACTCTAAAGACTTATTAGTTGTTTATGTTTGGCAAATTGCTTAATCTCTCTAAACAATAGATTCTTCATTCATAATATATAATTTGTAAATATTCATTAATAAATACATAATTTGTATTCATAAATATATAAAGAAATAATAATACCTGTCTTGGAGAATTCCTGAGAGGGTGAAACATAGGAACAAATACATTAGTACAATGTTTGGCACATATTAAATATTCAGTAAATCTCACCTGTTATTATTATTGCTGTTTTTTGACCCAAGCTAATGTAATATGGATACATTCTGGGTATAATTAGAGCATACGTTAAATATTTTTGGGGTGGGGGGTTCACAAAAACGCACACATTGCTGTCCATAGTGCTGAACTATCATTGCATAGGGGTTGGCTGTCCCTCCTAATCCTAGGCCACTGCTGATGGCTGTACAGTCTCTCCCAGGAATTCTGAGCCAGGGATGTTGAATGAAGCAACCAGAATGGTAGAGAAGTAAACTAACAGTGGCTTTGCATAAGTCACTGAGAAATTTCTAGGGGAGAGAAAAAGGGGCTTTTTTGTATCTTTTACATGTTTATATTACCCAAGAATAAATCCAAACTCACATGGCTTAAATGGCCATGAAGGTAAGACGTGTTTTATGTGATGGAGGGTTGAAGTGTTAGTGTGAAGGGTGAGTTCAAATAGTAAGCAGAACCCTAAAGGAGTAGAGATTGTTGAAATGAAGTGTCATAATCAGTTGGGTTAAAACAGTACTTTAATATATATTTTGAAATTTTGGCTCAATGAAATATTTGTAATTGTCAAACTGTCACAGATCAAATAAAACCATTACCATG
Organism: Gorilla gorilla gorilla; assembly: GCF_029281585.2. NCBI lineage: Eukaryota > Metazoa > Chordata > Mammalia > Primates > Hominidae > Gorilla > Gorilla gorilla. The sequence goes on from NC_073236.2 coordinate 120,581,769, forward strand.
TATATGGCCAATTTCATGTAACATTGAAAATTCAAACGTATTTCTGAGTGTAATAAGTTTTTTTTGGAGAGTCTGATAGCTTTAATGAGCAGGTATCTTTCCCACATTCCTTTCCTTGGGTACTCTGGTGATGACTCTGGGTATATGGTTTCCTCTGGGCCTCATTTTCCCATTCCCCTCTTCTTATAACATATTTCCTAACGTCCTTCCATTAGTCAATCCATCCATCCACCAATTAACCAATTATTAAGCACACAATTATAGAGCATCTATTGAATGTTGTATACACTGGTGCTCTGTTATGTGTTTTGCCTCAAGAGAGTAGCTTGTCCAATCTACCTTCTATCATGACAAACTCTCTCCTTTGTCCCAGTCCCTCCAGAATCTGCTGGTTCTACATTCATTCCCTCATTCAGCAACATTTACTGAGCACTTGTTATAGGTCAGATATTGTTCTAAGCAATAAATATGGCCATAAATACTGTTATCTAGTGTCTGGATTGTTGAAATAGACATATGATCAGCTCCCTGTTTCTACCATCGGCCCCCTATAGTTTATTATCAGTAAAGTCAGAGGTCTTTTTAAACCTAAGGCATAACATGTTATTCCTCTGCTCCTAGTTCTCCCAATAGCTTTCCATCTCGCTTAGTCAGGAGTAGTGGAGGAGATGATGAGAAGTTATATTTTCTATGCCTATTTTAGTGACAGAAACCATAGAAGTTGTGATAGATTAGATATAGGTTATAAGAGAAAAGAGGAGCAAATGCTGTCTCCAAGGATCTTGTTTTTAACAACTGGAAAGAGATTTGCCCATTAGTGAGTTGGAGGAGACTAAGACAAGCATATTTGGAGATAAAAATTTCAAATCTGATTTTGGATATGATAAACTTGAGGTACCTATTTAGTATTTAGAGATACTGAGAAAGCAGTTCGATATGTAAGTCAAGTTTTGGTTGAAGACACACATTTTGGAGCCATTAGTAGATAAAATGCATTTAAAGCCATGAGTCTGTATGAGATTGCCCAGATAGATAGACTAGATAGATAGATGATAGATAGATAGATGATAGATACATAGATAGATAGATAAATGATAGATGATAGATGATACAGATGGCTAGCTAGATAAGGAAGGAGGAATTAGAGGTGAAATTCACTTCTAGGAATCACAGAAGGTCTTGATAAAAGCTGTTTTAGTACAATAGTGGAGTCAAAAGCCTGACTAAATTGTGTTCAAAAGGGATTAAGAAGAGTGTAAATGAGACAGCAAGCAATGACAGCTCTTTTGAGGTAGCTTGAAATCTGTGAAGGAACCTCATAATTTGCAATGGGCTAGACATGAGTAAACCATGAACATTTTTGTTATGGCTGTGTTGTTCTAACATGGAAGTGTTTTCCAAATACTGCATTAGCCTCAAAAGAGCTGGGCATCAATGTGAGTGTCTCTCAAAACTAGCTAGGAAGGTGTTAAGTCATCAAAAGGCTGCACCATTTCCAAGCTTCTATAGAAGGAGCTCAGGGCTCGCCATATGGGGCTTCTTAAAACAGCACTAGCAACAGCAACAGCCATAATAGCAACAACAGTAAGTTAGAACTCTCATTCTGTGCTAAGCATTACACTAAGTATATATTTCATGATTTTCTCATTTAAAGTGCAAAACCCAATGAGGTCAATGTCATGTTATTTGCATCTTATAGACTTAGTACCTTATAGGCAGAGCTGTAGTCCTTCAGAATATTTGGTGAGACCTTGATTTTCATTATGTTTTTCATACAGGCATTGTTTCAAGACCCTGCTGAAAAGCAAGAGTGTAAAACGACTTTTAAGAAGTGATGTAGGGAATACTAAGTTTTCCCCAAGTGTTACCATGTGGATTGAGACCTCACTCTTCCTTCCTACTTCATTTCTCACTCATATGTCTTGGGAATGCAGATGCCATTTTTAATGGAGGCTGCTACGTCATTAATAAATAAAGCATAGCATCTGCAAGGGCCTTGTGTGGTTGTGAGAAAAGCCTGATTGTCTTTGTAGTCCATCTCCTCTTTGACTCCCTACTGTGATGTCTGTGGCTCTTTTGCCCCTTGTAGAGGGAAGGTCTTGCTTCATTCGGAAGGAAGCAAAGTGCAAAGTGAGGTCACTCTTTGGTTTCTGCTAACTCTTAAGACCTTAACTTTCAGAAACGTTTCAGAAATGTTTCCTAAACATTTACAAGAAACAAGAGGTATTTTGATAGGCTTATAAACTTTATTCAGTTTTAACAAATACTGAAGTAACTGATTTACTATACCAGTAGGAATTACATATTGTGCTATAAAGTCAAAGGCCAAAATAGTTCAGATAGCTACAGCTTTAATTAAGACTTCAGTGCATGCTAGAGTGTGGGGAAAGTAACACTGCACAATCTATGGTCTATTCTTTTAAAAACAGTTTAGCTACTCAAGTTCTATTTTGTTCTCAAAGAGACCTTTATGGAAAACTTAAGAATATTGGATTCCTTAGTGACAGTTGTAGGTTTTCATTAGTAGCAGATGGGTCCATTGAAAGGGCTGGATGAAGAAATATGAATTGAAGTTAGGAGTCTGTTAGAAACCTGTCAATGTGACAATGTTTTGTACAGTAGCTTTAATACTTGGGTAGAATTAAGTACTCATTTCATCTTCCTGATTACCATTTTATCCCCTGTTTACTTGCACACACATAAACTCATACATTATTTCATATTTTATTCCTCCAGTATAATTTTTTCTTTATCAGCATGCTTTGGGTTGTTTGTTTTTTCCTGCCTTTAATTAATTATTATTATTATTCTGAATGAAACCACATCTATAGGTATTGCATGTTTTTAAACACTCCTTCAAATGACTGTCTTAGACTTCAGATCCTCTATTCATCCAGTAGAAACAAGCCCAGAAAATAAGATGTTTAGGGAGGGTTTCTGTACTTATTTTCACTCTGAAAAGTTTTTGGAGACCAAAACAATTGAAAGTGTCAAGGAAATAAAGAAACTCTCTGTGTGATTCTGGTTTCCCATTGTATAATCCTTAAGGGATTTTTCAGGAGTTGTTAGATGCTTATTACGAAAATTATATAATAAATACTCTTGTCACCATTAATTTCTCCTTCTCCTTTTTTCCTCTTCCTTCTTTACCCCCCTTCTTTCCCCCTCTTCCTTGTCTCCTTCTCCATTTTAATATTATTAATTTTTAAATTTTAGAGACATTTACCCTGTCCTTTCAGATTTATTTAGCAGACTTTTGACTTTAAAGGGTCTGGGGTAAAAACCTCCCTAGAGTTGCAAATGTCTTTGCTCTTTCAGTACGACCACATCAACAGTCTCTTTTGGCTCTTGATATTGATTAAACACACTTTCTAGTGCATTTAATAATTATCTGAAGCCCCTTTATATGGAGTTTACCATTGTGTGTGTGTGTGTGTGTGTGTGTGTGTGTGTGTGTGTGTGTATGTGTCTACTCTGCCTAGTTCCTATTGATGGGACGTACGTAACATTGTAGAAGGAGATCTGGGGATAGTGTTGGAGAACCTGGGCTTGAATTTCTTCTCTGCCACTTATTTGATGCCTGACCTTGGGCAAGTCATTTAACCTTTCTAAGCATCTGTTTATCTATATAATGAGGATAATATCTAGCTCATATATTTGTGTTGATTAAATGGGATAGTTTCAATAGAAGGAAAACTCATAAATTGTAAAGTTCTAGTTAGTGTTAATATATAGGTTGCAATAATAATAGCAATAACAATTTAATTGGAAAAAAAATCCTCTTGTTGAAGACTAGAGTTTTTCATGTGACACAGGCTATTTTAAGTGATATGGTAGAGTTAGACCATGATTTACTTAACCATTTTCTAAACTGGGGCAATTAAATTGTTTTAGATTACCCAGGTCTATAAATAGCATGCCAATTGGCATGCTTATGCATAAATTTTTAATCTCAATTTTTGAGTGTCTCTTTGGAGCTTGGCTTCAGAAGGCCAGTCACTTTCTCCCATGGCTGCCATTGCTCTAGGCTCCTATCTTGTCAGTGCAGCTCTGCCCTTTGGAGAGCTCCTTTTCCCCTTGAGCCCTCCCTGGACTGCAGAAGGGCCTCCAGAAAGGCCTGGGTGTGAGTAGGGTTGCCAGAGAAGGCATGAGCTTTGTGGTTGTTTGGTGGATGGTGAAGCTGTACTAATAATGCCCCGTTGTTCTGGAGGACCTTTGTGTAGGACGGGATGGGCAAAGCAGAGAACAAGAGAGAGGTGCTGCTTCCAGGCTTCGGATGCATGTTCATAGAGTCCCCATCAGGATCCAGGGGTCTCCCCAGCTAGGCTTCATAGGATTACAATTGAACTCTCAACTCAATTTCTTCCAGAGAGAGCAATCCTGTCTGCACCGTCTCTCAACCCCCAGTGTTGTCTCCAAAGTGAGGAGAGGGGGCAGCAACCCTCCAGGCTGTTAGCAGCTCTGTCTTTGAGTGAGTGGCCTGTGAAATGTTAGAGAAGACCCGAAACCCTCCTCCCTGGGTGGATATCACCTTCTTCCTTTGGATTTTATAAAGAACCTGATCCTCTTTGCCTGAATGGAGCCAAATAAACGGGAGTCTCAGAGGAGGTTGATGGCTCAGTCATAGAAGTCCCGCAGCGACGTCTGGTTTTGATGTATTGCTGAAGGATACGATCACGCTCAGAGAACGAGATCACTTTTGCCAGTTTGAGAGAAAGGTCATGTTTTTAATATAACTTAATTTCCTACACCAAAGAGAATTTTCAATAGGATATTCGACTTTTGCACCTTTAATGAGACCAGATGCTCTGGGGCCTGCAGCAATGAAGAGAAAACAGATTTTCTAGTTTACACTTCTACTTTGTGTATTTTCTAAATTGGGCATGTGTAGTTCCTTTAAGAATATGATTTCTCATTTGGGGTCTCTCTCTCTCTCTCTCTCCCTTCCTTCCTTCCCTTCTTCCTTCTTTCCTTTATGCCTTCTGATTTTTCTCCTTCTTCTAAGTATTATCTGATTGAGCACTCATCACAGGCTAAGCAATGTGCTTAGAACTTTACAAATATATATTTAATTTCCATTTTACAGATGTAGACACTGAGATTCAGGGAGGTTTTTAAAAAGACATTTAGCATATATTGTGTAGTAATTCATAGTAAATTACAGTCTTGGACTCTGACACCAAGTCATCTGGGTTTAAGTCCAGATTTGGCCATTTACTTGTTAAGTAACCTGGGAAAATCACTTACCTTTTGATTACTGGTCTTTGTTGGTTGTCTTAAAGTTGCAGGTTTAGTTTTATTTTTAATGATGACAATTTTACATACAATAGGGCATATGTGTAGTTTATAGAGTAATAAAACAAATGCCTGGGCATCTGCTGTGGTGGATGTTTGTGTCCCCACAAAATTTATATATTGAAATCCTAACTTCTATGGTGATGGTATTAGAAGGTAGGGCTTTTGGGAGGTGATTAGGTCATGAGGGTTGAACCCTCATAGATGGGATTAGTGCCGTTATAAAAGAGAGCCTGGAGAGTTAGCTAGTTCCTTCCACAATGTGAGGACACAGTGAGAAGTCAGCAGACTGCAACCAGGAAGAAGGCCCTCATCAGAACCCGACCATGCTGTCACCCCGATCTTGGTCTTCCTAGCCTCCAGAACTGTGAGAAATACATTTCTACTGTTTATAAGCTGCTTAATCTATGGGATTTTGTCATAGCAGCCTGAATAGACTAAGACAGGACACATCTGCATAAGTTTCCCTAGGGTTTAGACCTAGGAATGGGATGGTCAGAGCTATGTATGTTCAACTTATGCCCACTATTTTCTAAATTTGTTGTAACCCATTTAGTTTCTGATTGAAGACTAGAGAGTTTTAATTTCTTTATTTCTTCAACACGTTGTGTTGCCAGACTTTAAATGTTTTTGCCAATGTGGTGCGTGTAAATATATCTTATTGTTTTAACTAACAACTAATTTACAGTGAAATTGAAGAACTTTACATATATTTATAATGTTTATGTTTTCTCTTAGGTAAAGTCCCTTTTATTTTGTTATAATTTTTTTTTGCCCACTTCTTTTAGAGTCTCATTTTTCCCATTTTTTTAAATTGGGGAACTGTTCTGGAAGCTCTCTAGTAATTTTAGAGCTCCATGCTCTGTGATTCAAAACCAGATACTTCAATGCAGCCAACTCTATGCTTTTATAAATTGTATTCTTCTTTTGAAACATGCTGGTCTATCATAGGGATTGAAGTAGGGATTGAAGCCAGCTCAAGGCTCTGGCTGTTAGGCCAATGTACAAGGACAGTGTAGAAAAGGTCTTAGAATAGCCTAAGAGAGTTTTCTTTTCTTTTCTTTTAAACGTGCACTTTATTTTGCTCGTAGGCACAGGGGGCTCATTTCCTTTTTTTTTTTTTTTTTTTTCAAGAAGAGTGTTCTGACCCTAGTTCGTTATTTAAAAATTCACATTGACAATTAAAAATAAGATCTCTTGTTTCCTCTTCTATATTCCCTCAAATATATATAAGCTGGGCACATATTTATGATTGGGCAGAATCCAGATATTTTAGTTAAAGATATGTGGGGGTATCCCTCTTCTCCCTTTATCTACTATTCCTCCCTGATATTAGAATTAAGAAAAAATGCAAAGTTTAGGAGATAAATCTTTCCTGTTTCTGCAAGTCAAATACATGATCACAACTTATTTTTAGGATAATTTATTAGGTATCTTTTCACTTCTCCATTTCTAACTCAAAATTCCCTTTAGGTTTCAAAAGCAATAACAAATTAAAATCAAACAAAAATTCTCCTAACTGAGGCTCCAGTCAACCAACAAAAAAACAAATTTAACCTCCACAAAAGAACCCTGGCAAGCGTGATCAAATCCAATATTACCTTTTGACTTAGATTAGGACTTAACATAGGAGTAACTAAAATTACTTGCACAACTGCCAGTGCTTGCTCCTACTTTAGCACCTTATCTTTTACTAGATCAGAAATCTCTGAACCAAAGAGGAAAAATGTGGTACAATGGGAAATCAGAAGGTTCAAGGTCTGGCCACTTATTAAGCCTGCAGTAATGCTCTGATGTCATCCAAGGCTCAACTTACTATAACATTGCCAAGTGGCTGTGATGAGAACTTTTACATCACTGGCAATGAATAATGCCTGAATGGTAGGTGATTGTGGTTATCAAAATCTCTTGAAAGCACTTTGTCTTTATGGAGTTTCCATCCTACATCAGAGAGACCCATGGTATGGAGTGTCTTGCCCTCCATGGACCTCAGAACAAAGCTGGGGATCAGGTCAGAAAGTTGGACCCAATCTTCAGAAGACTGGGTTACCAAAACTGTCTCTGCCAAAGAAGGCATGAGAATACACTGAAAGTGACAATAACTGTGAGGGCACTTGGCTTCCAAAGGGAGGTTATGAGAGATGGTTAAAATGACTTTGGAACTGGTAGCCTCTATTATATTCCCACAGGGCTGACCAGGATGGAGCTGGGTTAGGCAGAGGGTATGTATGGATTCTTTGAAGCCAGTGAACCAGAATGTTTGAGGAGCACACACAGGTTTCTTTCTTTCTTTCTTTCTTTTTTTTTTTTTTTTGAGGCGGAGTCTCACTCTGTCACCTCGCCTGGAGTGCAGTGACACGATCTTGGCTCACTCAAGCTCCGCCTCCCGGGTTCGCGCCATTCTCCTGCCTCAGCCTCCTGAGTAGCTGGGACTACCGGCGCCCGCCACCACGTCCGGCTAACATTTTGTATTTTTAGTAGAGACGGGGTTTCACCGCGTTAGGTGGGATGGTCTCGATCTCCTGACCATGTGATCCATCCCGCCTTGGCTTCCCAAAGTGCTGGGATTACAGGTGTGAGCCACCGCGCCTGGCCCACACGGGTTTCTTTAACTTCACGATACAAAGTTTCTGGAAGTTCTGTTGAATTCTCTCAAAGCTGGAAATAGGTTTGGCCTCCCGGTGCCCTCCTCAAGCAGAGCGGCTGGCTCGTCTCTCTGCTACACATTTTGCCTCTAGGTAAAATATAATATCATTCTAACCAAGAGTTAAAACATCTAAAAGATGGAAAAAGTGAAAACCCTTGATTCATAGGATAGTAAGGTGGTAGTGATGGTTGTGGGGATGTTATGTAAACAATGACAGAGGCCTTGATTGGCCAGTGTTTATAACTATACACAGTCATTATCTAAAAGTATAAGCATAGTTTATTCTTAAATTGTTGGGCGGTCTTTGCATTACATCATACATTAACAAGGCCTAAATAACAAAATATCCTCATGTATATTCCATGATTTTTCAAGACTTTATTAATTCCTCCCTCTGCTGGCTCTTACTACTGCTCCTAGAATTATTAATCTACTCCCACCTCCAAATGCTTGTGACCCTCTCTTGTGCTACAATGGCTAGTTCATCCTCCTTGGTTTTTTCTCCTGGTTCCCCTGGAAAAATCAAGTCGGGTTGTTTTGGGTATCCTATTTGCTTAGGATTTTGTTGTTTATATTCTAGGTCAATGCTGCTGAAGCTTTAGTGAGCATCACCTGTAGAGCTTTTTTTTTTTTTTTTTTTTATTATACTTTAAGTTTTAGGGTACATGTGCACATTGTGCAGGTTAGTTACATATGTATACATGTGCCATGCTGGTGCGCTGCACCCACTAACTCGTCATCTAGCATTAGGTATATCTCCCAATGCTATCCCTCCCCCCTCCCCCCACCCCACAACAGTACCCAGAGTGTGATATTCCCCTTCCTGTGTCCATGTGATCTCATTGTTCAATTCCCACCTATGAGTGAGAATATGTGGTGTTTGGTCTTTTGTTCTTGCGATAGTTTACTGAGAATGATGGTTTCCAATTTCATCCATGTCCCTACAAAGGACATGAACTCATCATTTTTTATGGCTGCATAGTATTCCATGGTGTATATGTGCCACATTTTCTTAATCCAGTCTATCATTGTTGGACATTTGGGTTGGTTCCAAGTCTTTGCTATTGTGAATAATGCCGCAATAAACATACGTGTGCATGTGTCTTTATAGCAGCATGATTTATAGTCCTTTGGGTATATACCCAGTAATGGGATGGCTGGGTCAAATGGTATTTCTAGTTCTAGATCCCTGAGGAATCGCCACACTGACTTCCACAATGGTTGAACTAGTTTATAGTCCCACCAACAGTGTAAAAGTGTTCCTATTTCTCCACATCCTCTCCAGCACCTGTTGTTTCCTGACTTTTTAATGATTGCCATTCTAAGTGGTGTGAGATGATATCTCATAGTGGTTTTGATTTGCATTTCTCTGATGGCCAGTGATGGTGAGCATTTTTTCATGTGTTTTTTGGCTGCATAAATGTCTTCTTTTGAGAAGTGTCTGTTCATATCCTTCGCCCACTTTTTGATGGGGTTGTTTGTTTTTTTCTTGTAAATTTGTTTGAGTTCATTATAGATTCTGGATATTAGCCCTTTGTCAGATGAGTAGGTTGCGAAAATTTTCTCCCATGTTGTAGGTTGCCTGTTCACTCTGATGGTAGTTTCTTTTGCTGTGCAGAAGCTCTTTAGTTTAATTAGATCCCATTTGTCAATTTTGTCTCTTGTTGCCATTGCTTTTGGTGTTTTGGACATGAAGTCCTTGCCCACGCCTATGTCCTGAATGGTAATGCCTAGGTTTTCTTCTGGGGTTTTTATGGTTTTAGGTCTAACGTTTAAATCTTTAATCCATCTTGAATTGATTTTTGTATAAGGTGTAAGGAAGGGATCCAGTTTCAGCTTTCTACATATGGCTAACCAGTTTTCCCAGCACCATTTATTAAATAGGGAATCCTTTCCCCATTGCTTGTTTTTCTCAGGTTTGTCAAAGATCAGATAGTTGAATGTAAAGACCATTGAGACTAGGAAGAAACTGCATCAACTAATGAGCAAAATCACCAGCTAACATCATAATGACAGGATCAAATTCACACATAACAATATTGACTTTAAATGTAAATGGACTAAATTCTCCAATTAAAAGACACAGACTGGCAAATTGGATAAAGAGTCAAGACCCATCAGTGTGCTGTATTCAGGAAACCCATCTCACGTGCAGAGACACACATAGGCTCAAAATAAAAGGATGGAGGAAGATCTACCAAGCAAATGGAAAACAAAAAAAGGCAGGGGTTGCAATCCTAGTCTCTGATAAAACAGACTTTAAACCAACAAAGATCAAAAGAGACAAAGAAGGCCATTACATAATGGTAAAGGGATCAATTCAACAAGAGGAGCTAACTATCCTAAATATATATGCACCCAATACAGGAGCACCCAGATTCATAAAGCAAGTCCTGAGTGACCTACAAAGAGACTTAGACTCCCACACATCAATAATGGGAGACTTTAACACCCCACTGTCAACATTAGACAGATCAACGAGACAGAAAGTCAACAAGCATATCCAGGAATTGAACTCAGCTCTGCACCAAGCGGACCTAACAGACATCTACAGAACTCTCCACCCCAAATCAACAGAATATACATTTTTTTCAGCACCACACCACACCTATTCCAAGATTGACCACATAGTTGGAAGTAAAGCTCTCCTCAGCAAATGTAAAAGAACAGAAATTATAACAAACTATCTCTCAGACCACAGTGCAATCAAACTAGAACTCAGGATTAAAAATCTCACTCAAAGCCGCTCAACTACATGGAAACTGAACAACCTGCTCCTGAATGACTACTGGGTACATAACGAAATGAAGGCAGAAATAAAGATGTTCTTTGAAACCAACGAGAACAAAGACACAACATACCAGAATCTCTGGGATGCATTCAAAGCAGTGTGTAGAGGGAAATTTATAGCACTAAATGCCCACAAGAGAAAGCAGGAAAGATCCAAAATTGACACCTAACATCACAATTAAAAGAACTAGAAAAGCAAGAGCAAACACATTCAAAAGCTAGCAGAAGGCAAGAAATAACTAAAATCAGAGCAGAACTGAAGGAAATAGAGACACAAAAAACCCTTCAAAAAATTAATGAATCCAGGAGCTGGTTTTTTGAAAGGATCAACAAAATTGATAGACCGCTAGCAAGACTAATAAAGAAAAAAAGAGAGAAGAATCAAATAGACACAATAAAAAACGATAAAGGGGATATCATCACTGATCCCACAGAAATACAAACTACCATCAGAGAATACTACAAACACCTCTACGCAAATAAACTAGAAAATCTAGAAGAAATGGATACATTCCTCGACACATACACTCTCCCAAGACTAAACCAGGAAGATGTTGAATCTCTGAATAGACCAATAACAGACTCTGAAATTGTGGCAATAATCAATAGTTTACCAACCAAAAAGAGTCCAGGACCAGATGGATTCACAGCCGAATTCTACCAGAGGTACAAGGAGGAACTGGTACCATTGCTTCTGAAACTATTCCAATCAGTAGAAAAAGAGGGAATCCTCCCTAACTCATTTTATGAGGCCAGCATCATTCTGATACCAAAGCCGGGCAGAGACACAACCAAAAAAAAAAAAAAAAGAGCTTTTTAATATACAGATTCCTAGTATTAATCCCAACTAGTAGGTGAGGTGGGGGGTGTCAGAGAATTTACATTTCTAACAAGATACCAGGTGATGCTCATGTAGCTAGTTTGAGGCCTTAATTTGATGAGTGCTGTTCTAGATGGTACTTCTAAATGGATAGAGTTTATTTACATATTTAGTATAATACATGAAAACTTTTATTGTCTTGTGGTTTCAAAATAAAAAAATGTAGTATATAATACAAATCAATTTTAACCAGTGGTTACTTCTCTCTAAATTCTTGGCTTTTTGAGGACCAACGCTTACTCAGATTTTTATCCATGGTGAAGTCAGTTCACGTCATGCTCAGGAAGTATATGTTGATTGAACGAAAAAGGAAGGAAAAGATAACCAGCTGATGGAAGCCTGCAGCACTTGGGGCTCCAGGCTCACCCCTCACACCCTTGTGCCACATTTCATCCAAACCCTGGAAATTGTGATCTCTCTCACTTCCTGCTGCAATTCACTGGCAGCCTTGGGACCACCCTGCCTTAGGCTGAGAAGTGAGAAATTCTGAAAGCAATCGAACACTGTAAATTTTCACAGCAGTTCAACGGAAAGCTGTTGGGCACAGATGTTTCTGTAATTGTGATATGCTGGGAACATTCTCTGGCTCTAAGCACTGAGGGCCTGAGCCTCATTCTTCCACCTGGGTGCCTCAGTGGCCAAATCTCACTATAGTGAGGCTGTAATGGGAACCAGGTGGCAGCATGTGCCTGTTTTAAAAGAGCTGAGTGAGATTCATGTCCCAGTGTCAGTCCCTCCTTCCTTCCTGACCCAGCACATTCCTTGGGGAGCCAGTTTTCATGATGGCAGACCCCACTACTTACTTGAGCGTGGGGTGATTCTTAGCTCCTTGTCCAAGATGGGAATGGAATCTCATGTTTGCTGGTGGGAGGAGCCACAGAGGCCTTCCAGTTGCTCTTTGATAGGCTGTAAGAAAAGAACTCGGGAAAGGCTTGGGTGGTATGAAAGAATATGGGTATTCTAACTGACCTTTGTGTGATCAGGGTTACTATCATCATTTAAAAATCCACCAAAAGATCTTGAAACTTGTGACATACTCCTTTCAAGCTGAATTTTCTTTTTGGGTATGATATTCCTGCTTTTAGCAAGAGATAGCCCTCATTTGCTTCAGGGCTCTTCCTGCTTTGAAACTGGAGGGAGGCTGTGAATAGCACAGGGGAAACATCTGCCACTGTTTGAAATGCATACCACAAAACTGACAAAAGTTCAAGGAACTTGGAACAGTTTTCACAAATGTTTCCAGTTGGAGGACTTTAACCTGTGCCTACTGTAGCCAAAAGTGTAAAGAGGACAGAGGGTGAAGGATGCAGAACAGTAGAGCTGGCAAGAGGAAACAGTGTAGCGGCAGACATTTCTTGGGAGGATGCGTGCCATGGTCAGTGTTCCAGTCCTGGTGACTCAGACTGAGTGACCATCCTTGCACTACAACTGTCAGTGTTGCCACATAACAAATGCTCTTCTACTTGTTTTCACAAGATATTTGCTGAGCACAAGCTGATGAAAACCTGTTTTTATAAACCGTAGTATAACTTTTATGTCTCAATTTTATCTATGTACAACATCTATATAACTGTGAAACAAAGCAAATTTATACAATATTCACAAATCTACGAGATCCAAGAGGAGTATCTACTTCCAATTGTAGCTTCCATGCAGAACATGTTCTACATTAAAACATACATAGTTAGATCTTTCTTCTTGGTTCCCATTATTCACCATGTAGTTATTTTTAAAAAAGTTACTCAGCCTGTTGAATCTATAATCTCCAAATAGAAAAAATTCCAAAAAGAAATATTTTTCTTTTATAATTTATAATTTTTCTTTTAAAATATTTTCTTTGGAGTGTTTTTATTTTATCAGTTGGCTCAGTGAGGGAACTGATAAAAGAAAACTAAAAGAAGCTTCCATAGGGGAAAAAACCCCAGATAAACTATTAGAAGTAATGAGAAAATTCAGTAAATTTGCCAGATCCCAGATCAACTTAAATATATTTAACATTATTTTCACCAGCTATAATAAACTATCAACTAAAAAACTTAAACAACAAAGACAATAACTTTTTTTGACAATAACTTTCATAATATCAATAAAAACTATAAAGTATTTAGGAGTTACCTTAATAAGGCATACATAGATTTATATAAAAATGTTAAATTCTACTTGAGTATGTACAAGATGATTTATTTAAATGGATATACATTCCCAGTTTTTGTATGGAATGACTTAATATTATCAAGCTGTCTCCCCAAATTAACTTATAAACTCAATATAATTCCATTTAAATTCTAGTGGGGTATTTTGAAGAACTTGATACAAACATTCTAAAACTTACATAGAAGAATTAAGGTCCTTGAATAGCTAGGTCAATCTTAAAAAATAGAGAAAAGAGATTTTTTTGGCCTGATACTAAGATATATTACAACGTGTGATATTTATATAAAGAGACTAATAATCCAGTAGAACAGAATAGAGAACCCGGACACATATATCTACATCTGTATTTCTATGTCTAAATATCTATATTCATATCTATGTATATTTGTACCCACATCTGGGAAACTAATATTAAAGAAAACTGGCACAACAAGTCAATGGGATAGGAGAGATAAGTAGCTTAGTAGTTAGATTTGGAAAAACTGCCTCATAATATAAATTTTTTTGACAACATACAAAGGTAAACTTTAGGTAGATTAAAGTCTTAGATATTGAAGGAAATGCTATAATGTTAATGAAAGAAAATATAGGAGAATATTTTTGATGCCTGGAAAGAAAAATCACTTCTTCAATAAAACCTTTAAAATACAATGTATGAAATAAAAAAGAATTGATAAATTTGATTACATCAAATTTAAGAAAATCATAAATAAAGCTAATAACAGTGTAAAAATTGGGATAATATTCTTGTAATGTTATTACAAGATATTACTATCTAGGACATAAAAACAATTCTTGTAAATTAATATGTGAAAGAGAGGAACCCCAGTAGAATAATGAGCCAAGGATATGTACAACCAATTTACTCAAGAAAAGATCCAAAAGGTCAGCAAATAGTCACCAAAACAGCATGGTACTGATAATAGAAGTAGATAAATAGACTAATGGAACAGAATAGAGGGCCCAGAAGTAAAGCCAAATACTTAACAACTGATTGATATTCCACAAAGCATACAAAAACATAAATTGGGAAAAGGACACCTCAGTCAATAAATGGTCCTGGGAAAACCAGATAGCCACATGTAGAAGAATGAAACTGGATCCCTATCTCTCAATATATACAGAAATCAACTCAGAATTGATTAAAGACTTAAATCTAAGACCTGAAACCATAAAAATTCTAGGAGAAAACCTAGAAGAAACTATTCTGAACATTGGTTTAGGCAAAGAATTTATGACTAAGATCCCAAAAGCAAAGGCAACAAAAATGAAGATAAATTGGATCTAGTTAAACTAAAAAGCTTCTGCACAGCATGGCCGGCTCGGGCCTGTAATCCCAGCATTTTCAGAGGCTGACGCGGGTGAATCACTTGAAGCCAGGGATTCGAGACCAGCCTGGGCAACATGGTGAACCCCAATCTTTACTAAAATTACAAAAATTAGCCCAGTGTGGTGGTAGGCACCTGTAATCCCAGCTACTCAGGGGGCTGAGGCAGGAGAATCACTTGAACCCGGGAAGTGAACTTTGCAGTGAGCCAAGATCGCACCCACTGTACTCCAGCCTGGGCGACAGAGCAAGACTCAGTCTCCAAAAAAAAAAGTAGGCAAATAATGTGAATAGGTATTTCTCAAAAGAAAACATACATATGGCTAATAAACATATAAAAATGTTCAACATCACTAATCATCAGGGAAATGTAAATTAAAACCATAGGGAAATACCAGTTTACCCAAACCAGAATGGCCATTATTAAAAAGTCAAAAAACAATAGATATTGGTGTGGATATGGTGAAAAGGGGATGCTTACACACTGCTGATGGGAACGTAAATTAGTACAATCTCAAAGAACTAAAAGTAGATCTACCGTTCAATTCAGCAATCCCACTACTGAGCATCTATTCAAAGGAAGAGAAGTCATGATATCAAAAAGACATGAGCATGCATATGTTTATCATAGCATAATTCACAATTGCAAAGATATGGAACCAACCTAAGTGCTCATCAACCGGTGAGCCAATAAAGAAAATGTTTTATATATATATGGTGGGATACTACTTGGCCATACAAAAGAACAAAATAATGTGTTTTGCAGCTACTTGATGGAACTAGAGGCCATTATTCCATGTGAAGTAAGTCAGGAATAAAAAACCAACTACTGTATGTTCTCATTTACAAGTGGGAGATAAACGATGGGTACACAAAAGGCACACAGGGTGATATAATGGACATTGGAGAGTCAGAGGGAGGAGGGTGAGAGGGGCATGAGGGTTAAAAAAACTACATGCTGGATGCAATGTACACTACTTGGGTGATAAGTGCACTAAAATTTCAGACTTTACCACTATACAATTCACCCACATAACCAAAAACTACTTGTACCCTGAAAGCTATTGAAATAAAAAATTTAAACATTTTATAATTTATACAAAGTTGAAAGGAAAAAATAATGAAAATGACAATAATTAAAAACTCAAAATTTACTATCTGATATGCTAAAAAATAAAAAAGGCCAGCAAGTAAATGAAGAGATGCAATTTAACTGCAAGCTAAACAATAATAATGAAATATATTATTCTAGCTAAAATTATAAGATTTGATAATGCCAAGTGCTGAGGGGAGGTGCAGGCATATAAAATAACCCTCATGCTTTGCTGGGTAAGGGTACCCTGATGCAGACATTCTGAAGAGCCATCTGGCAGTACTTGGTCAAATTAAGTATATACATACTCTATGATCCAGCATAAAAATGCTCACAGTTCCATAGGCCATATATACAAGGATAAGCATTGCAGCATTTTTTTTTTTTTTTTGGTAAAAAAGGTTGGAGGCAACCTGATGTCCATCACTGGAAAAGTAGCCTCTCTAGGTTTTCCTTTACTTGCAGTTTGAAAATAGGAGTAGCTTTTTAAGTTTGATTAAACATTGACCTTGTGAACAATTCTAGGCAAAGAAAGTCCCTAGAAAGAAAAACTGGATATACTGATCATTTACATAAGATAGAGACTTAAATTGCTAATTTGAATGTTCAGAAGAAAAGTGACAGTGTTTTGGTGAGATGGGTAGTACCATTATACAACCGAACTCTAGTACTTCATTATACAATCTAGAGTACCCATTGTACCAGGCATTCTGCTAGATAACAGGATGGATTCAAGATGAATGAGAAGTGACCTTCTCCTGGAGATCATAATGAAATGGTTTTGTCAAGTTCCTTAGGGTTCATGATACAGGCATAAAATAATGATCTACTTGTGAAGTGAGAATGATTGTAGTGCACTAGTTATTGACCTGGAGTGCCTTCTCAGTAAAGGTTAGCATGGCCATAGATTTCACTGTGCAATTCCTATAGGCAAATCAAGTACACCTCAGAAATAGTTCAGCCATAATTCACCAGTCACTTATTTAAGTGTGACTATTGTGGAGCTTTGTGCTTTATACCCAGATATGCCTGGAAAGGTGGCATGGCATTGCACTGCTAATGTCTGGCTATAGCCCTACATCAGAGCAATTTCTGAAAGAGCATCTCACACAATTTTCTTATCCCTCTGGTAAAGAAAGGCTTCACCTTGCAGGAACCTCTGTAATTCTCTTTTTCTCTGGTCTGTTTGCTCTCTCTTTGCCTGTCATAACTGTGTTTACGTACCACCCAACTCTTCTCATTAAAAATGACAGAGATAATGAGGCTCTAATGAATCACTCTCTAAGCATCAAAGTCACAGTAATCAATTATAACTCTGTGTCACTAGGACAATGATCTCTGTGAATTGGTGATCTTTACGTAAGCTTGTTAAGAGATCCATTAGGAGGGAGCGTGTACTCTCTCCCTCCTTTGATATATTATCCCAGCAAGAAGCAACTTGTGTTAACTCACGATGCTTTAAGCTGGGAGTCACAGATTGGCAATGGGGAGCAAAGCGAACCTCTAGGATTCAACAACTGCCTGGGAGAAGATATTAGACAAAGTGGAAAGGCGTTTTCTCCCTCCACACGGTGGGAAAAGCTGAGATGTTTGCTGCTTCACTTTCTTTCTCTCCCCGAAGAATCTACTCTTGCATCTCATCCTGGCTCATCTCTTACAAGGGATGAGACAGATCTGGTAGCAGTGTTGGGGTGGACGCTGAGTCAGCTAGCTAGGATGGTGGTAAGTAGCCTAGAGCAGATGAAAGATTATGATCCTGGTCAAAGAAGAGATCCCAGTAGGTTGAATTTAGGAGGTAAGTTCTCTAGGACTCAGACAAGTGAATGGGGTCAGTCAGCTATTTTGATTTTGGAAGTGATAAGAGAACACAGGACTTTGATCTAGAACAGGGAAGAGGTGTCCAGAACTTCCATTAGTGAAGTGGTGCTCTTACAGTGTAATGTGTGTGTCAGTTGGAAATGCAGAAATCACCCGTCTTCTGCGTTGAGCAGGCTGGGAGCTGCAGACTGGAGCTGTTCCTATTCGGCCATCTTGGAACGCCCTGGAAGGTAATGTGTGTGTCAAGGCACAGGGTTGGGGTTGACACCGCCAAGCAGCAGCACCTTGGTGTGCACTCCTTTCTGCTGGGTCTGCTGTAGAGTGTGGCATGGGTACTACCGTCTCCCCTTCTCTGGAAGACCTCAATGCATACTTTTGGGAGGAAGGTACTGTAGGGTATTTCTGCAGCAATCTGCACTCAGAGGAATCCCCAGAGTGATCACTAGGGTACAAAGGTTCTCCTCGGGCTTCCAGGGTGTGTTGATAGCTCTTCCTGGTCTTTGTGACCTTCACCTCCACCTCCTCTGATTCTTTATTTGAACTCTATTTTGTCCCCTGTATCAATCCCCATGGAGGCAGGTAAAAACAAGTAAATCCTGCTGTTTCCTCCCTCTACCTCCCCATGTGATGAAGGCCTATTCTTGGAGACGCTTCCAAATCTGGATCAGGCTCCCCAGAGATAATCACTGCGCTTCTGTGTCCCCCTCCCTCTGGTCAGTGCTGTTCCATCCGTGGTCCTACTTGCAGAATGCCTAAATGGTCAGGCCTGCCCACACTGCATCCCATTTAATATATGAAACAATCTAGTGAAAGAAAATTAGCATCCTTATTTTAGAGATGAGAACGCTAAGGCTCAGACATATTAAATAACTTGCCCAAGGTCACACAGCTAGTAAATGACACATCTGAGGTTTTGTCTTGAGCTCATCAGACTCTAAATTGTTTTGCTTCTTTCTGTTACTCTTAAGCTGCTTGATGGTATGGGTTGGGGATTTTCTTTCTTCTTAACTGTTGGGTTGTTCACCAGTTCCCCACCAGGGGCCTCTTTGGCTGTTGTCTTCTCTGTAGAGAAAGAAACTTACGACAGGCCAGCTGGCCAGTGCTTCCAGCCTATGCCAGTCTGTGACTCAAGTGGCAAATATCAGATGTTCTTAGTTGGGGATTTTTAAACCAAAGGGATCTCTCTTTTAGTGGTTGTGTAAATTTGATTAGCTCTTCAATATATTTGTTCATTTTTTTGTAGATTTCAAAATAAAGCCTTTCCTACCATTGCTGTCTAAGTTATTCTCGTTGCAAAGCAATTAGTTGAAAAGAACCATTATCATTTACAAAACCTTGTTTATGTGACCAGGATTTTTACAAAGCCTTTGAAACTATAGAATCAAAACAAAATACTAAAATAAGTGGGATGCTGAGGGTGACATAAAGCTGTGGCTGTCATCTTTGATTACACATTTTTATGTTAATAAAGTTAATCATTCTTATCAATTGTCTTTATAATTGGTAAATATACCTAATTTATTAATAAAAATGGATTTTAAAAATCTAGGTGTTAGGGTTTCATATATGCTTTTATTTGTAAAAAGAGTTCATCTACTTTTGAACTTAAAAATGTTTGCAGAACACTGCATAGACAATCACTCTGAAAGTCCTTGTTCCCACTTCACCTTTGCTATTCCCACTTCTGTTGACCCCTACCTGCTGTTCATGCTCCAGTCTTCATAGCTTGACTTTGATTTCTTGGATTTGGAAATTGTTGTTGTTGTTGTTTGTTTGCTTATTTGTTTTTTGAGGCAGGGTTCTCTGTTGTCCAGGCTGGAGTGCAGTGAATAGAGCAATCAAGGTTCACTGTAGCCTCGACCTCCTGGGCTCAATTGATTCTCTTGCCTCAGCCACCCCAGTAGCTGTGATTACAGGCACACACCACCATGCCTGGCTAATTTTTTAATTTTGGAAATGTTTTGGATTCCTTTCTTGCTACTTTGGATTTTCCATGAGGCTTTCAGCTTGACAAATACCAGCATCTGCTATTTTCTGAAGTCAAGGCTTACTTTATCAGCCCAGCCCAGTAGAAGCAATTTCTTCTGAGGCTGAACCTGCAAATGAATCCTGAGCTAGACCCCTACTTGGGTGGTGTGCACTAATCTAACTCTCCCTTGATAACTCTCTAAGGGGACCATCTGGGGGCCCCAGAGATAAGTGCCTGAAGTTTATATTGTTCTTGCTTACATGCGGCAAGTCTGCACACATGCTGAGAAGCAAGCTTCTTGGCAATGGCACCCACTGCCCAACTATTTTTGGGGCCATTTAAAACACTAAACATTGCACTTTTCTTTTTTTGTTTTGTTTTGTTTTGTTTTTTATTATACTTTAAGTTTTAGGGTACATGTGCACATTGTGCAGGTTAGTTACATATGTATACATGTGCCATGCTGGTGCGCTGCACCCACTAACTCATCATCTAGCATTAGGTATATCTCCCAATGCTATCCCTCCCCCCTCCCCCCACCCCACCACAGTCCCCAGAGTGTGATATTCCCCTTCCTGTGTCCATGTGATCTCATTGTTTAATTCCCACCTATGAGTGAGAATATGCGGTGTTTGGTTTTTTGTTCTTGCGATAGTTTACTGAGAATGATGATTTCCAATATCATCCATGTCCCTACAAAGGACATGAACTCATCATTTTTTATGGCTGCATAGTATTCCATGGTGTATATGTGCCACATTTTCTTAATCCAGCCTATCATTGTTGGGCATTTGGGTTGGTTCCAAGTCTTTGCTATTGTGAATAATGCCACAATAAACATACGTGTGCATGTGTCTTTATAGCAGCATGATTTAGAGTTCTTTGGGTACATACCCAGTAATGGGATGGCTGGGTCAAATGGTATTTCTAGTTCTAGATCCCTGAGGAATCGCCACACTGAATTCCACAATGGTTGAACTAGTTTACAGTCCCACCAACAGTGTAAAAATATTCCTATTTCTCCACATCCTCTCCAGCACCTGTTGTTTCCTGACTTTTTAATGATCACCATTCTAACTGGTGTGAGATGGTATCTCATTGCGGTTTTGATTTGCATTTCTCTGATGGCCAGTAATGATGAGCATTTTTTCATGTGTCTGTTGGCTGCATAAATGTCTTCTTTTGAGAAGTGTCTGTTCATATCCTTTGCCCACTTTTTGATGGGGTTGTTTGTTTTTTTCTTGTAAATTTGTTTGAGTTCTTTGTAGATTCTGGATATTAGCCCTTTGTCAGATGAGTGGATTGCAAAAATTTTCTCCCGTTCTGTAGGTTACCTGTTCACTCTGATGGTAGTTTCTTTTGCTGTGCAGAAGCTCTTTAGTTTAATTAGATCCCATTTGTCAATTCTGGCTTTTGTTGCCATTGCTTTTGGTGTTTTAGACATGAAGTCCTTGCTCGTGCCTATGTCCTGAATGGTATTACCTAGGTTTTCTTCTAGGGTTTTTATGGTTTTAGGTCTAACATGTAAGTCTTTAATCCATCTTGAATTAATTTTTGTATAAGGTGTAAGTAAGGGATCCAGTTTCAGCTTTCTATATATGGCTAGCCAGTTTTCCCAGCACCATTTATTAAATAGGGAATCCTTTCCCCATTTCTTGTTTTTGTCAGGTTTATCAAAGATCAGATGGTTGTAGATTGTGGTATTATTTCTGAGGGCTCTGTTCTGTTCCATTGTCTATATCTCTGTTTTGGTACCAGTACCGTGCTGTTTTGGTTACTGTAGCCTTGTAGTATAGTTTGAAGTCAGGTAGCATGATACCTCCAGCTTTGTTCTTAGGATTGACTTGGCGATGCGGACTCTTTTTTGGTTCCATATGAACTTTAAAGTAGCTTTTTCCAATTCTGTGAAGAAAGGCATTGGTAGTTTGATGGGGATGGCATTGAATCTGTAAATTACCTTGGGCAGTATGGCCATTTTCACGATATTGATTCTTCCTACCCATGAGCATGGAATGTTCTTCCATTTGTTTGTATCCTCTTTTATTTCCTTGAGCAGTGGTTTGTAGTTCTCCTTGAAGACGTCCTTCACATCCCTTGTAAGTTGGATTCCTAGGTATTTTATTCTCTTTGAAGCAATTGTGAATGGGAGTTCACTCATGATTTGGCTCTCTGTTTGTCTGTTGTTGGTGTATAAGAATGCTTTTGATTTTTGTACCTTGATTTTGTATCCTGAGACTTTGCTGAAGTTGCTTATCAGCTTAAGGAGATTTTGGGCTGAGACAATGGGGTTTTGTAGATATACAATCATGTCATCTGCAAACAGGGACAATTTGACTTCCTCTTTTCCTAATTGAATACCCTTTATTTCCTTCTCCTGCCTAATTGCCCTGGCCAGAACTTCCAACACTATGTTGAATAGGAGTGGTGAGAGAGGGCATCCCTGTCTTGTGCCTGTTTTCAAAGGGAATGCTTCCAGTTTTTGCCCATTCAGTATGATATTGGCTGTGGGTTTGTCATAGATAGCTCTTATTACTTTGAAATACCTCCCATCAATACCTAATTTATTGAGAGTGTTTAGCATGAAGGGTTGTTGAATTTTGTCAAAGGCCTTTTCTGCATCTATTGAGATAATCATGTGTTTTTTGTCTTTGGTTCTGTTTATATGCTGGATTACATTTATTGATTTGTGTATATTGAACCAGCCTTGCATCCCAGGGATGAAGCCCACTTGATCATGGTGGATAAGCTTTTTGATGTGCTGCTGGATTCGGTTTGCCAGTATTTTATTGAGGATTTTTGCATTGATGTTCATCAAGGATATTGGTCTAAAATTCTCTTTTTTGGTTGTGTCTCTGCCCAGCTTTGGTATTAGAATGATGCTGGCCTCATAAAATGAGTTAGGGAGGATTTCCTCTTTTTCTATTGATTGGAATAGTTTCAGAAGGAATGGTACCAGTTCCTCCTTGTACCTCTGGTAGAATTCGGCTGCGAATCCATCTGGTCCTGGACTCTTTTTGGTTGGTAAACTATTGATTATTACCACAATTTCAGCTCCTGTTATTGGTCTATTCAGAGATTCAACGTCTTCCTGGTTTAGTTTGGGAGAGTGTATGTGTCGAGGAATTTATCCATTTCTTCTAGATTTTCTAGTTTATTTGCATAGAGGTGTTTATAGTATTCGTTGATGGTAGTTTGTATTTCTGTGGGATTGGTGGTGATATCCCCTTTAGCATTTTTTATTGTGTCTATTTGATTCTTCTCTCTTTTTTTTTTATTAGTCTTGCTAGCAGTCTATCAATTTTGTTGATCCTTTCAAAAAACCAGCTCCTGGATTCATTAATTTTTTGAAGGGTTTTTTGTGTCTCTATTTCCTTCAGTTCTGCTCTGATTTTAGTTATTTCTTGCCTTCTGCTAGCTTTTCAGTGTGTTTGCTCTCGCTTTTGTAGTTCTTTTAATTGTGATGTTAGGGTGTCAATTTTGGATCTTTCCTGCTTTCTCTTGTGGGCATTTAGTGCTATAAATTTCCCTCTACACACTGCTTTGAATGCGTCCCAGAGATTCTGGTATGTTGTGTCTTTGTTCTCGTTGGTTTCAAAGAACATCTTTATTTCTGCCTTCATTTCGTTATGTACCCAGTAGTCATTCAGGAGCAGGTTGTTCAGTTTCCATGTAGTTGAGCGGTTTTGAGTGAGATTCTTAATCCTGAGTTCTAGTTTGATTGCACTGTGGTCTGAGAGATAGTTTGTTATAATCTCTGTTCTTTTACATTTGCTGAGGAGAGCTTTACTTCCAAGTATGTGGTCAATTTTGGAATAGGTGTGGTGTGGTGCTGAAAAAAATGTATATTCTGTTGATTTGGGGTGGAGAGTTCTGTAGATGTCTGTTAGGTCCGCTTGGTGCAGAGCTGAGTTCAATTCCTGGGTATCCTTGTTGACTTTCTGTCTCGTTGATCTGTCTAATGTTGACAGTGGGGTGTTAAAGTCTCCCATTATTGATGTGTGGGAGTCTAAGTCTCTTTGTAGGTCACTCAGGACTTGCTTTATGAATCTTGGTGCTCCTGTATTGGGTGCATATATATTTAGGATAGTTAGCTGTTCTTATTGAATTGATCCCTTTACCGTTATGTAATGGCCTTCTTTGTCTCTTTTGATCTTTGTTGGTTTAAAGTCTGTTTTATCAGAGACCAGGATTGCAACCCCTGCCTTTTTTTGTTTTGCATTAGCTTGGTAGATCTTCCTCCATCCTTTTATTTTGAGCCTATGTGTGTGTCTGCCCATGAGATGGGTTTCCTGAATATAGCACACTGATGGGTCTTGACTCTTTATCCAATTTGCCAGTCTGTGTCTTTTAATTGGAGCATTATTTCATTTACATTTAAAGTTAATATTGTTATGTGTGAATTTGATCCTGTCATTATGATGTTAGCTGGTTATTTTGCTCGTTAGTTGATGCAGTTTCTTCCTAGTCTCGATGGTCTTTAGATTTTGGCATGATTTTGCAGCGGCTGGTACCGGTTGTTCCTTTCCATGTTTAGCGCTTCCTTCAGGAGCTCTTTTAGGGTAGGCCTGGTGGTGACAAAATCTCTCAGCATTTGCTTGTCTGTAAAGTATTTTATTTCTCCTTCACTTATGAAGCTTAGTTTGGCTGGATATGAAATTCTGGGTTGAAAATTCTTTTCTTTAAGAATGTTGAATATTGGCCCCCACTCTCTTCTGGCTTGTAGGATTTCTGCGGAGAGATCCGCTGTTCGTCTGATGGGCTTCCCTTTGAGGGTAACCCGACCTTTCTCTCTGTGCCCTTAACATTTTTTCTTCATTTCTACTTTGGTGAATCTGACAATTGTGTGTCTTGGAGTTGCTCTTCTCGAGGAGTATCTTTGTGGCATTCTCTGTATTTCCTGAATCTGAACGTTGGCCTGCCTTGCTAGATTGGGGAAGTTCTCCTGGATAATATCCTGCAGAGTGTTTTCCAACTTGGTTCCATTCTCCCCATCACTTTCAGGTACACCAATCAGATGTAGATTTGGTCTTTTCACATAGTCCCATATTTCTTGGAGGCTTTGCTCATTTCTTTTTATTCTTTTTTCTCTAAACTTCCCTTCTCGCTTCATTTCATTCATTTCGTCTTCCATTGCTGATACCCTTTCTTCCAGTTGATCGCATCGGCTCCTGAGGCTTCTGCATTCTTCACGTAGTTCTCGAACCTTGGTTTTCAGCTCCATCAGCTCCTTTAAGCACTTCTCTGTATTGATTATTCTAGTTATACATTCGTCTAAATTTTTTTCAAAGTTTTCAACTTCTTTGCCTTTGGTCTGAATGTCCTCCCGTAGCTCAGAGTAATTTGATCGTCTGAAGCCTTCTTCTCTCAGCTCGTCAAAGTCATTCTCCATCCAGCTTTGTTCCCTTGCTGGTGCGGAACTGCGTTCCTTTGGAGGAGGAGAGGCGCTCTGCTTTTTAGAGTTTCCAGTTTTTCTGTTCTGTTTTTTCCCCATCTTTGTGGTTTTATCTACTTTTGGTCTTTGATGATGGTGATGTACGGATGGTTTTTTGGTGTGGATGTCCTTTCTGTTTGTTAGTTTTCCTTCTAACAGAGAGGACCCTCAGCTGCAGGTCTGTTGGAATACCCTGCCGTGTGAGGTGTCAGTGTTCGCCTGCTGGGGGGTGCCTCCCAGTTAGGCTGCTCGGGGGTCAGGGGTCAGGGACCCACTTGAGGAGGCAGTCTGCCCGTTCTCAGATCTGCAGCTGCGTACTGGTAGAAGCACTGCTCTCTTCAAAGCTGTCAGACAGGGACATTTAAGTCTGCAGAGTTTACTGCTGTCTTTTTGTCTGTGCCCTGCCCCCAGAGGTGGAGCCTACAGAGGCAGGCAGGCCTCCTTGAGCTGGGGTGGGCTCCACCCAGTTCGAGCTTCCAGGCTGCTTTGTTTACCTAAGCAAGCCTGGGCAATGGCGGGCGCCCCTCCCCCAGCCTTGCTGCCGCCTTGCAGTTTGATCTCAGACTGCTGTGCTAGCAATCAGCGAGACTCTGTGGGCGTGGGCGTAGGACCCTCCGAGCCAGGTGCAGGATATAATCTCGTGGTGCGCAGTTTTTTAAGCCCGTCGGAAAAGCGCAGTATTCGGGTGGGAGTGGCCTGATTTTCCAGGTGCGTCCGTCACCCCTTTCTTTGACTCGGAAAGGGAACTCCCTGACCCCTTGCGCTTCCCAAGTGAGGCAATGCCTCGCCCTGCTTCGGCTCGCGCACGGTGCGCGCACCCACTGACCTGCGCCCACTGTCTGGCTCTCCCTAGTGAGATGAACCCGGAACCTCAGATGGAAATGCAGAAATCGCCCTTCTTCTGCGTCGTTCACACTGGGAGCTGTAGACCGGAGCTGTTTGTATTCGGCCATCTTGGCTCCTTCCC
Organism: Gorilla gorilla gorilla; assembly: GCF_029281585.2. Lineage (NCBI taxonomy): Eukaryota > Metazoa > Chordata > Mammalia > Primates > Hominidae > Gorilla > Gorilla gorilla. The sequence continues at coordinate 120,608,140 of NC_073236.2, forward strand.
TGCGCTTTTTAAATAAGGTAACATTGGAGGAAACACAGAGTTCATGACTCTGTGCCATGCACTGTGCTAGGTGGTTTCTCATGCACTTTCTCTCTCTCTCTCTCTCTCTCTCTTTTTTTTTTTTTTTGCTTCTGGCTTGAACTAAGTGGAATAAACAAAACAAAGAATCCATTAGAGAGCACTTGTGAGATGGGACAGGAAAAGTTTGCTTTTATAAGGGAAGAGGTAAAGGGAAGTATTTGCCACCAGGGCAGGGATTTATTTACTCTGCTAGTGGTTCTCAGATTACACCCAAGGGGTCTGATGCCTTTGCAAGGCCCTGCAGGATTCTGTGTACATGGGTGGGACCATTGGCACTTTGAACAGAGCCAGGGGGATGATTTCTATAAATGTTTAGGGCACTCTCATTTGTGAAAGAACAAACAACATGAGAAGGCATGATCTCTGTCAAGTCATAAGCTCACAGGCTGGCTAGGAAGAAAAGGAATGATATGTAAAAGATCATTAAGGATATTAGACAGCATATGGCTGTGTGTGGCACAAACATTCAGGGCCCAGGAGAATCGGTAGTTTCTACAAGCTGGGGGTCCAGGAAGCCATTCGGAACATTAGGGCTGGCCTAGGCCATGGGTAAAGGGGTGCATCTTCATGTCCTCGCCCTTTTGCAGTTTTTCCATGTCTTGTGTGCAGTCCTTGTTCCACAGTGCTTTCTGCTTTGGTTACAAGGAGCAGATTCACCCATGCTATTCTAATGTGAGCGTGGGCATAGGGGATAGCATGAGGGTTTATTGTAAGAAATCGAGGAGGCAATAAAGGCAATGGAGATCTCATAGTATTTAACCATTCTGTGACTCAATGTCTTCTATAAATGGGACTAATAATAGTACCCACTCATCGGTTTTTTTGTTAAAAAAAAAATCTTTGTACAGTGCCTAGCTCAGTTGGTGGTGCATAGTAGGTCTTTAATAACGGAATTTTTATTATGACTAATACTTTTTGGTTCTTCGTAAGTTTTGCTTGCTGTGGGCCCCCATAGCTTCAACTCTATATTTTTACTCAATGGCTCTCTCTCTTGACTCCAGGGTTTTCAAACTTCTTTCAGTTTTACTTCTTGTTGCCCCCTGCCTGATATTCATTTTGTATCTGAACAACATTCTTAACAGAATCCCCTAAGTGTCTTAGCTCATGTTTTTGGGTGGGACCATGCCATATGCGACTAGTCATTTTATTAGCAGGTTTTCAGTGAATGTGCGCTATCTTCTGGCCCAATCATTACAGCCTATTGTCAGGAAAAAAAAATACTTATAAGGGGATGTGGACATGGTCCACTGGGTGGATGGATCTTGGTGTTGTGATGTTTACCTCTCATAGCCTGATTAGCACAGACATTTGCCCAGTTCAGATCTACACACTATCTCACATTCTAGGTGCTAAGAGGACATATAGACAAGAAATATGTGGCCAGGGGCAGTGACTCACACCTGTAATCCCAGCACTTTGGGAGGCTGAATGAAGCAGGTGGATCACCTGAGGTCAGAAGTTCGAGACCAGCCTGGCAAACATGGTGAAACCCTGTCTCTAGTATAAATACAAAAATTAGTATAAATACAAAAATTAGTGGCTGGTGCCTATAATCCCAGCTACTCAGGAGGCTGAGGCAGGAGAATTGCTTGAACCCCGAGACTCTGTCTAAAATATATATACGTGTGTGTGTGTGTGTGTGGGTGTGTGTGTATGTGTGTGTTCCTTGTGAGACCTCTCTGTCAGGGAGTGGTTTGGGGATGAAGAAACAAAGTCCCCAGAGGACTGTAACATAGGTTAGCTTCTGAGGGCAGAGTGAGGGGACAGTGAGGGGACAGAGGTGGCCTTAAACATTAGTAATAGGTTCATGGACTAAAAGATACTGGCAGAGGGCTTTAGGTTTCTTGCAGGAAAATGTGAGTGCATGTACCAGATTCTTTGCTAAATGTTTATAATATTCCTTACAATATGCCTATGAATTAAATATTAATATTAGGCATATGAAGGAATGGATGCTCAGAAAGGTTAAATGACTTGCCATAGGTCACACAGTACTAATAAGCGGGGAAAGAATGATTCAGAGAAAGGCAAGAAGATCCACAATGATAGCAAGGGAACAAAGAGAAAAAGATGGGTCAAGCCTACTCCATCCAGCAAGGCCCTCCTGTCTGCTTGGCTGGCCCCAGCCTGCCTGCTGAGCAGTGTTGGGGAAAGACTGAAAGATGTGTTGCAAAGACTGTGGAGGATTCTGAACCCTTGAGTAGATTAGGGTTGGGACTAGGGTTTCAGTGACAGCCTTGACACAGGGCTGCACATGTCATGGTTCAGCCAGTGCTTATTGAAGTGGAAAGGGATTTGGCTGCCAGGCGTAGTTGGTGTTGGGGCAGGTTTCCTGGATGCCATCTAGGGCACTAAGCCTTGTTCCTACTCCATTTCCTCTTCAGCTCCCACCTCACTCAGACTCCAGAGCCATCTCCTAAAATCTGTTTCTCCTTATGTGACTTTGGAGGACTCTTCCCCCAAAGGCTCCCGAGAGCTCTGAGGATAAAGGTCAAGCTCACTGGCATAACATTAAATAAATTTCCAGTCTAAGCTCACCCATGTCCTTGTACTCTCCTTAATGTTCCCTAAGCCAAGCCACATTGAAGTACTTGCCCTTTCCCAAACAGGACTCATGAGATTTACAGGCCATCAGCCATGCTCTGCCCGGGATGCCATGTAATATTAGCTAGTACTGTTGGCTAAGCCTACAACAACTCTGTCAAACAGGCTCTATTATTTCCATTTTGTAGCCAAGAAAACTGAGGCTCATAGAGAGGTTCTAGTGCTTATCTAGGATCACAGAACTAGTAGGATCAGAGGAGGGTTTCAACCCAGGCAGCTCAACTCCAGGCATGTACTCTCAACCACCGTCCTATGTGGGTTCCCTCTTCTGTTTTTTCACTGAGTGACTTGCTTATTCAGTCCGGTGCCTCTTCTATGACATTTTTCCTGATTATTCTTCTGTACTCCCAAGCCACTTGGTCAGATGCGTGACTCCACAAGGCTTCGCTGAATTGTATGATAGCATCTAGTACCTCTTATTAGAATGTGTTTTATAGAGCCCTGCTATGGACTGGATGTTTTTATTCCCCAAAAAATTCGTATATTGAAGCCTCAGCTTTTGGCATATCTGTATTTGGAGTTAGGGCCTTTATGGAGGTAATTAAGGTTGGAAAGGTGAGACCCTGATTCAATAGAATTTGTGTCCTTATAAGGTGAGACCTGAGAGAGCTCATGGTCTCTTCCCCTTGTGAGCATTAGTGGTCATCTCCAAATCAGGAAGTGAATCCTCACTAGAACCTGAGCCTGCAGGACCTGGATCTGATACTTCCTAGCCTCAAGAACTGTGAGGAAATAAATGGCTGTTTTTTAAGCCACCCAGTCTATGGTATTTTGTCATAGCAGACTAATGCAATCTTTTTCCTTAAATGGGTCTCTCTTCTGGAATGTGAGCTGCTAATTGGCAGATATCTTCTCTGTCAGTGGGTCTGTATTTTCAACATCCAGCATGGTGCTTGCTGGTCTGACACCCAGTATGCAGAAATCATCCAGGAAGAGTTCGTCAAATTGTGCTGTATCACACCCTCACTATGTGGGTCCCAGGATCCCACAGCTACTAGTTGACCCAGAGCACACTCTCTTCCTCTCTTGCCTATGTTCACCTGTGCTCTGGGCCCCCTGGAAGACTGTGTAGGTGAACCTGTCTTTTCCACATATAGCTTCCACTGACTGCTAATTTACTAGCTTCTTGTGGAGGGCTTGGCTGCCTGCTGTCTCCTCTGGCTCTTGTAAAGTGGCCCCCTCCCCTTCTCTGTGAGCCAGCAGCCACCCCACTGGTTGCCTGGGCTGAATTTATGGCAAGGATTCATCAGATTAGGAGGAATGCGACATGGTCCTTCTTCCACTGTGTGCAGAATGCCGTCAAACGGCATTGCGGGCCCCTCTGCCTGCTGAGCAAGCCCACGTGGTAATGCTTGGCATTTTCTGACTTGAGAAGTCATTTGGAAGCATTTGATTTGACAAGAAATAACTTAAAATTGTTTTGGAGCTGAATGTAAATTTAACTCTTTCAGGTGCCACTTAGGCTCATGGTTACGTCCTGCCAGGCATTGGAAGCTCCAAGTAGTGCCATTTTACAACAATTTGCTCTTTATTAGGAACTACAGGCAGCCTTGGACTTTAGCCCAACCTCCCCTTCCTTTTCTAAAAATGGAATATTCTCCACCAATCCCGAAAACCACTCATCTCCTCTCTACTAAGGTTGAGGGTTGGTGAGAGGAGCTCACAGCTGTCCTCTAGTCATCCTCTTTCATTATTCGGCTGTGTTGCTTCATACAAAAGTCTTCTGAACTTGAAAAGCTTTTATCTCTCTCTGGCTTTTGTACCCACTGGCATTACTTTTGCCATCTTGGGAAACAACTAAAGCAATGAAAGATCTGCTCTATCTTTCGCAAGTAGCTTTTCACTTATTTGAAGAGAGCAAAGAGTTTCATTCATCAAACATTCATCAAAAGGCTGCTCTTCATGTAGAGATGAGCATGGGGCTACAGTGTGATTTTACAGTTGTATACTACACAACTCCAGGGAGCCCCATTCACAGAGACCATCACTTGCACAATCATATGAGGCTGCACCGCATAAGCACTACATAGCTTTTCCCCTTGAGGCACATACAGATTACTCAGAGATCTTCTGAGTCTTTTGCCCAGCTAGAATATCTTGGCTCTCTTCTGTCTTAGACATGGCTTTGAGTGTAACTCACCATCTTGTTCGTCCTTCCCTGAGTGTGTTCTCATTTCTCATGGTCCTTCTGCATGTGTGGGATCTTCAAGCACAGTCTGACCATCAGAGTGACTTAGAGCTATCATCCCCAATCTGGAGTTTGAACTGCTGTTAAAGCCCTCAGAAAGAACTATTTGCTATGTCTTGCTTTGGTGAGTGATTTTCTAGAGATCAACATGACATGGAGACCATTAGCATGGATTAAAGAAAAGAGATACCCACCTTTCAACTACATCTGACATGGGTTAAGGGATAGACTTATTAATCCTTCTGCTATATCGAGCATAACATGTCATTCAGAATTAAAATGATCCATTTATGTTTGTGTCCCTTATTAGATTCTAAGCTTCTTTAACAGAGGGGCTGCGTCTTCTTTTCATGCATGTTCAGAGACAACAAAGGGCTGGGCTCAGGGAGCTGCTTGGTAAATGTGAAGTGAATGACATGTATTATGTTCATGCCTTCCATGTACTTGGAGTGGAGATGCCATCATGAAGAAAACATGGCAACTACTGTTATAAAGACTTTGATTTCTCATGACATAATCAGTGAATGCCTAACTGGTAAGTTTTGAGAAGTTGATTTAGGGGGAGGCAGTGCTCCGGAGTGGTGCTTACTATCTCATGGGCTTTCCTTTGCCTGTGTGGAAGAGTGTGGCCAACCGGCAGAGTGAGGGTCTTTCTGGATCTCAACAATGGTATGCAATTAGAGAAGAGCGACTTGTAGCTGTTTCTGGAAAGGCTAGATTTTTAGGGATTTCTTGTGGCACTAAGAGGAAAAGGTTTTGCAGGACTCAGTTGTCCATTAAGCCCCAGTTTTCCTGTGGGCACAATCATCGGTTTCTTGTGGGTGAAAAGGCCTGTGGGGGTGACAAAAACGTACGATTGGATTTTCTTGGAGATCACAAAGCCTTCACCAGGTCACCTGCTCAAAGATACAAGTGTTGGCATCTACTTGAAACAATGAGAGACACTGTTTGAAAACATCTTAATTAAAAAATAAGATGGGAAAAAACATGGAGAGTGAGGCTTTCCAGAGAGGGTAGGAAGAGAGGAAGGATAAGCTCTTAAGCAAAGAAGCATATCACTTTTGCCTGTGTGCTCTTTTTGGAAAAGGCTGACCAAGTCACTGGATTCTGGAAGTGCTTTTCTGATTACTCGGTGTCACTTATAAGATATAACAGCTCTCCCTCTTCCATTCCAGTTAATTCCTTCCTGGTGCTCCAGAAGGCAGCAGAGACAGGCCTTGACTTCAGCACTCCTGACCCCCTGTCCTGTACTATTCCACAGCAACACATGGGGCTGCATTTTTCATTGGTTCACTGGTGTATGTGTTGTGATTTTTATATAGCTCTGGTCTGACATTCCTAACAACTGGGCTGAAGGAAAGCCACTAGGCCTAACTTTAGTTTAAGCCAATAAAACAGTGCAACTTCAACTCTTGGTATACTGTCTCTCCATAGCTTCTATTCTCTGCCTTTTTGTTTTGTTCCAGAATGCCTCTAACCCATTTTTGTGGTATTTTTAAAAGTTAGCTTGAGGTTGAATTCATAACAATATTTGGAAACTACCTTAATTTTATAATTAAAGATTAAGTGATTCATCCAACCTCCTCTTTCTCTTCCCACAAATAATCTGGCAGCGAAACAAATCTCTACTATTAAGTGGTATTTATTTAATTGTGATTTTCTGTAGAGCTGTTTAAGAGCAGGTCGTTAGGTTAAAACCATTGCGCTTGTCTTGGGAGCGGAGGATGTCCTGTGCTGACTTACGTTTGGGTGTGCTTTTCCTGACGCTGAGCTAACACAGCCGTGTTTACATTACACACATTCTCACGTTGCTGACATTTTTTTTTTGTTCCTCCAGAAGAAAAAAGATGCAACACGGACAAATGATTCTATTTGATGTGATAGGTCAGGTCAAACTGGACCAATGGCTGACACTTTCTACTTGGATTAACTACATTGTGTTCCCATTCTTTCCAATTATCCTCAGTCCTAATCAAAGTTGAAGAAGAAACCAGTAATTTCAGAAGATCTGATTTTTAAAAAAATCTTTCCCAACAGTCTTTTAAGCTGGCTAGAGTTTTGAAGGGCTAAGAAACCAATGGACTCCTTGAACGCTAAGAACACCACCTGAGTCCTTGGTTGTCTCCAAATGGGTAGGAGTTTGGAAACCCACACCAAACTTTTTTGAAATGTCAAAATAAGGCAGAACTTACATGCAATCAATACAGACATAAAGGATAACGCAAGGCTCATCACAAATCCCCCCTTCAGAGCTTTTCCTGAAATAATTTTTCCATAGTCTCCTATCTCTTTCTCATTCAGAGCCTTCTTGGGTTTGCATTTTTTTTGGAAAAAATGTGAGAAATGTTGCCATATTTCCTAAGAGGAACTGAGAAAGATAGATGGTCTCTGCCCCAGCAGGACACCTGGATAACAGTGTTATCTAGAGCCAAAATGGGCTTACATGTGCTTGCCTGTTTATTTGTTCTCCTTCTGTTTGGAGACTTTCCCTGATTAATTACTTTGTAGTAATCGAGGCTGCTAACTAATGTCTCATCTGATTAACCTGTAGTTTGGCCCTTAGTCCCAGAGGGTGGGCTGGCCATCCTGCCTGGGGAATGAAGGAGGTCATTGGCCAGGGGCCTCTGGGATGCCAGTTTTGGGCTCGTTTATTTGCTTTAAGTCTTGTTTGCTATTCCTGCTGCAGTGACTGGCGACAGCTTCCCCCAAGTCCCATCCAATCTAATTGGCCTGCTGAAACAGCAGTGAACACAAGATTTAAGAAATGTTTTCTTTGAAAACTTCTGGTCCGACAGACACTTTGAGCTCATATTTCACCCTGTTTCAATTGCACATCATTCCCTGGGACTTTCAGGAGAAATATTGTAAGTGAGTCTTACAGGAGAACTGCTGCTTTGTGGTTTGGGGGTGGGAGTCAGGGGCTGATATGCTAACGGCTGGAGGGGAGGCTGTGCTGAGGCAGCCCAGCATCTTCAGAATCTAGAGACCATGCCAACGTTAACACATCCGAGGAGGTATTCAGTATCAAAGTCTCCAATATTTGGCTCCATAAACACGATACCGGTTGCAAAAACAAAGCTAAGGAGCTCATGCTGATTACTTCAATAAAAGCTGCTTAATTATGAACGTTTGGGAAATGAAGTTACCAACAGGACCAGGAGTGCTCCAGGGTCCCAGCGTTCCTGCCTCCAGCATCCCACTGTTAAGCCAGATTGTCCACTCAGCTGAAAAGCCTGACATTGAGCAGGGCATGGCCCCAGCCCCGCAGGAGACTACTCCATTGCCAGGGACGCTCCCTCCTACTGAAGTGGCAATGTTCGGGAACTGATTAGTGGTAAACTATCAGACTTTATCAGCACCATTTGCAGGCCATCCAAGGGTTACTTGGGGTGGTGACCACAGCTCCCACAAAACCTGCATTTGGGAAGCCAATTGTTTCTAGGTAGCTAGCTGACCTGTTTCTCCCCAGAAGTCAGGATTCCAAGACTAAGCAAAGTGGAACTGAATTCTGAGCAGGGAGCCAGTGGATCTGATTATGACAATAGCATTTTTGGAGTCCTTAAATGAGTTTCTCTTAATAACAGTTTAGGAAACATAATCTTATATTGCTTCTGTATAAGTCTTTCCTCTCTTGTGTGGTTATAGCGAGTTATTTTACATTGAATGGAATAGGTGGCGCTATCCATGTAACAGTTTAATTAACAAAAATCAGGGTTGAATTTGTGTATATGAGAAAAGAAATATAAGGATATGCACATTGTTAAGGGGTGAGCTTTTTAGCATAGTGGGTTTCTTTATATATTGATGATTTTTTCTCTGAGAATCAAAAATTTTTATAGTTTTGGTAGAAATCTTTAAACCTTACTCTTATTCATCAGCAGATATTGAATGCAAATTAACCATTCTTGATCAGCCTTGATGATTCTATGCTGTAAAATAGTGAAACCTTCAGAAACTACCAAAGATCCCAACACACCCAATGCAGTAGAGCACAATGACAACCTTTTCATTTATTTATTTATTTATTTATTTTTGAGACGGAGTCTCGCTCTGTTGCCCAGGCTGGAGTGCAGTGGTGTGATCTCGGCTCACTGCAAGCTCCGCCTCCCGGGTTCATGCCATTCTCCTGCCCCAGCCTCCCAAGTAGCTGGAACTACAGGCGCCCGCCACCTCACCCAGCTAATTTTTTTTTTTTTTTTTTGGATTTTTAGTAGAGATGGGGTTTCACCGTGTTAGCCAGAATGGTCTCGATCTCCTGACCTCGTGATCCACCTGCCTCGGCCTCCCAAAATGCTGGGATTACAGGCGTGAGCCACCGTGCCTGGCCAACTTCTTCATTTCTTATTTGCAAAGTGGGGATATCACTGCTTCATGGTGTCATGATAATGACAATGTTAATAAATATGATATATGTGAAAAAATAGCAAATACAATGTTGCAAATGCTAGCTCTATTTTTTCTGTGTCATGTGTTAATATTATAGTTGCTTCTATGAAGATGTTTTTATTGCTGTCTGTAGCTGTTCCCTTATTTTATGCTAGGCAATTTAAGTGAGGACTTGAGGACACAAATCACAGCAAATACACAGATGTTTGAGACAGCTGCCTGTCACTGCAGACTCTGCATGAAAAAGAGAAAAGATCATGGACTTTGGACCCAGATTGTCCTCTTGCAGCCCTCGGTCCATCTCTCATAAATTGTGTGCTCCTGGACAATGTTACTTAATGCTCTTGAACTCAATTTCTCTGTTCTATAAAATAGGAGTAATAATGCTTATGTTGACAGTTTTTTTTTTTGTGAGGCCTAAATTTTGTAGCGTAGGCACCCAGAAGGATGTCTGGTACCACTAGGCGTTTGATATTTTAAGTCCTCTCTCTTAATCTTTTTTTTTTTTTAATTTTTTTTTGAGATGGAGTTCCGTTCTTGTTGCCCAGGCTGGAGGGCAGTGGTGCAATCTCGACTCACCACAACCTCTGCCTCCCGGTTCAAGCAATTCTCCTGCCTCAGCCTCCCAAGTAGCTGGGATTACAGGCATGCACCACCACACCCAGCTAATTTTGTATTTTTAGTAGAGATGGGGGTTTCTCCATGTTGATCAGGCTGGTCTCAAACTCCTGACCTCAGGTGATCTGCTTGCCTCAGCCTCCCAAAGTGCTGAGATTACAGGCATGAGCCACCGTGCCCGGCCAAGTCCTATCTTTCTCAAAAGAATCTTCCTCTAGTAAATTAATTGCTGTGCCTTGGAAAGTTGGGATTACTGACATTCTGAATACTATCAGTCACTTATATTTGTGGCCATTTTTGTGTGTGTGTATGTGTGTGTGTTGAGATTTTGTGTCATAAAGATACTCTGTGCTCTTGTAATGACTGAATATGCTCTTGATTCTGATTTCACCTTTAACAAAACAGCAATAATTATCTTCTTTTACTGAACAAGACAAAGAATAAGTCAATAAGATATTGTAAGTGTTGGAGCAAAGTTCTTGCTACTACGTTTATGCTGCCCAAAGAACATCTGCAACTTCATGGGTTACTAGTGAGATACAGCAGTGAAGGAGGAAGAACCTGGGAACTGTGGGAGATGGGGAAAGGGTGGGAAAGGGGGTTAGTCTGATGTTTTTGGGGTGTGCTGAAGTTAAACCGAGGGCCCTGGGGCATTCACCTGGAGAGCTTGTGCCAATAATTTTGATTTTGCCAAACTTATTAAAAAATTCAAGTGAAAGCTAAACTTTTAAGCATCTTATACAAAGTTAAAATAACACCTTATTTTAAAATTCCTCTGTGTATAGATTTGTTTTCTCTCCAAATGGTCACAGTTACTGAGAGAAACTTAGAAGGTTATTTGAGGTTCAGGAGACCCTCTGGGACAAGCCCACTTAATCAGGCCAGCCACTGGGACTTTGAGAAAGACCAGTGTAATGTTGTCCCCTGACGTGAGTGGGAAAGGGACCCTGAGTGGCTCCCAGGAGCTGTCTGTGCCATTATTAACTGCACATACCAGGATGAATTTGTGGGGACATGAAAAAGGACCAGGCTGGGAATGAAGATGTCTACCTCTTGGTCTAATCTCCTACTATTTGTAGGTTCTGGGATAATTTATTAACTTATTTGAGTGTGTTTTCTCATTTGTTTAATAAGGATAATAATACCAATGCCTTAGAATTATAGATGGAGATATAAACTCACAATGTAGTGAATGCAAAAATATTTTGCAAAGATTACAAAATACTATATAAAGGATTAATTCATTCTATGTAATTTATTGACATTTAAATCCTTCCGAGATCTGTACACGGCATAATGAATTAGAGCAATGGTGGTCTTGGAGGTCATCTCATTCATAGCTCTAATTTTACATATAGGAAACTGAAGGACAGAAAAAGAGAGAAAGAAACTTGTCCACCGAGTAATACGGCATGCTGGTGCCAAAGCTAAAACTGGAACAAGGGGACTTGACTCCCCTAAGATACTCCCCTCCCCACTTTCATACAACAGTGGCTCTTATAGAAAAGGCATATAAATAGTTGAGTTCAACCAAAACAACTTCAGGCGTTGTTGAAATTCAAGGAGAATTAGGTGAGGATGTTAAGAGAATAAATTTTCAGGACAACCTACCTTTCTTGGCAGATTGATGACAAGCTCCACCCTTATAGGGAAGCATATTCTTCAAGGCTTCTTTCTCCATCATCTGAACTCACACATCACTGTAAGGCTTTGGGGACTCTCAGCACACAGGACTTTGAGTTGTTGGTCACTTACAGAGAGGTCTATGCTTTACCTCCCCATTTGAAAGAAGAATGTGACTGTGATAAGGCCAACCTCTGAGGAAGGACTGGCTCTCAGCTTAGGAGGGTCCCATGTACATAATGTATCTTTTTCCATAATAGGAAGGGCTCTGAAGAGCAAAGTTGGGACAACTTTGTGCTGATGGCTCTTCCTTTCATTCCAGGTTCTGTTCCCCATAATGGACTTGTGGGTTAACCCAGCCCAGGAATCCCAGATTCATGCATCCTAGAGGCCATGCTATAAAATGCAACCAACAGTGGCTAGGCAGTAGGTTTATGGGGTAGTTGGCATATGTTTTGGTTTTCTTGATGCCATTATAAATGGTATAGCTTTGAAGTTTTAAATTTTCTAGTTGTTTGCTGCTGGATATGGACATGCAGTTGATTTTGGTACATTGACCTTACATTTGTGACTTAATTATATCTACTAATTAGTTCTAGTAGATTTTTCTAGATTTCCTTCATATACCACCACTCTTTGTTTGAAAATAAGAACATTTTAATTATTTCTTTTTGATGTTTCTTTATTTCTTTTCTTGACTTTTAGCACTATCTAGAATCTCTAGTATAATGTTGAATAGAAGTTGTGAGAGTGGACATCCTTGCCTTCTTCCAGACTTTTGAAGGAAAATATTGACTGTTTCATCATTAAGTGTTATGTTAGTTGCTGGAATTTTTGAAGATTATCTCTTCTATTTCAAGATTGCCATTTTTTTCTAACATGAACCAATATTGAATTTCATTAAATATTTTTCTCTTATCTATAGAGATAACATATTTTTTTCCACTATTATGCTGTGAGGTGGTAAATAACCTTGATAGATTTATAAATGTTAATCTAACCTTGCATTTCGGGATAAACCACACTTGATTATTCTTATCTTTATTGTGTTTTGCAAAATTCTTTTAAATAATGCTTTATTTAAGATTTTCAGTATAAGTTCATGAAAACTATTGATCTGTATTTTTTTGGTGAAGATCTTATCAGATATTTTTATTTAAAGTACTGCTGGCATCATAAAATGAGTAAGGTATACTTCCCTCTCTTTTATCCTCTAAAATACTATGTTTAAGATCATCGTTATTTTTTTCCTTACATGTTTGGTAGATTTCACTAGAGAAGCCATCTGGGCCTGAAAATCCTTATAATTAAGAATGTTTTCAAACACAGGTAAGACTTTTAATTTTTTATTTCTTTCTGCACTATTTTGGAAAGTTGTACTTTTAAATGAATATGTCAATTTTCCCTACTTTGTAAAAATTTTTTGGAACAAAGTTGTTTGGAATATCCCCTTTCTATCTTTTTGAAATTTGTAGAATCTTTGTAATGTTTTCCCTTTCATTTCTGATATTGGTAAGTTTGTGTTCTCTCTGTTTTAATCTTGATCATTCTTGCTAGAGATTTATTAATTTTTGGCTTTGTTGATTTCTAAAATCTTTGCATGTTAAATCTGTAAATTGATTTCTATTCTTCTACTAATTTTCCTCCCTTCTACTTTCTTAATGTTTAATGTGCTCTTTTTCTTGTTTCTCTCAGATTTTATTTGCCAAAAAGCATTTTTATTTCACTTTCATTTTTGAATGACATTTTCACTAGACAGTTTTTTCCCTTCCTTTAAACATTTTGAATTTATTATTCAATTGTCTTCTGGCTTTTGTTATTTCTGATTAGGTGGTGGGATTTGTGATAAGGAAATTTGGAAGGGAAATATATGGTTGTATGAATCAGCATGGTTCTAGAGTATGGGGATATTTCAATCCCATGACAATTTACCTCCCAATATGCCCTCTGTAGAGGGAATCTTAGTAATCGAGTAGACAAATGACCCAGTTCGTCATTGTTGGCCAGCCTTCTCTTGGGCTCTGCAGTTCTGGCACAGGGGACTCATAAGCAGCATGGGCATGATGGCTGTCATGGTGATTGTGCATGGACTTACAAACATGACTTCCTTCTACCAGGGCTGGTTTGGCTGCTGCCACTGCTGAGTACTCGATCTTCCAGCAGTGGATGTCAACACTGAGCAGTCACCATGGCATCATATTGTGGATTGGCTGTTGAGAGATTGCTAGCTGTCCATTTGGTAGTAGTTCAATAATAAACATAGAACTCCTTCAGTCACAGCAGGGGAAACAAGTTGTCTTCAGTGCAACACTATCTATGGACTTGCTGAATGCCTGATCACGACCATGAATTATAGTGCTCCATTGCGTCAGGTCAGAACCTCTGAGAGGCTTTAGAAGAATGTGGGTAACAGGCTGTGCTGCTTATTCTCCACGTGTGTCTCCAGATAGAACTATTTTCTAATCTTCTCTCTTTGCTCTATTGCTCAGAAGGCTGACTCTTATTGACTGCTCCACTGGGACACCTTTCAGCTTTCAGCTGGGTTTTGCCAAGTGCTGGCACCACCAGGAAATGGAGGGTAAGAAGGGAGAGATCTTAGGGCTTTCATTCCAGCTCCTCCCCTGACCCCCATCTCTCAGCTTCTGGTAGTGGCTATGTTTCTCTACATATGATAGCAGCTTCTGGATAATATGTTGAGAATAGACTCTAGGGAGGAAGAACACAGAAAAGAAATTTAGGAGAAATGATGTGGTACCTCTCTCATGTCTACAGTTCTACCTGGATTCTAGAAACCCCTTTCTCTGGGCCTTTTAGGGCCAGAGGTAATAATGGCCATGGCTGTTGCTACCCCCAATAAACTACCATTTTGGAGTGTATCCCTCTCCAAATGACCTATTCAGTAATGCTTTGATTGTGTTACCTTTTTCTTCTAGGACCCTGACTAACACTTAAGTCCAAAACAGAACATCAGGGCAAATTAAGAGCATGTTCCTAAAAGTCTCTGTTTGATGGTAGCTAATAGTAATAGTTAATATATTTTATACCAACTATGTGTCAGTAACTATACTAAGATAGGCTTTTACATGAATTACCTAATTTAATATTTATAATCCCCCTTAAAACATAATTACTATAGTTTGTCTCTATTTTACAGATGAGGATACTGAGAGTATAAGTTATGAGAACTTGTGGGGTGGGAGCTAGTCCTGGGCGGCTGGGCTCCAGAGCCCTAACTCCATTCTTTAAACTATGCCACCTGACCAGGCAGCTGGCAAGTGCTTGAGAGCACAGACCTGGGAGCCAAACTGTCTGGATTTCAATATTGGACCTGCTATTTACTTGTTGGCTGACCTTGGACAGAGCTTTCTGTGCCTCAGTTTCATCATGTATAAAGTGGGAAGATAATTATTCCTGACTCCTAGGGTTGTGATGAGGATGAAATAAATATCAGTAAAGCACAAAGAACCCCACTTTGGATGTGGCATATGTGCATAAATGTCCAGAGCATAGTGGTTCACAGCATCCAGGTCTACCTCTGGGTAGGTAGACCTGGTTTGAATACATGCCTTGCTATAGTCAGTGTGTTAAAAGAGTGGAACTCTATATGGAACAAGAATTAAAAAAAAATTATTTTCCCCACTATCTCTTCAAGGCCATTCAGTGGGCTATTTTGTCTTGTTTCTGGATAAAGCATTGGACAGGTCTCATATTTTCTGGTCACAGTCAGTTAAGGAAAACCCTCTGTTCATTTTTAATCACAAAATAATCTCATTTTAGTAATTAATTTGTTTAGTCCTCTATAATACCCAAATCTTGAATTTCATTTTATATTGAAGTTTCTCCCCTTCCCCAACTCAATAATACTTCAGGCAGAGAAGCCTACAGTTGGGGGCAGTGGGCCACCATGGTCTTCTTTCTTTCCTATTTTGCGCAACTCTTCCCTCCCACCAAACCCCCTCTCCCATCTGCTTTGGCTCCTCTAGGGGTAAAAAGGAGGGCATGGGAAAGAGTTAAGGAGAGAAAAAGGTGCTACGTGGTGAAGCTTGTCATGATCAAATATTGTTACCCTCAGGGCCTGGTGGACATCTGAAGCTTAGTCCTTTTCTTACAGAATGTTTTTACAGATACCCCTATCCTGGGGATCAACTGCTGTTCTCTTAATACAGTTGATGCTCCTCAAAGTGGCCACTTACTACTTAATCACAATGTCTAGCTTTTCTTTAGCCTATCTTGCCAGCTCGCTCCCAGGAGGACATGAACATTATTATTATTGGGCATGAACATTATTATTTTTTAATGTAAATCAGAAAATTTGAATGTATAAAATAAATAGTGATTTCTATCCTTGAAAATACGCTTGCTAAATCTTTAGTGGGTATTGACTGGCATTTTTGGTCATTAAGGCAATTCATTAGCCAACAGTGATTTCTAAGAGCAGCCAGGTTCAAACCACATGTGTCTCTCTTTAACAGAGAAACTACTTTTATTGATGCCTGATCATTTTCTTGTCAATGAAGTGGTGGGTGCCAGTGACTCAGGACAAGTTACTGGTAGGCACAGATCAGGAATATTTCACCGTGACCTTTGATATGAATTTTTGGTACCCTACAAAGACAAAATATGTTTTTGCTGTTTGCAAAGGAATCCCAGACCTTATGGGCACTAAGAACTCATAAAGCCAATGAGCCATATATATGAAAATGATCCTTGCATCTAGTCTTCAACAAGCCAGTATCTGCTAATCAGTTTGGGAAATAAATATGAGCAAGTAGGGCTTTGGGAGAGTGTGGTGTCTGTTGGTGATTGGGATTTCTCTTGAAATCATCTTGCCTTTCCTTATGCTTTCTCTATGGAAAGACCTGAGTGTCAAAACAAGTTTATGTTCTAATTTGCTGAACAATAACAAAGTAGGTAGAACAGAAACAAAGGATTGAATGTAGGCTTTCAATTCCTAGTTTTCAAATTTTTAGGTTTTCAGTTATAATCAAAAGATACTTCATAGCACTGTATACTTTTGCTTTTACATATCACAGATGTGTAATAGAATGAGTGACTACCAGAATGAGCATCTTGAATATTTCCTGATATTTCTAAATCAAAATTCAGATGTATTATAATACCACATCTTTTATTTCTTTTTCTTTGTATGTAATAGACTGGGAATGTTGACTCTCTCTCTCTCTCTCTCTCTCTGTGTGTGTGTTTATGAACACTGAGAGAGAGAGAGAGAGAAGGTCTGGTATGCAAGTTAATTCTGTTAAAAAGTTGGCACAGGTGACTGGGTGCAGTGGCTCATGCCTGTAATTCCAGCACTTTGGGAGGCTGAGGCAGGCAGATCACCTGAGGTCAGAAGTCCGAGATCAGCTTGGCCAACACGGTGAAACCCTGTGTCTACTAAAAATACAAAAAATTAGCCAGCATGGTGGTGTGTGTCTGTAGTTCCAGCTACTTGGGAGGCTGAGGCAGGAGAATCTCTTGACCCTGGGAGGCAGAGGTTGCAGTGAGCCGAGATCATGCCATTTCACTCCAGCCTGGGCAACAGAAGAAGACTCCGTCTCAATGGCAGTCTCAAAAAAAAAAAAAAAAAAAGTTGGCACAGGATTTCTTATGTGGCCTCTAATGTGACTTAAGTCTGCCATTCAGACTTTCAACAAATATTCATTGTCTCTCATGTTCCAGAAACCTCACTCGTTTCTGGGCTGACACAGTTAATTAAATGCTGGTCCCCCCAGGTGCTTACGTTAGAATGCGATCTCTTCCACTGTTGTATATAGAGCATGGGCCTTGAAAATTATTCACTGTGATATACATTGATTCCCTATTTGGTGCCCAAACAATGAGATAATCCTTGTTTAAATGTTTTTTAGAACTTTCATTTGAAAGTGCTTTTTCATATAACATTCCTGTATGTGGAGAGCTTAGTTTTATGAGGAGTGGGGATTTTTCTTATGCAGATTTCCTTTGTAAATTTGGAGTCACTGATGAGGTGGCAAGGGTGGGAGATTTAGTGGATGGTGGGAGATATATACAACTTCTTTGGAAGTTGCCAAAATCAATACAAACAAGATGTTTGCTATCATAGCTTTCAGAATTTGGATCCATAAAAGTATTGTGGTTTTGTCTAGGACCAAGAGGCACTGATTTTTATTTTACTATAATATTGCAGATTGCACCATTGGCAACAGAACTTATCATACAATTTTTTTTTCAAGATAAAACAAAGTCTGGTTCTACTTCATTCTGAAGTTGGGTTGTCTATGGATTTGGGGTGGATTAGCTCCATTGGTGGGAGTCTAGGAACATTGAGACTTAGCTAAAACTCTGATTCCCAATTAGACATCAATCACTGCCACACAAAAGAAAAGGAGATTCTTCTTTGCCAGTGGATGACATATAACATGGACCACCATAGCTAAATCATAGCTAAACCTCATCGAGGTTATAAGGAGGATGTGATTATTTGGTTTCTCCAATCACCTCTCCCAAAGGAGTAATTCAACATATTTTACACATTGACTTCAGCAGTATGGTTTTCAAAGTTTTTGTGAAGCAAACCTTGAAAGCATACTAGAGAAATACCTAGCAAAATCCAGATCCACTGGCGACTTCTGTCAGAGAGGGTGATTAAGTTTGACCCCAGGGGCTAACTCTGCCTTGGTTCTTCCTGAGAAAAGGAAACGGCATTCTTACAGTGCCAGAACTAGTATACTTATCATCAGGATATGATGATGGTCAGTATTTGGCTCTCCCATCCTGGATATCTTAGGTGAATCAAACCTATTTATACTGAGGAGGAGTGGAGTAGTGTTCAAGAAGCAGGCCTCTAGTGTCTACTTTTCCAAATGTTTCCCAAGGTTGTAGACATGCCCTCAGGCATGATTTTTTTCTCAAGCCCTCACAGTTTTTGCAGTTGTCTTGGGTTGAGAAAATGACATTACTCAGCCATAACCAGTTTCTTGCCAAGACCTTCCATAAAATGCATAATAAAGAAACATTTTAAAAACATGTTTATTTGGCCTTTCTTTTTGGTAGAGGAGACACTGAAGGCCTGATTTTTCCAGGAAGATAGGGAACAAGAGGGTGATGGGCTAATGGCCACACTGAATTGAGGTAGGTGGGAAGAACTAATAGATATAGATATTAAGAATTTGCAAAAGATAGCAGGTAGTTTTTGGCACCAGAGAAGGGAATAGAAGACAAGTGAGAAGTTGGTATGCCATGTGTTCCTATTCAATGCAGTTCTATAGTCTATGGCAGGGCACTCAGGAGACAGAAGCCGGAGGGTGACTTATGGCAATGAAATACTCATTGACTTAGTAATGCCCATTGACTTTGCATGGGACAGTCTGTAGAGGGCTATAGTAGATGATGATATGATATATGATATGATATGATACTCTTTCATATATGTGTACACACACAGAGACACACACAATTTTTTCTTATTGTTCCAAACTAAATTATATGTTATGCAGTAAATATAGAGAAAAGGTTCCTGGTTCAGACCTTACCAGCATGAATTACTTTGCAATCATTCCTCTGTGACTGATGATTCATTTTTATCATCTTCCAAAAAACAGCAACCATGCCCATACCCTATTGAGACAAGGCTAAGGGTATATAAGAGTATCTACCATACCATTCCCCAGCCTGGGCCTAATCCAAGGATGCAAGCCACTCCCAATGCGGCATTTCATAAAAATTGCATGTGACACATGGAAGCCCCTCATTAGCAGGTGGTCCCATTGACCAGAATCCCAGCACAGAGGGTAGAAAAGAACTGCAAATGATGCCCCTGCTTCTTGGGTATGGTTTTCCAGAAGAAGCAAAAGCTGTCATTAGCCAGTTGATTCCTTTGTGGGATCCTCTGAAGGCTTGGTGTCCATTTTTTTACTGATCAGCCCTAATTGATACTGTTAGGAATCACCACCTTCTCTTTTCATTACAGACCCATAAATCACACATATTCTGGATGGAGACAGTTAGTTAGAATTTGCCTATAGTAGGTGTGTGTTTGCTCTAGTGGCTCTTTCTCTCCGTGTGTGTGTGTGTGTGTGTGTGTGTGTGTGTTTTAAGCAGCTTACCCTCTGGCTTAGCTGAGGCCACAGTTTGAGGAAAGGACTTCTTGAGGAAGTGGAGGTAAGGCATTGAATCTGGAAGAGTTGTGGCTTCTTTGGCAATTACAATTTGTCTCCTAAGCATTTATGTTCATACACATGCTCGGATGTCATCAGTGGGCAGTCTTGGAGTATCCACCACTAGGTGCCATGATGAGAAAGTCTGGAGGTTTTTTGTCATCCTGTAGGCAGATTTTGCCTTTACACCCTAGGTGCCCATAAATGTGTCTCATTATTGTAATTGTTTTTACAGGGGTACCAGTAGGCCAGTTAGCTCCTCAGAGTGAGCCTCACCAGGCAGTACTGGCTGGGCAGGAAATCCCTGAAAAGTATGGTTGAGCGGGGGTGATGTGTCCTTGCCCTGGGAGACCTGGTTCTGAATCTACTGTTTAAAGACAATGGGAAAAGCAAGGCTAGCTTAATATCTGGATGCCTGGGCTTCTTTCTTTTAAAAACTTTTATTTTAGGTTCAGGGATGCATGTGCAGGTTTGTTATATAGGTAAACTCATGCACAAGGGTTTGTTGTACAGATTATTTCATCACTCAGGGACTAAGCCTAGTACCCAATAGTCTTTTTTTTCTGCTACTTCTCCCACCCTGTACCCTCAAGTAGGTCCCAGTGTTTGTTGTTCCCCTCTTCTTTGGGTCCAATTGTTCTCATCATTTAGCTTCCACTTATAAGTAAGAACATGTGGTATTTGGTTTTCTGTTCCTGAGTTAGTTTGCTAAGCATAATGGCCTCCAGCTCCATTCAAGTTCCTGGAAAAGAGATGATCTCATGCTTTTAATGGCTGTATAGTATTCCATGGTGTATATGTACCCCATTTCCTTTATCCAACCTACTGTTGATGGGCATTTATGTTGATTCCATGTTTTTGCTGTTGTGAATAGTGCTGCAATAAACATTCATGTGTACGTGTCTTTATAATAAAATGATTTATATTCCTTTGGGCATCTATCCAGTAATGGGATTGCTGGGTTGAATAGTAGTTCTGTCTTTAGCTCTTTGGGGAATTGCCACACTCCTTTCCATAATGGTGGAACTAATTTACACTCTAACCAACAGTGTATAAGTTTAGGCTTTTCTCTACAACCTTGTTAGCATCTGTTATTTTTTGACTTTTTAATAACAGCCATTCTGACTGGTGTGAGATCATATCTCATGGTTTTGATTTACATTTTTCTAATGATCAGTGATATTGAGCTTTTTTTTTCATATGCTTTTTGGCCTTATGTATGTCTTCTATTGAAAAGTGCCTGTTTATTTCATGTCCTTTGCCCACTTTTTAATGGGTGGGGTTGTTTGATTTTTTTTTCTTGTAAATTTGTTTAAGTTCCTTTTAGAATCTGGCTATTGGACCTTTGTCAGATGCATAGTTGGCAAATATTTTCTCCCATTCTGTAGGTTGTCTGTTTACTCTGTTGATAGTTTCTTTTTCTGTGCAGAAGCTCTTTAGTTTAATTAGATCCCTTTTGTCAATTTTGGCTTTTGTTGCAATTACTTTTGGCATCTTTGTCATGAAATCTTTGCCGATTTCTAGGTCCAGAATGGTATTGCCTAGATTGTCTTCCAGGGTTTTTATAGTTTTTGGTTTTACATTTAAGTCTTTAATCCATCTTGAGTTGATGTTTGTATATGGTGTAAAGAAGAGGTCTAGTTTCAATCTTCTGCCTATGGCTAGCCAGTTATCCAAATACCATTTATTGAATAGGGATTCCTTTCCCCATTGCTTGTTTTTGTCAGCTTTGTTGAAGATCATATGGTTGTAGGTGTGCAGCCTTATTTCCAGAACCTCTATTCAGTTCCATCAGTCTGTGTATTTGTTTTTGTACTGTTACCACGCTCTTTCGGTTACTGTAGCCCTGTAGTTTAGTTTGAAATCAGGTAATGTGATACCTCCAGCTTTGTTCTTTTTGTATAGGATTACCTTGGCTATTTGGGCTCTTTTTAGGTTCCTTATGAATTTCAAAACAACTTTTTTCTGGTTCTGTGAAGAATGTCATTGGTAGTTTGGTAAGAATACCATTGAATCTGTTAATTGCTTTGGGCAATATGGCTGTTTTAACAATATTGATTCTCTCTATTCATGAGCATGGAATGTTTTTCCATTTATTTGTGTCATCTCTGGTTTCTTTGATCAGTGTTTTGTAATTCTTATTGTAGATATCTTTTACCTCCCCGATTAGCTGTATTTCTAAATATTTTCTTCTTTTTGTGGAGGCCTGGGCTTCTTTACTTTGTGTCATGATCCTTTGTTAATCCACCTAAGAGAAGAGAATGCAGACACCAACCTACTTTGGATGACACAGGTGTGCAAACTAACTCTTTCCCCCTTCTTTCCTGACATATCTATGATGATCTTGGGCATGTTACCTAGGAAGAGTCAGGAGGGCAAACTGTAAAGTCCACCTTACAATAGTTCATTTCATTACTTTATGCATGTATTTTGGACAAGCTCTCATAGAGTGGCTGACTCATTCATTATTCAGTTATTTTTTTTCTTTTTTGGACAGATACTATCTGAAAGACAAGTCAAGCTTCTGAAAAGTGACTTCCAAATTATAAAACAATTTCTGATTTGAACAAAGTTGTACTTAGGAAAGCCCGTTCTTTCTTGTCTTCTACCATACATCTTTGGGGAAGAAATGAGGAGCCAGATGCCACATGGCCCAGCTCAGCCCAATCCATTTTGAAGCAGGTACTCTGGATGAAAGAATAGCCAGAAATGAAGGCTGTGACATGTGTAGTGCTGTGACACACATACACATGGGATGCATTGGGGACTTGTTTTCCAAATAATGGGCCCTTTATCCCTCCTGACCAAGACAGGACTCTTGGGAAGATGCCTCCTTGAATATAATTAGCATATGGAACACTTTGCTTCTGGATCATTGGTATTTTTTGGGTCATAGCAATTTGTATTGAGTGGGGAGGACTCATACCTTTGTAGGTGCAGACCAGAAGATCGACCCACTGATCTGCATTTATTAAGCAACTACAGCGAAGCAAGCAGCATGTGAAACATTGTGGGAGTGCATAGGCATGAGGCGCAAGGCATGAGTCTGCCTTCAGGTGGATAGGTCAGTCTGGAAAACAGATAAGTGAAAACAACAGTGCAAGTACCTATTCAGTCCCTGGCAATAGAGAGGATGGATCAATGGAGATAGCAATGGTCAGGGATGACTTTGCAGGAAACTGGGTCCAAGGGTGGTAAAGGAATGAAACAGAAGAGAAGGACCTTGCCCCCTTATGCAGATGGGTAATGATGGAACATGGTGGGGCCTGAGATTCTCATCTGAAATCGGCACAAGCACCTAGTTTTCCAGGAGAGTGTTCATCTGAGGGCTACCTTCCCTGCAGTGGCAGAAGAATGGCTTTAAAAATGAATATTGTGCTTTTTAACTGGGTGCTTTGCCTCTGTGGGTTTAGAGAATTCCTAGGGATCAGAGACTCAGGAGCCACTCTTACTGCTCACCTTGAATTGCCACTTTTGAGCTTTCCAGGGTTTTCTTTGACCATTTCAATGACAAAAGAAAATTATGGTGGAGGTGGGAAGCATATTTTTAGAATAAAAGATATTTTAAAAATGAGACAAAACTGCAAAATTTTGAAATTTGACAGAAGCAGACAACATTCTCCATTCCTATGATAAAACTCTGTCCAGTTTCTTGGCCCTTTGAATACCACAGATAAGCTTCCGTTTCTGGCCAGAGGGGAAGGGGCTCATGCAGAGATCTGCAGAGGCTCAAAGTGACACCTGTGCAGAGGCTGCCAGTGCTGTGGTATTGCAGGCCCAGATTCCCTTCTTTTACCTTAATTAGCTGGATGTATAGGATTTGGCTCCAGAAAACCCAGTTTTTAATGCCAGCTTCGACCATCTTACTTGCTGTGTAACCTTATGGAAGTGAGTCCACCTCTCTGAGTATTTGTTTCCTCATTTATACAACCAGCCTGAACACTATCTAAACTCTCATAGGTTTCATGAGGTTGTTTGTTTTGTTTTGCTCTATTATGGGTCAAGTTCAGTGAGAGAAGCCAGGTACAAGGAGAGGAGCTTGCAGTCGAATTAAAAAACAATCAAAGCAATAATTTTAATGCAACATGAGGAATGTGAGAAAAGTGTTAAAAGTGATTTAATAAATGCATATGTGCATAGTGTTCAATAAAGCCCGAGGGAAAGATGTGGTGTAGGCAGAAACAATGAATCAGGCAAAGCTTATGTGAAGTGGTGCTTCATCTGAGGATGGAAGGTGACGATTCAGGTCAGGGAAACACAGTGGGAGGAACATCAATCTAGAGAAGCTTCAGTGTTTGGCTTATTTCACTTAGGACAATGTCCTGCAGGTTCATCCATCTTGCTGCAAATGGCAGGGTTTCCTTCTTTTTTTATGCCTGAGTAATATTCCACTGCATGTGTACACCGTATTTTCTATATCCATTCATCTGTTAATAGACTCATAGAAGCAGAGAGTAGAATGGTGGTTTTCCGGGTCTCGGGGCTGGAAAAAAAAGGGGGATATTTGTCAAAGGGTACAAAGTTTTAGTTATAAAATAAATAAGTTCTGGGGATCAAATGTACAACATGATGATTATAATTAATAATACTGCATTGTTTACTTGAAATTTGCTGAGAGTAGATCTTAAGTGCCCTCACCCACACATATGCACACCCATGTTATAATTATGTGTGGGGAAGGATGTGTTAATTGCTAATAGTTTGCTTGTGGTGGTCATTACATAACATACATATATCGAATCGTGTTGTACACTTTGAACATATACAATTTTTATTTGTCAATTATATCTTAATAACTCTGGAAAAAATAAAGAGAAGGTTCTGTCTGAATAAAAGTATAGAAATGTGGAGGCAGCTGGGCATGGCTGAAGCATACCATGCGGGTATAGGTGGGTGGGTGGGGTGGGAAGGTGTGTTGGTGGCTTGCCTCGTGGAGCATGGCATCAGACTCTGAAGACATCAAGCTTCTTCTCAGCCACATCTCTCCTGCCCAGCTTTTCTGAAATCTCACCATTCGCCCACACTCTAGCCACCTTCTCTGTCCTCTTTTCTTCAGAGAAGCTCTCACCATTGGAAATTAAATTTAACTTTTAATTTAAATGTCTTATTCAATGTACCAGAATTTCCAGGACACAGCTAAAGCAGTGTTAAGAGGGAAACTTATAGTATTAAATGCCCACATCAGGAAGCTAGAAAGATCCCAAATCGACACCCTAACATCACAATTAAAAGAGCTAGAGAAGCAAGAGCAAATAAATCCAAAAGCTAACAGAACACAAAAGATAACTAAGATCAGAGCAGAACTGAAGGAGATAGAGATATGAAAAACCCTTCAAAAAAGCAAGGAATCCAGGAGCTGGTTTTTAAAAAACTTAACAAAATAAATAGACCACTCACTAGACTAATAAAGAAGAAAAGAGAGAAGAATCAAATAGACCCAATAAAAAAATGATAAAGGGGATATCACCACTGACCCCGCAGAAATACAGACTACCATCAGAGAATACTATAAACACCACTGTGCAAATAAACTAGAAAATCTAGAAGAAATGGATAAATTCCTGGATGCATAAACCCTCCAAAGACTAAACCAGGAAGAAGTCAAATCCCTGAATAGACCAATAACAAGTTCTGAAATTGAGGCAGTAATTAATAGCCTGCCAACCAAAAAAAGCCCAGGACCAGACGGATTCACAGCTGAATTCTACCAGAGATACAAAGAGGAGCTGGTAGAATTCAGAAATTATTCCAAACAATTGAAAAGGAAGGACTCCTTTCTAATTCATTTTATGAGGCCAACATCATCCTGATACCAAAACCTGGCAGAGATACAACAACAAGAAAAAACTTCAAGCCAATATCCCTGATGAATGTCGATGTGAAAATCCTCAATAAAATACTGCCAAACCGAATCCAGCAGCACATTAAAAAACTTACACACCCCGATCAAGTTGGCTTCATCCCTGGGATGCAAGCCCTGTTCCACATATGCAAACCAATAAATGTAATCCATCACATAAACAAAATCAATGACAAAACTACACGATCATCTCAATAGATGCAGAAAAGGCCTGTGATAAAGTTCAACATCCCTTCATGTTAAAAACTGTCAATGAACTAGGTATTGATTGAACATGCCTCAAAATAATGAGAGCTAATTATGGCCCAGCACGGTGGCTCATGCCTGTAATCCTGGCACTTTGGGAGGCCGAGGTGGGTGGATCACGAGGTCAGGAGATCAAGACCATGCTGGCTAACATGGTGAAACCCCGTCTCTACTAAAAATACAAAAAAAAAAAAAAAAAAAAAAAATTAGCTGGGCGTGATAGCAGGCGCCTGTAGTCCCAGCCACTCGGGAGGCTGAGGCAGGAGAATGGTGTGAATCCAGGAGGTGGAGCTTGCAGTGAGCCAAGATCGTGCCACTGCACTCCAGCCTGGGCAACAGAGTGAGACTCCATCTCAAAAAAAAAAAAAAAAAAAGAGCGATTTATGACAAACAGCCAATATCATAGTGAATGGGCAAAAACTGGAAGCATTCTCTTTGAAAACTGGCACAAGACAAGGATGCCCTCTCTCACTACTCCTATTCAACATAGTATTGGAAATTCTGGCCAGGGCAATCAGGCAAGAGAAAGAAATAAAGGATATTCAAATAGGAAGTCAAACTGTCTCTGTCTGCAAGTAACGTGATTCTATATTTAGACAACCCCATTGTCTTGGCTCAAAAACTCCGTAAGCTGATAAGCAACTTCAGCAAAGTCTCAGGATACGAAATCAGTTTGCAAAAATCACAAGCATTCCTATACACCAACAATAGACAAGCAGAGAGCCAAATCATGAATGATCTGTCATTCACAATTGCTACAAAGCAAATAAAATACCTAGGAATATAGCTAATAGGAGATGTGAAGGACGTCTTCAAAAAGAACTACAAACCACTGCTGAAGGAAATAACAGAGAACACAAACAAATGGAAAAACATTCTATCCTCATGGATAGGATAAATCAATTTTGTGAAATTTCACAATCAATATTGTGAAAATGGCCATACTGCCCAAAGTAATTTAAAGATTCAATGCTATTCTCATCAAATTACCATTGACATTCTTCACAGAATTAAAAAAAACTACTTTAAGTTTCATATGGAACCTAAAAAGAGCCTGTACAGCCAAGATGATCCTAAGCAAAAAGCAAAAAGAACAAAGCTGCAGGCATCACGCTACCTGACTTCAAACTATACTGCAAGGCTATAGTAACCAAAACGGCATGGTACTGGTAACAAAACAGACATATAGACCAATGGAACAGAATGGAAACCTCAGAAATAACACCACACTTCTACAACCATCTGATCTTCGATGAACTGGACAAAAACAAGCAATGGGGAAAGGACTCCCTATTTAATAAATGGTGCTGGGAAAACTGGCTAGCCACATGCAGAAAACTGAAACTGGACTCCTTCTCTATACCTTAACAAAAATTAACTCAAGATGGATTAAAGACTTAAATGCAAAACCCCAAACCATAAAAACCCTGGAAGAAAACCTAGGCAATACCATTCAGGACATAGGCATGGGCAAAGACTTCATGACAAAAGTGACAAAAACAATTGCAGCAAAAGCCAGAATTGACAAATGGGATCTAATTAAACTAACGAGCTTCTGCACAGAAAAAGAAACTATCATTGGAGTAAACAGGCAACCTACATAATGGGAGAAAATTTTTGTAATCTACCCATCCAACAAAGGTCTAATATCCAGAGTCTGCAAGGAACTTAAACAAATTTACAAGAAAAAAAAAACCACATCAAAAAGTAGGCAAAGGATATGAACAGACATTTCTCAAAAGAAGACATTTATGCATCCAACAAACATATGAAAAAAAGCTCAACATCATTGATCATTAGAGAAATGCAAATCAAAACCACAATGAGATACCATCACACACCAGGCAGAATGGTGATTATTAAAAAGTCAAGAAACAATAGATGCTGGTGAGGCTATGGAGAAATAGGAATGCTTTTATGCTGTTCTTGGGAATATAAATTAGTTCAAACATTGTGGAAGACAGTGCGGCGATTCCTCAAGGATCTAGAACCAGAAATACCATCTGACCCAGCATTCCCATTACTGGGTATATAACCAAAGGAATGTAAATCATTCTGCTATAAAGACAGATGCACACGTACGTTTATTGCAGCACTATTTACAATAGCAAAGACATGGAACCAACCCAAATACACATCAATGATAGACTGGATAAAGAAAACATGGTACATATACTCCATGGAATACTATGCATCCATTAAAAGGAAAGAGATCATGTCCTTTGCAGGGACATGGATGAAGCAGGAAGCTGTCATTCTCAGCAAACTAACAAGGAACAGAAATCCAAACACTGCATGTTCTCACTTATAAGTGGGAGTTGAACGATGAGAACACATGGACACAGGGAGGCGAACAACATACACCAGGGCATGTCAGAGGGTAGGGGGAGAGGAGAGGGAGAGCATTAGGAAAATAGCTAATGCGTATGGGGCTTAAAACCTGATGGTGGGTTAATAGGTGCAGCCAATCACCATGGCACACATATACCTATGTAACAAACTTACATGTTCTTCACTTGTATCCTGGAACTAAAAGTAAATTTAAAAAAATTCTTATTCATAAATGAAAACAAAAATTAAATGTCTTCTTTACTAATGTCCCTCAGTGTCTGTACGTGTAGTTGGCATACAGGAGACACAATTATTCCCCTATGAAGACAGTATTATTGGGCGCCTACATCCTAGATTTTAAGAGATGCTCTAAGACACATAGTCAGTGTCCCTGGGTCTATTGTAGACAGGACAGGAAGCATTCACCTTGTCCTTTGCTGCAAAGCCCTTTGAGGTTAGAAACTGAATGTGTTTTAGGGAATGATAGAATAAATGTCTATTCCTCTTTTGGCTTCTGCAACGAAGAAAGGCAGCGGGGGAAGTGGTCAACTCATAGGACCTAAAGAGTAGATAAAAGGAATATATACCCTCTCTATTTTTGTCACAGAGTCCTTTATGATTTTAGCAGTGGAATAGATGTCAGCTTTGAGCACCTGGTATGTCCTAAGGTTTGACATGCCTCCTTTACTCTGCCGCATCGTAAAATGCCACAATGTGTTGGGTTAAAGTGGCTTCACCAGATGTATCCCAATTAAGTTCATTTCCACTTTTATTTGTAGTAGCTGCTACTGTCATATTTTTTGCTTCCTTTGGGAAGGAATATACTGAAGGACTCAAGTGGCTATTTGAATTTTCTGACCCCTCTGAAATTGCCAAGTTATAATGGAATAAGAGAGGAAACATTTGGCATCTTTACTACTCCAAGAAAGTTGGTGGCACATACTTTCAGTGAGAACTTTATCGAATTTCAATTACACCTGCCTTCTGTAATAATTGCAATCCTAGAAAACATGTTAATTGAGTCTTAGTTTTTCCATTGACTTTTTTCTGTGTGTGTGACAGTGTCTTGCTCTGTCATCCAGGCTGGAGCTCAATGGCGGAATCATAGCTCACTGCAGCCTCAAACACCTGGGCTCAAGCAGTCCTCCACCTCAACCTCCTGAGTAGCTGGGACTACAGACACACACCACCACCCCTGGTTAATTTTTAATATATATATATATTTTTTGTAGAGATGAGGTCTGACCATGTTGACCAGACTGGTCTTGAATTCCTGGCCTCAAGTGATCCTCTTTCCTCAGCCTCCCAAAGTGCTGGGACTACAGGCATGATGAGCCACAGTGCCTGACTTCCACTGACTTTTATTCAAATACTAGAGACTCATTCTCTGTATCTCTAGTAACTCTTAAAGGCAGCTAGTGATGCTTAATGCTGACTCTTCCTCAGCCTTTCCCCTGGCCAAATAGCTAATGGCTTGTGATCTATTCTAGCAGAGAATTTAATGATGAGATTACATTCAGAGAAGGCATGGGGTTAGGGAATCCAACAGAGGCTCTGCACCCAGGGGTTTGTAACCATGGGAAACCATTAAACCTTGAAGTTTGGGAGGAGAAGAGCAGTAGTGTTACTGGACCTTGGTGAGAGCTGGAGCTGCAGCACAGGAGCTAGGGCTGACATAGAAAGCAGCCAAAGCCAGAACCAAGAGGGGAATGCAATGCGAGGGTAAAAGTCTATACCCCAGCCTCTGTCTCTTCCTGTCCTTTGCTTTCCTGCTAGTGCCTCTCATTGACCAAAATGGAATGGAAGCTCCAGGGCAGAGAGCAGAAAGAAGGTCAGAGGATGACTGGGGACTGTGGCAAACAGAGGATAACCAGCTATGAGCATAAGCATGCATTAATGTACCCAGAAGGTCCTACAATAGAACCTGGCAGTGAGTTCCTTTGTAAAATGAAAAGCTCCAAATATCTAAATAAATAAATTTATTCCTTCAAGAAACATGCGTCAAGTGCCTTCTCTTGTTAAGATCTCTATTTGATGCTTGTAGATTTTACTTTGGGTTTTCTTTCAGTGACTTCTCTGCAGAGCTAAGCTAACCTGGATAATTTACAAAAATAATGGGGAATCTTCCGGGATTGCTTTAAAAAAATCTGGCCCCAGCTTTGAGGATGACCTTCATTTCTGTTGGTATTCCTCACATCTGGCCAGGTCTAGGCATTGTTTTGGTAAGTGACTGAAGTCTTGCCACATTCCAGGGGTCTCGAGTATAGGCTGTGTTTGCATTTATTGGGCCCAGTCTTTGGTACTCTGTGGAGACTTGAAGAAAAAGAACCTCTACTCTCTGTCTGAGAACTTGTGAGCAACTCCAGTGATACCAGTGAGGAGAGAGCAGAGCTGGGGAATGGTCTGGCTCAGATATTTCTAAGCCCATCCTTTGCCTGGGTGGAACTGTTTGACCGGCCACAAGGAACCTACTGAGAATTTGAAAGATTCCATCTCCCATACTATGAGAGTATGTTTTGGGTCTCTTTTATGTTAAATGGTGTTCATGTAATTCCTGGGTATTTTGCACCAACTGCTTGACATTTCTCAGTGGGTTTGTTTAAGTTTCTCTGTGAATTGGTGAGGATTGTTTTTCACAGTGGGGAAAGAGTAGTAGGTACAATAATTGAAAAAAAAGTTAAGCTTGAAGAGATGTAGGAAATATTTAGACCAGCATGTCTTTTTATGGATGGATAAATTGAGGGTCCCAGAGGGCTGGAAATTTGTACAGAGTCACATGGTAAGGATGAGGCCAGGCAGGGACACAAAGTGGGATAGAAATGGCTGAGAAGCAGGCTGGCTATTGCCAAGAGACTCAGCAGTGCTGCCCTGGAATCCACACTGCTCCTCATGGGGTGTGTTCACTGGAAGGTGAGGATTCCCAGAGTGCAAACAACCAAACAGGTGTTTGTGCTATCCTTACAGGTTCTTGAGACTCCCCTTACCTGGACCACTGTCCATGAATACTCAGAGATGAGAAGAAAGTTCCCATGATATAGTTTAGAAACTGAACTTGAAAAAATGGAACATTGTTTAAACCCCTACATTATCAACTGTGTGAAGCTTGCAGGAGAGAAAGATCCTGAGATTCATGCCTAGTGACTCAGGCTGCTCCAAGATTTACAAACTCCACCACAAAAGCAGCAGTCTGTGCTTGCAATAGTGGAATAAGAGCTAACATTTAGTGGGTATTCACCATGCACTGGTCATTATTTTAGGCAATTTCCATTGTTAACTAATTTAGTTCTCATGAATGCCCTATGAGGTAGATACTAGTATTATTCCTGTTGTATAGATGAAGAACCTGAGCTCAGAGGTCAGGTGACATGTTCACAATCACAGAGTTAGTAAGTAACCCCACTGCAATTCAAATCTCAGTATTTAACTGCTCAGCCCATGTACTTGATCATGGAGCTCTAGTGCTTTCTTTTTGTTGTCTTACCACTACTATATCCATAAGGTGTATTTTGTTTTCTGAGGACCCTCCAGTGCATAGGTCCAAGTACTTCTGTCTATTTAAAAAAAATCAAGAGGAATAAGTTTCTGAGCTATTATCATTGAGTACATATGGAAACAAATAAGAGAACAATAGTTACTGGGGTTCACTTGAGGTTGGAAGGTTGGAAGGTAGGAGGAGGGTGAGGATAGAAAAACTACCTGTAGGGGGAGGGTGAAGATAGAAAACTACCTATCGGGGACTATACTCACTACCTAGGTAATGAAATCTTTTGTATATCAGACCCAGTGACATGCAATTTACCCATGCAACAAACAGCACATGTACCCCCTGAAGTAAAAGCTGAAAAAGAATAAAACAAGAAAAAACAAAAGTTTCTGAGTTATCATCACTGAGTATTCTCTATGCCACACCAGTCTCCACCTATAAATGTATGGCTTCAAAGCCAGTATGCAGTTAGTCTAAACAGGCTTTCACCAGCCCCTTAACTGGACAGCTTTATGCAGTGTACAAATTTCATGTCTGAACAGCCCAGTTCAAAGTGTACTGGTTCGATGGCACAAGTAAAAGTTACTCAGTGTTCTTAGGCTCCCAAGAATCTTTCCAGGACTTTTCAGTAAGAACATTATTTAGTGATTATTAAAGTTTTGGAAAAGATAATTATAGCGAAGTTTCTTCTTATACAGCATCGATATCCAGTGTATCAATAATACCATGGTATTATTGTTTCTGTGTTATAGCTGGAGAAACAAAGACCCAGCAATGGAGATCAAAGGATTGTGAGTCAGCAACCTGCAGGTCCCATCCTGGATCTGCCTCTGCCTCTGCTCCAACTAGCTGGGTGACCATGGGCATGCCCTTTTCTGTCTGGGTTTCTATCTTACCATTTGTAACATATGAGGCTGACTTTGATCCCTGAGTTCTGTTCCAGTTCTGAAATCCCATGGCTTACTAAGATCAAAGCAAGTTGATTATTAATTGACGTGTTTTATAGATGGAGGGCTCAAGAAGGACTTAAGTTGGTTTATAGAATTAAAATACACTTAAATCAGGATGGTTAAAAATAACAACATAATTAAAAATAATAAAAAGTGATGGAAAAGAGATGCTTCAGACACCAAGACTGAGTTAGTCACTGATGGTCTGTGCTATGTTTGGAATCCTAGAATCCTAGGACGTTGCAGCAGAAATCAACCCAAGAGAACGTGGGCTATCCACATGCATCCCAGCTTCTTAAGTTTCTGCTCTGCAGCATTCTGCTAGTTAGAATATGCTACTTCCAAATGAACAGACTTGGGAATATCTTTCTGACTCACAGGATTGGTGAGTTCAGAGCATCCTGGCTGTTATAACATGAAAAGATTTGTTAGCTCCACCAGGAGTGGACTTTGTGTCTGATTTTCTACCTGGTGCTGTATCCATAGCAGCATTCCACTTTCTCCAGTGACAATGATTCTTCTCCATGTGGTATACAGACAGGAGTTTGTGTTATAGATAATTTTCTATAAATATAATCTTTCTTTGTTCTCTTAATTTCCTGGTGAAAAATTGGCAAAGGCAGCGTTATTTTCATAGTATATCTGAGTGAACAGGCCCAGAAACGTTGAGTATTTTGCCCAAAAGAGTGCGCTGCTAATTAGTGGAGAATTGCATCTGGGACCCAGTTTGTTGACCCTGGAGTGTCCAGTGCTTGCCTTGGGGCCATCACTATGGCCTGGGCCCCTGGTGACTCCAGAGTTCTAATGTTGTAGGACTTTCTCCTTACTTCAGCTAAAGATGGGGTCCTTGTCACACAGCCATGAAATATTAGGCTTACAGACACTTTGAAGAATGAGAAAAACATGGAATTTATTGGGCAAAGAAAAGCGGGGGTAGGGGGAGGGAGAAACAGGGACCTTCAGCAGGGTAAGACTCCTGCCAGTATATGCTTCCCACCTCGCAGATTGCATCCCAGATTCCACCCAGGAAGAAGAGGAGCCAGGCTCCTCCTCACTGCAAATGGTGCAGACTTCTGTGGCACCACTCCAGTGCTCACTCCTCCCAGTGCAAAGGCCGGTTTGAGTTTTTCTGGGAACCCCTTTGCACTTGGCTGTCTCACTATGTTGATGTGTCAGTGGTCCACTTATTGAGAAATAAAGCAGCTTGTTTAAGGTAGTCTGACCCTTATATGGCTCAGTGACTACCAGAGTGCACCTCTGGAAACAGAGTGCTGGTGGACTCCCCAGAATGTCTCCCTGCTGCAATGCAAGGGCTTGAGTTTGAGTGGTATCTTCCCAGATTTTATTTTAAGCTCCACAAGTATGTAAAGCTTTGTTATGTGCTGCACAGGTCTTGGAATTGAGACTGATGGTATTGTGAGAAAGCCAGAGTTTGAAGCAGGTTAAACCTTTCTGAGCACAGCAGGGGCTTTTCATCAAATTGAGCTGCAGGAAACCATTTAACCGGACCATATTGCTACTGAAAATGTCATCAGTCAATCAACAAGTATTTCTTGAGACAGCAATGTGAGAATTCAATGAGATCATCTAAGTGACAGGTATGGGAAGACAGCATAGTACAAAGAAAAGACAGGGACTTTAGAGACATTCAGAAGCAAGTTTGAAGACTGGCACCATAACTTATGAGCTATGTAAGCTTGGCCAAATCACCTAACCTCACTAAGCCTCAGTTTATTCATCTGTAAAATGGGCAAAATAGCTACTTCATCAGGCTTTTGGAAAGCACTTCTTTCCCATTAATTTTCTATTCCTTGTCCAACATTTAAAAAATTGGCCGGGAGTGGTGGCTCACACCTGTAATCCCAGCACTTTGGGAGGCTGAGGCGGGCAGATCACGAGGTCAAGGGATCGAGACCATCCTGGCCAATCTCTCAGATATACTGTGACCATCACTCAGATATACTATGAAAATAATACCACCTTTGCCAACTTTTCACCAGGGAATTAAAAGAACCAAGAGAGATTATATTTAGAGAAAATTGTCTATACCACAAACCCCTGTCTGTATGGTGAAACACTGTACAAAAAATACGAAAATTAGCTGGGTGTGGTGGCACGTGCCTGTAGTCCAGCTACTCGGGAGGCTGAGGCAGGAGAATGGCTTGAACCTGGGAAGCAGAGGTTGCAGTGAGCCGAGATCGAGCCATTGCACTCCAGCCTGAGTGACAGAGTGAGACTCTGTCTCAAAAAAAAATTATAAAGTGATAAATCATTGATAATTGTCAGTTAATCATTTCTATGTACTTGGCATTGTGCAAGGTGATGAGAGACATAGGGAAGAGGGAAACATGACTTCCTTTCTTCTTATAGAGAAAAGATAATCCAACAAATAAGGAAAGATACAGGGAGAGAAGTGATTGAGGGTTAGCAACAAATTCATGGAAAAGATGAGGATGAAACTTGTTGGATGGATGAGAACATGCCATGATGAGGGAGATAGAAACTCCAGGTGAGCGAGATAGTAGAAGCAAAAGCTGAGGTATTTGTAGAAGAGCATGAAGGCTAGTATGACCAGAAGGGACAGGAAATGAAGGAAAATAATGATAAATATTGCTCAATGAGTGAGACAGGAAGAAGAGTATTTAAAGTTGGTCCACAAATTTAGACTTACTACACTACCCGGTACAGAATGTTTTTAGCTTTCAGGTTGAGTATTAAGCCTGGGGGCTGGAACAATGTCTTCTCTCCTGTACTGAATTATCATAAAGTTGTTAGCATAGAGCTAATTTTTAAGGGTGCTCAGTCGTCCTGTATGAGATAAGAAACAGGTGTTTTTGGAGGGCCAGCCTGGTAATGGTGTATGCAATGTAGACCGTCATACTAGACAACACATGACTAACCTGGGCCAAGGGAAGCAATTAATGAGGCCAAATGAAGTTTGTGTTTCCACATTGATTCAGGCTCACTGGAAATGATTTCATTGAAAGTTTTAAGTTATGCTTTTTTGAAAATACAAAAAGTGTATGTTTGTTGAAAAAACAACAATACAGAAGGTTCCCACTCATTTTATTCTCTTCCAGCCTCTGCCACTTTAAAAGGTTTGTTGTGTTCCCTTTCAGATTATTTTGTAGACCTGAAAATCCACACATAACATACACTAATGAAAATATATACAGGCTGGGTGCAGTGGCTCACACCTGTAATCCCAGCACTTTGGGAGGCTGAGGCAGGTAGATCACCTGAGGTCAGGAGTTCGAGACCAGCCTGGCCAACAGGGTGAAACCTTGTCTCTACTAAAAATACAGAGAAAAAAAACCATTAGTCGGGTGTGGTGGCGGGAGCCTGTAATCCCAGCTACTCAGGAGGCTGAGGCAGGAGAATTGCTTGAACCTGGGAGGTGGAGGTTGCAGTGAGCCGAGATCGCACCATTGCACTCCAGCCTGGGCAACAAGAGCAAAACTCTGTCTCAAAAAAAAAAAAAAAAAGAAAAAGAAAATATATACATACATAACATATATACATAATATAAAATATATAAATAACTTAATATATGACTAAACTACATAACAATTTACATATAATCCTTTAAATCTGAGGTATAATTTCCATAAAACAACATGCACTGATTATATTTTATATTTCTTTTTCTATTGATACATAATAGATGTATACAGTTTTGGGGTACATACAATAATTTAATATAATTTGTAAAGATCAAGTTAGCATACTTGGACTATCCATCACCCTAATATTTACCTTTTTTTAATGCTACAACTATTCTGATTATTCTCTTCTAGCTATTTTGAAATATATAATAGATTATTGTAAATGATAATCAACCTACGGATCTATCTAACACCAGGTCTTACTGTTAGATAAGTGTTAGGTTTTCTTCTATCAAACCACATATTTATACCCATTCAGCAACTTCTCTTCATCTTCCCTACAATCCAACCCTTCCTGGCCTCTCATAACCACCAGTATATTCCCTATCTTCATGAGGTCCACTTTTTTAGATCCCACATATAAGTAAAACATGTGATATTTGTCTTTCTGTGCTTAGTTTATTTTGTGTAACATAATGACTTCCAGTCTCACCCATGTTGCTGCATATGACAGGATTTTATTCTTTTTTCATGGCTGAATGATATTCCATTGTGTATATATACCACATTTTCTTTATCCATTAATCTGTTGATGAGCACTTAGGTTGATTCCATATTTTGGCTGTTGAGCATAGTGCTGAAATAAACATGGGAGTGCAGATGTCTTTTTGATATATTGATTTCCTTCCTTTTGTATACATACTCAGTAGTGGAATTGCTGGGTCATACAGTCCTATTTTTAGGTTTTTGAGAAATCTCCATACTGTTTTCCATTTTGGCTGTACTAATTTATATTCTTTTCAGCAGTGTATGAGGTTTCCCCTTTCTCTGTATCCTCACCAGTGGCCATTATTGCCTTTCTTTTTGATACAAGCCACTGTAACTAGGGTGAGATGATATCTTGTTGTAGTTTTGATTCACATTTCTCTGGTGATTAGTAATGTTGAGCATTTTTTTGATATCTCTGTTGGCTATTTGTATTTCTTTTGAGAAACATCTATTCAGATCTTTTGCCCATTTAAAAAATCAGATTATTTGTCTTTTTGCTATTGAATTGTTTGAACTCCTTATATATTCTGGTTATCAATCCCTTATCAGATGCATAGTTTGCAAATATTTTCTCCCTTTCTATGGGTTGTCTTTTCACATTGTTGATTGTTTTCTTTGCCATGCAGAAGCTATTTAGCTTGATGTAATCCCATATGCCTATTTTTGCTTCTGTTGCCTATGCTTTTGAAATTTTACACAAAGTAAAATCTTTGCCCAGACCAATGTCCTGGGGCATTTCCACAGTGTTTTCTTCTAGCAGATTCATAGTTTCAGGTCTTAGATTTAAGTCTTTAATCCATTTTATTTGATTTTAGTGCATGATGAGAGATAGGGGCCTAGTTACATTCTTCTGCATATAGTTATCCAGTTTTTCCAGCAGCATTTATTAAAAAAAACTTTACTTTTTTCCATTCTATGTTCTAATACGCCTTTGTTGAAGATGAATTGGCTGTAAATACATGGGTTTATATTTGGGTTCTCTATTTTGTTCATTGGCCATCTATGTGTCTGTTTTTATGCCAGTACTGTGGTGAAATAATGCTGATTTTAAATTTAGTGTTTGATGAATTTTGACAAATGTGTATACTTCTGTATAGTTTTAAAATATAAAAATTGGATCAGGCTATACATACTATTTTGCAGCTTGCTTAGGCATTCAATAATATGTCATGGACTTTTTTTCGTGACATTGACTTTTTAAAAATTATTGCATAGTTCCTTAGTATGGATTCCCCACTAACTTACTTAACCATTTTCTAATAGACGGATATTTAAATTCCCTTTAGTTTTCATAATTCAAATGGAGTAATAAAATGCTTTTACACTTACCTTTGACATGTTAACAAATATTTGTATAGACTGTATTCTTAGAAGTTGAATTGTTTAATCAAAATCTTTGAAATTTTTTTAAAAAGGTGCTGAAAAATTGCCTTCCAAAGAGATCGTAACAATTTCAGCTCCTGTAGTATGAGAGAACACTCTTTTCTTAAAATTTTTTGTAGTTTTGCATATTATCAAACTTTAATGTTTTGCCACTCTGATAGGTGAAAAATGATATGGAGCTGTTGTTTAAATTTGCATTTCCTAAATCACTAGAGAAGATGAGCTTTATTTATGTTTATTAAAGTTTATTTGTATTTTTTTCTGTAAATTGCCTGTTCTTACATTTTGACTATTTTCTACCTGTTTTTCTTATTGATTTGTATAATTCATTTTTCATTAGGTCATTTTTAGACCCTAGTAGGCATCCAAGTTAATATGCTATAGGATACCCTAGAGTGGTGACGGTCTGACTTTACCAGTATCACTCTCTGATCTTGTTAAGATCGAGTATCTGATGCACTGATCAGTATCTGTATTAGTATCACTTTGGGATCTTGTTAAGATGGAGTATTTGATGCAGTGGGTCAGGGAATGGGGTTGAGAGCCTTCATTTCTAACAAATACCCAGGAACTTCCAGTGCTACTCCTCCACACACCCTACTTTGAGCAGCAAAGTCTTTGGGTTTATAAAAGTTTTGTCTGGCAGGATTCTATCATGCTCAAGGAGCAATCTGTGGTAGGTTTTTCTTTTGTTAAATAAAAGCTCTAGTAGTGATTGGATGAAAGTGATCTGTGTGGCAATGAGAAGCCATCTTAGTTGTGGAGATGACTGGAATTGCAGTCATTCTAGGGCACTGATGGGGTGCTGATATGGGGGGAGGATGGCCTTTGAATTTTGAGTTTAAGTCCAGTCTCTGCATACTTTTAGGTCCTGAGGCTTACAGTTTCCGCCATCACATTTTTTAAAAAAAACAGGAAAGTAATCTCTGTTCTGGTTATTACAGTTTCTTTCTGAAGATCAAAGAATGATTGATATGCTTTTTAAACTCTAACAAATTAGGATATAGTAGTTATTGCACCTGTCCATGCCTTTGAGAATCTGAACAGCAAGTATGAAGTACATGGAAACGCAGTCTGACCAAGGTGCACAGTGAAGCCACAGTTCTTGTCAAAGTTTTGTATCACTCCCCAAATTCTTACTTAGGCAAACTCGCTGGTTTAGAGTTTGGATTGCTGCAGCATATCTGAACCACGTTGGACTTGACTTTCAGGTGACTACTTCGGAAGCTGTCCCCTCAGGACTTCCTGAATGTTTAGCTGCAGCAAATGTCAGATGTTGAACTCTGTGTATAATTCTCAAGCTAGGCCATTGTAGTCATGTTATCTGGATAACACACAGGCACATACACCCTGAGCTAAAATATAACTCCGAAATTACCATGACAATTATAATGCAAGTAAAATTTAGGGTATGGATTGGTTCAGTTGACTGTCTATGGCAGACAGTAGCAAGCTTTTCACTAACCTTGTTTCTTCCTCTTTCAGAACACACAGCTATACAACATTCCCCAGCCTTCTTTGCAGATGGATGATTAGGTCCTAACCAATGGATTATGAGTGGAAGTATATGTGTCATTCTGGACTGAGATTTTTCAGAAGTGAATTTGCCCTTTCCACCCTCTGATCCCCTGTGTTCTGGCTGAATACTGAGGACTCTATGGCCCTAGCAGAGAACTGAGCATGTGGAAGGATCAAAGGTCTCTGAATCCCATGTGGAAGGCCTGCCCGCCAGTCTGTATCACCTATTTTGAACTTTATGTGAGAAAGTTATTTAGCATATTGTGTTTGCCACAGTATATATTTTTGGGCTTGTTCATTATAGTAGAGTTACCATAAACTGATGCACGCTCTAATTTGTGTAAATCATTGGGATATTTTCTGATACCTAGCATAAACATTCCAGTTCCCTGAATGATCTGGGATATAGGACAGATAAGTAAAAGCAAAAAGGCGAGCAAGATACCCTCATGCAACTATGAATAGAGGGTTTTGGTTTGAGAAATGGAGCATTTGACATATAGAGGAACTTCTGGCTGTTCTTAATATCAAAACTTCATTGATTTGTCAATAATTGTTGTGAAACTGAGAAACCAGGCAGTGAGAAACAGTTAAAAATGCTCCATGTGACTCCTCCCCACCTCATCTCCCTTTAATTTCATTTTTTCTCCTTAGGCCTGGAACAAGATGGCTGTTTTTTGGAGAGTGAAACTGAGTGAAAGTCATGTAATGTTTCTGTATGATGTTTTTGGCAGTGATGATGAAAATTCTAGACTGAAATGATATTGCGTGAAGTCTGGACCAATTGCTATGTTAAAGTAGAATGAATTTCCTCCCTTTCTGCTGTCTGGGTCAATTTTGGGGGGAGTTAGAGAATTTAGCCTTTCAGTTGAAGCAACATATTGTACTGATAACATGCAAAAGTACAGTCAGTCTGATTGGACTCACTGGGCTTTTCCAACTTGCTGCTAATGTGATCATTAGGAGAGCTTCTGCAAAATAAATATAACTCATAGAGGTTTGTTAAGAAGGGTTCCAGATTCCATTGACCAACAGAGGAATGTTTAATACTCTACCATAAATAACAACAACAAAAAGATGCTATCCCCTCCCCTGAAAAAAAAAAAAACCCTTGGAATTCTGAGTCCCACCTGTTAAATTATTTGTTCTTCTAAAGCAGCAGAAATGAAAGGCGTTATGTTCAACATCATTTTGGACCCATTTTCTGTGGCGGGAAACCAAGGTAAACACATTTTTCCTGATGTAATTGTTGATATTAGTTCAGCTCATATGATGCAGGCGTAGCTGTGTGAACCATTTTATTTGAACCTGTCCTCGGCTGGAGTTGAACACAATAGTGGGAAAGCCTAAAGCCACTATTCTGGGGCTCCGGATCTTTTAGGGAGCAACACACCCAGACATTGCTGCTGTCAAGGTGTCCTTTGGATTCCTGGTCTTGGCTCTGTTTTCTTCTCATTTGTGTTTGGGAACCTTCAGCTCATTTCCTCACATGGGTTATCTCTGATTTCTTATTTGTCTCATGCCTGGGCATTGTCATTCTCCCTTTCAAATTATACATAGATACATATATATGGTTGTTTACAGTTTTTTTCTCTTAATTCCCCCTTTTTATCTTCTCCTCCAACTCTTTCCCCTCCTTTAATATAGTAAATAAACTAGTATGTTTTCTTTTTCAAGATTCTCCATGCTTACATATTTACAACAAACACATTTGCTCACCTATATTTTCATTTTTTTGATGTCAGTTAAAAATCCTCTTCTCTTTATTCTTCTAGTTTAACAATAGTTCCCAGCTAGCATATGGGATTTGTTCTCAGGCTAGCCTCCCAAAGCACATTTAGCCTGTGCTATAGTTTATTCCTTTATTTGTTTATCCCACAAATATTTTTTGGACCACTTTGAGCCCAAAATGGCCCAGACATTGTGGATACAAAGATAAAATTGGTACAGACCCTGACTTCTGGGAGTTACAAGTGTGTGTGCATAGTGCTGTGATAGAGAACTCAGATAAGGGGCATCTGACCAACCTGGAGGGCTGAGACCCTGATGATACCACTGAGCTTACTGCTTTTCTGGAAGAACGTGTTCCTGACTCCAGTTTTGGCTCAAGGTGGGAAGAGGATTTGGCATGAGCAGGAGAGGGACCGTGATGCAGGGGGTGAGACTCCTCCTGCCAAGGAGTCCTGGACAACTGTGGTAGTGGAAGAGATCAGATGGGCAATGGCTGTTGAGCATGAATTGTCTACAAGTCTTGCTTTTGTAAATCAGGCACCTGACATGAGGATGTCTGTCCTGCATTGCCTGTGTGGTTACTTCACATGTGTCCTGACCTTCCAATCAGACTGTAACTGGACTGCACGGAGGAGACACATGAGGCTGTGTCTCATGTGTCTTATGCTTTTCCTGCAGCACATAACCATGTGGTCCTGGAGCAATTACATTAAATGCTTGTGCTGCTGACCAAAGAAATAGAAATAAAATTGTGAATGAACATTTACATATAAAGCTACATTTCCCATGGACTTTTCAATATTTTTTTTGACATAGCTTCTAATAACAGAAATGTCTTTACTTGTGAAACATTTATAGATCACAAAATGTTTTCTAATACGTCATAGCATCTTCACAATGAACTTGGGAGGCAGATGTCTTTGTTAGTATCACTGTTTTACCCTAGTATGAAACATCTGAAGCGTAGGCTTTTAATCCTTCAAGACAGAGGGGCGGTTGCTGGGAAGACCTGGGGCTCCAATTCTTGTCTTCTAGCTTCAGGGTGGGCTCTTCCCAATGTGATTTGCTAAATTACACAAAAGTAGCTCAGAGAATGAGGCAGCTGTCATGGTCCTGATTTGGTGCAGTGTCTCTTAAACTTGTAGAAACTCAGCCTGCAGTCTCAGGGAGCCAGCCTTCACCACAGTGCGTGTGGACAGCTGCAACTGTGGGTGATGGGGGGCACTCACTGGGGCCCCAGAAAGCCGGGGATACAGCCATGGTCCCAGGCACCAGACTAGGATTGCAGTGCCAGGAATTTCACCGTTGGCAAAGCCATCTGTTGAGTTAAATGTTGCCTGCCTCAGTCTTCTGTTCAAACCAGAGATGTCTGTAAGAGGGGAAGATGATAAAGGTTGAAGTCACCAATTAATGTCCCAGCAGTATCAGTTGGGTTATAAATTACTCTCCTCTAGAGCCATAGGGAAATGATCTAGCCCTAAGGTGATACAAATTTGTTTGTATGTTTTAGGAAGATTTTGGAGCCTACAATGTGATTCAGGAGAACAGAACAGTGGGCCACATTGGGGAAAGAAGTGGAAGGGGAGCTTGGGGGAAGATTTTGCTGCTTGATTCTTGTGCTCTTAGCCAGGAGGCTTTGAGGTCCATCTGATTTTGGACAACTGCTCCTTGGAGTGTCCCTCAAACATCATCTCCACGTTTCTGGGGCTGCTCTGGGAGAAAGCAAAGCAGGCAGGACTAGGACTTTCTTCCTGTTGAGGAGTTGGGTGTCAGGCAGGCAGGAGGAAGCATGGAGCCTAGGTGTGTTCTGGGAGAGAAGGTAGCTGGGCCGTGGTTACTCTGGGGAAGCAACCACGGGTTTCTTGATTTTGGAAACAGGGCAGCTTCCTGTGCTGAAGTGTCTGATTCCCAGTATGGCAAGGTCAGTTCAGTGCCAGTGGCCACCCCCAGGTTTGTAGGTGTGTCTGGTGTGGCAGGGGTTGGCAGCCATCCTCAGCTCACTGTGGATCCTACAGATACTCACAGGCTGCTTTTCCACTACTGTCAGGAAAAACAAATAATCCTCAGCACTGAAGTTCAAAGCCATGGTTCCTGCATGTTCCTTAACATGACACAGGTGGGCCTTCATTGAAAACACCTTCAGCTCCTCCAGCTCAATTCTCATGAAAACAAACAGCGGTGCCCTTTGCCCAAGTTGGAAGAGGTGGCCGTGAAATCCTCATCAGCTTCCTGTATATTGCAGAACCTTAATCAGGCCACGCTGCAGGGGTGAGGACCTGGTCGTCCACCTGGAGCTCACCAGGGGAAATAGGGGCAGCGTCCCGCAGGCAGTGAACT
The DNA here is from genome assembly GCF_029281585.2 of Gorilla gorilla gorilla. Classification (NCBI taxonomy): domain Eukaryota; kingdom Metazoa; phylum Chordata; class Mammalia; order Primates; family Hominidae; genus Gorilla; species Gorilla gorilla. Next base: position 120,651,769 of record NC_073236.2, read on the forward strand.
GGCACAGCACCCCTGCCCCTGACCCTCGCCACTGCCATTGTGATGGGGGAGGGGTCAGGGCCCCTCTGCACAGTCCAAGCCACAGCAAAATCTGGGAAGTCTCCTGGTCTTTGCCCAGGAAACAGCCTTCCTAGACAGGCTCTGAATTATTCACCTCTTCCCCTTCATATTACAACTGCCACTCAGACGTGAAGGTGCAGCACAAAGCTTCAGAAACAATGGAAGAAACTGAAATCGGGATCCTGACTCCTGCATGGGAAAGCTATAGCTGTGTGACTTTGTGCAAATCACACACCTGTTCTGTGTCTTGCGTCTGCATCTGTGAAATGCAGGTGAACGTAGCACTTACCTTTGAGGGCTCCTTGGAGAATTAAATGAATTGATTCACACAAAGGACTTAGAGAGATGTCCGGCACTGAGTAAACACTCAGTGCTAGCTATTATGATGATGATTAAAGATAATCAAAGCTTATGCTTTTTAATAGACAATTTTTTTTGGAACAGTTCTAGATTCACTACAAACTTGAGAGGAAGGTACAGCGATTTTTCATAGCCTCCCTACCTCCCCCCATCATCAACATCCCCCACCAGAGTGATATGTTTGCTACAACTGATGAACCTACATTGACATACCATCATCACTCAAAGTCCATAGTTTACATTAGGGTTCACTCTTGGTGCTGTGCAGTCTATGGATTTGGACAAATGTATAATGCCAGGTACCCACAATTATAGTATCATACAAAATATTTTCACTGCCCTGAAAATTCTCTATGCTTCTCTTCTTTATCCCTCCTTCCCCCTAGCCGCAAGCAACTACTCATCTTTACAATCTCCATAGTTTAGCCTTTTCCAGAATGTTATATAGTTGGAATCACACAGCATGTAGCCTTTCAGATTAGCTTCTTTCTCTTAGTAATATGCATTTATGCCTCCTCCATGTCTTTTCATGTCTTGATAGCTCATTTATCTTTAGTACTGACTAATACTCCGTTGTCTGGATGTACCACAGTTTATTTATTCACATACTGAAGAACATCTTGGTTGCTTCCCAGTTTTGCCAGTCATGAAGAAATCTGCTATAAACATTGTATGCCTGTTTTTGGGTAGAAAGCCTTATTTTTTATTACATTAAACATGTAATATATGGAGTTTACCTCTGCCATTTCAGAGTGCCCAACACACAGCAGGATTGTTACTCGGTTTTCAACTCCTGACTCTTCTCCAAATGTCTAGTGCAGATTTCTGTGCCTAGGTGGGTAACAGTGGGAACTTCTGGGACCCCCAGCTGTTGGTCTGACCTTCATTCAGTATCCTTCTGGTCAGTCACATCTCTCATCTTTGCATTTGACTCTGCTCTTAATGCCAGTGAATCTAAAAACTCCGACATAGCTTGTCCCTACATCTTTACTGAGTTTGTTCATGCTTTCACAATAGTCTTGAATTTCAGGAAAAAAAGTATATCATTCAATGATGGCAACATAATGCTGCAGAGTTTGGTTACATAGAATATTCTGATGCATGAAAATGATGTGCAAATAAAAAAGAGATAAAGATGGTCAAAGATATAAAGGAGGCACTACTGATAGAAATGAGTTTAGGAAAAAGGGCAAATTTACTTAGGGAATAGAGGTGCTAGAAATCTATAGTGAAATTGCCACATTACTCTTGAGTATACACAGATTGAAAGACTGTGAAGTGGTGATTGCAAATGTTCAGGGTTTTTTTAATTATACTTTAAGTTTTAGGGTACATGTGCACAACGTGCAGATTTGTTACATATGTATACATGTGCCATGTTGGTATGCTGCACCCATTAACTCGTCATTTACATTAGGTATATCTCCTAATTCTATCCCTCCCCCTTCCCCCCACCCCACAACAGGCCCCAGTGTGTGATGTTCCCCTTCCTGTGTCCATGTGTTCTCATTGTTCAATTCCCACCTATGAGTGAGAACATGCGGTGTTCGGTTTTTTGTCCTTGCGATAGTTTGCTGAGAATGATGGTTTCCAGTTTCATCCATGTCCCTACAAAGGACATGAACTCATCCTTTTTTATGGCTGCATAGTATTCCATGGTGTATATGTGCCACATTTTCTTTATCCAGTCTATCATTGTTGGACATTTGGGTTGGTTCCAGGTCTTTGCTATTGTGAATAGTGCCACAATAAACATACGTGTGCATGTGTCTTTATAGCAGCATGATTTATATTCCTTTGGGTGTATACCCAGTAATGGGATGGCTGGGTCAAATGGTATTTCTAGTTCTAGATCTCTGAGGAATCACCACACTGACTTCCACAATGGTTGAACTAGTTTATAGTCCCACCAACAGTGTAAAAGTGTTCCTATTTCTCCACATCCTCTCCAGCATCTGTTGTTCCCTGACTTTTTAATAATCACCATTCTAACTGGTGTGAGATGGTATCTCATTGTGGCTTTGATTTGCATTTCTCTGATGGCCAGTGATGATGAACATGTTTTCATGTCTTTTGGCTGCATAGATGTCTTCTTTTGTGAAGGGTCTGTTCATATCTTTCACCCACTTGTTGATGGGGTTGTTTGTTTTTTTCTTATAAATTTGTTTGAGTTCTTTGTAGATTCTGGATATTAGCCCTTTGTCAGATGAGTAGATTGCAAAAATTTTCTCCCATTCTGTAGGTTGCCTGTTCACTCTGATGGTAGTTTCTTTTGCTGTGCAGAAGCTCTTTAGTTTAATTAGATCCCATTTGTCAATTTTGGCTTTCATTGCCATTGCTTTTGGTGTTTTAGACATGAAGTCCTTGCCCATGCCTATGTCCTGAATGGTATTGCCTAGGTTTTCTTCTAGGGTTTTTATGGTTTTAGGTCTAACATTCAAGTCTTTAATCCATCTTGAATTAATTTTTGTATAAGGTGTAAGGAAGGGATCCAGTTTCAGCTTTCTACATATGGCTAGCCAGTTTTCCCAGCAACCAATGACTTTCTTCACAGAATTGGAAAAAACTACTTTACAGTTCATATGGAACCAAAAAGGAGCCCTTATTGCCAAGTCAATCCTAAGCCAAAAGAACAAAGCTGGAGGCATCACGCTACCTGACTTCAAACTATACTACAAGGCTACAGTAACCAAAACAGCATGGTACTGGTACCAAAACAGAGATATAGACCAATCAAATAGAACAGAGCCCTCAGAAATAATGCCACATATCTACAACTATCTGATCTTTGACAAACCTGACAAAAACAAGAACTGGGGAAAGCAAATATTCAGTTTTGACGAAGTTGCTTTAAATGATTCATTTGGAGATGAGGCTGAATTTTTAAAAATATCCAAACAATTTTAAGCAAAAAGTGCAGAAATAAATGCCTGAAAATTATGTATAGAAAAATAGAAAAAAGTAGGACAACTTTATCACCTCAAACCAAGAGTTTAGTGAGATATATAAAGCTGCATTAAAAAGCTGAAAATTTGAGAAACTGCTCACATGATGCACCAAAATTTCCAGGAAGAGGAAAACTAGAGATAAGAATTTTCATTTGGCACAAATTTTCCTCTTGAACTACTTGTTTTCAATTAAATGATCAGTTACTCACTGGAGTAACAATGATGTTAGACCCCTTGAGGTTGACTCTAGATCATTCCTTGGGAAAATGGCAGTGATCCCTTCTCACATGTGAGATGAGGCCAGTCTTACTGGATGGGCTTCCCGACAGCTTTCTCCTTCCCTTATACTGTGGCCTTGGGTAGGTCTCTTCTGCTTTAGGAGCTTTAATGCCTCTATCTGGGCAATGAGGAATGAGGGGATTTGACCACATATTCTTTGAGGGTCTTCTTACCTTTTATGAGTTTTCAAACACTACTGTGCACCATCAATCTCAAAACAATTACCCAAGACATAATTTTAAAATTATTTTATTTCAGTAGTTTTTGAGAGACAGGTGGTTTCTGCTTACATGGATAAGTTCTCTAGTGGTGATTTCTGAGATTTTAGTGCAGGCATCACCTGAGCAGTGTACACTGTACCCAATATGTAGTCTTTTATCTCTCACCCCACTCCTCACCTTCCCCACCGACTCCCAAAAGTCCATTATATCACTCTTATGCCTCTACATTCTCATAGTTTAGCTCCCACTTATAAGTGAGAAGATATGGTATTTGGTTTTCTATTCCTGAGTTACTTCACTTAGAATAATGGCCTCCAGTTTCATCCAAGTTGCTGCAAAAGGCATTATTTTGTTCTTTTTTTATGGCTGAGTAGTATTCCCTGGTGTACATGTACCACATTTTATTTATCCATTCATTGACCATTGGGCACTTAGGTTGGTTCCATATCTTTGCAATTGCAAATTGTGCTGCTATAAATATGCATGCACAGGTGTCTTTTTAATATAATGACTTCTTTTCTTTTGGGTAGATACCTAGTAGTGGGATTGCTGGATTGAATGGTAGTTCTACTTTTATTTCCTTAAGGAATCTCCATATCATTTTCCATAGTGGTTGTATTAATTTACATTCCTACCAGCAGTGTAAAAGTGTTCCCTTTTCACCACATCAATCCCAACAGCTATGGTTTTTTTGACATCTTAATTATGGCCATTCTTGCAGGAATAAGGTGGTATCTCATTGTGGTTTTAATTTGCCTTTCCCTGATGATTAGTGATGTTGAACGTTTTTTCATGTTTGTTGGATGGTCATATCTTCTTTTGAAAAATGTCTATTTGTGTCCTTTGCCCACTTTTTGATGGGATTATTATTATTATTTTTTCTAGCTTATTTGAGTTCCTTGTAGATTTCGGATACTAGTCTTTTGCCAAGACATGGTTTTGTTAGTCACAAAGTTCCTTTGCCTTATTTCTTCCAGTCAAGGATCATCTTAATGATGAACTCACTAATGCCCAAGCTCAAAAGTGACAGAGAGGATTCTGGGGAGGGACACAGAGAGGCTTCTGATTGTTATCAAAAGAGGTGGCCCGCATGTTGAAAATAGCAGAAAGTTTACTCATACAATAATCCCATAAATTGTAATAACTCCCATCAAAAACCATAAAGGTTGAACTGCTCGTTATACTTCCATGCCCAGCCTTCAGACTGCCATTTTCTGATTGTTTTACCTCCACGGCTGTCCTTAACATACACTGTAACCAATTTTTACTTTGAAATAATCATATACCATTGTGTGTGCGTGTGTCCTGCTATCTGTATGTCTCTTGTTCAAGGCAATGTTGAATTGTGCTTGTCTGAGTACATTAACATTTCCCTCTCAAATGGACTTATTTATAAAGCACAATATGTTATGCATAGGCTGACCACTTTATCCCTGTCTTAAAATGAGTGAAATATATTGGGTGCATGGATAGTGATCACTTTTAATTTTTCTTTTTCTCCTCTTTATGGCAGTGTCTGGCAACATTCCCCTATGATTTTATATTGAATGCAATAAACATGTTGTAGGGAGAAAGGGAAATTTGGGATGGAGGGTGATATGAGCAGTTACTCACTCCTTTGTGCAAAGAGAACACTATCCTTGCGTCATACATTGAACAGCAGTTTACCAATGATGTCAATTTATTTTACAATGGCCTCAAAATGAGTAGGGATTATTATTCCTTTGAACATATGAGAAAACAGAGGCCAAGAAAGTTACATTAACAGGTCAAGTATTTCCAACATATCCGTGTATGTAGGCATGAGCACACACTGAGTAATTTGTCCTGAACCACCCCTTTTCTAAGGAAGTCCTTCCTAATGTAATATATCCTGAAGGGCAGCTTCTAGGGCAAAGTAACATGATAGTAGATGGCAGTCTTCCAAGGAGTTACTGGTTTCCCTAGGTCTCAAGTTCCTTGCTTATGTGAGTATTAAGGCAAATTGAGTGGGATATTGCAGCACTGGGTTATCACTCACATGCTAACTTGCGTGGGAAAATGTCTCCCCTGCAAAGATTAATTAAGAATCAGTCCTTTGGAATTCTGTGCTTTAAAGTGAATTACTGGTGGTTTCTGTGAAGTTAAAGGGACAGACACTGCTTTTAATGGTTGTTAACTGGAAACTACAGAGGAGTGTAAGTGGGCGGTACAGCTGCATTTGTAAAAATTCAGGTTGTTTTTAATTAACACCACATGAAACATCCAGCCACAGCATATTCCCCCAGTTCAATGATGTCTGTAGGTACTGGAGGCCAGAATTCTTAAAATTGCTTCCATGTTGTGCTAGATGCAGCAGTGATTGAGTACTATTGCTCAGGGCAATTGGGGTAATAGGAACCTCATCAGTTAGCTAAAGAGGTGTGGATAGGAGATTGGGGTAAAAAGGTCAAACCTGGTCCAAGGCTGGTTTCAGAGCCAGGTATCCCCACCTGGCAGTAACCAGGGAATAAGGATTTACCCTTAACAACTCAGCTAGCCTCAAGCCTTCAAGGCCTGGAAAAAGGAAAATGCTTCTGGGTTCACATGGTCAGGCAGGCTGGAGTCTAGACACAGGAGCACTGATCATTGCTTTTCCTTTCACAGATGAAGAACTCAAAAGGCACAAGGAGGTTACACCAGTTGTTCAAGGCATGGGGGTGGGGGGCCACAATCCTGCTGCTGCTGCTCTTCCCTTCAGGTGGATGACTCAGTCTTTTCCACAAATTTAAGGTAGAAAAGGGTAGTCAGTTTTAATGCCATGCAGAGCAGACTCACTTTGCATTTATCATTGAAAAGTAGGAGGTCAAAGAATTGACAGTAGTTGAATAATCATTATACAGGCAGTCAGGCCTCACTGATTTGAATCAGTGGAGTGGGACTGGTCTGATTATAAAGATTTACAAGAAATGCATCTCAATAAATTTAGGATGCAATTAGGGTCAGATAAGTATGAGATAAGTATAGGTAAAAAAGCATACTAAGTGAGTGTAAAAAGTCCTTCTCCATGCTTTAAAGTTTTTTTTTTTTTTTTTTAACTAGGTCAAGCACAACCCATGCTAGCTAGTTTACACTATTAATTTACTTCTCAGGTAGCTATTGCAAAGATAAATGTAAGCCTGGATTTTGCCCAAGTTTTCAGAAATTTGGACTAGGGGAATCTGGACTAGGCTTGAAATGGTGTATGATAAAAGCAGGATTTCATTAGAGTGGGTCAAAAACTAGGGCTCTGAAATAAAGACAGGCATATGAAATTCAATTCAAAAATATTTAATGACATCTACTATGTGAAAAGCACAGGGCAAGGCTGTAAGGGGTATAGAGATGAAGCATATATAGAAAGCAACTTATACAGAGTGGATATAACCCTCACATATGCAACTCTGGTTAATGTGCATGGTAAGAATGGGAGACTGGGATGACCTGACTAGCCTTGGGCGCCTAAGGAGATGATGGGGAGCCAGGGAAAGTTTTTGATTAGGGGAACAACATGACCAGAGCTGTGGTTTTCTTTTTGAATATTTTAAGTTCTAGGGTACATGTGCAGAATGTGCAGGTTTGTTACATAGGTATACACATGCCATGGTGGTTTCCTGCACCCATCAACCCGTCATCTACATTAGGTATTTCTCCTAATGCTATCCCTCCCCTAGCCCCCCACCCCTAAATAGGCCCCAGTGTGTGATGTTCCCCTCCCTGTGTCCATGTGTTCTCATTGTTCAGCTCCTACTTATGAGTGAGAACATGCGGTGTTTGGTTTTCTGTTCTTGTGTTAGTTTGCTGAGAATGACGGTTTCCAGCTTCATCCATGTCCCTGCAAAGGACATGAACTCATCCTTTTTATGGCTGCATAGTATTCCTTGGTGTATATGTGTCACATTTTCTTTATCCAGTCTATTATTGATGGGCATTTGGGTGGTTCCAAGTCTTTGCCATTGTGAACAGTGCCACAGTAAACATATGTGTGCATGTGTCTTTATAGTAGAATGATTTCTAATCCTTTGGGTATGTACCCAGTAATGGGATTGCTGGGTCAAATGGTATTTCTAGTTCTAGATCCTTGAGAAATCATCACACTGTCTTCCACAATGGTTGAACTAATTTACACTGCCACCGACAGTGTATAAGTGTTCCTATTTCTCCACATCCTCTCCAGCATCTGTTGTTTCCTGACTTTTTTTTTTTTTTTTCTTTGAGATGGAGTTTTGCTCAGTTGCTCAGGCTGGAGTGCAGTGGGGAGATCTCGGCTCACTGCAAGCTCTGCCTCCCAGGTTCACACCATTCTGCCTCTGCCTCCTGAGTAGCTGGGTATACAGGTGCCCGCCATCACGCCCAGCTATTTTTTTTTTTTTTTTGTATTTTTAGTAGAGATGGGGTTTCACTGTGTTAGCCAGGATAGTCTCAATCTCCTGACCTTGTGCATTCTGCCTGCCTTGGCCTCCCAAACTGCTGGGATTACAGGCGTGAGCCACCACACCCGGCCCTCCTGACTTTTTAATGATCACCATTCTAACTGGCATGAGATGGTATCTCATTGTGGTTTTGACTTGCGTTTCCCTTATGACCAGTGATGATGAGCTTTTTTTCATCTTTGTTGGCTGCATACAGAATGGGAGAAAATTTTTGCAATCTAGCCATCTGACAAAGGGCTAATATCCAGAATCTACAAAGAACTTAAACAAATTTACAAGAAAAAAACAACCCCATCAAAAAGTAGGTGAAGGATATGAAGAGACACTTCTCAAAGAAGACATTGACGCAGCCAGAGCTGTGTTTTAAGAGCAGTCACAGATGTGAGAATCTGAACAGGCAGGTAAGGAATTGCTGCATTGTTTGAATGAAAAACCTGGTCCAAGAATTATAAGCCATGGAAGTTAACTGGATGTGAAGAAAGGAAAAGGCCTCAAAAGAGGCCCTGAGACTTTCAGCCTGGGAGATTTGGCATGATGATAAGGGTCGGTCATGTAACCAGGGAGGGGACTGCATTGAAGACAGTTTTGGCTTTGGACATTTGACTGTGATCCCCGTGGGTTGCACAGTTGGAGACATGCAGTGCACTTGGTATATGGTCTTGACTTTGATGAAGCTGGATTGAAATTACAAATTTGAGAATCAGCTGCACAGAGGTAAGATATGAACGTGGGAATTAGAGGTAGAGAGTGAATAAAAGCAAAGAGCTGGGGTCTGAACAGTGGGTAATTAATCCTATGTTTAGAAAGTGGTACATGTGGTCTGTTTATTCTCTGTACCTCTAACTCTGACTGAGGATAAAAAAGGGACCAGTGAGTTTTTCTGCAACAAGTTATATGATTACGTGGTGCAGTCAATGACTACATTTCCTCTATGCTGACAGATTATCTTTAAATTACAATAAAAATGATCCTATGGTCATTCCCATTTTTTGCTTTTCTTTTCTCTGTCTGTGCTAAATGCACTTTGGGCTCTTGATTTACTGTTAGAAATTTCCTGTGTAGTTTGGGGCCGAGAGTCAGGGGGTCAGGTTTTGGGATTTGAAACCCAAACAAATCTTTCCCTGCTTCCTACAGTACTCTCAAATTAATTTAGGGGTCAGAGGATATCCTGTGAAAATATCAAGAGGAACCTAGACTTTTGTTTCTGCATGGATCTGAAAGAAACACACATTTGAAGAAACGCATGAAGTTCATTCCAGGGTAGTCAAATTTTACTAATGACTGAAACATTCATGTACCAACTATCAGAATCAATTTCTGAAATAAATATGTGAAAAGATAAGCATGCTTAACTTTACTGAAGAAGTTACAGAAGATGAGATGCAGTACAGGAAATCCAAGAACCCAGATCAAACATTAAAACATAAACAAAATAAGAAAATTTTATTGATGGCCCATCCAATTTAACTAATGTTTACCAAGTGGCTACTACACTTTTTGTGCTTTGACCACAAAAAACATAAAGCGTTACCAGAATGTGGATGGGTACTCTACAAAATTAGTCATGATTTCTGTTCTCAGGGAGTACACTAATGTGTGAACTTATATATAAATAACAACAACAATAGCAAAGACAACAATAAACCAACTGTAATGCAATGTAAAGTGAAATCAATGGTGAGCTGAGTCAAAGAAGCACAGAGTATGAGGGGTGATACCATTAGTTCTGACTAGAGGATCAAGAAGGTTTTCTCGGGAGAGGTGGCCTTTGAGCGACATCCTTGAGGATAGTAATGGCAAGCACAGTAGTAGGTGGTGGTGGTGACGATGATGATGATGGTGAAAAGAGCAGCTGCCAATCACTAAATTCTTATGATTTACCTAGCTGTATATTGTTTGCTGAAGAACTTCTATGTTATTAATATTTTACCGGTAAAGCACAGGAAGGGGATTTCAGATAATAAAAAGAATGGAATAAACATGTTTGTGTGTTGGTAGGTGTAGAACAGAGAGTCATTTGGTGTGTTCAAGGTCCACTGTGCATGGTGGGTTGTAGTACAAAATAAGATTGAAAGAGGAATAGGAACCAGAGCAGCAAAAAGCTGCCAATGCTTTATGAATTACACAAGTCATACGTAGAGCTCTCTGGTTACTTGTGTGGAAAGTTGACCCCACTGAGCTAAGCAGGATGGGCTTGTGGTGTGTGCATCTGTCCTCTCAAACCGAATGAAATGCTCTCTGGCATTGCATAATCAGCAGCGAATCTTCCGCCTCAAGGCTTATGAAGAAAAGACCTTGAACCCAGTCTTCTGGTGGCTCTAGTAAAGACAGATTTGGTGACGGCCTAGAAGATTTCATTAACAAAGGATGGCCAATACATTACAATCAAAGAAAAAGCTGGGCATTGCTTTCTCAGATGATATGGTTCTTTTCCACTTTAATTCACGTGATTCCTAAAGCATCTGGCTTTCCTCTATTTTATTTTAGGAATTCCATATATAACTGAAATAACCTACAAGCACATTGACATTTTGCTAACAAAAAAATACTTTTTATTATTTTTGAAATCAACTGATTCCACAGTTTAAAAAACACAGCGGGGAAGAAAAGCCTATTCATGCTGTAGGTGTCTTTATGGGAAAAAATTCAGAGAATTCTGATAGCTCTGAAAGAGATAGGAAAACAGAAAAATAATGACCCCAGGGAAAGATATTATATTTTTAAAACAAGTTGAAATATCTTCAAGATACTAATTGTGGTCTCTTTCTTTAAAGTATGTGGTCATTTGGGGAATAGGGAGGGAATGCATGTGTGTGGCGGGAGGGTTTAATCAGCTTGATAAAGCTCCTCAGTTTATTCCAGTTGGGCTGAGTCCAGTTGAGATTAGGAAGGAACAGAAAGGTTTCTCTATAGAACAATTAGTGGTGTATGAAGAATATTCAGTTGTGGTTTTTAGTTTTCATAAATCTCAAGCAAAATGAAGAAATAACAATGACAAAATAAATACAACCAAACATTCAAAGACTCATATCTGCATTTTTACAAGATTTTGGAGACAGCAAAATCATATTTGGGACTCACTTCTCTGGACCCTGATATACAGAATGCTTGCTCTCAAATGTAGAATTCAGATTTCTTCCAAGGTCCCTGGGCATTCTAGGAGCAAAGGCACATTCAGATGCAGGGACCAGACCAGTTTCCTAAGTTTCCATGCATCCATGAGTTTTGGTTTATAGTGAAAAATGTTATCTTTAAAATTCCAGACATTTCTAGGCAAGCTGTTAGCATGAAAGTTGCTGTTTCTTCCCTTTCGAATTCACCTTGAAGCAAGCAACAGAATATGCAGAAAAGAGGAAAAGAAATCTTTATCAACATGAGTGAATAGTAAAGGGTGTCATCCACATGCTGGACAGTTGAGTATTTGGTTAGATGTAATGCAACCAGTATATAGTGGAATGAGCAAACTGTTGTAAAAATACTGAAATACTTTTATATTGGTTGGCACACAGTTACTTCCTGGAGTGTCTTGAGTGCTCTCATGCTGTCCTTGATATCCAGGTGGTTACCTCCTTTGCAAACCCTTGAGTCTCCCCATGGACCAGCAAATAACAAGATAATGCTTGGCAGAGTATAGTGATATCTAGAGTCTGACTTCAGTATTACAGTTAATGTTCATTCTAATTGTCCGACCTGTTACATTATAGTTTAAATGTCAGCACTCTTGATTTGACAGCTGAGATGGTGTATGAGGGAAGTATTATTTTTATTTAGTGTTTATCTTCCCAAAACAATATCTGCTTCTTTGTGAGAACTGCTTTCTGCCTACATCAAATATGAAGTTCTGATGGGGGATGACAAATAGCTTATTATTCCTTTGGCTACAGTAATTGGTTCGTTCAGGGATGGCCCTTTAACTCAAGCCAGGCCAATAAAATAATTTGTTGGTGTATTTGTTATTTTTTAACAGGAGCTGCCACTGTTAGGTTACAAAATAGAGGATACTGGAATTCTCCACAACAATGCTCCTACCACATGAGGGAATTTGTCTAAAAATAAATAAATAAATAAAGGTATACACCAGGAGAAGCAGAGTTAGAGATTCCAGGGAAGTCCTCAGAATGCTGAGTACCTGGGTCTAGTTGTTTATACAGATCCCGTTCTGTCCCCATCCTTTCTGATCCTGTTATAGTTTGATTTGGATATTTGTTACTTTCAATAAAAAAGTCTTTACATAAGAAGTAAATGAGAGGGAATCCTAGGAGACCCCCTGTGAATACTCCAGGTGGAGAGGGCACTGGCCTCCATAGAGAGGCAACATTTGTTCCCCATGAGAAATGCAAGGAAGCACAGAGCATAGTTCCTGGTGGAAGTGGTCACACCTACCCAAGACATGGACATGGGTCCTGTGACCCCCGTCTGTGCTGAGATGAAGCTTTTAGCTGTAACTCAGATATGACGCCTTCTGCTTCCTGACTCCATATGCTAGGTATTTGGGTTGGTAATCTATTGTGGGGTTGTGTGGGCTTTTTTTTTATTTTCCTGCTTTAATATCTTTAATCTGTGTGGAGTTTCTTCTATTAGTTTCTGCCAGAAAGATGCAGACCAGGTTTTCACAAATCCCAACTTAAATCCTGAATATGGAGCCAATGTCAGGTAACATTGTCAACCTTATTGTGTGCTGGGTGCTGTAATTTGCATGCATTGCCTCATTTAATCCATGTAAGGATTTTATGAGGTAGTACTGATATTCTGACTATTTTACAGATGGAGAAACAGGTGAGGAAAGGCCACAGAGCTAAAAAGTGCTGGAGTCATAACTGGAGCCCCAGCTATCTGACCCCTTATTTGTATTGTTACACTATGAATAAAGTTTTTAAAATATATATATATTTTTAATAGAGAGTAGCCCCAAGAAAGCACTAAACTTCTGGAGCTTAATTTTCGGGGAAGCCTCCATTCTAACCTTGTCCATTCTGTTGCATTCCCTGTGACCATCCTCAATCTAGTTTGAGCTGGGTTTTTGGCTATTTTCAACTTTCAACCCCAAAGTGCTTGGCTAAATAGAGAATGGAAGGAGACTTTGGGAGGCTTGCATGAATACTTAAGGCGGAGAGGTGAACACCAGCTGCAAGGCAAAAGAAGGGAGATTTCTTCCTGCGAACGGCTAGGCGAGGCAAGATGGCAGACCTCTGAGGGCCTTCTGCCTGTCAGGAGGTGGCTGAAATACCCTGACAGCTCAGAACTGTTTGCTTGAAGTAACTTCACTGTAAGAAAATAAGAACATTTGAGAAAGTATTTGATGAGTATTCCAAACTCAGTAGGGGAGTAGAAGCAGTGAAGTAATGGGAGCAAATTATGTATACATGTGTTAAAACATTACATTATATCCCATAAATAGGTGCCGTTGTTATGTGTCAATTATTAAAAAAAAAAAAAAACAAAAAACCAAAGACTTTTTTTTAAAAAAAAAAAAAAGGGAGAAAATCAATGTGAATAAATACTTTACCTGAAGTAATTTATGGAAAAATTAAAAATAACTTTTGAAACAGCAAATGGCTGACTTGACACTGTGGAAAACAATGAATGAGGAAACAGGAATTTGACAACAGAACTCTAAGGAAAAATGAAAAGGAAAGAGATCAGGGAATGATAGCGATATAGAAACTAGATCTTGGAGACCAAAGTATGCACAATACAAATTCCAAAAAGAGAAGACAGTAAAGATTTGGCAAGGATAAACATAAATAAATGATAGAAGAAAACTGCTGGGTGATAAAAATGGCAAGGAAATAGTAAAAAATGACAGAAAGACACATATAACAGACTTATACTACAAGGAAAAGTATCACTCAGATTAGTTTAAATTGAATTGAATGTTAATAAGAGACCTAGTCAAGGCAAAATAACAAAAGGATTAAAAATAAAATAATGGCCAGCAATATATCAGAAAACAAAACAGCGAAAGCAATCAGTTAGCTGACCTAGATCTCAGACAAAGTAGAAAATAAGACAAAACACTTTCTCCCCTCATCTCTGCTCACCCCCAGATAAAAAGCTTTCAAGGGGCCCATTCCAAAGGGTCAAAGAATTCATTCGTATTGAAAATACGGGATCATGAATTTGTATGTTGTGAATAGCATAATATCCAATAGGTACTGCTCTAACTTAGAAATCGGAGGACAAATTAACAAAGCTGTGCTAGATTTAAATATAGCACTATCAATTTATTACAGTTTAAGTAGGCAATAATAAATGAAATAGGAAAACGGGAGTAAGTACCAAGGGAACTAGGGTAAAGAATGAGTTGAATTTTTATGTTAATGATCCACTTTACGTGCCTACAGATAGGGTACCTTCTTTTCAAGTGTCCTCAGAATACTCATAAACATCGAATTACTCCTATTTTATGCCATAAAGAACATCTCAATAAGAAACACCAACGACCGAACAGAAACTGTACTGATTACAGTGTCTAACCCAAAAGCTTTAATGAAAAATAACTAATAAAACATTGAGTTATTAGACAAGGCCCTAGGTGAACTCCTAGCCTCTCTGTTTAGATTGTCATGGCCTTGACTTAGAGGACAGGCATTTTGTACTCTGTGCTGTTGTAATTTTCACAACAAGGGAAACAATATGAAATAATATACCCCAGCAGGGGAGCATAGAAATTTACTGCAGGCAACTTCATGTTAGCTTTCAGAAAGAAGGAAATATATCAAATGATTTAAAAAAATAGAACTATGGAGTTAGAAAGTATGTTAAGTCATCATTCTGTCTGACTCTCATTTTACAGAGGAGGGAATAGAGACCCAGAGATGGTGAGGATGTGTGTCCCAGGTCGGGCAAATAAAACTTGGCTAGTGCCTGAGTCTCCTGGTGGGTTCTATGTTCTGTTCCTTTCCTTGCTTTAGGAGTTTGTTATGAAGCGAGGATGGGGAGTACAATGCAGGTTTGGATCACGTGATTGGTTCCAGATTTGAGTGACTGTGGTGTGCTCATTTGCCCCGCAGAGCTGAGACTGGCTGTCCCCAGGGCACTTCTTGGATCCAGAGCCTCTGCCCCTGTTGTGAGGGAAGTCGGAGCAATGTGGTTGTTATTACCAGAATCACAGGCTTTCCACCTCTGCCAGGTAACCTGCGAAACAACTTCTGACATCATTAAACGCTGAAATCACTGAACTGTAAACGTGTGTTAGCGGATGTTTTCTGGAACGCTCTCATGACCTCTTTTTGTTGAGGCTCATTTTGTTTTTATTCTTCCCCAGGATCTGACTGGCCTCTCCCCTTTCTGTCCTCCATCACCAGCGCCCGGGATTCTGCCTCCTGTCTTTGCATGGTGTTGGGTCGAGCTCTGTCTGTTTCTAAGTCACACCAGGTGGGCAACTGCTTTTCCACATCACCGGGCCAAGTTATGTTTTCTTAATTGTCCGGCTGGACTGCAGTTGCTTACCAGGCCTTATTAACAGAGCAGAGAAAGCAGAGAAATAAAAGTCACACTCGCTTTTCGAGACTCAGCTGAACTAACTGCTTCGGGGGGACCTTGTTTCCAGCCATGAACTTATGAACTGAGGATTTTATGAAATCCAATCCTCATTGTTATTATAGCATAATCCTCTTGCAGTTATCCACCCAATTTTTCTGTAACAGTCACTTCTTCCTTCCTTTTCCTCTCAGGGGGCTCTGGGCATTTAGGCCAGGAACATCCATCTGCTGTTCCCCTCTTTCTGGTAAGATGCCAGGGGCCAAAGCTCATGGAAGCCCACCCAGCCTCTCAACTCTCAGTCATGAATGGGGTGTGATACCTGCAGAGCCCCTCTGGGGTGGAGGTAGGAGGATGCCTATTGAATAAGGTCTCTTCAACTTACTGCATTTTAGTTTTGGCATTTTCAAATGGGTACTTTGTGTTGAGAAAGAAAAGCAAAGGGGGCTGGATGTGGTGGCTCACGCCTGTAATCCCAACATTTTGGGAGACCGAGGTGGGTGGATCACCTGAGGTCAGGAGTTCAGGACCAGCCTGGCCAACATGGTGAAACGTCATCTCTACAAAAACACAAAAATTTGCCTGGCATGGCGGCACACACCTGTAGACCCAGTTACTTGGGAGACTGAGGCAGGAGAATTGCTAGAACCCAGGAGGGGGAGGTTGCAGTGAGCAGAGATCGTACCACTGCACTCCAGCCTGGGTGATAGAGTAAGACTCTGTCTGGGAAAAAAAAAAAAAAAAAAAAAAAGCAAAGGGCACTATGAGAAGAAGAGGTTGTAGAGATCATACACTCCAGACTCCAATCCCTGTTTCAGTTTGCTATTTCTACATAGCAAATCACGTGAAAACATAATGGCTAAATAGTCACCATTTATTGGTTCTCGATTCTGATTTGGGCAGGGCTTAATGGAGCTGTCTCTTTCTGTGTCAGGTGGGTTTAATGGGAGCGTCGGTTTTCCTCCATGCATCCTCTCTCTCTCTCTCTCTCTCTCTCTCTGTGTGTGTGTGTGTGTGTGTGTGTGGTTGCCCACCATTTGCTTGTCTAACCTGAGTATCTTCTTCATGCGGAAAGTGGCTTCTGAGAGGCAGAAGCTCTGCCACATTCTGTGGGTAGAAGCCAGTCACAAGGTCAGCCCATCTTTTAGGGTAGGGCAAGTAGCCTTCATCTCTTGGTGGGAGAAATGGTTTGAACTTGCAGGAATGGGAGGGGTGCTTGACACCCTCTTCATTGACAATCTACTGCACTCTGTTTTGAAGAGAGATGCAGTTGAACCCCCATAACGCTGAGTGACTCGGTGTATTTGTAGCATAGTTGACTCTCCTGAGTACCAGCAGAAAAAAAGCTCACTTTTCCTACTTTGAGGAAAGAATTGAAATTCCCTCTCAGACTAATCTGAAAATATTAGGGAGTGAGAGGGTAGTAGTGATGGTGAAAGACAGGAGTGAGATGGAAAAGAGACATGTAGTTGGAGGAGCTCTGCCAGCCCATGACTCAGATCCATTAGCTGAATCCAGTTCATGTTTCCATGTGGACTTTTCATAAACCCCCCAGGGCTTATGTTTTTATGTTTGTTGAGTGACTATTGATAACACCACCTCACTAATACTGTTTTTAATCTAGAAATGTGTTGAGTAAGCACCAGAAAAGTGAAGCATTGAGGCTTCTCAGTCTTATACCCGAAGTCAAAAATATGACCATGATACTTTAACTGCAAAAAGTGGTGGTGAGATGAGGAGGCAATATCGTGCTAAAACAGGCTTGTGCAACACGGACAGTCGCTGCTGTGAACCCTGAGCTCAGTCACAGCAGCCTTCTGAGACTCCCGGAGGAGGTGCTAGAGTCTGGCTGTTTCTCTTTTTTCTTTTTTCATTGAGATGTGGTTTAGTAGAAAGTTGAGGGAGTTGGTTTGAGAATGGTATTTTGTGATATGTATTATGTTTTACATACTTTTACAAGCTGCTTGCTTCTAGTCCAGAAAAGTAAAGGTGTCTATCAGCATGGACTTACCTTGCAGTAAGGAGGTGAGTCTGGTGCACTGCTACTGGGTGGTGGCTCAGGGTTGGGGTCTTCCTATTTGTCCAGTCTGAAGTAGCAGGGAATCCCTATCTTATGCCTATTTTCAGTGTTCTTGGGTGGTAGCAATGTACAGTTTTGGAAGTATAACAAGTAGTTCTCCTATTTTGGATAAAACTTAGTTCAGGCCATTACACCAATTATATAACAATTGATTCTAAAGACCTTGAAGTAAATAGCTAGATAGACTTCTTTGGTATAAATATTTCTCTGTACAGTACTTTGAGTAATTATTTAAGTTGGAGCATTATTAAAAAACATGAAAGTATAAGGATTTATTCAGTTTGTGTTAAATATTTAACAAAGGCCCTGTAGTTACTATTTATCACTTGATTCTCTGAATCTTTGAGTACGTGAGCATCTGCTATGAGACAATACCTGCCCAGCTCTTCAGGTGTACGCCCACACTAAAAAGTTACATAATGTTTTCCCAGTTAAAAAATTGGGAAGGTGGTGATGGTAAATGTGATAGATGAAGTAATAATGACTGGTGCTGACCTCATACTGGTGATTTTACTCTTTGGATTAGTTTCCCATGGCTGCTGTAACAAATTACCACTAACTTAGTGGCTTAAAACTGCACACATTTATTCTCTGACAGTTCTGGAGGTCAGAAGTCTAAAATGGATCAGCAGGGCTATGCTTCTTTGGAGGCCATGGAGCAAGATCCATTACTCTGCCTTTTCCAGCTTCTAGAGGGTACCCATATTCCTTGCTTTGCATCCCCACGTCACTCCAGTAGCTTCTTCTAAAACTCCAGCACTCCTCCTGTCTCCCTCTTATGAAGACCCTTGTGATTACATTGGGCCCACCTAAATACCCAATTTTATGATTCCTAACTTAATCATATCTTCAAAATCCCTTTGGCTATTTAAGGCAGCAGAGTCACAGATTTTGGGGATTAGGGTGTGGATATCTTTGGGGAGGGAGACATTATTCTGTCTACCCCACTATTGATATTTGAAACATTCAGATTCCATTAGTTGCAAACATCTACACAGTCTTTTCTACCACAATGCGGGTTTCTTTCCATATGAAAAATTGTGTCAATATAATGGTAATTTTTAACTCAATATTTTTGTGTTAATATGCTGGACTGAAGTAATCATTTCACAATGTATATGTCTATCAAAATATAATATCATACACCTTCAGTATATAAGATATTAACACAAAATAAAAGTAAAACATAAATACCTATTGAGTACCAACCCCTCATAAAAAAAAATAAAACAGCAACGAGAAACAAAACAAGGTGGAGCAAGCTTGCAGCTTGTTATCAGTTAAAGAGAAACACTTTGCAATATATGAAAACCTTAAGAAAAAAGCTAGAAATCCTGTATAATGCTTTATTTTGGGGCAAATATGGAATGATATGGTAGCTATAATAACATTGTACTT
The DNA here is from genome assembly GCF_029281585.2 of Gorilla gorilla gorilla. Lineage (NCBI taxonomy): Eukaryota > Metazoa > Chordata > Mammalia > Primates > Hominidae > Gorilla > Gorilla gorilla. The sequence continues at coordinate 120,671,027 of NC_073236.2, forward strand.
TCTTCTATTTTAAGCTATTTAGGGAAGCTATAACTGCAAATGAGGAAGCTGTGAATACACTTCCCTTAGTGTTAAAAATTAACTGATAAAGGGGGTTTAAAACTTGAATCATGGAGTTCATTTTGATTGAACTGATCTCTATTAACTGTAAATGCTCTTCAGGACCTATGCCTCAAAGGAAGAAATTTAAGAAATTAAACTAAGTTAAATATGAAAATACATAAATCAGAGATGCAAAGGATGGAGTAATTGTGATCCTAGCTGCAAGTACCAGTGGCAATTTACCTCCTCTGTTATTGTATTTTTGATTGTTATTATTTTTTTTAGTGCCCTGGTTGAAATTTCATTTTTTGAGTGGTCTGCCCTTGACCTTGTTTCTCCAAATCCCTGCTTTTGATGTGAGCTTTTACAAAATGTGAGGTATATTGGGAACATATATATGACATTACAAAGATAATTCTTAATTTGAATTTCAAGTTCTAGTTAATTCCCCTCACAGTAACAGACAGATGCCATCCAAGCAACAATTGCTAACTTTGTTTCTCCCGAAAACCTCCATCAAATGGGGACACTTGCCTCAAGGAGAATGGGAGAGAATGTGCAAAATTGGGGAAGATTTAGAAAAGTTTTGTATAGGTAATGTTTGAGCTAATTAAAAAAATGAATAGGCATTATTTTGGTAAGAAAAGATGGGAGGAAGATTTAGAAAGGAGACTAAATCTCAATGAACATCTGTTGGATTTGTTCATAAATTTCTTAGAAAGCATGCAAGTTTGATGGTTTATATGTAACAAAATGGTTTTGTTGTTAAACTTGTTTATTGTATTCTGCTTAGCATCTTGTTGAGATGGACATTAGAGATCTCTAGGATCACAGAAATTTCATTTCCTTGGGAAAAGTGTGCACCAGGATCCTGATTAGGCCTGTGTTTTCCCATCCCAACCTGGCTGTCTGGAACTCACCTGCTAAGAGATCAGGATTGATTTAGAAAAAGCCATCACTCATAGGTGGGAATTGAACAATGAGAAGACATGGACACAGGAAGGGGGAACATCACACACCGGGGCTTGTTGTGGGGTGGGGGGAGGGGGAAGGGATAGCATTAGGAGATATACTTAATGTTAAATGATGAGTTAATGGGTGCAGCACACCAACATGGCACGTGTATACATATGTAACAAACCTACATGTTGTGCACATGTACCCTAAAACTTAAAGTATAATAAAAAAAAAAAAAAGAAAAAGGAAAAGCCACCTTCAGCACAAATGAAGCAAATCTGTGGGGTTGTCTGCATGGCCACAGGCCCTGGCTAGGAATTTAGGCTCTTTCCATTTGTACAAGAGCAGTTTCCTTTTAAGTTCATAATTGTTTATTCATAAACCTTGAGAGAGAGAGAAAGAAAGAGAGAACGGACTCAGACTCTGCCTGTAGTCTTCTCTTTATCCTGAGATTTCTTTGGGGTAAGATTAGCATGAAGGCCATTTTTTGCTACGGAGGCCCAGTAGACTGGGGAATGGGAAGTGATGCTGGGCACAGAGACCCCTGCCCCTCAAGGTTGGGGGAGGCCTTGACACAGCCCCTCCTGTCTGCCTTAGTTTGGAGAAGAGGCGGTACAAGGGTGAGAGGAGGTGAACTTTTGCTATGCAGAGAGACAAGTCAGACAATATGAGTTTTAATTGAAATCATATCCCCAGCATTTTACTTTTCAAAAGTTGTTAGCATGATCGAGGTTGCATTTTCTTGTGACGACTATTATTACTGTCATACTGACTGCTCTGGGCAGGGGCTGAAGGTTACATGTGGGCTAAGAACGCTGGGCTGCGTGGGAGGGGCTGGCAGACCCAGCCTCTCCATCCCCCAATGCTCCTCTGGAGCCAGGTTCCAAAAACCTCACCTCTGGCTGTGGCTCTCTCTCTGGACACTGTGAATCCTTCTCTCGGGCTTATGGACCTCTTGAATCATCAGTGTCTTCCTCCATCCTGGGTGGCTGGATTGAGTTCTATGGCTCTTTGATCTAGGAGCAGACTTTTCTGTGAGAGTTTCTCTGCCTGAGAGTGTATTCTCTGAGCTCTCCAAGGGTGCCATTCTGAGAGGGGCAGGCTGTAGCTTAACTAGGCCCCCCAACATTTACTATGTATTTGAATCTCTTGGGGATCTTGCTTAAATGTAGGTACTGATTCATTGGGTTTAGTATAGGGCTTAAGATTGTGCATTTTTAATAAGCTCCTAGGTGGATGCCAGTGTGGCTGGTCCGAGGACCACACTTTGACTAGCGAAGACTTAGTGTACAGCTGAAAACCGAGTTGGATGAGGCTGCTCAGATGTGTATATTTTTTAGAAATGAAATCCAAGGAGAGAGAACTCAGGGGCTCTCTGTATTTGTGGAGTGCCTGGACCTTTGGTGCTATGTGGGGTGAAACCTATGAGAAGTGAGAAACATAACCCTGCTCCCTGCCCTCGGAGAGTGAAAGCCCTAGTTAGGAAGACAAGGCTGGCACACATGGAACAATCAATCACCTGTCATATTTTATTGCTGCTGAAGTGCCAAAAGCAGAGTACAGACTCACCGTGCTCTGATGTTGAAAGTAGCAGGCAGTCAGAGGGAGGAGGGGAATCGTGGTTCAAAGTGGGGTTTGCTCAGATGTGAGGGTGGTTAACTCAAAGCAGTCAGTGGAAAGGGTGATGCCATGCCAGGCGCGGTGGCTCATGGCAATAATCCTAGCACTTTGGGAGGCTGAGGCAGGCAGATCACTTGAGGCTAGAAGTTCCAGACCAGCCTGGCCAACATGGTGAAAACCTGTCTCTATTAAAAATACAAAAATTAGCCAGGCATGGTGGTAGTATGCCTGTAGTCCCAGCTACTTGGGAGGCTGAGGCAGGAGAATCACTTGAACCTGGGAGGTGGAGGTTGTAGTAAGCTGAGATTGGAAATTGCACCACTGCACTCCAACTTGGCTGACAGAGAGAGACCCTGTCTCAAAAAAAAAAAAAAAAAGGTAATGCCCTTTTCACCTTGTTCGCCAGGACATTACTACTCTTATTTCCTGGTCCTGGGTGTCTCCAGTGGTTTCTTTATGCAGACTAAATGACCAGGAGGAGGGAAAGGACGTCTTTACATTGCCTTGGCCTGTGCTCAGCCCTGTGGGGTACAACGAGGGAAATGTCCTTTTACCTAGGAATCCATTCAGCTAACATCTCCCGAGGGCCCCCTATATTCTAGGCAAAGCCTCTACAAGGTCATAGCTGTGTAGAAATGAGTAGACACTGTCCCCAACCTTTGGGAACTCAGGTTGGTGGAAATTAAATAACATGGCAGATCTGGTTATAGAGAAATTTGTTTCCTGTGAAAAACATGGAATTAAGGAATTCCTTACTATATAAGCAGTGATAGAATTTCTTCAAAATCAGTTCAGGAAAAAAGACAGCTCAGTCAAGACATGTTTCTGATTGTTCTGACAGACTGTCTAAAAAAGAGCTCTCCAGAGTCTTCTCTCGCTTCTTTGGAGGTGGCTGTGTTTGGAGTAAAGTATCAGCGTGGCTCTCCAAGCCCCCCTGTTTTTAGGATCCTTAGGAAAACCAAGTGTCATCAGTTTGTGCATACCTAAACAATTTAGCGACTTTGCAGTGAGGTTGTGTAAGTTGGTGGGATGAGGTTATTTTCCAGGTTCAGGTGTCCTTGTGGCCATGGGTCATCCTGTAGCTTCTCTGGTAAGAAGCCACCTCTGACATAATCTGAAGCACAGGAGACAAGCATGAGCCATCATGCTCACTAAATTAGTTTTTGGGAGGGGATGTTGCCTTAACCATCCTTGGAAGAAACATACTGTTTCGTCATACTTTTCTTTAAAACGTTTTAGTACTGAAATGACTTTGAATACAATTACTAAGAAGTTCAAAATGTTTAATGGGGTCCGTGGCTGTCAAACTCAAATGCCTGTCACGTTGTCTTTCTAATGTGTACTGAACATTCCTGCCCGGAGTGAGAAGCATGAGTGTTATTTTTTTGGCTTGGATCTTGGCAGGTGTGTAATGTGACTCCTGATAGCAGGACAGCAGATTACATTCTGCTGTAAAACCATTTCTAAGGCTTTTGGCACCCAAACTGTTATTGCATGTCTGCAGGTGTTTAGTAATTGGATTAATGCAGAGCCGGAGGAATGTCTGCTCCCCGGCTCTGAGAAACATTGAGGAAAGACAAATTCATTTCGGAGAGTGACCTGGAATGCATGATGACAGGCCTGCGCTCACACATGAAGCCAGATCTAAGCCTGCACATTTCAAATGAACTGCTGTGAGCAGTCACCTTCCATAGGAAAGTTTATCCAAAGCTAAATACAATAACAATGGCCTTGTGAGTCAGGCGGGAAGGGGCTTCAGCTTGGGTTTGATCCTCTTCCAAAAGCAACTCAGACAACTGGAGCTTAAGCCTTCCTATCATGCAACTCATGAACCCTACAATCCTAGGTGTTTAATAATAATAATTTCTTAAAGGCCTTGGTAAACAGAGGAGGATGCTAAGCCTCTCAGTGGAAGTACAGAGACCACACTAGTATCCTGGATCATCGTGCCCTTGCCCCTTAATTCCCACCTTGACTGTAAAGTTACAGATTTCACTGTGACAAGACCCCCAAAAACAGGCTTGGTAAAATGGCAAGCAGTGTTCACACCTCAAGGCAACCAGGTCCAGCGCCAAGAAGAAGTGGCTGCTCTCAGGGTAATTTTGTCATTCTGGCTAATTGAAGCTTATGCTCTCTTCTGAGAGCAAGAAGCTGAACTCTCAGAGGCTCCCATCTGAGTAGATAAAACCTAATGGTTTGGCCTTACAAACCAAACCTCTTTCTCAGCTTTACAACTCAGAAGGGAGGTGGACCATTTGGAGAGAGTCCAAGTAGAAGGAAGATAATAGTAAAAAGGCAAGTTTTGTGAAGAAAGGCAAAAGAATCAGCACTGCTTAGCTCAAATCCTAGACGGGTAACTTGTAGTTCACAAATATTATTACAGTAGGTAGTAAGAGCAGAATGGGGACAGATGGGGGAGGATGAAAAACCAGTCATGGCATGCAGAGAAAGAGTTTGAAGCTGAGGGCTTATAAGACAGAGAAAATGAGAAGTTGGAGGAATTTGTGTGTGGAGGCAGGAGCATGGCCCAAATGGCTACTCATTGAGTCATTATAACTTACTAGTCACAACTACATGCCAGTCCCTGAATGTGTGGGGTGTGCAAAGTGACCCAGATATATTTTTGAAGCAGGGGCCTGTCACTGTGATGTCCTGGAAGAGATGACCAGATGGCTGTGAGGTTCCATGGAGTGTTCCCGTGGCCTGGGGCAGGGAAGAGGGCAGTGTGTCTGGGAAGGGGCTCCTCCCCTTTGGAAAACATAAGGCTCCTTGGCTGGGTTGACAGGTTCTAGCTGACACTCCAGTTGGCTTTCCAACTGTCAGCCAGAAAAACATCTGGGTGAGCCCAAGGGCCATGCTGGGGAAGAAAGGGTCAGGTAGGTGGTGTGTACAGAGAGGGAAGGAAAGGTGGCCTATGAATAACAATCAAACAAACAAAACCAAACAGCAACAACAAAACTTTCAAATGAACCAGTGGTGTCTTGTGGGGCTTGGGCATCAAGGCTGTGTAGGAGGCAGTGAGGTGTCTTTGCCACTCAGCCAGTGCCTGGGGTGTTTGGGGCTGATAAGGGCAATCCTAGGGCAGGTCAGGAGAAGAGAAAGGGGCTGAGGGCTTGAGTGGGATGAGGCCGTCATCTCAGGGCCCAGGAGAAGGGAGTTCAGTGTGGATCACTGGAAAGCGTTGCAGGGCAGGAAGGAGCAGGGGGAGCAGCTCTTAGTAGATTACAGCATAACTCCTAGAACAGGAGTTTACATTTTCTCAGTGGCAGAAAAGAGCTTGGATAATCAAGGTGGTAACAAGAGGCCATAAGGACTAATGAGACTCCAAAAGCTTGATCTTAAATCCTCATTCAAAATTTGAAAATGAAATTATGAGACTGCTGTCTGAGGAACTCACGGAATGATCTTTGAAAAGTCCAGAGCTGCATAAACCCATAGGGTTAAACCAGAAAAGACTCTTAGAGGCTGGAAGCCCAACCCCATTTGTTTGCAGCTGAGGAAACAGAGAGAATGGGGTTTATCCCTAATCCCCCCATTAGCTGGGCTGACCTGGAACTACCCAGGAGTCCTGAAAGGCTGTGGGATGGAGGATGTAAGTGGAGATGAGAGGGAAGCATAACTGCTGTGTGCTTATTTGTACACTGAAATGATCCCATCAACCAGAATATCTTAACTAAGCACATGTCAACTAAGTGCAAGGCATTGAGAAAGGTAGTGAGGGGTTCGATTAAGAGCTTCCAATTCTTTTGGGAGTAACAAGACATCTCTGGTGGAGAGAATAATACTCCACCCCACATTAAGCCAGAATGGTACTTTTTGTTTGCATACACAATCTTACAAATTAGGAGGCTTAGTAGCCCTCGTATCTTCCATTCTTATCCGAGCAATTATTCACGAACTTCATTTATGAAACCTAAAGGCTCAAGGTGGATTTAACAGTAAACCAAGAGCAGAATGCTTGGTTGAATAAGGCCAGGAAGTATGCACACACTGCCCATCAGCCTCCTCAAATATTATTCTAGAATATGGATTGCTTGATAATTCATTGGATGGAGAGACCACTTTAGTGGGCATGGTCCTGGATGATTTTGAAGAGGAGCTCAGATAATACGTACGTGTGTGTGTGTGTGTGTGTGTGTGTGTGTGTGTGTGTGTGTGTGTGTGTGTATGTGTGTAGCCACAAGAGAAGAGGGAGAAAGTGAGAGAGATGAGAGAAGAAGAGACTCCACAAGGCATTCATAGGCTAGTTATTTGGTAAATCATGGTGTAGCTCCTACTTATGATGCATAAAAATGCATGATTGATGTTGGCGGTATATGCTGATGTTTTCTTCACAAACACCTGGGGCCAGGCCATGAAACGCAGAGGGGAATTATGTAAATTCCTTCAGCTGAGTGTCAGAAAACCTGAGTTCTCTCACCTTCCCAGTTTTGCTAGCTTTCTGTTGCCCTCATCCATGAACAGGGGTGTCTTAATAGACAGATAATTTAAACTTACAGCCAATAGTAATGGTGTGGCCAGGGAGCATCTGGATACCTTCTCAGCTCTGAGTCCAGACTTGTTTATTGAGGGGAGTCAGGGTGCCCACGAATGGCTGGCAGGACTCCCTGGGCAGGAAGGAAGAGTGCCCTCATCAGACTCCTGTTCTTTGTCAACATTTTCCTTCAGCACCACCCTACCCTGGAAGCTCCTGAAAGAAAAGAGTCACTCTACACTCAAAATCTCTCCTTGTTTACAAGATATTTGGGGCACGGATGGAATTATTGCATCACAGGCCAATTTCTTCACCTCTTTTAAAAATTTTATCACGTGAAGCAGCATGCTGAAAGATCTCAATGCTACTGAAGATTGCAAAACCAAGTGGAGATTCATCTGTTTTGGAACTCTGTCAAAAGACTTTTCCATATACATTCCATTCCCTTCCACAGCTCACAGTGTACCTACCCTGTACTTTCAGAGCAGTGAGGCAGCTTCTTCACCTTTCTCAAGCCAGGGCAGGTCCTGACAAATTACTCTGTATCAGGATCTTTCCAGGAGACATTTTCCCTGGTAAAATGCTCATAAAACTTCATTGATGTGGACAATCTCTGGTAACAAATCTGAATTGTCAAAGATAACAAAAGCCAAGAAAGCCAGCTGTATACCCAAACTAGACTAATAAATGCTTCCTGATTAATACAGGGTTTTATGAAATATGTTTAAATAAGCAGATTGAACTGGATCATAATTAACATTACTTATATAATTCATAAAAATAGTTATTTCATTAAATCAGAAAGAAATTTCTACTTTGTTATCCTGTTTGTTTTGCTGATATTTTTAAATCAAAACCCTTTTTATTCAAAGATGTGGCACAGGTAAATTTTCAGCCAGACACTCAATTTTCCAAATAACTGACATCTTTCTGCTCTCAGAAAAACGCTCTAGGAACACAGGCTGCTTGTTTCTCTCCTACCTTGGCCAGCAGAGCATGGCAGTGTAAAACACAGAAAATTGGCAAAACTCCATTTTCAATCTGTGTTAGAAACTGGGATCAATCTTGCTTCTCTTTCTCCCTTAAATAGAAATAAGAAATAAAAGAAACCCTTTATGTAAAATTGGATCTTGACATTCTCCAAAGGGTGGCAGCTCCTACATTGCAGATGAAAAGGGCTCAGTTTTCCCAGAGAATACTCTGAGAAAGGAAAGTCAAGGTGAATGAATGGCCTTCTCCTGTGAGTGCAAGAACTCCTCCTCAGCCACCTCCAAGAGGACAGAGGGGAGGCATCTGAAGGTTAGGGTACTGAGTCAGCAAGGGCCAAAGGGACATGACAACCAGAGAGGTTGGGAGTGGGAGCTTTTGCTGAAGTTTCTTTCGCTTGTGTCCTCCCTGGCAAGGGGCTTGGCAAGGCTTCCTGCTCTTCCTTCCCCCTTCTCCAAGCACTGAGAACAAGTCGAAAGAGGAAGCATCAGGGGAAGAAGATACTGAATAACTCCAAACTCAAGCACTGTTTGTTGGTTGGTTGATTCATTGATTCACTCATTCATTATTCAAAAAGTATCCAGCATCCTTTGAGTGTCAGGTCCAAGGCATAGGCTGGAAGTACAGAGATAAATGATTCACAATCACTGTCTCCAATATCCTCCCAGTCTATGGGCCCAAGAAGAAGCTGCATCTTGTCAGCCATCTTGGAGTTCTGGCTGCATTTGTATTTGGGCTTCCTCACTCATTGTTGACTTACAGAATCAATCTTTTCCAGTGGATTAGGACCATTAATATCTTTTAAGTTGAATAGAAACCAATCTAACCTGCATAAACAAGAGAACTTAGCTTTGGCTCTGCCTCAGGGCAGGCCTAGGGTAAGGCAAGTGGCAGGTATTTTGTACACAAAATTTAAGGAGGCTCTCACTATCAAGGTACTGTGAGTACAGGGTCTGCCTGGATATGGCAGGTTGACACTTTCTGTACCAGTCATTTAAATGCTCTGAGCCTCAGTTTTCTGTCTGTAAAACTGGGACAAAACCCATATCATAGAGTTGTGGAAAATTTAGTAATATAATGTTTATGCAAGTACATTACAAACTATAAACAATACATATATACGTTGGTTTTATCAATAGTAATAATTTTCATTAATCACGACATTGATAATAACCATAACCAAAACATTCTTTGCAGTGAATGTAGCACATTACATGGGAAAGTGGAAGACAGAAATGGAAGAATCTGGTCCTTCACCTTATAAGAGGCAATAGTTAAATATAACACAGTAGTTAAGTATAGTAAGATTTTGAGCTATAGAGTCAGAGAGACTTGGATGTTAATCCCACCTCTGTCATTTACAGATGTTTAAACCAACCTCTAAAATTCACTTTCCTCATGTGTGAAAAGAGAATAATAATAACTCAGTTGTAGGGTTGTTATTGAGGATTAAATGAGATGATGTGTGTAACACTCTCACCATATCGCTTGATATTTAGAGAGCACTCCACAAATGTGAACTATTATTGTCACATGGAACTGTAACGAACCAGGTCCTGGTGCAGACTAGAATGTCTCTTGACTTTGCTTTTTACATTTTCCATAGCTGAAAGCATATTACAGAATTCTAAATTATAAGGATATTTTCCCTGCAGGCTTGATTTTAGGAAGAATTATGCCAAATATTGTTCTGCTCTTTCAAAGTTTATCCAGAATGACAGTTGTGGTGTATAATACCTGAAACTAGAGATTGGAACTTTTTCTTAAAAATAGGAGGTCAGGTGTGGTGCCTCATGCCTGTAATCCCAGCACTTTGGGAAGCTGAGGCGGGCAGATCACTTCAGGTCAGGAGTTCGAGACCAGCCTCATCAACATGGTGAAACCCCATCTCTAGTAAAAATACAAAATTAGCCAGGTGTGGTGGTGCATGCCTGTAATCCCAGCTATTCAGGAGGGCAAGGCAGGAGAATCGCTTGAATCCGGGAGGCAGAGGTTGCAGTGAGCCGAGATCACACCATTGCACTCCAGCCTGGGCAACAAGAGTGAAACTCTGTCTCAAAAGAAAAAAAAAAAAAAAAAAGAACTGGAAACTACATTAATGAAATCAGGTTTTAATATTCTTATTAATTTAATAATTTCAATATTTACCTTAAATATTATTTTAAAATGGGAATTTCATTTGAAAAAAAATTTTTAGACAATGTCTTGCTATGTTGCCCAGGCTGGACTTGAACTCCTGGGCTTAAGCAATCCTCATGTCTCAGCCTCCTGAGTAGCTAGCTGGGATTACAAGGAATTTCAATATTTATTTTAAAAAACATCAAGAGTCTGTCATTGTTATGACCTGACTCCTGATTGCCACAGGCCCACTCTCTGCTTCATCCAGTGAGAGGAAGGATGACCTTTGTAACTCTTCTGTGAAGCTAAAAGTGAAAAGGAAAGATAAGCTTTGGTAACATTCTCTTACTTTTGAGAAACCATGAGCAGAAGCCAGAGACATGAGCAGCGCTGGTCTGGGTCCCTTGCTGCAGGACTTGGCTGGTGCCTAGGGACAGGGAGGCCACATGGAGTACTGAGAATCAGGCATGGAAGAGAAGCATTGTCTCAGCCCCACTAGAAGGAACAGACTTGGAACTAAGGCCCATTCCAGCCCTGGAAGAGGTCAAACAGAACATCCATAGGCTTAGGGAAAGACCTGACTATTCAAGAAAGGATGAGAAGCCTTCTCTAAGCAAGTATTTACTGAGCACCCAGTGACACCATCAGGACTTCAGGTATCATAGACACGATGGCCAGACCTTTAAGGAGCTTCTGGCTGGTATGAAGCCAAGAGTTCCGCACTGTACGCGGAAACTCACTTCTATAAAGTAGACTTGCTGCTAGTCATATGAGGATTCACAGGTAAACATGATCACATCTCATCAATTTGCCTCTATCTGACCATACCTTATTCACTCATCTGTTGTCTATCAATTCCTGTTACAGATGCCTAATCCAACTTCTGGCATAGAGAAGGCCCTTAGAGAAAAACATTGTGAATGAATGAATGAATGAATGAATGAATGAATGAATGGGTGAGTGTGCTGGGTGTTGAATCAGGTCCTAGCCTTGATGTCCTAGGAAAGGGATTCTTGATGATGAGTTACAGGATTCTCTTTTACCAGGGAGAAGGGATCTTGGACACCAGGAATCTTTACTTATCCTTGAATGCTAGTTAATTAGGTCATTAGAGGGATGTTCTTTATTTCATAGGGTGCATTTCAATGCACAAAGAAGATCAAAGGTGAAGACTTTGGATTGTGTGCTATTAAAATATATGTGATAATTTTTTTCCCTTGAATTTAAGTTTAGAAATAAATGTGTCTCCAAAGATGGATTTAAATGTTTTGGATTTATAGGTATTAAACCAATGTACTTTCCCTTTTTTGTTGTTCAGAGTGCTTAAAACTTAAATCAGAGCCCAGCTGTTGTGCTAAACCTGTCTCAGTGCCTAATTCCATTGTCATTCTTACTTTACATTGCGTTTTTATCTTGGGATCATAGGATGGGTTTTCATGAAGCCCCCATATATTTGCAACAATTTCTGGGAAGAGAGGACATAGATATCAACATTTCCTTGGAAGGATTTGTGATTGTTCACAAAGTCCAAGAACCACAGGTTTAACTGATTTTCATTTTCAGTGGTGATTTCCAGGACACACAAGCCTATAGTGACTGGTGAAGCTGAAGCAATAGATACTGAAGAGTAACTCTCTAGTTTATATCCCCCATTTTGTTACTGTGACCCCAATATCCTTACCCAACCCCTGTCTTAGTTTGAAGGCAGGGTCCACAAAATACCAGTTGTACCAATGGCAGAGCTCAGCTGCCTCTCTCTTGCCCAGGGGTAAGATTCACTCTCTCCCACTATTTCCCCTAAGACCTTTGCAAGTCAAATACCTTACATCTTTTCATGTTATAAGCTGTGTGGGAAATGTGATGTACTTTCTGTTGCTCTCATTGCTTCTGAGAGCTGTATAATACTGTAGGGAGGCAGTCAGAAAAAAGCTGGAGTTCAAGAACTTCTAATGGAAACTTGGAAACAGTGCCAAAATCCAGTTTTCCTCCCTTGCTTTTCCTATTTGCAAAACAGCGTAGGAGACTGGGGCTAGTTGATTTCTAAGATAATGATGATTTTTCCCTTGACTCTTGACTCTTTTTTTTTTTTTTTTTTTTTTTTTTGAGACAGTCTCACTCTGTTGCCCAGGCTGGAGTGCAGTGGCACGACCTCAGCTCACTCCAACCTCCATCTCCTGGCTTTGAGCAATTCTCCTGCCTCAGCCTCTCAAGTAGCTGGGATTACAGGTGCTTGCCACCATGCCTGACTAATTTTTGTGTTTTGAGTAGTGACAGGGTTTCACCATGTTGGCCAGGCTGGTCTCGAATTTCTGGCCTCAAGTGATCTACCCGCCTCGGCCTCCCAAAATGCTGGGATTGCAGGCATGAGCCACCACGCCTGGCCTTGAGTCCTACTTGCTGTTTCATTCCTTGCTACCCAGAAAATTATCAATTTTTCTCATACCTCTTATCTCAATTCTAAAATAAGAATGTCATTGTAAACTATCAATCCAGGGCAGGGGTGAAGATGGCTGGTGAGTGAGTAGTTAGCAATAATAATAACAGTGGAAAATGAAAGAGATTAAGTAATTTGCCCAGTGTCACAAAATAATGAGAAGCAGAGACCCAAACCCAGGCCTAGCTGACCCCCAAATCCATGCCCTGAAACACTTTGCAATACTACCAAGTGCAGAGGGGCATTTGCGAAGATCAATCATGGGATACAGGTTTGCCCTGAGTGATGACACGGCACATTAATCAAACTTCACTTGGGGGCAGGAACTGGATTCTAAAAGCAACCTGAAGGCTGCCAGAACTCGGAAGACAGAGTCACCTTCAGTCTTTATGAAGCCAAGGGCACCAACTGAGCAATCTGGAAAGGACTTTTCTAGTTATTCCAAAGCTTAAATATGTAATAAAATTATTGAAAATAGGAAATGCCAACGCTTTGTTCATATAGCTGTATTTTAAAAAATTATCCTAAGGATAGATTCAGAGGTGTACACAAAGTGAAACATAACCATGATCACTTCAGTGAACATTTATAGTATCAAGAAAGATGAAATGAAGCCAGTGATCAACAAGAAGTTCGCACAAATACATACACATATACACAGTGGGACGTTAAGCAGACACTAAGCCCATATGTGGAAGAATACGTACAGATGGAGGAAAGTTTTCTTGTGATATTGCTAAGGAAAAAGGCAGGCTATAAAACAGTATTTATTTTTATTTCTTAAAAAATATATTCACAGCTTAAAAAATGGACTTGGGCAAACGTAATATTCACTTGCCCGGAGTGGTAAGACTCCAGGTGACTTTTGTTTTCCCCTTTGTGATTTCCCACTGTCTCTAATCTTTCTGTAATGAGCATGTATTATGTTTGTAGTCAGAAAAAATGTCTAATAAAAATCATGTATTAAAGAAGCCAAATCCTGTCCCTGTAGCACTCAGCTCAGGAGTTATGCTGCTTTGTGGCCTCAGTGTCATACAGGAGCTCTAGCCTTACAGGATTTCAGAGACTCACCCTCTAAGCTTCTGTCCTGAGGGCTCTGGCACTGGCCCTGAGCAAGTGCACTGGGTTGGAAGATAATCTGAGTGTCACCTCTCCTGGATACAGGTAGTTCCCTTCTCTGCAAAGGCAGGTGACGGATCTGATCTCATGTACCAGACCCATTTCCCCTGAAGAAACTTCTTCCCCAACCCAGTGGACTGCCTTGTGAAAGGGTGTCCCTTGTCTCCACTGGGTGGGCGTCTTTGTGCTACGGGATGTGGTGATTGTCAGCCTTTCCTGGGACTTCCTCAGGCCTTCAGGCAGGAGGCACTAGGCAGGCTAGGACAAGCTTGTGCTTGCCTGAATTTGCCCTGGCAACACTCAGGGCTCGGCTTTGCTCCATTGTCATGCATAAATAGCAGATAATCCTTTCAGAAGTAGGCAGGATTTAAGTCTTATAGTCACCTACCCAGAGGGAGCCATTGGCGGTGCTCAGCTCTCTCTGTGCTGTCTTGCTTAGGATGTGAGGGTGTTGGTTAGATAGGCTCAGTGTTGTAACCAGCAGTCCATGGACTCAGTGATTCTGAAGGGCAGCTGGCTGTCAGCCTTTAAAAACATGGTCATCCCACTCTGAGATGACAAGAGCCACTCCTCTAGGTGAGTCCCTTCTATTTGTCAACACCATCTGGTTGGTGCCTGACCCCAGGGGCACTGACCAAAATGTGGGGCTAGTTTGTGCTCACTCTAGGAGCTGAGGAGAAAGGTGGGCACCCTGAGCTGGAGAAAGGCTGCTTTCACAGTACTATGCCTGGGAGGACAAAACCCTGGACAGATTCAAGTGCAACTGCTTTTGCTCCTCTGACCTTTTGACCTGAATGGGGAAAAGTGCCTCTGTGAGCATTGTCGGCGGGTGGTGCAGGGAGAGGGCAACATTCAAAGCTCTGCTGTGCATGTGTTCCCTTGGTTGGTTTTCTTGCCTTTCTTTCTCCCCCTTTGAAATGAAAAATAAAGCCACCTGTCAAAGCTGGTGATATGTTCAGACCTGTAACCCACACAGATTCAGGAAGACTTCAAAGTGGAAACTCCTCGGATCTGATTACATTTCATCACAGATGGTAAATTTATGCCCTGAGCCCCCACCTCTGCTCTGACTTCTGTACTTTAAGCTGGTGAATAGAATATACAGTGGTGTTGTTTGCAGACTAATGAGTTAAATGCCATTTATTCTCTTAAACTTTAGAGACTATCTGGATTTCAACAGAGATGAAAATAAGACTTAGCTTTTTTTGTAGATTCCAGGCCCTGAAAGACATTTGCCTATTAGAAGATAAAACATTCCCTATCAGGGTGTCTGCCAACTTGATAGCACTTTAACTTGTAAAAATGGAAATAAAAATAGTACATAAGTCACAGGGCTGTTATGAGCAATCATTAAGTTATGTGCAAAGCACTAGGAATACCACCTGAGACAAATTAAGTGTGGTATATGAGTGAGGTATTGTTTTCCTGAGGCATCAGATACAGATGAGGCTGGAAAAAGGAAGGTGAGTCTGTGTGCTGACCATGTATCTGTAACTATGTATGCCCCCTGTCTAGTAAACTCCACTGGCAGCCACTCCAGGCACACCATGATCTGACTCCAACTTAGCAAAAGGAGAAAGCCCTATGTCACATGGCTTGCTTCTGCAGCAATTTTACTCCAGAAAACACTGTCATGTTGCCTCCTCAGAGAAGACCTACCCAACTTTTGCTGTCTGTTATCTCTGAACTTATATAACACACATATTCAGGGCCATGGAATTTGGTCTTGGGATTGGACTGACTAAAAAAGTGCTATTATTTGACTTATCCTATGAGGCTCTTTTTACTGCTTCTATGAGAGGAGCCCATGGGGCTTCTCTTTTGTTGCACAGATCTGTCAACTTCTGATTGTTGTTCAAGGCTCAGATAAAAAGCATTTATTAAGAAAAGAGTAGGAATGACTTGGAAGAGATGTTGGGCTCATTTTAGAACGTCTCCCCGCAAGGTTAAGCTGAGTAGCGCAGACCTGGGGAGCACTTCCCCATCCTGGCAAGGGAGAGTCTGTTACCTCATGTGCACAGAGCACTCATTTGTTTTCCACATGGGTACAGCTAGCCCAGCAGGAGAGAACATTTCCCTCTGGTTCAGGGATGTTCCTTTGTTTCCTGCTCTGTCAGCTGTAAGGTTCAGGCAGCATCACGCCCGCACAGCCTCTCAGGGCGCAAGGTGGGAGCTCCAGGTACATGCCTCTAGCTCATGAGTTGTTCCTACCTGGCTCTTCCTCGGGCTGAGAAAGGATCCAAATGCAGTCTGGTTTGGTATTGAGTAGCTCCTCATGGCCACTTGACTACTGGCTAAAATGCATCCCTAGAGAGAGCATTTCTAGGCTGTGCTCTTAGAGTAACTAAAGTTGGGTTAGGGGAATGTTTTCACATCAGGGTCCTAAGTTGACTTTAGACTCCCATTGCTCTCTCCTCCTTTTCCTTTCTTTGTGGCACTTTCTACACAGATTAGAATCCTGTAAACATACTCTTTTAGACAATTGCTGTTCCCACTGGCTCTTCAGCCAAGAATAGAGCATTCAACAGACATCTCCTGACTGCAGACTCTGCCCATGATCTCGAAGAAACAAAATAATCGCCGTCCTCTTGGAGCTAACAGTCTCATGGTGCAGACAGATATGTAAAAAGGTCAGAGTCCATGGCAGTGGAGGTGTGTGCGGGATGGGGAGCTGGAAGGACCGTGCTCTCCACAGGCTGCCTTCTCCAGCATCCTCCAGGGGTGGCTTCCTTGTCTAATGGAAAACCGCCACAGCAGGGACCACCTCAGAAGGTTCCTTGGGGACACATAGATTCACCAGATGTAGACATCTTCTTTTTTGGGATTGATACTGGTATTAACCATGGCCTTCTCTCAGCTTTGAGGCTTTCAGAGCGGCCCTGTGTCTCTACACTGAAACTTAGCCTGGTTCTTAATTTATCGGTCTTCTGTGCACCTGGTCTTACTTCTCTCTGATTACCAGGTTAATTTAAATATCAAATGGTCTTAAGTTTTTTTTTTTTTTCTAGACTCCTCACCTTCTTACACCCATCCCAGCCCAACTTGCATGCAGTCTTCATAGCTTACTCATCCATTCTCAGCCTTTGCTTGATTTTGGGAGGCACTGTCTATACCCTTCCTATAGAAACAGCCACTCCCATCCCAGGCCTGCCTCTGGTGTTGTGGTATCATAATGCCTTCAGTTTAAAATCATGCTGAAATGCTCAGCACTTGTAAGAGAGCTCTCTTAGATTATGAATAATTTGGAACACAGATTGCTTCCCATATATTTTGGTGCCCCTTTCAAAGTCTAGAACAGTGGATTACATGTGGTAGTTATTCAATATGTTTCTGTTTCTGATTGCTAATAATTTTACGCACCTTATTTCTAAATCTGTCAATAAATACTGCTTGACCATATTACTCTTTCAAAATTAAAACGAACTCCTCACACACTTGTACACACAAGAATTACAATAGTTCCTGTTTATTGAATACTATGTGCCAGGCTGTAGATGACTTACATGCATCATTTTATTTTAACCCTTGTGATAACTCAGCAAAGTAAGTATTATCTTTATAGTACAGATAAACTCTGGTTGTTGCAAGAGTCTGGATGAACAAAAATCTGTATGCCCACTGTTCATTCAATGATGATCTATGCCAATTGCCTAGTGTAAATGCCTCTGCCTGGGGGCAGTGGGATTTGGAAGGGATTTCGTGGTGCATGAGAGGACAAGGGATTTTAGGACCCATGAGTCCCCCTGAATTGCAGAATTTTCTTTTTCTCTTTTGCAGTATTAAGCTTTAAACAAAAGTTACTTTAAATAAAGTGATGACAATAAGAGGGTCATTTGGGTATTTTTACTCATCATGTGACTCAATATGGATTACTCAATATGGATTTAGCACAGCTGTATTTTAATAATCTAAGCCAGATTGAAGGGATCCATGTTTGAAATGTGTATTTTATTTAACAATGTGTTACTTGCAGTACTTTAGATACAAGTGGGCTTCTAAGTTCCTGTTGAGGAAGCTGTGTGGATGTTCAATGAGCACAGTTTTCACAAGATTTGTCTCTTCCAAATCTTATAAAAAAATAAGCTTCAGTAGCTCATGTGTTTCTCAAATAAATGAACACTAATCAAGTCACACAGTTCAGTTCATTTAGTTTTTAAAATAGCTCCATGCTATTTTACTTTAAAAATCTTAAGAGATTTCCTGAAGAGATCATTACCACCAAGTTGGTACTGACTTGTGGAGGCAATAAAACAAATAAAGTCATTAAAAATAATTTGAACAAAAGGAGTAACTTGATATCATGCCGTCTACCTTCGGTTAAAATGACATTTTAAAGTTCTCTTTCATCTTACTAAACAGATCTCTAAAAGAAAAAAATGTGATTAATAAATTATCCTCCATAAATCTTATGATAACTATTATAGTCTTTGGAGAATTATGAATCCACATCTGGAAAAAGTATTTTATATGCTACTGCCTGTAAAGCAGCATGCCATGCATTTTACAAGTGCACATTAGTAAGTAAAAATACGGTATGTTTTTTGTGTTCATCATTTTCCCCTCCAAAAGAAGTGTAAGCCTAGTTTATTTCATAATAAAGAGTGCTAATAAAGTTTATGTGAAGCTTGTTTTCTGCCCTTACTTTGGTGCTGATGCAGTTTCGGTAGGTTATTTGGAATGGGCTCTCTATGAGAACTCAAGGAAGCCTTCACTATAAGCTGACTTGGTTGGTGCCCTTAGAATCCCTGTGTGGGCAGAGGCCAGCTGGTCCAGAAACATCACAGGAGTAAGCAGAACACATAAGAACCACACACTTCACTTTTCTCATGTGCTTTTGAATTTGATCCCTTTTATACTATTTTAAATGCACAAGTCTCAGGAGCTAGTGATTCAAAATGCAAGGTTGGCTCATTTTTTGAATTAGGAATTTGATTAAACTTAAACATTGGTTAAATAAAACGAGCAAAGTACTTTGAGAGCCAACAATGATCCCTTGGAAATAGAAAATGTTTTTTCGTTTCCAAGCAGCTGTTTGCAATAAGAAATGGCTGGTGAAAGAGAAGGACGCAGTTAAGTGAAGGTAACCCCTCCAGGGTTTTATGGTGCTCTGCAGTCATGTGAGCACAGTCAGTGATAAATATCGCAATAGAGGTTTCAATGTGCCTGGTTTTATTTTCACGTGGATGCTTGAATACATTTCAACTCAAGTCACAGAATGCATTTAATGACTGTGGAAAAGCACGATCATAACATACACAAAAGCAACCTTAGAAAAAAGAGATGTATGAGTCTCATTTCTATAAGAATAACCTACAACAACCCATAACAAAAACACCTGTAAACCAAATTTTCTTTTGTTTGGATTCTGGAAAAGCAGCAGGCTATCTACTAAGTAAATACCAGGCCTTTGGGCTCTAGAAACTTTTAATGCATTTATCTTTTGGGCCTTGTTTCCAAACATTTAGAATTACCAGATAAAGGGCTTGTGATGCTGTTGCATAGTGAGGACCTTAAAGGTCACTGAGTCCAGCCCCATTACTTCACAGATGAGGAAGCTGAGGAGCAGAGTGAGAACCAATGACTCGCAAAGACAGGATTAGGACCAGTGTTTCCTAAATTTAGGCCTCCCAACTCCTAATCACTCCAGTAGATTGAAAATATTTCTAATTTAAAATGAGGGCAGCATGTCATGTGAGGAGTGGGGTCTGCATTCCTTTAAGAGAATCATCAAGATACATTTTCTAGAATCCAGTGACATTTATTGACAAAGGCAATCGATAGTTCCATTCAAAGTGTCACAAAAACATCACCTAATTACTATGAGATAGGTAAATGTAGGTATCTTTGCTTCACTCAGGGAACACTGGGAAATAGTTTTATTGTTCTAAATTTCTAGAATTATTTCTACCAATAACTAGATGTGTGAGCTGGCATAATTCTCACAAAAGCTATGCACCTAAATTTCTTCAATTTTAAAATAAAAACAGTAAAGATGATTGTAAAGCTACCTTTTAAATAAAAATATATGTTTTAAAAAGTTCCAGTAGGGGTCTTCTAATGTCCGTTTCCATTTCTAACCAATGCCTATGGATGTGATGATATCAGGCATTGCTGTTTAACAAACCACTCCAGAACTTAGAGGCTTAAAGTAGCAATCATTTATTGAGCTCTTGGTTCTGTGGGTTGCTGATTTGGTCTGGGCTCACGCATGTATCCTGATGAATGTACTTCTGAGGGTGAATGGGTTATTGGCTATTGGGGTGCTTATCTGGGCACATGGCTTCTTTTCTTATATAAGCTAGCCTGGGCTTCTTCACATCTTGGTTGCAAGTTCTAAGAGATGGAGTAGAGTTAATCAAGCCCTCTTGAGGCCTACACTTCAAACTGGCACACCATTATTTTTATGTCATTATATTGCCAAGTCACAAGACCAGGCAAATTCAAATAGAAGGAGAAAAAGACTCTTCCTATTGTTGAAAAGTCACAGTTCAAAGTCAAACTGACATAAATACAAAGACAAATGGAGACTTGTAATTATTTTTGCAATCTACAATAGTGGCTATTATTATTGAGAATACTATGTGTTCCATGAATCACTGGTAACAAAAACCTTGGATTTCATGAATCAGTATAAAAACAAAATATCATAGTGTGAGAAATACACACAAGTATTCAAATATTAGAAATTTTTGGTTAGAATAAATTAGAACATTTAAAACCAAATACCAATCACTCTCTATCCCCATTATTCTATATATAATTTTGATTTACTACCAAAACAATGTAAGAGGAGTATAATCTCAGACAAAAGAAATGGCAATCTCTCACTAGTATTTTATATGCCTAGTTTATTGTCCTTGTTTTCCTTACTGGTCTGCCAACTGGTGAAAACTTCATTAAGAGTGGCAGTGTTTCATGCTGTGAAATTTGAGGACCACTGACTGCCCTAGAGAGTATTTGTGCCAATGGTCAGGTGGTGAGCAGCTCCTCATGTATGGCTTTATATAAGCCTTCACCGTGAATCTGAGTTCCAGACACATCTCACCTACAGATTGGTTTGAGTAACACAGTGAAGGATGATTCCAAAGACCTGGCCCCATTGGGACCAGATTTAATTTGTTAAAATATCAAAGAACACATGTATCTCTCAGTCTAGTGGCATAACAGTAAAGCTCAGTGCTTTGGCTCTATTCTTACCTGGACTGCTGGTGGGAGAAATAGGCCCTCAGAGAGCCTGGTTCTTACAAGGGTGCTGCATTCCCAAACTGAGAATTCTCCATTACACATTTACTTGGTCAAACTTGAGTTTTTCTATCTGTAAAATGGGATAATAGATAACACTATTTTCATTCTATTTTTCTCAGTAATAATTAAAGTAACACATGTAAAGTGCTTGAAACTATGCAAGGCTCATCGTAGGTGCTCAACAGAGCATTGGTTGGTTGGCTGGGTTTTAAAAAGTGTTAATTTTTGCACAACATGCCTTCGTACCACAAAGTTGAGTATGATATGCCAAAGACTTTTTTTTGCTTTAACTAAAATGGATTGTGTTTGGGAAAACATTCTAGCAAAATAAATATGAAATCATAGGCATATTTTATAAAAGTGAGAACAAGTACTTATAACTGGAGATCTTTCTCACAAATATTTAAATAACATCAGTATCTACATAAATTAATCCTGGTCCTTTAAATAGCACTTACCTACCATGGATGCTTTATCATGGGGAAGGTGGGTTCCTTGGGCTTCTAAGATAGCCTAGACACTTTTGTGGAAATTAATTTGCTACTTTTTTTTTTTTTTGCTACTAGCTTTTGTGACCACTACTCCAACCCCCTCCTTGCCAACAACTAATATATAAGGAACCACTTACAACTTCTCAATCGATGACTCCAATTTATCTTTTTTTAGTATGCACATCTTATTCTTATAGTTCTCTAGGGATATCAAGACAAGGAAATAAAACAGAATAATGTGATGACCTAGTTTGTATGAAGCCACTATTGATGGGTATGGTCTAAAGTTTGGTTTTGTTTCATCCCTACTACCAGCTTTTCTTACAGCTATAGCTTTCTTTATTCTTAATTGACATTAAACAGTCTGTTACCAATTATTGCTAAGACAAGATAATATGCAGAACTGCTTCTTGGTTGCACGTTGGAGTTGTAAAATTTTCAATGATGCTAGAACTAACAAGACTTTAAAACCAAGACACAGTGATTTTTCAACAAGCCTATTTACATCATAGTCTGTGACCAAATTTTTCCTATTGCTTTTCTTAT
The DNA here is from genome assembly GCF_029281585.2 of Gorilla gorilla gorilla. Taxonomy (NCBI): domain Eukaryota; kingdom Metazoa; phylum Chordata; class Mammalia; order Primates; family Hominidae; genus Gorilla; species Gorilla gorilla. Next base: position 120,693,060 of record NC_073236.2, read on the forward strand.
TAAGTTGGCTTCCTTTTTCTAAATAAGTGACTTCTGAGACCAACACACACAAACACACAGACACACAGACACACACACACACACACACACACACACACACACACACACACACAGTCTCTGAACAACGAAAGTCCCTGCTACAGGTGGCCATCACAGGGCCTCACTTACACTAGTAACTTAACACAATGACTCTCTCCACATTGATTGGTGGTGATTGAGAAACCAGGACTGGTTTCTCACCTCTGTGGTTCCCCTGTGCTCCCAATTCTGTGATACGCTATATTAGCCCACCACTCTGGAAGGCTTCCAAAGCAATCGTTAATTCTATCTGTTATAGATAGAGTTAATTCTATCTGTGGCTACTTTAATGTCCTTTTAGCATCCCTGAAGTCGTAATTCTTGCCAAGAAAAATTGATCCCAAATTTTGCTGGAGCCAAAGAAACCACCTCAGTGGCTTTCTTAATGCTGTTGGTGTCAATGAATCTCCCTCCCCACTTCATACACACCTTTCTACATCCATGTTAAAAAGCCACCTGTGAATGTATGTGCATGTGCGCATGCGTGCCATTTCCTTATTTTTTTTTTCATTTGGAATATTATGTTTAAACTTGTCATTTAAAGCTTTTGCTAAAGCTATTTATTATACCCACTATCCATCTGGAAAAATGAAGTTACAGTAGACCAATTGATAAACCTGAGAAAAACAGAGAGAGGAGGATGTTGTGAATAATAGTAATAACATTAACAGGACCATAATAAACTGTTAATTTCCTGAGCTAATTTTAAAAGCCTATGATTATGAGTATGAAAACTCACTTCTCTCTCTATTGAATTGAGAAAAGTCTGTGGATTATGGCAATCATATATGTCTGACCCTTCATTTGTATTTTTAAGCTTTGTTTGGCAAGCATCTCTTAGTATCATTTTATTTTTTTTACTTTACTTAGCAAAATAAATACCTTCATGATGAGGTGGCATGAAAATCCCTTACTATAAAGAAAACCAACCTTAAATACTATCCTTTTTGAAATGGAACTGACTTCCATGGAATAGAAAGAAGGAAGGCAATAAGAAAACAGAAATGCCTCCCTGAAACAGAACCCAGAATCTAAAACCAGTCATTCTCTTGAGGGTTGAAAATGTTTTCCTTCAAATTAAGTTAAACTTGTGTTTCTACCACTATAGTTTCAGCAATGGAAATTTGATAAGGATGGCCATTGCTCTGTTCCCAGATGGTCCAGAAGATCTACAAGCCTCCCAAACAAACTGTTCACTTTCCTGAGCATCAATTCTCTAATAAAATTAGGTGCATTTCCAATAGTAACACTAACGATTGCTTGTTCAAACTTAATCTACAAATCTCCTGAAGTTAAATAGCACAACTCTGAATATATATATTTTTTTTCTAAAAATCAAAGTGTTCTATATGTGAGATAACTTGCATTTTTTTTGAAATATATATTGATAGTTGTGGGTAGGATTTTCTGGAAGAAGAAACAAGGAAGAGCCCAGCCTAGCAAAGGTTGGATGGGTAGAGTGAACAGCTTCTGACATGGCTCACAGTGATCTCTTTCTCCTGGTATTATTGCCCTTGGCAGTCTCCTCTCCTTGAAGATAAGCTTGACTTGGTAACTTATTTCTAACAAATAGAATATGGAAAAAGTGACGTGATGTCACTTTCAGGATTAGGTTATTATGAAAGACTGTGACTTTCTACCTGCTAACCCTGTCTCTTCACCTCTTCTTGCGAGCTTGCTCTGATGAAGCAAGCCACCATGTCATGACCTTCCCTATGGAAAGGACCATGTGGCTAAGAACAGAGGGTGGTCTCTGGCCACCAGCCAGAGAATAATTGAGTCCCTCGTCATAACAGTGCACAAGCAACTGAATTTTACTGACATCAATGTAATGAGCTTCGAAGCAGATTCTTCCTCACACAAGCTTTCAGGTGATACCACAGGCATGGCGGACACCTTAATTGCAGCCTGTGAGAGACTGAAGCAGAGACCCCAATACACTGCACCCATACTTATGATCCACAGAAATTGTGAGATAATGAATATGGGTTGTTTTAAGTCTTTGAGTTTTGGTGTAACTTGTTATGCAGCAATGGATATTGTATTAGTCAGGGTTCTCCAGAGAAACAGAACCAAAAGGATGTGATTACACACACACACACACACACACACACACACACACACAAGAATATGATTTGTTATAAGGAATTGGTTCATGCAATTATGGAGGCTGGTGAGTACAAAGTCTTCAGTATGGGCCAGCAGGCTACAGATCTAGCATTGCTGATAGTGGAGTTCCAGTCTGAAAGCCAGCAGGCAGAGACCTGACGGCAGATGAAGACGGTGCAGATGAAGGTGGATACACAGATGGAGTCCAAAGACAGGCTGCTGGAGAATTCCCTCTTGCTTAGGAAGACCCACCTTTTTGTTCCATTCAGGATTTCAATAAATTGAATGAGGACTGCCCACATGATGGAGGAAATTTGCTTACTCACAGTTCACTTATTTAAATCATAATCTCATCCAGAAACACTCTCCAAGTTGACGCATAAAATTAGCCATCACAGATGTGAAGCTAGATCTTATAGGTGTCTTTTAGTGAAGCTGGGACACAACGCCCTGGGCAAGAGAGAGAGCACATTTCAGTTCTATAGCAGGCTGTAGTTTTAAAGAAGCAGTGTTCCAGGAAGGAGAGTCTGACAGTGTTGTGTGAAGTTCAGAAACACAAGCCTCTGACCCCAGCAAAAGATGAGCTACAAAGTCTAGTGACCACTCTAAGAAGAACCTCCTTACCATGTTGGAAACTATCTGAGGAGCAACAAGATTCAGGTCATCGAGTTTTCTTCTTAGTTATAAAATTAGTTATAGCTCAGCTCTCAGGTCATGGCAGATGATTTCAACAAATTGTTAGAGAGCATATATACATGGAATGCCCACTTAGATATGAAAGAGCATATTACTAGCATTACTAGCCTTCCAGAAATCCATTGTATATCCTTACCTGGTCATAACTCTCTATCTTCCATGAGTTTTTATTAGATATTTCATAACCAATAAAATTTGGAGAGTATTCATTAAACTTCATGACTGTGAATGTCAGTGGAACACAGAATGTGTATTGATTATTCTAGCTGTTTTAAGATGTTCCTTCTTAGCTAGATTCATTTTTTAGGAGTAAGGCTCTTGTTTCATTCTCTTTGGGGGAACCCATAGCCTTAAGCACAGGAACGATCATCTCATATGTGCCCTGACGGTACCCACAGGTGGCTGTGTGACAAGTGGGTAATGAGAGCAGTGTCCAAGCTCAGATGGAGATTTTCAGGAGGTAGGATATTTTGGTGAGAGAATACATATACAGCTGGGCCCAAAGATCCCTCGGGGTCTTAGGTCTTTAGGGAAAATTGTCTAGCAGTAAAGAAAGAACTGTGAGCAGCCAGCCTAAAGCTGTATCTTGTATAGACAGAATTGGAATGATTGGAACTCAGACTTTCATAACTGTTTAAAGATAACAGCTGGTTTTAAGTGCTAAAATGTTCAGCAGCTAGGTTTGTGGCTGTATTATGAAAGTTAACAGGCATCTGTACCAGAGTTTGCTTTAATTGGAGCTGTGTGTACATGCAAAGAGAGAGATAGAGATAGAGAGAGAGAGAGATTGATTTAAACATAAGAGGCAGTTCTGAAGGTCACATAAGTATAGTGGGAGCCTACTGTCCTGACTGCAGTATTTTACCAGGAGATGAAATTCTAGGCTTCATGGAAAATAGAATCTGAATTTCTTCTATAAATTGTGTTTGTTTCATTGTGGCCTGCTGGCACTAGGATTTGGTCTGTCAAGGGTATAATAAAAATGAACACAATGCCAAGAAAAACAAATGCTAAACAGGAGACTGAGCAGGCTAAAATATGCAAACAAGCCAAGGGATCCCATCCCAGCAGCAGGGTAGGGAGCTTGGGGTGTTCAGGAGAGAGGAGCTCATTGGAGTGGAGTCAGTGGTATGATTGCAGCTTGCATGGTGAGGAAACTTGCACATCAGTCAGTGAGGCTCTTGGTGCATGTGTCCACCTGCAGGATTAGTTGAGATTAATGTGCATTGAAGTCCAGTTTCATCCTAAAGTTTCCAAGTGGAATCAGATTCCGATGCCAAGTTGCCTCAAAACAGATGGGCAAGACTTTTCCATGGAGAAAGAGCACCAAGGTGAAATGCCATATGTCAGGAGAAGGTATTTCAAACTTAATTCACAACAGGCAGAAACAATATAGAAGAATAAACTGGCCTGCAGAAATTTCTGGTGTGAATATTGAGAAGGAACCGAAAGTTCTGTTCTTAGAGAGATGATGCTCTCTGTCTGCTCTCTCAGGTTTCCAAAGTTCACCTGTTGTGAAATGCTAGCATTTGTTGCTGGAAATTGACACCGAATAATGTTTTCACCCTCTGCAAAAAAACCACTGTTTTTATGAATTCAGTGTGAGACCAAATATGTCATCGCTTTTACTCAATGTTACAAAAAGGAGAATTTTTTCAGCTGTCTTTATTGGAACAGAGTATGTTTTCACACTACTTTGTGTCAGTGTCTCCCATTTTAAGCTCTTGTTTTTATTGGATACTTCAAAATTTTCAGCCCAAACTGCACATATCCCAAACCCACTAGCTTATAGGCCAGATGACTGGGCCAGGGAATAGCCACTTATTCCCAGATTTACGTCAAAGCTGATTGAAGTGAAGATCTAAACACACCACCTGCATAGTCTTCAGTCTTAGTTTGCTGGGACCCAGTTCATTCCCAAGTGTGGTTATAACTATAGGCTCCATTTTCATTAAATTCCAATACGCGTTATTTAGAACCTAAAAAAAGACTTTTTTTCATCCCTCTGAATCCCTAATACGTGTGGTTTAGCATCACCAACTCTACAAATCTGTCCTGTGACCACAAATGAAAGAAGGAAGGGGTAGTGTTCACATGTGTGGAGGAGGAGATGCAGAAGAGATGGTGGCATGGACAGTATTTTGACATAGATGTTCAAAGAAAGAGAGTATTAGAAATGTTGCTAAACGCCGGGCACAGTGGCTCATGCCTGTAATCCCAGCACTTTTAGAGGCGGAGGCGGGCAGATCACCTGAGGTCGGGAGTTCGAGACCAGCCTGGCCAACATGGTGAAACCGCATCTCTACTAAAAATACAAAAATTAGCTGGGCATGGTGGTGGCACCTGTAATATAGCTACTTGGGAGGCTGAGGCAGGAGAATCGCTTGAACCTGGAATACAGAGGTTGCAGTGAGCCGAGGCTGTGCCATTGCACGCCAGCCTGGGTGACAAGAGCAAAACTCTGTCTCAAAAAATAAATAAATAAATAAATAAATAAATAAATAAATAAATAAATAAAAATAAAAAAGAAATGTTGCTAGGACAAGTGAATAACTGGCAAAATGCCAAATGGAAATGACTACAAAATTTCATATGTACTCTAAACTCTAAAATAATTACAGATAGATTAATAAATGTAATATATAAAACCATAGACATCTTCCCTGCCCTGGAATTCATAATTTATAACTATTATGCATAATTACTAATTCTTAAAAACTATACACTTGTTAAAGGCAAGTATGTTACAATGAAACTGGTCTTAGCTTTAGAAAATGTGGATTCTAATCTAACTTTATTATTTGTTAGCTGTGAAACTTCAGGTAAGTGACTTCACTTCTCTGTGTTTTAGTTTCCTCAGTAGTAAAATGGAGATAGCAGTAGTCACCTTGTAGCCATTGATATGATGACTCAATGATATAACCTGTGAGAAAGCATTTAGCACTGTGCCAGGCACATATAAGGCATTTAATAAATGTTATAAAAATGAACAAAAGTATGAAGTTGGCACTTATACGTGAGGTTAATATGGGATAAATATGTATGAGTGGGAAAAGAACATATTTGAAAGTGGAATATTATGGTTGGGAATGTGGGCACAGTGATGGCTGAAAGTAAACAGAGCACGTGGCTTTTCAGAATGACTGTGCCTTTTGAGGGTGGAGATTATTCACCATGCTGTGTTTCCTTTCGTTCCTGGGGGCTGTTCCTTCATCTCAATCCACAGTGTGATAAACAAATGAGTCTCTTTGAATGGAGTAAGCCAAGACATAACTGAACCCAAGCAAAATGACTCTTCAGCAGGGTTGGATTCCTCTGTTTTAAAAACATTACAATGGCAGTATCTGGAATAGGCAAAGGGAAGATAGAAAGGTGGTCTCAAAGTGATGGTCAGCCTTGGTCACTCCTTTTTACCTCCCATTAATGATCTTTCTGGCCTGCTGCAAACAGCAGAGCACAAGACGTCTTTCATCATGGAAGACTGAGGTCAGAGGTTCAAGGAGAGTAGCAGCTATTCAGTATTATATCGTGTAAGGGAGGCCAATATTTAAGGGAGGGAGCTCTGCCTACTATACATTTGTTTTCATCATCAGTAACTGCTTTTTTACCTAGCTCTGTCCTACCCACTTGTTCAGTTTGGAGATTCAACATTTATTTCTTTGGCCTTGGGTTGCTAGATTTTACTCGATAGGTACTTACTGAGCACCTTCAGTGTGCAAGACCCACTGTTATAACTGAGAGAAACTAATTAGCAATTCATTTCTGGCCTCAATTTGCACACATACTGCTGCTTTCACTGGAGTTTTGCCACTTTCTTTAAAGGTAAATTAAACTTAGCAAACTTTATCACGCGCCAGCTTGTGGAGGGCTCTGCTGTACACATGGTAGGCGATGACGAGGCACAGAGCTTGACCTCGATTCTCTCCTTAGAGTATGCAGTCTCATGAGAGATGTTTGGTTTCTTTCATGAGGCAGCTTGGTGGAAAAGCTTTCCATGAAGTGGTATAAGGGCTGCAGTCTACCAATGAGGAAACTGAGGCAGAACAAAAGAGGAGGCAAAGTCATGGCCAGAGAAAAGATGCTGAACATTATTTCAGACCTGTAAGTAAGACTGAGAATGGAGGGAGGGGCAACTTACAAAGCTCAGGAGTCAGAAGGCAAAAGTGACAGGAGCTAGAATTCCCTTTTATGCAACCCTTGTATGTGTTCCAGGGAGATGTTAGGTGGCTGAATGAGGAATACAACATATTTTACCTGTGAAATGTTAAATAACTTTATTTTAGGACAATAATAGATCAGTTGTTCAGAAGTTATATTTTTATATTGGTAATTCCTAGATGATTTGTACAGACCAACATTCCTTCGGAAACTTTAGAAAGGGACAGATTCCTTGGAGTTTTAGAGATGAGGGAAGGCTTTCTGGAGGAGGTTAAATTTGAACTTGGTCTTGAACTGAGTCTGAAAGAGGAGTGAAATTGGAGAATTAAAAAGAGGTGACGGAAATTGACTGCAAGGCTCTGAATTCTGTCTTCTGACAATTTCCTTATTTGCCTTGTTTTCCCTAAACAGTGCAGCATTGAGTTTCTGTTGACAACTCCTCTGCTGAAAAACCACCCCTGGCCGGGTCTATGCCCACCTTCTCTCCCCCTGGCTGCTTGCCCCGTTCCAGCCCATCAGTCCACTTGAACTCAGTATTTTAGGTCTTTCTTTACCTACCTCTCCAGGAAACTCCTTTCATCAGCACCACAGAGACAACCACTAAGTACTTTCCGGAGCCCAGAGATCTGCTTTTTTCATCACTTTGGGTCTTCCAGGTCTTTCACAACAGGTAACACCCAAATCCTTTCCTATATCCCAGATCTGTCTCCTGCAGCTCAAACACATACTTTTTGCTTTCTATGGACTTTATCCCCCCAGATAGCCTGCCAAATCATAAACCTCACCTGATCAGCCTCTTCCCTTCTGAGCCCGCAGTTCCTAATCTTTCACTCAGAAAGCACAGGTGCAATTTAGTCCACAGGCTTTTATTGAGCACCAAGTGTTTGCCTAGGCCTGCAGCAGAGGTGCATTAAAAACTCAGAGAGAGGTGCATGAATGTGAAAGCCACGTGCTTGCATCTGATCCCTGTAACAGCACCTGGATGCTAATAGGCAGGGCCAGTGTTACGAAGGACATTTTAGAAAAGGGAGGAATGAGTTGCAAGAAGGTTAAGTGACTCCCACAAGTCACAGAGCTTATCCTTGGCAAAGCCAGGAGAATGCACCAAGTCTTCTGACTCATGGTTCCATAGTCCTTCTCTGGCATGTTTTCCCCCCACCATCATGCTTCTGAACAACAAACCTTACCTATGGGATAGATCCTGATATTGTACTTATATTCTAGACATATTGAGGGTTAGAAAACTTCAGTAATTTGACCAAAGTTAGGTGATAAGTGGCTGTATTAGGCCATTCTTGCATTGCTATAAAGAAATACCTGAGACTGGGTAATTTATAAAGAAAAGAGGTTTACTCTGATGGTAGTTTCTTTTGCTGTGCAGAAGCTCCTTAGTTTAATTAGATCCCATTTGTCAATTTTGGCTTTTGTTGCCATTGCTTTTGGTGTTTTGGACATGAAGTCCTTGCCCATGCCTATGTCCTGAATGGTATTGCCTAGGTTTTCTCCTAGGGTTTTTGTGGTTTTAGGTCTAACATTTAAGTCTTTAATCCATCTTGAATTAATTTTTGTATAAGGTGTAAGGAAGGGATCCAGCTTCAGCTTTCTACATATGACTAGCTAGTTTTCCCAGCACCATTTATTAAATAGGGAATCCTTTCCGCATTTCTTGTTTTTGTCAGGTTTGTCAAAGATCAGATGGTTGTAGATGTATAGTATTATTTCTGAGGGCTCTGTTCTGTTCCATTGATCTATATCTCTGTTTTGGTACCAGTACCATGCTGTTTTGGTTACTGTAGCCTTGTAGTATCATTTGAAGTCAGGTAGCGTGATGTCTCCACCTTTGTTCTTTTGGCTTAGGATTGTCTTGGAAATGTGGGCTCTTTTTTGGTTCCATATGAACCTTAAGTAGTTTTTTCTAATTCTGTGAAGAAAGTCATTGGTAGCTTGATGGGGATGGCATTGAATCTATAAATTACCTTGGGCAGTATGGCCATTTTCATGATAATGATTCTTCCTATCCATGAGCATGGAATGTTCTTCCATTTGTTTGTATCCTCTTTTATTTCATTGAGCAGTGGTTTGTAGTTCTCCTTGAAGAGGTCCTTCACGTCCCTTGTAAGTTGGATTCCTAGGTATTTTATTCTCTTTGAAGCAATTGTGAATGGGAGTTCACTCATGATTTGGCTCTCTGTTTGTCTGTTATTGGTGTATAAGAATGCTTGTGATTTTTGCACATTGATTTTGTATCCTGAGACTTTGCTGAAGTTGCCTATCAGCTTAAGGAGATTTTGGGCTGAGATGATGGGGTTTTCTAGATATACAATCATGTCATCTGCAAAGAGGGACAATTTGACTTCCTCTTTTCCTAATTGAATACCCTTTATTTCTTTCTCCTGTCTGGTTGCCCTGGCCAGAACTTCCAATACTATGTTGAATAGGAGTGGTGAGAGAGGGCATCCCTGTCTTGTGCCTGTTTTCAAAGGGAATGCTTCCAGTTTTTGCCCATTCACTATGATATTGGCTGTGGGTTTGTCATTAATAGCTCTTATTATTTTGAGATACGTCCCATCAATACCTAATTTATTGAGATTTTTTAGCATGAAGCGCTGTTGAATTTTGTCAAAGGCCTTTTCTGCATCTATTGAGATAATCATGTGGTTTTTATCTTTGGTTCTGTTTATATGCTGGATTACGTTTACAGATTTGGACAGGCAACCTACAGAATAGGAGAAAATTTTTGCAATCTACTCATCTGACAAAGGGCTAATATCCAGTATCCAGAATCTACAAAGAACTCAAAGAAATTTACAAGAAAAAAACAAACAACCCCATCAACAAGTGGATGAAGGATATGAACAGACACTTCTCAAAAGAAGACATTTATGCAGCCAACAGACACATGAAAAAATGCTCATCATCACTGGCCAGCAGAGAAATGCAAATCAAAACCACAATGAGTTACCATCTCACACCAGTTAGAATGGTGATCATTAAAAAGTCAGGAAACAACAGGTGCTGGAGAGGATGTGGAGGAATAGGAACACTTTTACACTGTTGGTGGGACTGTAAACTAGTTCAACCATTGTGGAAGACAGTGTGGCAATTCCTCAAGGATCTAGAACTAGAAATACCATTTGACCCAGCCATCCCATTACTGGGTATATACCCAAAGGATTATAAATCATGCTGCTATAAAGGCACATGCACACGTATGTTTATTGCAGCACTCTTCACAACAGCAAAGACTTGGAACCAACCCAAATGTCCATCAATGATAGGCTGGATTAAGAAAATGTGGCACATATACACCATGGAATACTATGCAGCCATGAAAAAGGATGAGTTTATGTCCTCTGTAGGGACATAGATGAAGCTGGAAACCATCATTCTCAGCAAACTATCACAAGGACAAAAAACCAAACACCGCATGTTCTCACTCATAGGTGTGAATTGAACAATGAGAACACTTGGACACAGGAAGGGGAACATCACATACTGGGGCCTGTTGTGGGGTGGGGGAAGGGGGAAGGGAAAGCATTAGGAGATATACCTAATGTAAATGACTAGTTAATGGGTGCAGCACACCAACATGGCACATGTATACATATGTAACAAACCTGCACGTTGTGCACATGTACCCTAGAACTTAAAATATAATTTAAAAAAAAAAAGAAAAGAGGTTTAATTGGCTCACAGTTATGTAGGCTGCACAGAAAGCATGGTGCCAACATTAACTCAGCTTCTTGGGAGGCCACAGGGAGCTACAATCATGGTGGAAGACAAAGGGGAAGTAGGCACTTCACATGGCCTACTTCCTCTTTGGGAATAAGAGAGAGACAGAGAGAGAGCGCGTCAGCAGGGAGGTATCACATACTGTTAAACAACCAGATCTTCTAAGAACTGACTATCACAAAGACAGCCCCAAGCCATGAGGGATCCACACCTCCCACCAGGCCCTACCTCCAGCATTGGGGATTACAATTCAACATGAGATTTGGGCAGGGACAAAAATCCAAACTATATCAGTGGTGGAGGTGGGACTTGAACCCAGAACAGAATGAGTGTAAAACTCATACTCATAATCATCATATAATCCAGCTATGGTTACAGGAAGGGATTTTTTCCCTGTGACTTTGAGGCAGAATCTATACTCATCAATAGAAGACGGAGAGTCTTGCACTTGGTTTCATCATAAAGAGGAACTTGGTCACAGAGGAGCATCGAATAAGAAAATGGGCAACATTGTGGGACAATGAGTGCCCTATTAATGGGGGGCCTGTTTGTTGGACATGCTACAGAGTCCTGTATTGTGTACGATGTTGGAATAAGCAGCTTCTGAGGTTTCTTGCAGTCTTGGCATTCGAAATGTTCACAAAGTCAGCACCTATCATGGAATTTGCCATAAATAAAAAAAGCTATGTTTAGAAGCTCAACTCAAGTATTCTGTAACTGGGAGATAGAAAAGTGATCTTCACTTTCAGGACAGTTCCTTGAAGGTTTAAGGATTTGTGACAAGTCACTTAGCTTACAAATGCCCATGGGTCCCACCGATAATACAAAATATGTTCTCTACTCTATGTCTGTCTCCCTCTTTCTTATCCCCTTGGGGCTGCATTTAAGAATCATCCAAAGTGCACATTTTCTTTCCTCTTTCTCATAATAACCTTGTAAAAACTTCTTCAGAAAAGAAAAGAAGCTAATTTCACTCTATTGTGTCTTTAGGGCTGGGCTGCCTGAGCTATTGCTCATTTTCATGTTTGTTTTAGGGTCTGATGCAAGATGATTTTTAAATTCTGTATTGTAGGAATTTAGTTCCTAATATGTCAGCTCCATCCCACTGAGTGTTCCATCAACACACAACCCAGTTATCTGCAGGGACCTTGACCCCAGACGGGTAGTCCCAGATGGAAGCCAGGACATTGCTTCAGGAAGGACTATGAAAAATGCACATAAGATACAAAAATGTGGATTATGTGTGAAACAAACAAAAGCACCAGGCAACGTGGAATTTATGTCAACAAAAGCTTGGTGCAAGCTGTTGCTTGCTTCTAAGATGGAAACAGACTCTGGTGCCTGGGGAACAGTAGCAGAGAAGGACTTTCTGCACAAAAGTTGCAAAAACAAAAGGGATGACCTGTTTTGACGATAATTGCTTTCAGGTCTTAAGCGCTCCTCTTTTCTGCATTTACCTCTCCCGGCATTTATAGTGTAGCTGGAGACGTCACTGATTATTGAGCCAGTCTAAGCCATGAGGATGGAAATTGCTGACATTTGTAATGTTTTGACATATTCAAGAGAAGAGAAAAATAGTCCAAAGAGTGGGGCTGCCAATCTTGTTGATTATAAACCAACCTTATGACTGAATGAGGCATGGCAAGGTTCTCAGAAAGATTCATGCACTGGAATCCCGTGAACTGACATACGTCATGCTCCAGTTACAGGTCAATTACAATATTATGACAATTTTTTGTTATAAAATTATATATTTAATATTCAACAGAATATACAAACACATACAGATGCTAATTTGTATTTACAATAAAATGTACAATTAAATATGCAAACATGCAAGTACTATGTTGATGTATAGTATTACATATAATTAATACATAGTTATATGATGTATAATTATGTTAACATTATATATTTACTATGAACATTCAATATACAAATATTATGCAATTATACAATTAAAATATAGTATATTTAATATATAATTGTTTGAATTACCGTGTTGGACCCCACATTCCAATTACAGTATTAAATCTGGTGATATTAAACTGCACAGACTTTTGGTGTTACCAGCCAAAAATATTATAAGTTCTGATTTCCAAGTTAGCTATAGAAATCCAAAATTATTCCCCCACTGAGGGATATTTCTAGGTAGGAGACAACCAATATATACAGTTTTTTAAAGCAAATTATTTTCAGTGACTTAACACAATTTCCTTGTTCCTCTATGGATTGCTGCTGGAGCCCCTGGCACCTAAGTGCCGCAAGCCACTGGGTCAGATATACAGATGTATTTGACAACTCTCCACTTGTGTGATGGGCTGGGTTGGCTCTCAGCCACCCTGCTACCACAGAGCTGCCTTCCTGAGGTGTTCTGGGGAGAAAGAGCCCCGTGCAGTCCAACTGGCAAGTCTTTTGCATAAATATATCTCCCTTTACAAGGCTGATGAAATTTTGTGGCCCACTGGCCACAGCCTCAACCCAAATCCATGACCGCCACACACTCTCCTTCATGTGGGAGGTACCGCTCCTGTTCTTGCTTCTTTAGACGGCTCCCAAGGCACAGTGCAGCCTCGTAAAGGGAGATTGCGGGTGGCAATCTGCCAGGTCTGGCAAAATGAAGCACCAGAAAATAGAGTTCGCCTTTGTGGAGAATACTCCATTTAATTCCATTTCATTTAATCCAATTCATATTTAGTGAGTGACAACTGTATGCCAGATTCTGTGGAACTGCCTGTAGCCTGGACTTATTTTAATTTTTTCCCATTTCTAAGTCTTGATTTCTTCATTTATCAGGGTGTTATTGATAGTAATACGCCTCCCTCAGGATTCCAGTGAGGTTCAATGAGAATGCATATGTAGGGTATCCACCCCATTGCCTGGCACATGGTGGGCACATAGTAAACAGCAAGATCTCAGAGGTATCCCTCCATTGACCCCTAAGAAACATTCCAGGCATGGACAGAAGATCTGTAGGGAGAGTCTCTGTAGGGAGCGATGTAGATCGCTCCTCAGGACCACATTCCTGCATTGATGCAGCTGGGTTATACTGCAAACTTCATAGTGCTATGGAGAAATTACATGAGAGGATGCCTGCAAAATGCTTAACTCATACTTAATGCCCAGTACATTTCATGTGGTGTTATTACTATTATCTATTTATCAGACTATCTAGCTATACATCTATCTACAAATTTACTTTGTTATTACTGATAATTTTTTTTCTTTTTTTTTTTTTTTTTCAAGACAGAATCTCATTCTATCACCCAGGCTGGAGTGCAGTGGTGCAATTATAGCTCAGTGAAGCCCCGACCTCCCAGACTCAAGCAATCCTCCTGCCTAAGCCTCCAAGTAGCTGGGACTACAAGTGTGTGCCACCATGCCCAGCTAATTTTTGTATTTTTTGTAGAGTTCAGGGTCCCACAGTGTTGCCCAGGCTGATCTTGAACTCCTGGGCTCAGGTGATCCTCCTGCCTCAACCTCCCAAAGTGCTGGGATTACAGGCATATTTTCTTGGCTGGAAGCCTCTTCCATTCTGGAGGTCCAATAGTGCTTCTACACCTCTGTTGGAACTTCCTGCCTCCTGAAAGAGTTTGGTCATTCCTTCCTCCCTTCCACAAACATGTACTGAGCACCTGCTAACTTCCAGATACTTTGTTAAGCTCTTAGGTCCCAAAGAAAGATTGGGCCACCTGAACTGGTCACATGGCAGCACCCCTGACTTCTAAAAGGTTATGGTTTGCTTGGGAAGACGGAGAAGTTAACACATAATTTCAGCCCCATGTAATAAATGCAGGGGCAGAGGTCACCATGGTGTGATGTGAGAGAACAGAGCAGGGACATGCACTTTGCTATGGGTCTGCTGGAAGGGGTGGCCGGGGACAATTCCTGGCAGGGAGGGCTCAGCAACTGCATATTGAAGACAATGTTTCTCAATTCTTGAGACCTAAGAATCACTATTCATGCTTCTGTTCTAGAAGCCCCAAAGGCCATGGCTAATGACCAAAAATGTTTGTATTTTGCCAGCCAAATATGCTTGGAAGGCAGAAAAGTAGGCTGGGCTTTCTGAGTGAGTTTCATCCCCATGGGCAGAAACATATCCTGGCATTCCCCATGGTCTTCAGAGTAGCACTCAGGTCTGTCCACGGAGGGACAAGCCTGCAAGTCTGATGCCAGAGTGGCCAGGGCAAGGAAGTTCACGAAGCCCTAGGCAGGAAGTGATAACCAAAGATATAGAAAGCCAATTGGCCCTCCATTTCTGTTATCTGGTGTAGAAAATAATGCTCTGGTTACCAAGGTTGGCTTCTTAGTTAATGCTTTGACCAAAGGCCAGTAAATCTTCCTCATGATTGCAGCAACATTTTCAAGAGCCCCGACTTAGAAGCCTGTGTTGCCATCCAGCCCTATGCCTGAGATGGAATCTGGATGTGCCCTGTACCACATTTCTCCTGTCCATTTCTTGTTACTGTGTTTTCCTCTGGTCCTTAATATCTGTGCTAATTTTCTGTCCCATTTTGTTCTCCCTCAGGAAGCCCTGAAAGTAACTTCAAATCTCATGAAAAGCCAAACAGCTAGCTCAGCTTTGGGGGTTCACAAAGAAGCAAATATTAGCTTTCCAAAATGAGGCACACATTCACTTCTTAAACTTTCATGCATATAATGTTAGACCCCAAGAAGGTGGTCTCTGCCCACTTTGAGGGTTCAGAGACCCTTGAGAATATATCAGCACTGAGATCACAACAGTGAGTCAGTATATTTGGTGGGGAGGGAATGGCCCCAGCTCCTCAGTTTTACAGCTAAGGGATCTATATCACCTTACTCTGCTGAAACTGACTTCAAGAAGAGGCTAAATGAAACCAGTTCCTTCTGAAGGGGATAACTGAGAAATTGAAATGAATTTGTTCAGAAGGACCTAGGACCTTCTTTCTAGTACTCATTTTTAATAGTGATAAAACTAGGGATCAGTAAAATGGAAGTAGGAAAAGCACAATTATGAAGCCCATTTATTTGTATTGTACAACTGTTGTAGCCATTTAACATCTGGCTTCTCATTTGACCTACCAAGAGTGATGGTGTGGAGTGCAGTAATGAGACCATCACCTCCATCCTTCAGATGAGGAGGCCACGTTTTAATACTGCTATAGGACACAGTCAGGTGTATACAGCTTGTCAGTGTAGCAGAGCAAGATTTTAATTCAAGATTTTAATTCAAGCAGAGCAAGATTTTAATTCTCTGATACAAAGCTCAGTAGTGTTTCCAGGATATAACTTATCCAAAACACATTTATTGAGCAACTGCCATGGCCCTGGCCCTGGGCTGGGATGTGGGAGAAAGGAGACTCCTGAGAGGAATATTAGAGGCAGACATAGTAAGGGCCATGAGTGCAAATTCAGGTCATGGGGCTCAGAGCAGCAGTGACCATCTCAAACCAGGGATCAAGACAGGCTTCAAAGGAGAAGAGGTCCTTAACCTAGGCACTGAGGATGGTCAGAATTCAGGCAGGAATTAAGGAAGCAGTGCTTACCCAACAGGACATTAGTCAAGCTCGTCACTACAGGGGCATCTCTTATGTGGCATTGCACAGTGTCAGAGGGACAGACAGTGTTCAGATGGATGTGAAGGGGGCTCAAAAGACAGCTGTCTTTGTGGGGATTTGGCTCCGGTGTTGTCAGTATCCCTTGTTGGCCTCCTTCTCAGGCCTTGTCCTGTTTTGTCTCTGGTACAGGGTGGTTTGGGCTGCTGAGACGTGGCATGTTGCTGATACTGGTGACAGTGGCCCTGAGCACAGTGTGGCTTCCCCAGGCTAGGTTCACAGGATGTGCCTCTTCCTCTTTAGCACTTAGCTGAACACCGTGAAAGGAGGCTGTAGAGCAGCTCCCTGGCCTCGATGCTGCTGTCGGGAGAAACACCAACCTTTTAGCAGTTTGCAGAGGCTCTCTTTTATCTGGGCTGTTCTCAGATGTGAAGGACACAGAGCAGAAGATGTCTGAAGGCCTGGTTAGCAGGGGGTGAGGGAGAGGAGGAGGGGGAACTGAAATTCAAAGCCAAGACCCTCATCAGCACTGCTCTGTGGCAGCTCATCAGTTCTCCCTCTTCTCACCCACATGGGAGCCCATGCAGGCCTGCTCTTGCCTGGCTCTGGCCTCTGCAGCATCTGTTAGCAATGAATAAAGAAGAGGTGGAGGGGAGCAGGGCTATGGGTGGGGGCAGGAGGAAGGTCTACTTAAACACAATGTGTTTGCTCACACACATAAAACCACAGGCCTCCTGGAGGCGAGCACCCCACCAGGCCCCCCTCATTCTTGAATTTGTTATTAGGAACATGCAATCTAGGCCGGCCTCAGTCCTCATTTCTTACATAGTGAGGGGCTTGGGTAAGGAGGGTTAGTTCTTAGGGCCTTTCCTGGGCTGACATCCTGTGTCAGAGGTGAGAGGTTTGCTGGCATAGTTCTGAGAACTGACCAGTCCTCACTCAGGCACATGGTGCCGCAGGACACACATCTCTAGTCTGTGAAGGAGGCTGGGTCTTCTCTAGGCTCCACAGAGGGTGAAGCAGACATTCTGGAGAAAGGCTCCATACAGCCCACAGGGGACATCTGATTCTCCACCTTGGCAGGTAAGATCTCCAGGCTCTGATGTCAGCTTTCCCATTATTCTCATTAAGTGGCATCATGTTTATTTCAAAGTCATGACCTCCAGGAAAATAAGAGGGAACAAGAACACTAAAAATGTCCCGAAGCCCAAGTTCAGTCACTAGAATATTTCTGGAAGCTGGACTGTTAAAGGTGATATTATATATAGAACGAAACAGTTCCATTATTTCTCTTAGCAAGTGACTCCTCTTAGGAGATTATTGAGAGTAGGCAAAGAGTTGGAGCCTCCCCAGAGTCCCTCAGGATTATGAAATGGGAAAAGGAAACAAAGGCCCATCCTGCCCCCTCCTTTCTGTGCTCCTGAGGAATGAGTGTCCTCTCACAGGCTGTGCAGCTTCTGTGCTGGTCCCATCCATGGCAGGGCTCATGGCTGGATCTGAGACCCTCTGCTGGCCTCATCCATGGCAGGACACATGGCTGGACCCAAGACCCTCTGCTGACCTTACAATGAGAGAATGAAGAAACACACCTCACCTTGGACTTCTCATGCTCTGATGATCTGGTGACCAAGTTCTGAGAGATTCTTGCCAGGGTTTCTATTTTTAAGACCCTCCACTGCCTTTGGGTGGTGAGTAGGTGAGAGATAGGAAGGAAGACGGGCAAAGAGGAGCAGAATGGAATAAGACAAGGGAATTAACGGTATGGACATTTTGTATATCTGATTCAGAATGAAGTGACAAACCCACCAGTAGGTAGACTGCACACGAGTAGAAGTTAAAGCAGGGCACAGGACAGGGACACTGGTGCAGGGGAAGCCCCAGGAGCATTGTGAAGGGATGTAGCTACATCTCAGTTTTTGGCAGGGCAGTGCTGACTGTCCCCCAACTACAGCCAAAGGGTCATCTTTGCTGAGCAAGTTAGGTACCCTGTGCCCCTGTTATAAACTCTGGAAGTTCTGCCATCACTGACCCACTATTGTGACCCTAGAAATTAGCCTGTTTCTAGGGTCCCAAGTTTCCCGCATATCTCTAAATTGGAGATTCCATTACCCAGACCCCTCTGCAGCCTTGGGGATTAATGAAAGCCTTGTTCACAAATGTCTCGGAATCCATAAAGGTTTAGATCGATAATTAACAAGAAGGAGAAGGCATAAACATTTCAAATATATATCAACTCCCTAATCTATAACAGCCAATAAGTCTAAAAACTGAGTGGCCACAATTTCCCTCAGTGACAGGCAGCCCATGCACTTTCAAAAGTAATTCTTCATTAGGCATAAATTACCACTTGGGGAAACCTTCCACGGATGCCACGGCTGTGGATTTATTAAGTGAAAGTGAAACTTTTAAATAAATATCTGGAACAAAAAATGTATTTCCCATCTAATCGGGCCATGAGGCGGGAGTGTTTAAAGTGCTGTGGAGGCTGGACTTTGAGAGCAGAAACCTGGGCACATTTCTTTAGAAGCCTTTTTGCTGAGTCAGTCACTGCCATGCCATCTCCCTCTCCAACTCCCCAAACACCTGGATCCTCCTGACATTAGCCAAGAGCAACAAGGGCAGAGAAGTCCCTAGGGGAGAGCCTTCCCAAACCCTTAGGGAATCTGATAGGTTCTGAGGCATCTTGTTTCTCTAGGAAGATCTTGATTTGGGATCTGCAGTCAGATTCTCAACCAGGGGACTTCATGTATCCACCTTCCCAGCCAAATGTTCCTGCCAGCTTGTCTTCCCCTTAAGGGCAGAGGAAGCCAGTTCATTTAGTTCCTACGAAATAATCCTCATGAGAGACCAAGGGAAAACAAAATGTGAGACAGAAGGAACACATCAAAAATCTAACCAGCTCCACAGATATTTGATGGCATTCCTGTAGTGTAGGCAGCAATGCTCAGTGAACACTATTTGTCTCTCCAGCAGTGATTCTAGCCCTTCCATATTGTGGAGCTTCCTACTTCCAATTTCAGGGTCCTGATTACATGATATAGATCATGGTCATTCCTACATCTCTTGCTAGAGAATGGTGTAAAACTCAGCCTAAGCTAATCCACCATGGGGCCTTTCCTGTTGGCAATAATTTATCTAGAAATGGGCAAGAAACATACTTTCAAACCATGAGCTGTAAGAGGATACTTTCTCGGGGCTTTTGGTAAAAAATTTCCTTAGACAAAAGGAAAACTTCAAGGACACCTGGTCTCTTGCTGCTGTTGACAATCATGAGGAAGTGTTTGTATTGATGGGTATCCTGTGATAGCAAAGGGAACTAGCCTTAGGATAAAGGTGAATCTATGGCAGGGAGAACAGTGATGAAACCTAAACTGGTCCTTTATGACCTTGTAGATGGACTAGGTTAATCTTCTTTTCCCTTTGGAAATTCAAGTTATAACACTGGAGTTCTTCAAGTACTATGAGAGATGGGGTACCTCAGATCGTTGATCCTTCCAGCTTATTACTGGAGGAGATGTCATGGCTAGAAACAGTGACAGTTGCGCTGAAAACCAGCTTTTCACTGCGGAAGAGACTCAGAATCACATAAAAAGAAATTGTCTCCTCTAAGTAAAACTCTTTGTAAGTTTCTACCTAGAATATTCCTGAACAGTCTCCTAGGAAATACAAAAGGATATTCTTGTAAGCAGAAGCCAGTCAAAAAACTTTAATAGTGCTGAAACCTTAGAGTATTCGCAAAATTGTAAATCTTATCTGGGTTCAAATAGATCATGTTATAGCTTTTTTTTTTCACTTTCTGGTCTCAAAAATGGTGATAGTTGATGAATTCTTTTTCTTGTTCAGAGTCCCTAACATAATACCAAAGACCGGAATACTTCAACATGCCCATTTTCTTTAACATTTTCAAAGAAAATATTCAACAGCCTTCTAATTTTCAGAATTGCAGGTCATTCTGGATCAATTTCACCCCATCCAAATCCCTTAAGGAGTAAAAACACTCACAATAAACTGGGATCTCAAGAAAACAATTAAATATATTGGAAGAAAACCTCTGTGGTTTTTCTGTAAAAAACAACCATTACTACACATATGAGGGTAATGTTGACTCCCTCACTGGCAAAACTAGCTCTGAACCCTTCTGGTTCGTGTCTGTTATCCCCCTGGGTTGCATACTTTGCTTTTCTTCCCTCTGTGACTGACACTGATCCCTACTTGACATCATCTGCAATACTGTTGATTCAATCATGAATGGAAAACTGTGAAGCAGGCCATCACTTTTATTTTAGTTCAGTGGGTATTTTGGAGTCCTTTCTGTGTGCAAGACCCAGTGCTAGATGCTCAGACCTCAGAGTGAATATGATGTAGTCTTTGTTCCCACAGTCTAGCAAGGCAAATACATAAATATCATAAATATAAAAATTGAATACATATAATCTATGTTAGGATAGTGGAAACACAGAAGAAGCATAGTTAAGCCTGCTGGTGTATAATTTTGGTGCACTTCCATAAAGGGTATCGTGTTAAAGGATAAATTTAAATTGGTCAGAAAAAACTGAGTAAATTGTATTGTCCACATTTCTAGGCAAACGGGGACTATTTCAGATGACATTGCAGGTTGAGCATTCCTAATCCAATAATCTGAATTTCAAAATGCTCAGAAATCTCAAAGTTTTTGAGTGCCAGTATGAGTCCATAGTGTACATTTTCACATCTACTTTGATGTGATGGGTCATAATCAAAATGCAGGTACACAACACAGCTCATTCAGTTTGCCATTGTTTGTTGTTGTTGTTGCCTAACAGCTGATTCAGGTTTTCTGGTGATGCTGCTGTGATGCTTAGTTACCCTGCACACATTACTTTTGCTCTCTATTAATAGTATGTCATATTTTTTACTATTAAGTACTTATGTGTATGTGTGAATAAGTGTAAGAAAGTGACTGTTTATCAGTAGCATATAAATTCAGAGTCAGAAATGATGGTGACACCAAGCAACCACAGATGGTTCACATGAGTGGCTGAGATGGTGATATCTTTGCTTTCTGATGTTTCAATGTACACAATTGCTTTATGCACAAAATTATTAGAAGTATTGTATAAAATTATCTTCAGGCTCTGTGTATAAGGTGTATATAAAACATAAATGAATTTCGCGTTTAGACTTGGGTCTCATCACCAAGACATATTATTATGTATATGCAAATATTTCAACATTAAATAAAAATCTGAAATCTCAAAGCACTTCTGGTCTCAAGCATTTCTGAGAGGGAATACTCAACTTGTACTAAGTAAAAATCCACCTCAAAACTTAATGGATTAACAAAACAATATTGTAACAATTATTTTGAGAATAAATCTGCAAATTGAGCAGAGCTCAGCAAGGATGGTTTATCTATGTCCGTGTGGCATCATCTGGGATAGCTCAACTAACAGCTGGAGCATCTGCTTCCAAGATGGTTCACTCACATGAATGACAACTTAATGCTGACTGTTGGCTAAGAGGTCAGCCACAGCTGTATACTGAGAGCCTCAGTTCTCCACTGTGGACCTCTCCACAGGCTGCTTGGGCTTCTTCCCAGCATGGTGGCTGGCTTCCAAGAGTGAACATCCCAAGTGAACAAAACAAAAGAGAAAGATATTTTTATTACTTAGATTTGCTAGTCACATAATATTATTCCCATTGTTCTTTATTGATCAAAGCAGTCACAAGATCCTGCCAAGGTCCAAGGAAAGGAGATATAAATCCCATCACAAAATGAAAGAATTGTCAAAATCACATAATAAGAGAAACATGTGAATGGGAGATATTATTGTGGACTCTACAAAAACTCAATTTGTCAGAGTTTTATTTCATCCTTCCAATATGTTTACCTTTTATTTCCCTTTTTCAGGGTCTTATCGCATTAGCTAGAACTTCCAGTACAATGTTGAAAAGAAATGGTGAGAGGAGGACATCCTTGCCTTGTTCCTGATTTTAATAGAAAACTTTTGAGTTTCTCACTATTAAGTATGATGTTAGCTATAGGGTTTTTTTGGTAGATATTCTTTATTAAGTTGAGAAAGTTCACCTGTATTCCTAGTTTAGTAAGAATTTTTAAAAATCATGAATAATTGTTGGAATTTGTCAAATGCTTTTTCTGCATGTATTGATATGATCATGTGATTTTTCTTTTTAGCCTGTTGATGGGATTAATTACATTAATAGATTTTTAAATGATGAACTAGACTTACCTGCCTGGAGTAAATCCCACTTGGTCATGGTGTCTAATTTTTTGTATTCATTGTTGGATTTGATTGGTTAACATTTTGTTGAGAATTTTTGCATCTGTGCTTATGAGATATAACATTCTGTAGTTTTCTTTTCTTGTAATGTCTTTATCTAATTTTGTATTGGGTTAACGCTGGCCTCATAGAATGAGTTAATAAGTAGTCCCTCTACTTCTATCCACCAAAAGAGATTTTAGAGAATTGGTATAATTTCTTGTTTTAATGTTTTGTAGAATTAGTTAATGAACTCTAATGAGCCTGGTGTTTTCTGTTTTGAAATTATTGATTCAATTTCTTTAATAGATACAGGTTTATTTAGATTGTCTATACTTTTGTGTGTGCTGCTTTTGGCAGTTATATCTTTCAAGGAATTGGCCAATTTCACCTAGGTTGTCAAATATGTTGGCATAGAATTGTTCATGTTGTTCTTTTATTATCTTTTTAATATCCATGGGATCTGTAGTAATGTCTCCTCTTTTATTTCTTTTTTTTTGATAATTTGTGTCCTCTCATTTATTTGATTAGTTAACTTGGTTAAAGACTTATCATTTAAAAAATATCTTCAGAGAGCCAGCTTTTGGTTTCTTTTCCTTGATTTTTCTCTTTTGATTTGTTGTTTTCAATTTCTTTGGATTCTGTTCTAATTCTTACTATTTCTTTTCTTGCATTTACTTTGGATTTAACTTCCTTTTTATTCCTCAGTTTCCTGAAGTGAAATTTAGATTATTGATTTGAGATCTTTCTTCTTTTCTTATATGTGCATTCAATTTGTAAATTTGTTTCTAAGCCCTGCTTTCTGCTGCATCCCACAAATTTTGATAAGTTGTTTTAATTTAACTTTAATTTAAAATGTTTTTGAACTTTTTTCAGATTTCTTGTTTAACCTATGTGTTATTTAGAACTCTGTTGTTTAAACACCATCTATTTTGAGGTCTGCTAGCTACCTTCCTGTTAATAATTTGTAGTTTAACCTGGAGAAAACTAAACTTTTCAATCTGTTAGTATCTTTTGCCTTCCTTATGTTATAATTTATTAGCACATTTTAAATTTTAGTTTCAGATTGATGTGAAAGTTTATTTTCCTCACATTCCCCTTTATATGTTTTCTTACTAAGAAGGTTTTTTGATGTGAATTCTTAGTGCTCTTGAACCTACAGGCCAGCCCCACATCATCTAGTGGCATTTTGGCATCTCTTCTTTGTGGCAGAATTGTGGGAATTACATATCCCATCACTGAGCCAGCAGGTAGTATGGCTCTATTCTTGGTCTTTGTCTTTGTTTTCCTGCACCCTATGATCACTGTCTCCTATAAGCATAAGCCGTAGGTAGAATATGCAACAGCTTCTTTGGGCTTCAAGTTATGGTTTGGAACTTATTCAGCCTTTGATTTCAGACACTGAATCCAGCTTCAGTGTTCTAGTTTATATGGATCCATGTTCCTCCATGAGAATGGGAGTACTGGCTATCACTGCTAGGGTTTGAATTGTGACAAAGAAGGTTTATGGCTCCAGTTGTGCTCTGTGCTTTGTACTGAAGTTCTATTTCTGTTCATGCTGATATTTGCTATTTGAGCCCAACTATGTATTTTTGCATTTCTCTTTTTATATTTAATTTGTCATTACTATATGTTGAAAGCTGATAAAGTGTACCAGATATAAACTTAATATGTCATCTTTGCCAGAAATCTTCTTCTTATTTACTAAATGGAGAATTGAGGCTCAGAATGGAAATGTATCTTGATGAAGGCCTTAGAGTGATCTTGTCCTAGAGCCTGAGAGATACTCAGGTCTTCTGATTCCAAGCCCTGGGATTTTTCACTATTCCCAGGTGCTCAGAAACTGATACGAGGGAAAGGTCTCAGCATTGAGCTGCTTCCTGCCTTCTTGTAGGAATAAACTAGGAGTCAGAGGCAGCCACTGGGGGATTCAGTTGATGTTTCCTGATAAGCAGAGAAGATGTTTAACAGATTTCATCACTGCCAAGTTCATATCTGACTCAGAAATCTTTCTTTCAGCAAGCTGTCATGAGTCTGAGTGAAGCATCTCACCCAGAGTGTGCTGTGCCACATTCAGCAAGGGATCTTTGTGTTCACCAGAAAAACTAAAGCTCTCTAAATGGTATTTTCCATTTGGAGGCAACATAGCTTCCTTATAAAGAAGAAATAAGAAATAAAATTCATTTTTAATTTAAAATAGGCAAACATTTCATTGTATGTTATACAAATAAATTAACACAAATGTCAACTGAAAAATGTCACTCAGCTTAAGGAAAAAATTTCCATGTCCTTTGTGTTTGGGTAGGAAAGCAATTCTTCAAAAGCTTGTTGCTGGCAAATGTCATCTGAGCAGAGACCCATTCCTTATACTATTGCATAGCTATGCAATTAAAGGCTACCAGACTCACTCAAGTATGCTATCACTTAAAAGTCTATAAAGATAAAATTATCAAGCAAATTGTTGTCTGAAATAAATGAAGATGTTTTAATTAGAATATAAAGATAGATATTTATCTTCCTTGTGGTTACTTAACAAAATAAAAAAAAAACCCAACCAGGGAAAAAAATGTTTTTGGTCCATCTAGCCATAACAAATACTGCAGTCCCTCTAGCCATAGCAAATACTGCAGTCAGACCATGATATTAGAGTTTCTTCATGCCCCAGCTTGACTGTCTTAATGCACTGAGACTTCTTATACTTCTGCATTTGTGTGGCTTGTACCATGTCCCCTTGTACCCATGGCTTGTACCATGTACATATGACCCCTCTCTCCCTAATCCCCATAACCCCAAGTTCTAAACAAATCCCTATACACTTAGATAGCCACCTCCACTTGCAAAATGTGCATTGGAAGATGATTTTTTAAGTTCTGTGCATTGTACCCTTCACATCTCTCATCACTCAGCCGTGATATAAGTAGGTATTCAGTCAACCGAATGCCAGAAAGAAGGTGGTTGCAGATAAAGGGCAGCCACAACCTCAGAAAGTTGTCATTACAGAACACAGCTGCAGGAAGGGGGTATTTCCTCTGCTATGTTCCAAGATTAAGACATGTAGCAGTTGACCAATGTGAACAGGCCAAGCAGAGGATGTTTAAAGGATCAAGTCAGTGTTTGTGTAATACTTTGAAGAGAAAGGTGAAGATAATGAGCAAATTCTTATTATCGCAAATAATCTAATAATTACTGTAATAATTATCCTCATTCAACCAGAGACCAGAAATAGAGATTTTCAAGTGTATTGAGTTTCATTAAGTATTACACATTCTACAGCTATAGGAGCACTCACTGTGAGAGGTAAAGCAGATTAAATAACCATGAACCACAAAGCCACTCTGCTCACTCCTCAGGTCTCAGATTGAGTTACCTTTCTCACACCTTGCAACCAAATTACACAGAGCAATAAATGCACCAGAGGTGGGCTGAAAGGAGGCCAGAGAAGGGAGAGGGCAGGCTAGCTCCCAGTTTTTCCATCTCTGCATTGTCAAAAGATAAGTGAATATGTCTAATGAACCAGCTAATATCTTCGTGTTAAACTGACAGGTTGTTTCAACATCTTTAGACACAGCCAAACAAAGAATGAAAACAAACTGGTAGCCATGTTTGTAGTTCCTGATTATGGGCACAAAGCAACCAAACACACCTGCAAGAAGTACTAAAATGTAGGCTTTGATGATAGCTTTGTTCAAGATCCTCATCAACCTCCTCACCTTCCATTAAATTTGTTGTGCTAACATAACTGTGGGGCATGTGTTGGTCCTGTCCAGATCAAAGTCAGACTCACATTTTACTCTCAAAAACAGGTGCTCAGCTGTAGCTGAAGTGCTCCATCACAGTCAGGTAGGTATGAGAGAATAACAGATGGGTTCCTAGGCATACACCATGCCAGGATTTAGAGACTAGGCCTGCATGTGGGAAGAGGTGATCAAATAATCAGGAGGCTTGATATTCTGCATTTAACCTAGTTTCCAAATCCCAGGGCTTGAAAACCTTGAATTTTAAAGATTAAGGGGAGTTTTGTGGCAAGCAGAGATATTCTACCTCATGGACTAGGGAGTAACGTTTGAAAATTTGATGTTATAGAGATGGTCTAAAAGAAATTTGAATCAATTAAGAGACAACAGTGCATTATATGTTAGGAAGGAAACTGTTATGGTCCGTTGTCTAGTCACAATGCAGTTCTACTCCAAAGGACCTCTTGGAGTCCACCTGAGGAAAAAACCCAAGGCTGGAAGGATGGTGGTCTTGGCAGATGTCCCTTCTCTGATGTGGCAAGAAAACCCGTGTTAGCAAGCATTAGTGCTACCTAAGACACAAGAGCCTGCTTTCCTCTCCTCTCTGCTTTCAGCCTTTCTGGATCATTCTTCCTGGAACACAGTCTGGGACCTTGCTTCAGGGACCTTTCCAACTACCCTAAGATGGTCATCATCAAATACTCAAACACATGAGATCAGTGAGCTCTCAAGACTAAGCGACTGAAAGGGTCATATGGTTAAGAGGAGTGGAGGAAATAGCAACAGTTTTCCCAAATCACTGGAATTTTGGTCAAGAGACCTGGAATAAAGTCTCATCTGTGTCACCTAGAGCAAGTTATATGGGACTTCCTAAGAAGTAAAACAAAAACAAAAAACAAACTAACAAAAAACAGATGCAACAAAGCTTTTTTTTTTTCTTCTTAACATGGAGTTAGCATAAAGGTAGAATGAGATGATCTTTTATTTCATAACTTTTTCTTTTGGTGTATTATTTAAAAATACCTTTCTATGCATGGATGATAAAGATAGTTTTCTATTTTTGTTATTTTGTTAAGAAGTTTTTGTTTTTTGTATTTCGGTTTGTGTTTTAGTACTGTTTACACAAGGTTATTATTTTCCCCCATATGGATAGCCTATTGTGTTAATATCTTTCATATAATCAACTTTCTTAGTGATTTCTAATGTAATTTTTTGGTTATAAAGCACATCTTCATTAACATGCAGATTTCTTTCTGGGCTCTCTATTTTGTACATTTGTTATTCTCCTTTTGTGTAAATATATTCTTTTATAATTACTATAGCTCTAAGTAAGGTTTGGGTTCTAGTAGAAGTTATTCTTCCTTTTCCTACCTCTTTCTTTTCCTCTTGGTTCTGTTTCATAGACTCTTCTCTAATGATTTTTAACTCTTCCTAGATTTTTATCATAACTTATACATTTTAGAATTGATTGGAATGATTCCATTTCATTAAAATCTTATTGGAATTTTTATATGAATTGCATTTGATTTGCAGACTAATTTTGAGGAAAATTGATATTTTTACAAGATTGGGTTTTCCAAAAGTGAACATTATAATTTAATATATTTATTCTGGTTTTCTTTAATATCCTTTAAAATTTTTAATTATTTCATTGTAAATATCTGACACATTCCAGACTAATTTCTGGAATCTTTAAAAAATCATATTTTAATTGGTTACTGCTAATGGATAGAAAGAATATTGATTTATATTTGATGATCTTGTGCTCATCAAAATTGCTTGTAAGAATCAGGAGCCCAACAAGAAAAAGATACACTCAAATTAGGGTAATTTGAGAAGAGATTAGTAAAGGGATAATTTACAGAGGTGTGAGAGGGTATGTGAAATCTACTAGTGGTAATGCAGTAGGTCACGGCTAGGAATAGCAAGGATTCATTAGCACCTTTGTACCTGAAGGGACCAGAGGAAGGAGCGCAGGGAGACAAGAAGGTTCCTGTGGAGAAGTCTGCCTGACAGATGCTAAGACATTGGTGGAAGGGATCAGCTAGCCAGTGGTGAAGCAGAGCTGGGAGACTAACACCCTGTCCTCCCTTCTGATAGATCTCCTGCCTTTGCCCCTTTTCCTTCTCACCACCTGCCAAATACATTTGACGCTTATAGAAGTCATTCTCCCAGGGCACTGAAAGAGTGAAGAGTAGAGAGTGGATGTGCAGGTGCAAATGAAAAATATTCCTGCTATTCCCGACATCTATTAGTTTTAGTATTTGTCTATAGATTTTCTTGTATTTACTAGATCGGCAATCATGACAGCATCAAATAACGATGTTGTTTCTATGAATCTTTCAACATATTCATTTTTTTTGTCTGATTTCACTAACTAGGTCCTCCCATATAATGTGAGCTGAAGATAGTGATAGTGTGTCAGTTTGTCTTGTCACTGACTTTAACGGGAGGACTTCTAAAATTTCAGCAGTAAGCAGGGTATTTACTTTAGTATGATTTTTGTTTTAGATTTATTTTATCATGTTAAGTAACATTGAGCTTCAGGTATGCTGTACCTCAATCTGAGGAAAAGAGAAATGTTTGAAGTTTGATTTTTACAACAATGGGTTCTATTGACACAACTCAACTCTTGTGATCTTATAAGTGAATGCATCTCCAAATCTAAATATATATATATAAATGTATAAAAGTATTTATTTAATACCAGCTATATATACACAAGCTAACACCAAAAGCACTTTGTTTACTATAAAAATTCTAGAAATATTAGTTTTGATAATCTGAGTACGTACAGTCACATGACAATATATCTATTGGACATCCACCAAAATATCTGGTTTAAATGTTCAACTCTTTAATTAGTTGCAATTTATGCATAGTTAGTAAAGATATAATAATGACTTTGTCTACCCTTTAAAAAATGAACTATTGATGATTCATTTAACATAGATGAAAAACATCAGGTTCTTTTAATAACCTTGACTCATCTTTGCTCCTTTTTTTGTATCCGCCTATATTGGATATTGGAGTAGTATGCATCCTTCTTTAGATATGAGCTCCTTGGAGACAAGGACGTGTCTTATTTATTCCTGTATTTCTTAAAGAACATTACACAGGGTTTTACATGCAATAGGAATGCATCTAACACTGGTTAAATAAATGAATGAATGGATACTGATGTCCTTTGTAGCCTTGGTACTTTGGTTCAAAATCCAGGGATGATGGAAGGTAGGCTTAAGGGACTATTACCACAAATGACTCCCAGCATCACGGGTGACCTGAGACAGGTTTCTGAAGAAATCTGCACATTCCATTCATTTTCGCTAGTGTTAATGAAGAAAAAGAAAGGCTGGAGGGAAATTTGCACATTGAATCAATTAATAAAAGGATTGTATATAAGAAGTATCACTGGTTCTGTGTCTGGGCACCGCATACCCTCTATCCTAAATTATACTGAATAAATCTGTGGGTGAAAAAAAACTTGAATGAATCTTTACTACAATTTCTCAGGTTCTAAATACTTATTCACCACTGTATTTAGTATCAGCCACACTCTTTTTCTTGGCCTGCGTCTACATTTCTGTGCACTTACTGTCTGGACGCACTTCTTAATTTTTAAACAAAGGCCTAGATAGGTACACATGCAGACACAGTATTAACAGAAGAAAAGCAGGAGCCATTTACAACTGGCACTTGTCCAGAATACAGACAGAGCCATGCCAGGGGCCGGAGGATTTTCAGTCTTCTCTGCTTATTGAAAACGGAATTGGAGAAAAGAGGCATTGCCGAGGCAGACAACCAGATAGAGTGGCTGCACCATCCGCAGGCTTGCTTCTGCCATACACCTCGTAAACTGATAACTTGGGATAAAATTTCCCAACTAGTAACTGGAAAAGAAGTGGGTTTTACAGCAAATCAAGTCAGGCTGACAGCTTCCAATAAACAGAAAAAAGGTCATCTCTGTAACCTGGATAGGAAATCGCTGTCGGCTTTCCCCATCTCATCTTTAGCACAGATCTTCTATCATGTCAGGAGTTGACCCGGCCACTGCTTAGAAAATAATAATTGTATAATTAATAATTAATGCATAAGTCACATTTATTGAACACTTACCAGGTGCCAGTAACTGTGCTAATTGATTTATAAATATGATCTCATTTAATCTTCCCCAAAATCTCACTGTAATTATTTTGATTTCAGATAATAAAGCTAATGCCCAGAGAAGTTAAGTAATTTTCCTAACAATGCACAGCTAGTAAAGGGCAGAACCAGGGCCACGACTCAAGGTTAGTTTATCTGATGACAATGCCTGCTCTTCATAGTCTTCCTTCCACCTTCCCACTCCCAATTCTACCCCAGGTCACTCCCCTAGAATCCGCTGTACCCTCCACAGACTGTTAGCATAGTCCATCCAACAGTTTAATATGCTTAGTTGCTTAGATGGCTGCCAACCCACCAGGCTATGAACTCCTTGAATGCAGGAGTGAGTTCATCTCTGTATCCCCACTGTGTAAGACAGTATCTGGTACAGAATGTGAACACAGGAATGATTTGATGACTGAGTAAGTAAATTACATAAACATCTGGTAAGGAGCTGCTTTGTTGAAGACCTCTCATTAGTTGCTTTACTGATAATTCCTACCCCTGTATGCAAAATGAAGTCACAAAATAGGATTCTTGTTTATTTTGAGACGTAGATGCTGCACCAGTTTTTTTTTTTTTTTTTTTTTTTTTTTTTTGGTGGAACAAAAAATAAATGCATCAGCAGAAGAAAGTAAAATGTTCTCTTCAGGAATGGGTGATGCAGGAAAAGACTACAAGTTTAGAGTTAGGATCCTGAAGGACAGGTGGTCAGTCTGCAAGCATCAAATCAAAAAGGCTTGCTTCTCTCACCATCCAGAGCCCAGAGTGAGTTGGATCAATGTAAACGAAAAGCCACCTCTCAGGAAATAAGGCAGCTCCCCACAGACTGCGTGAAGTCGGCTTCCAGGACTTGGTCTCACTCTTTCTGAGAGAGTACCAGACAACAGGTCTGGTCTCCGAGTGTTCTCTTAGAAATGCAGCCATCTCTGTGCAGCACACACTGAGGAGAAGCTATACCCTGATGGGATCAAAGAATATGGTCCGAGTTTTCAAAGACAGCTGAGAAGAAGGAACAAGCAACCCGGGTTGACTCTGTGGGCCCCCTGCATGGACCACACACAAGAGGATTCACACATACCTGGAGCTCCACCCACATGGGTTTGAGGTTTTTACCAGCTCCTTAGAGAGGAGACACTGGGGACTCAGGCCAGTATCTACAGTGTGTTATTCATCCTTTGTCCTCCATAAGGTCCCAGAGTAAACTCTATCAAGTTCCAATGCCGGAGTGTGTGTCCAATTATTCTTACCTGATCTTTAGTTAAAGAGCGAAAAGCTTTTCCAGATACAAACTGGATAGAGTCCATTAATTTACTGGAAAAGCCAAAGCAGTTAGGAAGCCCTTTTGGTAGGATCTTACCTGAAAGTTTTACATACTGATCAAAGACTTGGGGATCTACAGGAGTCTGTCCCCACCCACCCCAGATTGCTAAGAAGAATGGTATTTTAGGAGCACAGCAGGCTTGTGTAGAAATAATAGGAAAAATGCTAGACAAAGCTGCAGATAGAGACATACAAAGGTCTAAACTTTCCTAGTCAAGCCATTCATTTCTGTAGGTATCTTCCTGAGCTATCCTGAGTGTGCATTTCAGTGATGAATCCCAGATTGCTAGAAAGATGTGCCATATGTTTCTTGATATTCTAGTGGCCTCTATACTTAGAATAATACACATAATGTTGAGTAATAGGAAACTCTGGTTGCAATGCTTTGTAAGTGGTATGGTGGAACACATTGAGTGGACAGGTCCCTGAGAAAAGCCATTCAATATCTGTCATATCTGATAGCTACAATCGCCCATGGAAGCTCAGTATTCTGATATTCTGATGTCTTTTTTAAAAGTTAATTTCCTAAAAGGGCATGTAATATTACAAGGAGAGCCTCCTTTTCTGCTATGGAATCCCAGTAAAAGTGCACTTTTTATGATAATGTTAGTCACTGACAGGCACAGGTTAGGAAAGGTGAAATATTTTTAGATCAAATCACTAGGAAAGTATGTAAACCGGAGACTTTGGTATATGCACTTGAGTGCAGGCAGAGATGGAAATAAGGAATCTGTTGGCTCTTTATTCCTGATGAGTTCAGATTAAGTAATCATTCATCTCCATTAGTCACCCCCAACTCCCCCAACATACACACATGTGCCTACACACTGCTGTGCACACACAGGTCCAAGCCTGGTGCAGACATGGTTTCCCGTGTTCAGCCAGCAGCTTCCCACAGCTGGAATGGGGAACACCTGCATGGTGCTGCTTTGTGTCGGCTGCACTCACTCATAGGTGGCCTGGTTACCATCTGCATAGGTAAGGCCGACCAGACCTGGTCTATAACCACCAGCCCAGTTCCTACAGGCACAAAGTCAACCTGGACATAAAGCAGGCATCCTGCCATACCTGAGAGGCCTGCTTCATGTCCATGGTTCTCTCTCACACAAAGAAGCCTATTTATTCCTCCCGCTCTCTTTCTTGATAGTCACATCTTCTCTTTGTTTTTAGTAGTTGAGTCATTCTGGGAGCTGGAGGGATAGGCTTGGGACTCAAAAATAAGTGGCTCTGTCACTGACTCATTCATTCATTTAAGAAACTGCTGTATACTGCTGTATACCAGGCTCTGCAGAGACAAACCTGCATAGAACTTCAGCCCTGACCTTCAGGGCCTCAGAGTCTAGTGGAAGAGACAAACTTGTAATCTCATAACTGCAGCCCAGTGTGATAGGAACCCTTAAATCAGTGCACATAAAGGATTTTGCAGGCATGAAAGAGAAAGCAACAGACTTCATCTGGAAGAGCTTGGGAAGATTTTACAGAAAACACTGTATCTGATGTGGGCATTGACAAAGACATAGGAGTTTTGCTGGCTAGAGAAGTAGAGAAAGCTATAAAGTCACAAGTAAGAAACCACAATGCTGGTTTAGAAATGGCAGATCGGGGAATAAGAGGCAAAAGCAAATGATTTTACAATTGAATTAACTTAAAATTCAACAACTAGAAGACCTCAGGAAAATTCCCAAATATTTGGAAACTAAATAATATATTTATAAATAACTTGTGAGTCAAAGATGCAATCCAAAGAGAAAAGGAAGCATTTTGAACTGAATTGAAGTGGAAGTTAATATATCAAAATTTGTGGGAGACTGCTTAACCAGAAATTAGGGGGAATTTATAGCATTAAATGCCTCATAAAAGAAGAAAGTTCTCAAGTTTCCACCCTAAGAAGCAAGAAAAAGAAGAACAACTTAAACTCGAAGTAAGTAGAAAAAAAGAAAGAAAGATCAGAGCAGAAGTCAATGATATTAATATCAGAAGAACAGTAGAGAGAATCAGTGAGACCAAAAACAGTCTCTTTAAGAAGATTAATAAAATCAATCAACCTCTAGCCAGATTGATGAGCGTGAAAAATAGAGAAGGCACAAATTACAAATATAAGGAATGAGAAAGCTGGGATCAGTACAGATTCTACAGATATTAACAGTATAATAAGGGAATAGTATTAACAGGTTTATGTTAATAAATTCAGCAACTTAAATGAAATGGACAAATCTCTATAAAGATATGAACTACCAAAGCTCACTCAAGAATTATTAGATAATATAAACAGCCCTAGGTTTATTAAAGAAATTTAATTTGTAGTAAAAAAAGAACTTTTTTTTTCAGAGAAAACTCCAAGATGGTGTCACTGGTGAAATCTACCAAACATAAAAAATAATATGACCAGTTTTGCATACTCTCTTCTAGAAAATTTTGATGAGGAGAAACTATTATCCAACACATTCTGTGAAGCTAGTAGTACTTTGATATGAAAGTCAGACAGAGACATCACAATAAAACTACAGACCAATGTTTCACGAACATATTTATGAAATTTCAAGCAAAAATTTAGTAAATTGAATATATCATGGCTAAGTGGACCTATCCAAGGAATGCAGAATTAGCATAATATTCAAAAATCAATGTAATCTATCGCATTAACATACCAAAAATTTTTAAAAATGGCAATCTCAATAAAAATAGACAATGCTTTTGAAAAAAATTTCCAACATGCATTCTTGATGAAAAAAATCTCTCAACCAATTAGAAACAGAAGAAAACTTTCTCAACTCCATAAAAAGTATCAAATTAAAAACTTTTAGTAAACACCATACCAGAAAAAGACTGAATATTTTCTCTCTAAAATCAGGAAGAAGACAAGAATGACAGCTTCAACCCCTTCTAATTAACTCTGTGCCAGAGATTGTAGCCAGTGCAATAAGGTAAAGAAAAAAAGTCACTGAGATTGAAAAGGAAAAAAATAATTCTACCTTTATTTTCAGATGACATGATCACCTATTAGAAAATTTGATGTAATCTGAAATCTCAATTAAGATGGCTGGTAAGAGGCAGGACTAGCTTGCAGCTCTCGATCAGATGGATAGAGCAGCGTGTGGAGACTCACATCATGAACTTTTTCTTCAAGAACTACTGTAGGAACATACCAGCAAAGCTGAGAGAACCCACAGACCCTTTGAAGGAACTTGATCACTGCTGTAGGCTCCCTGGGACACCAAAAAAACTGTGAGTCTGCTTGCTTTCTCAATGGGGAGGCTCGTGGTCTGGAGCAAGTTCTCAGCCCTGGTCACCGGCTGCCAAAAAATAGACTCAGTGCTGTTGGTGGGGCACTATGGGAGTGAGACTGGCCTTTAGGACTGTGGGCTGTGTGGGAGTGGGGTGAGGCCTGTGACTACTGGCTTTTCCCCACTTCCCTGGTGAGCTGTATGACTCAGCAGAGGCAGCCATAATCCCTTTGGGAATATAACTTCACTGGACTTGGGGAACCATCCCCCATCCCCCACAGCAGCGGCAGCAAGCCCTGCCCAAGGAGGGGCTGAGCTCAGACCTGCCTATCCCTGCCCACACCTGACGGTCTTTCTCTACCCATCCTGGTAACCAAAGACAAAGGTCATAATCTCTTCAGAGTTCTATGGCCCTGCCCACCACCTGAGAAACCTGAATACTTAACCCGGTGTCCCTAGGGCAAGTTTGCATCCTACCTATATGACCACAGCTGATGTGCTCTTGAAGGTGCCACCTCTTGGCTGGAGGCCAACCAACACAAAACCAGTGCACTAAACAAAAACACAACCAAGGACCCTCACAGAGTCCACTTCATTCCCCTGCTATCACCACCGGAGCAGGTGCTGGTATCCATGGCTGCAAGACCTGAAGACAGATCACATCACAAGACATTTTTCAAACATTCCCCAGTACCAGCTCAGAGCCTGGTAGCTCCGCTGGGTGGCTAGACCCAGAAGAGAAAAAGACAATCACTATAGATTGGCTCTCAGGAAGCCCCATTCCTAGGAGAAGGGGAGGAACCACATCAAGGGAGCATCCAGTGGGACAAAAGAATCTAAATAGCAGCCCTTAAGTCCCAGATCTTCCCTCTGACATAGTCTATCCAAATGAGAAGGAACCAGAAAAACAATTCTGGTAATATGACAAAACAAGGTTCTTTAACACCACCCAAAATCGTACCACCTCACTAGCAATGGATCCGAACAACGACAAAATTTCTGAATTGCCAAAAAAAAAGCATTCAGAAGGCTGACTATTAAGCTAATCAAGGAGGCACCAGAGAAAGGTGAAGTCCAACTTAAAGAAATCAGAAACATAATATAGGATACGAAAGGAAACTTCTTCAGTGAAATAGATAGCACAAATGAAAAATGATCACAACTTCTGGAAATCAAGGACACACTTAGACAAATGCAAAATGCACTGGAAAGTCTCAGCAATATAATCAAACAAGCAGAAGAAAGAACTTCAGAGCTCAAAGACAAGGCTTTCAGATTAAAAAGAATTTTTTAAAACAAATGAGTCCTCCAAGAAATTTGGGACTATCTTAAATGTGCAAACCTAAGAATAATTCCTGAGGAAGAAGATAAATCTAAAAATTTAGAAAACAGCTTTGAGGGAATAATTGAGGAAACCTTCCCTGGCTTTGTTAGAGATCTAGACATCCAAATACAAGAAGCTCAAAGAACACCTGGGAAATTCATCGCAAAAAGATCATTGTCTAGACACATAGTCATTAGGTTATCTAAATTCAAGACAAGGGAAAGAGTCTTAAGAGCTGTGAGGCAAAAACATCAGGTAATCTGTAGAGGAAAACCTTTGAGGGTAACAGCAGATTTCTCAGCAGAAACCCTGCAAGCTAGAAGGGATTGGTGTCCTGTTTTTAGGCTCCTTAAAAGAATTATCAGCCAAGAATTTTGTATCCAGTGAAAGTAAGCTTCATACATGAAAGAAAGATGCAGTCTTTTCCAGGCAAACAAATGCTGAGTGCATCCACCACTACCAAGCCAGCACTAGAAGAACTGCTAATAGGAGCTTTACATCTTGAAACAAATCCACCAAAATAGAACTTCCTTAAAGTATAAATCCCACAGGATCTATATAACAACAACACAATGAAAAAACAAGCAACGTATTCAGGCAAAATTAGCACAATGAATAGAATAGCACCTCACATCTCAATACTAACATTGAATGTTAATGGTCTAAATGTTCCATTAACAGATACAGAATGGCAGAATAGATAATAATTCACCCACCAAGTTTCTGCTGTCTTCAGGAGACTCACCTAACACATAAAGACTCACATAAACTTAAGGTAAAGGGGTAGAAAAGGATATTGCATGTCAATGGACACCAAAAGCAAGCAGGAGTAGCTATTCTTATATCAGACAAAACAAACTTTAAAGCAACAGCAGTTGAAAAGGACAAAGAGGGACATTATATAAGGATGAAAGGACTAGTCCAACAGGAAAATATCGCAATTCTAAATATATATGCACCTAACACTGGAACTCACAAATTTGTAAGAAATTTACTGCTAGACCTAGTAAATGAGATAGACAGCAACACCGTAATAGTGGGGGACTTTAATACTCCACTAACAGCACTGGACAGGTCATCAAGACAGAAAGTCAACAAAGAAACAATGGACTTAAACTATACCCTACAAGAAATGGACTCAAGAGATATTAGAAAACATTCTACCCAATAACCACAGAATATACACTCATTCATTAGCACATGGAACATTCTCCAAGATAGACCATATGATAGGCCACAAGACAAGTCTCAGTAAATTTAAGAAAATCAAAATTATATTAAGTACTCTCTTGGACCACAGAGGAATAAAATTGGAAATCAACTCCAAAAGGAACCCTGAAAACCATGAAAATACATGGAAATTAAATAACCTGCTCCTCAATAATTGTTGGGTCAACAATGAAATCAAGATGGAAATTTAAAAATTCCTTGAGCTGAACAATAATAGTGACACAATCTATCAAAACCTCTGGGATACAACAAAAGCAATGCTAAGAGGAAAGCTCATAGCGTTAAATGCCCACATCAAAAAGTCTGAAAGAGCACAAATAGATCATTTAAGCTTACACTTCACGAAACTGGAGAAACAAGAACAATTGACCCCCAAACCCAGCAGAAGAAAAGAAATAACGAAGATCAAAGCAGAAGTAAATGAAATTGAAACAAAAATACAGTACATAAGATAAATGAAATAAAACCTGGTTATCTGAAAAGATAAATAAAATTGACAGGCCATTAGCTATATTAACCAAGAAGAGAGAAGATTCAAATAAGCTCAGTTAGAAATAAAGTGGGAGATATTGCAACTGATACCACAGAAATAGAAAAGATTATTCAAGGCTACTATGAACACCTTTATGCACATAAACTAGAGAACCTAGAGGAGATAGATAAATAACTGGAAATATTCAACCCTCCTAAATTAAACCAGAAAGATATAGAATCTCTGAATAGACAAATAACAAGCAGTGAGATCGAAATGGTATTTAGAAAATGGCCAATAAAAAAGTTCAGGACCAGATGGATTCACAACTGAATTCTATAAGACATTCAAAAGAATTGATACCAATCCTACTGACACTTTTCCAAAAGATAAAGAAAGAGGGAATCCTCCCTAAATCATTCTGTGAAGCCAGTATCACCCTATTACCAAATCCAGGGAAGAATATAACATAAAATGAAAACTGCAGACCAATATTCCTGATGAAAATAGATGCAACACCAAGTTTGAGCCCTAATGTAAACTATGGACTTTAGTTAATAATAATGTATTGATATTGGTTTTCAGTTATAACAAATGTGCCTCACCAATGCAAGATGCAAGTACAGGGTTAACAAGGTGGGGCAGTGAGGCTGAGATGAGGTGGAGAGGGTATATGGGAACTCTTCACTTTCTATTCAGTTTTTCTGTATACTTAAGATTGCTCTAAAATCAAGTCTCTGTCTATATATGTTTTAAATAGGGACTCACTGCAGAGTGATTTTAATCAGAACTGTGCTAAATTCAGACTTTGCAGGAGGGTCTGGAAGGGGAAACTAAAAGCAAGCACATCAAGTAGGAGGATATTGCCATAGAGAGTAGGCACTTCAGGCCTGAGTAGGATGGTAGCAGCTAGAAAGGACAGAAATAATGTGAGAAGGCTCCAAAGAATTAGGAGAGCCTAGTGACACCTTAGCTGTGACTGTGAAGAAGAGAGAAGCCAGGGTACATTAGTATTTGCAGACTTCTGATCTAGTCTTGGCTCAGATTCTGACACATTGTGTGAGCTCTGGCAAGCGACTTGGTATTTCTGGACCTTGATTATCTCAGGAATGCCCTGGAGGCATCACTCTCATGTACAGGCTCAAGATCCAACCATCAGAGCTGCCTGTCCGGTACACTAGCTATTAACTTCACATGGCTATTGCACACTGGAAGTGTGGCTAGTCTGAATTGAGATGTGCTGTTTGTGTGAAACAGTGCAAAAAGACTGCAAAAAAGACTGCAAAGAAACAGTGCAAAATGGAACTGAAAATGTCTTATTCATAATTTTTATATGGATAACACATTTAAATTATAGTAGTTTGGATATATTATGTTAAAAAATACATATTATTAAATAAATGTCATCTGTTTCATTTTGCAGTTTTGATGTGACCACTAGAAAATTCAAAATTACATATGTGGCTTGCAATTGTGGCTGACCTTATATGTCTATTGCATAGCAGTGGCCTCTCTTCACCAGATGCTTTGTGTTCAGGAACATCTACAATTGGCCTGGAAAATGTTGTCTGCCTACACAGGGCCATGCCCCACTCTAGGATGGGAGTGGGATGGAGAGAGGCAGACCTGTTAGGCAAAGAGACCCTAAGATAACTTGGGACTCCCTGTGAGTCATTTTCCTGCCAACTTAGGGGGTTTATCCTGGAGAAATCCTTCCAAGTAGTAGTCCAATCGCAATTCCCCAGAATATCTAGAAGAAAAGCCCAGAATTTCTTTCTCAAATGCAGAGATAATCCTTCACAGTTCCTCCTTTCTTCTGCCTCCATGCAAAAATTAGCAATTTAAATCTGGGGCTGACCCAGGTGGTTGCTTCTCTCACCTCATCTCACCTTGAGACCTGGCAGTGAGAAAAACCACAAATGATAATTTCCATGTTGAACCAAGACTGATACCAACATGGAGAAAACTTCCTAGTCTCCCACCCGCTAGGAAGAAATCAAGCTTGAACCATATATGTTCTTAGTGGTCCTAGGACTCTGAT
Organism: Gorilla gorilla gorilla; assembly: GCF_029281585.2. NCBI lineage: Eukaryota > Metazoa > Chordata > Mammalia > Primates > Hominidae > Gorilla > Gorilla gorilla. The sequence goes on from NC_073236.2 coordinate 120,733,118, forward strand.
GGTTTTTTCCAAGCACCTTAGGTGTGCAGTACCCAGATCACATATACCTGTACCTCTTACCTGCTCCAGGAACACCATACTGTGCATATATCTTGCCTGTATCTATTTCATTTGTCCTTTCTTATGTTTCCTTTTTCACACCTGGCCCTCAGATAAAGACCCATGTAGTATCCATGTCCCCCTATTTACAACCAATGAGACTCAGAAATGTAGTCATTGCCTGCTTTCATGAGTCCTGGCTCAGATCGAAAGTATTCAGTTCTCTGACATCATCAGTGAAACCTGATATCCTTAGTCTGGTATTTAGCCTTTCATATAATGACTCAAGCCAATTTTCCTGATATATATCTCATTTCTCAGAAGAACAGGGTTTCGTCCTTCCCATCAGCAAATTCTTCAACATATAGAAAGGAAACTTTGGCGTGTTAGCAGTCATGGAATGGCATGGCTGTAGAGGCCAAAGTGACCTGATACAGAGAAAAAAAAAAAAAAACTTGTCTGTGAAGTCTTCTGTTACATCTTAAACATTCATGCAAATTTTACGTTCCATTACACACACATACACACACACACACAAACGTATTAAATTACCATTTAGGGAAATTGTTGCTTCAGGATGATGTTCATGAATTCTTATATCCCTTGCACCTAGCCAAGCACTCCCAAGTGTAGGTATTACCTAATTTAAGGAAAAATGCACAACGGAAACTTCCACTTCAGCCAGTCTCGTTTCTTCAGCTAGGAAATATCTCTCAAGTTTTTCTGTTCCCACCCCCACCAGGAACTAGCTGGCATCTTAGAAGGCCTGGAGTATCTGAATTCCTTCTACCTATTTGAGTTCCAGTCAAGTTTTACTGCTTCCTAGCATCTTCCCTGACCACTCCATCAGGACATGGGTTTCTGCCTCCTTGAACTACTGCAACAGTGTCTCTGTCCCTCTTTGGTTCTTAGCTGCTAGATCATGGGCTGTGCAATTTTTTTATGTCTCCCTCACTGCAGCATGAGGTTTGGAAAGGCAGGGCCCATGTCAGTCTTGTTCATAGTTATTCTTAGCACTTAGCACAGCGTCTGGCATATCCTTGGTGCTCACTGAGGATTTAGTAAATTAGTGAGTGTTTAAATGGAAAATTTGATATTACTTCAGAGACTAACAATATCTTAAGGACAGCATCTGTCTTCCATGCCCTTGTTTTTCCTGCAGTCTGTGACTAATAATCATTTGGTGTTTACGGGAGGGTGGGTGGATGTGTGGGGATGATAGATGGAGAGTTTGGATATTTGAAAGAATTACCAACCAGTTCAACTTATTTTCTTTACAAACATGTTACTAGAGTGAACCATTCTATATTTCATATTCTATATAGGGATATGTTTTAAAGTAGCTCTGTACTTTGATACTGCATTCTATCAGACTTGTATATGAGGCCATATTGTTGAGGGCTATTGAGAGATGGAGAAGCAGAGGATTCTTTGAAAAGCTGCATGAGAAAGAATTGTGGGTGGCAAAGGGACAACTAGGTGTAATTGCTAACAGGAAGAGACAGGTGCTCTTCTCATTAGCATCATCAATATCTGTGCTGCTTGTATGATTTCAAAGCCTGTATGGAGAGTTTCCAATGGCACATTCACCATCAGGCTCTATATACGATGAGTAGAGAGGTAATATAACCACGGAGCAGAAATGAATTTCCAGCCTTTTTACAGTTCAGTGTGCATAAGGGAGAACCTACAGATGTTAGAAAGAACAGAGAGGCCTGAGCAACGCATGGTCTCCTGAGAGAAGGGATGCATGGGTTTACAAACTAGTTCTAATTGGAAGATTATTGTTTGTGCTTTCTGTCATTTAAAGCTATTTACAGATTTGGATTCAAGAGTTTCTGTTCCATATTGAAGCATTTCCAGAAGCAGTGAGAAAAGTGATTGGGGAGGTAGAGAGTCAAAGCATGCAGGTATGGCAAGCAGACGTGATTCCTAAATAAATTGATAAATTATTGCAGAAATTGCGATACTCCAACATGTGCCAGTATTTGTCTCTTTGGCCATATGAGAACAGAGTAGGTTACTGAATTCATAATGTTAACCCTGGAGGAGACCTATCCAAGGTCTATTGCAAGTCAGGAGCCCACTGGGGACTCTAAGGCCAGGGTCTTCCCATAATGTCCTGGCAGGTACACATCCAGACTCTACCACCCTGTAATTTCTGCCGTAGTTTAATTTGGCATGGCCACTTTTTCCTAACTGTAGTCTTTTTTCTACCACAGAGTTTAAGTAACACTGATACATAATCAAATAACCCGTAACCTTGGTACTTCAAGTATGATCTGAGGACTTGCAACCTTGGGTCACCTGGGAGTTGCAGGCTTTACTGAGGAACTCACAGATGATCAGAAGTGAAATTTAACATGACCCCCAAGTGACTCATATGCACTGTCCTCTAATGCTCTGCCCTCTAATGCTCTTCACTGGGCTGCTTCATTATAATGGCCATTCTGGGGTCCTTAGATTTCTAACACTTTAGTCTTAAATTATAACCCTATATCTTACCAGCAAACTTTTTGTTTGTTTGTTTCATCTTAGAGATTGCTTTTCCTAGCCCACTTCTGATAAGTGCCACCTTGCTTACTGGAGATGAGTCCTTCAAGGATTTGTGCATTCATAGAGAGTCACTTCACTTCTTTATCCACTTAATCCACATCTGATATTCGTGGCTTATTTTAATATTCCTAAAGATAACAGTTCTTAATTTCCTGAAGCTATGTTAAATTGTAGATCATGTCTTCTTAAAGTTGAAGACATTAGATTCAAATTATAATTTTGATGTTAAGAATAAACCTTTACAAAAACTATAAATGATAATATTTCCAATAGTAGGCCCTTCACAAAAACCGTTATGGGCCCTCACTGGGCAACCTTTTATAAACCAAAAAGACCAGAATAAGAAGTTTGTGTACCCACTTCCACCTCCAGACCCCTGCACAGTACAATGTAACGCACTGTGGGGTGAAATGAGCTGGTCTGTACTCTGGGAAAAAGTAGAAATATGGTGAAAATAAACAAACCTATCAGGCATTTAAAGCAGTTTTGGCAGAGGATTTTGTTTGTAATACAACATTGTTATAATAAACAAATGGGGATGAAGAGGGGCTTGATTAGACTTTTTATAGTTTCCAAATGTTCGTGAAAGGCAGTGTAAACTGGCTTTTGAATTAATCTACCTCCTCTATTATGCCTGTTCGGTTGCAATGAACTTGTGGTTTTTAAAATTATCCAGTTTGCTGGTAAGTTTAAAATTGTTCATCTAAAATTAAAGGAATGCAGCCTTCAGATTGAGACAGATGTCAATTCATATGCCAGGCCCAGCATTTACTAGTCCTGTGAACTTTGACAACTCAGTTTTCTCATCTGTGAAATGTAGAACTTCGTAACTGCTATATAGGGTTTTCTTGAACTTTAGAGGAAATGAATGCAAAATATCTGGGAAAGATATTTCCCTGGAAGACCAGGGAAAAATGTCTCTTGGTAACTTGACTTAGGAGTTAAGCTGCACAGCTGTCCCCAGCATAAAAATTAATCTTATCATTTAACTCTGTCAATAAGACAGATTTTAGAGTTACATTTCAGGAATATAGTGAGTCAAATAGACATCTATGGATTTCTGGAGGCCATGTTGTTACTACAAGATGATTCCCTGGTTTCAGCCTAAAATTCCAAAGGAGAAATATATCTTAATTTCCTTCCATGAATGCAATGGCTATTAACACAGGTCAAATTTCTTGCTAATGAGGATTTGTGGAGAAGTATCTGTGACCTCAGCATGGGACCAGTCAGACATTCATATGCCTAAGTTGTTTGAATGTCAGGTGTTCGTTGTCCAGCTGAGTTGCTGTACAGAAGAAGAGCTGCTGGTGTGGTACTTGGAAGTTGGACATGGCATATATTAGAGGACTTGGGAGGAAGCAGTGGGGAAATCAATAAGCTGTGTTCTACCCCTGATCATCAGTAGATACTTAATATTTATGTGCTTACATATCTGTTAATGAAAATTTCTATAATTTTATTTAAAGAAAGCTTATAATTAAGGAGCAGACCATTGGCTGATATACTTTAGGTTCCTTATGTAGTGAAAACAATTTGTGAAGTTAAGGTTTGTGGTTGGAAGTGAGTGAGCTTTAGGCAGAGAAGAGAGTCACACAAGTATTTCTTCACCTGGTTCTTACAGGTTGCATTAAAAATGAGGTTCACAATTGAAAAAATGTATTTCTAAAATGACTAAGTTATCTCCATTTATTTTATCCTACAAATGATAAAACCATTATTCAAACCATTTATGTTTATTTCTATGAAGTTACTTTTCTTTAATCAATTCTTTATACTGAACATTTTTATTTTTTGTTTCTTACATAGTTTGCCCTTCTTTGAAAAAATAAATTACATTAGAAAAATCAAAAAATATATTTTTTGTTGATATTTGTATATGATTCAAAAGCAGTTTCTTCAAATTGAAAAAACATTTACAGGTGCCATTACTTTCTGTATTCATATTCTTACTGATTTTAGTTTGATTTTAGGTAAGTCTTTTAGGTATTAAGATAGAAGTTGTTTTTCCTACCCATGCACCAAAGTCCCATACGGAAACTAGAATGTTGACAAAAACATGCTATGAAATCCTCCTATCTCATCTCCTTATCTCTTCCCACTTAAGGTAACAGCCATCCTAATACTTTGTTGATTACACCTTTAACAATTTTTATTGTATGCATTTAAGGTGTACAACAAGATATTTTGATATATATGTATAGATAGATAGATAGTAAAATGATTACTATAGTCAAGTAAGGTACCATTGACATCATCCACATATTTATTCATTTATAATGTTTTTGAAGTTATTATGCTTTTACATTTTTAAAAACATATACAAAGAGGTTAGGAAATACCTTTATCCCCTAGGAACATGTGATTCTTTCAGAAACATTCAATGCAATGTAAAACAATACTTAGGCTGGAGGAGATGTTCATCCTTGTTTTCTATTTAAATACTGAAATTTAATGTTTGGCAAGCAGTGGCATAAATCAAATTTTATGGCACTCTAAAAGCAGTTCTGCATCTTACGTGAGGAACCTGCTGTTAAATAAGAACATTATGTCATTTACCATCTAGAACTTGGGTAATTAGCCAATTCTAATACAAGAATGCAGGGTTCATAACATGTTACATCTGAACTTGTTTTCCCATTGGTGCTGTACATAGCAAAATGATGCATTTTATGAGATAGAAGGTGGGTCCTTCTTGTTTCCTGACTATTATGAGTAATCAAACCAGGAAACAATGACTGGTGCTTTACTAGAGGGTAGACACTTAGTAAAGATCAAAGTAACTTGGATACGGGAAATCTATTAATCATTATTTTGTTATGATTGTTAATAGAACTTTTCTATGTGTGTTATCTACTTGGCTGATGACCTAGACCACAAAGTAAATTTGACCAACTTAATCAATAAACATTTGCAAAGTTTTCAGTTTCTAAAAGCTCTTATTTTCATATTCACCTTTGGAAAACTACCTAGAATTTACATTGATGAATGGAAGAATTACCACTATGAAGTAAACTATTTTGGTTACTGAAGAAAATGACCTACTTAGGTTATTGAACCAAGAATCTACCAACAAACTACTCTGATCTCTTTAAAACTTTCTCATTTTCATCAGATTTCTAGTTGTTGAGAAGAAAAGTAAAGATGTCAGGTCTCACCACACATAATGTAAAATATGTTCACCTTTTGCTATGGTTTGAATGAGTCCTTTCCAAAATTCTTGTGTTGAAACTTGATGACCAATGCAATAGTGTTAAGAAATGGTTCCTTTTAGAGGTGGTTGGGTCATGAGGGCTCCTCGCTTATTAATGGGATTAAGGTCTATGATGGTTAATACTGTCAACTTGATTGGATTGAAGGATGCAAAGTTTTGATCCTGGGTGTGACTGTAAGGGCATTGCCAAAGGAGATTAGCATTTGAGTCAGTGGGCTGGGAAAGGCAGACTCACCCTTAATCTAAGTAAGCACAATTTAATCAGCTGCCAGTGCAGCCAGAATAAAAAGCAGGCAGAAGAACGTGAAAAGACTAGACTGGCTTAGCTTCCCAGCCTACATCTTTCTCTCATGCTGGAGGCTTCCTGCCCTCAAACATTGGACTTTCGCTTTGGGACTCAAACTGGCTTGCTTGCTCCTCAGCTCGCAGACTGCCTATTGTGGACCTTGTGATCATGTGAGCTAATACTCCTTAATAAATTCATATATATATATATATATATATATATCTTCTATTAGTTCTGTCTCTCTTGAGAACCCTAATACAAGGTCCTTATGAAAGAGGCATTTGCAGCAACATGAATGAGCCTGAAGGACGTTATGTTAAGTGAAATAAGACAGGCACAGAAAGACAAATATTGCATATTCTCACTCATGTGTGGGAGCTGAAATAGTAGATCTCATGGAGGTAGAGAGTAGAATGGTGGGTACCAAAATTTGGGAAGGGTAGGTGGGAGGGGGGGATGAAGAGAGGTTGGTTAATGGGTAAAAAAATAAGGTTATATAGAAGAAACAATGGCCAACTCCATTGGCTCACACCTGTAATCCCAACACTTTGGGAGCCTAAGACAAGAAGATCATTTGAGCCCAGGAATCGAGACATGCCCAAGAAACACTGGGAGACCCTCTCCCTACAAAAAATAAAAAATTAGCGAGGGATGGTGGTGCACACTTCTAGTCCCAGCTACTTGGGAGGCTGAGACAAGAGGATCACTTGAGCCCCAGAGGTCAAGGCTGCAGTGGGCCATGATGGCGCCACTGTACTTCTGCCTGGATGACAGTCTCAAAAAAAAAAAAGAAAGGAAAAGAAAAGAAAAAAGATACAATGAACAAGTTCTAGTGTTGATTAGCACAGTAGTGTGACTAAAGTTAACAATAATTAATTGTATATTTTGAAATAGCTAGCAAATAAGTTTTGGAATATTTCCAACATAAATAATTGATAAATATTTGAGGTGGTGGATATCTCAGTTACCATTATTTGATCATTACACATTGTATGCATGTATCAAAATATCATATGTACCCAATAATTATGTTAAATTATGATGTTATCAACAACAACAAAAAAGCTCCACATAGTGTCCTGCCCTTTTCTCCGTTCTCTCCCATCTGCCAGGTTCCTTCACACAGTGCTCCTTCCCTCTATAGGATACAACAAAATGATATTTTGGAAGGGAATACCAGCCCCTCCCAAGGCACCAAATCTGGTGGCATCCCAGCTTCTGGAACTGTGAGAAAATAAAATTTGGTTCTTTATCAATTACCCAGTCTATGTTATTTTGTAATGGCAGCACAAATGGACTGAGGCATTTGCCTTTGTAAGAAAAATGATATGCCATGTTTGGGAACATTCAAATACATGCTATAGAAGAGCAATTTAACAAATGACCTTTAGCTACATCAACCTGTTTTAATATATGCATGCTTTCACCTTACATATAACAAGCTGAAATAAAATATTCAGTGTGACACATTTATTGATAACCTCATTTTATTCATGGGGAAAAATTAAATTTTCAATGTAAAATTTTTCCTTTTGTAGAAAATAACTTACAAGAATTTTCAGCTTCTTATTTTGTTACAAAAAGCAATTGAAATGTAGATATTGGTAAATGGATCTTAGAATAATTCTCCCATCTTAATAGAAGTTTTGTCTTGGTTTTGTCTGTCTTATTTCACAATCTTTTATAAAACTCTCCTGAATATCAACTGCAACTATTCAGGTTTGTGACTGGTGTCACAGCAAATTCAGGAACACATTTATTCCTGCTGGGGGCAGAGGGGAGGGGGGCCCAGAAAGGGAAGGAAAAGAACCTATGACTCAGCACTGATCAATTCTACTATTTGGAAAATTAATATCTCAGGGATTGTTTTGTTTTCCAATCTGAGAGCAATCTGCTTTGTAGTTCTTACCTCTTAGTTTACCAAAATCCCTTTCAATTCCAATAAGGCTAGTACTGACTCATCACAGAGACAGCATGAGGCCATATTGCTTTGTGAAATTTTCATCCTGACAATCATGTTTCCAGACTGGGCCTTTTTGCAATGCTAATTACACCATTACCACTCTGCAGGCTAACATTTCTGTGGCAGAATCCCATAAAAGTTTGCCATATGTATATATCATAAATGCTCATCAGCTAGTTGAGACACATGTCCACACAGAGAGGGAAACTGATGAGATTGTTATGCTCTCACTCCAGGTGATTATGAATAGTGGACACACAGTTATTGGCAGGATGTTCATAGATACATCATTTTGCATATGGTTGTGCTGATCCAAGGCATTGCATGCTTCTAACAGGCTTTAGCGATCCCCATGTATCCTGACTTGTACTTTTGAGATGCCTACCTCACCTACACACTCCTCCTGACTTCCAGCCCCATATTTCTTTATATATTCATTAAAAAGCATATACTTCAGTTTTGATTCCAAATTTATAAAAAAAGCTATTATGTGCTATGTAATATTTTGAGATTTACTTCTCTGCTTGATTATATATTGCTGTGATTTATTCATATAATTGCATATAGAGTTTATATTTTTTAACGGCTATAAGATATCCCATTGTGTAAATATATCACAATTTATCCATTGTATTGTTAAAGAGCCTTGTACTATTTCCAGCTATTGATCTTATAAATTTCTTATATATGTTTTCTGCAGATATGTAAGAGTAGCTTTTGGACACTCACACACGCATACACATCTACACACACCTAGGAATGGAATGGAATTGCTATGTAATAAAGGTGTTTGAATATCTAGTCTTACAAGATAATAACAACCTGCCTTCCAACAGTAATTTACACATCTATCAGCAATGTGAAATAGATTTCATTGATCCCATTCTCTCAAACACTGGATTTCTTGATTTTTGCCATTGAATGGTTGTAGATGATATCTTATTCAGATCTTGACTGCATTTCCCACATCCCTAATGAAATCAAACATTTCTCATATTTATTGGTCTTATGTAATTACTCATGTAAAATACCGTTCATGTCTTTTGCCTACTTTTCTTTTGAATTCTTTTCTTTTTTATTTCTAGAAGTTATATGTTTTTGATACTTACCCTAATGTCGGTTATGTATATTGCAGTATATTCTCCCAGTTTATAGCTTAGCATTCTGCTCTTTTAAAAAATGTTTTGCTATATACAGACATTTTAATTTTAATGTAAACAAAATTACCAATTGTGTTTATTATTAGCAACATGGTTATTTTAAGAAATCTTCCCCTACTTAAAGATTAGAACTACAGTTTTCATGTTATGTCAATTAACGAATGTGTTAATTCATTAACTACAATGTTATACATGCAGGCTATAGAAAATGCATAATATACAGTTTTCAAAAACCTCTCAACCTAGAGGGGAAATAAGCTCATGAATAGATGATTATGTAGAACATAAGTGTTATTTTATTACAACATGTTGTACACTCAGGGCAGAAGTATGCTTCCATAAGGCAGGATACTGTAAAGTAGATAACTTTTGTAGTTTTCTTTGTATCTATCCTAAAACTTTACTGAAACAGGTAGGAGAATATAGTCCAATTATTTGTCTGTAAAAATATTTAAATACCACAAAATAATCTGCTAAGAATGGCTCATAAAAAAACTGATTGTATAACAACTTTTATGTACTTATTTCCTTGTGAGCTTGAAATTCCTCCTACCTTCATCCCATTCTCCACTGAGTATGTCTTGGGATCCTTATTTCTTTTTATTTTATTTTATGTTATTATTATTATACTTTAAGTTTTAGGGTACATGTGCACAATGTGCAGGTTAGTTACATATGTATATATGTGCCATGCTGGTGTTCTGCACCCATTAACTCATCATTTAGCATTAGGTATATCTCCTAATGCCATCCCTCCCCCACTCCCCCCACCCCACAATAGTCCCCAGAGTGTGATGTTCCCCTTCCTGTGTCCATGTGTTCTCATTGTTCAATTCCCACCTATGAGTGAGAATATGCGGTGTTCAGCTTTTTGTTCTTGTGATAATTTACTGAGAATGATGATTTCCAATTTCATCCATGTCCCTACAAAGGACATGAACTCATCATTTTTTATGGCTGCATAGTATTCCGTGGTGTATATGTGCCACATTTTCTTAATCCTGTCTATCATTGTTGGACATTTGGGTTGGTTCCAAGTTTTTGCTATTGTGAATACTGCCGCAATAAACATACGTGTGCATGTGTCTTTATAGCAGCATGATTTATAGTCCTTTGGGTATATACCCCGTAATGGGATGGTTGGGTCAAATGGTATTTCTAGTTCTAGATCCCTGAGGAATCGCCACACTGACTTCCACAATGGTTGAACTAGTTTACAGTCCCACCAACAGTGTAAAAGTGTTCCTATTTCTCCACATCCTCTCCAACACCTATTGTTTCTGGACTTTTTAATGATTGTCATTCTAACTGGTGTGAGATGGTATCTCATTGTGATTTGATTTGCATTTCTCTGCTGGCCAGTGATGGTGAGCATTTTTCATGTGTTTTTTGGCTGCATAAATGTCTTCTTTTGAGAAGTGTCTGTTCATATCCTTCGCCCACTTGTTGATGGGGTTGTTTGTTTTTTTCTTGTAAATTTGTTTGAGTTCATTGTAGATTCTGGATGTTAGCCCTTTGTCAGATGAGTAGGTTGCGAAAATTTTCTCCCATTTTGTAGGTTGCCTGTTCACGCTGATGGTGGTTTCTTTTGCTGTGCAGAAGCTCTTTAGTTTAATTAGACCCCATTTGTCAATTTTGTCTTTTGTTGCCATTGCTTTTGGTGTTTTAGACATGAAGTCCTTGCCCATACCTATGTCCTGAAATGTTATTGCCTAGGTTTTCTTCTAGGGTTTTTATGGTTTTAGGTCTAACGTTTAAGTCTTTAATCCATCTTGAATTAATTTTTGTATAAGGTATAAGGAAGGGATGCAGTTTCAGCTTTCTACATATGGCTAGCCAGTTTTCCCAGCACCATTTATTAAATAGGGAATCCTTTTCCCATTGCTTGTTTTTCTCAGGTTTGTCAAAGATCAGATAGTTGTAGATATGCGGTATTATTTCTGAGGGCTCTGTTCTGTTCCATTGATCTATATCTCTGTTTTGGTACCAGTACCATGCTGTTTTGGTTACTGTAGCCTTGTAGTATAGTTTGAAGTCAGGTAACATGATGCCTCTGGCTTTGTTCTTTTGGCTTAGGATTGACTTGGCGGTGCGGGCTCTTTTTTGGTTCCATATGAAATTTAAAGTAGTTTTTTCCAATTCTGTGAAGAAAGTCATTGGTAGCTTGATGGGGATGGCATTGAATCTATAAATTACCTTGGGCAGTATGGCCATTTTCACAATATTGATTCTTCCTACCCATGAGCATGGGATGTTCTTCCATTTGTTTGTATCCTCTTTTATTTCATTGAGCAGTGGTTTGTAGTTCTCCTTGAAGAGGTCCTTCACGTCCCTTATAAGTTGGATTCCTAGGTATTTTATTCTCTTTGAAGCAATTGTGAATGGGAGTTCACTCATGATTTGGCTCTCTGTCTGTTACTGGTATATAAGAATGCTTGTGATTTTTGCACATTGATTTTGTATCCTGAGACTTTCCTGAAGTTGCTTATCAGCTTAAGGCGATATTGGGCTGAGACAATGGGGTTTTCTAGATAAACAATCATGTCATCTGCAAAGAGGGACAATTTGACTTCCTCTTTTCCTAATTGAATACCCTTTATTTCCTTATCCTGCCTAATTGCCCTGGCCAGAAGTTCCATCACTATGTTGAATAGGAGTGGTGAGAGAGGGCATCCCTGTCTTGTGCCAGTTTTCAAAGGGAATGCTTCCAGTTTTTGCCCATTCAGTATGATATTGGCTGTGGGTTTGTCATAGATAGTTCTTATTACTTTGAAATATGTCCCATCAATACCTAATTTATTGAGAGTGTTTAGCATGAAGGGTTGTTGAATTTTGTCAAAGGCCTTTTCTGCATCTATTGAGATAATCATGTGGTTTTTGTCTTTGGTTCTGTTTATATGCTGGATTACATTTATTGATTTGCATATATTGAACCAGCCTTGCATCCCAGGGATGAAGCCCACTTGATCATGGTGGATAAGCTTTTTGATGTGCTGCTGGATTCGGTTTGCCAGTATTTTATTGAGGATTTTTGCATCAATGTTCATCAGGGATATTGGTCTAAAATTCTCTTTTTTGGTTGTTTCTCTGCCCGGCTTTGGTATCAGGATGGTGCTGCCCTTATAAAATGAGTTAGGGAGGATTCCCTCTTTTTCTATTGATTGGAATAGTTTCAGAGGGAATGGTACCAGTTCCTCCTTGTACCTCTGGTTGAATTCAACTGTGAATCCATCTGGTCCTGGACTCTTTTTGGTTGTTAAGCTATTGATTATTGCCACAATTTCAGCTCCTGTTATTGGTCTATTCAGAGATTCAACTTCTTCCTGGTTTAGTCTTGGGAGGGTGTATGTGTCGAGGAATTTATCCATTTCTTCTAGATTTTCTAGTTTATTTGCGTAGAGGTGTTTGTAGTATTCTCTGATGGTAGTTTGTATTTCTGTGGGATCGATGGTGATATCCCCTTTATCGTTTTTTATTGCGTCTATTTGATTCTTCTCTGTTTTCTTCTTTATTAGTGTTGCTAGCGGTCTATCAATTTTGTTGATCCTTTCAAAAAACCAGCTCCTGGATTCATTAATTTTTTGAAGGTTTTTTTGTGTCTCTATTTCCTTCAGTTCTGCTCTGATTTTAGTTATTTCTTGCCTTCTGCTAGCTTTTGAATGTGTTTGCTCTTGCTTTTCTAGTTCTTTTAATTGTGATGTTAGGGTGTCAATTTTGGATCATTCCTGCTTTCTTTTGTGGGCATTTAGTGCTATAAATTTCCCTTTACACACTGCTTTGAATGCGTCCCAGAGATTCTGGTATGTTTTGTCTTTGTTCTTGTTGGTTTCAAAGAACATCTTTATTTCTGCTTTCATTTCGTTATGTACCCAGTAGTCGCCCAGGGAATCTCACTGATTGCTAGCACAGCAGTCTGAGATCAAACTGCAAGGCAGCAGCAAGGCTGGGGGAGGGGAGCCCGCCATTGCCCAGGCTTGCTTAGGTAAACAAAGCAGGCGGGAAGCTCGAACTGGGTGGAGCCCACCACAGCTCAAGGAGGCCTACCTGCCTCTGTAGGCTCCACCTCTGGGGGCAGGGCACAGACAAACAAAGAGACAGCAGTGACCTCTGCAGACTTAAATGTCCGTGTCTGACAGCTTTGAAGAGAGCAGTGGTTCTCCCAGCACGCAGCTGGAGATCTCAGAACGGGCAGACTGCCTCCTCAAGTGGGTCCCTGACCCCTGAACCCCGAGCAGCCTAAGTGGGAGGTACCCCCCAGTAGGGGCAGACTGACACCTCACACGGCCAGGTACTCCTCTGAGACAAAACTTCCAGAGGGACGATCAGACAGCAGCATTCGCGGTTCACGAAAATCCGCTGTTCCGCAATCTCTGCTGCTGATACCCACGCAAACAGGGTCTAGAGTGGACCTCTAGCAAACTCCAACAGACCTGCAGCTGAGGGTCCTGTCTGTTAGAAGGAAAACTAACAAACAGAAAAGACATCCACACCAAAAACCCATCTGTACATTACCATCATCAAAGACCAAAAGTAGATAAAACCACAAAGATGGGGAAAAAGCAGAGCAGAAAAACTGGAAACTCTAAAAAGCAGAGCGCCTCTCCTCCTCCAAAGGAACGCAGCTCCTCACCAGCAATGGAACAAAGCTGGACGGAGAATGACTTTGACAAGTTGAGAGAAGGCGGCTTCAGATGATCAAACTACTCCGAGCTACAGGAGGAAATTCAAACCAAAGGCAAAGAAGCTGAAAACTTTGAAAAAAATTTAGACGAATGTATAACTAGAATAACCAATACAGAGAAGTGCTTAAAGGACCTGATGGAGCTGAAAGCCAAGGCTCGAGAACTACATGAAGAATGCAGAAGCCTCAGGAGTTGATGCGATCAACTGGAAGAAAGGGTATCAGCGATGGAAGATGAAATGAATGAAATGAAGTGAGAAGGGAAGTTTAGAGAAAAAAGAATAAAAAGAAACAAACAAAGCCTCCAAGAAATATGGGACTATGTGAAAAGACCAAATCTACATCTGATTGGTGTACCTGAAAGTGATGGGGAGAATGGAACCAAGTTGGAAAACACTCTGCAGGATATTATCCAGGAGAACTTCCCCAATCTAGCAAGGCAGACCAACGTTCAGATTCAGGAAATACAGAGAATGCCACAAAGATACTCCTCGAGAAGAGCAACTCCAAGACACACAATTGTCAGATTCACCAAAGTAGAAATGCAGGAAAAAATGTTAAGGGCAGCCAGAGAGAAAGGTCGGGTTACCCACAAAGGGAAGCCCATCAGACTAACAGCGGATCTCTCGGCAGAAACTCTACAAGCCAGAAGAGAGTGGGGGCCAATATTCAACATTCTTAAAGAAAAGAATTTTCAACCCAGAATTTCATATCCAGCCAAATTAAGCTTCATAAGTGAAGGAGAAATAAAATCCTTTACAGACAAGCAAATGCTGAGAGATTTTGTCACTACCAGGCCTGGCCTAAAAGAACTCCTGAAGGAAGCACTAAACATGGAAAGGAACAACTGGTACTAGCCACTGCAAAGTCATGCCAAATTGTAAAGACCATCGAGGTTAGGAAGAAACTCCATCAACTAACGAGCAAAATAACCAGCTAACATCATAATGACAGGATCAAATTCACACATAACAATATTAACTTTAAATGTAAATGGACTAAATGCTCCAATTAAAAGACACAGACTGGCAAATTGGATAAAGAGTCAAGATCCATTAGTGTGCTGTATTCAGGAAACCCATCTCACGTGCAGAGACACACATAGGCTCAAAATAAAAGGATGGAGGAAGATCTACCAAGCAAATGGAAAACAAAAAAAGGCAGGGGTTGCAATCTTAGTCTCTGATAAAACAGACTTTAAACCAACAAAAATCAAAAGAGACAAAGAAGGCCATTACATAATGGTAAAGGGATCAATTCAACAAGAAGAGCTAACTATCCTAAATATATATGCACCCAATACAGGAGCACCCAGATTCATAAAGCAAGTCCTGAGTGACCTACAAAGAGACTTAGGCTCCCATACAATAATAATGGGAGACTTTAACACCCCTCTGTCAACATTAGACAGATCAACGAGACAGAAAGTTAACAAGGATACCCAGGAATTGAACTCAGCTCTGCACCAAGCAGAGCTAATAGACATCTACAGAACTCTCCACCCCAAATCAACAGAATATACATTTTTTTCAGCGCCACACCACACCTATTCCAAAACTGACCACATAGTTGGAAGTAAAGCTCTCCTCAGCAAATGTAAAAGATCAGACATTATAATAAACTGTCTCTCAGACCACAGTGCAATCAAACTAGAGCTCAGGATTAAGAAACTCACTCAAAACCATTCAACTACATGGAAACTGAACAACCTGCTCCTGAATAGGATCCTTATTTCTAGTCACACTGAATTCTTAGCTTTTGCCAATGCACTTGATCAAAGTGTAGGTTCTGAGTATGTAGTCTACATCCAACTATATCTATGCATGGCTTTGATTATATCAAGTATAGTTTGCAAAAATATAACAACGTTGGAGGTTTCATACTTCTTGTTCTCAGATTATACTACAAACCTATTGTAACCAAAACAGTATGGTATTGGCATAACAACAGACACATAAACTAATGGAAAAGAATAGAGAGCCCAGAAATAAACCCATGCATATATGGCCAACTGATCTTTGACAAAAATATCAAGAATACACAATGGAAAAAAATCTCTTAAATAAGTGGTGCTGGGAAAACTGAATATCCCCATGCAAAAGAATGAAATTGTACCCTTATTTTACACAGTACACAAAAATCAATTCGGAATAGATTAAAGACTTAAACATAAGACCTGAAACTATAAAACCTCTAGCAGAAAACATAGCGAAAAACTTCCTTGACGTTAGTCTTGGAAGCACATTTTTGAATATGCTGTGGAAAGCACAGGCAACAAAAGCAAAAGAAAGCAAGTGGGATTACATGAAACTAAAATGTTTCTGCACAGTAAAGAAAACAGTCAACAAAATGAAAAGGCAACCTTTGGCATGGGAGAAAATATTTGTAAACCATATATCTGATAAAGAATTAATATTTAAAATAATTTATATAATTAGTAAAAAACAGATAACCCTTTAAAAAGTGAGCAAAAGACCAGAATAGGCATTTTTCCAAAGAAGACATACAAATGGCCAACAGGTACCTGAAAAGAGACTCAAAATCACTAATGATCAGAAAAATGCAAATGAAAGCCACTATAAGATATTACTTCACACTTGTTAGAATTGTTATTATGAGAAAAAAAATGATCATAAGCATTGACAAGGATGTATAGGAAAGGGGTCCTTGGTAGATTTCCACCAACAGTGAGAATGTTAAATTTATTATGCTAAATTTGTACAGCCATTATGGAGAACAGTGTGGGGATTCTTCCAAAAATTAAAAATAGAACTACCACATGACCCAGCAATATTACTTCTGAGTATTTATCCAAAGGAATTGAAATCAGAATCTCAAAGAGACATCTGAACTACCATGTTCATTGCAGCATTATTCACAACAGTCAAGAGATGGATGTCAATAAAAAGATGAGTGGATAAATAAAAGGTCACATATATATGCAATTAAATATTATTCAGTCTTAAAAAGAAGGAAATCCTGACATTTGTGACAACATGGAAGAACCTGGAGGGCATTATGCTAAGTGAAATAAGCCAGACACCAAAAGACAAATACTGTATGATCTCACTTATATGTGGAATCCAAAATAGTCAAATTTATAGAAGCAGAGAGTAGAATGGTAGTTCTAAGGTAGGACTAAGGGAAAGGGGATTTGAGGAGATATTAGTCAAAGGGTACAAAGTTTCTGTTGTGTAGGATGCATCAGTTGTGGAGAGCAAATGCATAACATGGTGACCCTAGGTAACAAATTATATCGAATACTTGAAATCTGCAAAGAGGGTAGACCTTAAGTGTTCCTGTCTCATATGCACACACACACAAATGGTAATACATGAGGTTATGGATATGAAAATTATCTTGATTGTTATGATTATTTCACAATTTACAAATATGTTAAATCATCCAGTTATATACTTTAAATGTATACAATAAAAGTGTTAATTTGTAATACTTTGAATTTAGCTAGGAAGCTTTGTATAAAAATACTTTCTATGCAACTGAGTGATGACAATGTAGTGTGTGAGAATTCATTGTATGTGTTATGATTCAACATCAAGCATTAGTTATTAGATAATTAGTTACTTAATGTCAACATCTAAAAATTATGGAGAGATGAAAACAAAAAAGCATGCCTTGGAAAACGCAAGTTGCCTTCTTTCTTAGTGAAATGATTGTTTTATTTTCTCTTCATGAAAAGGTTTGAGTTCTCTCTGGTGGCTTCTGCAGAATTGATATCATGTGTGATCTCTGAGAGAAGAGAACACTTTAAACCACCTATAGTGGGATGTTCCATGTTTTGCTTTAAGCTGGATTTGAAAATTGATACCCATGGCACAAAGAAATGCACATGATGATACAACTGTGGAACATCATTAAAATTACCCCAGGCAGCAACAGCTGTAGCCCTATATGCTGCACCACAGCTGGATATCCTTTGTGTTATATAGAGAGACAGGTATGCAGAGAGTAAATGGAACAAGAAGAAGGGTTACCTAACTCCCTTGAGGTGATCAGAGAATGCATCTTGGAAGAGGTGAATTTTAAAGGATCAGTAAGAGTTAGCTTGATGAGGTGGAGGACAGTACACATGGGGCAACTACCCTACATAAATCCTATTGAGCTTTAAAGATGGCTTATTTCCTTTTGTGGCTTGGAAGACATTGATATCATTCCCCAATTAAAATCTGTGGTATGGCAGTATGTGGATCCTGCCACCATTACCAACACCACTGGAAACCACGCTGGTGGTTAGCATATGTAAATATATCTCATATGCATTCATTGAAAACGACATTCATATCAGAATAGATCATTGCACACAAGGGACAAAGGGCAAACTCTAGCCACAGATTGTGTGCCAAGAGGGTGGTTTTCCAAATGATCCCCCAAGGTCTCTTTCCTTACCAAGGGCAAAGTGTTCCCATGCAGGGTTATGCCACATGTTTCCATTCGAGCAGATGGCAGAAAGGTTTGTCTGCAATGTGGAACTTGTTAAGGGGGAAGGCCTTGCTGATAGAGATCAAGAAGGCCGCTTTAATTTACTTAGTGGTGGGATGGTTTGTAAGTCATTCATGCTTGTGAGGATAATGCCTTTATAATGACTTGTAAGTAGATTGAGAGCCTCCAGAATTAACTCACGGGAAAAGGCTGTTTATCTGCTGCTTAGGTTTCTGCTGAACACTGCAGACAATATATTCACTTCTTTTCCATGCCATTTAATGACATTTCACATATATATCATTTTTTGGTACTTTGATTGTAAAAATATTATTTTGCCTGTCTGGGGAAGGGGTCAAGCATCATAAGAAGGTTAGCTTTGAGAGATGACTTGATGGTCTCTGCACAATATCATCAAGACTAACCACCACCAAAATGATCACAATCACCACCACCCCAGGGGCGATGTTGTACAAGTGAGGACGCTTTCACTAGGTTATGCTGTGGTAACAAACAACTCCCAAATGTCAATCATTTAAGACAAGAAAATTTTATTTTTCTCTCATACAAAGTTCACTCTGCAAAACTCTCCAGAGTAGCTTTCCTCCATAGGTGGGTTCAGCATTCCAGCCCATTTGAGTCTTATGGCATCTCTATATTATCACACATTTCCATAATCTCCCAGGCAGGAAAACAGAGCACCGGATAGTTCTGTGCTGAAAATTAAATGTTCAATCCTGGATGTGGCACACATCCGTTCTGTCCAAACCCTGCTGGCCAGAACTAGTCATAGAGCTCCACCCAACTGCAGGCTTGGCTGTGAAGTTTAATCCTGTCATACACTGAAAAGAGGAAGAAACTGGATAAAGGCAAGTATTACAGTCCACTTTAATATGAATTATTTTAAATTTTCAAAGTAACTTTATCCAGCAAAGGTTATGTGTTCATATTAAAGATAAGATGCAATGTGGATTAGGTGCTGAGAGCATAGGTTTTGAGTCAGTCTTGGATCCCCAATATATAATCTGTGGGGCTCAGGCAAGACAAAATTCCTAAACTTGTTTCACTTTTTGTTAAATTGGGATGAGGTTATACACCTTATAGAAATGGCTTGAGGCATACATGCAATAGATTAAATGGATAGCATAGTTTCTGACACGTTAAGTGCTCTAAAAACTTTAGCTCATATTATTAAAAGGCAACTAATTATCAGATGTTAAGAAATATATGTCTAATGAGTGAGGGAATAATTCATCTCACATATTTCAATTGAACAAATCAACTCAGAAGGCACAAACTTTTACACTGGGTTCAAAACTCTCATTTCTCTAATTTCAAGGCTCTCCTTTTTCCCATTGTATCACAGTGCCTCTTGTTTTGATATAGAATGAATTAGCAAGTTGGGCCCAGTTTTTATGAACGGTCCCTCTCCCTAACCCAGCCTCTCCATTTCAGTCTGACTCTATGCATGAAAAGGACTTTGGTTTAATCACAATTGCTCAAACATTTGCAAGGAAGACAGGCGACATCCTATCTTGTGTCAGAAGATTTAGATTTAGTCCTAACTTTACTTAATGCCTATGCAACCTTAGGCAATTACTTAAGTTCTCACCTATAAAATATAGCATAGTAGAAGTTTGTGTGTCATAAAAACATAACAGTAGAAGTTTCTGATCTGACTTCACAGGGATGTGGGGATCAAATAAATTGAGAGATTGAAAAATACTTTGAAATATCCAAAGAGCTGTAACAGTAGATGTTGCTGCTATCATGATTTAGGGACAGAAAGGTGTTCTATCTAGCAAAGAAGAACATAGCACAGAAAAACAGATTAGTGTAGGACACATGGGCCTGCTTTCACCAGAAGGACATATAGTGAGAACAGTTACCTGTCCAAAAGTCCAGAGCCCTTTAGACACTTAACATATCCTGCCTGTCACCCAACCTGATTTGCTGCCTGCCTCTTAGCCAACTACTCAGATTGATTCTTTTCGAAAATAGATTAAATGTATATTATTAACATTAAAACTGTTCCTTTTTAGACACATTTTTCTTAGCACACAAAAGCATGACAAAAATTTGGACTTAGGCATAAATAAAAACATCTACTCTTCAAAATATACCATTGGCAAAGACACTATTAAGAAAATTAAATGATAAGCTGCAGACTGGGAGAAAATATTTGCAAAACAATTATTCGACAAAAATATGTTGTATCTGCCATATGCAAAGAACTTGTAAAACCAAAAAAAAAAAAAAAAAGTGAAGACAACCTCACTTTAAAAAATGAGGGTAGGGAGCATTCTCTAAAGCAACTTGGCAGTGTGTCCTGGCCTATAGTCCTCAACCTTGGTCCAAATAACTCTCTCTATATTAAAAAAAAAAGTAAAATAAATGAGAGTAAAGTATGTGGAAGATGCTTTAGCAAAGAAGATATGTTAATGTCCAATATCACTTGAAAATATGTTCAATGTTGTTAACATTATTGTCAGAGAAATGCACATTAAAAACACATGATACATTCAAAATAGGTAAATTAATAACGAAAACATACTATATGTATAAATCAGCTTTTTCTGTTATCAGTAAAGCTTCCAGTCAACAGTGGTTACCTTTTTGGAAGTCGAAAGTTATATACAGCAGGTCTGGGCGTGATGGCTCACGCCTGTCATCTCAGCAGTTTGGGAGGCTGAGGCAGGACGATTGCTTGAGTACAGGAGTTTGAGACCAGCCTGGGGAACATAGCAAGACCTTGTGTTAAAAAAAAAAAAAAAAAGAAAAAAAAAGTTAGACACAAAGTTTCTACTGCTTAGGAGGTTAGCGCCCCTAATCTCTGCATTGTTCAAGGGTCAACTGTATTTTGTTTGTGGGTTTTCAAACAACTGTATACATTTGTCAAAATTTATTAAACCACGCACTTAAAATAAGCGAACTTAATTGTGTGTAAATGATACCTCAATAAAGCTGATTTAATAATAATAAAAAATATTCCCTCTATATAGAAGAGAGGGAATGAACTAATACTGACAAATAAACCAATACTGACAAATAAACTAATACTGATAAAAGTTCTTTTTCATGTTGGCCTGTGTGTAGCAAACCAGCCATAGACCAGGATAAAAAATTTGTCAGCATTATTTTTTTTCCAGGTATGTCATTTAGCTTTTTGTCTTTCCTCTTTTCTTTCCTCCTCTCTCCCCACCGCCTTTTTTTTTTTTTTTTTTTTTTTGAGTCAGGGTCTCTGTTGCCCAGACTGGAGTGCGATGGTGCAATCTCAGCTCACTGCAGCTTAGACCTCTAGGACTCAATTGATCTCCTGTGTCAGCCTCCCTAACAGGTGGGACTACAGGCCCAGCTAATTTTTCTAGGTTTTGTAGAGAAAGGGTCTCACTATGTCGCCTAGGCTGGTCTCAAACTCCTGGGCTTAAGTCATCCTCCTGCCTCAGCCTTCCAAAGTGCTGGGATTACAGATGTGAGTCGTCGTGCCTAGACCTCTTGGGCCTCTTTTACATACCCCCATTATTATGCTATTTTTGAATAGTTCCCTATTTTCTGACACTTCAAGATGTTCCAGAATCATTTTTTATATAACTATCCCAGCCCTAGAACCAGCCATTTTTCCTTGGAGCCCTGGCTTCTTTTATTGAGAATAATATTAGAAATAAAAATCTAGATGTTAGATGTGATTATTGCTGTTGGAGTAGCATTTTATCTAGGCCCTCTCAGCTAACAGAGCAAGAAAATATATACATGCCTACTAACCTATGTATATCAACATATCTATAAAGATTTCTATGTGTGTCCATCTACATCTATATTAAGCTAAACATGAGTTCATACAGATCTCTCCAACTCTAACAATGTGGATCATTCTAGTCTTCTTCCCTTGCTTGTCAGTAACCTCCCACTCCATCACAATCCATTACTTGCTTGTTCAACTCCAGAATACTTGCATACTGGTTTCAGAATTTTTAACCCACAGGCCTAGAGGAAAAAACTTCATCTATTAGAGTTCAGTGCTTATGTGCAGTACCTTTTACTTTAGTCTTATAAATGCCACTCATTTCCAAAGTTACTGTGGTTAGTACCTTTTTCTCCTATACCCTTTAGTGAGGTTATCTCATATATTTGTAATGAAGTCACCTGCTTTTGCCACAATACCTGCATCCCATTTTGGCATCTCATGATCAACTAGATTTTTTAAAATAAATTTACAAGCATTAAGTCTCACTCTTTGTGCTGTACATTTCTATGGGTATTGGCAAATGCATAGTATCACGTCCCACCATTACTATTACTGTAAAGATTTGTTTGACCTAAAAAATCTCCTACGCTTTATTCAATACTTCCTCCTTTCCAAACCCCTTGGCAACTCCACTTGTGTTTACCATCTCTGTAGCTTTGTCTTTTCTAGAATGTCATATAATTGGAGTTATTCCATATGTAGCCTTTCCAGATTGTCTTTTTTTTTTCACTTAGCAATCTACATCTATGTTTCTGTATGGCTCGATGCTGTGTTACTTTTTATCACTGAATAATATTCCACTCCATGGATGTGCCACTGTTTATCTATTCACTGATTGAAGGACATCTTGGCTTACTTCCAGGTTTAGCAACTATAAATAAAGCTGCTATAAACATTTGCATGCAGATTTTTGTGGATATGTTTTATTTAAATCAGATTGGTAAATACAGAGTAGATTGATTGCTGAATTTTATGGAAAGACTATATGTTTAGCTTTGTACGAAACTGTCAAACTGTTTTCCAAAGTAGCTTACCATTTTCATTCCCACCAGCAATGAATGAGAGTTTCTGTTGCTCTGAATGCTCACCAGAAGTTAATATTGCCAGTTTTTTGAATTTTAGTTCTCTAGTAGGTATGTAGAGTTAGCTCACTGTTGTTTTAATTTGCATTTCCATAATGAAAAAATGATGTCGAACATTTTTTCATATGCTTTTATATATACATATATATTTACACATATATATGTATGTGTGTATATTTGGTGAAGTGTCTGTTCATATCTTTTGCTTATTTTTTAATTGGGTTTTTTAAAATTGTTGAGTTTTAAGAGTTCTTTGTATAGTTGGTATTCAAGTCCTTTATCAGATGTGTTTTGTGAATATATTTTTCCAGAGTATGATTTTTGATTCTCTGAACATTTTCATTCACAGAACAAAACCTTTTAATTTTAATAAAGTCAAACCTATCAATTTTTTCTTTCATAGATTATGCTTTTGGTATTGTACGTCATCATCAAAACCAAGGTCATATAGGTTTTATAAAATATTTTCTTCTAGAAGTTTTATAATTTCATATTTGTACATATAGGTCTATGATTAATTTTGAGTTAATTTTTGGGCAAAGTATAAGATGTGTGTGTAGATTTTTTTCTTTGTGATATTTTATTCATTATCCATTTTCTATATTTGTCTTTACAATATAAGTTATGGGAATTGTTGATATAATCTGAGTATTAATTCTTTACCAGTTACATGTTTAACAAATATTTTCTTCCAGCTGTAGTCTGTGACTTGCTTTAAATTATTTTCTTGGTTTCTTTTTATAATATACTCATTGGCATAATATTATTCACGTACACAGCTTCAGACACTATTCACATTGTATTTTACTGAACATCGCAACCCTGTGTACAGAAATTTTAAGCCTAATTTTACAGATGACGAATTAATAATTCTTGTCTTTATGATTAGACTTTTGTCTGACCTCTGAAATTCCTTTCTATTTTGAGGAAAAAATATGTATCTTATTCTATTTTCTTCTGAATTAAAAAATGTATTAACATTTAAAATATTATTACACATAAAGTTTATTTTTAAATAAAGTATCAGATAGAGATACTGTTCAATTTTTTTCCAATATGGATAAATATTATTCTGACAACATTTATTACCTAGTCTCTGATTTTCCTGTTGATTGATAGTCACCTCTGATGTGTATGAATTTCCTTCACATGTGTTTGATGAGGCTTTTTCTTTTGGGTTTTTTTTTTTTATTTTGGCCCATTTCTCTAAATTTTCACCAATGAAATACCCTTATATTCACATTAAATACATTTAAAATTTTGAAATTTTAGTTGGGTGAGTTTCTACTTATACTTCTTAAGATTCATCTTGGTTCCTTTTTGTTGGGCAGATGCTACAGAAAACAGTATGGAGGTTCCTCAAAAAATTAGAATTAGGACTATTGTATGATCCAGTAATTTCACTTCTGAGTATTAATCAAAAGGAATTGAAATCAGGATTCTGAAGAGATGTTAATACTGCTGTGTTCAATACGGCACTATTCACGAATAGCCAAGATGTGGAAGCAACATAAATGTCTATTGACAGATAAATGGATAAAGAAAAAATACTATGTACATACAATGAAATATTGTTGAGCCTTTGAAAAGAAGAATTCTGCAATATGCAACAATATAGATGAACCTTGAGGACATTATGCTTAGTGAAATAAGCCAGACACAGAAAGACAAATATTTCAGGATTCTACTTTTATGAAGTCTGTAAAATAGTCAAATTCATAGAGTCAAAAAGTGTACTAGTGTACTGGTGGCTGCCAGAGGCAAGGAAGAGGGTAAAATGGGGTTGCTGTTGTGAAAGGAAAAGAAATCTCAGGACCCCCAAATCAGTAAACCAAAGGGAAGAGTCAAGCTGGGAACTGCGTTGAGCAAACTTGCCTCCCATTTTATTCCTAAATAAGATAGCTACAAAGATAAAAGAAAAAAAGGTACATACCTCCTCATAATTTGCCCACAAGGAAATTCCCTGTCATCCTCAAGATCTTTACCCAAAAAGAGTTCTGTCGAATTTCACCCTGGCAATGTAAATTGATAACTTGTCTTCACAGTTGTAGGACAAAGGACAGAACTCAAAGTCATCCCTTTGCTCATCTGAGACAAATGCGTATCTGATTGCTTCCTTTGCCCTTGCATTTATGGAAAAATGCAGATTCATTCAGCCAGACTAATGCATACATGACTATTCCTCTACCTTCCTCTCACATGTAAGTTGTGTATTCAGTGAAAGGCTCATCAAAGACTCAAAAGAATACAACCATTTGTCTATTACCTACCTATGACCTGGAAGCCCCTGTGATATGGTTTGGATCTGTGTCCGTACCCAAATCTCATGTTGAATTGTAATCCACAATGTTGGAGGTGGGGCCTGGTGGGAGATAAGTAAATCTAGAGGGCAGATTTCCCACCTGGTACTGTTCTTGTGGTAGTGAGTTCTTGTGAGATCTGGTAGTTTAAAAGTTTGTGGCATTTCCCCCTACTCTCTCTCTTGCTCTGACTACCGTCATGTAAGGGGTACCTGCTTCACTTTTGCCTCCTGTCATGATTGTAAGTTTCCTCAGGCCTCCTCAGAAGTTACGCAGACACCAGCATTATGCTTCCTGTATAGCCTGTGGAAACGTGAGCCAATTAAACCTCTTTTCTTTATAAATTATCCAATCTCAGGTATTTATTTATAGTAGTGCAAGAATGGACTACTACAGAAAATTGGTACCAAAGAAGTGAGAAATAACCATAAAGATACCTGAAAATGTGGAAGCAGCTTTGGAACTAGGTAACAAACAGAGGCTGGAAGAGTGTGGAGGGCTCAGAAGAAGATAGGAAGGTGAGGGAAAATTTGAAAGTTCCTAAAGACTTGTTGAGTGTTGGTGACCAAAATACTAATAGTGATATGGACAATGAAGTTCAGGCTGAGGTCTCTGATGGAAATGAGGAACTTACTGGGAACTGGAATAAATGTTTTGCTACGCTTTAGCGAGGAGCCTGGCTGCATTATGCCTCTACGTTTAAGATCTGTGGAACCTTTAACTTGAGAGAGAACATTTAGAGTATCTAACAGAATAAATTTCTAAGCAGTAAAGCATTCAAGATGTGGCCTGGATGCTTCTAATATCCTGCACTCATATGCATGAGCAAATAAATGACCTGAAACTGGAACTTATATTTAAAAAGGAAGCAGAGTGTAAAAGTCTGGAAAATTTGCAGCCTGACCATGCAGTAGAAAAGAAAAGCCCATTTTCCTGGAAAAAAAATTCAAGCAGGCTGCAGAAATTTGCATAAGTAATAAGGAGCCAAATGCTAATAGCCAAGACAATGGGGAAAAGGCCTCCAAGACATTTCAGAGATCTTCGTGGCAGCCCCTCCCTTCACAGGCCTGGAGGTATAGGAGGACTGAATGGTTTCATGGGCCAGTGCTAGCGCCCCACTGCCCTGAACAGCCTCGAGACACCACTTCTGCATCCAGGCCACTCTAGCTTTAGCTGTGGTTCAGAGGGGTCCAGGTACAGCTTGGGCCAATACTTTAGAGGGTGCAAGTCATAAGCCTTGGCTGCTTCCACATTGTGTTAAGCCTGCAAGTGCACAGAATGCAAGAGTAAAGGTTGGGAGCCTCTATCTATATTTCAGAGGATGTATGGAAAAGCCTGGATGTCCAGGAAGAAGCGTGCTGCAAAGGTGGAACCCTCATGGGGAACATCTACTAAGGTAGTGTGGACGGGAGCCCCTCCTGATGTGGAGGGGAGCCCCCGTGGGGTTGGAGCCCCTACACAGAGTCCCCACTGGGGCACAGCCAAGAGGAACTGTAAGAAGAGGGCCACCATCCTCCAAACCCCTGAATGATAGATCTACTGATGGCTTGCACCTTGCACCTGGAAAAGCCACAGGCACTCAATGCTAGCCCTTGAGGACAGCCTTGTGGACTGAACCCTGCAAGCCACAGGGGTGGGGCTGTCCAAGGCCTTGGGAACTTGCCCCTTGCATCAGTGTGCTCTGGATGTGAGACACGAAGTCAAAGGAGACCATTTGGAAACTTTAAGATTTAATGACTGACCTGATGGGTTTCAGACTTGTGTGGGGACTATAGCCCTTTTGTTTTGGCTGATTTCTTTCTTTTGGAATGGAAGCACTTACTCAGTATTTATACCCATTGTATCTTGGGAGTAATTAACTTGTTATTGATTTTACAGGTTCATAGGCAGAAGGGACCTGACTTGTCTCAGATGAGACTTTGGACTTTAGATTTTTGAGTTAATGCTAGAATGAGTTAAGACTTTGGGGTACTGCTCAGAAGGCATGATTGTATTTTGCAATGTGAGAAGGACATGAGATTTGGAAGGAGCCACGGAGAGAATGATATGGTTTTGATCTGTGACCCTACCCGAAGCTCATGTTCAGTTGTAATCCCCAATGTTGTAGGGGGAGGCCTGGTGGGAGGTGACTGGATCATGGAGGTGGATTTCCCACTTGATGCTGTTCTTGTGGTAGTGAGTGAGTTCTTGTGAGATCTTGTTGTTTAAAAGTATATGGCACCTCCCTCTACTCTCTCTCTTGCTCCTGTTCTGGCTATGTAAGATGTGCCTGGTTCTCCTTTGCCTTCTGTCATAATTGTAAGTTTCCTAAGGCCTCCCCAGGAGCCGAGCAGATGCTGCATCATGCTTCCTGTACAGACTACAGAACCGTGAGGCAATTAAACCCCTTTTCTTTGTAAATGACCCAGTTTCAGGTATTTCTTTATAGCGGTCCAAGAATGGACTAATATGCCCTGCTTTGAGTTGTGCCACCTTTCTGGACTGAACTTATGTACATGTTACACATATTGATTGATGTCTCATATCTCCTTAAAATGTGTAAAACCAAGCTGTACGCTCACCACCTTGAGCACGTGTCATCAGGACCTCCTGAGGCCATTTCACAGGTACATTCTTTACCTAGGCAAAATAAACTTTCTAAATTGATTGAGAACTGTTCCAGATACTTTTGGTTCGCACTGTTCAATGGGCATAAAGTTTCAGTCAAAAAAGATGAATAAGCTCTAGATATCTGCTGTACAATGTTGTGCCTATTGTACCTATAGTAAACAGTTCTCATGTTAAATGTTCTAGCCAAAATAAAAAAATTAAACATTGAATTTTACTTATCAAGTTCCATTAAAAACAAATTGAATTTTTTTAGAATTGCATTGAATGTATAGATTAATTTGGGTGGAATTGCTATATTTCAGATTTTGAATATTTCCACCCATATATATGGTATATCTACCCATATATTTTATTTTAATATTTTTCATGTTCCTTAATAATGTTTATTTTTTCTTTTCTGTAAATGTAGCACATATATATTATATATATTATATATTATATATATTATATATTATATATATTATATATTATATATATTATATATTATATATATATAATATATTATATATATAATATATATAATATATTATATATTATATATATTATATATTATATATATTATATATTATATATATTATATATTATATATATTATATATTATATATATTATATATTATATATTATATATATTATATATAATATATATTATATATTATATATATTATATATTATATATATTATATATTATATATATTTTATATATAATATATATATTTAAATCTATTCCTGGGTATCTTATAATGCTTGTTGCTGTTGTGAATAGTTTGTGTTTAAATTGATTGTTTCAAGCATGTAAGGAAAGTGTCCATTTTTATATATTTATCTTACAGCTAGCTAACTTGATTTACTATTTTATCAGTTCTGATATTCTGTACATTTTTCTGCATGATTACCTCATCAGTCAAAAATGACATTGTTTTCTTTACTAATCTTTATTTTTAAGTTGTATTATATAGTATTTTCAAGGACCACCTACAATGTTGAATAGAGGCAGTGATACCAAGCACATTTCTCTTGATTAAAAAATACTACTTCTAAAATGTCACTGGAAAATTGTATTAGCTATAGAGTTTATTAGAAACACTTTTCAAATTAAGGATATTATGTTCTATCACTAGTTTGCTAAAATGTTTGCACCAAAAATCAGGGTTTAACTCCTCTGCTACTTATTTTTTACATATGTTTCAACAGTAACAAACCTTTTCATCTTATAATGTGATGAATTATATTCAATCATATATTCTGTCCATAAATATTTATTGAGTATCTATCACTAGAATCAGGTATTAAAGAGAGCTAGGAAAATAGAAAATGGTAGTCAGAGAATTGAATGCATGCAGCTGAGATTGAATAGAGATTGCAATTACAGAAATGTAAATTCTGATGTATAACCATGGGAATGAATGCCTGAGGTAGCATGGAGGACAAGATTATCTGAGGAGAGGTGTCCAAAGAATTAATGAATGTTGGCAGAATCATCTTAATATATATTTTGGAATCACCAAGAATTAAGATAGAAATAGCGTTGCATGTACTGAACCAAGAACTGTAATCATTAAGACATGAAGGGGCGTTAAGTAGATGATAGCAACAAGGAATTAAAGTGGTAGTGTAATCTGAGGCCACAAGGTTCAGAGCTGGGAGATTTAAGGGAGTAGGAAAGGAGAATGGCTTAAAAGTGGCAATAATAGACAAAGAGGATACATGTTCCTCCTCCAGTTAAGAGGGGTAGCTATGTGGAAACAGCATCTCAGGGGAGAGTCAAGTGGCTCTAAGAATAAGAAGATCAAGAACAGTTAGAGGAAGTTTTTTACATATAGGCAAATGTGCTAATAATTGACAGTGGATTCCAGAGATCATGGTAAAAAAAAAAGTATAAGAAATGAAGTGAGTTAAGGAGATGGGGATAGAATAGGAAATATTTAAAGGACCTATGGAGGTTAGAGAAAAGGAGCTGATGGTGACTCAGTGGTCTGGTCTTCTATAATAACAGTGTATAATGAGCATAACTGAGACTCCACAAGTACAACACAGAAAATGGGAAGGAGCCTATGTGTATTGGTGACGTAAGGAGGGGTGCCTGTCTTGTTTCTATTTTGATCCTGTTAAAACGGACCAAAATGTCTGGGGGAGAATTGACTTAGTTCCACTTGGAGTCTGTCCTTCTCTGTGCTGGTGAGCCTCCTCTTGACTCCTGACCATGGAGGAGAAAGTCTGAGGATACAGGGTGTGGCCATTTTTCCAATGAGTGGGGCCCAGTTTGGATCTCTATAGGGGAGAGTGGCCTGTGTCCCACATTCATGGCTGATGACAAAGAATGACTGGGGGAACTTAGTTTGCATCTACCATGAGGATGTCCTCTTGGCCTCTGAAAACTGTGGGATGAGAAAGGTAGAAAGATTTCTTTACTCTATATGAAGTATATCAGCATCTGTGTTAATAGTGGAAACTGTCTATAATTTTCTCTGGTTTTCATGTATCAGAATCAAGGTCATCCTAGCCTCATAAAACAAGTTGGGGAGAATTCCTTCTTTTATTGTTCTCTGGAACAGTTTGTGTAAGACAGGGCTTTTGTGTTCCTTGAAGGCGTAGTAAAAGTTGTCTATAAAACTGTCGGAGCCTGATGGTGTTGATATTTGGGTTTGTGGGAAGGGGAAGATATGAAAAGGTGGGGGTAGGGAGATGGATTTTTTTAAACTCCCAACCTAATTTCTTTAATAGATGATCAATTTCTTTAATATTTCTTTGCTTAGCCCTGATAATTTACTCATTTTTCTAAGAAATTGTTCATTGCATGTTTGTTTTCAAATTTATTGGCATAAAACTTTTTCTAACATTCTTTAAAGTTGGGGAAAAGTTTCTACTGTTCTACCGTACCTGTAGTTTTATCTCTCTTTTTATCTTGTTTTTTCTTCTTTTTTTTTTTTTGACTAGCTTTGTGATGGATTTGACTATTTATTAGCCTTTCAAAGAATAATTTGATTATTATCAAATTATTTAGATTTACTGTTTTTCTCTTTTTTATTTTGTTTGTCTATATTATTTCCTTCCTCTAACTTTCTTTAGATTACCTTCTTAAATTGCACATTTAACTTACAGCATGTCATTCTTAATTTTGTATGTCTATATCTATATTTATTTGTAGGGACACATATCCCTGTAAGCATTGCTTTAGTTGCCTACTACAAGTTTTATATATGATTATTTCAGCCTCTGTTTTTTTATTTCTTTTTTATTTCTGGCAGCTGGGCATTTGTCTTTCTTGTAAGCTCACTTGTATGTTTTCCATACTTTTCTGTTGGTAATATTTTATTTGTGGTTCCACAAATAAAATATATTTCAACCATGTTACTGAGATTGGGACACTAATATACTTCTTAGAGTTGATAATGATATATATATGTGTATCATTCTATGATATATAGATATATGTATATAATATATGATATATAGATATATATCATATGTTACATATATTTATAATGATATATGTATCATTATCAACTCTAAGAAGTATATTAGTTTTCCAATCTCAGTAACATGGTGGAAACATTTTTTTTTTGATATATAATGTGATATGTATCATTATCAACTCTAAGAAGTATATTCATTATATATAGGACATATATATCATATCACATCAACTGTATATATGTATCATATCAATTTCAGCATATCTGTGTATATATAGAACTAGGAGAGAAATAATACAGCATTAATATTGAGTTTTCTGAAAAATAGGATCTCCAAGTCAAAGAATAAAAGTAAATGGATTTATCAATGGGGTATTTTAATGATCAGGCATTAAAAAGACAGACTTTTAAAATGATCAGTCTAAATTATAAGTCAAGCAGGTGGTAGCATTTTGATTTCTGCATCTGCAAACTGGGAATGAGAAAGTCTGCTTCCTTGTAGTGAGGATAAAGTGAAAATGGTAGGGAAAATACTTTAAAAAGTAAGCACAATGTTACAGCACAGCATATGAAAATTCTAGTTTCCAAGTACTTGGAGTCAGATACAATGAGATGTATGTCAATGTGTTTTGTAGACCATAGAGCAGTGATATGATATGATATGATTGATATGATATGATATGATATGATATGATATGATATGATACGATACACGATAGGGTTTGGTGGTGTCCCCATCCACCTCTCACTTTGAGTTGTAGCTCCCATAATTCCCATGTGTTGTGGGAGGGTCCTGGTGGGAGATAATTGAATCATGGGGGCAGTTTCCTTCATACTGTTCTTGTGATAGTGAATAAGTCTCAAGAGATCTGACGATTTTATAAGGGATTTCCCCTTTTGCTTGATCCTCATTCTCTCTCGCCTTCTGCCGTGATTGTGAGGCCTCCCCAGCCACGTGGAACTGTGAGTCCATTAGAACTCTTTCTCTTTATAAATTGCCCATGCTGAGTATGTCTTTATCAACAGCATGCAAATGGACTCATACAATACACAACATGATTATTATTTTTAAGTACCTATTTGTAGAAAACGTTATTTGAATCCTTTAAGTTTTTACACTCTAACAAAATTAGCATATTTAGAAAATGTACTAAACACTTTAAATGTTCCACTAGGTGACATCAATGGGAAAATGCTTGTGAACAAATTCAGGTAGGAGGGAATAAAGAGCTTGTTGTGTGAGAGGTGTCTATGAAGTTTCAGTCTTATTCCCTCTATCTAGGTATTGATTCAGGGCACTACCTTTTTTTTTCCTTTTTTTTTTTTTTTTTGAGATGGAGTCTCACTCTGTTGCCCAGGCTGGAGTGCAGTGTCATGATCTCAGCTCTCTGAAGCCTCTGCCTCTGGGATTCAAGCAATTCTCCAGCCTCAGCCTCCCAAGTAGCTGGGATTACAGGCATGCACCACCATGCCCAGCTATTTATTTTTTTATTTTTTAATTTTTAGTAGATATGGGGTTTTACCATGTTGACCAGGCTGGTCTCAAACTCCTGACCTCAGGTGATCTGCCTGCCTTGGCTTCACACCTGGAATTCAGATGTGAGCCGCTGCACCCAACCAGGGCACTATCTTTTAAAGGTTCTACCACATTCCTTTGTATGTCCTTGCTGACATTCATTTTCTTCACATTTTAACTATTATCAAATCATTTTTTTTCTTGGAAATAGACAGGTTATAAGTGATTAATCAAAATTATCAATGAAACCTAATATGTACACATAGATTGATAGAAGGGGGAATGTTTTATTTCTCCTCTTAAACTGAGGAATTTACCACTAGATGTGAGGTGTTTTAATCAAATTCTAAACCATAGCTATCTTTGCTTCCTGAATACAAAGTTCTAGTAATAAAGTAACTCAAAACTGACCCCCTCTCAAATGGATGATCCAAGTTATGACAGCTGATTCATCTCTTTTGATGCATAGAAGTTATTCTCTTCAGAGTCAGATGTGTACTCAGCATTCCTCTGCATTTTGGATATTATAATTTTCAAAAGAGTAATATAATGGTAATTACTTCTCTTGACAATTATGAATAAATCACATGTACAGAGTTAAATGCCTTTCTATTTATTCTATTTTTACATCTGGACACAAGTTAAGTACTCCTCATGGTACCATAGCTTTTATTAAAAGATTTGTAAAAAATTTTTTGTGGCACTATTAGTCTAACTATCATGCATTCCTCTATTCATTAGTCAACAAATAAGGGTAGAAAAGTTATTATCCTTCCAGATCTGCTCCTAACCTTCATCCTACATGAAGCCTGCTCTGGTAATTCTAGTTTGCCGAAACCTCTCATTTGAGTATCTGTAGAGTCTCCTTGGGCACTGAACATGCCTGCCCTGGGTCCTCTCCTGAACTACTAGGGAATATCCAAGTGCTTATGCTGTTGATGTAGATCTGTGAAAAGGAAGCTTGCAAAATGTTAGGCTGCTGCTTCCCTGATGAGAATCAAAATAGCAATATATTTGCAAACATAAACTTCTGTCCATGAGATTTTGTACAATTACCATGAATCCCCTCCACACACTAATCCAAGTACTGTGGGAGGGCAGTGGTGTCTGCACATATGTTTGCAAATTTTCAAGGCCTCTGTTTTGTCCAAAAAGTTTTCACTGGAATTACTTGCATACACTGGATTTACTTGCATACACTGGATTCTCCATTCCACACTATTTTTCCCTATTCTTTTTCTTTTTATCTTATCTTAATATTCACCTAAACAGGGGACCCCCCAATTCTTTCTCCCTGATATAATTTCCTAAATACCATTATTTCTCTGTCATCTCCATCAGCCTCCTCCTTGACATAATCAAAAGACACAATTTCGGTAATAAAACAGTGTTGAACCAGTTTATCTTACAGCTCTGTCAGATAATTTCCATAGAATATAAAAATTCCTACTCCAGAAAATTCCCTTGGTCTTTTTCACCAACTAAGACTCCAGTTTCTCAATACGTTTCTCTGGAGCTTCCCACTCCTTCCCCAACGTCACTACCCTCCAGCAACTTCTCCACACCACTTTCCACTGAGTCATGCAGAGCCCATTCCACATTCCCCTGCCTGAATTCCAGACTTAGTTCCTGACCTCTCTGTACTTATCCAAAAATACATTAATGTGCTCAGCTAAACAATGGTGAGTGTTATGCTTTTTCTCCTTCCCAATCAATCTCCAGGGAAAAGAACGAGGGCAGAGGGTTATTGCTTCCATGATATGGAATATGCCACCCTTCCTTCAGGGAAAATCATTATCTCTTCAGCACTGGGAGATGAATGGATCTTGGATGTTCATTCTGGAATAGTATCTGAAGATGGCCAAATCATATGTGATAATTCTTCATTGCTAATTAGAGTAACCCTTCCTGATCTTTAAGCCTTAATTCCAGAGAAGGGTGTGTGTGTGTGTGTGTGTGTGTGTGTGTGTGTGTGTGTGAGTGTGTGTGAAAAGCAGGATTAAAGAAAGGAGGAGGCCAAAAGTGAGCTGACCATGAGACGTTATCGAGTTATGATTATGACATTTGGAGATGAACTTTCTGGCAACCACAGAAGCAAGGAAAACCTGGTGAGCTTCATCAACAGAACAGAGAAAATACACTTATTCCTCAACAGATACACATTTTCTGAAATGTAATTGTAAAAATAACTTGCAATCAGATATGGTTGCATTTATTCTTGACAATAGTTTTACAACAAATTTTGAGCAGTTTCCATACAGCATCTGTTTTACTGACCCCGTCAGAAAAGCCAAAGAGATGGCATCATAGTATATCTTTGTGAAAGGCATACTGCTGTGGGTAAGGTAATTGGTTCAAAAAGTCTTCTAGTGACACTAAAGAAGGTGTAAATGGATTCAGAATTTGGTATCACTGAGACACTTCCCTCAGACAGAGGCTTGTGTACACAGGAATCTAAGTCTATTTGCTACAACATATGTTTGACCCTAACATGAGTCTGACTTGTATCTTATTTCATAGAGTTAAAATTCTTGGGAATTTAAATGATTCAGCCAAACTTATTCAGTTTCAGAATTCTGAGATTCTGAAGATTGTATAATATGTGGCAACTTCTTGGTTAGACATTTCAATAACTGAACTTTTTGTTCTAACACTGATATCCTTTAGGGCTCCAGTAGGAAAAATTTAGGACTGGAGGAAACTAACATGCATGCAACAGGAATTATTCAGTAGGTGGAATCAGTCCTGTTAGCCCTATCTGTGCAGCCTCCAGTGGAAGACCCCTGTTTCTGTGTAGCTCAAGGCTGCGCTGAAGTTGGAGAGAAGATGATATAGGAGCATAACCAGCAAGCTCGGTGGGCTTGCAGGGACCCTGGGGAGCCCCTGATGGGAGCCGGCTGCCTCCGCGCTTACACAGCTGTAAGGCTCTTCATGTTCTTGGGCTGGCCTAGCACATGTGTGGCTTCAAAATGTTCAAACCTCAGGCCTCAAATAATCTTTTGTTCTGTTTTCCTGCTTTGTATGTTTGACTCAGTAGCTTTGTTTGTTTTCATAAAGTATTTCCTTTTGGTTTGTGTTTCTTGGCATGGCCCAGTTTGGGATTTTCTACATACAATCTTCTTGGGACCCCTTGCCATTCATAATGCCACGCCTCCAGGAGGTCTGCAAGCTTTCAGATGATTTCCACTTCCTAAGGCTTGGGAGAGCACTAAGGACCATGATGCCTTCGCTTTTTGTACCTGAGGGGTGAGGGCTGTAGGGAACACAACTGTGTAGGGTCTGGAGCTTCCTCATTTACAGTGCAAGAGATGTACTCAAGCCAAAGAAATCTCATATTCTCATCTTCCAGCTGAACTTTTTTATCACTGATATTGGCAGTACTGATTCTTTGAAATTACAAGTTTCTTGACCTTATCTTTGGGGTTCTGCAACTAGTGGGTTCTTTAAAAGAAAGCCAGGCAGAAAGATAAGCTCTCACCAGCAGCCCCAAGTCCCAGAGAAAGCCTCAGCCTTTCTTTACATAGATCTACCAGCTTTTTTTCCCTTCCCCTGAGGAAAGACATAAAACCCTTTCCCCAAGATTGTCAACATTCCAAAGCAACTAGTCCTGCAGGTTCCCTGTGTGCAAATGGCCATTGCCCTTCTCTGGAGCTGAGCTCCAGGGTGGAAGCTCTTGGCTCCCTGAGCATCCCCTTCAAAGAGGAAAATACCAGTGCCTCCTGAACCAACAATGAGATATGTTTGACTAGTGGTGATGAAATGTCTTCTATAAACACTCCCTACCTTACCCACCTCCCCTTTCTAGGACTGATTCACCACCGAAATATTCGTGTCACCCAAGTTCAAGTACATGAAACCAAACCCTTTGGTGTCAGTTGTTCTTAAGTGCTGTAGAAAGCCACACAAACTTCACTGGCTAGGGAGGTAATTAAGCCAAAGCCAGCCGCTGGCCTCCAACAGGACTGCGAGAACTACAAATGAGACCTGGGCCTGGGGCTTTCTGGGTCAGATCAATAGTGCCTGCTGGGAATCCATGTTGCACAGTGAATTCCCCCCAAAAGTTCCTGGCCTTGCCCAGCCAGAATACATACTTTCAGCACAAGAAGAGATAGGACCAGGCACCAACTAATGTGATTTTTGTCTTCTACCATCAGCAGACTATGTAATCTCATTATCTCAGGACCCTCTCCCTCAGAGCTTGGGATCCGAAATGAAGTTTAATTTTAAATTCTTATATGAGTACAAGGGTTTTTTTTTTTTTTTTTTTGACAAAGTCTCGCTCTGTTGCCAGGCTGGAGTGCAGTGGTAGGATCTTGGCTCACGGCAACCTCCGCCTCCTGGGTTCAAGTGGGCAACCTCTGCCTCCTAGGTTCAAGCGATTCTCCTGCCTCAGCCTCCTGAGTAGCTGGGACTACAGGCACACACCACCACGCCCAGCTAATTTTTGTATTTTTAGTAAAGATGGGGTTTCACCATGTTGGACAGGATGGTCTCAATCTCCTGACATCGTGATCCACCTGCCTCGGCCTCCCAAAGGGCTGGGATTATAAGCATGAACCACCTCACCCAGCCTGAGTACAGAGCTTTTTACATATATTTTTAGAATAAAAATGACTGTAATGGGACTAGACTAATTATTTCCTTAGGGGAAATATATACATACATATATATATATATGAAGCACCCAATTTTTCTATATATTACAGGGGGCATTTTCAGCAGGAAGAGTGCCAGTATAAATCAAAACTCCCCTGGTTATGGAGAACACTGAACCCAAGCAAATTCTCCTGGGAGTCCCTAGTCATTGGGAAAGACACTATCCCTGAAGCAGGAGGAGTGATGACCCCCTTTCACAAACCTTAAATTTTATTTTCCCCTGAACACTATGTTAGATAAATCTTTACCTTCTCAGGAAAGTCTGTAGAAGTTCAGGTTATCTATGATCTAGCTACAGTATATTGTTTTTATTATTATAGTACTGAATGCTGCGGCAACTATACGTATTGATCTGTTATTCTACCACAGATGTTATGCAACATAGACACTTCTAGGTGTAAATAAGTAAATCGGCATTTTCCAAGCTAGCGTTTTGAACCCTATTCTCAGGATGTCAATTAGGGTAATATGAAACAAAAACTTGTTATGTATTAAAATTGTTAGTAACAGCTGATGACAAGAACTTTAAAAGGTTTCTTTACCTTAGAATCTTCAATAACTGAGTGTGCATTGCAAATCTCCACCAGGGAGCCTTAGTGTGCTATATTTTCCAAATTTATTCTACAAAGTAACTTTATTTTTTCTTTTTTCAGGACTATTAACAACTCCTGAAATACTAAGCTATAGAACACAGTTTAGCAAAGTGGGTTAAGAAGAATTTCCTGTGATATAACTAAGCTAATTCAGCCAGTGTAGTTTAGCCTAGAAGGGGCTAGAAGATTGATAGAAGAAATCCATATTTTAAAAATAATATTATTTATGGCCACTAAATAGAACATTTTAAAAATAGTGTCTTAAAAGAATTAATTTATATGGACTGTCTAAGTAGCAAACAAGCAAACAAACAAACAAACACACACTCTGGCTATAGAACACTATTTTACTGGGCTTAATGTTGCTTGTGTGTGGCCCATGTCACCTTATGCCCTTTGGATTAGAAATACTTGTGTGGCTGACCTGGGAGATGGATCATCGAATATAAATTTACATGTGTAAGAACATCTGCTCTGAATTGTAAAGAGCTCACTTACAATTTCACCTTGGAAATATGACTTATTTGTAAGATGGCACTACCTGTAATGGAAAGTTAAACTTCCTACATCATGGGTGTGTAAGCAGATGTGTTCTCATTTGAGCTTTGCATTCCTTATCTACATTGGTCTAAATTAGTGAGGTGAGCCTATCCCCAGAGCTGACATGTGAATACAATGTGAGGAGAAAAACACTCCTTCTTCAGTGTTTCAGCCCTGTTTGCAGTTCCAATCACACCTTCTCATGTTACTGGTAAATCAGTCAAGCTCCTGGCATGAGTTTGCAGCTCAGAGAAAGGCAACTTGTCCCTTGCTGAGCTAAGGGGCAGCCTCCAGGCTCCTTTTAATCTGATTGTTTTAATTCGATTTAATCTGCCCAGTAAATATTTTTCTTCAGCTGCAGAAAAGTGTAAATCAACCAAGTAGTTCATAATCTATGTATACAGTTAACAGAACTCATGCTGGCTGATGCAATGGGAGTTGATTTGCGTTTGCTTTTGCCAGGCAATCACCACAGTTCCCCACGGGGTAAGCATTTCATATGATGGTAATAACAGAAGCAGTACCTCACCCCAGTATTAACTCCAATTCATTGATCAGTTACTATGTACTTGTAGCTTTCCGTTACCTTCATTATACTTGGGAAAGTAGGCATCGTTATCCCCATTTTACAGATGAGTTAAACGAGGTGCAGAAAGATTGAATGATGTGCCCAAGGTCTCCCCTAAGAGTTGGTGAAGCCAGCATTCAAACTCCAAGTATGCTCGATGCCAATACCTTTGCTCTTGCTGTTATACTACCACCATTCTGTCTGTATAAAATGACACACACAGAATTTTAACCTGTTCAGTTCTATGAGCTAACATCCTTGAGCTGACTCAATAGACTTGGCTGGGATTTGTTTTTTTAATGCCAAGCATCTGAGAATCAAGATCAAATTGGACCTTTCAAATTTCTTCCAAAATTCCCATGGAGACACAGACGACAATAATTCAAACATCTACTAACATTTAGTACTAACATCTAAATTTTATCCAGAACCTGGAGGCACTGGTGCAACTGCAAGACCATGAGCCTGTATAGAAGAACATCATCTGAGGCCTGCTTCTGTGATGTTTCTAGGGAAACTGAAAACCTGCACCCACTAAAGCAGGGAGGAAGACTGTTTCCTTGTTCTACTGTTGACCCATCAATCCAGAATAATCAAACCCTCATCACAGCTCAAGACCCCTCTGCTTCACAGGGGTTAGTGTCTGAAGCAACCAGGAGAGGGAGGGCTGAGCTGTGGCCTGGGTGAGTAGGGGTGCAGTGATGGAGAAGGATGTGGAGAAGGAGTAGGAGGAGTAAGTAAAAGTATGTTAAACATTTTACATGCAGGGAGAATCAAAGTTGACAGCAATAATAATAACAGCAATGTATTGAGTATACACATAAAATGATTCCTTTTCAAAGACATGCTTGTAAGTTTGACTCAGAGCTTAGAAAACTTAGCAAAGGAGTATTTTCTTTTTCCTTAGGGGATAAGAAGATTGATCTGAGGTCAGAAAAAATTGAGTTTGAGTCTCATTATGCTACTTTCTTTTTTGAGACGGAGTCTCACGCAGTTACCCAGGCTTGAGTGCAGTGGCACCATCTCAGTTCACTGCAACCTCTGTCTCCCAGGTTCAAGCAGTTCTCGTGCCTTAACCTTCCAAGTAGCTGGGATTACAGGAACCTGCCATCAGACGCAGCTAATTTTTTTTTTTTTTTTTTTTTTTTTGTGGAGATGGGGTTTCACCTTGTTGGCCAGGCTGGTCTCGAATTCCTGACCTCGAGTGATTCACCTACCTTGGCCTCCCAAAGTGCTGGGATTATTGGTGTGAGCCACCGTGGCTGGCCTCATTCTGATCTTTACTAGTTATGTGACTTTCACAAGTCGTTTACCTTTCGTGAACCTCAGTTTACTGAACTGTCAAATGAGAATAATAATACCCGTTTTCGAAGGATGCTGCAAGAATTAAATGAGGTAATGCATAGAGTATTCATAGCCTGGCATTTTGCTATCATTTAAAACTGGCAGCAATAATAATATTTGAGGCCTTGTTCCTGTATTACAATTGGGCCACAAAACAGTTTGTCAAGGTAAATAGAAGAAATAGACCCAGAGCCTGCACATGGCTTCCAGCACAAAGGCTGTATTTAAATTGAAATGATTATTCTAGTCCTAGTTAATGCTTTTTCAATTACAGCTCCATGTTTTGTCTTGACTTTCTTAGACTGATAGATACATGTTTAAGAATATTTTTGAAAATCTTAAAAGTAGTCATTAAAAGAATTAAAACCATATGTGTGCCTATTAAAGTTTGGGGAGATATAAAAGACCTCCAACTTGAAAAAAGTAAAAGAAATATGAAAAATACATCCCAAATATAAAGTACACACACAGAAAAAAAGGTGACAGAAGAATAACACAAATTAATTGTTAAATAAAGACAAATGAGTTTAACATTCTTATTAAAATACAGCCTCCTTTGGGGAACAAAAATAATATTAGTAAAACAAATGTCTGCTCTTTATAAGGGTAAATCTTGAAACAAAATGACAGAAGAATAGATCAGAATAGTAAGATGGGCAAAGATTTTTCCAGTAAATGCAAACCGAAGAGCTTAATGTTGGGTAAATTGATTGCATCTTGCAATTCTAATTTATGTTCTGTCAGTTATAAATGAAGTTGGACATCTTTCATAAGTTTTCCAGTTCAATTTTTTTCTTATAAACTTCCTGCTCACAATTCTTCCTCAATTTTCTATTGTATTTTTTGACTTTGTAACTGATTTATTAGAGTCCTCTATGTTAGTCCTTAATTGTATGTGTTTCAAAAAAATTTTCTCATTTGTCATTTGTCTTTGAACTTTCTCACAACAGTTTCTAAATTTATGTGCACAAGACTGTTTATCGCAACTTATTTTTAATAGTACAAACCTGAAGAATACTCTTCTATATAAATATTAGGGTCAACTTTCAACTTACTTTTTTCACAAGAACCTCATGGGGCATATTAAAGAAATTGTATTGAATCAACAGAATTATTTATGGAAAATTGATTTATATATGTTATTAAGTTTTTTCATCTGTGATTTTCATATCAGTTTGTCATTTATTTCCAAATATTTGTAGTTTCCATTAAAATTTGATCTTCAAACCACACACTATTTAGAATTGCTTTTTTGTTTTTTTGAAATTCCAAATGTATGAGATTTTGGGGAAGCATAGTTTATCACTTTTAATTTTATCAAATTTTAGTTACAGACAATGGTTTGTGCCTTATAAATTATTTGGTATTTATTGACATTTCCTTACTGATTAATACTGTATTAGTTTTCTATTGCTGCATAACAAATCATCCCAACCTTCATAACCTAAAATGACACCCATTTATTAGCTCATATAGTTCTATAGGTCAGAAAACTGGCACAGAGCAGCTGAGTTCTCTGCTCATGGTCTCACAGTGCAGGAATTGTAGTATCAGCTGATCTTGTCTGGAGGCTCTGGGAAATAATCTGCTTCCAAGCTCATTCCTGTTGGTACAGTTCAGTT
This sequence comes from Gorilla gorilla gorilla, assembly GCF_029281585.2. NCBI lineage: Eukaryota > Metazoa > Chordata > Mammalia > Primates > Hominidae > Gorilla > Gorilla gorilla. The sequence goes on from NC_073236.2 coordinate 120,775,446, forward strand.
CTTTGTGGGTGTGGGACTGAGGTTCCTAGCTACATCTGCCAGCTATCAGCTGGAGATCACTCTCAGCTCCTAGAGGCCATATGCATGAAGAGCCTCATGACCCCATCCATCTTTAAAGCCAGCAACAGAAAATTTCTTTTGTATCAAATCATCTTCATACTTTGAATCTCTGGATTGTCCTGTTTCTGACCTCTAGACCCAGATTTAAAGGGCTCATGGAGCTGGGTCAAGCCCACTTGGATAATTTATCTATTTTAAGGTCAACTGATTTGGCGCCTTAATTACATCTGCAAAATCATTTTACAGCAGTACCAAGATTAGTGTTTGATTGAATAACTGGGTGTATGTACACCAGGTTTTGGGCTCTTCGAGGCCCTCTTAGAATTCTGCCTGCCATAGACGTGTGCTTGAAAAGACTATACTTTATACATATGCCGTGTTCAGTGTTTCATAAACGTCTATTTGATCAAACTTACTGTGACCTCAAATCTTCTATGTCCTTACAAATTGCACAGGTTTTAACGTGTCTGAAACAATGTTTATATTAATATCTTGACATTCATGAAAGTAGTGTAGTCAAATCAGTGAAATTTGAGACTGAGAAATTAGTGCCATTTAAGACACTTGCATTTTATCTCACAAATATATATATATATTTTATCTCACAAATATATATATATATATTTGTCTACACAGTTCTCTAAGAACTTAGGGAGAATCAATTCCTTCCTATTTCACAGATACATCAGATAATGGTACTCTACTCTTGGGCATAGAAAGGTTGTTGCTTCACCAATTCCATTCTCCAATAACTCTAAAGCATCCTGCAGGATCCTCTTCAGTCATCTCTTCATATAATACCTGACCCCCAACATCTTATAGTCCTTCACTTATTTGTCATCAATTCTTCCTCTCTCCTTCCTTTCTTTCTTCCTTCCTTTCCTCCTTCCCATCTTCCCATAGTAAGCTTTTGTTACACACACACACACACACACACGCGCGCGTTTGTGAGCAGGTGCATGTGTGAATCTTTAATTATATCTCCTCTTTTCTTATTCAGCTATACTATACTGCCTATGGTTGGGTGTGAAGATTGGGAAGAAACATGTGTTTTAGGTTAACATTGTGTTCCTAGTACGCAAGATAGTTCCTGTTCCATAGTGCTGTTCAAATATTTGTTGAATAAGTAATGGATATTATTTATAAATAAATGGATAAATAGATAACTGTTTATAAAGTGCCCATGATGAGGCAAGGCTTTCATTCAATTATAATGACACTTAAGGTGTCATTATAATTTATAATTATAAATTATATATGTTTATAAGTTTATATCTCTGCTTTCCCCATTTGCCTATAGAATCTCTTCACTGCTGCAGTCATCCTAGTCTACAATATTACCAATTTCTTACCTGGATTACTATAATAGTCTCCTCAGTGCTTTCCCTGCATTCTGGTTCCCTGGCTTCAAATCCATCCTCCATACAGCAGTCAAAGTGAGCTCTTAAAACTGTAAATCACATTATTTCACCACTATGCTTAAAACCTTTTTTAAAAAATAAAGTCTAAATTAATGTATAAGGGGCAACCATACATACCAGTTTGCCTGGCACACTTCTATTTATGCTTACTATCCTAACATAAATCCTACTCCAACTGCCTAGATGTCAGTCTACGACCCATGGGTAAAATGTCTAGTTTTTGAGGACATCCTGAAACTGGCTTAAAGACTTAAATGGCCTGGCCCTTTAACATGTGCTTGGTATAGATATGAGTGAATTAGTGTTGGCTGGGGATTGCATGGCCTAGAGCTCCTTTTGGGTATCTTTGTTGTTTTTCAGCCTCACCTCTGCAAGAGCCTTTGTAACTGAGTAGCTGAATGATAGTAACACCCTGTTGATTTTTTTAGCTGTCCCCAGAGTAGTCTTTGTTCACACGCAGGGTGGGCACCACTCATTGAACTCGATACATGTGAGCCACTCTGTTCAGCCTTGACAACATCCCAAAATTTTCCACTATGTGTTCTTCTAAAAGTTGATAATATTTTTGACATGATTCCTCAATATATTGATCATTGATACTGATTGTTACCACTCATAGAACATTAGTGTCAGTGAAAAATCATACTTTATTTTATTTTATTAGCATACTAGCAGTGTAAGCATTTTTATTAAGACAGTAATCTTTCCCCAGTGCACATCATGAAACAGTCAATACTTCCTTTGATCAAGGCTAGTACTTGAAAACGTAACTCTTTAGACTTAACATGTCTAGTTATCTAGCAGCTAGGTAAACAATGATCAGATAAACAATGATCAGTTTGGGTTGAATATATAGGGTGCCAAGTATTAAATTGTTTGTTGTAAATATAACTTCTGAGCAAGAAAATCATGCCTTCTTCCTTGAGCATTTGAGATTTTAAGATAAAAATGACAGAGCTCCCTGCCTTATAAGACTTACAGCTTATAAAAAAGATAGCTTTTACAGGCAAACATTGTAATAATATTCTAGAAAAAATGGCTTGCATGATGTCTGGCATACAGATGGCATTCAAATATGTACTACTTGAATAAATAAATTAAAGCATGCATGAGAGATTAAATAAAAGTAAAAAGATTGAGGGAAGCATAGCAGAAAGCACTTTCTGCATGGGAAGTTAGCAAAAGCATCACAAGCCATGGTTGCACGGAGACCGACCTCTGGAGCTTGTGTGTGAGCCGACTAGATGGAGAAGGCTGGAGAAGGTGTCCTGGGCAGGTGGAATTGCTTGGCAAATGCGTGGAGCTGTACTGAAAACAAAACCATGCATGGCATGTGCAGGAAGTTGAGTAGGAGTTCAATGATCTGGAAAGGGTCCTCAAAATTTCGTGGGTAATGTTTTATCAGGATGAGAAGTAATGGCTTTGACAGCACTGACGTCCATTATACAAGTTGATCATGCTTCAGAATGTAGGCTATTGATATTTCTCCCTGGTTCATGCAGGATTTGATGACACACAGTTATCACATTCACAAAAGCAGCTACCCTTGTTCTTGGAGCACCTAGTCCATAGGACTGCTAGACCACATGTACTCAAAGATGGGCCTCCCAAGATCATCGGGGAGCAAACGGCCCATCCTCCCTGGTGACTATGGATGCCACTGGCTCTGGCTACTCCTAGTAAACTTCTCTTTTCTCGATGCTCCTGGATAATATGTAAGAACCAAAACTAAATGAGAAAGAGTGCGCGAGGTTGTTTGCCTGAGGCTAAGTCGGTGGCGCCTCTCTACTTCTTTGCAGTGTTTGTTTATAAGGTCATGTGAGGCAGGATGGTATAAAGGGAATGCTACTGAACATGTGGGTAAATCTAGAATCTGAATCCCAGCTTGGCTCGTGGCTAACTTTGTGATCTTGGGCAAATTACTTCCCTTCTTTGAATTTTGGTGCAGAGGCAATTTTTGAGGTTGCTGCTAGCTCTAATAGTTTAGGACCGCATCATCCTATTGTGCCCCAGGTTGTCAGAATAACCAGGTTTTTTAGATGGTGGAGTCAGAATGGAGAAACAAGCAAACAACAAAAGAAATCTTAAGGAAAATTTTATGGGCAATATCTTATCTGGGTGAGGAAAGTAATGGCCTTGATAGTACTGCTGCCCATGATTCAAGCCAATTTTTTTTTTTCCAAAAAGTACAGTATCAATAGCCCAGACAAACCACTGAATGCTGGTTAGCTGGGAGTTGGAAGAAACAAGAGCTGAGGTAGATGGACATAGTCTGATGCCATAGGCTCATCTCTTCTGCAACTTTCACACAATCTCAGGCATCAAAGCTGTTTGCCTTTGAGTGAGAACAGCTTCCTCTCTAGGGGAACTTCTATTTGCTCACTATGTCCCAGAAAGCAAGAGAAAGACAAAAACAGCGGGACCACTCTTTGCTAACCCTTTGCTAGCACGCCAGTCTTAAGAGGGTCAGAGTCTGGTAGCTCTGGTCTTCTCAGAGACTGCTTTAACAGAAATACCTCATGACCTGGGCAGGGCAGAGTGAACTGCAGCATTTCTCTGAGGGAAAGGGAAAGGGCCCCAGAGCTCCAGTATCATATCTAATAGAAAAATGTTCTGGGTGTGACGCTGTGTAGGAGGACTTGTTTCTGTGAGGGAGCCTTATGAAAAGATACACAGACTAAACGAGCAAACAAAAAAGTGGCAGACATGAGTGTACTTCCTGCCACATTTTACACAACATGGAGGTACTTCCTGCCACATTTTACACAGAGATGAAAGTTGATTTTGAGAACACAAAGATATTACAGTAAATACTTTCATCTCCATAATAACAAGAGTGAGAAAAATCATTAGGGTTATGTTTGTCTGTGTGTGTGTGTGTGTGGTATCTGGCTACTGTACTTTAACAATAATTCCTCTTGACATTATACAAGGTCAGCAAGTCACCTCAAGACCACCCTGCTCGAGGGTTTGCTTTCCACACAGGGCTGCATGGGCTCCCTCAGCTGAGAAATGTCACCCAGCACCTTTCATATTTATGGTGACTCATAAACAGGAAACCAGTCCTGTCCATGACATTGTAACTTTTTCATATCTCAAATCCTTTTATGAAAATGAAAACACACACACACACGCATGCATACACACACACACACACACACACACACACACACACACACCCCAAACAAAATAAGAGAACTTAGCTGCCTTCTGCTTTCTGGGCCAAAATAAATATTGCCAAATTAGTAAGGCATACTGAACAAATTAAGCGCTAAATGCAAATTTATCGACTGAAATCCAATGGCAGAGTCACCAAAGAGCTTACAGTGGTGGAGTGCAGCCCTGTAAGTAGGTGTTTGTGTTGGCGAGTCTCTGCAGAGGGACATGGGAACAGTAATATAAAAAGAGAGCATTTCTGTTACACCCAAGATGAACAGTTTGTTTTAGAAAGTTCAAGTAAACAGTGTCTAACATATATTCACTGAATTCAGAATCTCAGTTGCTAATAGGAGAGGGATGAAAAAAAATAAGCTGGCTAAAATTTTTAAAAAATATCTCATTTGGAAATGTTCAAGTCAGCATCACAAATCATCTGATGAGATGGAGACGTTCCTCCTCATCTCTGAGCCATGAATAAGCCTCAACAGTGCTTCACAAAGGCAAACAAGAACTTCTCCCTGAAGGATATTTAAAACCTACAAAATAAGGAGACGATTTATCCCAATATTTTCTAATGTCCCAAACGGAATATACATGATCCTTTAAAGTTATGGGCATCATTTATTATGTCAAAGTTTTAAAAGTTGTATACGTATTGCCTTGTTTTGATGATTGATTTGGGAGGGGTTGAGGTAGAGAGTGGACATGTTTTTAAATGTGATCCTGTGATCGTGGACTCAATGACAGCCCTTCCTACACTGCTCAGGTTCTCTCATCTACTTTACTATGAAATACCCTAAGATGCAGAGAAACTCAGTAAGATCTCTGTTTGCATTAGATGCTTCTTCTTTAGCAAAGAGTTCCCACTTGTCTCGTCTTTGAAACTAGACAATTGAAGACACCATGATTCAGAGAAGTCTTTTATCACATACTACAAATTGAGAATAGAATGGGAACAGCATAGTATGTCAAGCCTAGAAGGATGTTTAGAACACTTTCTTTAACAGAGGAAAAATCTGTGCCAGAGAAAGTTCTAGAAGACTATTATTTTTATCTGCTGACTCTTAACCAAAGTTCTTTCTACATACCACTCTCCTCTCAAACACAGTTATTATTTAGAGGTTTTTTCTATAGATAATGTTCTCTTCCTACCCACAGCAACAGAGAGTAACAGAGTTAAATTTCTCCTTTTTCATGCCATATTTTGTCGCAAGAAAATCCAGCAGCCTTTTTCTGCAGAGGAGGAAATCAAGTCTAAACTCCTCAAGCGATTTGTGTTTTGAGGATACTGTTGGCCTTTGTTGGCCAAGACAGAGCACAAGTTTAGAAGTGGCAGTGCCAGGAAGACAGTGAGAAAACTGTGAAGCAGAAAAAAAGCCCAGATATAACAACTTAAGAACGGGAACTATATTAATATTTAGTGGGTGGGAATAAAAGTGACTTAGACATTATCTTCCCCAGTATGACATTCCCTAAGAAATCACCTAGTGTTACCTTTTCAAAAGTTAATTTATATTTTTTAAAATTAACACATTTATATTTATTTATCACGTACAACATAATGTTGTGAAATATGTATACACTATGAAATGGCTAAATCCAGCCAATTAATATATATATTACCTGACATACTTATTATTTTGTAGTGAGAACCCTTAACATCTAGTGTTACATTTTTTAAAGTGTCCAGAGAGTCAAAGGAATTAGCATTAACTTGATTTAATTTATTTGCATATCACAATTTCAACAATCTAGAAACCAAGCAACTATAATCTATAATAAGCAGCAATACCTTCAGTTCAGAGACTCACACAGCATAGCAAACAACCTCGTAAGTGTAGCTTAATTTACCTGTGACACCCTGGATTCATCTTAGATTTATTTTTTTGATCAATAGTCTAGGTCAATAAACATCCACACACATACTCAGAAACCTATCCCTAGGAGTTCAGGAAAACCTTGAACTACTAAAAAAATAATTACAACAGAAGTTAAACAAAACTCTTTTAAAGTGATTTAAATGAGAAGTGATATAAAAATAAGCATAGTGATTTTATTAATAATTATACTCATTAACAATATGTAAATTTCTTGGTGAAAATAACCAAAGTTTATTGTTATTGCAGTTCAATTCTCAGTCATGTCTCCTTCAGCGGAATATTAAACTAGGACCTCGCGTGGTCCTGGTTCTTGGTATAGAACCCACAGCCATCACCTTAGCTGGGTGGCCAATCCCTCCTCTCCACCTGAGCAAGGCAGCTCAGAGTGTCAGTCTGCTCCAGAATCGACCTGCTCCACCATCAAGTGATTGGGTCCTCCTGTCCTGCAGAAGATACAATGACTGTCACCTGTTGGTTTTTGGCCAGTTTAAAGCAACAGGTGTCTTCCAATGTGTAGATGTTTAATGAATAAATATTAATTTTACTCTTTTCACATGGGTTGATCTGCCCTAGAATAATCTTGGGTTGCCTAATTCTTCCTACCTCAAAGGTTGATTGTTCAGATGAATTAAACTGTGAATATGAAAGTTTTGGGTAACCTCAGAGAACTACCAATTTGAGGAGATTGGTTATTAGTGTAGATACTCATGGAAATGCTGTGGCAAACTTAAAATCTGTGCTGACTTTGAAAGTGACACCATATGAAGTTATTTATAAGACATAGGGGGGTTTGTGTTTCAGGCCAGGTTTTGCTAAAGCAGTGAGCTGGGAGTAGAATGGACTAGGGGTTGAATAACCACCTTAGCCGCAAGGATGACCACCACTCATACAAAAGCAGTCTCCCAGGAGTGGCCTCCTTTTCAGCCTTACTCAATTAACAGCACTGTGCTGGGGCACTTGGCAAAGCACGGGGTCACTGGAGGGCTCCCTGGGAAGCACAGGTCCTGTGGGAAATGAGCCAGGTCCTCACACCTGCCTCTTTCTCTGCCAACACTCCTCTCTGTCTCCTTATAGACTTCTTCGGATTTCTTTTCAGAGTGTTCTATTTACACAGACACCACCCAAACTCATCATGCAAATCTTTGCACTCACTTAATCCAATGCCCAGCACATTTGAGGATGTAATAAATATCTAGACTAATCTTACTGAACTATCATTGTCAACATCGTTATCATCATCATTAGAATTTATTTAATTTTTACAACATTCTTTTCAGTTCCTTAATTAGGATAAATCCAGAGTTCATCTCATACATATAACTGGTAAAAATATGTTATTTACAGTTTGTCTTACATGACAGAGTCTATATTAACTGAACAATTTGATATCAGAGAATTCTCTCAGCATGGTGAAAATATTCCTTTTGTTGCTGCTATAAGTTTTGTTGAGATATCCTGAAGTAAGGTAACAGGTATCTGGGCAGCTTTATTCAGACAATGTTGCCTTGACCAGGCCGTTTTCTGCTGGGGGATGATCTACTGTCCAAGTGTGTGTATCTGGTCTTTCAAACTGTGTGGTGACCTCTTTAAGAGTATAAATCTTATCTCCTATTTCTGTACTCTTTTCCAGTATCTAATACAAGACTTCAGACTTAATAAGTGTTCAGAAAAAACTCTGCAATAGATGAGGGAGCCTGAGAGCAGATGGGGTTTGGGTTGGACCAGCATTGTCTTCTGTTGAGCATAAAGACTGGTAATTCTGTAGGCCTCTTTACAGTCATACGTATCCATAAAACCCCATTTCTCCATACATGAAAACACACTCGACACAGCTGATGTGCATGCATCTCTCTACACACTCACACCTGTGCAGGCATGTGTATCCTAGTATCCCAGTATGCTCCGTTTCTGACATTCACTTCCTCTGCACTCAAAACAAGTCCCTACCCTGCCCACCACAAAGCCAGGCTCACAGCCAGGCACACTTTGTACACAGACACATGCTAACACAAACACATGCAAACTTATAAAGAGACCAGCACTCGTGCACACACATGCTACACACCTGCACACCTGCATATACTTCAGGTGTGTTTGAAGCTGAGACTGAAAGTTGGGAAGCACCCTGAATCCCTGCCTGTGTGGCAGTCACAACGTTATAAAATATGTCACACTAAAAAAAATTCTCTTTAGCCCCTGAGGATTGCAGGTTGACTTTAATGTTTTCAAGGACCCCGAATACTGACTCTTCTCTAACTTTGCTCAGGGCTAGTTCCTGAACAATACATAAATTGTGTTGGAATTAACGAGAAGAATACACTGTGTTCTCTAAGTGCCTTTCGGAGTAGTGTCCCAAATGCTCAAGACAATATTACTATTGTCTCCAAAGCTCAAGCCTGTTGTTTTATCTTTGAGGAAGTTTATTCCTAGATAGAGATCTTCATAACACCAGCTGGATATGGAGACATCGACAGGCTGGGTAGCATTTGTTGCCGCCTTATAAGAGCACCATTTTAAGAGCACCATTTAAAAACCGATGACTTTTCTCCTTAGCAATACAGCCACTTGCCCTGCTCAGATCTGCCTTTCTGGGAAACCTCAGGCTTTAGGAATTGGCCCAGTTACTGGCAGGATCCACAGAGTTGTAAAGACCAATGGGAAGGGAAAGAGTTTAAACTTTAACTTCTTCAGACATCATGGTACCATCACGAAAATGAATCAGAAACACCCACTGAGAACATTTTTCACTGTGCAGATGACAGAAGATAAGGAATGTTAGCAAAGGTGGAAAGTTCTGTACTGATAGCATCTTAGACCTGTGCGAATGGAGACAGTACTTCTCAGAAGTTTGCTGGGGAGTTCACATCACTTGTTTTCTTCTGACTTGCAGACTCAGAAAGAAAAACCTATTCCTAAATCACTCTTAAGAGAAATATTCTCCCCTCCCTCCTCCTAGTTTTGGAATGCTAAGCCTAAAGGGCCTCAACTTAATTCCTTTCTCTCTCTCTGTCTCTTTCGCTCTCTCTCTTTAACAGGAGAAGAAAAACCAAGAACACAAAAAGAGTGGGGCTTATTCACAGTGACCTTATAATATAGGGGCCAAATTAAAACTTGAGCTCAAAGTCCCAGACTCTCATTTTAGGTTTTATTTTTATTTTTTCCTAATCAGGCAATGTTATTTTCCACTACTCATTTAATTCTCCCCCTTTACCAATGGGAATTAGCCATCTTTTCAGTGAAAATGATTGTTGACTTGGCTTAATTTTGTGCTACAAGCTTTTAATTTACTATCACATTTACTGTAACGATTTGAATAGGGTTTTGATGAACTCTCAAGTGAATTTGGTGGGGGAGCAGTTAAAAATGAATTAGATTGGGATATTTAAAAATTTTGTGTTTTTTTTTTCATTCTAGAGACCTGGGGGATTTTAGAACAGGGCTTTCAAGGTAATGAAGGAAGAGAATCTTCTTTGGACTTCTTTTTGCTCCAGATGTGGAGAAGGCAACTTCCCGGAGTCTCTACCAGTGAGAAGGCTACAGAATCATGGGCGTAAGTATGCATGGCTGGGCATATCCTGGGGTTTGCTGTCTTGTACCAAAGACCAGAAATCAAAGGCCACTTGAATTGTTAAGACACATCTGGCATGGAGTCACATTGCTGTCTCCAGATTTGACCTGCCAGACTCTAGTCTCTGGGTAACACTTTTCTACCCACTGGCAGAGCTGAACAGGTTTTTGGAGGCCATCAGATCCAACCCATTTTGTAGGTGGAAAAATTTAGGGCCATAGAAAGTGTGGTATTCAGAATAATCCCTTCACCTCCTCTACAAAGTTGTGCATGTCCTAATCCCCAGAGTCTGTGAATATAGCCAAAGAGAATTTGCAGGTGCAATTAAGTTAAGGATCTTGAGATGGGGAGATAACCCTGGATTATCTGGGGGGTCCAATGTAATCACAAGAGTCCTCATAAGTGGAAGAGGGAGGCAGGTGAATGAGAGTCAGAGAAGGAGAAGTAACTGCAGAAAGAAAGGTCAGAGGGTTTCGATTGCTGAGTGAAGGTCACCAGCCAAGGAAATGAATTCTCCACTAGAGCCTCCAGAAGGAATGCAGCCCAGCTGGCACTTTGATGGTATCCCCGTGAGACCCCTGTCAGACTTCTGATCTCTGGAACTCAAAGATGAATTTGTGTTGCTTTAAGCCACCAAATTTGTGGTAGTTTCCTATGGCAGCAATAGAATACTAATACAGGTAGAAACAAGCAAAAGGGACAAGGACCTGCCTTCTTTCTTTTTCCTTTTGCCTGGAAACCATCTCTCCTCATGCCCTTTCTTTGCTTGGCCAACTTCTTTCCTCCTCGAGCCTTAGCTAAGGACGTATTGTAGCAATGCGTCCCTCAGACTAGATTCAGATTGTTTCTCTGGGTTGTGCTTTTTCTATGAAGTTACTCACCACTGTGGACTGTACTGACTTGCACGTTCATCTCTCCCAGCACGCTGCAGAGTCCTTGCAGGCACGAACCAGGTCTTATTCATCTTCTGATCACAAACATCTAGTGCAGGAGAGCTTTGAGTCATTAGTTTTGAATGAATATGTCAGAGAGTAATGGAAAGCTGTTTTCAAACCCAGGTGTATTAGAGCTTTCTACCTGGCATTAAAGAAGAATGTATGCATTTCTTCTGGGGTGTTATTCTTGTCTTTCACTTTTTGCATTGCAAGAGAGCAAGTCCTTGAGATGACCTTGAAGCCTTTGAATCCAAATGGATTGCCTGTGGGGTGACAGGACCTTGGGGACAGGCTCAGGATGGCTGATCCAAGGCAAGGCTTATGCCTTGAGCTCCCCAGGAAGGGGCGTCCTTGAACCTGTCACTGAGTTGTTACAGCTTCATGGACAAAATCTCTCTGTCTGAGGTGATAAACCAGTTTGCTAACATCCTCTCTGATCCCCAGAAAAATCAGGTCACCACCCCAAAAGGGAAGCTTTATTTCCAGAAGGCTGAGGAAATGCCAATGCCAGATATCACTTGGCAGTTCATGAATGGCTCCAAAAATCTGCCATGGGCTAATTGCAAATGTCTGTTCCTATATATGAAGATAAGCATGAACAAACATCTATCACCAGCTGCTGGTTCTTGGAACCAGTTGATTGACCTAGCAGAGTGGGTTATTTTGGAGAAGACAGTCCTGATGCCTTTTTTTTTTTTTCTGGCTTCTTCTATGTTCCTCTGCAGGGTATATCCATGACGCCAGCATGGACTTTTGCTGGCTCTCCCAGTGTCACGGACCCCAAGAAAATAATAGGGCTCATTCACCTTAGCTCTTCCATCTCGTAGAAGCAGGGCTGTTATTGTTACCCAGGTCCTTCACTTTAACCTCTGTGGATGTGGCTCTGGCTTAGGTGCTAAAGTTGTGTGCACAGTCTGCCACCAGTGGAAGGCACCCTAGATATTGGTGGGATGGGAGCTCAAAGATCTGGAGGATGTGTCTTCTTTCTCAATATTTGTTTCCATTTTACAAATGAAAGACAATTTAGGCTTAAGCATATCGTGCTGATTGCCTATAATACACTGCACTGGCTGTAGCCTTGTGAGAATGTCTGGCAAAGAAAAGGAGGCAAATATATACACAACCCCAAAACAAGGTGGTTATTTCATAGTGGGGCTTCTGTGGGACCTCCTTCTTCCCAAGGGTTGGCTAGAACAGTCATTTCCTGATATGGTTTGATTCTGTGTCCCCGCCCAAATATCATGTCAAATTGTAATCCCCAATGTTGGAGGTAGGGCCTGGTGGTAGGTGACTGGATCATGGGGACAAATTTCCTCCTTTGGTGCTGTTCTCCTAATAGAGTTCTCATGAGATCTGGTTGTTTAAAAGTGTGTGAACCCTCTCCCCTTCTCTCTCTTACTCTTGCCCTGGCCATGTAAGATTTGCCTGCTTTCCCTTCGCCTTCCACCATGATTGTAAGTTTCCTAAGGCCTCCCTAGCCATGCTTTCTGTACAGCCTTCAGAACCATGAGCCAATTAAACCTCTTTTCTTTATAAATTATCCAGTCTCAGGTATTTCTTGAGAGCAATGCAGGAACAGACAAGTACATTTCCCCAGCCGGGTCTTCTAATATATCACCACTTCTTGAGAACCTTGTGAAAACGACTCAACAGTCAAGTGGGCTTAGAAAAAGCTGCATCTTATTTCTTTTGGAAATTTACAACATACCCTGAGAAGTCATATAGGACCAAACCCATCTAAATTTATCTCACAATGTTTTGAATATTGTTGCATGGAAACTTTCCCCTGCTGAATACCTGTTAATATATCATTTAATGAATGTTCAGCAGCTCACATTTTGTGAAACCCCACATTTTGTGAAGCCCTTCTCAGGGCTTCTTAGTGAGATCCGTTTCTTTGCAGTGCTTTCTGAATGCTGCACGACTTACCATTTATGAAACAAGTGTCACAGATTAACCTCAGTTAATCCTCAAAGCAACTTTGAGGTAGGTACTAGTCATTCAATCACTAATTAATTAAATAATTCATATTTATTAGTTATCTACTATGGGCATGGCACCCAGGACAAGTTTGCTATTATCCCCATTTTATAGATGGAAAAACTGAGGCACATAAAAGTTAAATAATCTATCCAGAGTGACATGATCTGCAGATGACAGAGCCAGAAACAAATTTCAGCTTCTTTGATTCCCCATCTTCTGTTGTTTTCGCTTTTCTGACTGCAGATAAGTCTGTAACTGTCAGCTTGCCCCAGTATCACTCTAGAAGTTCAGGAGAGGGGTCTTTGCTATAAGCCGAATCTAGATTCCTGCTCTGTCTCATCTTCCCCTGATGTTGGCTCTGCTTTCAGCTCTGAGGGTCTGCAGAGACTCAGAGTCCCGGCCACCTTTGTAGTTCCATACTCTGAAGACAGAGAGCAAGACAGAGGCCTTTGAATTCCTCTGCACTTGGCTGCTTCCTAGAAGAGACTCTCCCAGACACAAAGCTTTGGGACAATCATTCTAAAGGGTGCCCAGGCATGGTGGGCAAGGGTGGGAGGCCTTTGGACCTTGGAGTTTCTTGTGCTGTGGTCTAAGACCTGTTCAGTCAAGTCGAATTGTACCGGAATTGTGGAGTTTGTGTAGCGAGCCCACAGCCAGCTGTTTATTATTTTAAGAACTCTTGGTTGCTGCTCTTAGATATGGGGGTGGAGGGGGCAAGCCTACTGTGCAGGGCGGCTGCCACATTCTTCTGGGAATGACAATGTTCCTCTGTGTGCTCTGCAGTGGCCCCTCGGGCAGAGCTACTGCATTCCAGAACCCTATGCAGCCAGATGAACAGAAACTATTTTATCTCCTCAGTTATTGAAACAGAGTTGAAGATCTAGCAGTTGGACTTCTTTCCCTCATGTAGCCTTTATATAGGGAAGACCCCACTGGGGACTTGGGATTGTGACACTCATGGCTGTATCAGAGTAATGGGTCTGCATGCTCACACTATGCTCTGTGAAGCTCCCTCTTCTTTTCCTCACCTTTCAAACTGTGTCCCTGCTGGGTGCCCTGCAGTATGAATGTCTCAGTGTCCCACTGAAACATCTGTTATTACCCAATCGGGCTCAACACCCCTTCCAGCCATGTCCCAAGACGCTAGCGCTGAGTACTTTCAATGAAACAGAGCAATGTCCTCGAGCTGTAAATGCCTCCCAAAGACAATCGGACAGAACTTCATTGTTTTGGGGAAGAAGGCGCCTCACATAGTGGTCACATTGTGGTTACCGGGGCCTGATGATTAATCCACAGAGAGGATGTGCAGGAGAGAAGAGCTGGCATCATTCCTGTAGACGGAGATTCTTTAAAATTTCATGTCTCCAACTGAACATGTAGATCAGAAACACAAGATTCCCATTGTAACAGTTTCTTTGGTGACCTTATTTTTCCATTTGTCAGTTGGCATATATGTAAGTACCTTTTGTCTCTGCCCAGGGATACTGTGTTCCTGAGCTATAAATGTTTTTACTCTTCAAAAATTTACATTGTGATGACTACAGTTATACTTCTAAAGATGCACACATATTGTGCTTTCTAAAATTTCTAAATCAGAAATGAAATATTGAGCAAATGGTGCATGTAGAAATTAACATATTCAGATACTGATCAATATGTATATATTTAGTACAAATATTAAATTCTTTTTAAAATCAAGTTTTCAAAAGCTCTGTGCCCAGATCTTTTGGGGTTACTCTAGGGGTTTCAAGCACTATCTGCCGTGATTCTGTCCTCCACGATTCTGTCCTCCACATGATCACCACCGGGGAAAGAGGACTCTTATAAAGTGAGACAAACACTATACTCATAGGCAAACGCTGTATGAGAGGAGCTGAAACAGAAGAATACAATGATATCTGGTGGATGACAATTCGCTGCTCTGACAATACTGGTACTGGACCTTAGACAACTTCTTTGAGTTTCTGTTCCCTCTTCCAGATAAGTTTGCTCTGAAGAATAAATCATGAGATGTATATATAACATGCTCTTTCTCAACCAGCCTGATGGAATAGCTGGTTAATAAACATTTGTTTTAGGATGGCATTGTGATTTTGGGCTCCTATGAAGTATTTTCAAACATAATCTTAGTAACTGTGCCCCTCAGGCCTCTTCAGAACAGCAGTAGCTGCCAGGTGGGCAGTGGCAATGGGGATGGAGGTGGGGCTGGTGCAAGAGTCATTAGGAATTTGGTCATTGGTTGGATATCAGATTAGGGAGATGTGTCTCAGAGAGTTTGTGTTTCTACAGTGGACAGCTGGGCATCTAATCCAGCTCCTCCAATATCCCAATTAAATGTACGCTTCAGCTTTTGGGGAAACCCAGCCCAGAGTGCACTGCCTTCAGGTCTGTGTTCAGAAGCAAGCCTTCTGTCAAGGCGGAGTGGGATGAGCTGTTGCTTGTTTTTATAACCTAACATCACACCAGACAGGGCTCAAGGCTCAGAAGACAAAGCAGAGAAAGTTGTGTCTCTTTGAATGTTGTGTCTCTTTGTTTTGAGCTCAAGGCCTTTTAATGCCATCAAATGTCTCCTTGTTCCCTTGTTGTGCAACAGGGCATGCAGCTCTGAATGGGACCTTTTATAACTGGAAATTCCATCACCGTTCCAGTTGCCCCTGATTCTCTTCCCTGCCAAGCGACATCCTTCAAGACTTTGAAGTTGCATGTTTGAAGGAAGCATAGCCCACCCACACCTCCCCACCCATGTTCCTGTCCACAGTGTCAGCTCAGACTCTGGAATAGAAGGGGGACCAGCTTCTGGCTGCCACATTTCAGGAGCTGGAGTCAGGGGGCCTGTGCTGTCCCATGATCCAGTGCTCCCTGTGCCTGGAACTGCCAAGGACAGTGCATTCAGAAGTTTCATCTGCAAGGAGGGGCCGGGCTTATCCTAAAGGGAATCCCTCCATGTCTCTGCTGGGTCCCAGTTTTAGAGAGGGCATTTCTGGGAGAGGCCAGCCTTATATACTGCAGACCCAAGTCCGTCCCAGGTCCTGCCCCAAGCATACAGTGTCTGCTTCACATGCAGCCCCTGCTTTTCTCATTTGTATGTGACCAGATTTCTGAAAAAATATCCATAGATGTTTTTCTGACACTTACAGAGCCATTGGACTAGAAATGCATCCAAACACAGTAATAGCTTTGTACCTAAGCAGGAGAGGAGGAAAGCACAACATTTATTAAGCACATACAATGTCAGTGGTTGATATTATATTTTACTTAATCATCACAAAAAACACTGGGAGGCTATCTGCATTGTACAGATGAGGAAAGTGAAGATCAGAGACTGAGGATTTGTCCGTATTTTCATAGCTATTAAGCGAAAGAATGAGATTCAAAACCAGGTCTACTTAACTCAAAGATGGGCTCTTTCTTTTAGAGAATGATTATTTTCAGATCCTTTTCATACTGAGTCTGGTTATTAATAAGCCTTCTCTTTTGGCCAGCTCCTTTAGAGATGTGTCTTGGGCAGACTCTTCCTAACTTGATATCCTCCCGCTGTGTCTTTTTCTTCCTGGTGCTCATCATTTCCCCAGCCCTCCTCAGATTCTAGGGCCCTTAGGATCTTCCTGCTTCTCCCTCAGGCCCCCAGCCAACATGTATTTGACATGCTCCATCCATGTTATATAGGCTTGAAGGACAGTTAGAGAAGCACCTTGTCTTGGTTCATGCAGGTTGCTATAGTAAAATACCATAAACTTGATGGCTTAAAAAACAATAGAAATGTATTTCTCACAGTTCTGAAGGTTGGAAATCTAGGTTCGAGGGGCCAGCAGATTCAGCCTGTGGTGAGGGCCAGCTTTCTGAGGGACACCTTCTTGCTGTTTCCTCACATAGTAGCAGGGATGAATGCACTCCCTTGGGCTTCTCTTATAAGGGCACTGGTTCCATTTATGAGGGCTTGCTCTCATGATATAATCACCTTCTAAAGGCCCTAGCTCTTAATACCATTACCTTGTGGATGAGGATTTCAACATATGAGTTTGGGGATACACAGACAATCAACCATTGCATACCTCCTGTGTATATATTGTCTGAACTTAATAGGGTTTTAAAACCATCAGCCCAGAAGAAGGCTGTTGTAGAGTAGCAGTCCTGTTTGATTAAGTTTTACAGTCCTGGACTCCAACACAGTTCTGGGCCTTTGCATGATGATATGGTTTGGCTGTGTCCCCACCCAAATCTCATCTTGAATTCCCATGTGTTGTGGGAGGGACCAGTGGGAGGTAACTGAATCATGATGGTGGGTCCTTTCCATGCTGTTCTTGTGATAGTGAATAAGTCTCTCAAAATCTGATGGTTTTATAAAGAGGAGTTCCCCTGCTGCCAGCCATGTAAGATGTGACTTGCTCCTCCTTGCCTTCCACCATGATTGTGAGGCCTCCCCAGCCACATGGAACTGTAAGTCCAGTAAACCCCTTCCTTTGTAAATTGGCCATTCTTGGGTATGTCTTCATCAGCATCATGAAAACAGACTAATACAGTAAATCAGTACCAGTGGAGTGGGGCACTGCTGAAAAGATACCCAAAAATGTGGAAGTGACATTGGATCTGGGTAATAAGCAGAGGTTGGAACAGTTTGAAGGGATCAGAAGACAGGTAAATGTAGGAAAGTTTGGAACTCCCTAGAGACTTGTTGAATGGCTTTAACTGAAATGCTGATAATGATATAGACAATGAAATCCAGGCTGAGGTGGCCTCAAATGGAGATGAGAAACTTGTTGGAAACTGGAGCAAAAGTGACTCTTGTTATGTTTTAGCAAAGAGACTGGCAGCATTTTGCCCCTGCCCTAGAGATTTGTGGAATTTTGAACTTGAGAGAGATGATTCAGGGTATTGGGTGGGAGAAATTTCTAAGAGCAAAGCATTCAAGATGTGACTTACGTGCTGTTAAAGGCATTCAATTTTATAAGGGAAGCAGAGCATAAAAGTTTGGAAAATTTGCAGCCTGATAATGTGATAGAGAAGAAAATCTCATTTTCTGAGGTGAAATTCAAGACTGCTACAGAAATTTGCATAAGTAACAAGAAGCCAAATGTTAATCCTCAAGACATTGGGGAAAATGTCTGCAAGGCCTGTCAGAAGTCTTCATGGCAGCCCTTCCCATCACAGACCCAGAGACCTAGGAGGAAAAAATGGTTTCATGGGCAGGACAGCAGGGGGCAGGCGCAGAGGCCCCATGCTGTGTGCAGCCTAGGGACTTGATGCCCTGTGTCCCAGCTGCTCCAGCCTCAGCTAAAAGGGCCAAGGCACAGTTAAGGCTGTGGCTTCAGAGAGTGCAAGCCCCAAGCCTTGGCAGCTTCCATGTGGTGTGGAGCCTGTAGGTGCAAAGAACTGAGGTTTGGGAATCTCTGCCTAGATTTCAGAAGATGTATGGAAACAAACACCTGGATATCCAGGCAGGAGTTTGCTGCAGAGGCAGCGCTCTCATGGAAAACCACTGCTAGGACAGTGCAGAAGGGAAATGTGGGGTTGGAGCCCCCACATACAGTCCCTGCTGAAGTACCGCCTAATGGAGCTGTGAGAAAAGGGCTACTGTTCCCCAGATCCTGGAATGGTATATCCACCAACAGCTTGCACTGTGTGCCTGGAAAAGCTGCAGACACTCAATGCCAGACCATGAAGGCAGCTGGGAGGAAGGCTGTACTCTGCAAAGCCACAGGAGTGGAGCTGCCCAAGACCATGAGAACCCACCTCTTGCATCATTGTGGCCTGGATTTGAGACCTGGAATCAAAGGAGATCATTTTGGAGCTTTAAGATTTGACTGCCCTGCTGGATTTCAGACTTGCTTGAGGCCTGCAGCCCCTTTGTTTTGGCCAATTTCTCCCATTTGGAACAGATGTATTTTCCCAATGCCTGTACCCCCACTGTATCTAGGAAGTAACTTACTTGCTTTGATTTTACAGTCTCATAGGAGAAAGGGGGACTGTTGGGAAGGCATGATTGGTTTTGAAGTGTGAGGACATGAGATTTGGAGGGGCCAGGGGTGGGATGATATGGTTTGGCTGTGTCCCCACCCAAATCTTATCTTGAATCCTCACGTGTTGTTGGAAGGACCCAGTGGGAGGTAACTGAATCATGGCAGTGTGTCCTTCCCATGCTGTTCTCGTGATAGTGAATAAGTCTCACAGGATCTGATGGTTTTATAAAGAGGAGTTTTCCTGCACAAACTCTCTCCTTGCCTGCTACCAAGCAAGTAAGATGTGACTTGACTCCTCCTTACCTTCTGCCATGAATGTGAGGTTTCCCCAGCCACGTGGAACTGTAAGTCCATTAAACCTCTTTCTTCTGTAAATTGCCTAGTCTTGTGTATGTCTTTATCAGCAGCATGAAAATGGACTAATACACATGAATAAATGAATGAGTAGAACTTTAAGAAATTAGCCCAACTGCCGTAAATGAGCATTTGGGAATATCAGATATTTTTCCTTGCATCTATGGAATCATGTTATGTTGGTAGACACCTCACAAGCCTGTGCACAGTATCCCAAAACATTAAACTTGTTCTTTTATAATTTTATTCAGCATTTTCTGAGCACCAACTCTTAGTCAGGTTATGCTGGAGGTGATATGGGTATGGAGAAATATAGGCCCTGTCCTCAGAAAGCTCACAATCCAAGTAGGAGGCAGACTTTATTTTTATGCAAGAAATAAGACATAAAGTAACAGACATCTGTCTCATTTGAGAAACAGATGTGGAAAGACTACCTGGATGAAATATCTCTTGAAAACAAGGATTTGGTGTGGTTATGACAAATAATTTTTGTGAAGGGGTGGAAAATGAGCATGTAGAATCAGTAGCAGCCTTGTGATGTTAGAGTTTGAAACTGTATAATTTTAATAGGAGAGTATACATGTGTGAGCATTGATAATTATATTTTACTTTACAGAATGCTTCCACATGTAGTATTTCAAATGCTTTACGTGAATGAGCTCATTAGATCTTTGCTATCACTCTGAAGTAGGTTCTCTTATTATTCCCACACAACATAGGAGGAAACTGAAGGCAAAAGCCACACAGGAAGTCTGTGGTAGAGCTGGAATTCTAGCCCAGTCTCTGAACCCCCAGACACTTCTGCCTTTTAGAGATATGATGGAGTGTACTCTCTGGAAACTAGGGCTATCCTCTCTAAGTACAAGACACTCATGGAAGTGGTGGTCAAAGTGTAACCTCAAGCCCAGGCTTGAATCTTGGACTCACACTAATTCCTGATCCAGATGACAATGCCAGGAATGCAAGCATCATTGTGTTGGTCTGGATGGCTCATGGGATGGGTTCAGATTTTGTGTGTTCAACATTTAAGAGACATTGAATCTAGTGGAAACAGAGATTACATGGAAAATGACCTCACTAGCTAAGGGCTGAAGTTGAAGATGCCTGGCTTGAATTTTGGCTTCACCCCACCCTTTCTTCCTTTCTGGCTGCTTCTATGGCCATGTGGCCCAGTCCCAAGGCTGCTACAGAGTAGCCTTCTGTGCTCAGGGTGGTAGCTCCTGGCAGCACTCTGTATCTACTCTGCTCTATGGAGGAGGAACTCCCCAATTTCAGTAGCAATATGCAAGATTATCCAAAGAGACTAAGGTAGAGGCATTTATAATATATAACCATGTTTTCCTGTATGAAAAAACTGGAAGAAAATGATGTGACTCATTGAAAATTTTCACTGAAAAGCCCAAATAATTGTAGGGGGTATGGCATTTCTATATCATACAGTAATTTTTTCTTTTTTCTTTTTTTTTTGCCAAAAACTCATATATCTTCTCTACCAGCCTTGTGAAATAGGAAAGTATTCTTTTCCTTTATTGCATATGAGAAAACTGAAACTCAAAAAGTGAGTAACAGGCAGAACCAAGCTTTCCAACTGGGATCTTTTTGACCTTTGGTTTAGTACTTTTCATCCTGGTTGGTGCTGCTTTTTCTGGTCTTCTGAATTCAAGCTGAATGCTTGGTCTCCTACTGTGAACTATGCTATTTAATTTATTTATAAGCAAGAATGATGTTCTGCCTGTATGCACTATTTTGACATTTTTGTTGTTAATGAATTCCACCTTACCGATTGGTCAATGACAATGCCATAGTAGTTTTTAAATATTTTGACTAGTCATTCTGTTTTTATGTAAATATTTAATATTTTCTATTACCCTACTTCAAAAAAGATTTATGATAGTCTATAAAAGTATCATAAAATGGTAAGATAATATTATTAGATGTTGATAAAGAAGCAAAAGGAAATACAAAGACAGAAAGATAAATTTTGGCAGAAATGAGACCAACATGAAAGTGTAAATCTTCATCTGAAACACTTCTTAGGGATGAGCCACTTACTAGATTCTAAACCTCCCAGGAGCCAAAGGCAGAAGAAGAGCTGATTTAGTATGTTATGTACTGTGTCTTTAAGAAAAAACAAAACTATGTGTGAAACAAAATCATCTTACTGAGCCCCCTCAAAAAGAGAACACTGTAATTTAATGAGTACCATTTCCACAATCTCTATAAAATACTCAGGACAATAATGAGCTTGAATGGGTCATTTCTTAGGCTGCTTGAACCAAGAGGTAGGATGTCCAGCACCAGCCTCTATTTTGCCTTGAGTTGTTTTGTGACCTTCTGAGGCTACTTGCTTTGTTTCCCTTGTTAGATAATAATTTATCTAACATGTGATGCTTGATTCAAATTTTTCCTAAAAAAATTACCAAACAATAACTTTTAAAAACTAGAAAAATAAAAGAGTTGAACTACAGTTAAGGAGGTGGGAACATAGTCCTGTTCAAAGTACATTTCTTATGTGATTGTACTCCTTCCCCTTGCTATGCCAAAGACATGGGAAGCCAAATGTTTTTCATTACCCTCTGATTTAACAGGTGGAAAATCCTATGGACATTTGTAGAATCCTTGTCAACTTCAGACAGAAAGTAGTCAGTGCAATTCTTACACCCATTCATTTTGTCATTCATTCATCCATTTTTTTATTAGAAATGTATAGACTAGCATTATGTGATTGGCCCTGAGGACATAGAAACAGTTAAGTGCTACCCTGGAAGAGATTATGAATCAAAGAAGGAAACAGAAATACACAGGGAGAATCACAGGGTAATGAGGTAAGCATCGTAGCAGAGATACATACAATGTGGTGAGGAAAGGGGAGAAAAGAACCATTATCACCACCTGGGAAGCTAGGGATGGCTTCCTTTAAGACTTGATGGTTGATTCCAGTCTGGACATAAATTCCCCAAGAAGTTGAGGGTTAGAAGAAGATGATTTATGGTGTGAAAAACATATTAATTGCACAGCAGTGACCAAGAGTAGCAAATGTGTTTGGGCAACAGTAAGCATTTGAAGGATACAGGGTGGAGCTGCTCAAAGGTTTGGGAAGGCTTTTATTCAGTAGGCTTTAGTAATAAGATTTAATATCAGACCACTTTGCCCATAAACCTGTTAAGAATCCATGTCTCTCATTACTACATTTTAAAAGAAAAAATTTACTAAACATATGGCTTATTTAAAGTTTAAGAAGGGGTTTTCTTATTTGTGTTTATTTGTATTCATTAAGGCTCTGAGAAAGAGAAAAAGCATCAGAAGCACAGAGAGTGTACTGGATCCATGCAGGACTGTTGGATGGCCATGAATCAAAGGCCTAAGCAAGTGACTGCCCATTTCCCCTTAGATATAATGCTTTAAGAAAAAAATTCAAGCAACGGCATATAATGTTACGTCTTCCATGATGCACTTCTCCCCTTGGTAAGGAGTGTTGGGCTTTAGTTTCGTGTTTTGGGCTTGCATCAACTCTACTCTGTATGATTAATATGAAGTTCAAATGGCCAAGAAAGAATGTGCTGCCTCCAATTCAGTTGCATAGGCATTCATCCCAAAACTGTAGATTTGCAAAAGTCACACCATGAGTTAATTTTTTTTTAAAGCAGGAAAATCTCATTGCCAGAAGAATGAAGTGCCTTTGGATTTGTGATTCTATGAGCTACCCTCAAAGTGGGAGGAAAAGCAGAGCCTTTATAGCTATTAATAAGTGGTGTATATTCTTGAGGTTGAGTTTAAAAACTTAAATCCATGCTGGAACTTAATAACCTCTGAAGATTTAGAACACATCATTCAACATTTTCAACTTCATCAGTAGCATTGGAATCAATATAAGTGCCAGGAGACTTGCTATATAAATAAATTTAAGAAGTCCAAAGAAATGAATGGATTGTAGATGTGTATAGCACAAATAATTGGCTGGATATACAAATTTAATTCTCCTTAAAATTTGGGGGTAAAGTCCTTTCCATTTGCCTTAGGATACAATTTTTCAAGCAGAATAAAAGAAGAGGGAGTCTTTTACTTACTGTCATAAGAGTTCCTAGACTCAGAGGTCTCTGCTCATATCTCCTGTTTGCTAAAATTGGATTATCCAAGCCAACCGGTAGACCTAATATTGAGTTTCAGTCAGTTGCCTGAATTTGCCAGATCCCCAAAAGGACTCTGTCACAAGCTAAAGCTCATTAGCTAGCTTCCTTACTGCAATAGTAATTTTCTCTCATTCTATTTAAAGTAACCCTCACTCATGCCATGGTAAATGATTTTACATTGCACAAAATATGCTGAAGCATTCACATTTTGGCTGATCCCAAACCACACAGGAATAGGACTTTATTCTTAAGGAATAGTTTTTGCCTGCCCTGGGTCTTTGTTGCTCACTTTCGGCACTCTTTGCCAACTTAACATTCTCCAAGAAAGTGTAAATCCTACCACGGGAAAACGAGGTGTGGAATATGTGTCTTGGTTGATGACATCACCTTCTGGTTAGGGCTGTAAATTATATGAGCCTATGCATACAGATACTGGCTTCTAAGATGCTAGGTTTTATAGACGTATATTTTGAGCTTGGAAATTCATCATTTAAGGAATGGAGATCATCCCTTCTGCCCAGCAGAGAGCTATTCTGGGATCTTAAGGGAGTGCATTGGCCCAGAAGTCCAATGAATAGGAGGTTTTACATGTAACAAAGCTACCGATTTCGGCCAAATGCTTGTGATTGGCTTATTATAAGTTCCCATTATAAAATTCTGATAAAATAGCTAATGACTACATGTGCTACCTTACCCTCAGGAAGGGGCTACCCTCATTAAGTGATTTCAGGATCCCAAAGGTCATTAAGCTAGTACATACCTAAACATCTATCATAAGACAGTCTCCATACCTTATTGCCAATTCCCTTAGAAAGGACCACTGTTGAAGTCCCTTTTAGTGCACTAGTTATTAACTGTAAGTGATAGTGTCCTCAGGGGGACATTTGGCAAAGTCTGGGACATTTTTAGTTGTCACCACTGGAGAAAGAGGATGCTACTGGCATCTGGTGGGGAGAGGCCAGGAGTGCTGCTAAGAATCCTACAATGCACAGGACAGCACCCCTGTCACTCACAACAAAGAATTATCCAGCCCAAAATATCAACAGTGGTGAGACGGGGAATCCCTGTCTTAGTGTAAATGAGGGATGTGAGGGGTTTATTGAAGAGGGAAGATGGTAGACGGAAACAGCATGAGGAATATGGACCCTTGTGTGGAAAGTTAGGAAGCCCTAAGCACAGAGTCAGAACATAATGGGGTGTCTCATTCTACCGATGGTCAGCCCTAGACCTTTGCTGGAAAATTATAGTTTTCAGGATCTTTTTAGAGCTCAGAGAGAATGAAATGAAACAAAAAGTAGCATGGCCTCAGGTTCTATTCTGAGCTGGCAGAGTCCAGCATAAAGATGTTTCAGTAGAGAGAATACAGAATGCAAGACCCAGGTGACAGGCCTGCAGCAACCCCAATGCAGTGAGGGCTGTCAGATTCCATGCAGAAAAACTGGACACACAAAATCTCTTCCCTAACTAGTTGTATGTTCTCTCTTTGTAGCAAACACAAATTATCAGTATTAATCTAGTCAGTTGTACATGGCATTCCAAACTAGTGGGAAGTATTGCGTTCTTCTTCTTCCTAGTTTGTGGATGATAGATTCAGAACTCTCAGATATCCATAGACTCTCTAAGGAGTAACAGTGGATGAAGCATGGAGAACAACCATTTTCCCCAGGCAAATTCTCCAAAAGTGGTGCATATTCAATAGTTTTCAACAGAAGCCAATATGGCAGTTGTTTACTGGATTATGATAAGAAGATATTAGCAGAAGCAATGGAAAGCAAGGCTGGGAGACATGTGGAGAAGGTGTTTTTTGCAGGCTTGCTTCTCCCCACCTACTGAAAACACATGCCTGCTTCAAGACTTATTCTGTTGATAATTTAAACTTGTCCAAATCCCTATTGTCCCTGCAAAATTCTATCAGCGGCATCCATGGTGATGCGCCAACTTCTTCTTAAGCCAGATCATGCCATAGCTCTCTTTTTACTTCCTGTTTGTTCATAAAGAAACTATCCAGACCATCTTTGGTGTTTTTTTTTTTTTTTTTTGCTCAGATGTCAGCTACATGAAGTCACATTGTAACCGCAAAGAGACTTTCTGTTTGTGCCGCTGCCTAGTGTTAACAAAGCGCTAATGCTGCTTGGCGTGAAGGAGGCTAGTCATTGTGGCCAAACTTCTGAGAGGTGCACAGGGCCAAATGTTGGACTGCCAATTAAGCAGCAAGGTGGAAAATTCTTGCCTTCCTTTTGGCTCAGATGAGCTGGCTGGGAAAGAAATTAAAATGAAACAGGCAATAAGAAGAGAGATTTTATTTTTAATGTATTGAGTAGTATGAGAAGTGCAATTATCCTATTGATAACCACACATCGCACTCTCCACACACATACAGCACATGCACACATATGCAATGAAAGGACTCTGAGAAACTGTCTCTTTGGCATTCAGTTGCTAGAGCTCCAAGTTGAGCAAATCTGCTTAAGAGGAAAAGCAATTTACACCCCAGGTCAATGGCTTAACCTCTGTCCACATGGCCCTGTTAAGACAATCTATCTTTGAGGATTCAGAGCGAATTATAGAGTTATAGAAATCTATTTTTAGCAATAATAGTAATTATACATATGCATAGTGATTTAACTTTTACAGAGAATATACACATGCATTTTCTTGTTAGATCTTCACAACAACATCATTCCTTCATTCATTAAAGGTCTACTATGTGTCAGGCACTGGGTTCATGAGATTAACTGGGAAGTGAGATCAAATAATGTGGTTATGATCGTACAACTTCTAAGTAGAACGACCTGCATGGAAACCTGCCTTCTAACCCTCAGTCACACATTTTTGCAACAAGCTATATATTACAATTTCTGCTTCCATTCATACTTGGCATTTAGCTTACGTAGGGCTGATGAGTGGAGCCTCTGACTTAATAAGATAGTGATCTTATGGCCCCTTGTCCCACATGGGACAATTGTAGCCTAGTGAGGGTTCTTTAGGCTTTTCCCAGTGAATGTTTTTTTTTTTTTTTTTTTTTTTTTTGAGAGCTACTGCCTGTGGTTCTCAACATTTCATGCATATGGGTAAATAGTGGGAGTGGATGATTTTATTATATTTTACAAATGGCCAAATTCCACATTCAATATTCCATAGTTCTATGGGCAGATTTATTTATTTGTTTGAGACAGGGTCTCACTTTGTCATCCAGGCTGGAGTACAGTGGTGTAATCTCAGCTCAGTGCAACTTCCACCACCCCAGGTTCAAGCAATTCTCTCACATCAGCCTCCTGAGTAGCTGGGGTTACAGGCACGTGCCACCACACACGGCTAATTTTTATATTTTTTTGTAGAGATGGGGTTTTGCCCTTTTGACCAGGCTAGTCTCTGACCTGAAGATATCCGCCTGTCTCAGCCTCCCAAAGTGCTGGGATTATAGGCGTGAGCCATCATGCCTGGCCAGCCATTATGCCCACTGAGATTTATTTTTGGTACAGTTTTTATAAGTAGGCTCTGCAAAAGGGAGATTGTTTTTATTTAGGAAAACTGAATACATCACAAATATGCTATAGATATTTTGGCTCTTCAGTCCCTGAGATTTTACTTGGACTTGCTAATTTCAGGCCATGTTGACTCCAGGTTGCTTTTTTCACATACACACATCATCCTTTATTCTAAGAATTGAAGAGTTTCCTTTTAAGCCAAAGGCCTATTGAATGGGAAGTTTGGTCCATATTCCACATGTCTGAATCCTAGCTCTAGAGTCAGTGATTAACATTTCTCTCCCCATCTCTCTCTCCCCGCTTCCTCTTTCTCGTCTCCCTCTCTCTCTCTTTCTCCCCACTCATTCATTTATGTCATTCATCTATTAACTTATTCCAAATGTATTAAATGCATATGAATATTTATTGAGTACATATTCTGTGCCAGGTGCTGTAGCAGTCTCTTGAAGATTCACCAGAAAACAAATTATCCAGTTCTTGGTATGTGATGAGTGTGTGTTTGTGTGTGTGTGTGTATGTGTGTCATGGGGCAAGGCGTCCCTGCATGTGTGTGCATGTGTCAATGTCAATGCATATGTGTGCACTGTCACCTGTATTACTGCTATAATTAATATACAAAAATTCTCAGTTTTGATGCCTCTTAGACCCAAAGTGTAAGAGGAAAACACCTCCTAAGGATATCTTTGGTTCTGATTTCTCTACAACTTTCCCACAATCTGTCCTATAATCAGTTCAACTTAGGAATTATTTTTACTTTCAGACACATCTTTTCTGTCTTCTAACTTAGATTTATCAATAGATGATATGCTCACATTATTTTTGCTACTTGAAGCATAATTTAAATGACTAATCTCCAAATATTAGACTTCCCTTTCTTATCCTCCCAAGAATATATTGTAGTTAACACTTAATCTTGAAACAAAGAAACAAATAAAAGCTGTGCTGAGAAACACAAAACCAACTCAAAAACTGCCTGGTGAATGATTCCCTGACAGCTTTTTCTTTGGCTACATGGTGCTAGCAGGTGTTTGGTCTGGATAACCAGGGAGTTCCCATACTTTATGCTAGTTTTCAATGTAGCTTCCAAACACGACTTTATGCTAATATCCAGGTAGATTCTAGCCAATGTCAGTGTATTCCAGTTGCTCTGCCCAAGTGAAGCAGAGGCGTTCATTCCAGACCATTTCTCTGTGTTCCCATCCATCCAGCTCCAGCCAGGGAGCTAGGCTAATTTTGAGGACAAACCACTGGAAACTGGCTTTCTAACTTCTGCAGTAATGCTTTTCTAACTATTTGTGTTTGGACCTTTTCTCTATTCAATTAACTAATACATTCTGCCTAAAATAATCATCCTAACATTATTTTGTTTTTCCTGCTCACCCAAAATCTTCAGGTACCATCTAATCCATTAATTAGCCATATGCCACCTATGTATTAAGACTAGAATTGCCTTCTATTAGGAGAACATTAGCATACACTATGCTATTTTATCCACCAGTCTTGTGAGTTAGGCATTGGCTTCATACATGTTTTAAAGAAAAAGAAAACTAGGGGAGAGGAAAGTAAAGCCATCAGCTAAAGCAGGCTCTGGACTCCATTTTATATCATCTTCTTTAAGATCCTCCACTGAGTTACAGCAAAGATGGAGAGGGAGGGCAAAGGTGTCCACTGAAGAACAAAAGAGCATGGGATAGGGGCTGTGTTGAGATCTTTCAGCATCCCAAGGGTAGCTCTGCATTGAGAAATTTTTGCAAGTTTGAGGACATGTGTTACTAACAGACACAGATGGGTAATGGCCTTGATGAGTGTGTAAACATCTAGAAGTGAGAAGTAAAAGCATACTCTAAGTTGGAGTCTGTACAGCACTAGATCTTGTGCAGTTTGTTGTCAGAGTTTTAAGTTACAAGATTGAAGCATGAACTATTTTCTAGGCCTTCTTGCCGAGAACTAGGAAAGGAAATTAGGATGAAGCAGGGCTGCCTAATGTCCCGAGCTGTACCCTGTGAGTTCCTGAAGGGCTCTCCATTCCTGTGATGACAGATGCAATAGCTACATCCAACCAGGGCTGTCCTGGGGAGAGCCATAGGCAGACAAGGTAACACAATGCTTAATAGGATGGGTTCAAATCCTGGCTCTGCCTCTTCCAAGGGATATGACTACGCAGGTGAATCAACTCGTCTGGGCTTCCATTTCTTCCTCTATAAAATGTAAATAATAACCCGCCCAGGGAGTGTAATGAAGACTAAATCAGGTAATCTCTGTTAAGAACTAAGCAGAGCAATTGACATTATGTGTTCAATTAATAGTTATTGAAAAACATTTAAAAATAATTTTAGATTCTATTTTAGATTCAGGGGATACATGTGCAGGTTGGTTTCTTGGGTATATTGTAGGATGCTGAGGTTTAGGGTATAATTGATCACATTAACCAAGTACTGAGCTTCGTACCCAATAATTAGTTTTTCAACCCTTGCCTCATCCCTTTCTCCACCCTCTAGTAGTCCCCAGTGTCTACTGTTTCCATCTTTATGCCATGAATATCCATTGTTTAGCTCCCGCTTAAAGTAAGAACATGTGGTATTTGGTTTTCTGTTCCTGCATTAATTCACCAAGGATAATGGCCCCCAGGTGTATCCATATTGCTGCAAAGGACATGTATTTATTCTTTTTCATGACTACATAGTATTTCATCATGTAAATGTACCACATTTTCTTCATCCAGCCCACCATTGATGAACACACAGGTTGATTCCATGTCTTTGTTATTGTGAATAGTGCTGTGATGAACATGTGAGTGCATGTGTATTTTTGGTAGAATGATATATTTTCTTTTGAATATATACCCAGTGATGGGATTTCTCATTCAAATGGTAGTTCTGTTTCGAGTTCTTTGAGAAATCTTCAAGCTGCTTTCCACAGTGACTGAGCTAATTTACATTTTCACCAAAATTGTATAAGCTTTCCCTTTTCTCTTGCAGCCTTGCCAGCATGTGTTGTTGTGTTTTGAAAAACATTTTTAAAAGGCTGCCATATTTTACCACTGATGTACTCTTCTCTCATCCTGACTTAGGCTAGGGAGATGCTTTGGGAGACTTCACTTTGGTCTCTCATTCCTGGCCTACACACAGAAGTACACAGAACTGTCTCAGGCAAAACTGGTTGAAGGGACAGTGGTCCTTTTTTTACAAGTTAGGAATTTGTTGGCTGGTATGGCTGGGAAAGACATGACTGCCTTGCAGAAAAAAGAAGCACTCAGGAGCCAGCATCCCTGGGCTGGACTCTGGGTCCTGAGGAGACAGGGATTTCCTCCACTGCTCTCTCTCATCTCTGCTGCCCCTGGTGTACTGGCCTTACTGTCTCCAATTGTAGGTGGGCTTTCTCCCCAGAGGAGGGAATATGTTCATAGGTAGCCTCACATCAACAATTCTTGCTGAAGACAAAATAGGGTGTTATTTTTGATAATGAATTATTCAAGGTCCCAAAAAAGAAAATGGATGACTCTTTTCAACCAGAGTGATAAAAGGAAGGTTTAGTAAAGGAGCTATTTACAAAGGTGTGTGCAGGACGTAGGTAGGGTGACTCACCATCCAGTTTGCCCAAGACTGTTTTAGTACTGAGAGCCCTCTCATCTGAATGAGAGGATTTCACAACACTCCATTTCTGCGAAAAGTAGGGTGAGTGGCCATTCTAGGTAAGAAAAACACAAGAGGCTATGCACAAGAGGCTAGTAACAGCAGGGTTGTGGCCACCCCTACTCCTCAATTGACAAACGGAGGGAGCAGTTAATGGAACTTGGGAGGAGTGTGTTGTATTGAGGGGCCCACTGCAAGGAGCACTGGTCTTTGGTGAGGGACCCAAGCAGCCTAAGGCAGCCCTGAAAGAAGGAAGTCAGGGAGATAAAAGCCCTGAACTTGCTTTCCTTCTTTTCTCCCATCTTCAAGAGTTTCAATTTCAAATCAAAGAACATGCTGGAGTGTTGTCATGAAAAGCAGATTCAAAACTGGTCACTTAGTTCACTCATTTTACACCAGTTTAATGAATACCAGTAGGTCAAGTTCTATATTATGTGCTGGTGTTTAAACAAAGGCACCTATACCAGGAGCTAAGGTGGGGAACATGGAGCCCAAGATAGAGGTGGCTGTAGTGAAGAATAGGTGCATGGTATGATGGGTGAGGCCAGGTGGATTAGGCACCACTGAGGAAGAAATATCTGGAATTTCTAGCTCTGGGTCCCTGGGATTATCTTCAGAAATGGTGTTTTGTGCATGTATTTCTTTTTAAGGTCTATACTCTGTTCCTGGGGCCATGACCTTCTTCTAATTCAAGATGCAGGCTGCCTCAGAACATAGCAACCAATGAGATTATTGCTTGTTGCTATCATCAATAGAATGCATTAAGATTGTATCTTGACTCCCAATATGTAATTACTACTGACACCCACTTCCTAACTCCCTCAGGATAGGTATGTTTTATATATTATATCATGTAATTTTCATGAAAAATTATGATAAACATATTTTCCTGGTTTAAGAGGCTCAGGGATTGGGTAATTTTTCCAAAGTTGAACCTAAACAAGGACAGGAATCCAGGACTGATTACCCCTCACATTCCTTCTCTTTTCATTGTATCAGCTCAACTCATTTAATTCATGCAAGATATAGATAAATACTATGCTAGGGTCCTGTTTGAATTTCTATGGCAGAAAAAGACAGAACCTGTGACATGACCCTATATCTGCTATGTAATTGATCAGGCAAGTATTAGTGAAAGGAACTACAGGATGTAGTAGGTCACCATGCAGCACATGGCCATTTCTGTGGCTGGAGCAATAGCAGGGGGTGTAATGGCATTCTCCTCCTGCAGTGCACCCCAGATGTCAGCACAAAGTAGGCAATTCCTGCAAACAGTCCCCTGGAGCCAGGGCCAAGGTCCTTGATTGTGGCGATCCTTCTCCTGCTAATGACTTTTTCAAGCTACTTTCCCTCTCTCTACCTCTGTTCCCTGATTGCTGGGGGCTTTTCCAACTCTTTTGCTCAACCTCATTAAGAAATGTATGGATATATTTTTCTACACCAGCATTTAAGTATTTCCCCCATGATCCGTAGGAATGGTTTCCTGGAAAGACTTTGCATGGATTTTCCACTGCCTGCTGCGCTTACTAGCACTTGGGAAACTGCTATTTTTTTCTTCCTGGTTGCATTTGCCACTTACCCTACTGAAAACAGAAATTAAGACTTTAGACAGCTGCTTACTACATAAAATTTTCAAATAAAATATTCCTATTACATTCTCTTAGGGAAAAAGTTCACTCGCTTAGATTAGCAAAACTAACATAAATATGAAGTAATGCCAGTGGCTGCTTACAGAAGGTGTTTTTAACTTTCCATTTGACTTAAGCGTCCAGTGCATTGAGGTGTCTGTGACACTCTGTTCTGTGTCACATTTGTGAGGAGGATGATGTTGTAATGCTCCCGTAATGGCTAATATTGTGTTAATGGAGATGGATGCCAATGTGTACACATATATATTTAGTCAGGTGGAGGCATTCCCAACTTGTAATGTAATCTGTGTGGTTTAAGAATTCACACATAAAAATGGAACAAGGAGGATTCAGCTCTGATTCTGGACTCTGCCTTTGCCCTTGTAGGAATATTTGACATTATTCTCTCACAATGGCCATTTTTCACTCTCTTGAGGAGAAAACAAAAATATTCCAACTAAATTAACGAATGTTTAGAACTCCAGTTCAGTCTTTCAAAAGGTCTAAGATGGTGCTGAGGAGGTGAAGTTGCCTGTGAGGTGGGATGGCAGGTCACTTCTCCTGGATGTGGTCTACAGCCACATGACACTGAGCAAAAGGGGTAAGTGGGACAATACCAGGATAATCCAGGGGATTAACCTACCTCCTTCACCTGTGTAAGCAAGAACAGAAAGATAAAGGATCAGGAGTAAAAGACTTACCTCTGCTGCAAACTTCTTAGGTGGCTTTGGAGGAATCACTAAACTTCTCAATTTTCTCATCTATCAAAAACTTGGGACCCTCTGCTGTGGCCTTCCTCTGAGTTGTTCAAATAAAACAATTCTGTGAAAGTGCTGGTATCAATGAAATGATTTACAAAATGATGGGATTATGTAAAACAGTGACTGAAGTGGATAACTGGAGCTTGCAGAGCCCTCTCTGACCCAAGGCCAGATGTTTGCGTAACCTCTCCCTGGGTCAGCAGGCCTATGCAACACTTCTGGAGGAGGCATCGTGCAACACCACCTTTCTGTTACGACCCCACCTCCAATTCCTATCTCAGCCATCTGCAGCATATCTGACATGTTTGAAGAGCAGACATCTCTTACCAGACACTTTCTTATAATGTTACAGGATCATAATTTTAAATTATAGAACACAGAATCCAATCATTTTTATAGTCAGTAAATCTCATGTGGAAGCAGAAATGCCTCCTGATGCACCAAAATGTCAGTCTCTGAAGGCTCCTTTCCCCGTGTAGAGGATGCCATGGGAGTCAGTCTTCCTGGCTAGATTTTTTTCTTCTCCTGTGTGGCATGCCTTTATTCTTGCTAATCCTGATATTTGTCTTCCAAAGCCTTGCACGTAGGCATCATCTCTACAACTTCTGAGATTCACAGGCCATGTTTATATTTTGCATCATGGAGATGATAGATTTTTAAAATTTCCTCTGACTCTAACATTCACAGCCATATAACTTGGTAGAAGTTACCTAGTCCAGTCCGGGCCTGGGCCACCCTCTTGAGAAGTCAGTGAGATGAGATTCTGTGATGTATAGAATAAAGGAGAAGATGGAATCTGGACACAAATTATACAGATAATTGAGGGTATTTTGACCAAGATAGCCCTTGCAGCTAAGTGAAGAATCAGGAAGATTTTATGTCTGAATGAGTAACAGTTAATTTGGCCTTCTCATTCACTTTGTGTAAATGCATGCCCGTATAAGTGAGATTCCAGGAGGCAAGCAGGTAGTTTTAGCTAGATTCATGAAAGAACGTCCAACAGTGAGAATGAGGTGCAATTTTATGGGCTACATGAAAGGCAGGGCCCACTTTAACACAGGAATGGTTTGATGAGAGCTGTACAATCAGCTGGCAAAGATGTTATAGCTATAATTTTCATTGGGATAGAAAGTATTGGAGTAGAGGTTGAATCAAACATTCTAGGCAGTTGCTTGCAAGGCTGAGATATTTTCACTCACTAAATAGGTGGCCAGAGGAGTAGTTCTCTCTCAGAAACACACACACATGCCACCACCACCATCACCACCACAAGGCGCAGAAGCTTTGTACATGTTCTAAAACTTAAAGCCTCTCCATAGAGATCAGACCCCCTGCCCAGGAAAACACTGAACAATGGCAGATATTCAAGGGAATTTTGCTTATTGGTAATTAGCTAACTTGTTTGTCAGAAGACCAGTACGAAAGGAGGAAAGAAGACATCTCTGCAGGGGGAGGAGAGGGAGGGAAGATACAAGAAAACAACTAGGAGACACATTTTACCTTTTGGCCTTATTCAAACACTGTGTAGTGGGCCCCAGGAATCTGGTTCTGGAGCTAGTCCCTCAAGTAAGCCTTCGAAAAGTTTGCACAAAAGATTCTTAAGTAAGCTCATAAATGTGACACCAAGCAAATACTTGGCAAAATTTAGCCAAGTCATAAAAAAAGTTGCTGGGGCCATACAGCAATATTACCTGAGCTGGAAAAAGCTTGTGTGTAGGGCTTCTCTACCCATAATTAGGGATCAGGTAAGTGACAGAGATTTCAAGCTTTATTTAATTTGGTCCTGGACCAGTTCTTTCTGGTCTCTAGACTCTTGTCATAAAGGGGAACCAATATAAAATAGGACAAGACCAAAGAAAACATGTGAACTTTTTATTATAGAAATGTGAACTTTTTATGGAAGAATCTGGCCTGATGTGAACACATCACTGCTGTGGAAGCTGGGCACTGGGCTCCAGGTCATGGGCTGTTCTTGGAATTATCATGACTGCATTCTTCTCTCAATTATTTTGTTTGTAATTAAATAACTAGAATCTTCTATTCAGTCCCTGATCAGAAATGGTCACTGCCAGAGAAAGTGGATGTGGAGGATGGCTCAACCCGACATTATAAAAACCTGAGTATTAGTTTCTTAGGCTGCCGTAACAAAGTACCACAAACTGAGTGGCTTAAGTAACGCACATTTATCATCCAACAGCTCTGGAAGCTGGAAGTCTGAGATCTACATGTTGGCAGGGATGGTTCCTTTGAGGGGCTGTGAGGGAGCAGCTGTTTCATCCCTTTCACTGAATTCCTGGTGGTTTTCTGGAAGTCTCTGGTGTTCTTTGGCATGTTGAAGCAGCATCCTGGTCTCTGGCTTCATCTTCACATGATGTTCGCCTTGTGTGTGTCTATGTCCATCTATGTCCAAATTCCTCCTTCTCATAGAGGACACTGTCATCTTGGGTTAGGCCTTCCTAATGATCTCATTTTTACTTGATTACCTCTAAAAAATGCCTATCTATCTCCAAATAAGGTCACATTGTGAGGTACTGCGCGTTAGAACATCACCATGTGAATTGGGGGTGTGGGAGGGGTACAGTTCCACCAATAACAACCTGATTTCTAAAGCCAAAACAGAAGGGAGATATTGTTCATTGAAGTTTTTAATCCTATGGAAAGAAATAATTTACAAAGCCCTGGTGAAGATGATGATTATAGCACTTCAGAAGCACCACTTTAATAATGTACTTTTGTGTGCTGATAGGCTTATTGCTCATTGCCCCCTGTGTAAAGTCTCATTTGAGAAATTTATAGTATAGGTAATGCCAAGAAAGACCTAGGTTGACCTCATCCTTTTTGATAATAAGGACTAAGTAATTTACCACGTTTCATTTCTTTCTGAGGTTACCTTCCAGTAAATCTCAGAGCTAAACGTGGTACTCAGTCCTGGTTCCTTCATTTATTTCTCCCTCTTTTGTTGAACTTGGTTTTCAGTTCCTGTTTTTCTGCTTTTGCAAGTGATCTTAATGTGCCTCTGGCCAGCTGTATCCCAGACTTACTGGAGAGAGATGGGTGCACTTTGATGCAGTGAAAAGACCAACCCCAATGTCACTACTGCCTCTTCTGCTTACAACTCCTGGAGCTACCATCCATTTATGTCCTTCTCAGTGAGGTTTGCCCCAAGCATTTGGTAAACTATATCTTTCAATTTACCTCCAAGCTTCCATCTCCCTGCCAGAGCTTTTGAAAACAGTGGTTAACCCTGCTTAGAGCATGGAGCTGTTCACTCCCTTGAGTCAGATTTTTATTTGAAAAGAAATTCAGCCTTAATAGTGCAGTATCACAAAATACAAAAGCAACTTCTTTGTGTGACAAACAACAATGAATGAGCAAAATGTCCTGTTTGTGCTTAAACAGTCTTTGGAGAAGACAGTTGTCGTTTCTCTGAGACAGGAGACATCTAAAATACGGGGAAGCACACACACCACCCCCACCACCACCAATACTAACAATAACAAACTATGAATTCATAGTTCAATTTTTTTGGGGGTTCCTTTGTATCACACTGAGGGGATCATAAAATAAAATATTTGATTAAGATATTTAATTTATGAATACCTCATTAGGCATCTGAAGCTGGAATTTACCTCAAGAATTTTACTTGGGGTTTGACATTTTTTGAATCATAACATGGGATTGTGAAGTTTAGTCACTGTTGATTCAAGTTTGCGGACAACAATAAAATGAAGAGGCTTAGTTCTTAGCACACTGAATTAGGGATTCAAACTCTGTGTGTTTGTTCTGTGTTGCAAACTCATTTGTCCATTGGATTTTTAAGATCTAAATTGGTATTTAGCTACACCTATACCCTTTTCAGTTTATTAAAATTTATAAATCATATATTTTTATTTCTAGAAAGTCTTTTTGCTTGGTCTCTAAATGACTTGCTTTCAGAGTATATCTTATTTTTAAAGTTCTTTTTGAACTCTTGCATCTATTCAATGTCAATAGAAGTCATCTCTTCTAAAGGCACATCCTTCTCCCTGAAAATCCTTAAATATGTTGTTATAATTTTTTTTTGCTTGCTCATTTTTCTCTATAATTAATTTCAGCAAAGGCACCATCAGGTTTGAAGGTCTGTGAAAGAGTGGGGAGCAAGAGAAGGGTGGAAGGCACAGCCATGTCTCCTCCCGTGAGCCAGCTGTGAGCATGCCAGACAACCTGACTCTGCTGCTGGGGCACTAACTGAAGGCCTCTCCGCAGCTAGTCTCAGCCTAATACAGTCAGTGCAGAGGCAATAGGACCCATTTGGCCTGGTCATATTCTAGGAGAATTGACAACCTCTAGCTTCAGTCATCTTTACACCTTCCAGAGAGGATGGTGGGAGAGAAAGGAAATCAGGAAGGCATGCTCAAGTTTCCATCATTTAAATCTCTGTCCAGATTTTGATGAGTTCCAGGAAAAAAAAAATGGCAGCTGTGAATCGAAAGCATTTTGCACCATGTCAAAGTGGAGTTCATCTTAAAAAATGTATAAATATTCATCATCAAGACACCTACCTGCATAATTCTTTGTGCAAACAAATCAGAAGAAAAAAACTGCAGGCGATCATGTAGATAGGTACAGACATGTCATTGTTAAGATTTAGGGGGACCAGCAATTCCTAACAAGAACCCTAACAAAAGTGGAAATAGAAGATGAAGATTAGTTATAGATGAAATTTGTTAATAGTTATATATAGTTAGTTATAACATATCAAATATTGAAATGTTAAAGCCATTTTCCATAAAATTAAGAACAAAATGCAGATGGCAGCTATATTTCTCATAAGAAATGCAGCTTTGGAGACAATTTCAGCCTTCATAAGACCATAATATAAAATCATTTATATAAATGCTAAAGAAAAAAATCAAAGAATATGAAATCACCTGTGTCAGAAAATACTATTTGAATAAAAACAATTGCTAGCATGCTACATTAGTTTTCTATGCTGGGTAACAAATTATACAAATTTGGAGACTTGATATGTGGTTATTATCTCACAGTTTCTGTGGATCAGAGTACTGATATAGCTTATTCAATCCTCTGCTGAGGGTCTCATGAGACTACATTCCAGGTGTTAGTCAAGCTGTGTCCTATCTATAGGCTCAACAGTGGAAGAAACTGCTTCCAAGATCACTCAGGTAGTTGCCAGAATGTATTTCCTTGTAGTTATTGACTATGGCAGCTTGCTACTTCAAAATAAGCAATGGAGAGAGAGAGAGAGAGAGAGAGAATGTCTAGAGTGAATTGACTAGTTAGACACAGTTTTATGTTATCTCACATGCTGAAGAGAGTGACAGACACTTCATTGCCTTTGCAATTGGTCAGAAGCAGGTCACAGTTTCTGCCTATACTCAAGGAGAGGGGGTTACATGAATACCAGGAGACAGGGACCATGAAGCCCATCTTAAAGTTCCATACCCCAGGAAAACAGTTTAGCAGTTACTTAAAAAGTTAAACAAAGGATTGTCATATGACCCAGCAATTCCACT
This sequence comes from Gorilla gorilla gorilla, assembly GCF_029281585.2. Taxonomy (NCBI): domain Eukaryota; kingdom Metazoa; phylum Chordata; class Mammalia; order Primates; family Hominidae; genus Gorilla; species Gorilla gorilla. The sequence continues at coordinate 120,813,918 of NC_073236.2, forward strand.
TGTACATGCATATCCACAGCAACACTATTCATAATAGCCCAAAGTAAAGACAATCTGTATTAGTCAGGGTTCTCTAGAGGGACAGAACTAATAGGATATATGCATATATGAAGGGGAGTTTATTAGGAAATATTCACTCACACGATCACAAGGTGAACTCTCAAAATATGCCATCTACAAGGTAAGGAACAAGGAAGCCAGTCTGAGTCCCAAAACCTCGAAAGCAGGGAAGCCGACATTGCAGCTTTCAGTCTGTGGCTGAAGGCCTGAGAGCCCGTGGCAAACCACTGGTGTAAAGTCCAAGAGTCCAAAAGCTGAAGAACTTGGAGTCTGATGTTCGTGGGCAGGAAGCATGCAGCACAGGAGAAAGATGAAGGCTGGAAGACTTAGCAAATTGGCCTCTCCCACCTTCTTCCACCTTCTTCCGCCGCCTTCTTCCTGCTTTACTCTAGCCGCACTGGCAGTTGATTGGATGGTGCCCACCCACACTGAAGGTGGGTCTGCCTCTCCCAGTCCATTGACACAATTATTAATCTCCTTTGGCAACACCCTCACAGACACACCCAGGAACAATACTTTGAATCCTTCAATCCAATCAAGTTGACACTTAATACTAAACATACACAATCCAAAGGTCCATCAACTGATACGTAGACAAAATGTGGTATGTACATACAATTATTCTGTCTTAAAGAATGAAGCAGTATAACATACTGCGACATAAAAGAACCTTGAAAACATCATGCTAGGTGAAATAATCCAGTCACAACAGGCCATGTATAGTACAATTCTGTTTATATGAAATGTCTAGATCAGTCAAATCCATACAGAAAGAATGTAGATCAGTGACTAAGAGAGGTTGGGGTTGAGAGGAATTGTTCTGACTGACAATAAATACAGGTTTCTTTTCAGAATGAAGGAAACATCCTGGAATTAGATAGTGTTGATGGTTGCACAACGTAGCGAATATACTAAAAGCACTTAACTATTTGTACATCCTCTGTGTGTATGTGTGTGTGTGTTTTTGTTTTTTTGTTTGTTTGTTTGTTTTTTAGACAAATTCTCGCTCTCTTGCCCAGGCTGGAGTGTGCAGTGGTGCGATCTCGGCTCACTGCAACCTCCGCCTCCTGGATTCAAGCCATTCTCCTGCCTCAGCCTTCGGAGTAGCTGGAATTACAGGGGCATGCCACCACGTCCAGCTAATTTTGTATTTTTAGTAGAGATGAGGTTTCACCATGTTGGCCAGGCTGGTCTCAAACTCCTGAACTCAGGTGATCTGTGCACTTCGGACTTCAAAGTGCTAGGATTACAGGCGTGAGCCACCGTGCCCAGCTTATTTGGACATCTTAAAACATATGAAAACAAATGTTATGTTGTGTAAATTATATTTGAATTTTTTTAACAACTCTATACCACACACATGCCTAATTAATGTATACCTATACAAAATTAACTTTTTTTTTAAACTTTAAGTTGTAGGGTACATGTGCACAACATGCAGGTTTGTTACATAGCTATGCATGTGCCATGTTAGTTTGCTGCACCCATCAACTCGTCATTCACATGAGATATTTGTCCTAATGCTATCCTTCCCCCAGCACCCCACCCCCCAACAGGCCCTGGTGTGTGATGTTCCCCTTCCTGTGTCCATGTGTTCTCATTGTTCAACTCCCACCTATGAGTGAGAACACGCAGTGTTTGGTTTTCGGTTCTTGTGATAGTTTGCTGAGAATGATGGTTTCCAGCTTCATCCGTGTCCCTGCAAAGGACATAAACTCATCCTTTTTTATGGCTGCATAGTATTCCATGGGGTATATGTGCCACATTTTCTTAATCCAGTCTATCATTGATGGACATTTGGGTTGGTTCCAAGTCTTTGCTATTGTGAATAGTGCTGCAATAAACTTACGTGTGCATGTGTCTTTATAGTAGCATAATTCATAATCCTTTGGGTATATACCGAGTAATGGGATCACTGGGTCAAATGGTATTTCTAGTTCTAGATCCTTGAGGAGTCGCCATACTGTCTTCTACAATGGTTGAAGTAATTTACACTCCCACAAACACTGTAAAGGTGTTCGTATTTCTCCACACCCTCTCCAGCATCTGTTGTTTCCTGACTTTTTAATAATTGCCATTTTAACTGGCATGAGATGGTATCTCATTGTGGTTTTGATTTGTAATTCTCTGATGTACGAGTGATGATGAGCATTTTTTCATGTGTCTGTTGGCTGCATAAATGTCTTCTTTTGAGAAGTGTCTGTTCATATCCTTTGCCCACTTTTTGATGGAGTTGTTTTTTTCTTGTAAATTTGTTTAAGTTCTTTGTATATTCTGTATATTAGCCCTTTGTCAGATGGGTAGATTGCAAAAATTTTCTCCCATTCTGTAGGTTGCCTGTTCACTCTGATGGTAGTTTCTTTTGCTGTGCAGAAGCTCTTCAGTTTAATTAGATCTCATTTGTCAATTTTGGCTTTTGTTGCCATTGCTTTTTGTGTTTTAGTCATGAAGTCTTCACCCATGCCTATGTCCTGAATGGTATTGCCTAGGTTTTCTTCTAGGGTTTTTATGGTTTTGGGTCTTGAGTTAATTGTTGTATATGGTATAAGGAAGGGATCCAGTTTCAGCTTTCTACATATGGCTGGCCGGTTTTCCCAGCACCATTTATTAAATAGGGGATCCTTTCCCTATTGCTTATTTTTGTCAGGTTTGTCAAAGATCTGATGGTTGTAGATGTGTGGTGTTATTTCTGAGGCCTCTGTTCTCTTCCATGGGTCTATATATCTGTTTTGGTACCAGTACCATGCTGTCTTGGTTACTGTAGCCTTGTAGTAACAAAGTTTGACAAAAATTTTATTTAGTAACAAGTGATAAAAATTGACAAAAAAAAAAGTTTGAAGTCTGGTAGCATGATGCCTCCAGCTTTGTTCTTTTGGCTTAGGATTGTCATGGCTATGTGGGCTATTTTTTGGTTCCATATGAAGTTTAATGTAGTTTTTCCAATTCTGTGAAGAAAGTCATTGGTAGCTTGATGGGGATAGCATTGAATCTATAAATTATCTTGGGCAGTATGGCTATTTTCATGATATTGATTCTTCCTATCTATGAGCATGGAATGTTCTTCCATTTGTTTGTGTCCTCTTTTATTTCATTGAGCAGCAGTTTGTAGTTCTCCTTTAAGAGGTCCTTCATTTCCCTTGTAAGTTGGATTTCTAGGTATTTTATTCTCTTTGTAGCAATTGTGAATGGGAGTTCACTCATGATTTGGCTCTCTGTTTGTCTGTTATTGGTGTATAGGAATGCTTGTGATTTTTGCACATTGATTTTGTATTGAGACTTTGCTGAAGCTGCTTATAAGCTTAAGGAGATTTGGGGTTGAGACAATGGGGTTTTCTAAATATACAATCATGTCCTCTGCCAACAGAGACAATTTGACTTCCTCTTTTCCTAATTGAATACCCTTTATTTCTTTCTTTTGCCAGATTACCCTGGCCAGAACTTCCAACACTATGTTGAATAGGAGTGGTGAGAGAGGGCATCCTTCTCTTGTGCAGGTTTTCAAAGGGAATGCTTCCAGCTTTTGCCCATTCAGTATGATATTGGCTGTGGGTTTGTCATAAATAGCTCTTATTATTTTGAGATACCTTCTATCAATACCTTTTCTGCATCTATTGAGATAATCGTGTGGTTTTTGTCGTTGGTGGTTGGTTCTGTTTATGGGATGGATTACATTTATTGATTTGCGTATGTTGAACCAGCCTTGCATCTCAGGGATGAAGCCGACTTGATCGTGGTGGATAAGCTTTTTGATGTGCTGCTGGATTTGGTTTGCCAGTATTTTATTGTGGATTTTCGCACTGATGTTCATCAGTCTCTTTTTTTTGTTGTGTCTCTGCCAGGCTTTGGTATCAGGATAATGCTGGCCTCTTAAAATGAGTTAGGGAGGATTCCTTCTTTTTCTGTTGATTGGAATAGTTTCAGATGGAATGGTACTAGCTTCTCTTTGTACCTCTGGTAGAATTCGGCTGTGAATCCGTCTGGTCCTGGACTTGTTTTGTTGGTAGGCTTTAATTATTGCCTCAATTTCATAACCTGTTATTGGTCTATTCAGAGATTCAACTTCTTCCTGGTTTAGTCTTGGGAGGGTGTATATGTCCAGGAATTTATCCATTTCTTCTAGATTGTCTAGTTTATTTGTATAGAGGTGTTTATCATATTCTCTGATGGTAGTTTGTATTTCTGTGGGATCGGTAGTGATATCCTCTTTATCATTTTTTATTGCTGTCTGTTTGATTCTTCTCTCTTTTCTTGTTTATTAGTCTTGCTAGCAGTCTATCTATTTTGTTGATCTTTTCAAAAAACCAGCTCCTGGAATCACTGATTTTTTTGAAGGGTTTTTTGTGTCTCTATCTCCTTCAATTCTGCTCTAATCTTAGTTATTTCTTGCCTTCTGCCAGCTTTTGAATTTGTTTGCTCTTGCTTCTCTAGTTCTTTTAATTGTGATGTTAGGGTGTTGATTTTATATCTTTCCTGCTTTCTCTTGTGGGCATTTAGTGCTATAAATTTTCCTCTACACACTGCTTTAAATGTGTCCCAGAGATTTTGGTATGTTGTGTCTTTGTTCTCATTGGTTTCAAAGAACATCTTTATTTCTGCCTTCATTTCGTTATTTACCCAGTAGTCATTCAGGAGCAGGTTGTTCAGTTTCCATGTAGTTGTGTGGTTTTGAGTGAGTTTCTTAATCCTGAGTTCTAATTTGATTGCACTGTGGTCTGAGAGACAGTTTGTTGTGATGTCTGTTCTTTTACATTTGCTGAGGAGTGCTTTTCTTCCAATTATGTGGTCAATTTTAGGATAAGTGTGATGAGGTGCTGAAAAGAATGTATATTCTGTTGATTTGGGGTGGAGAGTTCTGTAGATGTCTATTAGGTCAGCTCGGTGCAGAGCTGAGTTCAAGTCCTGGATATCCTTGTTAACCTTCTGTCTTGTTGATCTGTCTAATATTGACAGTGGGTGTTAGAGTCTCCCATTATTATTGTGTGGGAATCTAAGTCTCTTTGTAGGTCTCTAAGCACTTGCTTTTTGAATCAGGGTACTCCTGTATTGGGTGTATATATGTTTAGGATAGTTAGCTCTTCTTATTGAATTGATCTTTTTGCCATTATTTAATGACCTTCCTTGTCTCTTTTGATCTTTGTTGGTTTAAATTCTGTTTTATCAGCGACTAGGATTGCAACCCCTGCTTTTTTTTTTTTTTTTTTTGCTTTCCTTTTGCTTGGTAGATCTTCCTCCATCCCTTTATTTTGAGCCTATGTGTGTCTCTGCATGTGAGATGGGTCTCCGGATTACAGCACACTGATGGGTCTTGACTCTTTATCCAATTTGCCAGTCTGGGTCTTTTAATTTGGGCATTTAGCCCATTTACATTTAAGGTTAATATTGTCATGTGTGAATTTGATCCTGTCATTATGATGTTAGCTGATTATTTTGCCCATTGATTGATGCAGTTTCTTTATAGCATCAATGGTCTTTATAATTTGGCATGTTTTTGCAGTGGCTGGCACCGGTTGTTCCTTTCCATGTTTAGTGCTTCCTTCAGGAGCTCTTGTAAGGCAGGCCTGGTGGTGACAAAATCTCTCAGCATTTGCTTGTCAGTAAAGGATTTTATTTTTCCTTCACTTATGAAGCTTAGTTTGGCTGGATATGAAATTATGGTTTGAAAATTCTTTTCCTTAAGAGTGTTGAATTTTGGCCCCCTCTCTCTTCTGGCTTGTAGGGTTTCTGCTGAGAGATCCACTGTTAGTCTGATGGGCTTCCCTTTGTGGGTAAGCCAACCTTTCTCCCTATCTGTCCTTAACATTTTTTCCTTCATTTCAACTTTGGTGAATCTGACAATTATGTGTCTTGGGGTTGCTCTTCTCAAGAATCTTTGTGGTGTTCTCTGTATTTCCTGAATTTGATTGTTGGCCTGCCTTGCTAGGTTGTGGAAGTTCTCCTGGATAATATCCTGAAGAGTATTTTCTAACTTGGTTCCATTTTCCCCGTCACTTCTAGGTACCCCAATTAAATGTAGATTTGATCTTTTCACATAGTCCCATATTTCTTGGAGGCTTTTTTTTTTTCACTCTTTCTTCTCTAATCTTGTCTTCTCACTTTATTTCATTAATTTGATCTTCAATCACAGATATCCTTTCTTCCTCTTGATCGAATCAGCTATTGAAGCTTGTGCCTGCATCATGAAATTCTCGTGCTATGATTTTCAGCTCCATCAAGTCATTTAAGGTCTTCTCTACACTGTTTATTCTACTTAGCCATTCGTCTAACCTTTTTTCAAGGTTTTTAGCTTCCTTGTGATGGGTTAGAACAAGCTCCTTTAGCTTGAAGAAGTTTGTTTTTACTGATCTTCTGAAACCTACTTCTGTCAACTCGTCAAACTCATTCTCCCTCCAGTTTTGTTCTGTTGCTGGAGAGGAGCTGCATTCCTTTGGAGGAGAAGAGGTGCTATGGTGTTTAGAATTTTCAGCTTTTCTGCTCTGATTTTTCCCCATCTTTGTGGTTTTTATCTACCTTTGGTCTTTGATGTTGGTGACTTACAGATGGGGTTTGGTGTGGATGTCCTTTTTGTTGATGTTGATGCTATTCCTTTCTGTTTGTTAGTTTTCCTTCTAACAGGCCCCTCAGCTGCAGGTCTGTTGGAATTTTCTGGAGGTCCACACCAGACCCTGTTTGCCTGGGTATCACCAGCAGAGGCTGCAGAACAGCAAATATTTCAGAACCGCAAATATTGTTGCCTGATTTTACCTCTGGAAGTTTCATCCCAGAGGGGCACCCACCTGTATGAGGTGTCTGTCAGCCTCTACTGGGAGGTGTCTCCCAGTCATGCTATATGGGGGTCAGGGACCCACTTGAGGAGGCAGTCTGTCTGTTCTCAGAGCTCAAACGCTGTGCTGGGAGAACCACTGCTCTCTTCAGAGCTATCAGACAGGTATGTTTAAGTGTGCAGAAGTTGTCTGCTGCCTTTTGTTCAGCTATGCCCTGCCCAGAGAGGTGGAGTCTAGAGAGGCAGTAGGCCTTGCTGAGCTGCGGTGGGCTCCACCCAGTTCGAGCTTCCCTGCAGCTTTGTTTACCTACTCAAGCCTCAGCAATGGCAGATGCCCCACCCCCGCCAGGCTGCAGCCTCCCTGCTGGATCTCAGACTGCTGTGCTAGCAGTGAGCAAGGCTCCATGGGCATGGGACCTGCTGAGCCAGGCATGGGAGGGAATCTCCTTGTCTGCTGGTTGCAAAGACAATGAGAAAAGTGCAGTATTTGGGGAGAAGTATACTGTTCCTCCAGGTACAGTCTGTCACAGCTTCCCTTGGCTAGGAAAGGGAAATCCCCCAACCCCTTGCACTTCCTGCATGAGGTGACGCCCCACCCTGCTTTGGCTCACCCTCCATGGGCTGCACCCACTGTCCAACCAGTCCCAGTGAGACGAACCAGGTACCTCAGTTGGAAATGCAGAAATCTCTCGTCTTCTGTGTCGATCTCACTGGGAGCTGCAGACTGGAGCTGTTCCTATTCGGCCATGTTGGAAGCGGCCTGGAAACTTCTATTCCAAAATTAACTTCTCAATATAATAGAAACATCCCATTAGAAATAAAGGAAAACTATATTCATAATAGTAATAAAATGTTTAATTATCTATGATTCATTTTAACAAGAATAGGAAGATCTATGAAGAAAAAGATAAGAAATAATAGTATCAAATACCAGTATTTACAAAATTGATGCTTAATACAAAATAATTAAAATCTTAATGAACTTTTAAAACTAGATACATATTTTTAAAGTCATTATGAAATAATCAATGTGTAAAAATAGCTAAGAAAATTATGATAAGAAAATTCCTGGATAGTAAAACTTAATTTAAAAACTTCCTATAAACAAAATAGTGTGTTCTTGACCCATTTATTCAGTGGAACAGAATTAAAGGTTTTGAAATAGATTCAAGTAAAAATGAGAAGTTAATATGGTATTTTGTTTCAATGGATAAAGAGTGTTTATTTAAAAAATGATTCAGATATACAGGCAAGATTAAAGCAAATTTAGGTCCTTTACCTCATATATATATGATATTTTATATATATTATATATGATATTATATATATATGATATTTTATATATATATATATATCCATAGTCCATGTTGATTAAATATATAGGAAAAGAAGAAAGAAAAATGCATTAGAAAAAGCTAGGGGAAATATCTCATTACGGAAGGAAAGAAAGAAACTCAGGGGTAAAAACAATAGTAGATATTTCTAATCATAGTAGGTTAAATATGTATAATGATGGATATATATACTATGTTATATAACAATATGCATTAACTATACACACAAATATATCAATATATATGTAAACTAAATATTATTGACAGATGTGTATGCTTAAAAAATAGACAGATAATACATAAGTAGAAGTTTTTCTGACTTCTCAGACAGGAAAAGAGTTAATATTGCTAAAATCTTGAGAGTGTATTCAAGCCCATCAGAGAAAAACACAACTCAAAAGAAAAATGGACAGATGTGAATAGGAAAGTCAAAGAAGATTAATCCAAGCAGACTATACACATATTGAATGATGCCAACCCTCACTAGTATTGAGGGAAAGGCAAATTAAAGCAGCAATAAGATAATATTTTTCACCATTAGACTCTAAAAATTAAAGTGATCATACCCAGTAGTTATAACTTTTTGAAAAATACAACTCATTAGAGCACCTTTATTAACTCCAGAAATACAAAGACTATATAATATAGAAAGATTAGTTTAAAATCAGCACTGTGCTGGTAAGGGCAGCCACGATTCCAGAAACATTAATTGCTAGGTAGACTCATTACTGATTAAATAAGAAACCTCAAACACCATTAGACAATTGTGATTAAATGTATGTCGTCCTAATTGAATGTATTGTTTATTGCCTTCTACTGAATCAGCAGGTCACCTGCCTGTTTTGTATATTTGAAAAGGGCACATCTATGCAGATCTCAGGTTCCCTGTTGTATGACATACTCCTTCACCACCTTCAAATACTACCTTTTAGGTTATAACATTTAAAAAGAAAGTGGCACTTCCGCTTCACCTGCTCAGCAAGTGAATTCCTATAACATCTTGTAGAGTGATGAGTAAACAATTATTTATTAGAAAAAATATCACATGCTTTTCATTCAGCAATCCCACTTTGAGACTATCTTCTATGAAAATAGGAGCATCATATTTAAGGACGTTAATGGAAGCATTATTATTATTATTTTTTTTTTGAGACTGAGTCTTGCTCTGTTGCCCAGGCTGGAGTGCAGTGGTATGATCTCGGCTCACTGCAAACTCCGCCTCCCGGGTTCATGCCATTCTCCTGCCTCAGCCTCCCGAGTAGCTGGGACTACAGGTGCCCGCCACCACACCCGGCTAATTTTTTGTATTTTTAGTAGAGATGGGGTTTCACTGTGTTAGCCAGGATGGTCTCGATCTCCTGACCTTGTGATCCTCCCGCCTCGGCCTTACAAAGTGCTGGGATTACAGGTGTGAACCACCGCGCGCGGCCTGGAAGCATTATTTTTAATAGCAACATATTGGAAATATGAACACTCATCAGTAGTTGTGCTTTCAAGAATCATGTAATATCCATCATATAGAACATTATGCAGCTATCCAAAAAAATGATTCAGACCCTGTCATCCTAAATGGATGCCTGTAATGCTAATGAAAGAAGCAAGTTATCTAGTATTTTCATTATTTTTGTAAAAATAAAACACAGCATAATGACTACACCAAATGCTTTCATCTGTGAATGTGTGGTCTAGCTGTGTTCTTTCTCAGCCATAGGGAAGGGTGAGCACTGACCCTAACAGACTATTGATATTTGTTGCCTTAAATCTGTAAGAAAAGTGAAATGGGAAGAGAGGGAAGTTATCTCCTTTTTTGCTGTATCTTGCTTTCTTCTACCAGCTATAATGGGTTTGTGTTATTTTGCCGTACAAAGAAAGAAACAGAAAATGTAAAAGAACAGTATCTTTGGTTGGCTGATAACGTTTCCCAGTTATTTATGTACTTGTTTTTGTTTTGTACTTCTTACTGCATTTAGATGTATTTTCAAAATGGAGCAGAGATAAATGTAAATTCTTTTTTTTTATTTGAACCAGAAGCCTAGATTTTGTTTTAAATAATCACTCTGGTCAAACTTCTATTATCTCCCACTTGGTGGGACAGAGCCCCTGTGAATAAAATTAGCCCCATGTGGAGAAAGAAAGGGTGTTCTGAGTTGGGCTGGCCTGGCAGTAACTGAGAGAGGTTTGGGGAAATGTGATTGCACCAGGCAAAGACCTTTCAAGGACAATCAAAATTGAAAACTCGAGCAGACAAACCCTGTGTGGTTTTCCCAAACGTACTTGGAAAAGGAGAGGTGTCTTCCAGCCCAGGTCCTGGGCATGGCTTCTGTCTCACTCTGCAAGAGACATAAAAATTTCCCCACAAGTTGAGAGGACCTCAAGGCCTTTTCCCAGTATATGAAGTGTGATGGAGAGAAAATATTATTTTGGAACAAAGCCTTGGCATGTGTTGTTGGAAGAGCTTCTGTAGCATGAGAAATAATCTTTCTCTCTAAACATGTGAAATACTTCTCCAATAAAATAATTCAAGCCTAGAGTTTGTTGTTATTGTTTATTTTTCTGTTTTGGGGTAGTTAAACACTTTTTCCTTGATTGTTTTTTATTTAGGCTTTACATTCCAAGTTGAGTTTGTTTGCTAACAAAAAGAGTTTTCAGTTCACTTCATCAGTATTTCATATTTATTAGAAAAAACTAATATCCTTTGTAACATAGAGTTTTGTTTTCCCATTTTGGTTGTAATTCTGTCATATTTGCCTAGTTTTCAAAAAGTTTATATATAATTTGTTGGTTATTTACAAAGTGTCATCTATTGTATTATTAGTTCTACTCTTTATTTCTAATTTATACACTGTTATGGTTAACTTAATTATTTTCTTTGTCCTACTATCCTTAGTAGTCTTTCATGGTTTTTAAAAATTCCAATTTATTTATTTTTGACAATGAATGCATTAAATGCTACATATTGACCACTGATATAATTTTGGCTACTTGGTATTGGGAGAGTCATTTTCTAATTTTTTTCTCACTTTTATGTTTAGTGTCTCTGTGCTTCCTTGGGGGCTCAATTTGCTACTTGATGAAATATAAACTGCATTAGGCCTGTCTTTCAGTCATGGTCTGTGGGCAATACCTGAAAATGTCTTTATTTTGCTTCCATTCTTGAATCATGGTTTAACTGGTATAGAGTTCTATGTAAAGATATATTGGCCAGACGCGGTGGCTCATGCCTGTAATCCCAGCACTTTGGGAGGCCGAGGCGGGCGGATCATGAAGTCAGGAGATCGAGACCATCCTGGGTAACGCGGTGAAACCCCGTCTCTACTAAAAATACAAAAAAATTAGCCGGGCGTGGTGGCGGGCGCCTGGAGTCCCAGCTACTGGGAAGGCTGAGGCAGGAGAATGGCCTGAACCCGGGAGGCGGAGCTTGCAGTGAGCCGAGATCACACCACTGTACTCCAGCCTGGGCGACAAAGCCAGGCACTGTCTAAAAAAAAGAAAAAAAAAAAGATATATTTCGTCAGCACTTTGAAGTGATTTTTTCATTGTCCTTTGAAATCCCTTGCTGCTGATGTGAGGTCCGCTAGTCTGCTGTTGGTTGCATTGTTTTCATTTGTAAGCAATCTCTTTCTCTACCCTTTTTAAAGCTTTTCTTTATTTCTTTTTCTTTTCAGAGATAAAGTCTCGCTCTGTGGCCATAGCTCACTGCAGCTTCAAATTCCTGCGCTCAAGTAGTCCTCCCACCTCAGCTTCCCAAGTAGATGGGACTACAGGTATGTGCCACCAAGCCCAGCTCCTTTCTAAAGCTTTAAAACAACAACGAAAACAAACAAACAAAGGAAAAACCTTTGCACTGTGTAATTTAGATTTATTTTGTAACCATGTTGGATTAAGTATAATTTTTATACTGAGGACTCCTCTCTTTCTTTAAATCGGGGGAAAATAAAAACCAAAATAACGATAACAAAAAATTTTACAATGAGTAACAAATAATAAACCATGATAAAATAGCAACAAAAAACTAGTAAATAATAAATAGATGACTTTCAAAATTCTGTGTCTGAATTTAGTTGAAAAAATCTCTTGGATTAAAGCAGAAATCATAAAGAAAATCATTTGAATGAAAACATGAGTATCAAAACTACATCCAACATTTTTTGCTTCATCTCATTTTTTAATTCTCTGTTTCTTGAATAGTCAGATATATTTTGGCATTTGCCTGTCTATTATCCAATGTCTTTACTTTTTTTCCTTTTAACTCTCTCTGCCTCATTCTGAGAAATTTCCTCATGTCTGGATTGCATTTTGTGTGTGTGTGTGTGTTATATGTATTATATACTGTATTCTTTTTTTTTAAATTTTATTATTATTATACTTTAAGTTTTAGGGTACATGTGCACAACGTGCAGGTTTGTTATATACGTATACATGTGCCATGTTGGTGTGCTGCACCCATTAACTCGTCGTTTAGCATTAGGTATATCTCCTAATGCTATCCCTCCCCCGTCCCCCAACCCCACAACAGTCCCTGGTGTGTGATGTTCCCCTTCCTGTGTCCATGTGTTCTCATTGTTCAGTTCCCACCTATGAGTGAGAACATGAGGTGTTTGGTTTTTTATCCTTGCGATAGTTTGCTGAGAATGACGGTTTCCAGTTTCATCCATGTCCCTACAAAGGACATAAACTCATCCTTTTTTATGGCTGCATAGTATTCCATGGTGTATATGTGCCACATTTTCTTAATCCAGTCTATCGTTGTTGGACATTTAGGTTGGTTCCAAGTCTTTGCTATTGTGAATAGTGCCGCTATAAACATACGTGTGCATGTGTCTTTATAGCAGAATGATTTATAATCCTTTGGGTATATACCCAGTAATGGGATGGCTGGGTCAAATGGTATTTCTAGTTCTAGATCCCTGAGGAATCGCCACACTGACTTCCACAATGGTTGAACTAGTTTACAGTCCCACCAACAGTGTAAAAGTGTTCCTATTTCTCCACATCCTCTCCAGCACCTGTTGTTTCCTGACTTTTTAATGATCGCCATTGTAACTGGTGTGAGATGGTATCTCATTGTGGTTTTGATTTGTATTTCTCTGATAGCCAGTGATGATGAGCATTTTTTCATGTGTTTTTTGGCTGCATAAATGTCTTCTTTTGAGAAGTGTCTGTTCATATCCTTTGCCCACTTTTTGATGGGGTTGTTTATTTTTATGAGTGAACTCCCATTCACAATTGCTTCAAAGAGAATAAAATACCTAGGAATCCACCTTACAAGGGATGTGAAGGACCTCTTCAAGGAGAACTACAAACCAGTTCTCAATGAATAAAAGAGGATACAAACAAATGGAAGAACATTCCATGCTCATGGGTAGGAAGAATCAATATCGTGAAAATGGTCATACTGCCCAAGGTAATTTATAGATTCAATGCCATCCCCATCACGCTACCAATGACTTTCTTCACAGAATTGGAAAAAACTACTTTAAAGTTCATAGGGAACCAAAAAAGAGCCCACATTGCCAAGTCAATCCTAAGCCAAAAGAACAAAGCTGGAGGCATCACGCTACCTGACTTCAAACTACACTACAAGGCTACAGTAACCAAAACAGCATGGTACTGGTACCAAAACAGAGATATAGACCAATGGAACAGAACAGAGCCCTCAGAAATAATGCCACATATCTACAACTATCTGATCTTTGACAAACCTGACAAAAATAAGCAATGGGGAAAGGATTCCCTATTTAATAAATGGTGCTGGGAAAACTGGCTAGCCATATGTAGAAAGCTGAAACTGGATCCCTTCCTTACACCTTATACAACAATTAATTCAAAATGGATTAAAGACTTACATGTTAGACCTAAAACCATCAAACCCTAGAAGAAAACCTAGACAATACCATTCAGGACATAGGCATGGGCAAGGACTTTATGTCTAAAACACCAAAAGCAATGGCAAGAAAAGCCAAAATTGACAAATGGGATCTAATTAAACTAAAGAGCTTCTGCACAGCAAAAGAAACTACCATCAGAGTGAACAGGCAACCTACAGAATGGGAGAAAATTTTTGCAACCTACTCATCTGACAAAGGGCTAATATCCAGAATCTACAATGAACTCAAACAAATTTACTAGATTGCATTTTTAAATTCAAGTTTCATATTCAAATGCAGTGTCAAATTCCTTTCTTTCTTTCTTCTTTCTTTCTTTCTTTCTTTCTTTCTTTCTTTCTTTCTTTCTTTCTTTCTTTCTTTCTTTCTCTCTCTCTCTCTTTCTTTCTTTCTTTCCTTCTTTCTTGTTTTTTTAAACAGAGTCTTGGTCCATTGCCAGGCTGGAGTGCAGTGGTGTGATCTCAGCTCACTGCAACCTCTGCCTCCTGGGCTCAAGCGATTCTCCTGCTTCAGCCTCCCAAGCAGCTGGGACTACCGGTGTCCACCAAAATACCTGGCTAATTTTTGTATTTTTAGTAGAGACAGGTTTCACCATGTTGGCCAGGATGTTCTCGATCTCCTGACCTCGTGATCCACCCGCCTCAGCCTCCCAAAGTGCTGGGATTACAGGAGTGAGCCACCACACTCGGCCAATTCCTCTCTTTTTTGTACTGTACAGTTTAACCTGTCAATTAAGTCTTTTTAAAAATTTTAGTGACTCACTAGAATTTTCAAGTCTAGAAATCAATGCCACTTAATGCACATTGCTGTTAACTGTGTGAGCTTGGGTTAATCTCTTCTTCAGTTTTCTCATTTGTAAAATGGAGATAACACTAGTTTCTTCCTTAAGGAGTAACATGTTGCCATGATCAAATAAGTTAATATATGTAAGCTGTCTTTGAGATGCTTTAAGTAGGATAAATTATGTATTTTTTACATTGCATAGAAATGAAAAGTTGAGTAGGTATATTCTGGGGGCTTACACTCTTTCCTTTCCACCTCTTCAGAGACCTTCTCATTATTTCCTGTAAGTTTTACAAAAGGATGATCTTAATTCTTTACCAGGCAAAAAAAAAAAAAAAAAGCCATTTTTTGTTTATTTACCTTTTTTCAATACTTACTTACAGAATATTTTATTCTAAAAAAAATTTTGTCTAGGTGAGGATTTCATTTAATGAGTTTTCCTTTTTAATATCTACCAATGTGTCTTGTCTTAATATCTTTTTCAAACAAGGAAAATTTCTTTTTGCTATACATCTAATTGCTTTTTTTTGCTATATTTTCTTCTTAATTTCTGTAAGCTTGTTTCTTCATCTATAAAATAGAGAAAAATGCTACTTACCTCACAGCATTGTCCTGAAAATTACTCATGATAAAGTATGGAAGGAGTCCAGCCCTGGGTGGCATTAACAAATCATATGCCTCCTTAATAACATGACCGAAAGGCATGGCACCACATTCTTAAAGGGGTCCTTGCTGTCTGTATTTCAAATATTTTCTTCTTCTAAATTTTCTCACATTTTGAGTTCTTAAACAACAGAAAAAAACTGAGCAGAGGAACTGGCACATTGTTGACACTAAGTAAATGGTAGTTCTCCTAGTCCTTATTTTTATGAACTGGAATTCATACATTGTCTTTTTAGTATTCTTTCTATGTATCTGTCATCATTCTTACTATTTACATCTGTTTTTCTTCCTCTCCATATGATGCTGCTTTTCAGTTTTGTCTTTTATGTCGTTAATTCAACTCTGCTCACACTGCAGGGGGTGGGGGGTTTGCTTTGTTTTGTTTTTAGTTTAGTTATATCATTAGAAAACCTTGGGCAGTCTCGTCTCTTTGCCTTCTGTCATGGTGTGCTCTTCCTGTCAGAGTGGCACGCATTTCACTTCAAAAGCAATGTCCTTCTGCACCTTTCAAAGCACACAAAAAAAGAGTTTCTGAACATGTTTCTTTGGAGGATTTTGTTTCTAAAGGATGAAATTGCTCCTTATCAGTAGGAAATGTTCTTGTATATCTTGAAATTAATAACCTCTCTCTTTTGCACTTGTGCCTCTCTAATCCATAGCTCTTTTTTTAATATCATGTATTAAAGATTGCTTCCCATAGCACAGTCAACTTACCAGAGTGAGTTGAATATAGAACTCTTTGAAAAGGCAGCTGAAATTTTGTTTTTGGAGTTTACTTTTTCAATGTTTTTGTGACTTTCTGATAGAAGAAATTTAAACTCTCATGATATAAATTATCATAAAGGGTAGTTTGGGTATAATTTCTATGTGACATCGATTCTGTGATAATTATTTTTTGGCTGATTTATGTCAAGGGATACCCTGTTATCAGCAGAGATTTTCTCTTTTGGAGTAAAATTATACTTAAAGGCAATAGTCTACCCAAGCCTAAAACCTATTCAAAGGAAACTAGACTCAGGAAAATTGCCTGCATTTTCTATGCACCATCCTTGGTATGCTATTATTCAAATTACCTGTATACCCTTATGAGGACACACCACACAGAATAAGCATACACTGTTTTCTCAAAGTTGTAATTACAAGCCTTAGGAGCTATCCTATAAACTAAATCTACATGATAAAGCTTTGGTTATCTTCCTGTTAGTTATTGATTCCACTAATGGAAAAGAAATTGAGAATTTCTTTCCTTGGGTACTGAAATGAAATTCCTGAGTTCCGAAGTTGTTTTCTTCTAATTGGGAATGCAATGGACATAAAAATGCTCCTGAGAAGAGTGAGACTCCTTGAATATCTGAGCTGAGGAAGGCTCTACAAGTCAAACAAACCTTAAGTCAAAGGGCTGTGGGCTTGTCCTGCCCGTGTGGTCCACTGTACTTTAATTATGGAAGTG
Organism: Gorilla gorilla gorilla; assembly: GCF_029281585.2. Taxonomy (NCBI): domain Eukaryota; kingdom Metazoa; phylum Chordata; class Mammalia; order Primates; family Hominidae; genus Gorilla; species Gorilla gorilla. The sequence continues at coordinate 120,830,853 of NC_073236.2, forward strand.
GAAAAGTTGATATAAAAATATCTTTTTAAAGAGACCATTTTCTATATGGGTTAATTCAACTTTTGTGCCATCAATGAGCCCTGGGGCAGAAACTCATACCTGTGATGTGTCCAGCATCACAACAGGTTTTGCATAGATGGAAAGAGTGTAGCATCAGCACTGATCATGGTGAAAATGGACAATGATGAGTGAAGTAAGCTCCAGGGTTTTAATCTGATAAGAAAAATATTATTAAACATTTAATTGGGGCCTATTTTTGTGTGAGGTACTTGCATAGATGTTAACCCACTTAGTCATTATGGGCATCCTGCCAGACAGGTATTGTTCTCTCTTATAAGTCAGGGAGCTGAGGGTCTTTGGTTCAATAGAAAGCCACCTGGACTGGAGTTAGAAGTGACCAGATCTTTCACTTAATGGTGGAATGGCCTTGGGGAGGTTGCTTATTCTTGGTCATCATTGTGGACTTGGCCCTTATGACGCTGAAGGCCCTTCCAGCTCTGACACCAATGGTTCTAGTTTATTCCACTGCTTGCTAGTGTATTCCACACACAGGTCAAAGACATTGCTGGCAGACATTGTGTTTTCCTTCACGTTTATGTGATTGCGGTTTACAAATAAACTCATTCTTTGTGTATGCCAACTACTCTCTTTAGAATAGACCAGAACCCAATGCCCCACCAGGAGCTGGCTCAGAAAAAGCTCCAGAGGCTACTCATGGCTGGCTTGGAAACCCGTTCTCTGAAAGAAGCCAAAGAAAGATGCCAATTTGCTCTGCAGGGGAGAAAAGGCCTCATATAGGGTGGGACACAGGCATTCTGTGCTACCCATTCTTTAAGACCAAAGGTAATGATCAACATGCTATTTTTGGTGCCAGCCATGGCCACTGGAGTTACTACTCATTAATACTATGAATGCAACCTTCAGATCCATTATGCAGAAGATAAAGGCAGCCAATAGAGCCACAAGTGCTGACTGTGTGACTCAGGCTACAGAAGGAACTTCTGTAGGAAGGGCCAGCTGCTCCCTTCATAGAGACACTTGCACAACCAGGACTTTGTATCATTCTCACTATTCACATAAGACAATGTCTCTCATTTACAAACAGAGCAAGGCTTCTAAAACAGCAATCTTAGCAGCTATCAGTGCCCTAGGGACTATTTTATGAAAACTACTTTGTGAGCCCTATCTATATATTTACACTTTAAACATTAAATTTACTCACATGTAAGCTCTTGTAGAACACATTTGTATGACATATCCAAAGAGATATATAAACTATCTGATGAGGCTATTTACTTACTTTAATAAATGAAACGAAACACAAAATGCTTCGAAGACTTTAAAAAATATGAAAATCCCATCATTTCCAGCACCTCAGCAGATAAAATTAGGTGGCTAATCTGGATTTCTCAGCCAATTACTCTTATGTAATGGAGTTTCTGAGAGCCTTTCTCTGCATAGTCATATAAGAACAATATGCAATATCTGCATTTGCAGACTGCCTTTTTTTCGTTTTTGTTTGTTTGTTTGTTTTTTGAGACAGAGTCTCACTCTGTCGCCCAAGCTGGAATGCAGTAGCATGATCTCTGCTCACTGCAACTCCACCTCCTGGGTTCTCCTGCCTCAGCCTCCCGAGTAGCTGGGATTACAGGTGCCTGCCACCATGCCTGGCTAATTTTTGTATTTTTAGTAGAGACAGAGTTTCACCATGTTGACCAGGCTGGTCTCGAACTCCTGACCTTAGGTGATCTGCCTGCCTCAGCCTCCCAAAGTACTGGGATTACAGGTGAAAGCCACCATGCCCAGCCTGCAGCCTGCCTTCTGACTGGCGGTAAGTTTGCAGGACCCCAGCAAAACTTTCTTATAGGGACAACAAAAGTGGAAATATATTCCTTAGACACTTTAGAGTGACAGAGTGTGGTCATACTTGGTTTAAGAAATAAGATATTCTTCGTGATGAACAAGCATTAACATTTCATGCACAACAAAACCACTCAACTCTATACCCTCACCTATTTCCTATTGGTATCTTCTCCTTATACCACAGCAATCTATGCAGGATTCCTGGTTCTACTGATCAAGTAGCCTGATGAATTCCCCAAGTGTAAATATCAACAGTTAATAAATCAATTTTCTCTTTAATGGGATAGAGGAGATACTAGTTCTGTGCAACTGGATAAAGACATTCTACTTCACCAGAACTACCAGTTTAGTGATAAACTGGATAAAGGCATTATCCAAACACCCTTCTATGTGCTAGGTGCTTACTGAGACAGAATTTACTCTGAGAGTATTTGTGTGTAAAAAAATAGGCATGGACTGTGTTGCTTTTGCAATTTAATACCCATTTCACCTCAAATATATGGCAGAAAGAACTATAAAGTTGCAAATATAAAGCTTTCAAAAGCAAAACATATTCAATCTCCCTATCTCTCTATAAAAGTCTGGAATTCTCCTCAGGCATCCTTTAGATATGCTATCTAGATTTTAAAGTGTCCTTTCAATCCTCTTGTTGAACGCTAACCCCAACCTTCAGGCTGCCCTCACTTCCGATGTGACAGCAACCCTACACCCCTATCCTGACAGAAGGATGGTGGCATTGCCAGGTCCCTATTTCTCCCCCACCTTAGCTGGATGGACATTGTTGCCTTTCAGAGCAGTCAGAGCTCATCATTGTGACCTGTTTTAATCTGACATGTGACTCTTCCACATTTACCAACTCCCCTACAACCTTTTCCTTCCCAGCATCTGTAGTGGCATTAACTTCCTGTTATTTCAGTAATTAAGATAGTCACTCCCAGATGAGATTACTTCACAATATGTGCAGTAGACAAAGGCTGAAAGAGGAATTCTCCTATATTCTAGAGAGGAAAATGATGCTTGACCTTTCAGAACAGAAAGGATTGTGTGGGCAAAGGAAAAGATTACTAAAGTGAAAACATCACAGTATTTGGGTCCAGATGGGCTTGGTGTCAAATTCTTGCTCTACTACTTAGAAGTTGTGAGACCTTAGAGAGATTATTCAACTTTTCTGAGACTTTGTTTCCCTATAGGCAAGCCAAAATAAAATGTCTCCTTGATAGGATTCTAGTGTGGAGTAGGAATTATAAGTGTCAAATATCTTGCTTACTATAGGTCCTGATGTTTTTACAATCACAGTGATTATCATGGTGGTGATGGTGGAGGTGTTGGAGATGGAAGAGGTTCTGGTGGAGGTAGTAGTGAAGGAGGAAGGTATTGGTCAAGGAGTTGCTATTGGTGGCGGTGAAAGTGGTAGAGGTGTCATCAGTGCAGTAGTGGTTATGATGTCTCCAAGTCACACATAGAGGAACCCCAAACTTCCAGGGAGATTTCTGAGAAGAGGCTTCAGTTAGTATGAGCTATGCGAAAATAGATTTTCCTTAATTTTCTAGGTAAGTAAACCTCAAATAATAGTGCAAAGTTAGCATGCAGAGTGAAAAGTGAATTCAAATTTGGATGCAGATTTCACTGTGCACATAATCATGTGATATTAGGAAAATGAAAGAAAAAATTTTCGAGGATGAAAACACCCATCCATCTTGAATGCTAAGTTTATATCACTTAATAATGGTAGGAATACAGGGAAAGAATTAGAGAGACATGTACCACACACACACAGGTAAATATACACACACAACTACACACACTCACCTACCTTCTTTTGTTCAATTAACATTAGGAAAGAAGTATTATCAATGCCATTTTACAGATAAGAAAGCTGAGGCTCAGAAAAGGCAGGGGGCACTGTAGGAGGCGTACAGGCTTTGGCATATGACAGATATTGCACTAATCCTTTGATTTCTATGTATCAGTTGTTTGACTTTATCTCTCACTCTCCTCAAACTGCAATTTCTTCATCTTTGATAATGATGCCAATAATTGTCTTGCAGAATTGCTATGAGGAATAAACAAGATATGTTTTTGGTCTACATCATTGGCAATGTCATATAAAGAATCTAACACAATACTTGTTATTGTGTTTAACAAAACACAATATAGAAAGTTTAACAAAAGTCCCACTTTCCGTTATTCATTCATTCACATTTTAATTTATTCTTCCATCCATCCATCTATCCATATATATATTTTTATATATATATATAAAACAAGGTGAGGTCTCACTCTGTTGCCCAGGCTAGTTTTGAACTCCTGGGCTCAAGCTGTCCTCCCACCTCAGCCTCCCAATGTGCTAGGATTACAGGCATGAGCCACTGCTCCTGCCCTGGCCCCGTCTATCCTGTAATCCATCCAGCTCGGCTATACTATATGAAAATTCAAGATCAGGTTTAGTCCATGCAAAGGCTCCAAAAATTGCATCAGTGGGAAATTTTGGATTTCAAGAATTATAAAACCTGACCCAAATCTACATAGGAATTTTATTGCTTAATGTAACTGAAACATCCAACTGTAGGTCTAGCTTTAGGCAAGGCTGAACCATGGGTTCAACTGGTGTCTCTGTGACTCAGTTTCTTTCACCCCCATCTAACATAAAACCCTGTAAGCTGGCTTCTTTCTTGGTCAGACTCTCTTTTAATGATTACAAGATCAGTAGTTTCTGAATACACATACTCCCACTTTAAGTCCAGAACAAGGATAAGATTATTTTTGCAACAATATAAAGCCCAGGATTTGACTGACTTCCAGGCAGGATGATGGATCCATTTCTGAACCAGTCACTTGCACCAGTGAGATTGGTTACTCTGTTCAGCTTCAACCAGTTTCTGATTGCCCCTGAAGTATCTGAGGCAAGTCCCACAAACCACATGCTCTGGAGAGGCAGGAGGATTGCTTGAGGCCGAGAGTTTGAGACCAGCCTGGGCAACATAGTGAAAGCTTGTCCCTGCAAAAAATTCAAAAATTAGTTGGGCATGGTAGCATGCACCTGTGGTCCTAGCTACTTGGGAGGCTGAAGAAGGAGGATCACTGGAGTCCAGGAATTTGAAGTTTCAGTGAGCTATGATCGTGCCACTGCATACCAGCCTGGGTGACAGAGTGATACTGTCTCATTAAAAAAATTGTCTTCCTTTCTGCCTATCATGTTGTATAAAATTTCATCATTTGAGATTCACTCATTGAGAACTGTAAGCATTTTCCTGTTCAAGAGCTTCTGGTAAAATTTAAATACCTCATGGAGTTCTGTCTTCATCTTCCCATACTTTATTGACAAATTATTCCAATGTAGCTACAGTTAAACAGGATAAAAATAAAAGTTACCTCAGAGGAGAGTCATAAACGTTGCCAAGTTTGGTCCAATTTCTTTATATTGTTAACATTCAATAAGAAATAACCATTCTATCTGTCATTATCACTATTGTTATCATATACAGAACTCATACAATTCTCAGAGAAGCTGTGTTAAATAGATTAAATAGATTTTCCCACTTTACAGCTGAGAACAGAATGGGGGCTAAGTGAGCCTTAGGGTAACTTTCTGGTCACATGTCTAGTCGGAGGTATACACCGGAGTTGATTCCCCCTCTGTTTGAAGTTCAGGCCTTTGTTATTTTTGCTGCTTTACTCTTCTGATTTCCAAACTCCCCAAGCCAAACTTAACTTCCCAGGAAGAAGGCCCGGTCTGAGCAAGTGCCGAGCCAGCCACAGGGCAAGTGGCCTCTAAGTGCTTGTGACGTGAAACGATGAAAATCACTCACACCATGGATAAAGAACCTGCCTGGATCCAAATGTGGACACCTGAGAGTTCCTGGGACTTATAAAAGTGGAAGCCATTCTGTTTGCCCAGGCATCAAAGGATGCTAGAGTTACTACCATGCATAATCATCCCTTGTGCACCCACAAGTGCACATAGTGAAACCTTGCCCCTGCAAAAAATTCAAAAATTAGTTGGGCAGTTGGGTCCCTGCTCCAGAACCAGTCCTGAAAGAACCTTGAGGCAGCTTCCTAGGAGCCTTTGGCCAAGGCAGAAACACTGAGGGCTCCCTTCTCTGGAGTCTTGAAGTGACACACAGATTCTAGTTCCTTTTGGCTGGGCAAGCCCCTGTGTTTGGCTTAGGGTGAAATGTATACCACACATCTGGCCACTGGAAAGCTGGGGAGGAACGGTGTGGTCATCGGGGCTGCAAGGCCATTTCAGGGCGGTTAAGCTGGAGTAACCCGAGTATGGCAGGGCCTGAGTCATCCTGGACTCAGGAAGCTCCCACTTGGGCGGAATCTGACACCTGAGCTCATCTGTGGCTTTGCCCTGGCTGGCCCTGCCCTGCCCCATCTTGTCCAGTACAGCTCAGCCCAGCCAGCCCAGGCTGGGTCCTGCTGGGTTCCAGCCTGAAGGAACTGAGCCCAAACTGCAGAGCCAGGAGCTCTGAGCAAAGGCAGTGATGTCAGCAAGGGTGGGGTACGATGTGTGCACAGCCCAGGGAGGTATCTGTTTCTGGGTCCATGTGTCCATGTATAAACCCACTATCCTTGTGTGCACCTCCCTGTGACTGTCTATGTGGACATTCTGGGCATCTATGCATATATTTGTGTGAATGCCTGTGGGTGTTGTTGGCTTATGTGTCTGGGCACATTTTCCCTGGGAAATAAAAGTATAATTGCCTTTGTCACAAAATTTGATTGGTTAAAAAGCAGCAGCTATAAAGAGGTTGAAAAAAAATCTCCCTTTTGTGTAAAGTCTCATGCCGAGGGCTGAGGGAGATTTAGGAGAGTGAAAAGAATCAGCCTTTAAACTTAGGAAATACATAGTCACCTGGGTCACACACTTTCCTAGGAAAACTGAGCTCCTGCTCCTAGGAGTGTTTGTGCAGGACCTAGGACGAGATGTCAAGGAATGGCGGTCACTGTGGTCGAGGTTACCTGAGACATCAGCCTGGGGCAGGTTGGGATGGGGAGAAGAGAGTTGCATGGCAACGATTTATTCTTTTCTCCAAGTATTGACCCCCTTTGATAAATACAGAAACGTAGTTTCTTCCTTTCATAACATCAAAATCCAAGGTATTTTAAAAATGCATCAAAGCAGTAGGGTGAAATGTTTTTGTTGTTGTTGTTGCTGCTGTTGTTCCCCACCTCTGGCAAAACTAGTAACACTAAGATGGGACGTCCTGGTATATGGTCCTTCTGGCTCCCTCGTGGGTCTCCTCCTTCCGACCTGGTGATGCTTGCTGGTGTCTGAGAATGCTGCTCAGATTCAGTGTGGGATGGAATCAGGCAGCCTCCCACTTGGGCTAAGCCATCACGGGCCCCTGCTCTGAAAAAGGTGGATATGACTTAAGAGAAAGCCCCTCAACTGCAAATGAGGAATTCAGGACTCAGAGAATGGGAGTCACTGAGGATTAACAGGAAGTTTAGAGAATAAAATGAGATACTTGTGAAGACTGCTTGAAGAAAGGAAGAAGGATAAAAATAGGGAGGAAGAGAGAAAGAATAGAGAAAGAAAGAGAGAAAGAGAAAGAACAAATAACGCCAGATAGTACTCTGATGACACATCTGGAGAAAGGGCTTGGGACCTCTTTCTGTATCTCAAGTTACTCTGTAGGCTCCCTAATCAACTTGGCTTGCACAGCCTGTGGTGTCTCATCTGTCTGCTTAGCACCCAATCCAATAATGATAAATTCATTACCAGAGCAATAACAGCCCCACCCCTGGTGCACCCTCTGTTGTTCTCTGATAAACACCAACAACAGGCAAGAGCCTACGTTCACTTTATTCACCACTCCAAAAAAACTTGAGGAATTCCCTTGAGGTCTACCTCTTAGATATTGAATGGAATTTTACATCTGTTACACAGGGAGTTTCCGGAGAGGCACTCAAAGTGTCCCTTGTGGAACCAGACACAGAACCTTGGATCCCAAATGTACTCAGTGAATACTTAATAAATGCATGATCACTTAAGGCATCCCACCTACAGAACTGCCACTTTAGCCTGACAACTCTTATAGATTAAAAGTAAGGCCCCAGATAGAACCCAGGAACCACTGCCACAAGATTGACACTGGCATTGAGGGTGTTCATCATGGCATATTTCCAACTCTAATACAACTGCTGTAAGCCCCAGGGCTGTGTATTTAGTGCATGGGCACCTGCAGAAATAGCAGGGCTCTCCTTACTCTTTTCACATGCTGCGCTCAGTCATCTTCAGTGAGCATTTGACTCTTGGTTTAGTTTAGGAGATATAAAAGTAATACAACTAAGCATATGGTCCTCCTAGTGACCCACATTCCATGGTGTGTAACAGTACCTTGGGCTTGGTGTGGACAGGCCATTAAAATTTCAGGAAGGTCGAATCACATGTGGGCTCCATCAGATTAATGAGGGAAAGTCTCCCATCTTCTGTTAGACATGGTTTCATGACACTCACAGAAAATGCAGGAAACACCTATCACTCTGTGGCCATCTGCATAACAGAGCAACCCAACTCTCTTGACCATTTGTTGATGGGTGAGTAGAGAACAGGCTTGGTGTTCTCTGGCCACCATAGTTAAAATAGGAAACCTCCCTGTACATTTAGACCAAGCTTCTGGGAACCCGATAGAACAAAATGGTGCCAAGAACTTAGCAAAGAGAGATTGCCTAAAGCTCCCCAGCTTCTTAGAAAGCAAAACCGCCTATCACCATCTATCACCATAAATGGCCCGCCTGAACTGCTGGTGCCTCAGCCTGCACCATAATATTTTATTCAACTACCAATTCATTACACACACATCCTGAAAGCAAATAATGTTAATGTAAATAATTTGGGAAGCATTGTTCCATCTGTTGAAAATGTGCAGTAGTTGCTTTGCCCCTTGTCTAAACTGGGGCGGCTACTTTCAGGCAAGTTTGGGAGGTAAATGAACTGTCTGGATGCTTTTCTTGGCAGTCTTTCTTATTAGTGGGAGGTGGCAGTAACGAGAACATGAGGAAGATGGAAAGTGTTTACTTAAAGTCATGGCCAAATGGCTAGGGAGAGTTAAGATAAATCATAAGCTGTCAATGATGACAACTTCAGACTGCTACTAGTTCACTCCTGTTTATGGAGTTTCAGATGCTACATTTAGAATGTTGAGGAGTTTATTAAAGTCGTATTGGTAGAAGTTGCTGATTGTTTAGACGTCAATGTTTGAGGCAAGAGGCAGCACCCACCGAGACTAGGAATGATGAGTGTACAAAGCCCTTATCCAGCCATTCCAGGTGACCCTCTGCTTGGTGAATGGGTAACACTGACTCAAATTTCCCTTCAGAACTCAAACTATGGGCCGGGTGCAGTGGCTCACACTTGTAATCCCAGCACTTTGAGAGGTCGAGGCAGGTGGATCACGAGGTCAGGAGATCGAGACCATCCTGGCTAACAAGGTGAAACCCCGTCTCTACTAAAATTACAAAAAATCAGCCAGGCGTGGTGGCAGGCACCTGTAGTCCCAGCTACTTGGGAGGCTGAGGCAGGAGAATGGCGTGAACCTGGGAGGCAGAGCTTGCAGTGAGCCGAGATTGCACCACTGCACTCCAGCCTGGGCAACAGAGCAAGCGAGACTCTGTCTCAAAAAAAAAAAAAAAAAACAAAAAACTCAAACTATGGATCAGCTTGGGCTTTCACTACCAAAAAATATTGAAGGGCCAAAGCCAAATGGATAAAAGAGCCTGGTTCTTTACTTTTCTAAGTGCATTTTTTGTTTGTTTCTTTTTCTTTTGAGATGGAGTCTTGCTCTGTCGCCCAGGCTGGAGTGCGGTGGTGCAATTTTGGCTCAATACAACCTCTCCCTCCCAGGTTCAAGGGATTCCCCTGCCTTAGCCTCCCAAGTAGCTGGGACTACAGGCATGTGCCACCACATCCGGCTAATTTTTATATTTTTAGTAGAGATGGGGTTGGCCAAGCTGGTCTCGAACTCCTGACCTCATGTGATCCAACCACCTTGGCCTCCCAAAATGCTGGGATTACAGATGTGAGCCACTGTGCCTGGCCTCTAACTTCATTTCTTATCCAAGGCAGTCTTGCTTGGGTGTTGACTCTTGAATTGCAGCTTCGAGGTTGGTGAACGTGAACAAAAGGCCAGATTCTTCTGAGGTTAGCTAGTGTCCTCAACAGTTTTTCCTCAAACTCCTCTCTGAATATATAGCCCATCCAAAGATTTGGCTCTTGTGAACCTTCAGTGTTTATTTTACGAAACTGCAATGTCTTTCTCTGTTCTTTGAACTCCCTCATAAAAAAAACTGTATGATCAGTGGCAAATGCAGAGAACGTGTACTTCTTTTGCACACAAGGGCAATGAAGAGCTGTAGAGTGCTCCTCCACGACTTGCATATTCCTTTTCTGTAAGTGTCTCTCAAACTTGTATTAAATGCTGGCCAGGGCCCAGAAGGGTCAAAACAATCACAGCAAAAAATGGTGAAGCTGTGATGATAGAAGCTTGTATAAATTATTGAAAAGGGTGAAGGTGGAGAGAGTTCAAATCTCTGAGGAATTTGGGAAAGATGGCACTTAATTGAGATTTTGGAGGTTGGGTAGGAGTTTTCCAGATGAACAAGGGAGATATGGTTATTCCAGACAGAGGAAATGGCATGTGAAAAGAAAACAAAAAACATGCTCTGGTTGGAGAATTGCTTAGTAACTTAGTGTGCTTCGAGAATGATTTACAATGGACAGTGGTAGAAAGTGAATATGATAATTGACTGTAGGTTTTTAAGAATGGGAATAATGGGCAAAAGGAACAACAAAACAGCAGCATGGAAAACAAAATAACTTTCTACCTCTTCCTTTTGTCTGCACCAGAATACTGCCTTTCTTTCAAACATTTTGGAAAAGACAAAATCACCCAGAATTTCAAATCGTAGATTCTTTGGAAAGAGAAGATTGCTTTCTTTCTTAAGAAGGAAATCAAACTAAAATAATCTGGGGTGTTTTATCAATAGGGTTAAAATTCTGTGTTTTGAAGTAGGAGAGATGAGGTTTGAAAAGAAAACAGGAGGTTTCAGACATAACCAGTAGCATGAAAAGTTAACGTGGGAAATCATAATGAAGGGGGTGGGAAGAGTTAGATGTATCTTCAGTACGCACCTCCCTCATCCCACCTGTTTTGAGTTGCACCAAATCTCCTTAAAAGATTATAGTTCTAACCGCCAGAACCTGTAAATGTGACCTCATTTGGAAACAGGGTCTTTGCAGAGATCAAGTTAAGATGAGATCATTAGGGTGAGCCCTAATCAAGTATGAATGTGTCCTAAGAAAAGGAAAAATCTGGACACAGAGACACACCCACACAGGGAGAATGCCATGTGAAAATGAAGGCAGAAATTATGGTGATACTTCTACAAACCACGGAACGCCAAAGTTTGCCAGCAACCACCAGAAGCCAGGAAAGAGGCACAGAACAGACCCTTCCTCATGGCCCTCAGAGGAAACCAACACTGCCGACACCTTGATTTCAGATTTGTAGCCTCCAGCAGTTTAAGAAAGTGAATTTCTCTTAAGCTTCCCAGTTTGTGGCACTCAGACCCAGACAACTAATACAGCATCAGACTGTGGACTCAGCTTTGAAACAGCCTTGCTGATGGGGAGAGAATTCAAGACAGATGGGAAGTAAGCATCCAGGAGCCAAGAAGCATGGGGCCCTGGATGGTTCTGCGCAGCATAAGGTAACTGTACAGACCATGGCTGTCTATGTTAGGCCAGTACATGGCTATTTGATACTATTCAAAGGAAAATTGATTTTGTGACGATGAACCTGAAAGGGTTTTAGATGGATGAGTACTGTAGAGTTCAAATAAGTGTTTCATCAGGGATCAAAATAAGTTCTTTTTTGACTGAAAAGAAATATATACATATATATATAATTTTTAACACACACACATATTTATTTTAATATAGCTATCCGAGGAAATACATGGCATAGAATTTTAAGGTGTGTGCCTCAAAAGAGAAGGAATGATTATCCACTTTTTTCCCTAAAAGTTTAGTCACCAATATTAACACTGAGGAGACTGTAAAGGGTTTTAAACAGATGTGTTCATAAGTCATAGGGCATCAGCCTTAAAAAACATAGCTACAAAACAAGGCATTGTTTCAATATCCATGTTAAAGCATGAACCCTGTCTGGCCATCTGCTGGAAGTGCTCTCTCCCCTCAAAATATCTGCAGGCATTTCTCAGACTTTCACCTTTTCTTCAACAATCCCCTTGCCTCTGCTCTGACCCTTCTCTGCGCTGGTATGTTCTTAGTGTCCTTCCTTAATAACAGCTGTTGAGAGTGTTATTCTGCTGGCACTGTCATCTCCATGCATGTCCACCTGGAATTCCCTCTTCCCTCCAGGCTCAGAAAGTGAATGCTCCTTTCTTTGGCTCTCCCAGCTCCACTGATAGCAGACTAAGATTTTAACAATACTTGCCAAAAGTCTAGGGGAAAGAGTAGTTCAACTTACAAAATAATGCAGGTATTCAAACCCCAATCTTGTCTTGATGGCACACCTCAGAGTCAAAGCCAGACTCCTCTCTGGTTCGGTATGGATGTCCTTCCTCGGTTCAGTTCTAAGGTGGCCCTAAAGTTGTTACCCCCAGGAGAAATCCTTCTCCCTGTTCACCAGTGAGTATCTCTTAGATCTCTGTGGAACAGACATGGCAAGACACATAATCAACCACATATTTAACATTCATTCTGTCATTCAGCAAATATATATTAGATGCTGACAACAAGGAACAAGAGAGACAAACCTCTGTTCTTGTGAGACTTATGTCCTAGCGGGAGAAGAAAAAGCACAAGGAAACAAAGGGAAAACATTAGGGAATGTGGTTAGTGCTGCAAAGGAAATGGAAAGGTGGATACGTACAGGCACAGTATCCTAGGATGGAACAGGAAGGGGGAAAATGAATAACATTTTCTAAATTAACAAAATGACAACATTACATGGTAGCACAAGTATCACAAGAAAGGTACTGATGGGGATGGAAAGAAAGAGAGTTCTCCCCGCTGTTTTACTGTGAAGCTGTGATTCTACGCAGACCTGCTCCCTCTGGCCTTTCTCAGTGTCTTGTGAGATTTTGTGCTCATTTAACATAAAATATTGTGGTCCAAGGATAACAGTGCTTATTGTGCTTCTGCCCTCCCTCCCTTCCCTATAGATTAAGGATCATTTTCCTTCGTAGAGAGGAAATAGAGGAGAGTTCAGTCCTAAACCACAAGGGATACTTTAAGATGTTGACCAATCGTTTCTGCCAGTGCCCAGTGGCACACAGAGTATGTGCTTCTATAAACATGGATCTAGATGTATGCACTTACACACACACACACACACACACACACATTTAGAGTGTAAATAACATAAAAGCTAGAAAGCACATTTATATACATTTATGCATAACCAAGGAAACCCTCATTTTCTGGAACCTGTTAATGAGATCAGTTATAATAAATACATAATATATTTAATACAAAATATAAGTACATATCCCTACAATTGTTTCAACTCAATAGTCGTTTTAACTCAGGTATCTAGCTACTTGGGGTGATCAAGCATATGATTAAGGTGATTATAAATTTTCACAAGAAAGAATGTTTTCTTTAGAAGGCAGAAGAATGTCTCACTGTGAAGAAGCTCCTGATCTTGACAATTATAAGAAAACTTTTAGACCGTGGTCTCCTATATTTCAAAATAAATACGAGAGTAATTTTTTTTTGAGACAGTGTTTTGCTCTGTCGCCCAGGCTGGAGTGCAGTGGCACAATCATGGCTCACTGCAGCTTTGACCTACCATCCTCAAGCAATCCTCCTGCCCCAGTCTCCTGAGTAGCTGGAACTACAGGCGCACACCACCACACCCGACTAATTATTTTTACTTTTCTTTGTAGCGATGGGGTCTCACTATGTTGCCCAGGCTGGTCTCAAACTACAGTGGCTCAAACAATCCTTCCAGTACTGCCTCCCGAGGTGCTGGGATTATAAGCATGAGCCACAGCACCTGGCCACGGAGTACATTTTAAATGTCTTAACAAGACGTGACAGGTAAGTGAAGTGATAGATATGTTAAATAGCTTGATTTAATCATTCTATATTGTATACATAAATCAAAACATCATGTTGTACCTCACAAATGTATACAATCATGGTTTGTCAATCAAAAATAATATTGAAAGAAAAATTATTTAGAGAATGCTACAAAGAACATGGTGAACAATGCTTGCTTGGCTCCGTGTGTATACAGAAAACATAGAGTAATTCAGTGTCTACTTTGAATATTTTTATGCAGGCCAAATTGCAATGGCTAATGAGACAAAAAAAACCAAGTGATTTCCAAAACCTGTTGTAATTAATTGTACAATTCTGGTATGAGAATCTCAGTTTTTTTTGTTTTTTTTTTTAATGACTGTAGCATAGACTCTGGTCTTAGCCCAAGATCACATTTATTAGCTATGAGATAGATATGATTTGGCTCTGTGTCCCCACCCAAATCTCTCCTTGAAATATAATAATCCCTGCATGCCAAGGGCAGGACCAGAGGCAGATAATTGAATCATGGGGGCAGTTTCCATCATGCCGTTCTCGCGATAATGAGATCTGATGGGTTTATAAGAGGCATCCCCCTTCGCTCGGCACTCATTCTCTCTCCTGCTGCCCTGTGAAAGGGCACCTTCTGCCATGATTGTAAGTTTTCTGAGGCCTGCCCACCCCTGCAGAACTGTGAGTCAATTAAACCTCTTTCCTTTATAAATTACCCAGCGTCGGGTATTTCTTCATAGCAGCGTGAGAACAGACTAATACAGAGATCTTGGTCAAATTAATCTTTCTGAGGCTCCTTTTTGATACCTGCATAGCTGTCACTGTGATTCTTGCTTGGATTCTCACACCCTGGGAGGGTCAGGATTGCTAGGCAAAGGTTAACAAGGGTTAGTATTATTAATTATTATTTTTTTAACTTGAACCATTCAATATATGGGCTGGGACCTGTGGGCTTCCTGCAATGTCTTACTCTAAAAAAAGATGTAATTGTGATGGTTGCAGGAGTTCCCGTATAAATTCCCCTCCAAGGTGCAAGGGACTCACAACTCTAGTATTAATGATGACAATAAAACAACAACCTCAAAATAAATAAAAGCCTTTCTTTCTCTTTTAACCAATCTTTGACTTGTACAGGGTTGGGGAAACAGTTTCTTCACCCTCTTGCCCTGTTCTTCACTTTTTCCTAAGAAACTGAGGTACTAAACTATGTTGGATTCTCTGCTGCTGGGGTGGTCCATATTCACTAGTGGGAAGTTCATCACAGGCTAAAATTTACTTTCTCCTTTAATCTTATGGCTAGATTGGTGACAGGGCCTTAGTTTAGCCATCTCTTCTTTTCTTCTTGTACTCAGGGTTTTATGCTGGAACACACACTCCCTCTGTATCTATCACTTAGACATTAGGTTCAGAAGATCTGTCTGCCTGATGACAGATAACTTTTTATAGAAGAGCTGTTTTTTATGGTAGAGTACGTTTCATTTGTTTGTTGTCTTGTTTTAATAAAAGACCCTGTCTCTGAAATTTCTCCAGGTTAATTTTATTTCTTTTTCCATGCAATACTTTCCTTATTTATTACTTCTGTCTCCTGTTCCATGTGAGCAGCCCAAGGATGCTAAGATTCTAAGATAAGATATTTAATTTAGAGTTTGGTGGTCTGGACTGTGATCTGAGAGTATGCCATGTGTCCTAGGCAAATTACCAGAAAGTTCTGCATTTGTTTATTTGGCATTAGCCAGGCTAATAATGAAGCGGGCTTTAATTTCTCATTTGCTGTGGTCCCTTGTTTTTATGGGGACATTACAGGAAAAAGCTGTGAGATTAAGGCAGGATTCATATGTTCCTGTTCCCCTGTCCCCAGGAAAATGCCATCTAATGTTATAAAATGTCATCCCTCTTTCTAAAACATCACTTTTCCATTGAGAATACAGCCATCAAAACTTTTTCTAGATTTGAAGCATATGCACAATTCTTTTCCAAATCTTTACTTAATTAACATGCCAATACAGATGAAATTTGAATAATAATGAGGTAACAATACAGTTGGAAAGTACTTAGTTGTGGTCCCAGATACCAAGGCAAAGAGATCTCAGGTGCAAAGTGTGTCATCAGCATCTGGCTTTCTGGATTATGATGTGGTCAGGGATGTGTCTTCCGGCCCATTTTGGAGGCGCAAAAATGGTGATCCATGTTTGGATTTATGTGGAAGGGACAGTTCCACAGTATGGAAAAGGGGAGACAGTCCCAGGAAGCGTGAAGAGGAAAGGTCATTGGTAAGTCACTACTCTTTGCTCAGAGTCCCACAGCAAACAGCTCCTCTTGCTCAGGCAGGTGGCTGGATCTGGATCCCCCTGTGATATAGCACACAGAGCACATGGCTTCTGTCCCATCTCTCCCTTAGGTGAGGTCCTTGTTTTTCTTTGCCTTCGCTCCTTTTATACCAGCATGGCTCAGTGGCTCAGTGAGGCAAACTGAGGCAAGTTGAACTGTAAACAACCTGGAGCTTCTCAGATGAAAATTCCAGTTTCCTCTAAATTCTAGAGAGTTTTCCTAATTAAATACAGTTAAGTAAGTCAATCGTGTGTGGATTTTCCCATCACTGTTTTATCCAGGCTCTTAAATGTGTCTTTTCCTCCCTACTTGTTTAATAACTTTAATCAATTTTACTGATCTTAGAATTTTTTGGGAAGTTAGAGGTAAAAAATTGGCAAAAATGTAGGCCAATTCATTTTAAATCTTAGTAGTTTATCAGGTAAAGACAAAACAAAACAAATAAAAAGAAAGAAAATAGGCTTAATAAAATGTGAAATTATTAAAATTCCTCATTTAATCCTTCCTTGTTCCCAGAAAGTCTAGGTAGAAAGCAGCTATCTTTGATGACAGAATGATAAAGAAACCCACCTTTCTCCCAACAAGCCATATACACCCTGAGGTAAGAAACCACCTCCTAATTCTTGATATATCCCTGGTACCTATCCCATGCTCTAACAACTTGCAGGTAATTAGCAAATACTTTTTGAAATAACATACAGATGAAATGATTGACTGACAGACTGTGATTTCTCAATCGTTGGTTAACTATTTAAACTATATTTGAATCTCAAGTGTGCAAAAATGGGTTGCCCACTTATTATAAGTCCATCCATGGCCCCCTCTTAGTTTACTATATCTTCTGTTTTCTCCTTCACCCACCACCCTTTCGTTTCCAAGTTTCCAAGTACATTAACCTCTCTGTCAACTTTCTTATCCAGAATAACTGTACTAGTTAGGGAACTGCTATCTATTGTTTCAAATAAACCTGAAACCTTGGTGGCTAACAAAGCTGAAATTTATTTTTTGTTCATTTAAAGTTCAGTGTGTATATGCATGTATGTGTGTGTGTGTGTGTGTGTGTGCATACATGCATATGCAAATACATACATATGCATTTTGAAGCACTGGGGAGGGGCTGTTTCACACAGTCATCCAGGAACTTAGACCAAGGGAGATCTGCATCAATGCATGCTTTCCAAGGTTACCCAGAAAGAACAGAGAAAGTGGAGACTTGTGTAGATTTTTAGAAGCCAGGCTTAGAACAGGTTACATCATTCCTTCCTGTATCACCAGCCAAAACTCTGGTCCATGGCCACAGCTAACTGCAAGGCAGTCTGGGAAATGGGTTTGATGAACAGGAAGTCAGTCTCAGCTTAGAATTCTTTCAAAACATCATCTCTATAATTTTCACAATATGGGTACAACCAGAAAAATAGAATATGTTTTTGCTTTGATGGTGGTTAGAGGGTACACATATTTTTCTGAAGGTATGGAGAATACAATTAATTATGAAATGGTATTGGGCTCTAAATCTCATTTTATTTTTCTTTCACCACTGAAGATTCTTTTGCTATGATAACAAACATCTAGCACTTATATAAAGCACTTATTATGTACCTCACACTGTTCTAAGCTCTTTGAATGGATACATTTATTTAATACTCATGACAACTCTGTAAAGTAGTGTTAAAAATAGAGACTGTTATTTCTATTTTATAGATGAGGAAACTGTAAATAGTATAACCAGATTATGAACCCAAGAAACTCCAGAATAGCTCACCATACTCTTCATTCATAATTTATAAAAGACTCATCTGTAATCTCCTTTAGAGTTTTTACTTAATTTTCTTAGTTCTCTTTTGGGTGAGGCTTGTTTGATTATTATTTTCAAGGGTGTAGCTTTAGGTTTGATTAATCATGTCCATTGCTATTTATTGTGGTTTGTTTATTTTTTTTCTCCTTTTCTTTGCTATCTTATTAATTTGTTTATTTGGATTTACTCTGTTGCTCTTTGTCTAAATTTTGAATTTAGGTACTTAATACATTTGTTTCCATTTATCTCCTACTTTCTGATAAATACGTTTACAGTTGTAAATTTCCCCCTACAGTCTGGTTTAGCTACATCCCAGAAATTTTTGCATATTATTTTGTCATTGTGATTTACCTTTTAGCACTTAATAATTTTCTTTATAGTTTCTGCTTTAATCTAGGAGTTTTGTAGTTAGTGGCTTATAGAAACAAGGGATTTGAAAGTCATCTGTTTATGATTAGTGAAAGCCAACTGTTTTATTATTGATTTCTGTTACTATTCTGTATTACTTATTATTGATTATAATTTTATTGTAGGCCGTCTTTGTGGGCCAATAGCTGATTTATTTTGAAATGTTCATGATATTCTCCAAAATGATGTGCATTCTGCTTGTGTTGACTGTAGCATTTCTAAAGTTAACTCTTAGATAAATTGTATTTCACTGTAAAAATCCCTTTTTTGCTTTTTTAAAGTCTTGTTGATATATCAGATCTTGATAGGGTTGCATTAAAATATCCAACTACAATTTTTTATTATCTCTCCATATTTTTATAAATTGTCTTGTTCTGTATTTTGAGGCTAGTGTATTAGGTTCATGTATATTTCTGATTACTATAGCTTCATGATCTCTTTTTCTTTTTATCAGAATGAGATGCTTTCCTTCATTTTAAAACCACATAAGAATTTTATGCCTTAAATTTTCTTTTGTCTATGTGCCAAGACACAACTCAATGAGGGAGGAATAGTCTTTTCAGCAAAGGGTGCTAAAACAACTGGATATTTACCTGTAAAATAATGAAGTTGGATGAATATCCCACATCATATACAAACGTTAATTCAAAATAGACCTTAGCCATAAACACAAAAATTAATTCAAAATAGACCTTAACCATAAATACAAGAGCTAAAACTATAAAAATGGTTTTTATAGTTTTAAATGGAAAAAACATAGGAGTCAATCTTCATGATTTTGGATTAGGCAGTTGTTTACTTTAGATTTAGTTGTTCGATACTCATAAAATAGCATACTGGGATTTCTAGTTCATCACCTGTTTTTGTAAATCAAGTTTATTGATGGACAGCATGCTCATTCTCATTCATTTACTTTAGTCTAAGACTGCTTTCATGCTACAATGGTGGATTTGCGTAGTTTAGATTGACCATACAAACCATAAGTTATAGATTATTTCTTACTTGGTCCTTTACAGAAAAAGTTTGTCAACCCTCCTGGTTTAGACAATATTAATGGTAATCTTCATAAAAGTTGTTCACCTTTTCTTCCTTATCTTCTTGTTTTCTCCTGGACTAATTCCTATTCTTGTTGAAGTAATTTTCTCCAAGAGTTTCTTCAAAGAGATCCTATGTGTGGTAAACATTCTAAAAACCTTAGATGACTAAAATTATTCTTATTTAGCCCTTAGATTTAAATACTGACTTACTTGGATTTGTAATTTCAGGGTCAATTTTTTTGAAAATATTGCTTTATTGTCTTTTTCCTTCTGCTTCACTATTGAGAAATCTGATGATTCTTATTTTTTTGGAGAGGATTCCCTTTTTTCTTTTGGAAAACCTCTCTTTTTGGTTACCTGAAATTTTAGAATAAATACCTAGCTAATTTTTTTCACTGTTACTTACCATGTTTAAAACTCAACAAGCTTCTTTAATCTTTTCAGATTATTTTCTGGTGCATTTATTATAAATATCAACTACTTAGATCATCTATGTCACTTATCTTCTCTTATGTTTTCTTCTTGATCTTTTTTATCCCTTCTTTATGCCTTCTGGGAAACTATTTTGATCAGCAATTTCTGTTTTGTTATTTCTTTTACCCACTGACATTTTAATTTCAGCAATTATATTTTCATACCCAAAATATCCAAGTGGTTCTTCTACAAAATACATTGGTTTCTTTTTCATGTTTTCAGTGTCCTTGTTTATTATGCCAAAAATATTTTATTGTGTTTACTTTCAATTCTTATCTTTTTATTTCATTAGTACTGCTTTCTTCTGGTAGAGATTGTGCCATCATTTCTTTTATTCTGTTTTGCATTCTCATAAATCTATCTTAATTAAATGTTCCATTTTTCATTTCCTTGCTGCTATCAGATATCATGTCTACTAATAGCTAACTGGAGGAAGAGTTAAGACAATAGACCCTTGCTTGTGTTCAAGGAGATTCAAAGGGTGGGGAGCATGCCTCAGGGTGGAGACCCTCTGGTGCTGCTATCAGGGCTCAATTGTTCTCTGCCCTTTTCCCTAGGGAATCTCTCAGTACCTCTGCCCTAATCTCTTCTCTCCTACGGAGACAGTTAAGGTGGGGTGAGAAGAGGTGGGAGCAAGTAATGAGTTGGGGCTAGCTGCCCACCTTTAGCGTAGCTGTTATATCCCTACCCCAGCCAAGTGGCAGCTTCAGCTCTCCTGCTTTTCCTGGCTCAGGTGCGTTCCTATGCCATGACAACAGCGAGGCAGAATTTGCTCCCCCCAGGGCAATGTGAGAGAGGGAGAAACAACACAACCCAAGATCTCTCCCAATCATCTCTGCCTCTGAAAAGATTTTGTCACAGTTTTTCAGTTTGTTTTTTGAGATTTTGAGACTGGGTCTGTGACAATCAGTAACCGTATCCTTCTGGTCTTATTTCCAGAACTGAGTTTTGAGGGAGGGTGCCAGCAGTTTCTGCCAGTTTGCCTTTTTGTTTCTCTCCATAAATGGTTTGGTACATTTTTAATGCAACTATTCCACTTTAGGAACTTAGTTCTGGATGAGAAAAAATAAAGAAATTATAGCATTTTTATTTTATTTTTCATGCCTTGATTTTTATTACAAGGTGGCAAATGCTCATCATGTTAAACATTAGAAAATAAATATTTTAGATCAGCTGAAATTCCACTAACCAAGGAAAATTGAAATTACAACTGGATGAAGTTCATATCATAATTTTTCACTCTTGGTGTTTCTGGAGAAATTCTGTCAAAAATCACAGAGGTAAAGAATTTTCATTTATCATTCTTTTGGGTTCTAGAATAATCCTTTGGCTTATCCCATGGGCCTAGAAACCAAACTAGGGTGAACTGGGAGAATATGTAGAGCAAAGATCATTTGGGTAAATTGTCAACCTTTGAAGCACACAAAACATCTCCAAATCAATCTTAACAGTAATAGCATGGAAGGCACATGCGTTCCCTGTTGGCCACAGTATCTTCAGAACATCTTTCTTTTTGTAGACAAGTCCACAGAAACTTAAGCAAATACGAATAATAACAAAAAAATGTGGTGAGAACATCAAAAGTGGCACAGAGTGGGAGGACTCTTAGAGAATATGAGAATCAGCTGCAAATCCTGTTAATATGATCCTAGTGATATATGCAATAAATATTGTTTTAACAAAAAATTATCTTTTAACAGTTTTCAAAAGATGAGAGAGGCAGTAGAGTACATATGTGAAGTTGTTGAGGAGGGAAGATTTTGGAGCAAGAAGTTATTCTTCATCCCTCAGGACAGAAAGACAATAGATTAACACCTAAATGTGAACAATACAAAAATAAAAGAAATATTATCTAGCAAAACAGTTAGTTGAGCAGTACAGCTATGAGTTGGGAAACACAGGGCATGGATCTGCTGTTTTAATAAACCTTGTGATATTGACTTTTTAAATTCATGTACATGTTTTGTTTGGATAAAAACAATTGGATAAACAAGACCAAAAATAAACAAGTAAATAAATAAATAGCTTAAGGTAGTGGAAGAAAATGTAAGAGAATGTTTATGGGATCTTAGAGTGCTGAAGTCTTCCTAACATAAAGGCAAATTATTTGTAAGACTTCCCTGACTGCCATGTTTATAGTAAATCCTGTCCAGTTTGTCACATATGTAGCAATTTTATTTATGGTGCTCTGAAAATGAAGCTATTTTTTACTTTTAAGTTCTCATATCTATTACCTGAATATAAAATCTATTACCTGAATATAAAATATGCTCAAATGGCATAAAGAGAAAATGGAAAACACACATACAAAACACACTGAAATGTAAATAAAAAACTGTGTTAATAACCAGATAAAAATCGAATGAAACCATGGATATGCTGTCTTGTCAATACCGTTGGTAAAGGTGTGCATCTTCAATGGTAGTGCCATTATGGCTATAAGTGCAGAAAGTTTCTAGAAGTAGACTTGCTGGGACAAAGATATGGTACACACAACCAAAATGTTCTCCAAAGGTGTCAATACACACTTTCACAGTGATATCCAGATTATTTGTTGCCCAGACTGGAGTGCAGTGGCACAATCATGGCTCACTGCAGCCTCAACCTCCTGGGATCAAGCAATCCTCCCACCTCAGCCCTCACAAGGTGAGCTGTGTGCCACCACACTCAGCTAAATTTTTAATTTTTTGTAGAGACAGGGTTTCACCATGTTGCCCAGGCTGGTCTAGAGCTCCTGGGCTCAAGTGATCCTCCTGCCTTGGCCTCTCAAAGTGTTGGGATTACTGATGTGAGCCACGGCACCCAGCCAAATATATGAGTTTATGATTGATATACATGACCCCAAGTAGTATCTGCTATTTAAATATCACACTATACTTTCATTTTAAGAGTGATCACCTTATAATTAAGATATTTCTAGGAGTGTATGCTTTTTCTAAATAATAATCAGAGGGATAATCTCTCCCATCCACATATGTACGTAGAATGTTTCAAACTCATAGTAGTTTTTCATAAAATAAAGTCATTTACAAAGTGCCATGCTAACTTATGATTTCTCTTTCAACTGGTATTGCTGGAGAAAGAACATTTTCTTTCTTCATACAACTATTTCTGGTATAATTCTTCCCTATCTCTTTTACAGATAGTTTTTCCATTGTAACAGATTCCTTTGACTTCAAATATGTCCTTCTTCTCTCCATACTCCACTGCTGTCGTCACTAATAAAGATTTTATGTCCCTCCGCTGCCTAGGAAATCTTGCTCTGGCCACTATAATGCAGACAAGGGAATGGTTTCAACTTTAAGATAGATCATATGATAGGAAACAAAACAAGTATCAGTAAATTTAAGAAAATATAAATTATATCAAGTACTCTCTTAGACCATGGTGGAATAAAATTGGAAATCAACTCCAAAAGTAACCCTGAAAACTATGCACATACATGGAAATTAACCTCCTCTTGAATGATCACTGAGTAAACAATGAAATCAAGATGGAAATTTAAAAATTCTTTGAACTTGACTATAATAGTGATACAACCTATCAAAACCTCTGGAATACAGCAAAATCGGTGCTAAGAGAAAAGTTCATAACATTAAATGCCTACATCAAAAAGTCTGAAAGAGTACAAATAAACAATCTGAGGTCACACCTCACAGAACTGGAGAACAAGAACAATCCAAACCTAGACCCAAAAGAAGAAAAGAAGTAAGGAAGATGAGATCAGGACTAAATGAAATTGAATAAAACAAACAATCAAAAAATAGAAAAGATAAATGAAATGAAATGCTCGTTCTTTGAAAAGACAAACAAAATTGATAGGCCATTAGTGAGATTAACCAAGAAAAGAAGAGAGAAGATTCAAATAAGCTCAATTAGAAACAAAATGGTAGATATTGCTACTGGTAACACAGAAATAGAAAAGATTATTCAAGGCTACTATGAACACCATTATGTGCATAAACTAGAAAACTTAGAGAAGATAGATAAATTCCTGAAAATATACACCCTTCCTAGATTAAACCAGGAAGATATAAAATCTCTGAACAGGCCAATAACATGCAGTGAGATTAAAATGGTAATAAAAAAATTACCAAGAAAAAAAGTTCAGCATTAGATGGATCCACAGCTGAATTCTATCAGACATTCAAAGAATTGTTACCAATCCTATTGAGCTGTTCCAAAATATAGAGAAAGAGGGAATCCTCCCTAAATCATTCTGTGAAGCCAGTATCACCCTAATACCAAAACCAGGGAAGGACATAACAAAAAAAGAAAACTACAGACCAGTATCCCTGATTAAAATTGATGCAAAAATCCTCAACAAAATACTAGCTAACCAAATCCAACAGCGTATCAAAAAGTTAATCCACCATGATCAAATGTGTTTCATACCATGGCTGCAGGGATGGTTTAACATGTGTAAGTCAATAAATGTGATACAGCACATAAACAGAATTAAAAACAAAAATCACATGATCATCTCAGTAGACACAGAAAAAGCATTTGACAAATCTAGCATTCCTTTATGATTAAAACCCTCAGCAAAATTAGCATAGAGGGGACATGCCTTAAGGTAATAAAAGCCATCTACCACAAACCCACAGTAAATATTGTACTGAATGGGCAAAAGTTGAAAGCATTCTCTCCGAGAGCTGGAACAAGACAAGGATACCCACTTTCACCATTTCTATTCAACATAGTACTGAAAGTTCTAGCCAGAGCAATGAGACAAGAGAAAGAAATAAACGGCATCTAAATCGAGAAAGAGGAAATTAAACTGTCACTGTTTGCTGATGATATAATTGTTTTGTTTACCTAGAAAACCCTAAAGACTCATCCAAAAAGCTCCTAGAACTGGTAAATGAATTCAGCAAAGTTTCAGGATACAAAATTAATGTACACAAATCAATAGCTCTGCTATGCAACAACAATGACCAAGCTGAGAATCAAATCAAGAACTCAGCCACTTTCACAATAGCTGCAAAAAAATAAAATACTTAGGAGTATACCTAACCAAGGAGGTAAAAGAGCTCTATAAGGAAAACTATAAAATATTGCTGAAAGGAATCACAAATGACACAAATAAAAACACATCCATGCTCATGGATGGGTAGAATCAATACTGTGAAAATGATGATATTGCCAAAAGCAATCTATAAATTCAATGCAACTCCCATCAAAATAGCACCATCATTCTTCACAGAACTAAAAAAAAAATCCTAAAATTCATATAGAACCAAAAAATGTGCACATAGCCAAAGCAAGACTAGGCAAAAAGAACAAATCTGGAGGCATCAATATTACCTGCCTTCAAACTATATTATAAGGCCATGTCACCAAAACAGCATGGTACTGGTCTAAAAATAGGCACATAGACCAAGGGAATGGCATAAAGAACCCAGAAATAAAGCCAAATACAGCCAACTGATCTTCCACAAAGCAAACACAAACATAAAGTGGGGAAAGGACACCCTATTCAAAAAATAGTGCTGGGATAATTGGCAAGCCACATGTAGAAGAATGGAACTGGATCCTCGTCTCTCACTTTCTACAAAAATAAACTCAAGATGGATCAAAGACTTAAATCTAAGACCTGAAACCATAAATATTCTAGAAGATAACATTGGAAAATCCCTTCTAGACATTGGCTTAGGCAAAGACTTCACGACCAAGAGCCCAGAAGCAGATATAACAAAAACAAGGACAAATAGATGGGACTTCACTAAAAAGCTTCTGCATAGCAAAAGAGATAATCAGCAGAGTTAAAAGACAACCCACAGAGTGGGAGAAAATCTTCACAACCTATACATCTGAGAAGGAACTAATATCCAAAATCTACAAAGAAAGAACTCAAACAAATCAGCAAGAAAAAAAAAAACAATCCCATCAAAAAGTGGGCTAAGGACATGAATAGACAATTCTGAAAAGAAGATATACAAATGGCCACAAGCGTATGGAAAAATGCTCAACATCACTAATTATCAGGGAAATACAAATCAAAACCTACAATGCAATACCATCTCACTTCTGCAAGAATGGCTATAATAAAAAAATTTAAAAAAATAGATGTTGGCATGTATGTGATGAAAAGGGAACACTTTTACACTGTTGGTGGGAATGTAAACTAGTACAACCACTATGGAAAACAGTGTGGAGGTTCTTGAAAGAACTAAAAGTAGATCTACCATTTGATCCAGCAATCCCACTACTAGGTATCTACCCAGAGGAAAAAAGTCATTATATGAAAGAGAGACTTGCACACATATGTTTATAGCACCACAATTTACAATTGTAAAAATATGGAACCAGCCCAAATGCCCAATCAATGAGTGGATAAAGAAAATGTGATATGTATACATATATGATATATATGTGAGATATATATGATATATATGACATATATATGATATATATGACATATATATGATATATATATGATATATATGATATATATATATGGCATTTGCAGCAACCCGAATGGAATTCGAGACTATTATTCTAAGTGAAGTAACTCAGGAATGGAAAACCAAACAGTGTATGTTCTCATTCATATATGAGAGCTAAGCTATGAGGACACAAAAGCATAAGAATGATTCACTGGACTTTGGGGACTTGGGGGGAAGGGTGAGTGGTGGTGAGGGATAAAGAACTACACATTGGGTACAGTGTATACTGCTTGGGTGATGGGTGCACGAAAATCTCAGAATTCACCACTAAAAAACATTAATGTAACCAAACACCACCTGTTCCCCCAAGAACGTATTGAAATATAAAAACAAAAAATTGAAAAATAAAAGACCAGATGACTAAATCCTGGACTGGATTCTAGATCAGAAAACAAAATGCTATGAAGGACAGCATTAGGACACTATACATATGGGACTACATGTTAGCTAACAAAATAATATTATATCAATGTTAAATGTAGTTAATTTTAAAATATAAAAATATAAGATCATTTTTTCAGAAGATAAAAATGGAAATCTTTAGGGGTAGAGAATTATGATATCTGCAACTTATTCTCAAATGGTTCAGCAAACAATAATATTGTAATATATAGTCAGAGAGAATGTGCGTTAAAAACAAACATGAAAAAATGCTAATAATTGGTGAAGACAGATAAAGATCCTAGAGGTGTTTATTGCACTATTCTTGTAATTGCTTCTGTAGTTTTGAACTTTTTTCAGAATAAAATTTTTTTAAAAATTAGAGAATCTAATGCTTATGATAGTCTAATGAGTTACTTGCTTTACTCTGTTCCTAGAGTAAATGTAAATTAACAAGCTATCTGTAAAACAGTTGTCAATAAATGTTCAAGGACCTTTCAATATTCATACTCTTAATCCAGATCATTGGGAGTTTATCCTAAGAGTCAGTTATGAAATATGGGGGATGGGGGGAAGTATAAAGAGAGGTATTCATTTTACATCATTTAATATATTAAAAATCTGGAAAATAAAAGTAATTCATTAAATTATGGTATATTTCTTAATAAGGCAATAGATTATCAACATATTAAGATTTTTATCCACATTAAAAATACTTGTATTATATTATTCTGTGTAAAGAGCCAATATCAAATTATGTATAATTATGATCCCAATGATATCCAATCAATTTTTCATAATAAAAACTGATATCCACCAAAATATGAATAATAGTTATCCATGGTTGTGAATTATGAGTTATAATTTTCTTTATATTTGTCAATTTTGTTTTGTTTTGCTTTGTTCTGTAGAATAAGAGGGTGGAGCTCTGAGTTAAAGTCCAAGAGATCCCCAGCTAGTTTATGATAATCATCATGATCCTCTGTTTCATCGTCTTCCTCATTTCTTTTGTGATAAACTTTTAAAGATGTGCTTCTCCTACCGTTTGCTGAAGAGAAGACAAAACATGTAACTAGAGTTTCTGGGGTGAAAGGCTGAAGTTGACAGCTACATATTGAAAATACCTTGGAAGTCTTGATCTCTTTGCAAAATGCATATGAGTTTATTTCTCATTCTATTTGATAACATTATCTATTGGTTTTAATATAAGAATAATATAGTTGTGTGAAAGTATATGGGAATATACCATTTTACAAAATAAATTCTTGATTTTCAAATTAATATCCCGAGTCCCTAAACCAAATGAAAACAAAGTAGCTTCAAATAAATGAAGACATCACTGGTGATTGCCTAATTTCCTGCTTCAAATGACTTTCTTTCAGACTGAAATAAAGAACAAGTGTGTATACTTTCTCTAGAAAGGAGGAGTCTAGAAGGAAAAATCCCATGAGATTGGTGTTTAAAAAGGAAAATGCTACTAGGCACATGCAAGAAGGAAATATACTCTTTTATGAGAGGACAGAATTCTGTTTTAATGCACAACAGTGGGATGTTCCTGGAGGTCACGTGACAAATTGGATCCTATGCAATAACCTATTTGGATCATCAGCACATGTTAAAAAAAATCCTACTGTGAATCTCAGATGAAAAGTTTTGCTAAAATCCAGAGTGCATGGGAGGAGATGATAGACTGGTAGAAAAACAAAGCCCAGAGGAGTGTCTTTAACTTGGTGCTGTGAGATTTACTGGGGCCCGACAGGGGTCAGACCTGAGGTCCTTCTTGTTCACAATCTATAAAAAATGATATAGATTGGTTAATTCTGCTGACACGCAGAGCCAAGGGAGGCGTAGCCCTTCAAAAAAAAGTCAGTTAAACTCAGAGTGTTTGGGGCTATTCCCTTGGCCTGAAAATTCTCAGAAATTAGTTGAAGCTAGTTCATCAGTGGTCACATTTGGGGGAGAATGTACAGCCCATAAAGTAAGTGTAGAAGACCCAATCAAAAGTTGTTTTTGGCACAAGAGGTAAAATTACATTAGTGTAACTTGAATTCCTGGATTACTTTAGACAATGCCAAGATCTGGGACTCAATTTTAGATAAGGCAAGTTTCCCAGCCTCCTATTTCAGTCATGTCAAAAGAAAGTACAGCAAATGGGAATAGCGCACGTACATTTTTAGTGTGACAGAACATGTCACCTTCAGCCTGCGTCTGACGGCTGACCACAGAGGTGACTGGGACCTGGAATACACTGTGTTCTTCACAACAGACAACCCAGGAAATCATAGCATGTAGAGATTCTCATTTTATCCTTCCCTCCCACTTCATGAAGCCTCAGCAGAAATGCTATCTTTTTCCTGAAGAAGAAATGAGATGCATCCAAATTATTTGCTGTTTAGTATTGAATTTGTTCTTACAATTACAGAGGGGCGAGCGATTCATATAGGACGAAAGGCCCCCTACACTTATGATTTTTTCTGTGGTGCCCATTGATTTCTTTCTCTCCAGACAAAACATTTTGTTTGGGGTTTACTATAGTGTTTGTTTTTATTTTAATATCAGTAGAAGGAAACTCTGGACACACAACCTTAATTGGAAAAATCTCTTTCCATAGTAAACTAGATTGTTGCACTGTTTAAACACAGCTAGTGGGGTCAGGTTTCTAAATATAGTGTTTTGGTGGAAGTCAGGGGCTTTCTAAGAGTTGAAGAGTTCTGTGATCTGGCTTATGGTTTTTGGAGTGGATTGTTTAGGTTAGAGGAGAGTCTAAAGTCACTTGAATTTTAGGATTATGGATGGTGAAATTTCCCAAAGCAGTTTCAAGATTGAAGGTGGGGAGCCAGACTTCCTGCCAGGCTACAAAGGGGTGCTAAGCATGAGAAAATGGACTCCATAGAGTCTGGCAGATGATTGACATATGGATGAGGAGAGCTGGCTGGTGTCATGAGCCTCAATGAAGGAGAGTTATGTTCAGGAGGGTGGGAAAGCAAGGGTCTAGAAGCTGTCATGTAGGTGCATAAAATGTTTTTCAGTACCTCGTACAACAACCATGGGGCCGTGGGGGGTCACATCAACACAAGCAACACCATCATCACAAGTCTACAGGGTTCCAGAGACTATAGTGTAGGAGAAAGAACACTTTCTGGAATTTGAAGATATAGGAGAAATACAATGGAGTGGTCTTTCCTAGGAATCCCATGGGAAGCACTGGGAGCTGGCCCGTGAAGGGAGAGGTGGCAGGATTAGGACGAAGGCCACAGGATGTGCTGATAAAAACTCAGGAGACACTGCAATCCTGGGAGGTCTCAGGAAAGACCAGGAATTGAGAAACAGATCCACTTGAGTTGGAAGAGAACAAAGGAGCTAAGAGAAATGTAGTTAAATTTTTTGCAAATTATACTCTTCAGCTGGGCATGGTGGCTCATGCCTGTAATCCTAGCAACTCGGGAGGCTGAGGTGGAAGGATCACTTAAGCCCGGAAATTCGAGACTGCAGTAAGCCATGATCGTACCACTGTACTCCAGGCCTGGGGGACAGAGCAAGACCCTGTCTCAAAAAAATAATAAATTAATAAATAATTAAAAAGTCTTCTTAGTACTTGATGAACCTGAGAAATGGGAACTCCATTTCTGGTTAAGTGGTTGATTTCTAAACATGTTCTCATTTAGATAACCTCATTCTTGTGTGAATTGGTCTTGTTTTCTGAACCTGGCTTTCCGATTAAAGCAAAATTGGGGTTCACTCCAGTGACATGAACACAAGACTTATATAATTTAGACAATGTACACCATTTTGTAAAAGTGCTGTCTTCCTTTTCAAGTCACGCTAAGGATGGCGGCAAGGATGTTGTAGCACTTGGAAGGCCTCAGAGGAGGGGGAAGGAGCTGACTCTAAGAGTAAAAGGTTGAATGATTGTCAGGCGGGGGGCCAAGGAAAAGGGGAACACATCTGCCAACTCTCCACTCCCCGTCCAAGTGCTCCAACTTCCCATCCACCGCCAAGACACATTTTATTTTTCTGACATGAAATATGTATATAATTCTAGCCTGATTTTTTAAAGCACAAGCGGGTTGATTCTGTTTATGCCTCCCTTTACTCCCACCCAGTGCAAACATTGGCTTCCAGCCTGGGGATGACGACAGGACCTAGCAAACAGAATCCAAGAGCCAGGAAGTAGATGGCTAAGTAAATATGCCCCCCAGTGCTGACTTTTTTAACCAGGTAGGTGTAGAGGTGGAGGATCTGGATGGGAAGGCTCAAGCAAGGAAAACAGGTGGGAAAACAGCAACTAGCACTTAATGACTGATTTTTTGCTTGTAGTCTAAAGCCATTTGTCTGGTTTCCATATCTGAACTTCAAGCAGCATCTTCTGGACTTAGTTCTTGGTGGCTGGAGCAGGGAAACTGTGGCCTCATTGAAATGGGATCAGGTTTCAGGATGTTTCATGTGTGTACCTGAAACACACAGCTTAGCATCTTCACGAGCAAAGAGATTTATGTAAGAAAGGAGAGGTAATGTAAATTAAAGGAATTGAGCAATGGAAAATATGTGAGTCCATGAATTAACAGATGAACATTATTGAGCACTTCTGGTGCGCCAAGGCACATCCATACTGATAAAGGAAGCCACCTTGGCAATGTATCTTGTAGCTGTTATCTCATTTCATTTAATCCTTATGTGGCTGCAGGTCAGCAATGGGAAGAACACTTAAAGATATCACTCCCACTGCAGAAGGCAGGAATCCGTGGCTTCAAAGATCTTGTGTCATTACTTGTTAACGTTCCTGAAAAAATTATTAAATATTATGCAATGTTTCAATACTTCAATGAGCAGAGTGGTTCTATTTTCTAAGGTTGTGTTCATTCCCAGCACCTAGATCATAATACATGTATTTTTATTACATGCATTTTTGAATGAAAAAATCGTTGATAATGAATGAAGGATTTATTTTCTCTGTGCTTGATTCTGAGAAACAGAAAAGAAGAATGTATGAATTCAGCTCAATTTATACTACTTAATTTTTGGTCTCAAAGAGCTGTAGGAAGGATGTTTACCCCAAACCAAAGCAAGACCTTCCTTTTTTTTTTTTTTTTTTTTTTTTTTTTTGACAGAGTCTCACTCTTTGTCACCCAGGCTGGAGTGCAATAGTGCGATCTCGGCTCACTGCAACCTCTGCCTCCCAGGCTCAAGCGGTTCTCCTACATCAGCCTCCCAAGTAGCTGGGATTACAGGCGTCCCCCACCACACCTGGCTAATTTTTGTATTTTTGGTAGAGATGGGGTTTCATTATCTTGGCCAGGCTGATCTCAAACTCCTGACTTGAGGTAATCTGCCCGCCTCGGCCTCCCAAAGTACAAGGATTACAGGTGTGAGCTACCATGCCTGGCTGACCTTCCTTCTTTTAAGTGGCTGCTTTACTTTATTGCTCCTTTATGTTCAGGTGCCAGAGTGCAAGTGTTGTTGAGTGCAAAGTGTTGTTGCTGTGGTCATTAGCTTCAGCATAGGAAATGGCATGTGCTCTTCCAGTAGCCCATGTTAGACCTCATCTAGAGAGAGATTTGATGTTTATGAAACTGAAAAAAACGGTTAAATCTGTAAGAGATCCTTCAAATGTTTGCTCTGGGTCTCTCTTCCCCTTTCTCCCTCTTTCTCTTTCCCTCTCTTAATCTATAACTCTATCTACTAATGTCTCTGTCTGTCTTAGAATGGAGACCTCAAATACCTTCCCTATTACTTTGCCCTGGGTAAGCTCAGAATCTGAAAAGAGTCTTTTTCATAGGTTATGACTCAAAACAGTATTTGTTATTATAAGAATCAAAACCAAAGAACATGCCCATGTAGGGATATGCCTCAAATTCAAGTTATTAATTAATTAATTAGCTGGGTTAATGTTATGTATTTTTAATTCTCAGTTTTTCATGCCTCTGTGCATGCCCACAGGATATGCTGCCTTTTCACTGGACTGTTCCTTGTGCAACCTCCTCCTCAATTTTTGGCTCGTCTTATATCTATGTTTAGACGCCTGAGCTCATCACTATACTCTCCTTTCTCCAACTGTTGTTGGGTGCATTCCCATGCTCCTGACTGCAAGCTGGACAGTTGTGGAGCCGGATTCTCACTAAATTAGGATGGTATCTAAATAGCAAAAGGGCTCTTCTCAGCCAGAACAAAATAATATCTTTTATTTTCAGCCATCATGAGGGAAGTTCTGGAGGATTGTAGCTAAATGTGAGATGATGCTTTATTAGGCTGATGGTCTAATACTATCTTCCATATATTATACTGTTCCCTTTTGAGATGTATTTTTTTTCTGTATAACACCAAGTATCACATCTCATCTTTCATACTCCATAACCTCAGGGGGCACATTCAAGCAGACTGCAATGAGAATGGTGCCCCCTGGAAGTTTGCAGGGCATACCCAAACAGCCATATGTGTGGCACATATTCCTAAAGTCATAGTACGTTAGCACTAAAATGGGAAGTATAAATAATCTACTTCAAATTCTACTTTTCACAGATAGAAACTGAGGTCCAGCAATGGAGGTTCTTACATATTTTCATATGGTTATTCAGTGGCTGTATGAGTTCATGTGTAGACCACATATTGCCTTACAATTATTCACTTTTCACACATAATAGCATTTGATGGGGGCTAAACCTTTATTTACCATATAAAGTTATTTAAAAATATTTT
This sequence comes from Gorilla gorilla gorilla, assembly GCF_029281585.2. Lineage (NCBI taxonomy): Eukaryota > Metazoa > Chordata > Mammalia > Primates > Hominidae > Gorilla > Gorilla gorilla. The sequence goes on from NC_073236.2 coordinate 120,864,354, forward strand.
CACTTTCATAAACTTATAAGATCCCCACTTCGGCTGGGCGCAGTGGCTCACACCTGTAATCCCAGCACTTTGGGAGGCCAAGGTGGGCGGATCACGAGGTCAAGAGACTGAGACCATCCTGGCCAACATGGTGAAACCCCATCTCAACTAAAAATACAAAAATTAGCTGGGTGTGGTGGCGTGTGCCTGTAGTCCCAGCTATGAGGTGGGCTGAGGCAGAAGAATCTCTTGAACCCGGCAGGCAGAGGTTGCAGTGAGCCGAGATCATGCCACTACACTCCAGCCTGGTGACAGAGCAAGACTCTGCCTCAAAAAAAAAAAAAAAGATCCCCACTTTCCAGCCCCACCAACACAGAAGTTTTCATAATTTAAAAGCCATTAATAATTGAAATAAAATCAATTTTATTCCAAAATTTTTTGCATGAAAACATAAATACTCTTCCTAAGAAAGAGTTTGGGGTAGCATGAAATATACAAGTATAGACTTTTAAAAATTTCCTAAAAGAACACTCACTATTTTTTTTTTTTTTAACAGAGGATGCAATCTTGGGCGACACCTACTTTTTGGTCCTTGTCTACTAAACAGCATAAGCTTTATCTTTGATGCTTAGGTTATCCCTCAAAAGAGAGGTCCATAGCCCCCCTGTGCTAGAAAGAGCATGGGCTGGGACTTAAAAGGCAGGTTTCCCTAGACTTGACTGTCTTGAGTTTCACTGTTTGACGCAGTCCATTTTATTTCCTTCCCTGGCCCATAGTTTACCAGTTTGTAAAAACAGGCTAGACTAGCTGATCCCTAAGGGTTCTTTTCATCTTTAATATCTTATAATTTATTTTTCTTGAATTAGGTAGAAGGTAAAGACAAATAGTTGTAATAGCACAGGATTCTGTGAAGATTAAATGATACCTACTGTAGGACGTCTACTTTTCAACCTTGCTGCCTATATTTCCTTTTAATGGGATCATTTTGCTCTACTATTCATAGCTAATATATGACTTCCTCTTTACAATCAACTAGTTTGATCTACAGTGAAATCTCCTGGTTCCACCCTATCACTACCACCCCCACTTTCTAAATCTTGGAACTTCTTAGCCTTGAAGCAGCTTCTTGACTCCGAGCTGGGTATTTGTTTACTTGGTGTTTTCTATCATCTGGGAATTCTCATTCAGGACTCTCTGTTCTGTATTCATCGTCTCTCTGGTCTCTGTGCTCTTGGCCTCCTCGCTGATTATTCTCTTGCATGGTTTCTTTCCCTTTATGGCTCCGTTTTTTTTTTTCATTTGTTTCGTGTTGTTTGTGTCAGTATATTTAAGCTCGGGGTTGGTTTTTTTGGATCCTTTCTAACAAAACTTTGTTTATGTTTTCCTTTCTTTTTCTCCTTGCTAGATTATCTGTGCCTTTCCTGTAGTTTTATTCTATCAGCAACTGCAGAGAATTTGTTAGTGCAGTTGAAGGTTTTCCCATTTGTTTACTGGAAACTTCCTTCTCACTCCAAGTCTTCTTATTCTTAGGAGATGTCACCTTCTATGTAATATCACTTGGATACTGAAACTTCTCCATGAACTGGAAGAATGTATGCTTCAGTGTGGTAAACAGAATTTCTAAAATGACCTCTTCCTCCCTGAGATATCCTGACATAATACCCTAAATTTGTAAATATGATGAAATATTCGTGTGATTTTGTGTTGTGCTATATGGTACATGTATTAGTCAGGGGGTTCCAGAAAAAGAAACCTATGGGAGATATATATGTATATATACACACACCTATTCTTACACAGATAGGAAGAGAGAGAGAGACAGAGAGAGAGTCTTTATTGATTTCCTTGAAGCAAATAAGGAGGTTTAGAGAGTCTTTATTGATTTCCTTGAAGCAAATAAGGAGGTTTTTCTAAACCAAATGGAGTGTTGGATAAATAAACCACCTAAGGGAAGACAAAAAATATTACGTGTACCTAGGACAACCATGCCTTAAAAGAGATGTTTTCCCAATGTATGCAATAAATATGTTCCATATTACAGTATTCATACCTAAGTTTATATCTCTAAATGAAAAACAGAAATATATATATTTTTTCAGTTGCAGGTGGCTTAAAGATATACTTATTTAAAGGATTTCAAACTGACCACTCACAGACTAAATACTGTTTGGCCTATACAAACTTTTAAAAATAGGAAAATGTACAAAAAGCCTGCACATTAACCCTTTATAATACAAGTTGAATTTTTTTTTTAAAAGAGATATTGCTTACAGCAAAATTTACACTAAGAAATTTGGTGGCGTGGCATGGGTTAGGAGACTTGTCCTTGCTGTCTGAACATACTATTTAATCTCTCTGTTACTCAGCTTTCTTATCGGTAAAATGAGTTGGTTAAACAAGATCAAGCGGTGCCAGCCCAAAAGCCTTCAAGGAGCAGGCAAGTGACATGAGAGAGTGAATAGATCAGGTGCAACACAAAAGTGAGTAATGGAACTACAACAGTTCGAGCTGCACAAGCTGCTTCAAGGAGGCACCAGCCTGTTATTGTCATGGGGAGAAATGGGCACAGTGTTGCCAGATCTTTTGACTTTTCAAAAGTTGATATCTGTTTATTATAAAGAATTTGCTGCTCAAGTAATTACAGAGGCTAAGTCCCATGATCTGCTGCCTGCAAGCTGGAAACAGGGAGTTGGTGCTGTTGTTCTGAGAACTGGAGGGTCAATGGCACAATTTCTAGTTGAGGGCAGAGGAGTGATGTCTCAGCACAAGCTGTCAGGCAGAGAGAGAATAAATTCTCCCTTCCTCCACCTTTTTGTTCTATTCAGGCCCTCACTGGATTGGATGAAGCTCACTCACATTGGGCAGGGTCACCTGCTTCACCTAGTCCACCAATTTAAATTTTGATATAATCTGGAAACACTCTCAAAGACACACACAGAAATAATGTTTAATCTGGGAACCCTGTTTCCCAGTTCAGTGGAAACCATCACAATACATTTGCTTTTATAAATAATGAGTTATCCAAGTGGGCCTGATATAATCATGTGAGTCCTTAACAGCAGAGAGCTTTTTCCAGCTGGAGGCTGAAAGAGAAGTTGGAGGGATTTGAAGTGTGAGTCCTGAATAAACCCTGGCTGCTACAAAGATGGAGGGCCCTATAGAAAGCATGAAGGGGAATATGCGCAGCCTAGAGGAGCAGAGAGAACCCCTGACTGGCAGCCAGCAAGGAAATGGGGACCTTATTCCAACAACCAGTAATCTAAGGTAACTAATTTGGCAACAACCTGGGTGAGTTTGGGAGTAATTTCTTCCCCAGAGTCCCTAGATGAGATCCCTGCCTGGCCAGCAAGACCCACTTTCTCCCGTGAGACCCTAAGCAGAGAACCAAGTTACAATGTACTAGGACTCCGACTTACAGACACTGTGAGATAACAAATTTGTTATTTAAGCTTGTAAGTTTATGGTAATTTGTTACACAACAACAGACAACTAATATTCCCTGCTGTTGTGCTTCTTTGGTGCCTCTGCCCTCCTCCAAGCACTGAGGGCAGGCAAAACTGCCAAGTAATCTATTAAAGTATTCTAATTTAGAATTGCAATATTGCTTTACTTGAAGAGAATGGAGAAGAGTCTATCACAGAGTTTTCCATAATCAGTTACAAGTACCTGAACTCCCTAAATCAGCAAATTATGCCCTAAACTCACTCAATGACACAATAGGTTGTTGGGTTGATGGATAAATTCTGAAAATTTGATTCAAACTCACACCTTCCTGAGTTAAATTGTCCATTTCTTTTCTCTTAGGGTATCTTCAAAACAGCTTATTGAGATAAGCAAGGCAGGAGTTTATTACCCCAATATTAAAGATGAGGAAACTGAGGTCCTGAGGGAACCTGGAGGCTCTCCCACAGTCGATCACTGAGAGTCTGACACAAGCTGCACTCAAAAATGCTGCTATGAAAGGTTACGAGTGTCAGTTACATGCATTTTACAATTTGTTATGGATGTTTTTGTACATGTTAATTTGTTTCATTATCAGGTATTATTATTAAGATAATTTCTATTTGGAAGTAAGGAAGCAATGTTAGAGAGTTTATATAATTTATCCAAAATCACAGCAGCTAGTAACTATGAGAGCTCACCTTAAAAAGCTGTCCAATGCCTAGCCTTCCCTTTACCTGAAATAGCGAAAGACCTATTAGGGTGTTAGATCAAGCCCCACATAATTTTTATCCTTCTTGAGTTAAGTTGGCCAGGCAGGCAAATCAAGACAGCTTAATTCTGTTTGATGGTAGGTTTCCTTCCCACTTTACCATGTCTGATATTAAAAGCTTTGCTTATGATTTTCACTGTGGCAAAGACCAAGGTATTCTCACATCTGTCCTATGTATATGTTTCAATGGTTGAACAGGCATGGGCCAATATTTGCTCATAGAATATCAACTCTACATGTACTTAGTGTGTCAAAAGACAGTTCTTTCAAAATTTTTAGGGTTAGGGAAGATAAAAGAAATGGGGGAAGTCTTGACAGATGATAGGAGAGGTGGGGGAGGGAGAGAGTGGGATGATGCTTCCAGGAATATGGAGAAACTTGGAGAAATGCCCAGAATTGGGAGTGGGAGCTAGGGAATGAGACCCAGAGAAAATAAGGGAGGTGATACAGACAGACTCAAAGTGTAAGGAGGCCTTGAATGTCAGGGCAGGAAGTTGGAAATTGATGATGGAGGGACAGAGGAGAGAGAGACATGTAGGGAAGTGGGGAGTAGTGTTGTCACGGGAGCCCTGGGGGCCTGTCATGGGCATTGGGAGTCTGAGCAGGCTTGCAGGGGAAAGGAGAATTGGAAATTCTCCCGTGCCTCACAGATATATAAATAAAGCACAATAAGGACTATAATGAGGAAATAAATGTCATAAAAATGTTTGATAGCAGATGGAACATACAAACACAAAAAGATGCCAATAGCTTCCAGCCAAGAGAAATAAGGGAAGAAGCTCGGTCTAGGTGACCCCGAAGCTCTGTTTTAGCTTGCATATTCTGTAATTTCTATGCTTTGATTTATTGAATTTCACTAGTGTTTGCCAGCTACTGCCTATGTAGAAAGCACTATGCTGCACAGTACAGAGTGAGGAGTGAGAGGAAATGTGAGGGTGAATATAATCTAGTTCCCTGCTTGGAAGAAGATTTCTGTATATTGGGGGAGAAGACCCTGCAAACTGTATCACATTCCAGAGTGAGCAAGTGCCCTAAGAGGATTATACATATAACGGAAACCTCAACGGGAGGATGGATGGACTTCAAGTCATCTATGAAGGTGATGGTTTTAGACATAGGCAAACCCTATGTCTAGTAGTTTCCTACTAGACAAAGGAAAACCCATATCTAAAGGGGTAAGAAAAATGCTCTGGGTATAATAATTATGGTAAGCAGAATTCCAATCTGATCCCCAGTGAATCCCATCCTTGTATAAGCCCCTCCTCTTGACTGCAGATGGAACTCTAGGCTTGCTGTGTCAGAGGTGGTGGATGTCATTCCTGTAATTACGTTATGTTATATGGCAAAGGCGTGGCAATATTCACTCCTGTGTTTGTTTCTTTATATAAGACTCCATCTCAGCACAGTGGAGAGAGATTTCCTGCCACCTTTGAAGAAATCAGTTGCCATTTGTGAGAATTCCACGTGGCAAGGAAGTATGGGACCCTTTAGGAGTCAAGAGCATTCCCCAGCTGAAGACAACACAAAATAAAGACCTCAATCTTACAACTCCAAGGAACTACATGCTGTTAGATTGGTGCAAAAGTTATTGTGGTTTTGTCGTGAAAAGTATGGCAAAAACCGCAATTACTCTTTTTTTTTTTTTTTTTTTTTTTTTTGAGACAGAGTCTTGCTCTGTCGCCCAGGCTGGAGTGCAGTGGCGTGATCTCAGCTCACTGCAAGCTCCATCTCCCAGGTTCACACCATTCTTCTGCCTCAGCCTCCCGAGTAGCTGGGACTACAGGAGTCCGCCACCATGCCCGGCTAATTTTTTTGTGTTTTTAGTAGAGACAGCGTTTCACCATGTTAGCCAGGATAGTCTCAATCTCCTGACCTCGTGATCCGCCCGCCTCGGCCTCCCAAAGTGCTGGGATTACAGGCGTGAGCCACCCAAACTGCAATTACTTTTGCACCAACCTAATAATACCAACAAGCAGATGAGCTTGGAAAACACCGCTGAACTCCAGAAAGGAAAGTAGCTCAGGGCATACCTAGAGTGTAGTCTTGCAAGACCCTGAGCAGAGGATCCAGCTAACACATGCCTGGACTGTAGACCAGTGGACAGTGGGATAGTAAAGGGTTGTTTCTCAAGCCACCAAATTTGTGGTAATTTGTTGCACAGCAATAGAAATATAATACTATAAGCTATCTGGTTAAGTTTGAGCTCTGAGTACATATTGGGGCTTGGTGGGATGGAAGGCTAAAAAGATTGGGAAGAGACAATTTAGTCTAGTCCAGATTAGAATCTATGCACTGAATGTAGTCTTATTCAAATTAGAACTAAATGAAATTCAGTTTCATTTAGAAACTGAATGTTGGGAATGTTGGGAAACACCATGTGGACTACCATGTTCTGTGGTAATGGTCGTGGCATAGTTTGGGCAGTAAGAGGGAGACTGAATATTCACAAGCTGGTAGGAGTTGTCCCCATACTATCTTTCTGGCACTTGCCTGGCTTGTGCAAGTTTACAGCCATTGCCAGGATTTTCTATGGGGCTCCTCCACTTTCTTTGAAGCTGTTAAAGTCTCATAGCACAAGGTAGTGGAGAAGCACAAGGCAGGAATGAATTATGGCTAGACAGAAGTACCACAGAATTCTGGAAGTTTGAGGTGGGTAGAAGCCTAAAAGGCATGTCTCCTGTTTCTCTCTATGATGCATGGCCCTTCTCTATAAAGTTTCTGATACATGTATATCCTCCCAAATTACTAACCGACGGCTCACTGCTGTGGAAAGACCGGATTGTTAAAGCACGTCAATCATGAGAAGCTTTATTAATCTGAGCTGTAATTTAATGAAATGGCAATTGTCAGAGGTGAGAGGTGCCTTTAAGATTATCAATTTAAAAGAGGAGAAAACAAGACCCATGTAGGAGAAGGGAATTATACACAGTCCCATAGTCACTCGATAACAGGGTCAGGTAAAACCAGCACCCCTTCTACCAGCAGCCCCTCATGTATGGAACTGACAAATCAAGGAGGAAGGATTTATTTAAACATTCTATTAGATAAAAATATGGCTGACTTTGCCTTTTGAAATTTATATCCAAACCCAACGATTATCCAAGCATTGCCGTGGCTTACTAGAGAGAGCACTGTCAAGTTTGTTATGAGTACATATATCTTTCTGCCATCTGTTATTCTTGACTATTTCTACTTCCCTTTTTTTGTTTAGTATATATTTACTGCATAAATGTGCATCTTTTCTTTTAGAAAAGCAAGGCTAGCAGTAGGTTCATGTTTACTTCTAGGGTTGTCCTCTTAATATTAGGGGGTGACTGACATCCCTTCTTATCTATGAGACATGCTTTTCTCTCTCTGGGCACAGCCCCCATTGGCTTCCTCTAAATTTCAAGTAGATGCTGAAAATAAAAATCTGCCAAGCACTTCAATTATAATTGCTCTCCGGAACCAGAGCAGCAGAATTGCACCCCTAGAATGACACATGAATTTTGGAATGACAGTTGAGGAAATGATACAGCTCAGAATCACCCAACATAGGCACTCTTAACCACAAAGCAAGTTCTGTCTTTTATTTCCTCTGAAATTCTCCCATAGGGAAGACAGAGAGGAAGGAACAGGAAAGAGAAAAAGAGGAAAAAGGAGCATGGGAGGAAGGAAAATTGAGGAAGAGAGACACAGTACAGTATTGAAATAAGAGAAAAGAAAGGGAACATATAATGTTAGATTTTTTTTCCCTGACTCAAAACATTAAAAGCAATTTATCAAGCTGTGTGTGCACCCAGACATATTTCCCTTGATTGGAATGCTGTGTCTACTTCAGTCTCACAACCAGCCACCCATTAAACACAGATTGATATCCTGGAAATTTGGGTGGAGGTTAGTGACTATCTTAAAATGAAGTGAAATTCCTGTAGCCAGGATGGCTGAGTGAAGCCCCTTGCATCCTACTGTAGGGTCTGTCCAAGGCTTCATCTGATAGGAAATGACAAATAGCCACTCTCCAATAGCAGAATTGCCCCCCTGAGAAGCATTCCTGGGAAAGAGCATAAAACCACAATCAAATGACCATGCTGCTTCCCATATTAAGTAAGTACACAGTGAGTGGTTCATGTGTGGGCTTTGGACAGAAGTCTAAATCTCCAGACAGACACTTGGACGGCTGTTGTTCCTAATGACTCCACTGGCCTTGACATGTGAGCAAGCAGGAGATGTACCCATTAGAGGCAAATTTTTACTAGAGTGGCCATTCCAGGGATTATTAGGAACTTATAAAGAATGTAATTACCACTTAAGCTGTATTCAGTTGAATATATTTTAACTATAATTGAAAACAAATGAATGCTTAACTGTATGGTTGGTTAGACCTCCATAACCACTGTTATCTTATTATTTACATTAATTAAAACAACATGCACTGGGATTTATTTGCAAGTGTGCAGTTACAATTCAATAAAGGCTTAAAACAGATTTCTTTATTTAGCGTTTGCTCTTGCAGCATTGGCTCAGTGTTGGCCAGTATGATTTTTGCCACAAACTCTTCTGATCCACTGAAATGAGAAAAGAGAGATGTGTATTTCTTTTCATTAAAATAAAATGAATCCTTTCAAAAAAGCATTTAACTCATCAAGTTCTTTCTTTTCTTTAGTGTAACAGGAAGGCTATGAATGTTTGTGGCCACCTGACCACTTTAATCTTGATGATTTTCAAAAGAAATCAGCTTTCAGCTTTTGTTGATCATTACAAGTATTTGGGGCTTTGAACTACTGAGAGTATTGTATCTGTTTTGACGCAAATGCAATCATCAAGAATCTCCTAGTATTTTTTTGCCTCATATTTGATGTTTTTTCCCAACATACTAGGAAAAAGTAATTTTAGGGGAGTTTTCTGTAATTATTTAACTTGCCTTCCGAGGAAACCTCTAAGAGCCTATATTGGAAATACTGGAGCTGACTCTAACTCCCTCGTTCAATGCAATATTGGGACATGACTTTGTGTCCCTGGACTTTAATTTTGCAATCTGTAAAAATGGGGATAAAAACTTGGTCTTATCTACCTAGCAGGGCTATGTTGAGACTGCAGAAGATAGCACTGGAAGGGTGTTGAAATCTATCATGAATATCCCAGAGGTCAGGATCATGACCCATGGTCATCGCAGACCCATGAAGTTGGTCTTCATTGAAGGGAGCAAGAGTCTGACACTTAGTAAATGCTCAATTAATATTTCTTGAATGGTTTTATGGTATGCATCTTTACTGGTTATCAAGATACATTTAGGACAGGCAGAAATGAACCTCAACCTCAGCTGTGAGTTTGAAAGAGGAGTGCATGTGTTTGCCACAGTGAGCTACAGGAATGCCTCCTGAAGAGCATTCTGCAAGTGTCTTTTCCACTTGTCCTTCCACTAGTTTTCCTTGGTCTTGTTGTCACAGCTAGCTAACTAATTCTTTGGAAGCATTGCCCTTTTTCATTTTGCTTGTGGTCGTCAACCTTATTGTCAGTTTAAGGGACATCTTTGCTTAGCTAAACACAAACATCCATACATTCTTACATCTTCCAGCGACCATACGATGTGGCAGTGAGAGATGTGAACCTGAGGGCAGTGCCTGGAAGAAGAAGAAGATGTGCCACAGAGAGGACAGGAGCTCAGGATTTGAAATTCTTTAAAAGACTTTGTCATAAGATCCTGACAGAGATGGGGCAAAAGGGTATTTAATTTCAAGGAACCAAATTCTAGGAAATCAAAACCAGTTACAGATGAAGTTCTGGTAAATTATCCTTTATAAAACAACTACCAAATGGACATGGCAGACAAGATTTCATCAAACCTGATCCTTGTGTACTTTCCCACCTTGGTCAGTCATCACTCTCACCACCTCTTTACTCATGAGACACATATAATCTACATGTGAACAGGCAGCAATGTCCCTTTCTCTGAACATATGTCATATTTTTATTCTTCTGTACCTTTGTACCTACTGTTATCTCTGCCTGGAATACCTAATTCCTGTCTCCCTTGGAAGCTCAGAGTTTTATGATGGTATAATTTCATGTCTGCCTCCTCCACAACCCATGAGCCTCTTGAGGGCAGAATCTCATCTCAATCATTTTTACACTTTTGAATCTCAGTCAGGTGCTGGCAGGGAGTGTTTATTTACTGAAGGCATATATGTCATTGGTGTCTGATACAACTTTCTGTGAAGATGTGAATGTTCTAGATGTATGCTGTCTGTTCCAACAGCCACCAGCCCTATGTGACTATTGAGCACTTGAAGTGTGGCTAGTGCAACTGAGGAGCTAAAGTTTTAATTTTAATAAATTTAAATAGTCACATGTGACTAGTGGCTGCTGCACTGGACAGCACAGCTATAGATAATGATAAAAGAATGGCCAAAAGAGATTCTAAGAAATGCTGCTGACATTCTATGACAAGGGGACTTGGCATAAACCCAAATGAGTGAGACCAGAGATGAGAAAGGGCATCCTACTCAACCCCCCACATTTCTCCCTCACGCGATACTGATCATGTAGTTCTGCAGCTGGCTTGGAAGCCAGAAGATGCCGGTATGCATAGCTGTGCTTTCTGTCCTTGACTTGACTCCACTCCTGAATGGTCAACACACTGTGTTTGGTTGGTGCCTGTAAAAAGAATCCTTTCCATAAAGTATGAAGAGGGCTTTGGAAAGGGAATCAAATTCAGTGGCAAGGGAGGGAATGAACTTAGAGTCCACTGAAGGAGCCCTTGTAATGCAAGGCAGTGCTGTAAGACCCTTCTCAGAGTGGAATTGCCTTGTCTTTGGCACACCATTCCTGAAAGGCCGGGAAGGGCCCAGCTCAGACAGAGAGACAGAGAATGTCTGGGTTGGGAAAGAGAAAGAGCACTGCAGGGTCACCAGTTGGAACAGACTGAAACCAAACCCAGCTGGAGGTCAGGCGACATGCTTTCCAGATGTCTCCCAGGGACTGACTCCCATTACTTTCTGCAAAAGAGGTGCTTGAAATAAAAGTGAAATCACCACAGCTCCATAGTCATGTCCTTGACTCCCTAACACTGCCCCGTCCTTGCTGGGGAGCATTTAAATGTTCATCACCTCGAGGGTTTCTGATCGTGGCTTCAGAAGATCCATGAGTCCCCAGAATGGTAGGTCAATTTTGTGTATATAAGTATGTTCCAGAAAAATGACTCAAAGCATTTGTAAAAAGTTCAAGATTTATAAATCAAAAGATTTAGAACTGCTGTTCTATTTTACATCCCACCTGCCCTGTCTCATATGAAGAACCAAAGGCTAAGAGAGCAAAAATGACATTTCCCAGCCCATGCACTGAGTCAGTGGCAGAACAAGAATGGAAGAGGAGAGACCAAAGGATAGATCTCATAGCTCCTCATCAGAGATCCCATCCTCTCTTCCCCAGCAATCATCAGCACTTTTGGAAGTAGTTGGTCTACCTAATATGCACCCATCATTTCAACGTCAGCCTTGATTTCTCCAGCCTTCATAATATATCGTGAGAAACTTAGTTGTGCTTGGGTGAAGTCCAGAGTGAAAGTCAGGTCTTCATGATTCCCAGTGGTCTCTGGGAACTGCAGAATTAACACAAATAATCTGTTCATTCTCAAAGCAACCAAATATTATCTGTAGTCTGAATAAATTACATTTTCCACATACAAATGAGTGCCTTAAAATGAATGCAGATGCTATTGAGATAAAACAAAATGCGAATTTATCTAAAGTTAATTTATTTCAAACAAAGCACTAAAAGTTAAATGACCATGATTGGGGCTACAAGCTTTGAAGTATTTTGATACCATAAAGGAATCCTCACACTCACAAAAGTATGAACCATTAAAGTACGTCTACTACATTTTCCTGATTTGGCAATGAATAAATAAAGTAAGTTCAAGTTTATTTCTCTATAACTAGTGTTTCAAATGTTTTTTCTATTCATTAAATCAAAAAAAGCTGTTGACATATCTCAAGTGACGGTGCCATATCTCATAATCAGGGTCCCTAATGCTGCCAGGCATTCTCCATTTCATGGAGGCTGCTGCCACTTAGAAGAAGCACACAGGTTTCTGATTTTTAGGAATAGGATGTAGGTACCCCTAGGTATCATTCCTAGGGATATTGGCCGTATCTGTGTGTAGATGGGTTGAGATTATAATATCTTTTTCAAAACTGAGGACAAGTGGTACAGCTATGGATTGTAATGGGAAGGTGGCTCTGGGGTTGACTGGATCCCATTCTGCCAACTGCATGACGGGCAGACTGTCTCATCCTAGGTCCTAGAAGGAAACAAATGGCCAGTGCAATCTTCCTGTTTCCTTATAATAAAGACACCATTTATTATGCTCTCTGCTTTGTTTATTCTCACCGAGATTTTTTCATAAATAAAAACAAACTTGTGGATTATACAGTTATGAATATGTAAAACATACTTGTTGGGACCCTCCAGTTGACTCACATCATTGTTTTCGCCCAAAAGTCCTTAATTAAATTCTAGGTCAAATAAACCCAAGGGAATAAGACCACACATAGTACTTTAAACTCTGTTTTAGAAGATGATGGATTATGCCCTCACAGTAGCAGGTTCTTAAAGACATTTCAACTCAGGGTTGTTTGTTTAGACATCTAGAGACAGGCACCCCATTCTGCAACTAGAGCACAGAGGACCTCCTTCTGCCTGAGTTTTCGGAAGTGGACAGACAAGTGGCCCTGGTCCTGCTATAGGAGGCACACATGACATCTCCCCAAGAAGGCCATGGGGTTGCTTGCCAAAAGGAAGTGAACACCAGCAGGGACTGCAGGAGCAGCAGGAATTCCGTTATAAGGAAGCAGGCTCACTAGGAAAACACATGCAGGTCTTGCTGAGTTTATTTATAGAACCAAGTGGCTCACATGCACCAGACCTACTTCTTGCCCAACGTTGGCAGACATGACTCTCTAGTGTTTTACGTCCTCCAGAGTTAGCACAGGCTTTGGTGCTCTATGTCCTTTTTTCCAGCCAATAGCCACCATCTTGTAATGTCACCATTCCTTCCACTTAATGCTGTTTTCTCTACTATGATGCCACTACTCCTGTATCTCATGATGATTCCTTCAGTCATCCATTCCTCATCATAATGGATTTTCAGACTTTTTTCTCCAGAAAGTAGTTTTGACAGTGATCTGTGGGGCATAATCATGAATAGTTTGATTGCTAATGAGAAGGCCAAGAATATTATGTCATCAAGGTGAGTGAAGATGATGGGAGATGAAAAAGGGAACTCTATATCAGCCTACTTTAATGGACCAAATATCTATATGTGTTTTGGGAGTTGAGTTCCAGGTGTAAGAAGTTACCAGGGCCATATATGATTAGAGTTGGAAATAAGTTCTTCAAAAAGCACTTCACATCATGGGCTTTTCTGCTAATTTGTCTTGCTTTTTTCAACTACTAATCAAAGCCAGTAGGGATAGATAACTACTGATTCCATCCCTATCCAAAGCAGGATTTCATAATACCTGATTATAAATATACCCTGTACTTGATATACTCTTGGGATTTTTGCATTCCCAGAAATAGAGGAAAGAAGCTTACAATATCTACCCAATTTACAAAGAAAGAGACTAGTTTTGGGGGTTTAGAATGATATGGTTTGGACCAAAAGATATGATTGGTAAGTGTCATAAAAGCCATGTAAATCTGGAAGATGGTACTTTTACAGATGCCCGAAATAGTCCCAGCCCAGCAAACCCGGTTGATAACGAGTATCTTTTGTCAACAGAGGAGGCCTCCTGGAACTAATTCATAAAAAATAATTCACAGTGGACCAGATGCTTTCAACCACAGGATGTTGAGGATTTTTCACTATAGGTTGAACTTTTAGAAATAACATTTGTCAATGTTGTTTTTATAAGATGATTGATTATTTTAGTTAGCAAGTATTTAATGAACACCTACACTAGGTGGATCAGTAACACAAACATGAAAACAGACTTAGTTTTGGGTATAAGGCCCACCCAGATTCAAATGGCTTCTAGGGAGCAAACTTGGTCATTGGTTGAAAGTTAATCCAACACAAAAATATCTTTCCGAACAAAATTTCTGTAAATACGAAGAAAATATAAACCCAGAATTATAGCAATGGAAACACAAATTTCAGTTTCTACAAAAATAGTTTTTTAAAGATCATAGAAGATGAGAAAATAAAAAAAATACTGGCATATTGGAATTGTATGGCTAGTTTTTCTCATTTTATATTTAAAGAATCTTAGGCTCAGATAGAGAAGGGATTTTTCTGAAGTAACAGAGTAAAAAATTGAGTAAAATTCCAACTTTTAAACTCCAAGTCTAGCATGTTGCTCCTTTCTCTCCTAATCTTCATTCTTTTCCTATTGCCTTCCTGAGCTACTGGTAACAGTTTTGAGTTTCTTTGTACTGAGGCACTGACGAGGCCAGGAGAAAGTGCACAGGCAGTTATCATTTGCCTGCACATGAGCAACTAGGCTTTTTATTCCCTCAGTTGAAAATGCAGTCTGTTTTTTGGTTGGGTGACATAGCAATTAAAAAATTCTATATGACTAAACATTCTGGTCACCTCTACAGAGGATTATATTTCCCACATGTACTTTTCCACAGAAGCCATCACAGAGCTGTGGTGTGATTCTTTCTTCCCTTCCCTCCAGGTGTCTGTGTCTTTCTCACACATTGTGAGGAACAGGACAGTCCCTCTGATGTGCTGGTACCTGGCCTCCATGCAGATCATGAGGGGAGAGAAGCAGGCTGCTTCGGGGAATCCTGCCATAGAGGCTGGGTGGGAGAGAACAGGAGCTCAGATGTGAAGAACAGGGACAAGGGAGCAAGGTATAGCAGCGCCAGCATTTTCAGAGTCAAGGCAAGAAACTGTGAGAAGCCCGTCTTAGAAACCCTCTTCTCTGAGCTATCCCAGTAATGCAATTTTATTATACTATTGTGCCCTAAGATAACATTCTTCTACCAGGAAGAGGGAGATTGACTATTTTATCAGTCATTAATTTTGGTAAGTATGTTTGAGTCTTATTCATATAATAAAAACTAGATGGAAAAACAGCTGGCAAATTGTATGTGTGTATGTGTGTATATGATTTATCATATATATCACACGTATGATATATATGTGATATATATTATATGTATGTATTATATATACCAGCAGATTTATATATGCTTATTGGTTCTGCTCGGCTTTCTGTTCCCACATGAGTGTGGAATTTATGTTGGGTTCTACAAAAGAGAAACCTCCCCACTCAAAGCTTTTGCTCATTCTGGGATGCAAGAGAATTATAAACTACCAATGCAAGGCAAGGTTGGACAAATGGGCAAATGAAGAGTGCTGATAGAGACAGATCCTTGGGAGACTTTGCTATTGATGATTCCTGGACTGAGAGTCCCACCAGGGAACTTTTGCAGTGGCTGGTTTCAAACACCTCTGGTAGCTCCCACAATGACATGCACCTCTGTACTCTCACCCTGATCTCAGCATTGAGGCCTGAAAATACTTGCATTTTCTTTTCCTTAAGAACAAAGATAATCAGTCCTGTTTTTATTCACATGTTTCTTCTTATTTTATCCCTTGCCAGGACCCCCTGAGGCAGATCCTAGGTAATTCTGGCAGTTGCAGGCTACCTCAGAATAGGGCTGTTTTTTGTTTGCTGTCTGGGTCAGGTTCCGACCAACTTTATGGAGGACCTTTATATTCTCATCCTGGGTTATCATGGAGTTCACAAAGGAGGAATACCTGGTGTTCTAACAAAGTTATTCAGGAAAAGAAAGAACAGCACTGGTATTCATTTGCCAGATATATATTTATTAAAATAGGGCTTAGTGTTGGAAACAGAAAGAAATAGATAATCCCTGCTGTGGAGAGGCCCACATTGTGGTGGGAAAGCAGACATGGCAACAGGCAATCACAAAATGGTGTGCTGCTAGCAGACAGGTATGCATGCAGTATGATAGTAGCATAGAGAATAAAATCATCTCCCATGTAAGAAGGAGTCATAAAAGAGGTGAGAACTGAGTTGAGCTATAAGGAATAATCTAGGGTTCACCAATCTAGGAAAGGGTAAAAAAATAAACAGACAAAAGACACAGCATATGCAATACTGCAGAATACGTATTATAGTTAATCTATTACTCGAACTCAAGTGGGATAAGGTGTAGTTTATATTTCCCTCTGAAGCCATTGCATTTTCCTTTCACCTGTTGGATTTATTGTTTGTTTTGAGAAACAAATAAATAGATAAGGAGGAAAGAATTAAGGGCAGAGCGGGATAGGGAGATAAATAAGAATAAAAGCAAATTTGCTAGACCCTTGCTTACATTATTACCACACGAAAAGACAGATGGGAAAAATCTCCTTCAAAGTCACTGATTCATTTGTGCCAACCCCTAGTAACACCTAGCAACTTCCTATTATTGAAATTGTGAAACTAAGCCTGGAATGGAACATTCTGTATCAGCCTTAGTCATTGATCCCATTGATTCAGCATGGTGCTTCATGGAATCCAAGAGATTGCCTAGAGCAGAATTCATTCTCTCTGTTTCCTCCAAAGTGCCAGCAAAGCATCTTCAAGTGGAGCCAGCTAATCTGAACAGCATTTGAGCATGCGGTGCTCCCATGAGTTACAAGTACGTGAATTACAGGCAAGATGTGCACACAGGGATAGACACTACTGACTCCAGGAGGCCCCCAAGGGAGGAAGACTTCTTGGTCCACCAAGTTTGGTAATACACCTGGATCCTTCAGCAATGGTATACAAAAGAACTCTCCCTGAAGCATAGGATCCTGAATGCAACGTTATTTATGGAAAGTGAGGCAGTACAACGAAGAACCTGGCCTCTTCCTTTCTCCTGGGCTCTGAGTACCTCCCTTGGGAAGGCTGTCCAATCATGGCAGTCAGAGGTTATGTGCAAGTGTTGTTTGAGGGGAGCAGCAAAGAGCCGACTGCAGGTGTGGGCATGCCCCCTCCTCCATCCTAGGCCTTCTGGAGAAGACTGCGCTTTCTGAGAAAGGCCTAATGAAAAGGATCAAGCTCACACAGAGGCCCTGCTGTGCAGGAAGATTGCTTCCAAGAAGCGATTCATTTTTAGTTTAACAACTGTGCGTTTGGTCCCCACACAATTTATCTTCATGCAAAATCACATACCTGTGTGCCAGATGTGCACAGCTGTATATGAGCAACTGCTGATCTATCTGTATCACATGCCAAGTGCCTGTTTCTTTAAATTAGGGTGGGTTGGGATTTGGGCCATGTGAAAATTTCATTTTGAAACCAGAAACCAAGCAAGCCCTGACTGTGGAGGGGCGGGGGCGGGGGGCGGGCGTTGAGCATAGCATGATGATGAACCAAGGTTGACTTAGTCTTTTCCAGGACCCCCCAGAAACTCCCCCTTTCACGACCCCTAAAATTCAGCTGCATTCTAGGTCTGGAGAGGTTAGGCTATCTGGAGACTTAGTTCTGCCAAAGTGTGCGGCCCTTGTAAATGCCTGTGGTGAAACTGCAAAACCTCTGCCCAGCCCTCAGGAGCTCTTGAAGCAAAATAGAACTTGACATTTTTAGATGGTGTTTGAGTTTTTACCCTCTGGATTCAGAAGAAGCAAGACCACAGTACACGAAATGAAGGCTACTACCCCAGTAGCGGGGCATTGCAATCCACCCAAGAGCAGGAAACTGAAGTGATGAGGGGACCGTTCCTCTGGAAACCCACAGCTTTGCGTGCACTGAGGGATCCACAACAGAACACGTGGACGTTTCCCCTCTGGTCTTGCCTATTTGTGCTTTCATAGCCAAAGAAAGTCAATAGGAAAAGGAGACTCATCCATCATTTTGTCAGTTTATGACTTATTTTTGAGTATCCACTAATGCTAGGTGTCCAGGTAGATATCAACAGGAGGTAAAGGAGTATAGCGCTTGACCCATAATAAATATTCAATATATGTTATTTGCTGATAAGGTGATTGCAGATGTACTATTTTTTTTTTTAATTTTTGAGGACCTACCAGATGTCAGATACTATGCATAAAATCCCCTGTTAATTCTTACAACGCAACAAAGCAGGCAATATTACTCCTATTTTGCCAGTAGGAAAACTGAGGCTCAGAGAAGTTACAAAACTTAATTTAAAAAGTCATGTATCTCATACATGGTGGAGTTAGGCTTAAGATTTAGCTGTGTTTGATTTCAAATTCTGTCTTCGTTCCACCATGCTGCTGTTGTTTCTTCTCTAGCAGTTCTCAGAGCCTCAAGAGAAGGCTTTTCCCTCTGCATTTGCTCCTTCTGGCCTGGAGACCTGCCCCTTTAATAGGTAACCTGGATGAAAGACCCCAGAGCGACCTCCCCACAGTTACACCTCCTAGTTCCTTTCTGGTTCTCACATGGGCAGGCACTGATAAATCAGCTCACGGTACACAGGCTCAGTTTGAATTTCAACAAAATTTTCTAAAAACAGTAACCAGATGCAATTCAAATCACATTTTGTCCACATAAGGAATCCATTCCAAGAAAAGTCAGAGGATGCGTCTCAGTCAGATGAGTGGCTTCTAATCTTCCCTGGCCTTGTTTTAGAACTCCAAGAAGAAATAATATCCAGATTAATTTTAGAGTTCAGTCATTGAATTTGGTCTCAGGAAAATTGCATATATAATTTAGTCTTATAACGATAACCCCGAGATCAAAGATCACTCAAGGGTAGTGATCCCTCTAGACACCTGTCACACTCAAAACGATTTCCTCTTTTCAGTTTAAAGAACTATTTCAGACTTTGTTTTCTCACAGGCTACTTTGAAGAAACAGGCCACCATCCTGGGAGTAAAACAGAGTTCTTCACGAATTACATCATTTATTTTTCAACAAATATTAATTTAATTTGGTTTAGTTTAATAAGAGCGCATGATCACAGATTTGATAACCAAATGGATTCCTTGACATAAACTTCAGTCCTGGTTTAGCTCTCTTCCAGGAAGAAAAACAAAGTCTCTCAAAGGTAATTGGTATATCACTCTTCCAAAGTGGAAAAAAAAAGAAAGGGTAGGCTTTCAATTTTCTTAAACATAAAACTCAAAATCCACATATAATAATAAACAAATGGTTTAAGGCATTTTATGTCATAAATGTCCTGCCATTATTTAGTTATGAATTTTCAGGTTCAGGAATTATGCTAAAACCCAAGAGTCATTATGGAATGTCTGTATATTTGATTTCCAAAGCTCCAGATAGGTTTTAATGTGTTCAATATTATACCACTGTACTCCCCAAACTATTTCTGTATCCTCAGAGACATGTCCTAATAGCAGGCCTCTGTGTCTTCTGCTTAGTGAAAAGTGTGAATAATAGCTCCAAAAAGAATATATATGTAATATATAGTATTTTTTTTTTTTTACTTTAACATATGTTCCCACATAGCCAAATGATTCAACTCAGTACAGTTAACAACTTAGAAAGGGATTCATTGAATCTTCCAGGTCTCTTCATGGCCAGAGTTGCTTTGTAAGGAGACCCTAAATGTGGAATAATCAACATGTTAAAGTAATCTAGATGTTTATGATTTGATAACTCTTTAGTGCATTGTTTAACAACATGTTTTCAATTTACTTTCCTTCAAATAGCTCCAAATAACCCCGTGATTTTGGATGATTGATTATGGGAATGCTGCTTTCACTGTATATCCAAGGTAATTTTAAAATTACATCTTCTTTTCATTGTTAAGGGGTAAAATCATTTGCAGGTCTTGACATGATTTATCAGAGATAGAGGGACAAAGGGTCAGTCCTGGTCTCACTCTATTAGGACATTATTATGTGATCCCAGAAGGAAAGCACGCAGCTCTGTGGAAGCTGGGTTCTAGTTCCAACATGTCAATAATCAGTTCTGTGGCCCTAGAAAAGTCATCAACTTCCCCGGCCTCACTTTCCTTCCATTTGGAAACCAACAAAACAATTCAAATCAACACTTCTTCCCTAGAGATTGTGATTCATTGTAAGTGGAGATGGGCCCAGAAATCTGTATTTTCTGCTTAAGAACCTGTTGTTTATAACCAGATCATTTGGAAAATACTAGATTAAATAGCTTCTAAGTCCAAGTCTAAAATTGTACAACTCTAGAACCAAGATTTTCTGTTCTCCAGACATTTTTTCTTTCAATATAACTATTCAATTTTGTAAAATTATTTATCCATCTTAATGACAATCTTACTTCACAGTGACTGATGCCTGTTTCTCTCAGACACTGTGCTCATGCTTGTATGGAAATAACCTGTTTAATCCTACTAAGAACTTCACACTCTCAGTATGTTAGTATGATTATTAATCCTAGACGCTGCAACAGACAAACTCCCCAATCTCAGGGGCTTAACAAAGTAAAGATGTATTTCCTGCATATGTAAAATCCTCCTTCACCTTGTAACTATACTGTCTCAAACACATGTTCTTTATGGGAAGAGAAAGATGGGGACGCTCTGAATGATACCTATCTTGACACTTCTGTTCACAGTTCATTGGTTAAAATATCATATAACCTGATGTAATTGAAAGGCAGGGAAATATAAAGGAACATATACACATCCGGTAAGCAAAATCATCCACAGTAGAGAAGCTAGATTTCACAGTTTAAGAAACTGCAGCTCAGGAAGGCCAATTAAGAGTAGGGTGGGACTGGCCGGGAGCGGTGGCTCACACCTGTAATCCCAGCACTTTGGGAGGCCGAGGCAGGCGGATCAGGAGGTCAGGAGATCAAGACCAACCTGGCTAACACAGTGAAACCCCGTCTCTACTAAAAATAGAAAAAATTAGCTGGGCATGGTGGCAGGCACCTGTAGTCCCAGCTACTTAGGAGACTGAGGCAGAAGAATGGCATGAACCCAGGAGGCGGAGCTTGCAGTGAGCCAAGATTGTGCCACTGCACTCCAGCCTGGGTGACAGAGTGAGACTCAGTCTCAAAAAAAAAAAAAAAAAGAGTAGGGTGGGACCATACTTGAATGTCACCTGGCATTTCATACAAAAAAAGAACGCAGAGTTTCCAAGAATAGAATGTATATTTTTCCTTAGAGAGAAGATTTATTTTTCAAATACCTAACTAGAGAAATGATATTGTTAAAGTTGTCCTTGCTACTGTGTCTTTGCATGCTAAAATCAAAAGACATCTTTCTCCTTCAAGCAGGCAGATATTCCTAATAAGGGGCCATGGGGTCTAAGGAGATTGACTTTGCTGTGGTCTACTGTGAGTGTGACTCACCCATGACAATGAAATAGGGATCTCCAGATGTCAAAAATAATTCTTTCACCTTAGCTTTCTCAAACGGTTCTCATCACAGATCATTTCTTCACAACTGAACCTGTGAAATAACAGCTTTGCCCATTCAGAGCACACCTGTCATAAATAGATACTGTTTTCTTTCTGTCAATATTTTGATGCTGAGAAACCTCTCAATAATTCAATGATGAATTTTAAGGATGTGGAGGGACCCCAAGATCTGTGGCAACAGAATTCGGGATGATAGGTCTTGTGTTGGAGGAGCCTCTAGTCTGCAGCAAAATAAAAAAAATCACAACAACAAAGAAACGGGGTGCTGCCATCGTCCGTGTACGTCTGAATTAATGAGGCCTAGAGGAGGAAACAGGTACTTCCGCTGGCTTGAGGAGTCAGGAAGGGCAGGGGAGAGAGAGGATGATGATTGATACAGGTCTGCATGGATGAGGCGCCATCGGTCAGATATATGGAGTGGGGCAGGAGTTGGAATGCATTCCAGGGGAGGGGAGAACTTGAGCAGGAACGTTTAGGTAGCAGAGAGTCTTAGCATTTGGGAGAATGCAGTGGGCAGGTGATGGCTAGAAATATGGCTTGAGCTAAAAGTTCAAAAATCTAAATGTCGTACAAAGGAGTTTGGTCTCTACCCTATGTGCATTGGAGGCATCTGAGGTTTTTAACCAGGGGATAAAATATGTGCTGTGGAAAGATCGTTTGTGTGTTCTGGAGAGATGGAATGCTGCACTTGCACAGCATCTCTGGATAAATCTAAACAACAGTGTAACACTGACAGATAGTTAACTGTGCCCCAATATCTATCTTATTCTACTTATATATAATAATAGACATTTAAGCCAGGCATATGACTATTCAGAAGGAAGATGAATTTCTCAGGTTTCCTTACAGTTGGTATGGCCATGAAACTAAGTTCCAGCCAATGAGACTTCAGCTTAAAGATTGTGGCTGCTCCTGGATCTTTTTCTTAAAAGACCTCTGGCACACAGGGAGGCATCTCTTGTCTTCTTGCTGCTACTTAGAATGCAAATGAGAGGTCTACCCATTTGGGCCACTTTTTGACAAGGCCAAGTTGAATTGAAAAGGCCAATTGATTTCTTCTACATTGAATTGCTTTCCCACTTTTGTTAAAAGTCAGTTGGGCTTATATGTGGGGGTCTATTTTTGAGTTTTCTATTCTGTTCCATTGATCAATGTGTCTATCTCTCTGCAAAGAACACATTGTGTTAAACACGGTGATTATATAGTCTGCTTTTATGTCAGGTAAAGTAATTCCTCCCAACTTATTATTCTATCTCAAAACTCATGATCCATTTGAAGAAACACATTTTAGTTCATAACCTAAAATACACATACATGTGTATGCACATATACGTGAAACATGTGTGATGAAAAACTTACATTGATTATTTGTGATATGGCCTAATTTTTTTCTAACTATACTATTGTATTCTATTTCATTCTATTTTTTCATTCAAACATACTGGTCATGATACACTAAAATGACTTCATTATCATCTAATGGATCTCTTGATCCGCAGTTTAAAAAGCACTCCACTGGAATGAGAGGGTAGTGCATATTGACCATAAATCCACCATATCCCCCATAGATGAAACCTATAGTGAAAGCCTCATTGGAGGTGGAACAAACAATGAAGTTGTCCCGCTGCACATCAGGTTTCTTTCCACTTGGGAGAAGGGCTTGTAGGGGACATAAAGCCCATTTTTTGAGGATGTTCTCACCAGGAAAAAAATCTCCAGTCTCTAAATATGGGATTGGTTTTCTTTAAAAATAAAAAAAATGCTCAATAAGAAACTTAAAAACTGTAAAATGATATTCATTTTCATGCTAATCAGCAGACCAATTTTTCTTTACATATTGTCTTTTATCCTTATACTATACTGCTCTGAGTTATACGTTATAATTTCAATTTTCCATATGATGAAAATATAGATGCATAGAAGTTTAGTGATTTGCCCAGATTTGCACATCTGATAGGCAGCACAGGTCAGACTCAAATATGTGCCATGACCCCGAATCTCATGAATGAAAGTAAACTGAGACCCTCCATGTGGTCAAAAGTCAGGAGCCGGTAAAGGAGGGAGATGGACTCTTCCAGAGGGTTTGTAAGATTGTTCTGAAGATGACATAATAACTGCTGACATGGACCATGAAGCTGAGGGTGACACCCTGAGCTGCTTTCTTTTGGGTCTCCGAGAAAGCCTTCATGGAGTGGAGCCACCACACTAGCCCAGGACAGCTACAGCTGTTCTTCAACATGAGCAGAAAGAGAAATTTTTATCAGGTTTAAGCCACTGTTATTTTGGGTTTATGTTATTCACAGTTGAATCTAATCCTAACTGATACAACCACTATCCTGCAAAAACGGTGGCAAAAAATATATATCACATATCCATCACATAAATCCACTTTTATAAGGAAATGAAGTCAAATTATTACCCCCAATAAAAAGGTGTTTCGCAACATGACCCAGGAACGTAGAAGTAACATTTGTTCACTATTTCTCCCCGTCTCACAGCTCTCCTGGCCTCAGCGGATAAGTATATGAGAGCACAGTTTTCCTGGTGTCAGGATATGAAGATCCAGGGAACAAAGAACCTCAAAGAACAACACCTGGATTGTCAAGGTTTGGCCAGCAGTGCACTTTCTCCAACCTTACAGTCATACGCAAGGTGAAAAACTCTCTTGTTTTCTCTTTTCCTAAGTTTTCTAAAAGAAGAAAGAAAAGGGACAAAGACAGATAAGTGGAATTTAAGAAAAATGAAATATAAACAAACTACACTTTTCCCTGAACAGAAAAGCTCAATTAAGCAAAGACAGAGAGAGGAGACATGTAGGATGCTAATTTGAACCATAGCCCCATGTCTAATGCTTTTAGCCAAGGAAAGAAGAGAAAAGCAAAAAAGAAATCTGAGTCAGAGGGAAGATGTCATGGTGAGTTTCAATGGGAAGAATTCCTTATTAATTCTAAAGAACACGATGCAACATGGATTTAATTATACAAGTCAACCCACCCACATTCCTCCGCTGCCTTTCACACACATGGGCTTCTGAGGATGATGAAAGGTGGGTGGGGAGAAAGGGAAAAGGAAGCAGAGCACAGGATGGCTAGGGCCACTGAGAAGACAGCTCTACCCTAGAGCTCTGTGGCTGTGGCTTCACCCTTTCTAAACATGAGCGCCGCGTTGCCCAACTCCAGTTGCTGGAATAGCACCTGACCATGGCCTAGCAAATTCATTCACCTTGGGTCCGGGACACTTCTATGTTGTTCTATTTACTGTGAGGGGAATTTCTTAAGCTTTGAGAAATGGAGAGGAGGATAGATAGGAGCTTAAAAAAAATCTCTCAGCTGCTTTTAATTTCCTATGGGAAACACAATGCAATCTCACCAAGTTTTTCACTAAGAGCAAGTCTCCATTAAAACTCCAAAGAGTTTAAATGTATTAGAAATTTGAAACACTGCTCAGGTTTTCCTAAAGTTTCCTTGGGACTTTTAACCTATACTCTCATCAATACCCCAATCTCTGCACCAGCAAAATCATTAAAAATGTCCCATAACCAAGACCCCATTGTTTCTTCCTGCTTTTTCTTTCACTTTCAGACAATACCTGTGAGAGTCCTAGCTGAGAGAGGCCCACTGACCGTTCTATGCTTTAGCTAACTATCTCTGGACAGTTTTAGACTTTTAAACTGAGGACATCCCACTTGGAGAGAAAGCCATGATGGAACTATGAAGTCACAGGGCATCAGCATGAGGGTTCAGTTGCCGATAACAAAACAAACAAACACCCACTCTAGCTGTCTCAAGCAAAAGGAATGTGATGCAGGGAACTGTGTGCTTAGAAAACCTTTGAAAGGCTTTAGGCAGACTTCCATGAAAGACTCTCAGAACAGCACCACCAAACTGGTCTGTCAAAGTAGCTACTTCATCTCAACCAATTTTTGAAAGGTGATTTTCAAAAATTTTTCAATGACTCATTTTTAAAAACTAAAATTATTTTGAGATAATTTTAGATTTTCATGCAAGTAAGTATTTAAGAAATAATATGGATTGCTGGCAAGATGGCCGAATAGGAACAGGTCCACTCTGCACCCCCCAGTGAGATCAACACAGAAGGCAGATGATTTCTGCATTTCCAACTGAGGTAACCAGTTCATCTCATTGGGACTGGTTGGACAGTGGGTGTAGCCCATGGAGGGTGAGCTAAAGCAGGGTGGGGTGTTGCCTTACCTCGGAAGCACAAGGGGTTGGGGATTTCTCTCCCTTACCCAAGGGAAGCTGTGAGGGACTGTGCCTGAGGAATGGAGCACTCTGGCCCAGATACTGCACTTTTCCCACAGTCTTCGCAACCCGCAGACCAGGAGATTCCCTCTGGTGTCTACACCACCAGAGCCCTGGGTTTCAAGCACAAAACTGGGCAACTGTTCTGGGCAGACACTGAACTAGCTGCAGGAGGTTTTTCTTCCCCCCCCCCCCCCCCCCCCCCGCCCATACCCCAGTGGTGCCTGGAATGTCAGAAAGACAGAATAGTTCACTCCCCTGGAAAGGGGGCTGAAGCCAGGGAGCCAAGTGGTCTGGTTTGGCAGGTCCCACCCCCACAGAGCCCAGCAAACTAAGATCCACTGACTTGAAATTCTCGTAGCCAGCACAACAGTCTGAGCTCGACCTGGGACACTCCAGCTTGGGGTGGGGAGGGGTGTCCGCCATTGCTGAGGCTTGAGTAGGTGGTTTTACTCTCATAGTGTAAACAAAGACAACTGGAAGTTTGAACTGGGCAGAGCCCACTGCAGCTCAGCAAGGCCACTGCGGCCAGACTGCCTCTCTGGGCAGGGCATCTCTGAAAAAACGGCAGCATCCCCAGACAGGGACTTATAGATAAAACCCCCATCTCCCTGGGACAGAGCTCCTGGGAGAAGGGGCAGCTGTGGGTGCAGCTTCAGCAGACTTAAATGTTTCTGCCTGCTGGCTCTGAAGAGAGCATGGATCTCCCAGCACCGCTTTTGAGCTCTGCTAAGGGTCAGACTGCCTCCTCAAGTGGGTCCCTGACCCCCGTGTATCCTATCTGGGGGACAACTCCCAGTAGGGGCTGACAGACACCTCATACAGGAGAGCTCTGGCTGACATCTGGCAGGTGCCCCTCTGGGACAAAGCTTTCAGAGGAAAGAACAGGCAACAATCTTTGCTATTCTGCAGCCTCTGCTTGTGACACCCAGGCAAACAGGGTCTGGAGTGGACCTCCAGAAAACTGCAGCAGACTTGCAGGAGAGGTGCCTGACTGTTAGAGACCCCATACAAAGGTCGCCAACATCAAAGACCAAAGGTAGATAAATCCACGAAGATGGGGAGAAACCAGCACCAAAAGGCTGAAAATTCCAAAAACCAGCTTCTCCTCCAAAGGATCACAACTCCTCGCCAGCAAGGGAACAAAACTGGACAGAGAATGAGTTTGACGAGTTGACAGAAGTAGGTTTCAGAAGGTGGGTAATAACAAACTCTTCCGAGTTAAAGGAGCATGTTCTAACCCAATGCAAGGAAGCTAAGAACCCTGAAAAAAGGTCAGATGAATTGCTAAGCAGAATAACCAGTTTAGAGAAGAACATAAATGACCTGATGGAGCTGAAAAACAAAGCACAAGAACTTCATGAAGCATTCACAAGTATCAATAGCTAAATCGATCAGGCAGAAGAAAGGATAACAGAGATTGAAGAACAACTTAATGAAATAAAGCAAGAAGACAAGATTAGAGAAAAAAGAATGAAAAGGAATGAACAAAGGCTCCAAGAAATATGGGACTATGTGAAAAGACCAAATCTACTTTTGATTGGTGTACCTGAAAGTGACAGGGAGAATGGAACCAGGTTGGAAAACACTCTTCATGATATTATCCAGGAAAACTTCCCCAACCCAGCAGGATAGGCCAACATTCAAATTCAGGAAATACAGAGAACATTACAAAGATACTCCTCGATAAGAGCAACCCCAAGACACATAATTGTCAGATTCACCAAGGTTGAAATGAAGGAAAAAAATGTTAAGGGCAGCCAGAGAGAAACGTCGGATTACTCACAAAGGGAAGCCCATCAGACTGACAGCGGATCTCTCAGCAGAAACCCTACAAGCCAGAAGAGAGTGGGGGCCAATATTCAACATTCTTAAAGAAAAGAATTTTCAAACCAGAATTTCATATCCAGCCAAACTAAGCTTCATAAGTGAAAGAGAAATAAAATCCTTTATAGACAAGCAAATGCTGAGAGATGTTTGTCACTACAAGGCCTGCCTTACAAGAGCTCCTGAAGGAAGCACTAAACATAGAAAGGAACAACCGATACCAACCACTGCAAAAACATACCAAATTGTAAAGAAACTGCATAACTAATGGACAAAATAACCAGCTAGCATAATAATGATAGGATCAAATTCAGACATAACAATATTAACATTAAATTTAAATGGGCTAAATGCCCCCAGTTAAAAGACACAGACTGGCAAATTGGATAAAGAGTCAAGACCCATTGGTGTGCTGTATTCAGGAGGCCCATCTCACATGCAAAGACACACATAGGCTCAAAATAAAGGGATGGAGGAATATTTACCAAGCAAGTGGAAAGCAAAACAAACAAACAAACAAAACAAACAAAAACAAAAACAGGAGTTGCAATCCTGGTCTCTGATAAAACAGACTTTAAACAAACAAAGATCGAAAGAGACAAAGAAGGGCATTATGTAATGGTAAAGGGATCAATGCAATAAGAAGAGCTAACTATCCTAAATATATATGCACCCAATACAGGAGCACCCAGATTCATAAAGCAAGTTATTAGAGACCTACAAAGAGACTTAGACTCCCACACAATAATAATGGGAGACTTTAACACTTCTGTCAATATTAGACAGATCAATGAGACAGGAAATTAACAAGGATATTCAGGACTTGAACTCAGCTCTGGATCAAGTGGACCTAATAGACATCTACATAACTCTCCACCCCAAATCAACAGAACATACATTCTTCTCAGCACCTCATCGCACTTATTCTAAAATTGACCACATAGTTGGAAATAAAACACTCCTCAGCAAATGCAAAAGCATGGAAATCATAACAAAAAGTCTCTCAGACCACAGTGCAATCAAATTAGAACTCAGGGTTAAGAAACTCACTCAAAACTGCACAACTACACGGAAACTGAATAATGAGCTCCTGAATGAATACTGGGTAAATAATGAAATGAAGGCAGAAATAAATATGTTCTTTGAAACCAGTGAGAACAAAGACACAATGTAACAGAATGTCTGGGACACATTTGAAGCAGTGTGTAGAGGGAAATTTATAGCACTAAATGCCCACAAGGGAAAGCAGGAAAGATCTAAAATCGACACCCTAATATCACAATTAAAAGAACTAGAGAAGCAAGAGCAAACAAATTCAAAAGCTAGCAGAAGACAAGAAATAACTAAGATCAGAGCCGAAATGAAGGAGATAGAGACACCAAAAAAAAAACCTTCAAAAAATCAATGAATCCAAGAGCTGGTTTTTTGAAAAGATCAACAAAATATAGACCACTAGCCAGACCAATAAAGAAGAAAAGAGAGAAGAATCAAATAGACACAATAAAAAACGATAAAGGGGATATCACCACTGGTCCCACAGAAATACAAACTACCAACAGAGAATACTATAAACACCTCTACACAAATAAACTAGAAAATCTAGAAGAAATGGATAAATTCCAGGATGCATACACCCTCCCAAGTCTAAACCATGAAGAAGTCTAATCCCTGAATAGACCAATAAAAAGTTCTGAATTTGAGGCAGTAATTAGTAGCCTACCAACCAAAAAAAGTCCAGGACTAGACGGATTCACAGATGAATTCTACCAGAGATACAAAGAGGAACTGGTCCCATTCCTTCTGAAACTATTCCAAACAACGGCAAAAGAGGGACTCCTCCCTAACTCATTTTATGAGGCCAGCATCATCCTGATAGCAAAACGTGGCAGAGACAAAACAAAAAAAGAAAATTTCAGGCCAATATCCCTCATAAACATTGATGCAAAAATCCTTAATAAAATACTGGCAAACAGAATCCAGCAGCATATCAAAAAGCTTATCCACCAGGATCAAGTCAGCTTCATCCCTGGGATGCAAGGCTGGTTCAGCATACACAATCAATAAATGTAATCCATCACATAAACAGAACTAATGACAAAAACCACATGATTATCTCAATAGATGCAGAAAAGGCCTTTGACAAAATTCAACAGCCCTTCATGCTAAAAACTCTCAATAGACTAGGTATTGATGGAATGCATCTCAAAATGATAGGAGCTATTTATGACAAATCCACAGCCAATATCATACTGAATGGGCAAAAGCTGTAGGCATTCCCTTTGAAAACCAGCACAAGACAAGGATGCCCTCTCTCACTACTCCTATTCAACATAGTATTGGAAGTTCTGGCCAGAGCAATTAGGCAAGAGAGAGAAATAAAGAGTATTCAAATAGGAAAAGAGGAAGTCAAATTGTCTCTGTTTGTGAATACGTGATTGTATATTTAGAAGACCCCACTGTCTCAGCCCCAAATCTCCTTAAGCTGATAAGCAAATTCAGCAAAGTCTCAGGATACAAAATCAATGTACAAAAAATCACAAGCATTCCTATATACCAATTACAGACAAACAGAGAGCCAAATCATGAGTGAACTCCCATTCACAATTGCTACAAAGAGAATAAAATACCTAGGAATCCACCTTACACGGGATGTGGAGGACTTCTTCAAGGAGAACTATACACAACTGCTCATCGAAATAAAAGAGGACACAAACAAATGGAAGAACATTCCATGCTCATGAATAGGAAGAATCAATATCATGAAAATGGCCATACTGCCCAAGGTAATTTATAGGTTCAATGCCATCCCCATCAAGCTACCAATGACTTTCTTCACAGAATTGGAAAAAACTATTTTAAACTTCACACTGAACCAAAAAAGAGCCCACATAGCCAAGACAATCCTAAGCAACAAGAACAAAGCCGGAGGCATCATGCTACCTGACTTCAAACTATACTACAAGGCTACAGTAACCAAAATAGCGTGGTACTGGTACCAAAACAGATCTATAGACCAATGGAACAGAACAGAGGCCTCAGAAATAACACCACACATCTATAAGCATCTGATCTTTGACAAATCTGACAAAAACAAGCATTGGGGAAGGGATTCCCTATTCAATAAATGATGTTGGGAAAACCAGCTATCCATATGCAGAAAACTGAAACTGGACCCCTTCCTTACACCTTATAGAAAAATTAACTCAAGATGGATTAAAGACTTAAACATAAGACCTAAAAGCATAAAACTCCTAGAAGAAAACCTAGGCAATGCCATTGAGGACATAGGCATGGGCAAAGACTTCATGTCTAAAACACCAAAAGCAATGGCAACAAAAGCCAAAATTGACAAATGGGATCTAATTAAACTGAAGAGCTTCTGCACAGCAAAAGAAACTATCATCAGCGTGAACAGAGTGAACAACCTACAGAATGGGAGAAAATTTTTGCAATCTATCCATCTGACAAAGGGCTAATATCCAGAATCTACAAAGAACTTTAACAAATTTACAAGAAAAAAAAAACAACCCCATCAAAAAGTGGGCAAAGGATATGAACAGACACTTCTCAAAAGAAGACATTTATGCAGCCAACAAACATACGAAAAGAAGCTCATCATCACTAGTCACTAGAGAAATGCAAATCAAAACCACAATGAGATATCATCTCACGCCAGTTAGAATGACGATCATTAAAAATTCAGGAAATAACAGATGCTGGAGAGGATGTGGAGAAATAGGGATGCTTTTATACTGTTGATGAGAGTGTAAAGTAGTTCAACCATTGTGGAAGGCAGTGTGGCGATTCCTCTAGGATCTAGAACTAGAAATACCATTTGGCCCAGCAATCCCATTACTGGGTATATACCCAAAGGATTATAAATCATGCTACTATAAAGACACATGCGCACATATGTTTATTATGGTACTATTCACAATAGCAAAGACTTGGAACCAACCCAAATGTCCATCAATGATAGACTGGATAAAGAAAATGTGGCACATATACCCCATGGAATACTATGTAGCCATAAAAAAGGATAAGTTCATGTCCTTTTCAGGGACATGGATGAAGCTGGAGAGCATCATTCTCAGCAAACTAACACAAGAACAGAAAATCAAGGACTGCATGTTCTCACTCATAAGTGGGAGTTGAACAATGAGAACACATGGACACAGGGAGGGGAACATCACACACTGGGGCCTCTCGGGGTGTGGGGAGCTAGGGGAGCGATAGATAGCATTAGGAAAAACCTAATGTAGGTGATGGGTTGATGGGTGCAGCAAACCACCATGGCACATGTATACCTATGTAACAAAACTGCACATTCTGCACATGCACCCCAGAACTTAAAGTATAATAAATAAAATAAAATAAAATAAATAATACAAGCTAGGTATGGTGGCTCACGCCTGTAATCCCAACATTTTGGGAGGCCGAGGCAGGCTGATCACCTGAAGTTGGGATTTCGAGACCAGCCTGACCAACATGGAGAAACCCTGTCTCTACTAAAAATACAAAATTAGCCAGGCACGGTGGCGCATGCCTGTAATCCTAGCTACTCTGGAGGCAGGATAATCGCTTGAACCTGGGAGGCGGAGGTTGCGGTGAGCCGAGATTGTGTCATTGCACTCCAGCCTGGGGGACAAGAGCGAAACTCTGTCTCATAAAAAAAAAAAAAGAAAGAAAGAATACAGAAATTCTAGGCACTTTTTACTCTGTTTTCCCCAATGACAATGTCTTATAAAACCATAATACAACTATCACAACCAGGATATTGACATTGATATGATCTACTTGTCTAATTCAAACTCCCCTGGTTTTAGTTGTACTTATGTGCATGTGTGTGTGTGTGTGTGTCTGTGTTTGTGTGTGTGTGTGTTTAGTTATTTGTAATTTTATCACTTGTTTAGATTTGTGTATCTGTTACCACAGTCAAGACATAGACCAGGCATCACGTTGGGCTCAAAAGCCAGGGATGACTATAAAGAATGGTAGTTCATAAGATGGCTCCGGAGATGATTTCTACTGGAATCCTGAGACAGTTTTTGCTGTGGCACTTTTTTTGTGATAATTATATAGCCTCCTTTCATAGCAATTTAGACTGAACTTCTGCCATGATTTTGGTGTCTGTATGTTTAAGATAAAGCTAATATTTAGTTATTTCTCCTGGTTTTATTTCATTTCTGGACTAATAATTATTGGCCCTTGTGCTTGGGTGCCAAGGGCTGCGATAGTGGAGACAGACTTCCTGCTCTGAATGGCTCATAGTAGGAAGAATCATTGTCATAGAACCCACTTTCTTTTTATTTTTACCCCCATGAAAGTATCAAATTTTGCTCATCTTGGCTCTCACCTGCTCCCTTGCTCCAGCCTCCCCAGAGTCTTGGTCCCATTGAATCCTCTAGGCTCATTCCTTCTCCAACAGCTTTTCCATTCCCATCCACCTTCATGGAGCTTCAGAGTTCATTTTATTTCTCATAAAGAAATAACATATTCCAGCCCCGGCCAATCTTATTTTCCACCTCTTTCCAGGAGTCATGTATGAAAACTGCAAACTCTACTCAGAGTGTCTACTCCATGCCCTAAGAGTAGACATGACCATAGCAAGAGTGAGGAACATTGGAACAAAGAAGACACTGCAAAATAACAACTACAATTACTATGCCTGCTGTAGAAAACTTCTCTCCCCCAGTCACCACTGTCTCTTAAATTCAGTTGTATCTTTCTTCAAGAGTAAGCTCAAAACTGCATTATCTAAGAATCTTTCTTTTGTTTTTCCCACCCAATTTAGACTCTCATTTCATCTTGGACAATAACTATTTTATAAAGTTCCCTTCTGATTCCTACATTCCTCACATCACTGTCTTGCTCAAAACCTATTAAGTCCTCACTGCTGAAAAGACTACCTCATTATTATGGCACTCAAGGCCCTCTTCAATCTATGTTCAACTATTATTTGTAAGCTCATCTCAATAACTTTTCTGCAAACATCCTATGCTCCTTCATTACAAAAGCACTTGCCATTTCCTGTAATGTGCCATGCAATTTTGAATTATGGCTTTGTGCATTTTGATCCCTAAGGCTGAAAGTACCATCATACTTTTCTGGCCAATCAAATCTTACCCCAAGACTACTCAAATGGCTCCTGCTTAATGAGGCCTTTCCTGATTTACCTTTTCCTTCGTGATCCCTGTTGGGAACCTATAATCAACTGTGCTTTGACACATGCAGTAAATCAATTGTAATGTAGTCGGTGAGTATTTGATGCAGCCACTGAATAGTGAGCACAGGAATGAGGCTAGAGTATGGTTCATGTTTCTATCTGTAGAACCTCACACAGGTATGGAGGGGCACAATGGCAAGGATTAGGAAATATTCTGTTTAAACCAGAGAAATTCTGGAACATACTGCATGCTACTAGAATTTTTATTAAGATTTAGGTATCTGGAAGAAATGGTTTAAAGGAGGTCCGGGGATTGAGTATTGGAACCCTAGGTCACTGGGGTTACAATCTTGAAACAAAAGAAGGCAAAAATCTGCTTTAGTGTTTGAGGAAGTCCTAGAAATTAGTAAACTCATTTTGAACTGGAAGAGAATTAAGTAAGGTTCAGAGGCCCTATTTTGAAACACTGGAATTTCAGAGAAAAAAAATATGCTTGAGATGAAATACAGCAATTTCACTTGGCTATCCTTGAAGCAGATTCCTGATAACTCATTTCAAGTTTTTGTGTTGTAGGATAATAATACCTGAAAGCCCAGAAAGCCTTTTAAAAAGTCTCATCAGTGACTATAATTCCTAGGATAACTATTCCAAGATTTGGGATACCTTTGAGTGGTGGCAAAAACAAGAGTAACGGCAGTTCCAATGGCAACAGCAGCTTTAGAGGTGGCAAGAGCAGCAGCAGATGGGCTTAGGGGCCCACAGGGAAACCAGCAGCAATGATGATTACCACCATTGACTGAACACCTACTGTGAGCATGAAAAGTTGCCAGATGCTTTATAGACATTATAGTTAACCTTCATAACTATAATTTAATATATATATACATATAACCCATATTTTGCAAATACAGACACTGTCTCAAAGTGAGGAGGTAACTTGCTTAGATTCATATTGTTAAGTAGTAGCAAAATTTGGATTCACTATTAAGCCCATGGTCTTCCTGCCACATTTTAATTTCTCTTAAAAGTGGGAATACTTGAAAGGACATATGTCCCAAGAAGTTTTAGAGTATAAAGATGCTGAGTGAAACTGTTGCTGTTGTTATTCATGTCAGAATCATTAAGGCTGTCACAGTCTTGGGATACCAGTAGGTCTAAAATAAGTGGTCGAACTAAACTGAAAGGAGCTTATACTAGTGCCACAGTCTAATACCACTATTTTCACCCACAACGTGTTTAGGAATCTTCTCTGCCTCCTTTAAAATGTATTTCCAGCATTCTTCACTTGGTGGGAGAAGTTCCCAGAGTTACCTCTCAAGAAGGAAAGTACCCATTAAATGTGCCACTGATTTTTTGAGGGTTGGAGGGAGGCTAACTAGAACCCATCAATGGTTAACCTCAACAGGAAGAGGAAAGAATGATTGTAATTATTAATGTGGTTTAGACAAGTCTGGCTCAGCAAACTGGGAATCTGAGGCTAAGAAAAACAACAACAACAAACACATGCCCAGTACTGCCATTTTGTCCTCCGTTTCTCTGGGATCACTCCTGAATCACCCACAACCATCTTCCTTATGTTTCTACCAATCTCAGCAAAGAGCTCTTCAACCATTTCATGGATTTGGTCCACTCTATCATGACCACTTTTGCCATGGTCTTCTCCTGTTCACCTCCCCATCTTTTCATGGTCTGTTGGGGTCACTTGACTTTAGCCCCTCTCCTAGATTTTAGAACTATCCTTAATTGAAGATATATCAGATTCCATGATCTAACTCTTAGGTATTTTCTAGAAGAAAGTCTCTAAGAGCGAGGTGGATTTTAAGCTTACAATACATATGTTGATCTAGAGCTTACTTAAAAAAATTCTAAGCCTTTTCTAATATATATTTATGACAAAACTCCAGGATAAAATAAAGTGTAGAATTCTTATCATGAGTTGGTGCTAGTCATGGAGCTGATAGCTTAAGTGGCCAACAGGTGGTCTCTTTTCACCAGCCATCATGCCAAACCCATCCATTGAGGGTATAGTTGGAAAAAAATCCCAACTGCAATCTCTTAGGCATTTCAGCATTCTGAGCACTAACAAAATAAGAGACTATAAAGATTCCTTGTGAACAATCCATATTTTAGGGCTAAGGGTTTCTAGAATTTTGGACAAGAGATGTCACTTTCAGAAGCCCTGGTAAGTTTGTGGATCTTTGAAAGTGAATTTGATCCTCTTTTCTTGATTCTAAGTAGTATTGGGATACATGGTACAAAGAGATGCTGCAGGAGACTTTTCAGAGAAACGTGATCATACCAAGGTGTCTTCTATCCTATCTTTACTGCTCCTGTCCTCCTCAGCCTCTCCAGTCCTTATTGTCTACTCCCCATGGTGTAGTCTGCTACTAATGCATTCTCTGAGCTTTTATTTTCAACAATTTTACTTGTATTTCCAACAATTAGCCGTCTTTTAAACAATTTTCCAATATTCACTTTCTACTCTGTAACATGGGTCCTCTGTTGCCTGTAATCTTTGGCAGTTTGGGGGCATGTCGGGCTCTAGTGTTCTACCTTCCTCAATCCAGCTTCAGTGAGTCAGCAGTTGATTATATTTTCTGAAGCCCGCCATGTCCCATGGACTTCAGTCCTGGTTCCAATTAAGCTTTGGTTTTCCAAATGGAAGATAACTCCTTATTTTAATATATCCTCCTGGCTACTTATGGGAGGGAGGTCGCAGAGCAGACATGGGAAGTTTTTAGGGGTAACATAAACAGAGGAGGCTACTGAGCCTTCTCTATTTACTGAGTTTCTGCAGGTCATTCTCTTTTAGCTGGCAGCATCTGTGAACTGGCCTTGCCTGCCATGCAGAAAGCTGACTTTTCTTGTACCAACCACACTTTTCTCCTTCATCTATTTACGGTTCACACACATTCTCAACCTAACCCTCCTGTTTTATATCATTTCACTCAGTCATCACTTCCACTCTTCCACTAAAAGACTTTCTGTTTACTTTTACCAAATCACATGATGTGAGATAAATGTTCAAATCCTTATTTATGGGCATTTAAAGATTGCAACACTCTTTTTACAAGGCAGCTATTTGATTCCAGTATGGATAAGCTACAAAGCTAGAGTTGGCCTCCATCGTGGCTTGCAAAATGAAGGGCACTGAAGTTATTTTTACTCATAAAAAGGTAAATAATGAGGCTCAGATCTGGAAACAAACAGAACCAGAGTGTACCCTGCAGAATGCCAGGATGGTCTATTGGAGTGACATCACTATAGCGGTACAGTCACACTGGGAGAATCAGTATAGATTCCCAAATTCTGAGAGCTGTTATCCAATTATATTGCCTAATCAAACTTGTCTACAGTAACAACACTTAAAACAAGTGCTAACGTTTATTGAATGTTTAGGACAGTTCTAGCACTACACAGATATTTTTCATCTAATCCTTATAACTACCATTAGGAATAATTTCCATTCTACATATAAGGACACTAAAGCCCAAAGCAGTTATACCACTTGCCCCAGATCACAGTCAGAAAATGGCAGAGCTGGGTGTGTTAGTCGGTTTTCAGTTGCTATAAATTAATATCCAAGACTGAGTAATTTATAAAGAAAAGAAGTTTATTTTGGCTCACAGTTCTGCAGGCTGTACAGAAAGCATGGTGCCACCATCTGCTTCTAGTGAGGGCCTCAGAGAGCTTACAATCATGGTGGAAGGCAAAGAGGAAGCTAGAGTACCACGTGGTGAGAGGGAGCAAGAGAGGACGAGGAGGAGGTGCCAAGGTCCTTTAAACAAGCAGCTCTCCTGTGAACTGATTACTATGAGGATGGCACCAAGCCATTTATAAGGGGTCCACCCCCATGACCCAAACATCTCCTACTAGGCCCCACCTCCAATACTGGGGATCACATTTCAATATGAGATTTGGAGGTAACACAACACTCAAGCCATATTACTTGGGTTAAAACCCAACCCTCTGGCTCCAGAGTCCCTGCCCTCAGCCACAGTGCTCTGCCACTTCTCCAAGGATAGGTCTCCATTCTGCTCCCCATACATGAGCCAGAGCTCACTGTCACTCAAAGGACCCATTTCTATTGCTTCACAGAGATTTCAGGATGCCTTTGCTCATGTTGAACTAAAATCTGCCTGCCCATAACTCTTCAGTTGGGTCTTTTTCTATCTTCAGATCCACCCAGAATATTTTGTTCTTGTTGTTTCTTATTTTCTTTTAACAACCTTTAGAGATTTGAAGATATAAATTGACTCTCCAATTCATATCTGAATATTATTTTTGTGGTTAGTGAAAACAATCTTATCCTGATAGAAAAACTGTTGCATTGAGTAATGAAACAGCTCTCTACCTTTCCAGCTAGTGGTTGGCAAAATAGGTCCACAATGGAGTGTAAGGTGCTTGAGGAGTAAGGCGATAAGCTTTGCTGATAAAAATTTACGTAGTTATCCACAGTGTTGTTTATATTAACCACAAATTATAAATAACCTGTGTCCAAAATAATGGAGTTTATAAATAGATTATAATTTATCCATGTGATAAAATACACATTCATTAAAATTTATGTTTTCAAATTATACTTAAGGATGGGAAGTTCTCATAATAATGTTAATTTTGAAAAGTAGGATTTAAAACAATATTTAGAGTGTTGTCCCAGTTTTGAAAAAAACGTGAAAAGAAAAAAATACTAGTGAATACATACAAAAATACATAGAATTCCTAGAAAAAAGAATGAAAAAATGCACCATTCTAGTAATAATGAATTATCTTTTATCTATTTTAATAAATACTCTGTGTATTTTCTAAATTTTCTAAAATGGCATTCATTACTTTCGAAGTCAAGGAATACATTGTTGGTGGTGGTGGTGTTGGTGGTGGTAATGTGCGTGTGTGTATGTGTGTTTAAAGATCACAGTGTGTCTAAGAATTACCCTCAGCTGAAGCTGGACTTGAAGATTTGGGAGAGGGGCAAATGACATTGGAATAGGGTGCTTCTACCATCCATTATGATCCCAATGTTTGGCCCCCAAATTGCTTTGAACTCCCCTGTGCATTTAAGAACTCAGCAACCAGGATATAAGAGTGGCTGAGGCCTCTTCCCTCCTCCACACTCCGTCTCTTGTGCTGTGGTAGTGGATAATGTCAGTCAAATTTAAAGCTTAGATAAACAACAAATCTTGCATAAGACATATATTTAAAAATTACTGATTATTTATCTAAAAATCAGATGTAGCTAGGAGTCCTCCATTTTAGCTGCTATATCTAGCAACCCTACCTGTAGATCCCTTCAGATGCCTTTTCAACATTTTTATAAATATAAAAAATTCCCTCCTCTCCTTTACTGGTCCACCCTGGGAACATTTCTTTATAAAATCACTCACCCAGGAGTCTTGCTTTTGGTGTTTCTGTGGAACTTGAACTCAGGAGAATCTTCTTCCCCTTTCCTGCCCCCATCTCTCTTTTTCTATCTATTCAGCTCTCTCTCTTTCTTAGCATTTCTTGCTGGCATTTCTCCCTCTAAGCATTTCTCAAAAATTGCCCTCATTTACTTTTCTATGGATTATCTAAAAAATAAACATCCAATCGGGCGCGGTGGCTCACGCCTGTAATCCCGGCACTTTGGGAGGTCAGGGCGGGTGGATCACGAGGTCAGGAAATCAAGACCATCCTGGCTAACAAGGTGAAACCCCGTCTCTACTAAAAATATAAAAAGTTAGCTGGGCGTGGTGGTGGGTGCCTGTAGTCCCAGCTACTGGGGAGGCTGAGGCAGGAGAATGGCATGAACCTGGGAGGCGTAGCTTGCAGTGAGCGGAGATCGCCGCCACTGCACTCCAGCCTGGGTGACAGAGCGAGACTGTTTCAAAAAAAAAAAAAAGCAAAAAAAAAAAAAACGAAAAAAACATCCACAGGATCTTCTCCAATGTGTAAACATATTACCAGTACAAATAGTAATCAAAACACAAAACTGACAAAGGATACAAATATAGAGTTGATAAAAATCTGTTGATAAGAGAAGAATCAAGTAGGCTATGAAATACAACCCAGGAAAACTGGCGATAATGGAAATAGTAACCACAAAAAATCCATGATTTTAGAAATGATACATGATGTTTGTTATTGACAAAAAATAGATACACCCTAATTATATTACTTAGAGATAATTAACTGATCAGTTGAAAATAATTTAAAATGCAGATAAAAATGGAATATACAGATTAATAATTTAATTAGCTTGGATTTCACTCAAGAAAATGTTTCTTCAATGGAAATTCAACAGTGTTGACAAAATTCAGAAGGAAATAATTTTATTCGAAGACTTCAGGGTCAAAGTCAAGAGATAAAAATGTTATGCTCAAAGTGTTCTGTGTTGATGGACAATCTTGGCCAAGTTGTCAGCATAAACATAATGAAGCACGTGAAATCCGATTCTGCTGCCCAGAGAGGGATACTGAGGGAGAGGTGGGTATGAGAGGGGGTTAGGTCATGCCATGGAGCCATAATGAAAGCTGATTTGTATTGGCCACCAATGGAGTAATACATACTTTTGATCAATAGGAAAATTGTGGAACACTTACTAAGGTGTTGGACCCTATGCTAGACATGAGATCACCATCATCTCTGTGATCACATGAACTGTTTTCCCCACTTGATATATGAATATTGAGACTTAATGAGGTTAAATGGTGTTAAATTCACACAGCCAGAGACGTCTGACTCCAAAGCTGAGCTCTTAACACTTGTGCTTTGTGTCAGGCAATGTGTCTTCCCCATTCGTAGAGCGCCTCACTATGGGTGGACTTCAGTGTCAGGTGAAGGAGATTGAAATTAAATCTGTGGATGCTGGAGAGTGTTATGCGGAGTTCTGGAACCATATCATTCCTTTCTTAAGTTATTCCGGAAATAAGTGCAGGGTCAGGGGAAGACTAGAAGCAACGAGACCAACTTAAAATATTTTAATATTAAGAAATGACAAAGGCTTGACCCAACTGAGTGACAGTAGGGATGAAGTAGACAGGAAGTATAGAAATATACTGTGTAGGTGAAATTACCAGGGTTTGGTGGTTAACTAATGTAGGTCATGGAGGAATGGGGTCAAAAATGAATCCAGACTTAAATTTGAGTGGTTGGGAAGTTTTGCTGCAGAGAAAGGAGATTCACTGTAAGAATTTCAGACCCATACTGGTTGTCCCACCTAATCTTCCATTTGTATGTAAAATATATGAACTTCATAATTACAAGTTTAGGTGTGCAAACTATTGCCATCGTTATATTCTACAAGTTATCAATATAATTTTGAATTTTTTGTCCACAATTTGACTTCTTCAGTAAAACATAAATCTTTACATTATAGAAGAAACTTGATCAAATTCAGTTTTTTATTTTGTTGTTTTGGTTAGGGGGAGCACTTCAGGTTGAAAATTTATTCCTCAGCAAGACTATTTTTCGTTCATTATCATTCTCCCTAGTGTTGAGACGAAATGGTAGCTCTGGTGTGAGATGCAGAGCAGTGCACGGGGGAGGGTGGGAATAAGTGGGAAAGTCAGAGACTTATGCAACTACAACCTTGTTTTGGTGGTGGGAGAGGTCGACTCATCTCCATCTTGGTCTAGGTCCTGTGGTACCATGTTGGAATATTGTTGCTTTATCATTGTTAGATGCATGCACCTTCCTAATATTGGCCCACGGAGAGGGGGCCTGAGCTCCTACCAGTGGCAGCAAGGCCAGCCCACGTTTTGCTATGTGACCAGCCATCTAATCTACGTCACTGAAGCACACAGCCCTTGGCTCCCACTCCCTCTTGGAACACAGAAAATTAGCTCCTGGCTCCTCTCTCCATGCCACCCAGGACCCGCAGAGCCTGGGGAGGCTGCTCGCTGACTTGTGTGCCTCACAGAGCCGCTGTGCCTGCTCAGGCATCATATGCTATCCAAAGCTTCTCTCCAACCCTTGCTTTCTTTTCAGCTATGCACCATTTTTTTTCTGGGAGGAAGGTGAAGATGGCCATGAAATGCTCAGACTGATATGGGGAGTTTCTGTGTCTCTCTTTTCCCAGGAGCTTACTCAGGGTGGAAGGCAGGTCATAGGCCAATATCTAATCCAGTGACTTTCTCTAATCCTTCTTTTCCTCCCCAGTTTGTGGGTGTCCAGATTGTCTGGGGTTAAGTGGAGAGGACAGGAGATCTGAATTCTTACAAACACATTTGCTTTGTACATCTCTCTGTCTTTTAACATGAATGTTTTAAAATTTAACAGATAAGAATTGTCTCCTCTGCTCTCTGGTCCCACCATGAGAAATAGTCCCTGTGATGAATGGTCTTAACTGTACAAGTTGATGAGGGGTAAATAGAAGGAGAAAAAAAATGTTGCTTAATGTCTTACATTATGACATTTAACCACACAGTAGGTCAGCAGGTATAACAGGAACATCATAACAAGAATCTAGCTAGAACTGGACCAAAACTAAACCAAATCCAGTGCAAACTTTTTTTTTCTTGGCACACCTTCTGAATGTTGCTGTAGGCCAGAGGACAGAATAATGTAGAAAAAACATCTTCTTCTTCCAATCTTAAGCTGATCATAATTTAGTTGGAAATAAATCTGAGATCGAAAATGGCAACAAAAAAAACAAAAACAGCTCAAGCAAACAGGCAATAGTCACTAATGATGACTTTGGTGACATAGAGAAAAGGAATTGTCAGGAAAAAGAAGGGAAGCCATGGAAAGTGAATGTCCCTTTGCAGTCATTATTTTTCTAGGGTTGTAGTAGGGATACAAAGGCAGGGCAACAGTCCCCTTTCAGACATGACATGCTGGGGAGTGGGAATTAATGAAGAGGAGATAACACCCTACTTAAAAGTTTAGTTGTCTTCCAGTTTCTTTGGGTCACTCATGTCTCCACTGAATTGCTTGCTGTAAATAGAAAGATTTTTCTAGTTACACTTAAATGATAAAAATCTGGTTCAGCTGGCTGGATGACTATAAAAAATGTCATAGCAAACCATTTTAGGGCAAGCTTGAGAAGGTGAAATAGTGCAGATGCATGAAATACAAATATCCATACATTCATTTATTTAATTTAGCAAACAACTTTAGAGCACCTACTGTATTCCAGGCCTATGTTAAGCAGTAGAATACAGAAACCAATAAAAAGGAGTACGCACTATCTAGATGCTCACTGTGATGTAAAGGGACACACAGCAACCAGCTATGTTATATAAGATTATTCTATGGCCAAGGTATGTCATGGAAAGAGACCAGCTCTACCTAGCTGGGGATAGGGAAGGCATCACAAAGATAGCAGGAAATAATCAAATGTATCCTTTGAAGGGAAGAACATCTGGGAGTTAAAAAAGACTTTGATAAGGACCAGAGGCCAGAGAAAGCACAGCATGTTTAAGGAAATACCTAGACTTTACTGCGAGAGGACCTCAGAGAACTTTGCAGGAAGCAGATGGAAATGAGCCTGGAAAGTAGGCAGGGGTTGGATCATTAGGGACTCCTTAGCCCATCATATAAAATCAGGACATTATCCTTTGATGGAGGAGCACCATTGGCTGGTTTTTAGTGGGGAAAGCGTGACCAAATATATCACATTTTAGAGAGAACACTTTAGTGCTATTGTGTTGAGTTAATTACAAGGAATCCACAGTGGAAACTGGAAGGCTGTTGTATACTATAGAACTAAAATGGAGTCCAACCTAAACCAGAAGGAGTGGGTGTGGAAGAAAGGGCAGGTTCAAGAGGTGGTGTGGTGTAGATCTAAGGAGTTAGGAGGTGTGCTAAGGCAAGGGGGGAATAAAGACGACGTCTAGGTTTTTGGCTCGAATGGGGAATAATAGAGTATACAGGATAGAGAGAAAGAGCATACAGGAGAGAGGAGGTTTCTAGGGGATTAGAGGATGGAAGTTCCATTTTAGACATACCAAATTTGAGATGCCTGTGGGACATCAAAATGGAGATGTCTTACAGCTGTTTGATGTACAGGTCTGCAGCTCAGTAAAGATGTCTGGGCAGATTTATATTTGGGAGTCATGTCTCTGAGACTGTGAATCAGTCCTGTGCAGAATGCTGATATTTATGAACTAAGAGAGAAGAAGGGTAGCCAGTGAAAGAGACTAAAAAGAATCAGAGGTATAGAATATGGAGCCTGATTACCAGGACACAAGGAAGGAGAGAGCATTAGGAAGAAGGGAATGGTTAGCATCGTCAAATTCTATAGCAAAGTCATATGGGACCATTGTAGTAAAGTCGGAGGGTGAAATGACTACTAGCGAGGGAGAGAGAGGCAGATTTTGCTGCAGCATGTGGGAGAGCTTTCTAGCCATCAATACTTCTAGTCCCCTGCATATAGCAAGCAATTGGTAAATATTTGCTTGAAATAAGGGTTATTTAATGATGAAATTATTTGTCTGATGAGGACCACACAGGAGTTCATTAAGCAAAGGTGAGCTGCCCAAGTGACAGGGATGTTGTAAAAGGGATCCCTGCAATGGTTGGAGAGCTGTATAAACACAGCCCTTTGAACAGTTTGGATGGCAAATGTTTGGTGTGAGTGTAGTGGTTTTGTTTTTGTTTT
The DNA here is from genome assembly GCF_029281585.2 of Gorilla gorilla gorilla. Taxonomy (NCBI): domain Eukaryota; kingdom Metazoa; phylum Chordata; class Mammalia; order Primates; family Hominidae; genus Gorilla; species Gorilla gorilla. The sequence goes on from NC_073236.2 coordinate 120,908,695, forward strand.
TCATTTTGAAATAAAATTACTTTGGCCAAATTAAGAGTGAAACCCAGGCCACTCCTTACTCATCATGCCATTTGATGTAATTCTTGTAACTCTTGTGTCATAATTTCCTCACCCATAAACTTGGGACATATCATCTCTCCTATCTACTCCCTCAGAGAATAAATGTGCTTGTTAAGTGTTCGGGAACATGAAGAAAAAAAAGAAGGGTAATGATACAGGACAAGTCTTGGAGGTCTAAGCTTGGCTTTGCTACTATTTTCCTAGGTTGACTTAGACAAACTAGTTTTTACATTTATAAAACGAAGGGGCTAGGCAAGATGTCAAAGATCTCTTCTGCCCCCAGTTTCTTTCAGGCTGTGATGTTCATTTCTTTGGCATAATCACCATTACCATCATTCCCAGGTTCACAGCACATGCAGGTGGAAAGGACTTTTTAAATGCACACTGGCTCAGGTGACCCCCAGTGCAGTTGAGTGATGGGGGTAGGGAGGAATCTCATTATTGTGTCCACTTTCCAGATGACATTGCGGCTCAATAAGGTCAACCATGACAGGCCTGGGGTCACAGAACTGACAAAGGCTGGAATGGAACCTTCAGCTCTGTTCTTTTCTCTCCAAAAACCATGCTCTGTCTACCTCCCTACAGCATTGTGTACTGATGTTGGGCATTATTATTATTCAACAGAAACCCTGGATTGATAAGGAAGGGGTCAATCCTGCCTTCAGAAGGCCCGACTTGGAGTCCAGTCTTAAGCCCTTGTTTCGTATTCAACATTGAGAAGGTCATTTCTCCATTGTGGAGATGCTCAATTTTTGCATATACAAAGAAGAGAGCCATTGCATCCTGCAGCTTCTGAAGGTCATGAAGAGGGTGAAATGAGATGAAGGAGGCAGACTGGGAATCACTGTGCACATTGCAGGGCCTGTGTTTCTGCAAGGTTTGCAGGCACATGGTACAGCTGATTGCACAGCGATTACAGTGCTTTTCAATGCTGTGGGGCTCAGCATGCCTGCGCTGGGAGGTGGTTCTCTCCCAATGGCTTGGGTAAAATACCCCTCAGAGGGGCTGCATTCTCCCTCCCTTTCAATCCAAATATTTAGCTTCAAGCCTGCTTCAGCTGTGCTTTGGCAAGAAGTGTTTTGGAGGAGGAGGCTGCTCTGAGGGGCCCTCTTTGAAGCCCTGGATGTCCTACAGTGATACGGGGCCTTGGCCAAGCAAGTTGAGCTTTGAGGCCAGCAGCAGGTTTGAGACACTCCGGGGGCTGCTGACTTCAGCTGAGGGGGCTCAAAGCCCAGATCCCCACACAGCTGTGGACTCTCAAGGATCTCTCTCTCTCTCTCTCTCTCTCTCTCTCTCTCTCTCTCTCTCTCTCTCTCTCTTTCTCGGGCAGAGCTTCATGTGCATCTCAGCCAGCCCTGCAGCAGCCCTCAGCAGCCCTTCTGTGGGGCTGGGATATCTGTTGCCCAGGAAATCACTGGGCTGAGGGTACAAGATGGGATCTTGGCTTTCTCAAAAGAAGAATGAATTATTATTATTGATTCCTCTGGCAGAACTCTTGGGGCTGGACTCACCATTACTCCCAGTGACCTACTTGGGAGATTTCTGTTTCTTGTTCCTGAAACCTTAGATTCTGAGAGCTGTTTCTACCAGGAGATATAGGACTCATTAACTTAAAGCTATGACCACTGCTGATCAATTTGGGCTCACTGTACCAGTAGACCAGCCGGCAAAGAAAATAGTTCATGCACTGGCAGTTGTAATATAACCTGATCATAAGGAGAAAGCATGGTTATTTCACAAAGAGGGTAGGGAAGGGTAGGAAGAATATTTACTTTTTCCTCAGGAGATGCTCTACTCCCTAAATAACTGAATTCCTATTGAATGTATTGAGAGAAGTTGGCACTTAGATATTGAGAATGCTGCCACCTATATTAGAATCAAGGGTAAGAAATAACTGGAGTGAAAGCAATGGAAGTTGAAGAGTAAGATCAATTGTACATATATGGAAGAGGAGTGTCTCCCCTTTAGGTCCAGGTGTGACTTGGCATTGTAGAAGGGCAGGAGGCAAAGGAAGGGGGATGTCCTTCTCTCCAATGGCTCTGCACTCCCTCATATTTCTCAGAATAATTGGTTGTGAGGATAAAAATGATGTCACTATGCCACACCATCTCCTTATTTGAGGCAATAAGGATTTGGGTGAACTTCAACTTACCATTATGATTGAGAGAAAGTGGAGAATCATTTGGGGAAACATACTAAAAAAGCAGAAGTTTGTCGACTCAATGATTCATAGAATGGCCACTGCTTTATTTTCTATAGCTGGACATTTTCTCCTATCTTTCTGTAAGATGCATGCCATGAATAGATTGATGTTCTTGGGGAAGAGTACCCATCTCAGAGGTGAAATCATTGATTAATGTTTTCCGGGGATATGTTTATCAATGAATCTGCAATGGCTAGAGCAATTCCTGGCAACATGGGTACTCAGAAAATATTTGATGAGTAAATAGAAGGAAGGAAGGGAGAAAGGAAGGCAGGAAAGAAGAAAAGGTAGGGAAGTAAAGCTAGGGAAGGAGAGGTGAGAGGAGGGGAAGAGAGGGAAGCAAGGAGGCAGCAGAGTGGTAGGGAGAGAGAGAGAGAAGGGAGGGAGGGAAGGAAAGAAGGAAGGGAGGGAGGGAGGGAAGAAGGAAGGAAAGGAAGGAGGGAGAGAGGGAAGGAAGGAAGGAAAGAAGGAGGGAAGGAAGGAAGGAAAGAAGGAAGGAAAGGAAGGAGGGAGGGAGGGAAGGAAGGAACGGAAGGAAAGGAGGGAGGGAGGGAGACAGGGAGGGAGGAAGGAAGGAAGGAAAGGAGGGAGGGAGGAAGGAAGGAAAGAAGGAAGGAAGGAGTTTCTTACTTCTGGCTCATCAGATTTAGAGGTCACACTTGTGATACTATTCTGTGATAATGTATTTGGTATCCTGGAGGTGGGAAAAATTCATTTTTGTCTCATTAAATTTATAAAACCCATGGCTTTTGCCTAAGGGAAGAATTGTGTTTATAGAATGGTGAAGTGTTTCTAAGTAAATTGATCCTGTACGCAAAAGTGTGTAACAGTTTTGTTGACATCAGGTTTTTACTATGGTAAATTCAGAAAGTTGATGTTCCTTGACTGTCCCTCTTGGTCTGTTAGAGGCTTCTGTCACTCCCGTATCATAACTGAATCACTTTGTATTATTGCTCCTCCTCACTTAAGACAGTTTACTTCTGCCTGTTGCTAAACAGCAAGAATTGAAAGAAAATGTGTAGACTTAGAAAAAGTACATACCCCAGAGCCACCTTTAAATGCATTTTTCCAAGGCATATCAAAATATCCTTGGAATTTGTTGTGAAAATTTGACCACATCCTAGTTAGCATGAGGTTAAAATTAACAGTAACATGTGTTTTAGGGATCTCAATTTGCAAAATATTAATAGAGTTCATGGGCAGTTAACTGCAATAAAGGGAGGAAATGAAGTTTATAGTGCAAGGCCCTGGGGATTACAGCTTTCCCTACCCCTGAGCACTTTCATATCCCAGAACTCACATAAAGTGAGGAAGGCCATAAAAGGAACAAAGAAGGAAAGCTCAAGGTTGATGTCATAGGTCTCTTTCTCTTCCCTCCTGGGAGGACTTCCAGTGATTCCAGAGGTTGCCTCACTTAGCCTCAGTTTCCTCCTGCCCATTCAGAAATCCATGATTCACCCTGAGGTGCAAAAACAGGGACTTTCCGTGAGACTCATAGCATGCTGAAACATCAGAAAGGAGCCTGATCAATTTCTTATCACTTCTGTGGAAATGTGATTCTTATTGCATCTTCATCTCAAGTTAAACTACTTAGGCATAAAAAAAATTTTAAAAAATGCATGGAAGACACTCCAGATTGAGAGTCAGTAGACATGGATTTATGCATTCTCTGCTTTTGGCTCTCTTGTAACTTTAAGGAAATCACTACTTCCTTCTACATTTTTGCCTGCTCACCTAAACAGAAATAGTAGGGCTAGGCTATCTCTAGGGGCTCTTCCTGCTCTTTAGTCTGTAGTTTAATATGAATCTGACTTTTTTCCAGTGGGCTTTCTATGGAAAACCTACTAAAGAATGATTATTGAATACAAGATTCAGATAGTAGAGCCAGGAGAAATCACTGCAAGCTAAAGTAATCACAATAGCAAGAAAGGTAGGCTTTATTTCAAAGGTGGGATGGAAATTGAATGATGAGAGAGGAAAGAGGTCATTCCAGGCAAAGAGAAGGCTTAGGGTAAAGGCTTGAGGTGTGAAGATACAAGGCCTAATTTGAAATTCAATGGAGAGCAAGGTAATTGGACCAAGTTGAAGAAGGAAACAAAAGAGGATGACCTCCACGGCCTTCCCAGGACTTCATCTGGGCCATTTCTGGGGCCACCTTCAGGGACACACTTCAGTGTAGTATATAGGAACATTTTTGGACTCAAAATGGCAAAATAGGTGGCATTTCTGATGAGGGCCCTACTGGTCTCACTTGCCCAGCTAGTGCTCTTGTAGCTGAGACCTGACTTTCTCACTCCAGTTGGTAGCTGTCCTCATGTCAGTTCCTTTCACACTAGCTCCTCCACAGGCCTTTGCCATATTCACTTTCTGCTTCTAGAATGAGGGTCATTCTGCTTTCAAGAGAGCCTCCATGGAAAGAATCTGGGAGTGATGACTTTCCAGAGTGTTAACATACGAAATCTTCCACCCTCTTCATATTTTTTTTTTTTTTTTGAGGTGGAGTGTTGCTCTGTCGCCCAGGCTGGAGTGCAGTGGCGCAATCTCAGCTCACTGCAACCTCTGCCTCCAGGGTTCAAGCGATTCTCTTGCCTCAGCCTCCTGAGTAGCTGGGACAACAGGCACGTGCCACCACTCCCGGCTAATTTTTGTATTTTTAGTAGAGACAGGGTTTCACCATGTTGGTCAGGCTGGTCTTGAACCCCTGATCTCGTTATCTGCCCACTTGGCCTCCCAAAGTGTTGGGATTACAAGCGTGAGCCACTGTGCCTGGCCCCCTCTTCATATTCTATTTTTTTTTTTTTTTTTTTTTTTGAGGCAGAGTCTCACTCTGTTGCCCAGGCTGGAGTGCAGTGGCGCGATCGCGGCTCACTGCAAGCTCCGCCTCCCGGGTTCACACCATTCTCCTCTTCATATTCTTAAGGCTCAATCCTCTGAGCTTCCAGGAGGCCTAAGGGTACCCAGGACTCACACCATTTCTGCTCTTGGCAAAGTTATCAGGAGCTTTCCACCACTTCAATCTTTGGGAAGAGTGAAGTTCAGTGGAGCTCAGACTATCATGAACCCTTGTTAGTATCCATTGACTGGGTTTGATACCCAGGCACTCTCATTAGATTCTAATCACTTTTTGACACAGTGAGGTCTGAGGCTTAGTACTCTCCAGGTCACTCTGCTGACATCTCCGCTCTCTCTGACCTTGTCACTAGAACTGGGATCTGGCCTTGTATTTTTCTTAGTCATGAACCCCTACTTTGTTAAGTGTCTCAGGCCCCCCAGGACCACAGTTCTCAGCTCATTTATCTGGGAGTATTAATATCCTGCCTTGTGCTTGCCTGGATTCTTTATCTGACTGGCAGGGGCTCTGGGATAGATCACCTTCTGAACTATGACCTAGGTTGCAACAGCCTCTCACACCTGTATCCTTAGGCTCATTTGTGTTGCATGCTTCAATTCCCCAAACATTCATCACACGTTCTTCTTACTTAAACTTGATTTCTCGTCCTTGATTTGTGAGCAGTTAGAGCAATAGCCCCCCACAGAAATATCAAAAGCTGTTTGTTATTACAAAGACCTCATTCTACTCTCATTAAAGATGTTGGGAAAGAATCTCATGATGCTAGCTCATATTCTTGATGGGAATTATTTGATAACTACCTGATAAAATTTTTTAGCCTCATAATGACTTGCTCTGAATCTCCAGAACACTAAGAAATTGAAAGAAATATGTAAGGGTTGTTTGTTCCTTTATTTGCTCATTTTAATTAAAGTCAGCATTTTCACAAAAGTTGTGGTCTTTTTAATTGTGCACACTTTGTGCCTTAGTTTATCTGTGTTCAGTTCCTGGCCAAAGATCATTTGTTTTCATAAGAATGTACATGTGTCTGAAGCATCAGAGCTACAGCCGCTGCTCCCACCCCATCCCTGCAGACTTCATCCTGCTCAGTCCAAGGCAAGGGAAATATCCACTGGCTCAGACCCATTATGAGAGAAATCTAGAATTGTCTTGCCTACTAGTCCTGGGCCAAAAGGAAACTGAGGTAGCTCTTCAGTACACAAGAGTCTAATGGATGGCAGGTCTCTCAACCCCCACAGGCATGCCCACCACAGGCAGAAGATGCCCACTGCCATCCCTCACCAAGCCGATTGAACACTCAATCTCATAGGAGTGGTCAGTGCTGAGTTAATGGAACCCTTTTGGAGCCTATCAACGGGATTCCTCAATACATCCAACAAGGGCTTCTACACTTTTTCCTCACTCAAGACATACTGAGCTTTTATCCCTCAAATAAGCCCATGCAATTGGTGCCTGTATGGTCAACACACCTGACAGCAATAACTTAAGTCTACCCTGAGAATAACCCTATATAGCAGACGGACCTGGCAGCAATTATTTAAGAAATGAGGGTGCTCATGTGGAGGTTGCTGAGGAGAGGGTGCTAAGTGAGGATGTTATATAAACTGCATGGTTTTTTTTTTTTTTTTTTTTGCCAGCAGTTGTGGTTCTTCTGTCCAGCCTGCCACCACTGGACCATCCCTGTATGTAAGTTCACCCAAATAAAACCACAGGCCTCTTTTGCTGGCTGTAGGTCTCTTCTCTAGCCTCTTGAACCCAGTGCCATCCCTACTGAAGTTATTAGGGGTCTGGCATGACAGTGTCACAGCATGCTTCAATGCCTGCAAAATAGACTGAGTCTTATGGTTTTGTCTCTGTTGAGTTTATTCTGATGATGGCAAGGTTCTTATCCTTTTCACTCATCCATAGTCAATGAGAAAGGCCATCCACAGGAGCTGACACCCCCAAGGGAGATCACCTATCACCCTAAATAACTCAGGTCTGATCTCCCCAGCACAAGTGTCAATATGGGCAAAATTCCTTCTGATTCAAATCCCAAAGTCCTCCATATTTCTTGCTTATCCAGAAGATTCCCTTAAGCAGCCCAAAATCCTCTGAAGGGCTTGACATGTGCTGAGCTCCTGAAGGCTGTGGGTAAAGCCAACCATGGAGCTTCAGGGGGTGTTTGCATGCTGAGCAGGCTTAGCAGAGACACTGTACCAAGCAGTGTTTTTAGAGTGAAGAGGAATTTGAGTTTTTCTCATCTGGGACCAGGAAAGATTCTGATACGACCCAGAGGATTACAGTAAGAGAGCCTTTTCAATAATGGGGTAAAGAGGAAATCAGACTGAGTTTGCAGGAGGCATCTTGGGGTTTTAATCCCTGCTCAACAACTTACCAACTCTGGGGCTATAAGCCATTTATTTCTCTTAGCCTTGATATCTTTATCAATTAAATAGAGATAACAATATGCATCTTGAGGAGTTACCCTGAGAATTACATGTGGCCATGCTTATAAAATATCTAAACAACATTTGGTACACAGTAAGTGCTCAATATATAGAAGCTATTTACTACAATAAAGGAGAGTTAAGGCAGGTTACTGGAATTACTTCATCATTTTCTTTAGATCTGAGAGATTCCAAAGGAGCTGATATAACCAGACATATGGCCTAGTCAGTTCTAGGAAAATCTATAACAAAACTCACTTTTCTTATGAGCTTCAGCAGAACTAAGAGAAATAACTGCTCCAAAGTTTGGAGAAGAGCAAAAGGCTGAATTCAGGACCTATTTGTCTTACAGACAAGTAGAAGTTCCCTACCACATACCCAACACCGCATATGTGCACAGAGGTGCACAAACACAAAGGTGCAGACACACATGCATACATGCACATATTCACATATGGAGCTCCCACTCCAAGACTGAGCTACTTCCCTTGCCCACTGTTCTTAACCTCCTATGCTGTATCAAAGGAGAAGAAACTGATGTTGCAAGCTTGTTGAATTCTAACTCATCAAAATAGTTTGGGTTACCCCCTGTGCTACTTTACAAGGCAGTTAGGCATTTTTTCATGGGGTTGGGAAATCATGTTTCATCAGTAATAAACAGGATCTACCCCCAAAGACTGAAGCTCAATTTCAAGCTCAGAACCCAGGAGGTCAGAGTGGATTCTATCACAGAAAATCACAAACTCCCTTTCCTCAGCAAAGCAAAACATATTCTGGGAGAAAGAGAGGAGGCTTAAAGTCAGGCACAGCAGTTTCTAATATTTTTCCACTTGACTTTTCTTAATTAGTGTTGACTAGCTTAATGAAGCAATTAAGGGGCTTATTTGCTTTTTAAAATCACATGTGAAATTTAAGAAACCTTGAAATAGAAGAAATATTTGTCCCCAAGATCTTACCCCACAAGGGATATCAGTTTGAATATTCTCCAACCACTAGAAAGTGAGAACAACCGGCCCTGTTCTCCAAATGAGGCCCAAGCAAAACAGAAATCGCAGTAGCCGACTCTGCATGTAGAAATCCTCAGTAAGTGAATGGCTGCTTTTCAGATGTTATTTCTGAGACTTCCATGAAAACAACAATGATAATTAGCTTTTGATAATAAAGACATCTACCACTTATTGATTAATTATGAACTAACAATTGTGCTGCAGACACAATTAGATTATTTTAATATTTTCATATATTATTTCAATTTAAATCTGTAAATTTCCCCTCCTCTTTTTACTAGAGTAAGAAAATAACGATTCACAGAGGGTGAATGGCATGGCCAGGGTCACACACCTGTCAGGACCTCGACTGAAACTTTTCTCATTCAGACACATGGTTTTCCCATGATATTTCACTTTCTTCCCTTGTGATAATTCTAAACCAGGAGAATTGTGGCTGAAGCATACCAAAGATCATTAAATAACTAAATTCGTGTGTGCATGTTTACACCTATATTTATATAAATAGCATATATAATAGTAAAAATTACATTATTTTAAATAATTATATCTAATTATCTGTATGACAAATAAGCCCCTAATAGTATATTAATCATATGTTTATAGTTTTTTAAGTGATTTACATGTAATGATAGGCCTACATATCACAATTTGTAATTGATATAAATTGATAATAGTACAAATACATATACAATATATTAAATGTGATATGTATGTGACATATACATGAGGCATACAAATCCATAATATGTAATACAGGCCATAATATAACATGACATATAAAACATATAATACATAATATTGTGATATATGTAATGTGTTTGTATAAAATACACAATACATGATATATAATACATAGAAATTATGTCTTTAATAATTGTGTATAATTACAGAATTATCAGAAATTTTGATAGAGGGTTAACGATTAGATTATTTTATATTTATTTTAATAAATATATCCTTAGAGGACATATTTATTTATTTTAATATATTTATTTTAATAAATATATCCTTAGAGGACATATTTATTTATTTTAATATATTTATTTTAATAAATATATCCTTAGAGGACAATATTCTATATTACAATATAACTCAATAAATAAATTTGATTATTAACTAACAATATTATGGAGTAATTAACTGGACTATCCAGAGTTTAATGTGTGCATCTGGCCATACACAAGTTCACATTTATTGCCTACCATGTGCTAGAAACAGTGCAAAGCACTTTACATAACACCTTTTTAAACCTTCCCACAAACCAGCAAGGTAGGTACCATTCACTGAAAAGAAATTGAGGCTTATATCAGTTAAATATTCTTTTTTTTGTTTTTCCTTTAGGGGCACAGAGCTAGCAAAAGAGCCAGGAATCAACCCTTATTTTGTCTTATTCCAAATGATATAGTGTTTGTATTCTACCAAGTCAGATAAGTAGGTGGAGAAAAGACAAAGTGACAAAACACAGGAGGGACAAAGAGATTATGCCTTCATGCCTCCCTGCTCCTTGAAAATGTAGTATATGCCAAGTTTTCATTGATTCAGTGGGGAAGGCAAGGGACGCTGGCCTGGTGCCAGTTCAACCACTCTCTCAGTCTCTTGTTTATTCAACAAGCTGTTCCACTGGGTCCTGGGGAAGAGGGAATTATTTGGGGTGGCAGCCCATGGCATATGTCCTGATGCAGCCCATGGCATATGTCCAAGCCCCTCCCAGTGTGACACTCTTGTGACCAGGGTCCATATGCTCATGGCACTCCCTTGGACTTGGCTATTTTTTTTGTTGCCTCTGGGACTGCAGGCTAAATACTTGGCACTGAAAACATTGCCAGCAGCAGGACAGTTTGGGAGTATATACCACATGGGCACTGAGTCAACAGTGCCAACAGGAGGAAAACATATGAGCCCGGGGAGATTTCCTAACTATTTGCCCAGTGGGGGAAATTGTTTATTTTCTACATATCTCCCAAAGAACCCATTTATGAGCTCCATTTGTGACTTCAAACAGGTAAGTTGGCAGAGACGTGGCAGTGAAGATAAGATGATGACTAATTAATAGTCTTGCAACAGGTTTCAACACCCAGATCTACAACTACCATTATTTTTTTTCTTAACCACTAACATTTATTTTCAAATACAAACATGCTTCTAAGTATTTTTCTTAATACAGATAATAGTTTTATCTTGTTCCTGGCACCATTTCCTCTTCCCAATAGGGTTATAAATAGGGTATTCCATTTGGCAAGGGTCTTGTCCGTGGCATTGGAGAGACGATTCTATAGTTACTGTAACAAAACAGCACATAGTTGGCATATTTCTCCCCAAACTTTCCTAACATTTACACTGCCATCTGCATACTTTTCACTTGACTTCACTCTGAAAATTGACTGTTCCTCTGATACATACCAGAGACTTGGCTACTTGGACATTTGGAAAAAAAATAAAAGGAGCAAAACATGAAAAAGGAAGCATTCTTCCCATTTCTGATCCCAGGCATTCAATACTTGTAATAGTACAGTAGTTTGTAAGAATGGTTTAAGGTAGCTTCCTTTAAGGTCAATTTTAATTTTAAGATTTTAGGATTCTGCGAATGAAGGGATAATTCATGAATATACTAATATCGATAACTGCTTTATTTTCATGAGTTTATATGGCTAATTGCCTATATTCAAATATATATGTACAAAAATGTGGGAGCAGTATGTGTGTGTAAGAAAACTCAAAAATGAGTCTTAAAAACACAATAAAGTTAAAATGGAAGATCCAGACCTAAAACCCTTTCCAAAGTTCTGCTCCCAACATTTCAAATAAGTGTTAGATAATGCAAATTAGTTTTTAAGAGGATTAAGATGTTAGAACATAATATCTCTGGAAGTTCAAGGATTTCCATTGTTGTGAGACAAAAAATGCATAAGAATACAAATCTCCATAGTTTCGTCTTCCAGATAACCCGATAACCCCCACCAGTTGGGCTTCACTTTCTTTTCAGGTTTAAAAAAAGGAGGGAGAAGGTTTTGGCAATAGCTGCAGGAGTTATTGATGAATTGAGGATTCTCCAAAATGAGACTTTTAGAGAGATAGAATACACATAGCCCTTGCCTGAAGAACTGGATAAATCCACTCTGTCTTCATCAAACATGGTTAGCCCAGGCATCATTTGAAAGAATGCGAAGGAAAAACTAACTTCTCGATGTTTTTTCTTGAAACTCTGCCTGTGCATTTGCTCATGCCATATGAGCATATAGAAGAGAAGCCAGGTCACTGAGTGAGTATTGGCCCATAACACATTTTATGGAAGGCTATTTGGTGCCTAGTCACCCCCAGAATGTCTTCATATGAGGATTTACTGAGCCAAAAACAATTTAAGATTTATTTGAGAAGTCACCCAAGTGATGAGTCCATTTGTGGATACAAAGATATTAGTGATTAGAATGGTTGCATTGGAGATGAGAAGTTGCATTGCTGTTGCTGCTGTTGTTTTATTCTTTTTCTTTGCTCTTATGCAAAATACTGTAGGAAAATAATTTTTTAACCAAGTTTAATGTGAGATTTTACTTGTGATTTTGATATTTTGATCCCAAGCCTTTGGGTAATCAAATACTTACAGTTGGAGAAGTCAAATTTTCTGTTTTTGTTTTAACAATCGTTTTAGCTTATTGAATGAAGGAGTGGACACTGGCTAGCTTTACAGAATATTTTATCCATAATTAAGAAATGAAGCTAAAATAAGAACATTGTTTCTCATGGGTTTAAAATAATACAGATAATGTATTTTAATTCCAAGTGCTTTGGAGATAAAAATTTGAGGGAGAATAAACCAGTACACACCTGCACACACACGCACACACACACACTCACACACACATTTACACACATATAGAAAAAAATACATTTTTAAGGCTTACCTACTTACATATATTGTGTTTAAATGAATATCCACTACATCCAACTCTTGTCGCTCTCATCCATCTTAGATATTTAATTTAACTATAACATTAACAGAGAGCTATGGTTGAGTTTGTAAGAAAATATCACATGCACAACATATATTTGTGTAAGGCATGATGCTGGGTTCTGGATGTTGACTGAGAGATGAAAGAATGGACATCATTTTGACATAGGAAAAATTCATAAATTTGGTGGAGAACAAACATCTGTCATACAAGCTAAATGAGCATAAGTTGCATTTTAAACTCAGCAGTTCACAAATTTATCAGTTACAACCTTGGCATCTTCTTTGATCCCAACTTCCAATTCATCTATCTTATACTTTTCTCACCTTGGCCTCTCCAAATTATCTCAGTTCCTCTCCCCAGTCAGTCAGTGTCTACTTCCTGTGGGTAGATCTACAATTCTGTAATAACCTGTCACTCTATAATTCAAGTCTCTCTTGATTGGCACTGTCCAAAATGGTAGCCCCTAGCCACATCTGGCTTTTACATTAATATTAAAATTAAGTTAAACTTTCAGTTTTTTATTCAAACCAGTCACCTTTCAAGTGCCCAATAGCCACTTATGACCCATGGCTGCTGTTGGTGGATGATGCTGGTATTTCTACTGGCTCAGAAGGCTCTGAGCTAGATCTGCGCTAAAGCACAGTTTAAAGCTCGCTTGCCAGGCTCTGCTCCCTGTGGTTTCCTCAGGCAAGCGAGCCTCCAATAAGTTAAATTTTCATTGTTTTCTGCATATATTCTGAGCTTCATTGACTTGGGGGCTTTGCTATTTCCAAAGCTTCAAGAGTTCTTTTGAAATCTTGTTGTCATTCAAGGCCTAGAATAAAGAATTCTTTCCCCTTCTTTTAAGAAGCCTTTTCTAATCTTCCCAGTGAGAGCTTTGACTCCTCTGGAATCTGAGAGCACACTTTGTGTCTCAGTTGTGCTTCACTCAGAGCTCTGCTTCAGTGACAAGAGCTGGATGCAATGAATGTCCAGTCATTCAAACACAGCATATGTGAGCAGATAAGCCTTAAAAAATTGTGAACTGCTGAGTTCAAAATGTAAGTCTTCAGAGGAATTTTTTTTTTTTTTGCTCCAGTAGCTGGTTATGCTATTTTTTTGAGGTCAGGGGAAGCATGAAATTTTCATATTTCATGACCTCTGGTTTTTCTTCTTTGTGTGTTTTATTTTACTTATTTATTTTTTAAAGTTTTGAGGACATTAAAGAGAAAATAAAAGAATAAAAAGGGGAGAAGGACACAATTGGTGACAAAATCTGAAGGTGGAAAGGGAGAAATAGAGTTACATCAACCATATATGAGGGAAGGATGGGGTTGCTGCACACTGTAGAATAAAGTCCTATAATTAAATTCTTTTTCTGCCAATTTGCTTTCTGGATCTATGTGAGTTAATTATTGTCACTAAACCTGTCATTTGTTTTTGTTTTATTTTATCTATAGAATAAAAATAGTAATGCTCACCACATAGGTTGTTGTAAATATCCCTTAAGGTAATATATGTAAAAGTGCCTCTTAAAAAAAAAAAACAAAATGTCTCATACAAATGTGAGTGGTTGTTTACAGCAAGCTTCCAGAAAAGGAGGGTTTGGAATGGGGAGAAACACATGTTCTCCTGTCCCTTCACAAACCCACTTTCTTCTGACAAAGCTCTGCCGACTGATAAAGTTCCAGTAGGCTCTTTGTGAGCTATCCAGGGGGTTCTCTTTTTATCTCACAGAAATATTTATGTATCTACAAATTTCTATAATTTTTTTATTCCACCCTCCTTGGGATGTAATTATGACTGTTGAATATTTACTTTTCATACATTCCTTCTCCCTTTGAAGAAATCCACAAAAGAAAAAGCAAAATACTGACAAGTTTTCAAAGCCATGATTTACAGGAATGAATTCTGAAAAGCAAGTGGCTAACATCCGAGTTCATCATCAAATAATATTTCTAAAGCACCCTCTAGTGTCTGGCCCCAAGCCAGATGATTCAACGCCTGGAGAAGCTACAGACTTTTTAAAAGTAAAATAGACTCATGTCTGCTCATGAGAAGCAAGTCAGCATCATTTAGGATGCCTTAGGAATGTCTCTCTAAATGAGGATTAAAAATGGATTGCTGTAGAAAAAGTAATACAAGTACAAACACTAATAATATTGAATGCAATTTAAATTCCATTTTAAAATAGATAATAGGGTTTAAAATAACATGTTGAAAATTACACTGGAATTAGCAAAATTTAAAATCTTAGGAAGAAAAATCCTGATTTGTATGTGAAAATGTTTTGAACTGAGGAAAATTAAGACTAGCAAGAGTAGATAGGGGTTGTCTAGTAGGAATGTTAGACCCATCAGCCATCTGATTATGCTGTGACTGACACTAGCCTGTAGTTTTCACCCAGTAAATTATCAAGTGGTGCAGTAGAAAAAGCATGGTATGTAGAATCATAAGACTCATAGTCTGGGGTCACCTCTACTACTCACTTGGCCATGTGGTTTGGAACACATCACAAAAGATTTATGAGCCTTCGCTTCTTCACATCTAAAATCGTGATTATTTTGCCAACTTCATGGAATTGTTTAGACTTTAGAGGATTACACAGGATACAATGGACTAGTTCCTTGAACAAGTACTTGCCCCCAAAATGTTACTATGTTTTCTAGTTGTGTGATTGATTTTGCAATCAGCAATTTAATAGTAATGCATTCAACAGGTTTATAATATGCATTCAATGTGACTCTTGCATATATCTCATAAAAACAAATTTGAATATTTTTCTCATTTTATCACTCACATATCTTTGAGAATGGGATCATAGTTTTATTTTGATAATGAAGTAATAGAGTCAATTCCTGAATAGGCTAGTTGACTTTAATGAGAAATACCCATTTATTCACTCATTCATTTCATTTTCAACTCTTAAATCCATAATGGCCCCTTCACTAACTGCACTAACTGGGGTTCTTATATTAATAAGATGGACCAGATACTTTTATCACCTCCAAAAAATCTTTGTAGGCAGAGCAATAAAGAGTACTGAATCATTTTAAGAAGTCACATAGACAATGACTTTTGACCATGGAAGGACTGGGCTTGATCAAGCAAATTCTATTTCAAAGTTTTACTTGCAAGGTTATTTATTACTGTGTGGAATCTCACTCCTGTGGCTGGGGTCAAGAAAAATGGGGACACAGGTGTCTGCCTATTTGCACAGGCATTAAAAAGTATTGTAAAATGAGCTTCAGCCTTTTAAGTTACTGTCTTCTTCTTTATAATAATAATCTTTTCCATTTTACAAGGTCTATATTATTTTTAGGTAAGAAAACACTGTAGAGTTCATGTTTTATTGTTCCTTGCAGTTATATAAATTGTATTTGGCCAAAACAAATGTAATTCCTACTGTGTGAACTGGGAACCCAAAATGTTGATTTTCCTCAAGTTATAAACAATGTGAAGATATGTTATACTGGGTCACAATTTTCCAGAGCAGAGCAAAATATATAACTCAGTTTTAATAACAAAACTGCATATATCATTAAAGTTTCCTACTCCACACAGAATGTATTATATTACTCTGCCCAGCAAGAGACATCCTTTGTGTAGACCACAATTTCTAAAATACCATTTGATTGAATAGAAAACAGGTTAGCCATTTGTTAGTTTAAAAGAAAATATAATGGTTAAATGCTCATGGACATTCTGCTTTGTCTTTGCTAGTGAATATTAAATTTCTTCTCACTAAGTTTAAATGTCACAGATTTTGTAAACAACAAGGTCTGGGGGAAAACCATTATGACCCTTTTCTGACTATTAGATGAATCTTCATATTTTTAGCAACTTAGAAGCAGATGTCCTTTCCTTTGCAGCACCAATAAACCTTATTTATACATGTACTATATCAACTTCAAGCCTTATTGTAATTATTTACGTACAAGTCTGCCTCTCCAAATAGACTTGCAACTTAACAAGGCAAAATCCAGACTGCATTATGTTTGTATTCTGGGCCCCTGGTTCAATGCCTACCACAAAGTTGGAGCTCTAGAAATATTAAGTAAAAGAATACATGCTGAAAAATCACCACCAAATTGTTAATTTACCCACCCGCCTGTTCCTTTCAGAATAATTCCAAAATTTAGGAAACTGTAAGTACTATCTTTACAACACTGATAGGAATCAGGAAATATTTCCTTTATTAAAAACTCACAGATGGGATTATTAGCTAGTCTGTCCTGCTTATTTCACAGATGGGGATTTGAGGGACCAGAAGAAGGAAGCTTCTTTACTCTTGCTGTACCATAAAACTGATACCAATTATGTTTATATGATATAAAAGTAGTACATGTTAATTCTAAACATTTTGACAAGTTCAAACATACATAAAGGAGCCAACAACCACATGAAAAGATAACTTGAAGAATCATTAAATGTAAATCAAAACCACAATGAGGTATTACCTCAAACTTATGAGGACAGCTAATATAAAGCAAAGCAGAAACCAGAAACTACCAAACGGTGAGTATGTGGAGAAACTGGAACCCTTGTGTGCTGTTAGCGGGCTTGTAAAATGGTGCAACTGCTATGGAATAATATGACAGTTCTTCCAAAAATTAAAAATAGAATCACGGCATGATCTAGTCATTTTACTTCTGGGTATATATCCAAGAGAATTGAAAGCAGGGTCTGGAAGAGGTATCTGCATGCCCTTGTTTATAGACGCAAAACCCAAATGTCCATCAGGGTATTAATGGACAAACAAAATAAGAAATGGAATCTTACCCAATCTTAAAACAGGAAGGTAATCTGTCACATTCTACAACATGGATGAACCTCAAGGACATTATTTTTAGTAAAACATTCCAGTCACAAAAAATCAAATGCTGTATGATTTCACTAATATGAGCTATCCAGATTAGTCAAATTCATAGAGACCGAAAATAAAATGTGATTTTCAGGGGCTACAGGGAGGCAGTACCGGGGAGTTGTTCAATGCGTGGAGTCTCAGTTTTGCAAAATAAAAATTTCTGGAAATATGTTGTGCCATAATGTGAATATACTCAACACTACTGAATATACACTTAAAAATGGTTAAGATAGTATTTTATTTTATATTATTCTTTCCACACTTAAAAATGTATAAAAGTACACATAAAGGAAAAGTTTAAAAAATATATAAAATAACATCAGAAAAGGTATAATATATTTAGTTGTTTTATGCCATATTTATATATTGGAGATCATATTATATAATATGCCTTATTTTTATAACAAACATAAGACAAAAACATTTTTAACTATCAAAATACCAACTCAAAAGGTTCAATGAGAGCTCATAATATGAATAAACCATAGTTTAGTTAACCACATCCCAATATTTAAATTATCGTACTTTTAAAAAATTATTTATTTATTTATTTATTTATTTATTTTTGAGATGGAGTCTCACTTTGTTGCCCAGGCTGGAGTGCAATGGTGCAATCTTGGCTAACTGCAACCTCCATCTCCTGAGTTCAAGTGATTCTCCTGCCTCAGCCTCCTTGAGACTACAGGTGTATGCCACCATGCCTGTCTAATTTTCATATTTTTAGTAGAGATGAGGTTTCACCATGTTGGCCAGGCTGGCCTCAAACTCCTGTCCTTAGGTGATCCGCCCGCCCCAGCCTCCCAAAGTGCAGAGATTACAGGTGTGAGCCACCACGCTCGGACTAAATTATTGTACTTTTGTAAGTAATGTTTTATTTCCTATTTTTGTACATTTGTTGTCTACGTTTCTGATTAAGATAGAGTCTCAGAAGTGAAATTAAAGAATGAACATTTAAAACTATCTGCCATATATTGTGAAATTTAATATTGTTTTACTATTCATTGATAGAAGTAGGAGATGAATGGCTCTGTGCTATCACACCATCTTCTGCACTGAGTCTTCTTTGCTTTCTTATCATCATCATCATTATTATCATCAATAAATTTGTAAGGAAGGAAACAGGACTGCTTATTGATTTTCATTTCTATGCTTATTAGTAAAACTGATACAACTGAATGTACTTTCCAGTCACTTGTGTAAATTATTTTTTTACATTCAGATATAGCATAAATTGATCAATATTTGAGACCGTCATGAAGAAACTTAATTTTTTATCTATCATATTGGGCTGCAAATATTTTTCCTAGCTTCACATCTATTTTTAAATTCTGTTTTGTAAGTATACAATTATAAATCTCCGTACAGAGACGTATTTAATTTATTTTTATTTAAATTCTTATTATTTGATTTTCAACTATGGTATAGACAATGATTTTGAGATTTAAGTGAACATCTCATGAAATATTTAGTAAAATTTTCAGTACTATATCTTGAAAAGTCTTGTAGGAGTTTGCATAGGACAGTTTAGGACCTATACATGAAGTCTGAAATAACTGGTGCAACAACATCAATGGCAATCATAACGACAAAAACAAGAAAAAAAAGAAAAACCTGTAGCTACATCTCTTTGAGTGTCTGCTTTGTGCCAGGCACTGAGTTGACTGATGTAACTCATCAGCTTAAATCATACAACAGCCTTATGAGGCACGTGCTATTATTATCACCATTTTTTTTTGCGGAGAATCCAAGAGGCATAGATATGTTATGTAATTTGCTACAATCACTCAGTGTTTAGTTGGAACTGAGTTTTGACTTCAGTCCATCTATCTTCAGAAATCTGAGGCTCTGTCACCACTGAGATATGTTGCCTCTAAAAGTTGCTAAGCTGCCTCAAAATCTTTGCAAGATTCATTTAAGGACTTACTAAAATTGCCTTTATGTTTCTAGATGTTTTAATTTTTTCCTTAATATTTTGGATTTTGCAATGCTTTTACTGTTTTTGGATGGCTTTTAATTTTTTCTCATTATATTTTCTTATTGATTACTTTTAGTATCCACACACTCTACTGAATTCTTACTAATGTTAAGTGGTTACAGTTAATTTTCTTGAGTTTTCTAGTTGTTATTTCTTATGGAAATTGTATTCCTACTTGTGTTCAATATCTTGTAGTAACAGCCACAAGTTCTAGAACCATTGAGTACTAAAGGGCAGAGCATGTATGTGTGTTTTGTTTCTAAATATAATGGATATCATTTAGGTTTTCACAACTAGGCATAGTGACGGTTGTCAGGTTAGTAAAGTATTACTTATCATGTTTTATGTATATTTTATATTTAAGATTTTCTCAATAAAAATAAAAGTTTTATTGTATTTAAAACCACTTGGCATTTTATTTAGGTGATAATATACGATTTTTAACCCCCTTCTTTGTCTTACATAAAAAATAAAAATGGCATCTACATTTCCATGGCAATTATCATACTCTAATCAGTTTTAAGCAGTTTACATGCATTTTCATACTTCATCTTCACAAAAACCCTGTGCGGTAGGCACTGACATATTGTCTTTTCCAATTAACAGATGAGAGAACTGAAGCAAAGAATGGTTAGTGACCTGCACAAGGCTATATAATGAATTAAAGGAAGACCTGAGATTTAAGTCCAAAATTATCTGCCTCTAGAGCCAATGTTCCTAATCACTCAGACACATGAGGATACCAGTGGAGAGAGGTTTTGAGAAGTCCTCCAGAATTAAAACCTGTAACAGGGAGACAGAGAAGGCCACTGTATACATACCTACAAGAACTGGATGCAGCTTAACTCTAAAAGGAAAAAAAATTAGTCTATTTAGTAAGAGTGCTCACTTTTTGGAAATTGTCTCAGGGTACACTTTTATATGTCAAGGGTAAGTTTTCTGTATACCCATCCCCTTTTCTATCTCTTCATAATGGGCAGTAAGTGAGGCATATAAAGGAAAAGATCAATTGTTTCACCTGCTGATCAGAACTGCAGAACTCTCCTCTGATATTTTGAAATCAGGAACTCTGAGTGACCATGAGGAATCAGAGAGGAGGAAGGTTGCAGGCAAGGAGTGTCTAAGCAAGAAATTGGGCTCATGGATATGAGCATTCAGGTGCCAGCTCAGAGACCAGAGAAACACATTCCATGAGATATTATTCAAGAGATTTATTACAAGCAGGAGCTTTATACTGGTGGCCCCACTGATTTGCCGTCTCTTTAGAATGCTCTGCCTCTTTTGCAAAATATCAGAACTAGTTGCACAATATAGAAACAGTATATGTAATCAGACAAGCAGGGAATCTCAACTATGAAAAAGGAGAAGAAGGAAGTGACAGGAATCATCTAATGTATAAGGAAAACCACCAATGAGAAAGAGAATAACTGAAGAGCTAAGAGCAGAAGGAAATAAAGAATAAATATAAAAATAAATATAAAAACAGAAGAATACCTTCCTCTTGACATAGAAAATAAGAAATGGAATCAGACTAGAAGAAGTTTTTTTCTCCTAGTTAGTTCTCAGCATTAGAACATCTGGCCATTTGCCTGGCCATTCCTTTTTCCACTTTTTTCTCCTCTAAACATATTGAAGGCCAAACTATATTTTGAGGACTATGTTTAAGACACTAGGGAATGTTTAGAATGATTTTCATCATATGTGGTTAACGTTTTTGGAAGTTTTGGCTCTTAAATTCACAGGCTTTAGTTATTTGTAATACTGATCTGTAATAAATAGTCCACTTCTTAGTGATGGTAAATAAGTGACACATCACTCCATTATACTTTTGTTGATTTGCACACTACTACGGGGAGTTTATTTTATTTAACAATGCAAAGAGTGTCCATGTTAAGTTTGTTTTGTTGCTATGTGTACTGTTTAGTCCCAGGATACCTTGAACTGGAAAGAAGCCCTGTTGAGGGACAGGATTACATAATTCAACCTTTTTGGTAAACTGTTTTGGGCCTCGGTGTCCCCAGCTCAGATACCTGTATATCAAGATTCATGTGGATCTCGCATCGTTCATTCTGATTTGACCTTAAGCCAAAACCTTTTACAGAAGCCTGAGTCCTGGGGCTTCTTCCTGAGCAACCACCACTGTCATAGAAGTAGCCAATCCCTGCTTATTACTGCAACTCGTGTTGACAGGAAATGGGGTGCTGACCCTTTTCAAAAGAAAGGCAATGAAAAACCATTCCCCTGCAGGTGGAGTTTTCTGGCTCATGTATGGCTTAGAAATGAAATCAGCCATTGGAAATTTCATTCAGGTCAGTCAAAACACTACAAAGTACAACAAATGCAGACCTTTCCACATTTGGTAATCAAGTTCAATTTCTCTCCACATTGTTCCTCTAAAGCAGACAGCTGTGAAACCTGTATTAATTGCCTTCTGTGTACCCAGTTGCTGCCAGAGTTTACAGATACAGACCATCCTGAATGAGCTTTTACAGGGTTGTGAGCTAGTCTGGGAGACGAGAGTCACCCACACAAACTGCTCAGTGAACAGGCAGCATATGACAGAGTGGCCAACCATGTGGTTCAGACAATAGAGTTCAGAGCCAACAACAACTGCTAAGTGCATCGTAGAGCCAACTTCAAGAGAAATGGGAATATGACAAAATGGTATAAATACGATGCCTGATTTGGATATTTCAACCTCCACTGTTTCCTTTCTTCCAACTTCAATTTCCCTGTAGCAGATCAAAACCACTTTGTAGCAGTAATCACTTTAAAATGATTTTTAAACTAATAGGCTCCCACTCTAAAACAGTGTTCTTATTTTGGATGGATCCACCATCCATCCATCACCCTGACCCACTCCAGCAAAATGATGCATAATCCATCTCAGAGTTTTCTGCACATTGTTCCCCTGTTCAAACACATAAATGGCTTCCTACAGCCAACATCAATCAGCCTCTGCTTGGAGATCCATAGTCTCTCCAGCAGGGTCCTGCCTCACCCCGATTTGCAGCACAATGGCTTTTCCTTCAGGACCTCTTCAAGAAAGTCCTCCACAACCCACCATACTGACTCCCTCATTCTGTGATCTCATGCGGTCATGCTAGTTTATGGAGTTGACGATGTACCTGATTTGATTGTTTCCTAAGTGCAGGCCTTGTTTTGTCCAGTTGGATGACATTTTTCTCCAATACAGTCCTATGAAATGTGATTGGAACTATTTTTACTTTCCCTACAAGAGAGGGCACATGGTAGATGTTTAATACATCTCCAAATTGTTAGTGTTAACTTCAGTGGAACTAGAGCATATGGTAATTGTGAATGCAGGCCCAGTCCTAGGGGTGAGGCAAATGAGGTGCTTAGCCTATAAAATTTAAGGTAGCACTCACTCTCAGCTGTGGACCCTGCACTTGTAGGACCCTGAGAGTGAGTGCCACCTTAAACTGTGTCCCAGATGCTTTGCTCCTCTCATCCTAGAAGCTGCCATAATTAGATGGTATTATGAAGCATGTTTGCAAAATCTATATTTCCACCATAGAAATAAACATTGACTTTGTTTCTCCCATAGCTATTCATAAACAAGATCCACATGTGTGTATGCATACAAAGAAGCTAATTCATCCAGGATGGCCCTCTACAATGGTGACAAAAACATAAAAATAGTAAAGATGCCACCTCCTCCCTCAACCTCAAAGAAGGTGTGGCTTTGGTGAAAAGAACTTGGCTCTGAGTCAGATCTAACTGGCATCAAAGCCTAACTTCACTCTTCGCTACCTAATCTTAACTGAACCTCTACATATTATTTGGCAAAGCTGTAGAATAATAATGAGAAAACACACACACACAAAATAAATAAATAAAAGGAGGAGGG
This sequence comes from Gorilla gorilla gorilla, assembly GCF_029281585.2. NCBI lineage: Eukaryota > Metazoa > Chordata > Mammalia > Primates > Hominidae > Gorilla > Gorilla gorilla. The sequence continues at coordinate 120,931,890 of NC_073236.2, forward strand.
GGGAAAGAAAAGCAGAAAATAATCATAGATTTTTAAAATGAGGATTGATTAGAGTTACATATAAGAAAACAGCACTAAATAGCACTTCGTTATTATTATTTTTGTTGTTGATAATTCTGGTTTGCTGTTTTGAGTGCACTCATAAAAACAGTTGCTCATGTATAGCATTCTATGCACATGTACCTCTAAATGCACATAAAAATCATAATATATATTAATGTACCCATACATAAATTGCTTACCTAATAATGCTAGTGAGAGATAAAATAGAAATTCTAGTCACTAAGGAAAATCAAATGTTGAATGGGGCCACTTAGAAAGTGTCTTTGGATTCTATGTTCTATGCAACAGGAACCATTTCTTTTATTGACCTTCAAATTGGGAGACATCAAAGTTAATGGCAGCATTGATACCATTAACAGAAACTGAAGACACAATAGGAGCAGAAGATATGGGGACAAAATGACACATTCAAGCTTGAATTGCTAGTAGCACCCAAAGCAAACAATGATTTCTCTGGGAACAAAATGGCACTAAAATGAAGTGGGTCATTTTCTTATCATTCATACCCAGGCAGTAAAATATATACCATCTATGCCATGATGTAAAACACTCACGTGCTTTCTGAAGCTGTTCCATTTAGATATCATGGTTATGTGTGTTGTGATGAACTTGGTAAATTCATAAAATAGTCTTCCAGTTGAGACCATTTCTACCATTAGGCATGATGCTTCCATGACTTATTCTGGAAAGAGTAGACTGGCATTGAATCAATAAATATGTATATATGTAGCTTTGAACCACAAATGATCTTACATAAATTAATAAGGCAATTGAGACTGTGTAGACCTGTTTTGAAAAATAATTCATAAGACCAAAACGGAAAATAATTATAAAATATTTACTTCTGGCCACTACATTAGGGTTATATGTAATCAGGTCACTTCCTGGGGCCTAATGAACTATTAGCAGTGACACTAGAATTTGGATATAAAAGTTTTTACATAAGCAATTTGAAGAATGAATTCATTCGTTTTTCCAACGTCACTGAAAAGATATATATTTGCTCGTCTTTTATTTCTTATTTTTTTGCTTGAGTTGTTTTAATTCTTTTGCTTGAGTGTCCTGAGAAGTTTTATGTATGCCAAATTCTGAGGCAGTGACATTAAAGAGAGGTTTAAACCTTATTCTAAGGACAGTGGCCTTTAAAATATGATTTGAAAGAGAAAAGAAAGGAACCAATGAAATGATCTAATATTAATACCCCATTAATAATGTAGTATTTAGGACAAGTAAGTAAAGCCAAATGTTAACCGAAATGTCTCCCAGTTGGGTCAGAGTCTGAACATCCCCCTGCAGTGTAAACACTCCAGCCTTGTGCCCAGGAATTACAATGTGGGCCAAGGACTAACTCACAGCTTTCGGTGCCCAATCAGCATGCAGTTAAAACAACTAAAATAACATGACATAAGGACACAAGACACGTTGAAAAACAAACTCTTACACACACATGACAAAGAAAAAAACTTGATATTAAACAGCCCCAAATTATCTTCTATTAACAGCTCAATTCTATTGGTAGCCCACCACACTGATGGCTTGAAATCTTCCAGCACTCATTTAAGAGTCTCAGGGAGTCTGATTTACTTCTCAATGGCCCATTCATCCTTTGAACGTTTACTCTGTAGCCTGTGCAGTTATAACCTAAGCTGGATTTCATACATGAAAACTGACCTCCAGCACCCAATATTTTTGCCAAGTCTCAGTGAAGGCTCTTGGAATAATTTAGAGTTTGCCATAATGACAAGTTTAAGATTCAATTATTAAGTGTAGTAATTTATTTTTACTATGTTTGTAAAATGGCTTTAGCCCAACTAATTTCACTCCCCTTCACAGCCAAAAGGCCTAAGATAGCAACGATGATCCTCGCAGCAACACACAACAGGGCAGTTCGCTCTTGGTTGTTTAATGCCACGTCAAACACAAAGATTTCTACAGGACTCAGATGGAGACATTTCTCTTTTGCCTTAGTTTGGGCAAAAAATTGATGTCCTTCAGATAGCTGTAATGGATGGTGAGGACGGCAGAGAGTAATCAGGCCCAGCCCAAGGCAAATGCCAAAAGTTTCCCAGAAGGATAAATCTTGTTTCCTGCCTTACTTCACAGAATTAAGCCTTAAACAAGTCATGTTCTGTGGCTTGGATGCTGTGTTTATATCAGCTTTGGCTCCCTGGCTTGTGGTTGGGAACATTGTATTGGTCTGTAACTCAGGAAGGTTTTCCTGAAGCAAGAAATCACTATGTCGGTATCTTTATCTCCCATTCCATTTTATTTGTTCTATTAATACTGGCAAACGAGCTCTGAATGGTAAGTGGATTCATAGGAGACAGTGACATTGACCAGGTGCAGCTCGCAAAGCCAATGATTTAGCGCTCTGTTTCGGTAACCGTCTTTCCCAGGAGTTGTATGAAAGATGCCTCTTCATAAAGGATTTCGTTTTGGAAAATAATAACAGCACCTCATCTGTGCATGGCTCATTCTCGGTAGGTTCAGGAAAAAATCTTTTCTGTGGAGTTCAGGGTAGGCCGAGACCTTGTGGTCTCTCAGTGTCTTAAATGAAACCAAATCCTCTGGGGAGTGCATTCGTTTATGGTTAGTAACAGGCGACTTCCTGTTTCGAAGCAAAATGGGCTTGAAGAGGCTTATAAAAAAGACTCAAAAGGTTTCTTGGACATCAAATGACTCTAGTAAAACATTTCGATGAGTTAAGTGTAAATGTACCAGCAGCATACGGATTAAATTCCCTTCTAAATAAACATTAACAGAGAACATGTTTGGCAAAATGCATTTTGAGTTTTGCAAAACTGAAAACATTTGAAAAAGGAGTGTGAGATATTTGAAGAACTCAGAAAGCAGCCGGATTGCCCATCCCATACTTGAATATTGTCTTTGGATGTTCTGCAGATGTCAAATAAATTAGGATGCAGATACTAAGACCAATGTCTGCTGCAGAAATGATCAGCTGCCTGTCAGTTAGGATGACGTTTTTGTGTATACCCTGTTCCTGTATGTGTGGCTGAACGGAGCCGTGGGGGACCTGTAACCCTTTCCTCACCTACAGGCATCCTCCCTTTCCTGGATTCAGTCCTGTAAGACCTTCTATTATTCACAGCTCTTCCATCTATTTTGCTGCCTGTGAGATATTTTGGCTTCCAAAGAGGATTCCTGCTTTGCTATATATTTACAATGAAACTTTGGTGTCACCAGGCAGATGACAGCCTTGGCGTTGCTTGGGCCAAGGCCTTTTATCCAGAAGCCACTGTCCTTGTCAAGACTCTTATTATCTCTCACTATCTCTTTTTTTCTGACATGCTCCCGAAACAAAATTTATGAATCCTTTGAGATGGTGGAAGTAACGACGGAACAGAAAAGATTAAGGGGAGAAACATTTTAAATGGGCCACCAACTACACCTGGTAACTATTAATAAATGTAGAAAAGAATCAAATGTTACTCTAAGGGTTGAGTTTTGGTGATCGTATCAATGATGAAGCCACTGAATTAGAGAAGCACCTTTAGAAATCTTTTCCATTATTAAGTCTGATAGAGCAGGAAAGCACACCATTGGTATCCTTTTTATAAAGTATTTGACCCAGAATAACAAATAGTCATGTCACAGGGCAAATCTCATATGATTTGGATGCCATTACCTTGTAGTCTGTAATTACACTGACTTACGATCATTTTGGTTTTGAATGGTACTTACAGAAAGTAGATTTGAAGAAAATTAACAGGCCAATACTCGGCAAGTATTATGTTGAAATATTTAAAAGATTAAAAGTTTAGCTCAGTGTATTTTGGCAAATAATATTATTTATAGATAAGTAATGACCCACTACCATACCAAAAATAATACAGACAATTAATATGCTACTCATTAAAATGTTTACTAAAGCCTTTATAGGGAGCACCCACTTCTCTTTTTGGAATTATTGAACAGCCAAGCAACCGTCAGCATCTTCTCTTCTGCTATCTTCATGCATTCATTAAATGGTTTTCCATTAAGGCTGTGGTGAGACTGAGTCTGTTGACTTCATTTCTCTCTACTTTCAAATTACTCTACATATGGTTGCCAGAGTTTTCTTTCAAAAGGACTAGTCTTGTCATTCACCTGTTCAATAATCTTTGATGCCTACCAGGTGCCTCCAGAATAAAGCCCAAGTTCTTTAACTTGGTGTTCAAAACCCTCTGGTCTGGCCCTAATTTACCTTTCAGTTCATGTTCCACCACCTCATAATCCGGTCATACCAGACAAATTCTCTATTCCCAGATTCCACATGTTCAATATGCTCTCATAGTATTTACCACTTCTTCTCAGCATTTTGCACACTTGTAAATATTTGCTAAATTATTTGTTTAAACAGAGTTTCCCCACTAAACTCCCAGTTAAGTGAGGGTGAGGGTTGTGTCTGCCTCACGTATTCTGTATCGCCAGGGTCCATCTTAGTGACTGGAACACAGTAGGTGCCCTGTGATGTCTGTGAACTCATGGATCCACTTGTCTGTTTTCTTGTGGCACTGACAGTGTATTTATATTATAGTACTTATGAATTCCATGTTTGTCTATCTGAATTTCCTACCACGATTCTTTGAGCCTAGAGGACAGAGACTGTGCCTTAATTTATTTCTGTATCTTTAGCACCTGGTGTAGTGCTTAGCACACCCTGAATACTCAATACATATTTGACAAAGTTAAACAAGAACATTTGCTGCAGGTTCTAAAAAATCATCCCATTCCTTAGGTAAGCCTACAGGCATGACGACAATTTTGAGATGTAGCTCTCACTCCTGCATAAAAGGCAACATTCTAGGGCAGGCAAGTTATAGGTCATAGGCCAAGTCTGTCTGCCACCATCTCTTTTTGTAAATAATTTTATTGGAATATTCATTTTTATATTGTCAATGTCTGCTTTCATACTGCAATAGCAGGTTTGAATAATGGCAGAGACCAAGGACTTTGAAGGCCCCAAATATTTACTATTTGGTCCTTTATACATGAAGTTTGCTGACAACTGTTCTAGGGAAAATACACAAATAAGTATACTAATTGTATTTACTTTATATAGTGGTTATAAGCATTAAATTAAGTAACATCTATAAAATGCTTGGTACTATCTTTGGCACATATTAATTGCCAAACTGTTAGGTATCATCATCATTATAGTATCTTAATTATTTTCTAACAGTTACAAACATAGGGTAGAGCAGGCCAGCAGAAACTTGATACAGGCCATTCTAGAAGCAGGGATGGAAGAAGTCAAATCTAAGAGCTTGGCAATGAGGGAGAAGCAAAGTACAAAACAGACCTAGTGTCGATAGAAATGTCATTTGATATATGACCATCATATACCCTGATGGTTTTATTATTACCCCCATTTTACAGATGAGAAACCTAAGACACCAAATCCTCGTCCATTTGTCATACATAGATGCTCAAGCTAGAAGTCATGGAGCTGAGACTAGAAATCAGAACTTGAAAGGACTGTCCACATGAGAAAGAAACCGAAACAAGTCTGTTCCCTGTCCCAGGCAAACAATCATCAACTGGGCTAGGACGACCTGGGAGAAAGAATGACCAAAAACAACCAAAACCTTGCAAATCGTGGGAATCCAGAAAGGAAGCACTGACACTGAAATCAATCTCCTGACTAACAAACACATAAAGAGCTGATCAACGTCATTAGTGATTAGGGGAATACTAATCAAGACCACATTGAGGTATTATTTAACAAACAGATACATTTTGCAATTGGCACGTGTTTTAAAAGTCTGATATTGCCAAGTGTTTGAAAGGATAAATTGGAGGAAGATTTTAAACTTTGCTAATGGGATTGTAAAACTGGTGCAACTACTTTGGAAAACAGCTTTACATGACCTTTTAAATTTGAACATTTATATATCTTATGGCACAACAAATACACTCTTAGATATGTACCCAACAACACTTGCACATACACGAGAGGGAATATGTGCGTGAATGTTCATGACAGCTTATTTTTAACAGTTAAAGCCTAGGTACTCATCAACAGAAGAATTCACAAGGTCTCAGCAAAGGACTTTCACACAACAATCCAAACAAATGAAGGATAGCAATTTACAATATGGATTCACCTTAGCAATATAATATTAAGATATTAAGCAGAAGCTAAATAAGTCACTAAATTTTTCTTGTAGCATGGCATGATACATTTCTGTGAAGTTAAAAGCTATTGAACTAAATAAAGAACATATAGAGATGCAGTAAAAATATACAGAATTTTAAAGAATATATAGAGATGTAATAAAAATATAGCAAGAAAATGATGAACACAGGATTTAGAAAGCTAATTTCTTAGTATGTAGGAAAGCAATTTCAAGATCCAATTGTGCTGTGTTTCACAAGGGTGGCAGTTCATTTATTCCTTTATTCGTTCAACAAATAGTATTAAATATTTATATATTAAATGCTGTTAAATGATAAAAAGTATTAAGCACCGATTAGGTGTAAAGCACTGGGATAAGTATAAGGGTAGTAATGGAACAGACAAACATGACTTTTAACCTTCAAAAGGCTGTATTACAATGGGAGAAAGGTCTGGAGAAGACTAGGGTTCAAAAAGTGTTTCTATCTTAATGAGGACAATAACATTCATCTTCGGAAATGGAAAGAAAGAGTCTTCCTAAATTTCTTCCTGTGTGTAATTGTAAGTTCAGCAGGACTTCTGTAAAACAAATCCAAGTTGATAATAAATAACAAATTCATAGATACCTGAGCATAGTATACCAAATCAACGCTCAGAAGATATATTTATAGAAAATATAAAGACATTGGTAACTACTTCACACCACTTACACATGGCTCCTCTTCCAGCACCATGAAATTGATTATTTTAATTGATGAATTTATTAATAAACACATACTGAATCCCAACTATACATAAGTCCCTGTGCTTGAATTTGAATGGTCTTAAACAGTTGTTACTCAAACTTTAACAATATGCCCCAGCAGCAATGACTGCAGAAGAGATTTGGTCTCAAATAGTACAGATTTGTGAGTTCATATGAAGCTATACAACTGGCAAGGTTGACACAAGATATTTTCCTAATGACTCATGAAGGTGACAGGTTTGCATAAAGCATGACTCGTTGCAATTTATTTGGGAGTTGCTGATTGCTGCATGCTAAAAGCTCAAAATTCTAACTGTGGTTAATGAAAAGGTTAGAGCTGCTGAGTCTGACATGAAAGACCTGTAAACTACCCAGGCGGGGCATCCTCACTTTTTCCTGTGCACAACTCTGATTACTCTGTAGTTAGTCCTCACAACTTTCCCTTTGAACCTTACTCTCTTACCTACGTAACTTCATTGTCACTAATTCCTGATCTCTTTCTCACAAGTTTGCATCTTGATTTGACTTTACTTTCTGCTCACAGAAAAGAAACAGGTTAACTTCTTCTACTTCTTTGTTTGTTTTTATAAACTAACTGTTGGATGAGACCAGCTTAATGCATCCCCCAACAATCTGTTCGCTAGGACCCACAAAGTAGGACTTAAGTTTATTGTTGAAATTACTGGTAAATTGGATTCCATGCTCCTATTGAGGGACTGCATCAAAGTGGGCACTACTAATTCAATTATCTGCTAATCCGAACAGAGGACCAGACCGAGAGCTGGAACCATGATAATAGGGCTTCCACGTTCTTCTGCAGAACAGCCTCAGGGAACTGTCCACACTGCCGAGGATGCCCCCTCAGGGTGAAACATCCAAGGTTTGCTAGTTAGTGAGGGACACTCATCAGTAAGAAGCTTTCTTTCTAATTTTAACCAGTTGTCAGTACATAAGACAGGAGGGAATCAGAACCTAACTGTGGCTGTAAGAATGGATGTTGTGCAGAAACCATGTGACTGGGAGAGAGAATCCCTCTATCAGGCAGGAAAAAATAATGCTCAAAAGGGAAGAGCCAAGGACTATTGGTCCACACTGTGAAAGAAGCAGTTTGTTTGTTTTGTGGGTGCGCTTTTCTCTCTGTAAACATGTTCCGAGGCCAAGTGATTGGTAAATGTTTTATAAACTGGAAGTATAAACACAGACATTCTCTTCCAAAAATGGATCTCTAGGACTTCCCTAGGGAACTTGCTCTTGTTTGTTCTAAATTCTGAACCTGGTTTTAATGAAGATGTTACATGTCTAATATTTGAGGTGGTAATCCTGACATCAAAGAGAAGAAATGTTGAAAAGGTTTTGAGACACCCTACCAAAAGCCATTTCTGCTTCTGTGAAGGACACTTAAATTACATGCCTTAATAAAGGAAGAAAAGAGATGAGTGTGTGTGTGTGTGTGTGTGTGAGTGTGTGTGTGTGTATGTGTGTGTGTGTGTGTGTGTTGGGGTGGGGAGAGCTGTTACTTTGAAGAGCATTCTCCTTTAACCACATGTTCTGAGGCCTCTGCTCATGCCAAGTGACAGTTCAGTTTTCAAAGTCATTGAAGTAATTGTTACGTGGTTCTATTTTTTTTCTCATGACACCTTTCCTCTAACCTGGTCATGAATTGGTTTGAAAGAGCTATTTTGATAGAGCCCAGAAATATTAATAAGACATCTATACATTGAGTGTGTTGAATGCTTCACCAAATGGTGGACTTCTAAATAAATGGTCTCTCTGCAAATAAGATGGTTCTTCCCCTACCAATCTGCAGAGGACTGGCCTAGAATTTGCCTCCTAATACATCTGTTCTCAGTTCAAGAGCCCCTACTCTGTCCTCCTAAATGATATTATTCAGCTGGATAAGAGAATTACAATATTTAAACTGTCCTGGAAGAAGAACAATATGTTTGGGGAGAGCATGTAGTGTGTACTGCCAAGGGAATGTACTCAAGTGTTCAGAGACAATCCTTCCTTACACATCTTTCCAGAAGAGAGAGGGCAGAGACTCTATAGCCTCTTACGTAAACCTTGCCCTGTGCAAGGGTCCCCTGGGGTTTCCCTAGAGGGTCGTATTTGTGGAGAATGTCTATTTTTGATTTATGAAACACATCCTTTGTCATTTGGCTTTGGATCATATGTACATATTGGGGGATCTCTGAGAACACACACAGCGTCTTGATAGTTTCTGTGCTTTTCAGTCAATTGGTGTTTAACTGCAGGCATCACCTCACCTCTGAGTTTTACATTTACTGAATCTGATATTGTGAACAATGTATGTTTCCTGATTTCTCCCCCTCCCCTTCTTCTCCCTCCCAATTCAAATCAACACAGTGGAATTACCAAACTAAAGAAAAGAGGTTGGTCACTAGTCTTACCCTATAAGGAACCACCAACTAAAAGTTGAAATACAATTATCTCTTTTTCTCACTCTCACTACTCATAAAAAGATTAGGATATTTTTCCACTTTTCTGACTTATACCAGTGCTAGATTTGCAGTCTTCTCTTCCCGCCTTTCCTCTGGTGTCCTCTTCATCGAACTTAAACTCCATATTGATGACCACCCCTGCCCCCAACCCATTTATCCTCAGCCTCCTTAAATCTAGCGTATTTCAGCCAACTTCAAGCACAGCCACCCTTTGACTTTCATCAGTGAGTAAACACATGTCTACTTGTGATAAACCATACAATGAACACCCCACTCTTCTGATTTAATCTATCTTTTTCAGACCTAACGCCAACAACCTAGCAAGAGTCCTTGATTTCTCCCAAATCTTAATCGCTTGCCTGTCTCTGTCTCAGCTGAAGATCCACAGACCATTATTCTGACTTCCTAAATATTCAAGGTTCCTACCTCTGTGCTTTAGCACAAATAGCCCCTACACAGGAATAATCTCTGTTTACACACATCCTAGATATGTGTTAAGACCAAAACACAGTTGCCTTCACAAAGCCTCCTCCTATGTCTAGATGCCAGGTTTAACTTAGTCTTCCTTCTGCTCTTTACAGCACTGTGTTGCTTTGGTATAGTATATAGCTATACTTTGCTATTCAGTTAAGTCCTATCCATGGATACCAATTACAGCAAACAGGATGAGCTTGGTAAATGAGATGACATATGGGACACTGACTACGAGGTCTGTGAGGAGGACAGTGGAGTCTCACTCTGTCTCTTCCTTCATTCTTTGGCCAAATGTCAGCTTTTCATTGAGATCTACTTTGGCCCTTTTTGAAATCATAGCCCCACCAGAACACATGCTGATCCTCTTTCCCGGCCTTACTTTTTTTCTAGAGCATGTATCACTTCTTAACATATTATGTGATGTATCTTGTTATTGTATTTATTATTTATTTTCCCCCATTCACTTGGATGTGAACTCAACAAAGACAAGAATTTTGTCTGTTATGTTTACTGTTGTATCAGAAACCTCAGAATAAACCCTAGAACCAACAGAAGCTGCTTAGTAAATATTGGTCATTGTTGATAATATTGTGGTCAGTTGCATAGCTAGTGCATTTGAGACACAGAGAAGATCATTTTTTAGATCCATTTCCTCTGTATGACAAAATTATTTTAATTTATAGTCAGGAAATAAGGCAAATGATAATAAGAGCCAAAAATAGCAGATGCTGACTAATTTATTTCATTCATATATTTAATCATATTATTAAAAATGTAAATTAATATTACAGTTCAAAAAACCCAATTCTGCATAACTTTATTTAACAGTTACTATATGTAACTAAGAGTTTGAACTTTGATTCTTTGGTTGCAGGCTGATATAAAAATATTGTGTAAATAGTTATCTAACAACCAATAAATGAATTTTAAGAAAAACAAAATATCTTAAAAGGTACAATTAAGTCATGCCATTGATTAATGTTTGATTTTATGGACATATTCTTTAGTTTTGCAACAATTAACAATGTTAAAGAATAAAGTTTAGCTAGAAGATACAATTTAAATTCAGTAAAATATTTATATATTCATATGTGAACTAATGTGTACTTATCAAACAGAAATATCATGTCTCACTTCACAGTTCGTATTCTGACCACGGACTTAAATTTTTAAAATAAATAAATGAATAAATAAATAAATACTCCAAGCAGTCACAGGAATGACTCAGATTTTGTCTCTTTTCCTTTAAAAGTCATGATTTTCACATAAACAGAATTAAAAGCAAAAATCATATGATTATCCCAATAGACATAGAAAAAGCTTTCAGTAAAATCCCAAATTCCTTCATGATAATAACTCTCAAGAAACTAGGTGTCAATGGGACCTCAAAATAATAAAAGCTATCTATGATAAACCCATAGCCAATATTATACTGAATGGAAAAAGTGGAAGCATTCTCCTGGAAAACTGAACAAGATAACACTCTCACCACAGCTCTTCAACATAGTACAGGGACTGCTAGCCAGAGTGATCAGGCAAGAGAAAGAAATAAAAAGCATCCAAATAGGAAAAGAAATAAAACTATCTGTCTTTGTGGATAACATGATTCTATACCTAGAAAACACTAAAGAATCTGCCAAAAAGCTCTGGAACTGATAAATGACTTAATTAAGTTTCAGGATACAAAACCCATATACAAAAGTCAGTAGCATTTCTATAAACCAATAATATTCAAGCTGAGAGCCAAATCAACAACATGATCCCATTTACAATAGCCACACACACACACACAAACTTAGGAATACATCTAATGAAGGAGGTGAAAGATCTCTACAAGGGTAACTACAGAACACTGCTCAAAGAAATCACAGATTCACAAACAAATGGAAAAACATCCCATGCTTATGCATAGGAAGAACCAATATTGTTAAAATGGCCAGACTGCCCAAAGCAATCTGCAGATAAAATGCTGTTCCTATCAAACTACCAATGTCATTTTTCACAGAACTAGAAAAAGCTATCCTAAAATTCATATGGTATCGAAAAAAGAGCCCAAATAATCAAAGCAACCCTAAGTAAAAAACAAAAAAGAAAACTGGGGTTATCACATTACCCTACTTCCAACTATCCTACATGGCTACAGTAACCAAAACAGCATGGTACTGGTATAAAAACAGACACATAGACCAATGGAACAGAATAGAGGACCCAGAAATAAAGGAGCACACCTACAGTTATCTGATCTTTGACACAGTTGACACAAATTAGCAATGGGGAAAAGACTCCCTATTCAATAAATGGTGCTAGGATAACTGGCTAACCATATGCAGAATACTGAAACTGGACTCCTACCTTTCACCATATACAAAACTTAGCTCAAGATGGATTAAAGATTTAAATGTAAGACCTCAAACTACAAGAATCCTAGAAAAAAACTAGCAAATACCATTCTGGACATATCAACCTTGGGAAATAATTTATGACTAAGTCCTCAAAAGCAATTGCAACAAAAACAAAAATTGACAAGTGCGACCTAATTAAACTAAGCTTCTGTACAGCAAAAGAAATTATTAACAAGGCAAACAGACAGCATACAAAATGGGATAAAATATTCACAAACTAGATCTTAGTCCAACAAGGGTCTAATACCCAGAATCTAATAAGGAATTTATAAACTCAACAAGCACAAAACAACCTCATTAAAAAATGGGCAAAGGACATGAACAGACACTCCTCAAAAGAAGACACACATCTGGCCAACAAATGTTTGAAAAAACGATGTTCTACATCACTAATCATCAGAGAAATGAGAATCAAAACCACAATGAGGTATCATCTTATACCAGTAGGACTGACTATTATTATAATGTCAAAAAACAACAGATGCTGGCAAAGCTGTGGGGAAAAAAAATGGACTGCTGGTGGGATTATAAATTAATTTAGCCAGTGTGGAAAGTAGTTTGGAACTTTCTCAAAGAACTGAAAACAGAACCACCATTCAACCCAGCCATCCCATTACTGGGTATATATTCAAAAGAAAACATATCATTCTACCAAAAAGACACATGCACTCACAAATTCATCACAGCATTATTTACAATAGCAAAGACATGGAATTAGATGCCCTGTATTTGATAAAGAAAATGTGGTACCTATATAACATGGAATACTATAAAGTCATAAAAAGAATGAATTCATGTCTCTTGCAGCAACATGGATGCAGCTGGAGGTCATTATCTTAAGTAAATTAATGCAGGAAAAGACAACCAAATGCCATATGTTTTCACTTACAAGTGAGGGTTAAACATAGGGTACTCATGGACACAAAGATGGCAACAGTAGAAACTGGGGACTACTGAAGCAGGGAGGAAAGAAGGGGAAAAAGGGTTGAAAAACTATCGATTGGGTACTATGCTCAGTTACCTGGGCAATGAGATCATTATTAATGCAACCTTAGCATCATGTAATATACCCAGATAAAACATTTGCATGTGTACTGACTCAATTTAAAATAAAAGTTAAAAAAATATAAGAACATTGATTTTGTATCCTGAGACTTTGCTGAAGTTGCCTATCAGCTTAAGGAGATTTTGGGCTGAGACAATGGGGTTTTCTAAATATACAATCATGTCATTTGCAAACAGAGACAATTTGACTTCCTCTCTTCCCATTTGAATACTCTTCATTTCTTTCTCTTGCCTTATTGCCCTGGCCAGAACTTCCAATACTATGTTGAATAGGAGTGGTGAGAGAGGGCATCCTTGTCTTGTGCTGGTTTTCAAAGGGAATGCTTCCAGCTTTTGCCCATTCAGTATGATATTGGCTGTGAGTTTGTCACAGACAGTTCTTATTATTTTGAGATATGTTTCATCAATGCCTAGTTTATTGAGAGTTTTCAGCATGAAGGGGTGTTGAATTTTATCGAAGGCCTTTTCTGCATCTGTTGAGATAATCACGTGGTTTTTGTCATTGGTTCTGTTTATGTGATGGATTATGTTTATTGATTTGCATATGTTGAACTAGCCTTGCATCCCAGGGATGAAGCTGACTTGATCACGATGGATAAGCTTTTTATGTGCTGCTGGATTTGGTTTGCCAGTATTTTACTAAGGATTTTTCCATTGATGTTCATGAGGGATATTGGCCTGAAATTTTCTTTTTTTATTGGGTCTCTGCCAGGTTTTGGTATCAGGATATGCTGGCCTCATAAAATGAGTTAGGGAGGAGTCCATCTTTTTCTCTTGTTTGGAATAGTTTCAGAAGCAATGGTACCAGCTCCTCTTTGTACCTCTGGTAGAATTCAGCTGTGAATCCGTCTAGTCCTGGACTTTTTTTGGTTGGTAGGCTACTAATTACTGCCTCAATTTCAGAACTTGTTATTGGTCTATTCAGGGATTCGACTTCTTCCTGGTTTAGATTTGGGAGGGTGTATGTGTCCAGGAATTTATCCATTTCTTCTAGATTTTCAAGTTTATTTGTGTAGAGGTGTTTTTAGTATTCTCTGATGGTAGTTTGTATTTCTGTGGGATCAGCGGTAATATGCCCTTTATTATTTTTTATTGTGTCTATTTGATTCTTCTCTCTTTTCTTCTTTATTAGTCTGGCTAGCAGTCTATCTATTTTGTTAATCTTTTCAAAAAAACAACTCCTGGACTTCCTAGAAGAAAACCTAGGCAATATAGTTCAGGACACAGGCATGGGCAAAGAATACATGACTAAAACACCAAAAGGAATTCCAGAAAAAGCCAAAATTGACAAATAGGACCTAATTAAACTAAAGAAAAAAAAACCATCATCAGAGTGAACAGGCAACCTACAGAATGGGAGAACATTTTTGCCATCTATCCATCTGACAAAGAGCTAATATTCAGAATCTACAAGGAACTTAAACAAATGTATAAGAAAAAAATAAACAACCCCATCAAAAAGTGGGCAAAGGATATGAACAGACACTTTTCAAAAGAAGACATTCATGCGGCCAACAAACATATGAAAAGAAATTCATCGTCACCAGTCATTTGAGAAATGCAAATCAAAACCACAATGAGATACCATCTCACGCCAGTTAGAATGGCGATCATTAAAAAGTCAGGAAGCAACAGATGCTGGAGAGGATGTGGAGAAATAGGAATGCTTTTACACTGTTGGTGGGAGTGTCAATTAGTTCAACCATAGTGGAAGACAGTCTGGTGATTCCTCAAGGATTTAGAACTAGAAATACCATTTGACCCAGCAATCCCATTACTGGGTATATAACCAAAGGATGATACATCATTCTACTATAAAGACACATGCACACTTATATTTATTGCAGCACTATTCACAATAGCAAAGACTTGGAACCAATCCAAATGCCCATCAATGATAGACTAGATTAAGAAAATATGGCACATATACACCATGGGATACTATGCAGCCATAAAAAAGGATGAGTTCATGTCCTTTGCAAGAACGTGGATGAAGCTGGAAACCACCATTCTCAGCAAACTAACACAGGGACAGAAAACCAGACACTGCATGTTCTCACTCATAAGTGGCAGTTCAACAATGAGAACACATAGACACAGTGAGGGGAACATCACACACTGAGGCCTGTCAGGGGGTAAAGGGCCAAGGGAAGGATAGCATTAGGAGAAATACCTAAGGTAGATGACGGGTTGATGGGTGCAGCAAACCAGCATGACACGTGTATACCTACGTAAGAAACCTGCATGTTCTGCACATGTATCCCAGAACTTAAAGTGTAATAAAAAAAGGCAATTAATAAGAAGCAAAAAAAGTAAGAAAAATCATGGGTTATCATTATTTATTTCAAATCAGCTATTTAAATGCAAGAATGGCTAGTACCACAGGAGATGGATACAAATTATACCTAAAATGAACTCCAACAATTCTGAGTTTCTATTCATAGATTTTCAAAACAAACACATATAGCTGAATGTATGTGTATCAACCCAACTTATAACTGAGTATTCTCTGAATTAAGGTACATGGAATGGAATGTTTATTCGAGGATAATTAATATAAATATGCACTTTTTAAGCTTTTAAATACAAATGGACTTTATAATATAATTATATGTCATATATTTATTTTTAAATAGCTTTAAATATTTTATTTTAAGTAAATAAATATTAAATAATTGTTTTATAAATATTTTTAAAATTAAAAAACTTTTACAATATATATTCTGTATACCATACATGACTAATATGTATTAAACATTATATAACATATTGTATATCTAATAAATATAAATTATAAATAATTATGAACATATAATTATATTTATATATGCAATATGTAATTTACATATAATTATATATGTATATATAATTAAAATCCAACAGTAATCACAGCAATTATTTAGAATTTGGACCCAGAGAATTTTTGCTTCAGGAAGGGGTATTTTATCACCATTGTAGCTTACAATTACTGGTACAAGGCAAGAATAAAAAGCATTATCTTTAAAAATGTTGTCTTAAAATTATCTACCGACAATGCCCACTCCTTTTCCTCTCTTGCTGTATCTAGTGCCCAGGTGCTCCATGAGCGTTGAACACATCCCACTGCCGAAAGTTGATAGAAGTGCAGAAGTTTTTAAGGAATGCATTTCAATGAAGTAAACTTTTCCTCTTTAAAGGCCCCAGGAAAGGCGTAGAAAGCAAGATGGTCATCCCATCAATTCAACCTCAGCCGTGCTGAGAGCCACGGTGGTCCTCACCCACGTAGAATCCGCGATGCGCTGCCCCTGCGCCGGCCCATTCTGGATCATCGCTTTTGTTCTCAGGAGGTCTTCCTGGCAGGTCAGGGATTCTCAGTGGGCACGGGCCCCGGGGTTCCTCAGGACATAGCTCTGGGCTTCTCTGTAGCCGCAGGGGCAGCCAGAGTTCTCAAGGCCCAGGACTATATTAGGAAATATATGCGCCAGGGGAACAACAAACATGTTTGTTTCTTCCAGCACAGTCTGCGCTGCTTATCTCAGACACCTCCCTTTCTTCAGCAGAAATCACAGCCCTGGGAGGAATGTTCCCTTCGGGTTTGGGAAGCTTTTACTCTATCTAAATGAGGTCTTGCCCTTGGTATTTGTGAAATCATTTCAAAAGGAATTATTTCTCTAAAGCCAATGGATAGTGTTTGAATTATTTCTCTGGGACAGACAATCTTTAAAATATCAAATGAGAGCCTCCGTGTAAAGGAGGTATTCCTGAAGGTGAGCAAGATAGCTTTATTACCTGTCATTCATGTGCTTGAAGGACCATCAGCAGATGTCATCACAGATCTCCTAACCAATTTGGTTTGCTGTTAATCATTGTGCCGAGGGCAGTAAGAGTTCTGTGCCATTGGAGAGAGAGAAGACAGGGAGCATTTGAGTTCGTGTCTTTGCTCTGCTCATTATTTACAACCCTTGGTGCTTATACAATGCTCTAAACCAGGGGGCATGAGAGTCCACCCACCACAGCCCAGACACACCTCCTGCCCAGGACTCATTCTTCCCTGTTCCTTTCATGAAATCTGGCACAGCTCATGACTTTCCTTATGCACTTGCCGTTAATGAAAATTCCTTAATTTGCTGCTAGCCACAAAACAGTATTGTTTCCGTAAGTAAAATGTTAAGTCTTTTGTAGTAGTCAAAACTCCAAATTTCACTTAAAGTTATAGTTATCCTTTCCCAGCTTGGGCCTTTTGCAGGCAAGGCCTTGCAGTGGGAAAGGGAAGTGTGGTGGGTGTCTTCTCTAGTTTCCTGCTTTCTGTGTGTACCCTTCTTCCTCTAGCTGAGAGCCAAGGCTACGGATTTCTTTCCCCAGGAATGGAGAGAGGAAAGAGATGTGAGGTAAATGGCAGGAAAGGCCTTATTCAAAGGGTATTCTTGGATTTGCTGTCAATACTCTCTGGATTCTCTCTTCTGGATGCTTCTGTGGGATCTCTGGAGGGTCTTCTCCCATCACTAATGATCTCTCCTTGCAGTT
The DNA here is from genome assembly GCF_029281585.2 of Gorilla gorilla gorilla. Taxonomy (NCBI): domain Eukaryota; kingdom Metazoa; phylum Chordata; class Mammalia; order Primates; family Hominidae; genus Gorilla; species Gorilla gorilla. The sequence continues at coordinate 120,949,722 of NC_073236.2, forward strand.
CTCTTCCGGCTGGTCCTTAAAACCTCACATTTCAGCCTGAGGGCATCTGCAAGAAAACCACCAGCCTCTGTTCTCAGAGCCTCCTTTCCCTCCAGGTGGCCTCTTGGGCAGGACTGAAGACAATACCAGGTTAATACGCTCTCCTGTAGCTCACACATAGTCTTGTTTGGGTTGCTTCACAACTTTCTCTAGAATGTTGTTCTTAAGATCTTTTGTCTGAAAGTCTTGGATGAAACAGAGACAGGATCTCATTTTAATACTATAATAACAATCCAGTTCATACTTGCCTACCAATTTTTAATTTACAAGTGCTTTGAAAGTCATCTATGTGTGAAGATGAAAAGGTCAAATAAGGCAGCAAGAAGACATAATTGAAAGAGTGATTCAGTGATACCAGATGTAACCTAGAGTAGGGAGATTTTGTGTTGAGAGGGTGCTCGGGGCTCTGACACCTCTTGTTTTCTTCTAACCAAAATGCATGAAGGCCAAGAAAATTCCTATCTCCTAAGCCATGTAGCCCATTTAGATACTCTTGCAACACTGTGGCACAAATGAAGGGCATTGCATCACCTTCATTTTTAGATTCTATGGAGGTATTGTACCAGAAACGGAACAGAGAAAGCTTTAGGAATATAGTCATGCATTGCTTAACAATGGAGATACATTCTGAGAAATGCATTGTTAGGCAATTTCATCCTTATGCAAGCATTACAGAGTGTACTTACACAAATTTAGATGGCATAGCCCACTACATGCCTAGGCTATATGGAAAAGCTCATTGCTTCTAGGCTGCAAACCTAGATAGCAGGTTACTGTACTGAATACTGTAGGCAATTATAACACAATGGTAAGCATTTGTGTACCTAAACATATCAAATATAGAAAAGGTACAGTAAAAATACAGTATAAAAGATAAAAAACTGTATGCTTGCATAGAGCACTTACTATGAATGAAGTTTATAGGACTGGAAGTTGCTCTGAGTAAGTCAGTGAGTGGGTGGTGAATGAATGTGAATACATAGGACACTAATGTACACTACTGTAGACTTTATTAACACTGTACATGTAGGCAACATTAAATTTATGAAAAAATTCTTTCTTCAGTAATAACATTAGTTTGTTGTAACTTTTTAAATTCATATACCTCTTAATTTTTTAACTCTTTGACTTTTGCAATAACACTTAGCTTAAAACACAAATACCTTGTACGGTTGTACAAAAATATTTTCCTACTTTAAGTCCTTATTTTTAAGTATTTTTCTAAGTGTAATTTTTTTCTCTTTTTTAAAGCTTATTTGTTAAAAACTAAGATACACACACATGGTAGCTTAGGCCTACCTAGGTTCAGGATCATTAATATCATTGTCTTTCACCTCCACATCTGATTCCACTGGAAGGTCTTCAGAGGCAATTACATACATGGTGCTAGCATCTCTTGTGACAACAATGCCTTTTTCTAGAATACTTCCTGAAGGACCTGCCTGCAGCTTTTTTACAGTTAACTTTTTGTTGTTGTAAGTAGGAGTACACTCTGAAATAATGATGAAAAACATAGTGTAGTAAATACATAAGCAGGTAACATAGGCATTTATCACCACTATCATCAAGTATTATGTACTGTATATAATTGTATGTGCTATATCTTTATATAATCGGTAGTGCAGGAGATCTGTCTACACCAACATCACCACAAACACATGAGAAATGCATCATGCTATGATGTATGGCAGCTATGATGTCATTAGGTGATAGGAAATTTTCAGCTCCATTATCTTATGGAATAAGATATGGACATTGTCTATGCAGTTTGTCATTGACTAGTATGTCCTTATGTGTTGCATGGCTGTATAGGTGATGAAGTTATATTTTAAAGAATTGATGAAGGAAAATTACAAACAAAATTATGGACAACTTGGCAACCAATCAATCAGTTCAAATAAAATAATCCAGAAAGATAAAAATAGTCATGACAATTCAGTGACTAACATGAGAAATTATGAAGATTTGTAGGTATTCAAGAAGTACTCATTGACAGAAAATGAAGACCTGCATGAGAATAAGGACATAACTACAACCGAAACTTTTCTCTCCAAACTTTTTCTCTGCCTGGTAGGAGGTATTTGTTGTTAATCCCTCCATGACCTAGAGATCCTGAATGTCACTAAGCGTGGTACGTTCATACATTTTACCATATAAAGTTGCGTCTATGATTCTAGAATCATATGCCACAACAGGGTTCTAGGTCACTTCAAATCATCCTTCAATGGTCTTCAAAGTCTTGAGCTAAAATAATGCCTTCCAGCATTGCTCTGGAGAGTGGTCTGGCCAATATTTCACATCATTACCTTATACTGACCAAATGAGGGATGCTGCTTATGAAAATTCACCTGAACATGTTCTAATCTTGTTTTCTTATGCTGCACCTTTGACACTTTCACAGAATTATTTTATCTGACTCTTAAAATGCCTTTATGAAGTATTAATATTTAAGATAAAATAACAAGGCTTATAAAGATTAAATTATTTCCTCAAGATCACATCAAAGAGGCAGAGATGATCATATTTGTCCTTCTTTAATAATACCTCAATTATGCAGAATGTAATAAAAAAATTCAAAATAGAAACCTCCCCATCAATCATCTATTGAATTTTACAACTTTGTTACTCAAAGATTCCTGCTTCATAGATGAAAACGTGCTAAGTCACACAGCTGATAAGTGGGAGAAATCCTAACTCAGTCTAAAGCTTTCTCTACAATCTAATATTGCATTGTGTATATTTTTCTTTCTAAAAACATGTATATTTCTGTATTTAATTTTTATGTAATTTTAAAATTACACTTACTAAGAAATGCATAAATGTGGCTGTCACTTACTCCTAATCTCTTCCCTCTTACTTCCTCATTTAACCAGCCAGCAGCTTGAACCACAAGACAGAATGAATTAAAAATCCAAAGTAAGTACTTTTTGTTTATATCAATTTCATTGCTGGCCCCCAAAATACAAACCAATATCAACAGTTTGAAATTACTGTGTTAACATTTTCTGTTTCTAAACTAAGCTAAACATCAGAGCAAATTGTATTGCAACACCGATTTGTTTTAATTCCAACTACAACTGAGATTCTTATCCAAGACATATTAAACTTTCCCATAGTTACCCATATAATGAAGGAATGAAGTTCATGGACTATATTGGCTTACAAATTTGAGTAGAAGTGAAAAAAACTTATAATTTTTTTACAACTCAACAATCTTTTTTCCCTATTACTTTGCTCTGCCTCAGATAAAAAAAAATCATTATGTTTCATCCAGTGAACATTCCATTTTAGCTTACAATTTGTAGCAATAGCCCTCAGTGGAAATATATTAACAAGAAGATTTTTATAAAATTGATATTTAAAGATCCTATTATCAAATTTTATGGTAAAATAAAGAAAAATCTACATATACTCTACCCTTGTACAGATAGACAATAAAAAATCTAATCATCTAAAGTTTTTTTAATATCTCATGATATGGTAACTAAAGTTCTCCTTCAAATACAAGTTTACATGTTTTCCACCCTTACTCATTTTCTCAGGGGTCATTTAACTTTCTCCTGGCATAAAATTATACCCTTGGAAGGAAAATTTTCAAAAATTAGAAAAACTGCCTTTGGACTAAATCTATTCCTAGTTGGTTCTCATAGTCATATAGTTGTAAGTACACACTTTAATGCTAAACATGCTTATTAGAGGATCATATAAAATCTGAAAACAAAATAAAATTTCAATAGAAAAGACTGATTAAATAAATTATGACAGAGCCTTACAATGAAATATTATTCACTACTTAAAAAAACCTATAAAAGATCTTTTTATGACCTGAGACATTGCTCATGAAATGGAGTTAATTTTTTTTTCTTTTTTTTTTTTAAATTATACTTCCATTTTTGGGATACATGTGCAGAACATGCAGGTTTGTTACATAGGTATACATGTGCCATGGTGGTTTGCTGCACCCATCAAACCGTCATCTACATTTCTCCTAATGCTGTCCCCCAGCACCCCTGACAGGCCCCGGTGTGTGATATTCCCCTCCCTGTGTCCATGTGTTCTCACTGTTCAAATCCCACTTATGAGTGACAACATGTGGTGTTTGGTTTTCTGTTCTGTGTTAGTTTGCTGAGAATGATGGTTTCCAGCTTCATCCATGTCCTTGCAAAGGACATGAACTCATCCTTTTTTATGGCTGCATAGTATTCCATGGTATATATAAGCCACATTTTCTTTATCCAGTCTATCATTGATGGATATTTGGGTTGGTTCCAAGTCTTTGCTATTGTGAATAGTGCTGCAATAAACATATGTGTGCATGTGTCTTTATAGTACAGTGATTTATCATCCTTTGGTTATATACCCAGTAATGGGATTGCTGGGTCAAATGGTATTTCTAGTTCTAGATCCTTGAAGAATCATGACACTGTCTTCCACAATGGTTGAACTAATTTATACTCATACCAACAGTGTAAAAGCGTTCCTATTTCTCCACATCCTCTCCAGCATCTGTTGTTTCCTGACTTTTTAATGATTGCCATTCTAATTGGTGTGAGATGGTATCTCATTGTGGTTTTGATTTGCATTTCTCTAATGACCAGTGATGATGAGCTTTTTTTCATATGTTTGTTGGCTGCATAAATGTCTTCTTCTAAGAAGAGTCTGTTCATATCCTTTGCCCACTTTTTGATGGGGTTGTTTATTTTTTTCTTGTAAATTTGTTTAAGTTTTTTGTAGATACTGAATATCAGCCCTTTGTCAGATGGATAGATGGCAAAAGCTTTCTTACATTCTGTAGGTTGCCCGTTCACTCTAATGGTAGTTTCTTTTGTTGTGCTGAAGCTCTTTAGCTTAATTAGATCCCATTTGTCAATTTTGGCTTTTGTTGCAATTGCTTTTGGTGTTTTCCTCCTGAAGTCTTTGCCCATGCCTATGTCCTGAATGGTACTGCCTAGGTTTTCTTCTAGGGTTTTTATGGTCTTAGGTCTTAACATTTACATCTTTAATTCATCTTAAGTTAATTTTTGTATAAGGTGTAAGGAAAGGGTCCAGTTTCAGTTTTCTGCATATGGCTAGCCAGTTTTCCCAACAGCATTTATTAAATAGGGAATCCTTTCCCTATTGCTTTTTTGGTCAGATTGATGAAACATAACTCAAAATAATAAGAGCTATTTATGACAAACCCTCAGCCAATATCATACTAAATGGGCAAAAGCTGGAAGCATTCCCTTTGAAAACCGGCACAAGACAAGAATGCCCTCTCTCAACACTCCTATTCAACATAGTATTGGAAGTTCTGGCTAGGGCAATCAGGCAAGAGAAAGAAATAAGGGTTATTCAAATAGGAAGAGAGTAAGTCAAATTATCTCTGTCTGCAGATGACATGATTGTATATTTAGAAAACCCCATTGTCTCAGCCCAAAATCTCCTTAAGCTGATAAGCAACTTCAGCAAAGTCTCAGGATACAAAATCAATGTGCAAAAATCACAAGCATTCCTATACACCAATAATAGACAAACAGAGAGCCAAATCATGAGCAAATTCTCATTCACAATTGTTACAAAGAGAATAAAATACCTAGGAATACAACTTAGAAGGGATGTAAAGGACTCTTCAAGGGAAACTAGAAACCATCGCTCAAGGAAATAAGAGAGGACACAAACAAATGGGAAAACATTCCATGCTCATGGATAGGAAGAATCAATATCATGAAAATGGCCATGCTGCCCAAAGTAATTTATAGATTTAATGCTATTTCCATCAAGCTACCATTGACTTTCTTCATAGAATTAGAAAAAACTACATTAAATCTCATGTGGAACCAAAAAAGAGCCTACATAGCCAAGCCAATCCTAAGCAAAAAGAACAAAGCTGGAGGCACCACACTACCTGACTTCAAACTATACTACAAGGCTACAGTAACCAAAACAGCATGGTACTGGCACCAAAACAAATGTATAAACCAATGGAAGAGAAGAGAGGCCTCAGAAATAACACCACACATCTACAACCATCTGATCTTTGAAATGGAGTTATTTTTTAAAAGCTTATTATAAGAAACATATTACACGCTATCAGTTCCAAGATGCACATTTTCACCTCTTAACATTTCTAGAATCTGAATGCATCTTGAAATCCATGGTGTAAAATTGTTGTAGGCCAGGTAGCAGTGGTGGCATCGTTGTTTTTGCTGGCACGTGTTTGAGCTTGGTTGCTATTTCTGGTGGAATGATTGGACAACTGCCATTTCTCATTGTTTCAGTCAACAAACCATTTAAAGACAACTTGTGGAAGAAATACAAATCCTGGTTATTACTTAAAAATCTTACATAAACTCTTGCTTCTAACAGCGAAAAGTGTGCTAGCAACAAATCTCACATAAAATGGAGGGCTAAAAGCTTTCCTCACTAAAACTGGAAGCAAGACAAGGATGCATATTCCCACCACTACTATTTAAAATAGGAATGGAAGTCTTAGCCAGTGTAACAAAGCCAGAATTAAAACAGAAAAGTCCCACATATTGAAAATAAAGAAATAAAACTATCTCTATTTGCAGAAGGCATGATTATCTACATGAAAAATCTTTAAATATCTACAAAAAAAAATCTAGTTCCTTGAATGAATATGGTGGTCAAATAGGATCATAGAGTACAAAGAAAACCCATAAACATCAATCATATTTCTACTAGCATTAATAATAATTGGAATTCAACATTAAAAATTCAATGCTATTTGCAATAGCTCCCCCCAAAAACTTAGCTATAAATCTCACAAAATATGTACAAAATCTACATGCTGAGAAATGCAAAATACTGATGAAAAAATTAAAGAAGACCCAAATAATTAGAAGACATATACGTTCATGTATTGAAAGACCCAGTAGAGTGAAGATGTCAATTCCTCTCAAACTTGTCAATTGTTTTAAAACTATTTCAAGCAAAGTGTCAGAAGGTCTTTTTGTAGATATAGACAAGCTGATTCTAAACTTTATGTGGAAAGGCACAAGGATTAGAATAGCCAAAACAATTTTGGAAAAGAAAAATAAAATTGGGGTAGTCATTCTACCCAATTACAAGATTTATTCTAATGCTACAATATCTAACCTAGTGAAAATATAGACATATAAATAAATGAAACAGAACAGAGCCTCCAGAAATAGACCTGCTCCAATATGGTCAATCAATTTTTGACCAAGTTTTAAGACACAATTTAATAAAGAAAGAGTAGTCTTTTCAACAAATAGTGTTGGAACAATTAACATACATATGCAAAAGATATACCTTAACATAATTTTTACACAAAAATTAACTCAAAATGAACCCTGGGTACATATAAAATGTGAACCAATTAACCTTTTCTACTCTTTTTGTTCTGGAATAAATACTTTTAAAAAATGAACAAAAAGAGACGTTTAGGCAAGTGGGTTCTGATTGTCCTGATTTTGCAAAAGCAAAGAATCTTATCCATGGATATGATATGATGAGGTGATTTATTGAACTTGGAACTCCCTGAAGACAAATTTAATTCTTATTACTCACACCCATCCTCCCACCAGATAATTCTTCAAGATACACACATCAGGAATAATCTGCAAAGCAATAATCAACTTGGGATTATTTCTGGTAATTGTAAATGTATCACAGTTGGAGAATTAACCACAACATTTTTTTTAATGAATTGTTATCTTTATTGGGAAAGAGAATACTGCCTATGGCTTTGCCTTTTTAAAACTCTCAAATTCTGGGATGTGATGAGAAATCCAATATTTCAGAAAAGGTGTAACAACACTAGTGGTGGATTTGCATTTGTTTTCTATCTCTGCCCCCTCGTGCACACACATTTCCACATGCGGGCTCTGGGAAACCAAAAGCAACCCTTCTCTTTCTGAACTCCATCAGTAATGACTCCAGTAACAATAACTGTCAGGGGCTGGAATAGTAAACATTTTGTAAAAGCAAATGGCTTCCAAATGTGCACTTTCTCCGTGAGCATGTCCCTTGTGAGCCTGACTCAGAAAGCCAGAGCAGGTAAAAGCACCAAGCCCAAAGTCTGACGACAGGATCAAGCAGCTGAAATCGGTGACAGGTAACCTCAACCCCATCTGCAATCTCTTCTCTCTTTCCACTGTAAGGTGAGTTTACTTGGCCTGTTGATTTGATCTACAAGACTGGCCCTTTATGAGTTTTGTGTACTGTGTTTATCCTGGGAACCATTTACAAAGCCACTAGGTATCTAAATATAACCTGGCCTACTGGCAGGGGGATTGCTAGGTGGAGGTGAGTAGTTGATCAGCTTCCTTGACCTTTGGGTCTCCTATCTAGAAGAAAACATTTTAATTTTACTAAGACTTAGTATCTGTGTTTTCAGAATGGCCACTTAATCTCTGGAAATTAACACTATGACTAAATCAAGAGCCCCAAAGCTATTTATTTACTTGTTTTATGGGAACCCACAATATTATGTAATATTCATAAAATGCAATATATGCCACTAGATTTAAAAACAATGCTTTCAAAAATTTTGAGCATGTAATTAAGGAAAAGGGCAGTGATAAAAGAATTATGTACCATTTTATTAAAGCACTCTATAATGGGGATGTCTGCATTAAATGGAAACCATATAGGAGGAGCACAATAGCAACTTTTATTGCTGGATAGTGGGATTATTAGTGATTTTTATTTTTTAGGTTACAGTCATGAACCAGATGATGACATTTTGGTCAACAACAGGCCACATGTATCACCCTGATTCCATAAGATTGCAATACTCTATTTTTATTGCTCCTTTTCTATGTTTAGGCACACAAATACTTATCATTGTGTTACAATGGCCTATGGTATTCAATACAGAAACATGCTGTCCAGGGTTATAGCCTAGGAGCAATAGGCTATACTAAATAGGTAGGTGTGTAGTAGGCTATACCATCTAGGTTTGTACCACTACATTCTATAATGTTCACAGAATGACAAAACCACCTAATAATGCATTCCTCAGAACATATCCTCGTCATTGAGAGATGCATGAGTATATTTACATGTTGTCAATTTTTTTTGCCTAGAACGTATATTTATTTATTTTTAAATCTTGAAAAGTAACACTTCAAAATATAACTATTATCTCTACATTTTGGAAATAGATCAGATTTTTATATCTTTCTATAGTGGGATCATTCTACTCTCCCTGTAGTTACAAGTTATCAAAGATGTATTATTTTATAATTAAAAAAACTAAACTGGAGGATTTTTATTGGCATCTTAGTGAATAAGAAAGTGTTTTTTTTTTGAGATGGAGTCTTGCTCTGTTGCCCACGGTGGAGTGGAGTGGCGCGATCTCGGCTCACTGCAAGCTCCGCCTCCCTGGTTGACTCCATTCTCCTGCCTCAGCCTCCTGAGTAGCTGGGACTACAGGCGCCCGCCACCACGCCCGACTAATTTTTTGTATTTTTTAGTAGAGATGGGGTTTCACCGTGTTAGCCAGGATGGTCTCTATCTCCTGACCTCGTGATCCACCCGTCTTGGCCTCCCAAAGTGCTGGAATTACAGGCGTGAGCCACCGTGCCCGGCCGGAAACTGTTTTATCTTATTAAATAATTATTTTAATCCTCCCCAAAAGCACTTCCCTTGGCACATCCTGGCTTAGTGTCTTAGGGCCTCTGGTGTTTGGGGTTGCTCCCTTTCAACTTTCTCCTTCATTCCTAGGGAATTTCCTTGTTTTTCCCTGCTGACAAAAAGTGTTCTGTGGAAACAAGGGGTCAGCTCATGTTACAGAACTAAAAGGATTGTTTTAAAAAGCAGATAATTTCTCATCTAACTGCACAGCTTCTGGCCACCAGAGCAGCTGAATGAAGCTTGAAAAACTCAGGGACATCCAAAGGTGCTTGCAATAAGCAAAGCAAAACAGTGCACACTCCCCAGCCGGGGTCTCAAGGCCCCACAACGAACAGCTTCACCCAAGCCTGCAGCTGCTGGCTATTTTCTATGAGAGCTGGGACAAGACACACTGGGCCGGGACCTCTGCGTAACTTACACAGATGCTGGGCCTTTTGCAAAGTCTGCTGGACATACACCATCTTCAAAGAACCCCCACCCCATACATCCCTTTGAAGAACTTGCTTTACTCAGGACAAAATATCAAGATTCTTGCTGTTTAAATTTCACAGGAAGCCAAGGCACTGATAAATGAGAGCTCATCCATACATGTTTTCACTCTGTTACCTAAGAAACTATCTTCAAAACAGAAGTCCTCATAAATACTCTGGAGATGCATCAGACACTCTCCGGTGCTGCACGACACTGTGTATATTGTTTGGCAAGAGTTCATGGGGGAAGATAAACTAGCACATCTTGCCAGGATTCTATTACTCTTGACCCTGACCTTGGCTGGAGGCTGTTTCCAGTTACACTCCATCTTAAAGAAAGACAGCACCTACTCTTTCCCCGTTTCCCTCTTCTCTTCTGTTTTCAGTTTCCCCAAGCACAATGCCTCATTGGAGGGAAGAAATATTTGTTGGCTACTGCTTCTCATTCTTAGCTTTCTCATCTGAACACCAATACTCAAATGATATCATGAAACCTTTAGTAATGGAGACTCACTTTTAGAAAGCACTTGATCTTTGCACAATATTGCTCACTGTGATTATTTTTTCCCCTGAGTCATGACTCAACTTAACAGTGCCCTCTCTGCAATATGAGGTTCCTCAGGTTCCAACGTATGGTCTACCAGGGTAGTATTTTCCATTCCTCACTCCCACCAGCTTAGGCTAGGTTCACTTCAGATACTCTGCAGGGGAAAAAATAAGTTTCCCATTGAGGTGGCACCATAAGCTACAAAGCCTGGGGAGACTCACGGGGAGTGGCCAAGGGCTTCATGTGCAGAATTTTTTCTATATAGTAATTGTAACTGAAGCAGAATACTACAATTTTGAGAGGCTCAGGTTTAATAGTACCTTTAAAAGTGAAAATGATGGCTGTATTGGTCCATTCTTGCACTGTTATAAAGAAATATCTGAGACTGGGTAATTTATAAAAAAGAGATTTGATTGTCTCACAGTTCTGCAGGCTGTATGGGAAGCACGATGCTGACATCTGCTTGGATTCTGAGGAGATCTCAGGAAATTTACAAACGTGGCAAAAAATGAAGGGAAAGCAGGCTCATCTAAGGTGGCTGGAGCAGGAGGAAGGTGGCAGGAGGTGCTACACACTTTTAAACAACCAGATCTCAGGAGAATTCACTCTCTATTACGAGAACAGCACCCAGTGGGAAATCTGCTCCCAAGATCCAATCACCTCCCACCAGGCCCTGCCTCCAATATTGGGCATTGCAATTCTACATGAGATTTCAGTGGGTATGCAGAGCCAAGCCGTATCAATGGCTAATATTAATATTTATCGAGCAGTTACAATGTTTTTTTTTAACTGTATCTCATTTTATTCTAAAAATAATCCAATGTAGTAAGTATTATCCCTATTTCACTTATGAGAAAACAAAAGCTTGATGAGGATAAGTAATTGTCCTGTAGGAAATTAAATGGTAACTGATAAAACTTTCCCTATGTAGAGATACAAAAATCTAACTTAATTCTAGAATATAGAGATAACTGTTACATTGAGTGCTGCTGTTTTCAAGTCTTTTAAAAAAGTGTTCTAGACAAAAACTTGAGAACACATAAATAGTATGGAAAATAAAAATCCCTGGTAATCTCACCACCCAGTAATAAAAGTTGCCCCCTCTTTTGTTTTTTTTAATCTATATATTGTTTCGGTTTAATGCAGACGTCCTTCATTATAGAGTGCAGTACTGACATGGTTCATAACTCTTACCACTGTCTTTTTCCTTAGTCACATCTTTAATATTTTTGAAAAGATGATTCTTAAATTCAGCTGATACACATTTTATGACTAGTACATAATTTATTTACCTACTGTTCTCTTCTTGAGCATTTGGATTTTTGCTGGATTTTCACATAGTGACCAACAGGTACATAAGAAATACTTCTACATATTTCTAATTATTTGCCAGAGTCTAGAGTGCTAACCATTTTTCTCTCCAGTAAAATAAGTAGGGCAGAGAATCTAAGCAGGATTAAGACCTTATATGAACAATACCAATTTGTGACACAATTAAGGTGTTTGAAATTTCCTTAGGTGGCCTACAGGAACCTGCATTTGCCTAGACATCCACCTCAACAGATGGTGTCAATGTCTGCTAATATGACAGGCAAAGAATGGTTATCTCTAATGTTTTATAAATATTTGTGGAATTAAATTTGTTTCCATATGTATTTTGAGTGTTTTAAACATCGCTCTTCATTTTCTGTTGCATTGTTTTGCCCATTTTATATAAGAAACTTTAAAAATTTATTTCTAAAGATACTTAGAATATTAATGTGTTAAGGTTAATCTTTGACAAAAATATTTTCCCAAGTTCTGCCTTGGAGTTTTTGTATACAATATATGTTGATGGAATTTTTTTGTGTGATAAGATGTATCAATTTTATTATAATTTATTTATTTATCTTGCTGTTATTTATTTGGTTGTCATTTTCTTTGTGTGTGTGCCTGTGTGTGTGTAAAAAGCCTTCCATACTTCAAAATTGGGTACCTAGTTACTTATTTTTTTCTAGTTTCTTCACAGGATTCTCTTTTTATATTTAATTTTATATTAATTTAAAATTAATAGTGACATATGAAATGAGTTAGAAGTTTAACTATATATTTTCCCCAACTACTTGTCCTGTTTATTATTCCTGGTGAATAAAAATTAAGAAGAATGGATATCTATAAAACTCAGCCTTTTCATCCAGGGACAGAAGGTGGTTTTTTTTTCATTATTTTAAAATTGTTATTAAGGTTTTATTGTGTTCTTTGCACATTTTTGGCGGCTGAATATTTTGTAGGTGTTTTTATTGTTAGTACAAATAGACTATTTTCCAAATGTCTTCAAACTGATTTATGCATTTATATGAGAAAACTATTGATTTTGATTTTTTGTATTATTCTAATAACTGTAAGCTATTATTAATTCTACAAAATTTTAGTTGAATATCTCCTGAAGTTTTGTTAATACTGTTTTTAATCTAGAAACCCAAGTTATTGTTGGTAAATACCTGTGTGTGTATGTGTGTTTGTATGTATGTGTATTCTCTCAAAAGCAAATTCTGGTATTTGCTGTATGTATTATTACCAAATTTATAATTACTATTTAGCCTATACTCTATGCCTTCTGCTTCTAGCACTGAACATCATTACATTAATACTATATTAACTCCAATCTTGAATTATTAAATTGTAATCATTGTTCAGTCATTTTTAAAAGGAGGATATGTGAGAGGCATATTTTCTAAACCCTAATGTATCATAAAGAGAAAGAACTGTCTTTGTGGTCATCTATGATATGAACAAACTCCTTCCTTTTATAACTCCTTATCTGTGCATGTTGGAGTACAAATTCAATACAATAGAAGCAGAAAGCTGGGATAAAAATTTCAAGGCTAGTTGGATAAGAAAAGTGTTCAGTTGCACAGGAATGATAAGACAAATTATTTTTTATCTAGTAAATGAATCCAGTAGACTTCTTACATGGCTTCTGCTGTACATCAATTTTAAAGGTCAGGGCGGTGGTAGTACTCGTTAAATCTTAGAATATCTCCTAAATCCCCAGTTCTCTGGAGTTAGCTAAACCCAAACTGTTTAAGTCTCTGAGAACTTTTCAACCTAATTCTTTTTTTTTTTTTTTTTTTTTTTACGGAGTCTTGCTTTGTCGCCCAGGCTGGAGTGCAGTGGCGCGATCTCGGCTCACTGCAAGCCCCGCCTCCCAGGTTCACCCCATTCTCCTGCCTCAGCCTCCCGAGTAGCTGGGACCACAGGCGCCCGCCACCACGCCCGGCCAATTTTTTGTATTTTTAGTAGAGACGAGGTTTCACAGTGTTAGCCAGGATGGTCTTGATCTCCTGACCTCATGATCCTCCCGCCTCGGCCTCCCAAAGTGCTGGGATTACAGGCGTGAGCCACCACGCCTGGCCCAACCTAATTCTTTAATAATAGTGACATCTCTAAAACAAAATTTGCTCACAGTCAGCAGTCAGTAATTTCTTCTTAGCCAGGGTAGAACTCTTTTATTGCACGCTCTAAAAAGATTATTATTTGTAAACATGACTGTATTATTCTGTGTTTTCAAAAGACAGGCAAAAAGATATTTGTATTTCTAGAGATAACCTCAGCCATGAAATAAGGTGCTATGTTTTTAAATAGTATATAATATATAATCAAATTATAAGCAATTTTAATTAGCTTTAGAAGTTAAAAATATTTTTTATCATTAAGAAACTATAGAATTGTCACCTTCTAAATGAAAAGAGATTCTATTAAAATTTTATGTTTTTAGTGAGAACACATGGGCACAGGGAAAGGAACAGCACACACTGGGTCCTGTCATGGGGTCGGGGGAGGGAGAGCATCGGGATAAATAGCTAATGCATGTGGGGCTTAATACCTCAGTGATGGTTGATAGGTTCAGCAAACCACCATGGCACACGTTTACCTATGTAACAAAACTGCACATCCTGCACATGTTCCCTGGAACTTAAAATAAAATAAAATAAAAATAAAAATAAAAAATAAATGAAAAATAAAATTTTAAAAAGTTAAAAAATTATGTTCTTGATACAGAGAAAACTCTTTAGTTTATTAGTTATTTTTACTCTTGCCATGTTTCTATAAAGGCAAGAAAATTAAGAACTGAAAAGCAAACATGGTCTATTTCTTTCATCACCCCACACTATATCTCTGTAATTTATTTCTATAATGCAGGAAGGGTACTAGGGAAGATGACAAGTATTATGAAAAGATATATACTGGCCAGGCACGGGGACTCATGCCTGTAATCCCAGCACTTTGGGAGGCCCAGGTGGGCAGATCACGAGGTCAGGAGTTTGAGACCAGCCTGACCAACATAGTGAAACCACATCTTTATTAAAAATACAAAAATTAACCAGGCGTTAATCCCAGCTACTCAGGAGGCTGAGGCAGGAGAATCGCTTGAACCCAGGAGGCGGACCTTGCAGTGAGTCGAGATTGCTCCATTGCACTTCAGCCTGGGTGACAGAGCAAGACTCCATCTCAAAAGAAAAAAATATATATACATTATATATTATATATATTATATATAATATATTTTATATATTATATTATATATAAAGAGAGCAAGAAATTTCACATTCTTAAGAGAAATGTCACTAAGTATTGACAGACAAAAAGAAAACCAAAAACTAAACTAGAATGTTAACGTTCAAACTAGTCTTAAGGAGATAAATCTACATAACCTTATTTTAAATCTGATTCTAGAATAGGATATATTAGGAGATATTGAATTAAAGAAAGAAAAAAATGCAGGGGTAGATCACACTTCAATTTACAGTAGATAAAGTTGACTAATAAAGGAATGAGACTGTGCCTTAATGTCTACACATTAAGGTAATCAAAACAATGCAACATAAGAAAGTCCAAATAAGACTCAAGAATCCAGAAAGCATTTTATAAATGATAAACAAATTATTGGGGGAGGATAAAGAGTAGAAATGATATTGAGAAAACTAGCAGCCAATTAGGGAACAAAAAAAGGAAACCCCCACTTCATTCCTCACATCACAATAAATTCAAATGGATCAAAGAAAATGAAACAATAGGTATTATAAAATGTATATGGATAAAAGTTTAGAGTGGTGAAGATGACTCTAAGCATGACATAAAATGCAAAATTGATTAAATTGGTAACTTAAATCATTAGAAACATAATGAAGTGAAAAGGCAAGTTGCAAACAGAAAAAAAATACGTGCATCATAGATGATCAAACATTGAGCTGATAAATACAAAATATAAACAACTCTTAAAAATCAAATGGCAAATAATTGACCCAGGAAAAATATGGACAAAGAATATAAATAGGAAAGCACTGTGTAAGAAATACAACCAACCAATAGATACATAGAAAAAAGTCAACCTCCTTACTAATAAAATAGATATAAATTAAAGTAACAATGAAATAATAGCGTGTTTGACATAGAGACTGACAAAGATAATCAATTTTGCCAACATTTGATGTTGATAAGGATATCAGGAAAATACCCTTCTATTTACTGCTGGTAGGAACATAATACAAATTATCTTTTTGAGTGGAAATTGGAGATATAAACCAAACAAATATCCATGATTTTTTATTCTATGCAACATGATGTTCATTGTAAATTATTTACATTTTCATACTAATAAAACGAGGAATAATCAAATGTCTAATAATAACAAATAAATCTTTTATGATACCATCATGCAATAGACTATTATGTCCCATTAAAAATGAGGAAAATAAGGTAGATCTTACGCATATACTCACTTAAAAAATGCCCAAAATGTATTGTTAATTTAGAAATAAAAGGTTCCTAATAATACATTTTGTATAATTTTATTTCTTTTTTTTTTCTTGTGGCAGATTTTCACTCTTGTCACCCAGGTTAGAGTGCCATGGCACGATCTCGGCTCACTGCAACCTCCACCTCCCGGGTTCAAGCGCTTCCCCTGCCTCCCCTTCCCTAGTAGCTGAGATTACAGGCTCCCACCACCATGCCCAGCTAATTTTTGTATTTTTAGTAAAGACGGGATTTCATCATGTTGGCCAGGGTGGTCTCAAACTCCTGACCTCAGATGATCCACCTGCCTTGGCCTCCCAAAGTGCTGGGATTACAGGTGTGAGCCACAATGCCTGGCCTGTATGATTTCTTTTCTGCTTTTTAAAAGTATTTATATTTTACAACTGCACTCACGACTCACCTCTTTCTGTTTCTCATCTCTGTCTCTATCTCTCCATAGTCTGCATTGGAAATATCTGAAAAAAGACCAAAATTTATCTGTGATTATTAGGGATATGTGATTTTAATGGACTATCACCTTTAAATAATATATCACTATATTTTATAACATTTTACTATGGGAAATATTTTTACTTAAAAATATCAAATATTTTAAAAGAAAACATTATTAAAAATATGTAGAAACATGGGAAATGAATACACTTCATTTGTTTTGGAGGCATATTTGGGATAATTGCTTTGTTTTCTCATTTACTGACATCTCCAATTGCTACAACCTCCTTTGTGTTATAAACCATGGAAGATGATTAATTGGAATCAACACCAATAGCTAACTTCCTTCTACTTGGCCTTATTGTTACTGTAAAGGTTGAAACCTAAAATGACATTCACAAATTCCTTGGCAGGTAAGCTTTCAGATGTCATTTAGCTTTGATCATTTAGATTTACTCATGTAAAATCTATGGACTTCCAAGCATTCAAACTGCAAGGATGATGATGAAGATAATGATGATTACGATGGTGATTATTACGGTGGTGATGGTAATGGTGGTAATGACAGTTTTCTGCAGCAGCATCAGCAGATATCCTAGTGATGAGTGGCTGCCTTCCTAAGAATTAACAGAATTTAGGTCATCCATTTTGCCACTTCTGGAGGTGGCAGCAGTAGTAGCAATTTCTCAATTCAGTGTTTCCCTGATAATAAAAGAGTCTCTGAGTTGCCCTGGGTCTGCTCAAGTCAGAGTCTGTTTCTTCAAACATTCAAAGGATTCTTCTAAGCTGGGTAATATCCACCAATGAGTCTCCTTGTTCTTAAACTAGAGTGTTGTCTAGTACCTAAGTTCTGATTGAGGTATTGTCAAATAAATAAGTGAAGAGATGAAAACATATAGAAAACAAATATAAAGCACCTGGGTAAAAATGAGCAAATATGAATCACTAGTGATACATTTCTATGGCTTCATAAAGTATATCCGATTGAGTCACTACTGACAACCTTTCTAGATGTATTTAAGTTATAGATTCTGGGATTTTTTTAAGTTACGCTTAAACCTTTCAATACCTACTTTTACTGTGTTCCACTTTGTTACACTTTACAGAAATTACATTTTTACTAATTGAAAGCTTGTGGCAACCCTGCCACAAGTCTGTCTGCATCATTTTTCAAACAGCATGTTCTCACTTCATGTCCTGTGCCACATTTTGGTAATTTTCACAATATTTCAAGCTTTTCATTGTTACTATATCTGTTATGATGCTCTGTGATCAGTGACGTTCAATGTTACTATTATAATTGTTTTGGGAAAAAATGATCTACGCTCACATAAGTCTGCAAACTTAATTGATAAATGTTGTATATGTTATGGGTGCTCCATCAACAGGCTGTTCCCCCATCTCTTTCCCTCTCTGTGGGCCTTCCTATTTCATGAAACACAAACGTATTGAAATTAAGCAATTCAGTAACCTTAAAATGGCTTCTGAGTGTTCAAGTGAAAGGAAGACTTGCACATCTCTCACTTTAAATCAAAAACTATAAACAAATAAGCCTAGTGAGGAAGGCACACCAAAAGCCAAAATAGCTCAAATGTTAGGCCTCTTATGACAAACAGCCAAATTGTAAATTCAAAGGAAATGTTCCCATAGGAAATTAAATGTGCTACTTCAGTGAACAAATGACTATAAGAAAGCAAAACAGCCTTACTGCTAATATGGTAAAAAAAAAAAATGTTTAAGTGGTCTAGATAGAAGATCAAACCAGCCACAACATTCTTTTAAACCAAAGCCCAAAGCCTAATCCAGAGCAAGGTTCTAACTCTCTTCAATTCCATGAAGACAGAGAGAGGTGAGGGAGCTGCAGAAGAAAACTTGGAAGCCAGCAGAGGTTGTTTCATGAGGTTTAAGGAAAGAAGCCATTCTCACAAAATAAAGTACGAGGTGAAGCAACAAATGCTGATATAGAGGCCATAGCAAGTTATCCAGAAAATCTAGCTAAGATTATTGATGAAGGTGGCTAAATAATAGATTTTTCAATGTGGATGAAACATCCTTATATTGGAATTTTCACAGCTAGAGAGGAGAAGTCAATGCTTGGTTTAGAAGCTTCAAAGAATAGGTTGATTCTCTTGTTAGGAGCTAATGTAGCTGGTGACTTTACATTGAAGCCAATGTTCATTTATTATTCCAAAAGTTCTAGGGCCTTTAATAATTATGCTAAATCTACTCTGCCTGTGCTCTATAAATGGAACAACAAAGCCTGGATGACAGCACATCTGTCTACAGCATGATTTGCTGAATATGTTAAGCCCATTGTTGAGATTACTACTCAGAAAAAAAAATTATTTCAAAATATCACTGCTCACTGACAATACACCTGGTCACTCAAGAGCTCTGATGGAGATGCACAAGGAGACTAATGTTGTTTTCATGCCTGCTAACACAACGTCCATTCTGCAACTCATGGATCAAGGAGTAATTTTGACTTTAAAGTCTTACTATTTAAAAAATATATTTTGTAAGGTGATAGTACCATAGATTGAGGTTTGCCACATTGATTGACTCTTCCTTTCACAAAAAATTCTCTGCAGCATGTGATGCTGTCTGATAGCATTGTAACCACAGTAGAATTTTTTTCAAAACAGAAGTCACTCCTCGCACATTCTGCCACTACTTTATCTAGCAGGTTTCTGTAATGTTCTTAATTCTTTGTTGTCATTTCAACAATGTTCACAGCATCTTCACCAGGAGTAGATTCCATCTCAAGAAACCACTTTCTCTGATCTTCCATAAGAAGCTACTCCTCATCTGTTAAAGTTTTATCATGAGATTCTTGCAATTCAGTCACATCTTCAGGCTCCATTTCTAATGTGAGTTTTCTTGCTGTTTCTACCACATCTGCAGTTACTTCTTTCATTGGGCCAACATAATAAGATGTAGGGGAAAGTGTGATGGGGCTTCTTGTTCCCTCACTTCTAATAAATAGTTAAATGAAAAAGGCCTCCTCCCCTCCCTCCCTCATCCCTGAAAGCTGTCTTTTTTGAATGTGATGCCAGGATGCTCTGGCGTGTCTTATAACCATAAAGGAAGTCATTTTGAGGGTGAAAGGGGGAGAAAGCCAAACTATTCAGCCTTCTTCAACTGAGGTTCTGCTTTGGAATCACAGAACAAAGATGTGGATCTTTTCTTAATTCTCTCAAGAGTGATAGTAAATACTACCACTACAGATGCATAGAAGTTAATTAATTGCATGCAATAGATGCCTTAAGGCATTAGGGCTAAATTCTCTGGAGATCCAGTTGAGAAAAGCTCCATAATGAGTGGGATAATGGTACTCACTGTTATTATTCTGTATTTCTTTTCATGAAAAATAGTACATTTCCTTATTATTTAAGGTAATTAGAGGTGGAGTTTTCTGAAACTTGCAGCTGAAAGCAATTTAGCTCATATACCCCTTACCGTAAGATACAGTGAGTTTCACTTCACCTTTCTGTTTCCTCGTTGATGGACATGGCAGCTAATGTGAAGTCAGTAAGTATTTATTGTTAGCAAAGAAGTTTGACAACTTCAAAGTTATAAATCATGGCTCTGTTATAAGTTCCTTTTAGAAGGGTGATAATTTGTTAGGTTCATTCAGACCCTCAAATTTGAAAACATTTTATTCATCATTTAGAAAAACAAAACTAGATTGTCCTGAGCACTGTTAGGATGAATAAACTTTTAAGACTTAATGATTTAATAACTAGCCATGAGAATAATTCAGTCCCAACAATTGCTGACTGTTGACAGTGTAAGTATAATCATGACCTCCATTCAATCATTTGCTGACAGGCCTTCAGAAGCTTGAGGACATGAATGGCAAGTGTGTATCAAGCATGGGGCAATTTGTTTAAGTTGGACGTTGCCTTGAGGGAAGGGCAGGAACAGTGTTTTCTCAGCAAAGTTTTTCACTTGCCTTACTGAGATGACGAAAGATACCTAGAAAACAGGAACCAGGAGGCTTTGTGGAAGCTAAGTTGATGAGATCACTGAACTAACCCTCGGTGTTACTTAGAATGGTCATCACTTTTCTTTAACACTGCTAAAGATTCTCCCCAGTGAAATTCGGCAAGAAAATAAAAAAGCATCCAGATTGAAAAAGAAGTAAATCTGTCTAGTCCCAGGTGACATGATGGTCTATGTAGAGGATTTGATGAAATATACTAAAATGAGCTATTAGAATGAGTGAGTTAGTAAACTTGCAGGGTACGAGATCAATACACAAAAACTAATTGTATTTCTACATACGGGCACTGAACAATTAAAAATTGAAGTAAAAATTTAACCATATCACCAAAATATGAAATACTAAGGGATAAATCTGACAAATAACATCCAAAATCTATATGCTGAGAACTTCCAAATATTGCTGAGAGAAATTTTAAAAGATCCTAATAAACGCAGAGATACACTGTGTTCATAATTTGAAAACTGAATATTGTTAAAATGCTAATTTTTCCCAAATTGACCTGTAGATTCAATGCAATTTCAATTAAACATATCATTTTTGTTTGTTTGTTTTAATATAATTAGACAGGCTGATTCTACAATTCAAATAGAAATACAAAGGACCTATGTAGAAGAGCCAAAACAACTTTTTCAAAGATAAAAAAGTTGGAGGAGTTACATTATCTGATTCCAAACCTTATTATAAAGCTACAGCAATTGAGACAGTGTAATATTTATCTAAATACAGACAAATGGAATAATAGAATAAAAGGGACCGGGCGTGGTGGCTCACGCCTGTAATCCCAACACTTTGGGTGGCCAAGGCAGGCAGATCTCGAGGTCAGGAGATTAAGACCATCCTGATCAAAATGGTGAAACCCCATCTCTACTAAAAACAACAACAACAAAATTAGCTGGGCGTGGTGGCGCCTGCCTGTAATACCAGCTACTCAGGAGGCTGAGGCAGGAGAACCGTTTGAACTTGGGAGGTGGAGGTTGCAGTGAGCTGAGATCTCACCACTGCCCTCCAGCCTGGTGACAGAGCAAGACTCTGTCTCAATTATAAAAAAAAAGGAGATTCAGAAATAGGTCCACACGTATATGTGTAACTTATTTTTCCACAAAGGTTCAAAGGAAATTCAGTGGGAAAAGAATACATTTTTTTTAACAAATCAGAAAACTAAACAAAAAAGTTTCAATTCATACATTTAGCCATGCACAAAAATTAACTCAAAATTGATTTTATACATTAATTTATAAATTAAAATCATAACTTTCAGATTAAAACACTGGAGAAAACTTTTGTGGTTTTGAGTACATTTAAGTTATTTCAAACATTGATAACTTGGGTTATTATTTAAGTTATTTCAAACATTGATAACCTGGGTGTCATCAAAATTAAAAACTTCTCTTTTTGAGACACTGTTTAAAGGTAAGGAAAACCACAAACTTGGAGAAAATATTTGATAAAGAACATATATCTGATAAAGAACTTGATTTCAAGTTTATAAAAAAATTTCAAAATTCAATTATAAGAAAACAAGCAACTCAATACAAAATCTGAACAGATATTTTATTGATGAAGATGTATAAATAAAAATAAGCCCATGAAAAGATGTTCAATATTATGAATCATTAAAGAAAGGCAAATTAAAATGAAAATGAGATACCTACTAGAATGGCTAATAGGAAAAAGAGTGATCATCTCAGGTGTTGAAAAGTATATGGAGGAACTCTCATTCAATGCTGGTGGTAATGTTACACAGAATAGCCATGTTGCAAAATAGTCTGGCAGCTTCTTAGTTAAAGATGCAGCTGCTATATGATTAAGTTATTATAGTCTTATGTATTTACTGAAGAGAAATAAAATTACATATCTATAGAAATACTTCAACACAAATGTTCACAGAAACTTTATAATAATCAAAAGTAGGCAACAACTCAAATATCCATCAACAAATAAATGGATAACAAATTGTGGCATATCCATACCTTGAAATACTACTCACATAAAAGGAATGAACTATTGATACACTCAACAACATGGATAAACCTCAAAATAATTGTGCGGAATGCAAAAAGATAGGCCGGCCAAAAAGAGTACATACTGTATTATTTCATATATATAACATTCTGGAAAAATGCAAGCTAACAATATCAGAAAGCATATTGGGGTTTACCTGGGGACATGAGCAGGAGTGGGGAGGGGAAGGAGAGAAGGATTACAAAGGAGTACAGTGAAATGTTTGTCGGTGATGAATATTCGAATATTCTCGTTGTCTTGATAGTGGCGATAAGTATATACACATGTTAAAATGTATCAGATTATACTATTTATGTCTAGGTTATAATGTATAAAATTATACTATTCATGTCTAGCTTATTTATGTCAATTACACCTCAATGAGTTTGTTAAAATAATTCAGAAGTGTGATGAGTCTTCATAAAGGGGAAGGTCAGAGTGCTACGGGAACATAAAATGTGGCAACTTCCTCTAGGCTCCTTCTCAGGGCACCTACCTAAACTGGTAACAGGCTACATAAGGTCTTGGGAGCTTTTTGAAAATCTGAGAAGGAATTTATATAAAGGAAACTAAAAGCCAAGTCAATGACGGGAGATAACTTAAAAGCATCAGAAATAAGAAAGGTAGCACATTTAGAGTTTTTTTTCAGCTTTAATAAAAGTTATGTTAACAGCAACTTAATGAATCATGTTTTATAGCACATTTATTATTAGAAAAAAGAATCCCAGCCTCTATTATGTACTGAGTATTTGTATAGTCTCTGCATATACAGACATGAAATATGTCTATATATATATATAAATATGCCTATATGTATATATGCCTCTCTCTCTCTCTCTCTCTCTATATATATATATATATATATACAATCATTCCTAGCTCTCTCTCTCTCTTATATATATATAGAGAGAGAGAGAGACAGAAAGAGAGAGAGAGCTAGGAATGATAATATGAACAATAATAATCAAACATTAGTAAATATTATTTAAATAGCATAAATATTTCATCAAATCCTCTACATAGACCATCATGTCACCTGGGACTAGACAGATTTACTTCTTTTTCAATCTGGATGCTTTTTTATTTTCTTGCCTAATTTCACTGGGGAGAATCTTTAGCAGTGTTAAAGAAAAGTGATGACCATTCTAAGTAACACCGAGGGTTAGTTCAGTGATCTCATCAACTTAGCTTCCACAGAGTCTCCTGGTTCCTGTTTTCTAGGTATCTTTCGTCATCTCACTAAGGCAAGTGAAAAACTTTGCTGAGAAAACACTGTTCCTGCCCTTCCCTCAAGGCAACGTCCAACTTAAACAAATTGCCCCATGCTTGATACACACTTGCCATTCACGTCCTCAAGCTTCCGAAGGCCTGTCAGCAAATGAATGAATGGAGGTCATGATTATACTTACACTGTCAACAGTCAGCAATTGTTGGGACTGAATTATTCTCATGGCTAGTTATTAAATAAATGCTATTATTTAAATAGCATAAAAAGTTGCACCACATTATAATTAGTGTTAATTAGGACAAGATTTCATCAGGGTTGCATGTAGCATGTGACATGTGCAGAAAATGGATTCAACAAGAGCACCTAGAGGTACTAAACTCAGAGGGATGGATTTACCTTAAATAAATGTCATATATATCAACACATATGGTAGACAGTGACTCATTGATTTACATTGAGAATTAAAATTTCTGAATGTGTAAGAATGCTTATGCTATCAGGTAAGCATATACTCTCCCAGGTTGGAAACGGTAAAATCATTTTTAGAATTTTGCTTTGAAAGAATGTAGCCAGAGCTGAGCGCAGAAAAAGATGAGTCTTTACTATAGAAACAGACCTATCAATGCTAAGTTCCAGTACATTTGAGCACCCTTTCCCCTGGACCACGAGGGAGTCACAAGTATGACATTTTTTTGTTTTCCTTTAAAAATCTGAAGTGAAGCATCTTTCTTCTGTGGGTGCATATTTTATTGGTGAAATCGTGTCCCCCAAATCCCTATACTGAAGTCCTAGACCCAGTACCCTACTGACCTACTGAGGTCACCCTCTGAGAAATAGGATTTTTGCTGATGATCACATTAAGATGTGGTCATTAGGATGAGCCCTAACTTAATATGGCATTTGAAGATGAAGGCAGGGATTGAAGTGATGCATCTATAAGCAAAGGATGTCAAAAATTGCCAGAAAATCACCAGAAGCCAGGAAAGAGTCATGGAACATATTCTCTTTCACAGCTCTTGGAAGGAATCAACACTGCTGATACCTTGATCTTAGACTTCTAGCTACCAGAACTGTGATAAAATAAATTTCTGTTGTTTCAGCCACCCAGTTTTTAGTATTTTGTT
This sequence comes from Gorilla gorilla gorilla, assembly GCF_029281585.2. Lineage (NCBI taxonomy): Eukaryota > Metazoa > Chordata > Mammalia > Primates > Hominidae > Gorilla > Gorilla gorilla. The sequence continues at coordinate 120,974,974 of NC_073236.2, forward strand.
TACTTCAAACTAATACACAAAATTTCTTAAATGATGTTGGTGCAACGTTTATGTCTAGTTTTTCTTTCTATGCCCTAGACTACATCCTTCAATTAGATTTCTATACCTACTGCTATGGTTCAGAAGATACTCTGTCTCCTAGTCCCCTAAAGGGACTTCTGCAGAAATATCTCATCCACTCTGATTTAATTTTACTGGTTTAGCTCTTAGAGGTAGTGGTGGTTTTCCCATAAAAGTCATATTCTCTCACACTTTTATAATGCATTTATATAAAGCACTATTCTGGGAACAATCTGATTTTTCATTTGGCTACCCAAGTACCCTGTGAGATAAAAAGAATCCTACCATTCACACCTTATATCCAAATTGCAGGTGTTAACTTTAGACAAATTGAACAGAGTTTGAGCAAAGAATGATTCATGAATTGGGCAGCACCCAGAACCAGATGTTCAGGGAGCTCTACTCTGCAATGTGGGCAATGAATGTTTACACACAACAATGGAGGTAAAATACAGAAATAGCTTGATTGTTTACAGCTAGGCATTGCCTCATTTGGACATGATCTGATGAGCTGGCATCATGTGATTGGCTGACGCCCTTATGATTGGCTGAGACCTAGCTGTTACAAAACATAGACTTTTAGTTGGCTTTCAATTTTTTTACATATAAAAAGGTTGCAGGTTTTTTTTTTTTTTTTTTCAGACGGAGTCTCACTCTATTGCCCCGGCTAGAGTGCAGTGGTACGATCTCGGCTCACTGCCACATCTGCCTCCTGGGTTCAAGCGATTCTCCTGCCTCAGCCTCCTGAGTAGCTGGGATTACATGCACACGCCACCACGCCTGGCTAATTTTTGTATTTTTAGTAGAGACAGAGTTTCACTGTGTTAGTCAGGCTGGTCTCGAACTCCTGACCTTGTGATCTGCCCACCTCGGCCCCAAAGTGCTGGAATTACAGGCATGAGCCACCGAGCCTGGCCTTCTTTTTCCTTTTTTGAGACAGAGTTTCACCCTGTTGCCCAGGCTGGAGTGCAGTGGCGTGATCTCAGTGAGTGGTTGCTCACTGCAACCTCTGCCTCCCAGGATTAAGCGATTCTCCTGCCTCAATCTCCCGAGTAGCTGCAATTACAGGTGCCCACCCCAAGCCTGACTAATTTTTGTATTTTTAGTAGAGATGGGTTTTACCATGTTGGCCAGGCTGGTCACAGTTTCTTACCTAAGAATTTAAAGTAGGGAAATATCCCCAGGCCAATTATTTAATTCTTGCTTATTTAATTTAACATAGGCATCTTCATGTTAATTGGCTACAATGGCCAGATTCAAGTCAAATAGATTTGATTTTCAAAAACAAGGCATAAAATACAATGGAGATATCAACAACTTAAGAACCCTACAGAGTATCTGACACAGTGACCAAATGAAATAAGGGAAATATTGGAATTGAATTACTTTTTCATAATCACCAGCCACCTAAATTCTTGGGTATTGAGAACAACTTAAACATCCTTCTTTGATTTAGTTTTTTATAGAGATTCTTGAAAATCCATTATCGCTTTTGATACTGACTGAGGTACTAGTATAGTTCATGCATTCACTCATTTACTCATCCATCAGCATTTACTAAATGCCTACTCTGTTCTAAGCATCATGCCAAGTGTTTTGTATTTAGTGGTGAGCCATAGAGGCATGGTCCCCTCTTTCATGTTATACACTGTCTAATGGGAAAATGCTATTTAATTAATACACCATTATAAATTGCGGTAAGCATTAGAAGAAAAAAAAAGACTCTGAGTGTTATTAGAAAGAATAATGTAAAACCAAATGCTTAAGTACTTTGTATTTTTACTAAACATATCAGTCAAGTAAAAGAGACCTAACAGAAAGTTTTAAAGAAGCAACAACACTGGGGAATGGGACATAATTTCAGAAAGAGCAATGCCTGGGCTGACCTCAGGAGCAATGGGATCCAGGTATGCTAAATATTGGATGCTGATACCAGTACTATTTATTTCCTCTTCTCTTGTCTATTTCTCTCTGTGTGTCAACTCCATTCACTTCTATTCCAAATCTCCTTTGTCCATTCTGGTGTTTCTAGGCTTATATCTTCACAGATTGAAGGCAACGCATGACAAGCGCCTTCCTTGCTAGCTCTGGTTACTTGGTAGAAAAAGTCCCTAAGAAATACTCCGATGGGCTCAGAATGAGTGTTTCATTCTGAGGAGCTACCCTTTAATGGTAAAACCGGAACTTAAGTACAGGATACTGAAGAGTAGACAACACTAAAAGAAACTGCATAAAAACTCCAGTTAGCTTAAACAGCTTTCACTTAAGTATTTCCTTTAACAAGCTAGGCAGCAACTGTGAGCAAGAAAGAAAGAATGAGGGAGGAAGCCATATGCCATTTGCTCAGGAATTGGCTGGACTCCCATTGCTTTGGCCTCCTTCTGTGCTCCGCCAGTGTTTCCCATTGCATTCAGTGTATGCAAAGCCACAAGCAGCTCCGGAGCAATGCAGGGGGTTACTGCTCTCTTCACCCTGGCAGAGACTGGGCATACATACTAATTAGGATCCTGGGAGCTCTTGGGGTGCCTTACATTCCACTGATTGGCAGTTGCAAACCTCATCTTCTGATTTGCCACAATCAAAGGTACATTAACTGGTACAGCATTGCCTATATGCATTGTTTACTACTCCTTAGCAGCACATTCATAACTTTTGGTATTTTCTAAAATACGTTTATCATTTTGAGGTTCAGCACGTATTTATCTCTTTTGAGTGAAAGAACGATATGCTTGCCTGTAATGGGGTAAACACTTACAACTTCATACTTGTGAAAAATGTGTTTATAAGCACAGGTCCATGTTGGGCAGGGAAGCTTATTTGCTACTTTTAAGCACAGCAAACATGTTTTTTATTTACTTCTGTTGGAATGAGAGAGAACTGTCACAGCCAAGAGGAGCCTAAGGAGTCTGGACCACAGAATGGAATGTGACATCCTGGATGGGATTTCACATTACGCAAAAGCTAAGAACATCTGAATTTGGTATGGACATTAGCTAATAATAATGTGTCAATGTTGTTCATTGATTTTAATCAATGTACCATACTAATGTAAAATGTTAATAATTGGGAAAAATGGGAATGGCTCTGTGGGAACTTGCTGTGCTATCGGTACATATTCTATGTAAATCTGAAACTGTTATTTTTAAGAAATCGGAGATGAGGCATTCTTTATAAAAATTCATTTCACCTATCACAGTGAGTCATGTTGTATTCCCACCTACTCACCGAGGTCAGAGGGATTGGTTATTATGATTGAAAAGCAGAGAAAAGAAGGGAGCGGTCTTCTGAGTCCCACAAAACAGTAGCAATTACATTTGGTTACAGTCATGGGTATTTGAACACTGAATTTTCAATACCTTTGATATTTGATATGAATTATTAATGGTGCACAGCTAAAATGTAATTTTTCACTGATAAACTGGTGACAGAATTTGAGATTTTAAAAGTACCATTCAATAAATACAAATTGCTGTTATGTTTATCTCTAACTACATCTGTTTACAGAATGTATAATAGCTCTTCTTTTCCTTATGTAATAATCCCAAGCTAAGAATCTTCATTCCCTCATGGTTTTCTCATACTCTTTTCCTCCTCTGCTGTTCTTTTTGTCCCTTTTCTTTGACTCTTCCAGCAATATTTATTGAGCATTAGCTCTCTTACAGTCACTATGCTTAGGCACCATCAACTAATATATCACCAGTGGGAGAGATGCATGCAAACACAAAATGAATTCACTGTGCAAGGATAAATAAGACAGCTGTCTTTCTGTTTACAAAGGATCTTTCAGTGGTTCTAGGTTAGAAGGACAGATTGGCACAAACTAATTATTGAAGAGAAAGTCTGCTATAGGGTAGGAAAAGTCAGAAGACCCACGTTGGCCATGCGGGTATGGAAGACTTGAGGTGAGGCCCATCCCCTTCCATGGCCCCAGCTTTCTCTTGGGGCCATGGGATGAAGATGCCTCCAGCTCAACATTTGGGTGTTTGACTATAAGGGCTAGGGGCTCTTTAAGATATATTTGCTCCATATGATATTTAAAGATTTCTAATTCTCCAAGGATTGGCCAAGGAGGGTTTTCCTGTTTTTCCAAGCTGCCCCGCAGAACATATTATACTGTCCAGAAATGATGTTTAAAGTTTCAATAGCTTCTGGTTCTCTGGGCCACATCACCTTGCAGTTGCCCTCAAATTGTTTCTGAATCACGTTTCCTCTGGCATGAAGCAGGAGCCCTCGGTTCACATTACGCCTTACAATGCACAGCGCTCTCACCCTGCTGCAGAGGAGCTTTAATGTCAGAATGAAAAATGATAAAGCATAAATGAAATAGCAACCACATGTTCTCCGCAGTGTGGCCCTGGGCCTGCATGGCCTTTCAAAGGAGGGAGTAAACCAATTTTGCAGCACTCAGTAACAGAGATAGAGCCTGCCGAAAGGGAAGACTGCCTCCACAATCCACAACCTGGGGGAAACTGGGGACAGGAAGGGTTGACTTGCTAGCCAGAGTCACCCCAGAAACTGCCACTGTATGTGGAGTGCAGTACAGTGAGGGAGATAAAAAATCAGTGGGGAATGGAGAAGGTAGAGGACTACATTCAAGTCTCTATTAGATCAGTCTATCCAGTTGATTCTACACTTTGATTGTCACATCCTTCTTTCCTCCTTATTCCTAGCCTTTCTTGTTCTCAGTTGGGTTCCTGTGGCATCCTTCTGACTGTCTAATTACTACAAGTAAAGTGATTTAAAAAAAAAACTGAGCTTTTTATGTTCCCTTATAGTAAAACAAGTCTAGATTCCTTTACACAATTTAAAATTTCTTTATGATCTTACGTCTCTTTTCCTGAGACTTTTTCAGGACACACTCACCTTATGTCTTAACAAACTACTCACAGTTCTCTTGATATATCATGCTCACAGCTCTCTTGACATACCATGCTCATGCACTTTTGTGTTCTTGCCCATGCCTTTCTGCAGTCTGAGAAGCCTTTGCCTCACATTGACTGACTGAAGAATTAATACTTATTCTTTAAGGTTCAATTCAGACATCACCTACTCTGTGAAGCCTATCTGATAGCTGTTATAGAAAAATTGTACTTCCACAGCTCTCTGGATAAATGTGGTCCCTTCTGCATTTATTACAGCATTTATCTAATTATATATTGTAAATACTTATTTACAATTCTGTTCTTGGCTTAACACCATGTGCGACTCAAACACAGGAGCTCTTTTCTAAACCTTGTTGTCCAGTGGTGTACTGGGGCAAGATATACCACTTGCAAGGGCCAATTGTATGCATCTATCCTACCTCTAACTTCATTGATGGCATATTAGTAGTTCAAAATCAACCATAGTGAAATTTATAGTGCAGAAATTGGCAAATACTACCAATCAGCCTCACCCCTCACCTCCAAAAAACAATTGTGAAACATTTACTGGTATTCTTACATTCATCTTCGCTGCTCACATTCATCTTCAAAACCTAGCACAGGTTCTGAAATAGTGTTTACCAAAAACTAAATGAGTAAGTATATAAATTAATGATCTAGAATCAATGAACTAATAAATGATCACATTAGTATCTACTTAGTCTCATCAGTGCTTTCATAATAAATTTTCATCTGTAAAAGGAGGACATCCTAACTACCTATACAGAGAATAGCAAGGTGAGATGGACGGGGAAATGTTGAAATACATAAATCACATCATGTATACAAATCACAAGGGATTCAAATTTGTTTCTTTATTTTCAATACCTGTGTAGGAATGCCGTCAAATGGGTGATGAATGAAGAGTTGAAGGGTGGTCTGAATCCTTCCTATAGGCCACATACTCTTATTTTCTCTCATCCATAGGCTTTAGGTGCCATCTGCAGCAATTTTCAGATCCTTATACTTCTAATAAACGAATCAAATTGCTTGCAATGTATCCTATCATCTAGTTTTAAATAGCTTAACTCTTACTAAAGAAGTATATAAAATTAATGGCCTTTGAATCCTGTTTAATTTGTATTGACTCATCGCTATGAATCTCATGTGCTGTCCCCAATCACTTTCACCCCCACTTCAGCTTCAAAAACTAGATCTGATTGAATCTCAGCCTATTGCCAAAATCTAGAAAGAATTTTTATTTATTACAAGGCCTACAAAAATGTACTGAGAAAGATAATCTGGGATCTATTCTTGCTAGGCTTCTGAAACCAGATTGAGCATACTGGCATGAATAGTGCAAATGATCTTTTGTGCCTTCGTCTGCATTTCCAACTTGGTTCAGGAAGAAAAGATCCAGAGAGCATAAATGCTGTCCCTCTACTGTGATGACTCCTGCTTTTTGACTACACCAGACTTTTTTCTACTCTTCTCCACACCTTTTTTTTAGGCTTTCCCTTTCTGAAACCATCTGGAGAGTGCAACTCTTTCCACAGGGTTAGACAGGAACTTCCTATGTGTATGAGTGGACATGGCTCAGTGGACAGGTAAGGGGTGGGAGTAAGGTTAGAGTTGGGTCATGTTACCCTTGAACCTGAAAGCCCTAGAAATGCCAGGATCTAAATGGCAGGGGAGAGAGTCATATACAGAGAGTTCAACTTTTTCTTTTTTCTAATTTACTTTAAAAGAAAGAATGAAAGGAAATATTCTATCTTGACAAGATTATGGGTAACATTGTTTTCTTTTTTAAAATTTGATAATTTATGTTACTTTTAATAAGTAACATAAATTTCAGATGCATTCTTTAAATAAGTATGAAACAGACACTTTTAACTTGAGGGCTAGAGGAGAATTATTCTGGCACATCGGAGTGGAGGAAGGTCTTTCCAGATATTCACCAGCAGGGCAAGGCGTTATGGACTGGTCTTCCCATTAAGAGGCCAAGTCAAAGCTTTAAGAAGCCAAGAGCCTTTTTCTTCTTGGCAAATCCTCAGGGGATCTACATAAACAGAGATGAGTGTGGGTCCTTGTCCTCAGTCTTCCATCGTTCATTGTGTGTGGTTCCCAGTTGAGAGTTGAAGGAGAAGCTAGCATCCCCAGAAAGCCTCTTTACCTCCTCTCTCTCTCTCACTCTATGACAGCCTTAAGATAAAGCATGAGATTTGCATTTGTCAAGGAAAGTAAGACTGTAGCTCAATAAGCGGCAAAACAGAAACTGCTAAGTATTTTTCCTCCAAGGGCAACAGAGCATTTCAGTCTTTCCCTTTAGCACCCACAGAATATAGCACAGTTCCAGGCTTCTGGTAGTTTCTAAATTGAAGCACAAAAATGTACATTCATTTGTATAAGAATAAACAGACTAAAGCCTAGGGCTTGCGTCTTTGGCACCTCTGAAAGTTGCTAATTGAAATATTACTGGAGCCACAGTATAAGGGGTGGGCCTGTGAAGGGCAGGGTAGAGTGCTGCATGGGAAAGTACAGTCTTGACAATGTGCCCAGGGAAGTTTAGAAACAGGAAACTTAGACACAGCCAGTTAAATATAATGCCAGGCTCTGAGCAGGAGAAACTTGGTTGGTGACTTTGCGAGTGGCACTCTATGACTCTACAAGCTACTGGGCAGCAGATATTATTAAAATTCTGAAAAGGGAGGTAGAATGGCTGGTCTTTCTGTAAAAAAGCCAGTTGGCTATTACTTAAGCAAACAGTCAGGCAGGCTGGTGGATGGCTGTATTTCTTTAACTCCTGCTCCCTTTGACCTCTGTCTTTGGAGCCTGGTCAGAGGATCCGTGATACACATAGCTGAGGCTGGCCTTTGTACCTTGAGTGGCTAGATAGATGTGAGTGCACAGAGGATCTAGTCTTTACTATTTCAATATTTCTACAGGCACCTCAGTCCCCTTTGAGAATTCAAAATTGGGGCTAGAAGTAAGAAAATTTATTTGCAGAAGCAACACAAAAATGTTCTATGGGCACTCTAGGATTATAGGTGATATGGTTTAGCTGTGTCCCCACCCAAATCTCATCTTGAATTCCCACATGTTGTGAGAGGGACCCAGTGGGAGGTAATTGAATCATGGGGGCAGGTATTTCCCATGCTGTTCTCATGATCGCGAATAAATATCACGTGATCTGATGGTTTTGAAAAATGGATGTCTCCCTGCACAAGCTCTCTTTCTGCCTGCTGCCATCCATGTAAAATATGACTTGCTCCTCCTTGCCTTCTGCCATGATTGTGAGGATTCCCCAGCCACGTGGAACTGTCAGTCCAATTAAACCTCTTTCCTTTCTAAATTGCCCAGTCTCAGGTACGTCTTTATTGGCAATATGAAAATGGACTAATACATCAGGTTTCCAGTCTGTGTGCCCAGGTTCCCTAGGATGCCACAGCATATTTATAGGGAAGCCACAGGCTTTTAAATTTTCTTAACTGAAAAAATTAATTTCCAGGGGAACACAGCCAGGGACACTGGCATCTGTATTGCATCATGTGAACTACTGACTCAAGGTAGGGCACAGTTTTAACATTAGATTGTATCACATCCCTTTCAGTGATGCTATATTTTTGCAAATCACCAAAAATTGTTTTGGTGGTTGTGGATAAAAAGCACACACTGCATATAAATTAATGTGAAACAGGAAACAAGAGTGTCAGCATTCAAGCTGACTCCAAATTTTGTGGTTTCACAGGGTTCACTGAGTACACATCTCATTAGTGAGTAATTGTCGATTTTTTTTTTAGTTTTTGAGATGGAGTTTCGCTTTCACCCAGGCTGGAGTGAAGTGGCGTGATCTCACATCATTGCAACCTCTGCCCCCTGGGTTCAAATGATTCTCCTGCCTCAGCCTCCCGAGAAGCTGCGATTACAGGCATGCACAACCATGCCTGGCTAATTTTTGTATTTTTAGTAGAGACAGGGTTTTGCCATGTTGGCCAAGCTGTTCTTGAACTCCTGACCTCAGCTGATCCACCTGCTTTGGCTTCCCAAAGTGCTAGGATTACAGGCGTGAGCCATCGCACCCAGCCATAATTGTAGTTTTTAAAGAATGGAATAAAAATGTTTTTTCCCTTGTTATGTTCAGTATATATATTTTTTCAAATGATTACTAAACTGTTGAGGCATAAATGCTTATCAAGTTTTTTTGGAACTAACTACTTACTAAGGGGAAATATGTGTTAATATGTTTTTGGTCTATGAGTACTGTGAAAAACTTATTGAGACACTTAAGGACACTGTCCTTCAAGAAAGTTTGGTACTTTCTGTACTAGGCAAAGGTGGTTGGTGATCTTACAAAAGGACAACTCTCAAGATTCCTATTCTAGTTTAGGCTTCCTAGACCAGAGGGGATGAAGGAAGTAACTGGTTCCAGTAAGTATTTGACAAATATTTCTTGGTGAATATTTTCTCTGAACATTTATTGAGTCAGGTACTAAACGAAACATTTGAAGTGCATTATCTCATTTAATTCTTAAAAATGTCACAATGAAGTAGGTATTATATCTTACAGATGAAGAAACCAAAGCTCAAGAGGTTAACTGAATTTCGTAAGTCACGCAGCTAGTAAATGTCATTTGAACACAAAATGGTTTGACTTGAAGCTAGTGCTTTTTCCATCACACCACACTTTCCCCGAATGGATGGGTGGATGGCTGCCGGGACAAATCAAAGGCCTGGTGTTTCTGAACAGGGAGAATACTTTAAATGCCATGGAATAGTGGAGAGAGCTAGATTGGGTATTTTCTTGTGTGAAAAAAAATAATCAATCAAATACTCTCCTTTAGCACACTGAATAAATAAAATCAGAATGCCTAATATATCTACATCGAATTCTGCAAAGTTTATCCTCTCTTTTGCCTTTCAAAAGTACAGAAGAACTATATTCTCTGTTACCACACAGTTAAGTCCTAAGGACTTAGTAAAGTCATAGGCTGGTCCAAGTTCAAAGAGGACAATCCCTTCAGCTCTGCATCTCCTTCATCTGACTAATACAGTCACAAACCACTGGTCCAAATGCTTGGGATGTTTGAGATATTTCTGCCACAATCAAGCATATCTATTTGCATAAAATATTTAGATATTAAATTTCTAATGCTAAAAAAAAATCCTTCAGAGCAGAAGTATGTTTTTCTTAACCTCATTTGTTTTTGAAAAAAGAGAATGAGAAAGAAAAGAAATGCATCATGCTTTACATAAAGGAAATAGCTCCAGGCAAAGCTTGCTAAATATTTTAATGGTTTAAACATTCATTTTAGCAAGTTTTCTTTAATTTTCTTAACTTTGTTCCTTTTGAACTGGCTCAACCTTCATGTTTAATCCTTGGAGCTTTCAAGGAACAGCCCACAGAAAGTTATATACACAACTATAACAAACATTTCAAATAAAGCACAATGCATAAAACAGAGAACAGGAGAACTCTGACAACAGCTGCTAGATTTAACACTAATAGTTTTGAAAGATTTTGGCTTGAAGGTTAAGAGTATCTTATGACAATAAGCAGGCTTTGTATATAATGTCAACAGTCCCGTTGCAACATGTCCAGTTTTAATTTATTCTTTTTCATTTGTATAAGACAAATAATATAATTATGGATGTCTGGTTCATGACATTAAGTTTTAAAAAGTCCAAAATCAATCTTATTTTTCAGGAATAACACCTTTTTTAAATTTCTGGCCTATGTGCTTGTAATGGTTTAGTATAAACATGATAATATGCTCCAAGTCTTTATGCATTTATTTTATTTAAATGAGTGTTTGGTGCATTGGTGCTTCTGCGAGTGTGAAAGTGATTGAACTTTCCACCCAGTTTGCTTCTTCAGAGGGTATCATAACTGATACTCAGTCTAGAGATGGGAGTTGTGTGCAAGGACCTCCCTCCTGCCCCACTGACCCGGCACACATAGAAGTTTTCAGAATCACCCTCTGGCCTGCCCCCGCCAAAAGCTCTGGCACCATCCCAGGCAGATCAGAGAGTTTTTACATACATTCACACATCGATAGAAACACACATGTGCATAAAACGTTCACATACACACACAGACAATCTTGTAAGTAAGACTCTCTGTCAGTCTTGGCTTAAGATGTCAGGTCATAAATCTCAGAAGGGTGTTTCATAATTGATTAAACATTTAGAAGACACAAAATAAACAAAACACACAACTAGGCTGCTATATAGGAGGCAGATGAGAGTGAAGTATGGCTTTCAGAAGGAGGGAGGGTTCAGCATAGAGTTGAGGATGAGTTCCCTCTCATGAACACATAAGTCAACAACAAATGCCCAGCAGGGCGGTACCACAGAGTGACATGGACTTCCTTCTGTGTTTGGGCTAAGAACACCAGCTCTCTCTCCACATCGAGGTGGGCTATACAACAGACCTGGTTTCTGTAGCTCAGAGTCCAGGTCAGGTGACAAAACCAGGCAAGCTCACAATTTTGGAGTCCTGCTCCCAAAGGCACACCTTGGCCTAGAGTGCTACTCTCTAGAAAAAATTCCACAGTTAAAAAAAAACACTAATAATATTTTTTAGTATATTCTGTGTGACAGGCACTGTAATGGGTGGTTTACTAATATTTTCTCACTGATTCTTCTCTGCCATTCTATGAAACAGGTACTACTATCTCCATTTTGTATGTAAGAAAACTGAATTAATAAACTTTCCCAAATATATGGCAAATACAGTACACAAATTCAGATCTTTCTCCTTAAAAAATCTGCAGCAGTCACTGTCATTCGAAGGATAAAAATGCCGGGATTGGACAAATGACCTCATGCATGATGATGCGATTTTTTTCTTGGTTATATTGCCCTCCTATGGGAGTTCAAGATTGTCCCTTTTCACATGTTTTTCTACTCCGTGGCACTTTCTTGTGCAAGCATTAGAAGTACTCCCCTCCCTACACTTGCACTTCCATAAGTGCCTGCCAGTTAGTTGAGCCCACCCTGAAACAAACATGGGTACACATGCACACACGCACAGGTGTCTGTGCTAACCTCTGATATCTCATTAAACTAGTACTGAACATCAGGGAAGACTTAGACACTGCAGGATTCAACCCTCTCATTTTACTGATAAGTACACTGAAGGGACTGGTCTAAGAATAAAGAGGACACCATTTCACAGACATTCCCAGAGTCTTTATTTTTTATGCAGAGCCCTGTTTTGTTCAGGAGATAAGCAGAACAAATATGAGATCCATGTTCTTATTGGTTTGTAGTCAAGAAGAAATAGATAGGTGACCTCGGAATTGCAGCTCAGTGTGGTAAGTGCTTTTCCTAGGATAAAGGTCAAGTGCTAAGAGAGGAAGAGAGGGGCACTGGCACACAGTAGAAGCCTGCTACTCAGGTCTCCTATACCTCAGTCTTTTATTTAGATAGAAATGTAATAAAATTGCTGGTGGCCATTTTCAGCACTTGTAGAAATTGATGCTCTATGCTTATTTCTCTAGCAACAATGACCATGAAGGTGTCTATAGCCCCAGAATTGAGAAGTGCACTCGGCTCTGTTTCTGTAGCATGAAGGGACTTCTGATTTTACGTGGCACTTACCCTTTTGTCACCATACTATGAGCTTCTTGAGGGCAGCAATCATTTCTATGCATTGTATACCCAGGGTTAGCATCGGGCCTGACACATGGAGAAGGTTCAATGTAAGTGTGTTGAATGAACAAAGGCCACGGTTAGATAGAAACTCAATATGGAAGAAGTGTTGCCTCTTTACATCACTCCCTTGGTCTGAAATGGCACCCACTGCACTGCATGAAGCCTGGGCTTCCATGCAGGATGCTTCCACAAGCCTGAGCAGCTGAAGTTTTAACCACTACTAGACTCTGGGGTCTCAAACATGATGGTTTCACTAAATCTACCCTCTTATTCCACTTTGAGGGACAGACAAGCCCCTATATGGCCAGAAACTAAGCCCAGGCACAGAATCAGCTTCACTGCAGAGCAAAGCTCCATCTTAATGCAAGCATTTTTGGGCAGTGTGGTATGTGGTGGGGGAGAGTGGCAGGCACCAGGATACTTAGGTAATCAGCTCAGCTCTGTCACTAACCGTGTGTTAGTGACTCTGTGTGAGTTCCATGTGTGGAATTCACTCCACTTAATGTCCAAGATCAGCAAGATGAAGGAATTAGGTGAAAGATGGTTTCTATAGTCTTATGTCACTCTAACATCCTGTAGTTCCTGTAGTTAATTAGTCTGGGCAAAGATTTTATGACTAAAACCTCAAAAGGAAACACAACAAAAACAAAAACAGACAAATGAGACTTAAACTAAAAAGCTTCTGCACAGCAAAAGAAATAATTAAGAGTAAATAGATAACCTATAGAATGGGAGAAAACATTTGCAAACAATGCATCTCACAAAAGGCTAATACCAAGGATCTACTAAGAACTCAAAGAACTCAGCAAGAGAAAAATAGGTAACCCCATTAAAAAGTGGCCAAAGGACATGAACAGACATTTTTCAAAGGAAGACACAAAAGTGACCAACAAACATGAAAGAATGCTCAACATCACAAATCATCAGAGGAATGCAAATTAAAATTATAATTTTTTTTTTGAGACGGAGTCTTACTCTGTTGCCCAGGCTGGAGTGCAGTAGAGTGATCTTGGCTCACTGCAATCTCTGCCTTCCGGGTTCAAGCGAGTCTCTGACTTCATCCTCCCGAATAGCTGGGATTACAGAGATCCACCACCATGCCAGGCTAATTTCTGTATTTTTAGTAGACATAGGGTTTCACCATGTTGGCCAGGCTGGTCTTGAACTCCTGATCTTAAGTGATCCACCTACCTCAGCCTCCCAAAGTGCTGTTATTACAGGCATGAGCCACCATGCCCAGCCATGATATATATATACATATATATATGTATATACATACATATGTGTATATATATACCACACATATATATGTGTATATATATACTCACACATACATATGTATATATAAACATATATACACACATATACACACATATGTGTGTATATACACACACATATACACACATATGTGTGTATATACACACACATATACACACATATGTGTGTATATACACACATATACACACATATACACACATATGTGTGTATATACACACACATATACACACATATATACACATATATACACATATGTGTATGTGTATATATACATATGTGTGTATACATACACACATGTGTGTGTATACATACACACATGTGTGTGTATATATATACACATATATATACACATTTTGTCCCAATATATTGAACTTTTATGCTTAAAGGCTGTGACTGATCACCCTATCCTACTACTCTTAAACAGAAGAATATATAAAATATATATTTCATAATATATATTATATACAAAAATTGAGATATGATTTTTAGTTATTTCTAGTATTTTTCTATATACACACACATATATATGCACATAGATGTGTGTATTTTCTATATACACACACATATATGTGTGTGTATACATATATATGTATATATATTTTTTTCCTTTTTAAACTAGCCATTCTGATTGGTGCCAAAATACAACAGGAATCATTCTATCAAAAAGACACTTGTATGGTTATTGCAGCAGTATTCACAATAGCAAAGTCATGGAATCAGCCTAAGTGTCCATCAGCGAATGTTTGGATAAAAAACATAGGTATGGAATACCACTTAGCCATAAAAAAGAATGTAATCATGTTTTTGCAGCAATATGGATGGAACTGGAGGCCATTATCCTCAGTGAAATGACTCAGAAACAGAAAGTCAAAAAGCACATGTTCTCATTTCTAAATGGGAGCTAAACAATGGGTACACATGGACACACAGAGTGGAATAATAGACACTGGAAACTCCAAAGATGGGAGGGTGAGAAGTAGGTGAGAGATGAAATGTTACCTATTGGATACAATGCGTGGTGTTCAGATGATGGGTACACTAAAAGCCCAGACTTCACCATTATGCAATATATCCATGAACACAATTGCACTTGCACCCCAAACCCATAAAAATAAAACATTTAAAATATATACAAAAAATCCTAATTCTGCAGCCATGTCCCACTATCTTCTTACTGCCAGGCACTCTCTCCAAGACTCCAGGGATTTGTTTTACATGACCTTCCTCAGAGTGCCTTGATGGGAGCACGTAGGGGATTTTTTGTCGAATGAGACAAAATCTACATCTATGTTTAATCTTTTCCATTTTTTTAAGTTCACTGTTTTCATTCCTTTTCTTCTTTTTACATTTTCAACAAAATTTTATTTTCATATACTGTATAAGTATGTATCAAAAATATTTATTTTTATTGATTGCATATGACTAACCTAAAAAATAACTCAAACCAGAAGAAAAACACTTAAAATACAGAAAAATACTAGAAATAACTAAAAATCATATCTCAATTTTTATATATTCTTCTGTTTAAGAGTGGTAGGATAGGGTGATCAGTCACAGCCTTTAAGCATAAAAGTTCAATATATCGGGACAAAATGTTTTGGTGGATATAGAAAAGAAACAGTTTTGAAAGAGAGAAAGGATTTATGAACATGTTTCAATTGTTTATTTCTTTTATTTTTTATTTTTTGAATGGAGTCTTGCTCTGTCGCCCAGGCTGGAGTGCAGTGGTGCGATCTTGGCTCACTGCAACCTCCACCTCCTGAGTTGAGGAGATTCTCTTGCCTCAGCCTCCCAAGTAGCTGGGACTACAGATGTGCACCACCATGCCCAGTTAATTTTTGTATTTTTAGTAGAGATGGGGTTTCACCACATTGGCCAGGCTGGTCTCGAACTCCTGACCTCGTGATTCACTCGCCTTGGCCTCCCAAAGTGCTGGGATTATAGGCTTGAGCCATGGTGCCTGGCCTTAAATGTTTAATAAATGTATATACAAAGTATATTTTTAAGGCTTTTAGTGGATGTCACATTGTGAGTTTTAAGGTTCCAATGGATAAAATTCACTGAATAATTGGATTCTTCTAATGTTCGCATTTTACTATCATATGCTGGCAGTTACATTCTTTAGAATGATTTAAATTTATGAAGAAACATTTTAGAAGAGTGCTAGGAAACAATGTAGGAGAGCACACAAATATTGCAACAATTCATGAAGATTTTAAAGGATTAAAACAGCTTAAAGACATTGTTGGTGACGCTGTTTTTCTCTTGGAAGCCTTGGCTCTGTAGCTATTCCTTATGTTGTAGAGAGATTTCCACATCTAAAAGCTTGCTAACACCACCATGGTTACTTGAAATGCGTCTGCCCTGCTGCTTTTTCTTATAGTGTTGCTCATCATTACACAGGCTGACATACTTATCGGAAAAGCACTTGGGTAGAAATGACAAAAGCTGGACTCAACTTACTTTAATAAATGTTCATGTAGGAATTGATGGAAGCTCACAAAATTAATGGAAGAGTTGTAGTAACTTCAGAGACAGTAGTCTCGCCTCTTCCAGGATGCTGTCTTTACCACTTCTCCCCAGTGTCAGCTGTGTCTCCTGGTGTCAGCTTTATTCTCTCCTGTGTCCCTATAATGCAGAGGACATGGTTACCCTAGGTCTGTAATCATGAAATCCGTGATGATCCTCTTAGAAAGAAAAGGAATTTTTTCTACTTGATCTACTTAAGAGGGTCCTAGAGAAAACACTGATTGCTATGGCGTGGATCATATTCCTGTTCCCACATCAATCACTCTCACCAGAGTTGAGGAACATTATTATTATCTGGATCTGAGTCCTATGCTCACATGGCCTCTTGAAAATGGGTTAATGGAACTGGAAGCATGCAAAAACTCATGGTTTCGATGAGGGAGGAGCAGATCCCAATGAAAAGTTTTCTACCATCAAAACAAGGGAGCAAAAGTGCTGGACATATAGAAACAATAATTGCACATTACATATGATAATAATTACAGCATAATTTATGGGCAGCTTAATGTATGTCAGGCTTTTACATATAATTGCATTTACATACAATTTCATTTCTTGTAACAAACATATGAAAAGATATTTCCCTTCATTCATTGATGAAGAAACTAAAGATTAAAAGGCTATGCTTGGCAGGGTGTGGTGGCTCATGTCTGTAATCCCAGCAGTTCAGAAAGCTGAGATAGGAGGATCATTTGAGCTCAGGAGTTTGAGACCAGCTTGGGAAATGTAGAGACACCCCTGCCTCTGCCAAAAAGTAAAAATAAAAAAATTAGCCAGGCATGGCAACATGTGTCATTAGTCCCTGTTACTTGAGAGGCTGAGGCAGAAGGATCACTTGAGCTCCAGATTGTAGTGAGCTATGATGGTGCCACTGCTCTCCAGCCTGGGTGACAGAGCCAGACCCCGTCACACACATAAAAAAAGTTAGGCTGTATAGGAATTGCTATGGCTGTGGAGAAAGGTAGAAGAGTCACCCGTAGTTTGAGAAATATTTCTGGATGTCTTTGTTTGATACATCTAAGTAATTGCTCTGGAGGAAGATATAATACAATAAAATAAAAATTAATAAATTATATTGATTATGCATCAAATGAACATTAGAGAGGAGAGACATACAGATACTGATAGAATCAAAATCATGACTATTGAAAGAATATTTGAATCTCAAAAATAGTCTATAGTGCTAAAGCTATAAAAGCCTTTGGAAATTAAATCGCACCTTAAATAAGCACTCAAAAATGATGAAATTAGATAAATTGCACAATTTGAAAATGGCAATTTAATAAATGGAATCCTAAATTCAATATTTGCCTTAACTTTACCGGATATCATCTTTTAGCCACCATTTAGAGAAACTGACAAAATAACCATGAAAGAGAAGCAAGATATTATAGAAACAAAGATGATAAAATATTTGAAAAAATATATCATATTCCAAAGGAAATAGCTATGAAAATGTTTGATATACAAATATGTCACCATAGTTTGATGACAAAAGGTAAAAATATAATTAATTTATGTGTATCCTGCAATTTAACCAAGAAAGTTTGCAAATCTCTATAAAGGTGAGCAAAATATCAAGTTTATAAATCAAGTTTATAAAGATAACATTCCAAAAAAGCTTTTTATGACCTATATCATAATATATTTATTATATTAATATCTCAGATAAAAATATGGGTTAAAAAGTAATGCATGTAGTTACATATGTTCAGCTGAAGATGATAAAGGATTTGGTACCATGAACAATAGAACTGTTGGTTAAAAAAAAAAAAAATACGTATTGAGCTCAATCACCTAAAGGCTCTCTAATGAAAAGTTTTTGAAAATATGTGCTCATCGCCTCATCAAAATATAGTTACAAACAGGGTCATTATTTAGCTAGTGACACTGTATCAAAATAATGGTCACAAGTACAGTGTTGAAATGTCAATAATGAATTCGAAATTACAAGGATGATTCTATGAATACTTTGCATACCGGTTTATATCACTTGGTAAAAAGTCATCATACAGAGTTTATTCACAGAATAAAAAGAGCATTTTAAAACTTTTATTTCATATTTTGATTTTTTTCACCCCATTAGTAGTAAAATGTTTTACTATTCTCTCAGCATTTATGGACAAAGAGTTAAGAGGACATAGAGACCCTTCTCAAGTCAGGTAAAGGCTAAGAGTATTTCCTGTAAAAAGAATCATTCAGATGGTTGAAAGATGGATCATTTCAACACAGGGTCAATAAAAGAGAATATTTCAGATAGAACAAACTCGTGAAATTTTGAATACACAAACTGATGACCGCTACCAAGCGCAATAAGTTAGTATTAGAAGACCTTAAGGATATGAGTGGAAAACAAGGTCTGTCAACGTAGATTAGGATCAGATTGTTAGCATCTTTAGGGCCATATGGAGGCACAACATTCTTCTGGCTTTTGTTTATCCCTGATTATTTTTTCTTTAGGAGAACAGTGATATTCCTTATCTGTAAAATGGAATAAACAATTCCTTAAGAGTAATAATTTAATTATTTACAGGAAAGAACCTGACCGAAGGCTGGGTCTATTGTAGATGACTGAAAAATATATTCTGGCATATAAAAAGTACTTTACCTAGCTAAAATATGCACAGTCTTTTTTCAAACTCACTGAAAACACCAGGATTGAGGGTTCAGTATTAACAGAAAAATTTTGTAATTTCCCTAAAGAAGATATGCTCTATCTGTGTTAAATCTGTTCATTAACTTATTCTTCAGCATTAAAAATAATAACAAAGGAATGTTTCTGAAACTGATTATACTTCCTTTTATTACTAAAAATACAAATTGCTAAATTCATCTCATTTTTGCATGACATGGTATACACAGCTTTGCTTCCATGTCTAGTCATGAAATTTTGCTGAGGTTCAGAGCACTTAGCTGGTTGTATATTTTTTGGCTCATATGAAATCCAAGGTAATGAGCTTTAACACTACAAAGGCTCTGGAATGCTTTCAAAAACATTTGCTTCCCACAAGACAAATTAGCTGAACCAAGCAATAAAATGTGACATTAAGCATTCAATACTCCCATTTTTATGTAGTCCCAGGTCAGCTCAAAATGACCCCATTGGGGGCATTTCTGTAATGCCCTTGCTCATGGTTCTACTAAAAACCTGTCTCTAAAAAGCTAATCAATAGTTATTTACGCCTTGTAGACCTCCAAAGAAAGTCTACCTCATAAATTGAACTCAAGGCATTTTGGAAGCTTCTGGACCTAATGCAGTTTATAAGGACCCTCTGTCAAGCAGACCACCATGCGTGCACATATAGATCTACATGTGTCTATGTGCATTTGCAATTTATCATTTTTACTTATTTGGTATTGTATCCTATGATCTTGAAGAAAATTCTAAAGTTGTGTAACAATTAGTGAGATCCTACCGATTTTAACATTTTTAAACAGTCATATTTAGACTGCCTAGTTTTTGAGTATCTTGTTTTTAGAATATGAGATGTGTTCATCTCACTTGGAGTGTCATTTCTATTCTAGGAAAAACATTTCTCTAGGCAAACTGTAGTGGGTCTAAAGAAGAGAGGACAGGAGAGGGAAGAAAGATTAAAGCACATCTTACATGGAAGAGTTGTGAAGACTGGTGTGCCTAGGAAGAAAAGAAAGTTGAAAGGTGGAGAGAAGAAAAGGAAGCCTCTGCATGTCTGCTACTGTTAGGTTAGAAGGGACCCCGGGGCTTTTAGATGAGGAGCAAGGAAAAAAGCAATAGGGAGATAGGTTTTAGGTCAATATGAAAACGACCTTTCTAAAACAATGGTGCAAGAAAGAGTGAACTCTCCAAGTAGAAACTAGGTAAGAGTGATGTTTCAGACTCTTATCAGCCTTGGAATGAAACACCCCAGGGATCCTTACAGCACACAGCTTTGTCCTGCTTGTAGGGTTTCAGGATATCCTAATCAAGCCTGAGCTTCTCAATATGCAAAGCCTTCCATGCCCTAAGGATCCCAAGTTTTCTTTCATTCCCAAACCAGCTTTTTACTTTTGTAAAAGAGAAAGTAAAAAAGCCAAGGCATTAATTTTTAAAAATTCAAATTCACTTTAAGAAATTTTACCTTGACTATTTTTGAGAATTAAACAAATATTTATTCTAGAAAAACTGAGAAAATTGCTCAGTCAGCTTGGTGAACTCCCGCTTGTTTTATGGTCTGTCAAAATTATGGGTGCTTCCTCCTTGTAGGCTACTCTATAGCTTGATTAATAGCAAAGAGAAAACTTCAAGACATTAAGGAACAGAATCTCCAATCAGCCTTTTGTGTCCTTTATTTTTTGGAAATGTACTATCCTGACAATTTACAGGTGCCTTCCGCACTTCTTTCACCCTCAGCTTGGAGCAGTCCTAATAGTTCTAGGTCTTTAAGCTGACAGCTGTCATTTGTGCATAGGGGCAAAAACAGAGGAGCAGTCATGGCCCGTAGCCAAATTTTGATGGAGAATGTCAAGGCTGCCATTGCATCAAGGACTCCCCACTTTCCTTTTCTATTACAATGCTGAGAGCTGCTATGTAATTATGACCCCTTCTCCTGAAGAATTCTAGTGATGATCTCCATTTATTATGCAACTCATCATAGCACAGTTTTGCTTTTTCAGAGCTGCAAAGGTACCCGTTTCCCTAATCTAGTGGGGGAACCAGAAAGAGGAATGTGCACATACTGATTACTCCCACTAAGTGCAATTCATATCTTATCTAAGAGCAGCAATCATGACTGCACCTGTTCTGGTGAAAACAAAATAAAATGATTAGAGTCGTGCCATGGGGTCTCTGGCCCTTTTTGACACTGCTCTGAAGATTCCTTTGCAAAAATCTAATGGTCACAGTATCAGGGCAGTGGCACAAGTCAGAATTAAAGACTGAACAAGGAAAAATTGCCAAGAGATTAAGTAGAACTGCCAAAGAGCTGGAATAACAGCCAGGGCAGAGATGCAGAGATGACCCACAGGGGAGCAGGACAGGTTTTTTTTGTTTTGTTTTTGTTTTTGTTTTTGAGACGGAGTCTCGCTCTGTCTCCCAGGCTGGAGTGCAGTGGCGCGATCTCGGCTCACTGCAAGCTCCACCTCCCAGGTTCATGCCACTCTCCTGCCTCAGCCTCCTGAGTAGCTGGGACTACAGGTGCCCACCACCACACCCACCTATTTTTCTTTTTTTTTTCTTTTTTTTTTTTTGTATTTTTAGCAGAGGCAAGGTTTCACTGTGTTAGCCACCATGGTCTCGATCTTCTGACCTCGTGATCCACCTGCCTCGGCCTCCCAAAGTGTTGGGATTACAGGTGTGAGCCACCGCGCCTGGCCAGGACTCACCGTTTATGTCCTGCTGATTCTCTCATGGGGTGCTGTGGAGTTTCTGGCTCCTAGAGACCTTCAGCTCTCTTCTAAGTCAAAGGATCTCTGAAAGTCCATTCTAGGTCTAAGGCTTTACCTTCTCCAAGAGCTTTAAGTTATATATCAACCCACAGCAATTCTGAGTTCAAGAATCAACAAATCAGCCAACCACCAAACACACACAGTCTGTGTGTGTGGCACAAATTTAAAACAGAGTCACTTTCTCCCCGTCTAGCCTAAAAGGAAGATAAGGCATGCACCCGCCGACAGTTTCGATGATAGTCACCCCAGTCAGTGGATACATATCACCAGCATAGGCAGCAAATATGCCCATTTCACCCATGTTTTTAGCGAAGCTGGACAGGACCAAGTGGAGAGATTTGGAGGGACAACTCTTTGAACCAACATTCTGTTTGTCTGGTGGTTCTCAAATTTGTTTAGCTTGCCAATTACCAGGCAATTCTATAGTATGTTTCATGAAATACTAAAGAATGTTGATGCCATATGTGTGTGTGTGTGTGTGTGTATATATATCATAAAATATTGTGTAACATATATCACTTTATATAGGATTGTGCTATATTACAAAGTGGTAGTTGTTTCCACAAGTGTAAGAAAAAATTTGTCTTTAAAAATAAACTTAAAACTATGACTATGTTATGAGTGGCAGCCACTTAGGGGTAGCAAGATGAAGGCCAATGTAGTTTTCTGAAATGCAGAGGAAGATATTTACATTTATGTATAATATATATGAAGATATTTACATTTGTATATATAATATACATATATATCATTTAAAAATCAATAATTAAGTCAAACACTAAAATTTATAATATATAAAGGGAGATATTTACATTCATATATACCTAATATAAATATATGTATATATATTATTGATTTAAGTATCAATAATTAAGTCAAACACTAACATTTAGGAGAGAGTTGAATATAAAATGAAACTTATTCTCTGATTTTGCTTGAGAAAGCAACTTTGAAGAAGCTTAAAAATACATCAATCTTCATCTTTTCCCTTCTTCCATGAAAATAAGTTTTTAAGAGCTATAAGGGCCCCTCCAGAGCTATTATAGGAGTGTTGCCTCACTCCTTGGCTTCCTAGCACACGTAGAGATGTAATTTTCATGTCCTGTTCTTCTGCTGACATTAATAATGTTCCCTTAACCACGTGAGGGCAGAGTATTATCTCGGCTCCACATGGAGCCAATGTTGGGAAGTTATAACCTGTTTCCTCAGCCTATTATTTTCCCCTACTTGAGGGTCATACCGGCTGACAAGGTGGGGTCAGAATGTGTGCTACATACGGGATGAGGGGCATGGTTTTTGAGAATGAGGGCTGAGGCTTTCCCCAAGGTAGAGGGATTACTTTATATTGCTCTGGGCAGAGTAAGAGAAGGGAGTCAAAGGTGTGAGGACCTGTGTAAACACATTAGTCCCTCTCGTCTGGAGAATGTAAGGTGGCCTTGGCCATGAGATCTCTTTGTTAGCAGTCGCACGACAGTGGAGATCACTGAGGTTGCCTCATACTATTGTATTCACCAACACTCTGGGCCTTATTCTGATCTGTGTTCACCTCACCCTTCTCCTCACTCAGCACCCACCCCCCACAGCAACACACAGACACACACTCACACACCTCAACTGTCCCCTCACTCAGCACCCACCCCCCACACAAAAACACACATTCTCTCTCACACACACGCACACCTCATCCTTCCCCTCACTCAGCACCCACCCCCTCACCAACACACATACACACTCACACACGCTCACACGCACACCTCAACCTTCCTCTCAGCACCCACCCCCACACTAACACACACACACTTACACACGTCATCCTTCCCCTCACTTAGCACCCACCCCCCACAGCAACACGCAGACACACACTCACACACCTCAACTTTCCCCTCACTCAGCACCCACCTCCCACACACACACACTCTCACACACACACACACCTCATCCTTCCCCTCACTCAGCACCCACCCCCCTCACCAACACACACACACCCCCACATGCTCACACGCACACCTCAACCTTCCCCTCAGCACCCACCCCCCACACCAACACACACACACACGCTCACACACACACACGCTCACACCCACACCTCAACCTTCCCCTCACTCAGCACCCACCCCCCACACCCACACACACTCACACACGCTCACACGCACACCTCATCCTTCCCCTCACTCAGCACCCACCCTTCTCACCAACACACACACAGACACTCACACACCTCACCGTTCTCACTCAGCACCCACCCCCACACCAATACACACACACACATATATAATCACACACTCACCTCACTCTTCCCCTCAGCACCCACCCCCTCACCAACACACACACACACTCTCATACACACACACACACTCAGCTCATCTTTCCCCTTAGCACCCACCTCCTCACTAACAGACACACACACTCACACACACACCACAGTGGGCTACAAACAATATTTGTTGATTTGGTTTACTGAATAATTAACCAACTGCAGATTACTTCCATTATATTAACTTAATGTCGTGTCTATTTGGTGTTGCTATAACAGAATACCAGAGGCTGGATAATTTATTTAAAAAAAAAAAGAGACTTATTTAGCCCACATTCTTCAGGCTGGGAAGTAAAAGAAGCATGTTAGCAGCATTTCCTTGGCTTCTGGTGAGGACTTTCCATGCTGTGTCTTAAAATGCTGGAGAAGGTCAAAGGGAAAGCAGACATGTGCAAACAGGCAAAGCCCAAGGGGTGTCCTGGCTTTCTAACATCCCAGTCTCAAGGGAACATCCCTGTGAAAACGAATCCATTTTCCCAAGAGCAAGAACTCACTCATTACCAAAAGAATGTCAGTGAGTCATTCATGAGACACCCGTCCCCATGACCCAACACCTCCCATTAGGCCCCACCTCCCAACATCACCAAATTGGTGATCACATTTCTGCATGAGTTTTAGGGAAGACAAACTCAAATTAAACCACATAATCACTTCCAGAATGTTTTCTGCGTGCAAAAATTCATAGAGGGTGCTATGATCTGAATGTTTGTGTCACTGGAAGGTTTATATGTTGAAATCCTGATCGCTAAGGTGATGGTCATAGGAGGTGGGGTCTTTGGAAGGTGATTAGGTCATGTGGGTTGAGTCCTCCCTCCATGAATGGTATTTGTTTTTATATAAAAGAGAGCACAGAGAGCCCATTTACCCCTTCTACCACCAAATCTGCAGGTGCCTTGATCTTGAACTTTCCAGCCTCCAGAATGATGAAAAATAAATTTCTGTTGCTTATAAGCTACTCAGCGTATGACATTTTGTTATAGCAGCAGAAATGGACTAAGATAGAGGGTAATATTAATTTTCAACATGATCAATTTAGGCACTATGAGTTTGTCTATTCAAAGAAAAGTAAGCTATATATAAAACTGATAACATTCGTAATATATTTAAATTTTTCACAATGTAGTTTTTTCATTATAGTAGTAAAAGTTAAATTTACTTAAAGTTATTTTCTCTCTTTTGCTTCATATGCTACTTTTCTTATTATAGTGTCTAAATTATTTATAATAATACATTATTCATCTGAAAATATCTTAGCTGAAAACTTCAACTGAAAGGAATATTACCATGATCCTACTTTGGTAAATATAGACATGTCATACATTTCTTGTAAGAATAAATTAAATATGCAGATGTTCTTCTACAGCATTTATTATTCCATGCCAGAGTTTATTGCTCCTTTATACTGCAAGAAACTTGATGGCATAGAATACGTCTTAGTTTATTTTCAATCCCTTGGCCTTTTGCTTGCCTGTTGCATTGCAATGACAAATCAGTTTCTCAGGGATAAAATGCATTTCCAAAGTGATATGGTTTGGATCTGTGTCCCCACCAAATCTCATGTCAAAATGTAATCCCCACTGTTGGAGGTGGGGTCTGGTGGGAGGTGATTGGATCGTGGGACCAGGTTTGTGATGAATGGTTTAGCATCATCCCACTTGGTACTGTCCTTGCAATAGTGAGTTCTAATGAGAGCTGGTCATTTAAAAGCGAGTAGTACCTCTCCCCTCTCTCTCTTCCTCCTGCTCCTACTATGTAAGGCACCTGATTCCTCTTTGCCTTCCATGATTGGAAGTTTCCTGAGGCCTCCCCCAAAGCAGAAGTGCCTATGCTTCCTGTACAGCCTGCAAAACTGTGAGCCAATTATAACTATTTTCTTTAAAAAATCACCCAGTCTCAGGGCGTTTCTTTATAGCAATGTGAGAACAGACTGAAGCAAAAAGTATACTTTGAGGGTAACCCTACTTAGGAGCATTGGCAAATACTGTTCAGAAAGTCCAAACATCCACAAACCTTAACAAAAGGGGTAGTCTAAGTGTTCTCTCCTCTCAAGCTCAGTTTTTCCATCATAGAATGGAAGATTTGGAGGATGTGATTTTTTTTTCTAGAGATGGAGTCTCACTTTGTCACCCAAGTTTGAGTGCAGTGGCCCCATGATCTTGGCTCACTGCAACCTCCACCTCCCAGGTTCAAGCGATTCTCCTGCCTCAGCCTCCCAAGCAGCTGGGATTACAGGTGCTTGCCACCATGCCCAGCTTTTCTTTTCTTTTTTTTTTTTTTTTTTTTTGTATTTTTAGTAGAGATGGGGTTTCACCATGTTGGCCAGGCTGGTCTCAAACTCCTGACGCCAGACGATCTGCCCGCCTCAGCCTCCCAAAGTGCTGGGATTACAGGCGTGAGCCACCGTGCCCAGCCAGAGGATGAGATCTTTAAGACCAGTTCCAACCCTGAATTTCAGTGACACTCTATATGCATTCTTTGTATGCTATGAGATAGCCATTAGGCAAAGTTCATTTTCCCTTAAAACTTACCCATGTGTCAGAGGTTCCTGAAAAGTGACATAGGTCCCTGTATCCACTTGGCACCACAAGACAACCCTTATAATTGTGGGTGCTATGGCCCTGTTCAGTCTCCACCACAGCTACCTGGAGAAGTTATTTCCACACCATCCTGGCCAAACAAATCAGTCAGCCATTTCTGAGGGAGGCCAACCCCTGTAGTGTATGTCTGCCAGGCAGGCAGGCAGGCAGACGCCACCTTCTGACAAGGAGCTCCTGAGGTTTAGTAAGAGGAACTCCAGCTTCCAGACTCCTTGTTTTTGCCACTGTTCCCTTTCCTGCTCAGTCAAGTTTTCCTGCATGCCCTGCTTCATGACCTAGAGGCAGGTCTCTTTCTTTGCCTTTTGCTTTTTGCTTCTGGATTATACTAATTTAATCTCATGAAGCTGATTTTTTGCATTCAATTACTGTTTCTGTGCACCCTCAGCAATTATAACTCAGTTGTTCATTCAGAGAAGTCTTTGGGTTCTAACAGGCACCCCATGACTATTCAGAGCACAGGGAGACAGATATTCTAGACAGGCCCCAGCCCTGTTCTAAAGAAAGGATGCATACATTTACAGATTGAAGGAGGGCAGACTGCATTTTACTGGTCCCTGTCTCTGACATATAAAATAAAAGAAGAAGGTTCCTCATCTAACAGACCACATGGTAACTTTACAGGTATTATCTGTGAAGCTCTGTCGTTTTTTGCGGCATCCACCACACTGGAGCACAGATCTGCATTCTACATATGCCCTCTATCAAGGAGGTGGGGCTCGTTAATACTCAGTAATGTCTTATGAGGCTTTTTCTAAAGGCCTTCCATATCCTAGAAATTAGCAGAGGCAAATCTGCTTCTCATTATCCTGATAGTCAATCATTTATATCTTCTAACTTGGGTGAGAGTAGAATGCAAAAGAAAGTGAGCCATTTGGCATGTTATTAGCCCTTCTCTGGAGTCAGGTCACTGCTCCTGTTTCCCCTATCCCACTGAACTGTCCCCTTTCCTGGGTAGCAAATTTAACTCACGTTGTTGAATTACTGACATTTTGACTATCAATATAGATGGTGCTATGGTTTGAAGATGGTTTGTCCTCACCAAAACTCTTGTTGAGGCTTTGTCCCTGATGTAACTATGTTGAGAGATGGTGGGATCTTTACTGGGTGTTTGTGTCACAAGGGATTGGCCCTCATGAAGGGATAAATGCAGTCTCATGGTAGTGGGTCAGTTTCTACTCTGTGAGAATGAATTAGTTCTTGAGATAAAGATGACAGTTGTTATAAAGCAAGGTTTCCTCTCATGTTTGATTATTGCACATGCCCACTTCCTCTTATTTGTCCTCCACATTATAACACAGCATGAAGCCCTCACCAAAAGCTGACCAGTTGTAGCTGCCCAATCTTGGGACTCCCAGCCTCCAGAATTATGAGTCAAATAAACTTCTTTCCTTAACAATTTACCCACTCTCAGGTATTCTGTTATAGCAAAAGAAAACAGATTAAGACTTAAAGAAACAAACCCTGGAATCCACCCCTCTGCAACCCAAATGGTCTTTCTCAAATGAGTCTCATTATATGAGCTCCATTTTCTTCCAATTCTCCCAGTATCCTTAGGGGTTTCCCCTGTTCATCTACACATTCAACAATCAGTCTAGCAACATGTATGTAGAGCATTATTGGATGAGGATGACTTTCTCAAAAAAAGAATCTGCCATTAAATAAAACCACTTATTTTACATATTAGAAAATGTTCTTTATTATAGAATGGCTTTCTTTAAATTATGTACACACAAGATTGCACACAAACTTTTCTGTGAGCTGTATGTGTATATTTATGTGTTTGTATGTGTTTGTGTGTGTGTGTGTGTGTGAGAGAGAGAGAGAAAGAGAGAGAGAGGTTGGGGGAGTGGGAGAGCTTTGTAGAAGCTGCTTCCTCCACTGAGTTAGCACAGAGTTTAGGGAGGATTTTTGCATAAGGAGTGCAAGGTCGTGTAGAAAAGAAGAAATACAGACCTAGCTTCTAGCTTTTTTCAGACTCAAAGGTAGAGAGACAGTTTGAGGTAGATCAAGATCAATGACATCTTTGGAAAATAAAGTTACTCTGAGGATGTCCAACCGGCCCCTGCACTGACATAAGGGCAGAAGAGTGGAAGGTTGATCTGGAATGTCGGGTTGGGTCCTGAAGTCTGAGATGCTGGAAGCTGTCCTGTTGTAGCCCTCTGTGCTGGCTGGTATCCAGGAGGGATGGCAATGTGAATGGTACCTCAGGAGCCTGATCAGAATGGGTTCAGTGATCTGACCTGACTTACTCAACCCTAGAATTGTTGGATCATTAGCCCCATCCCTCACACACACACACACACACACACACACATCTTGGAGAAGCACCTCAGTGAGGGCAAGGATCTGCAGGAGTTTTACCAATACCAGCCTCGCCAGCCTCAGGGCTTTAAATGTGAGCCTTGCTGATAGTGCTGCTTCAGCACAGGGACCTGACAGCATCTATGTGGTGAAGGGAGGCCATGTTTATTTGGGAGTTCAATACATTGATTAAGCATGATCCTAGAAAGGAGAAGCCAATTCATTTTAAAGAATCACAGTGGCCTGGGAAACTGCCCACTCTGATGTGCGGAGATGGCATGAGAAAAATGTCAGCCTGGCCACATCACTGCAGACATAGATGGTCCTGCCCTTGACTCTTTGGCCCACAGAACATTTCTTTATTAGGATCACTCGTTAAGGAAAAGTGTAGTCTCTGAAGAGGGCAACACCTTACGGCACTTACCCTGATGGCATTAACACTCTTTCTGAAGGCATTTGTGTCATCCCACAGTCCAAAAATGTATGCTCTTAAATTATGCCCTCAGTAAAATGAGAAACAAGCAGGACTCCCATGTCAAACACTGGTATAATCACTTGTGAATTTCTGGAAAACCAAGTGACAGGGACCTGAGAGATTGGAATTTATTCTTATATGGGCATGTGGGAACCTGAGAATTACTCCCTGGGATACTATTTCATGGACCCATTATTAATCAATAAAATAAATAGCTGATTTTTCATCAGAAACCATGGAGGTTAGAAGACAGTAGGGTGATACATTTAAAGTGTCAAAAGAAAAATAAAACTGCCAACCAAGAATTCTACATCCAGTAAAACTATCCTCAAAAATGAAGGAGAAATAGACATTTCTAGGTGGACAAAAGCTGACAGAGTTTGTTGCTAGTATTATAAAGGATTGTGTTTCTATATGCTAGCAAACTGTCTGAAAAGAAAATTAAGAAGGCAATCCTATTTATAAGAATACTGAAAAGGAATAAAATACTGAGCAATAAGTTTAACAAAGGAGGTGAAAGATTTGTACAGTAAAAACTAAAATACATTGATGAAAGAAATTAAAGAAGATACAAATAAAATACATCCTGTCTTCGTAGATTGGAAGACTTGATATTGTTAAAATTTCCATAGTACCCAAACTGATCTACAGATTTAATATTATTTCCATAAAAATCCCAATGCCATTTTTTTTACAGATATAGAAAAAAATCCTAAAATTCATGTAGAGCAACAAAAGACCCACAATAGCCAAAACAATCTTGAGAAACAGAACAAAGCAGGAGGCATCACACTTCCTACTTTTAAAGTATGTTATAAAGCTACAGTAGGCATTATTATGTTATTACCCACTAGGTATTTTTAGATATTATCACCTATTAATAGGTATTATTAATATTTTAATAGGTCTTATTAGTAGGTAACATCTAATATTAATTATTGCATATTAATATTAATTATTACATATTATTACCTAACATCTCAAATGGTAAATTTGAAGGTCCCAGTTGTGTTAGTTTACTATAACAAATCACCACAGATTAGTACCTTCAAATAATACACATGTGTTATAGTGTTGTAGGTCAGAAGTCTGAGGTGAGTCTCTGGGACTAAAATAAAGATAAAGGTAATGTTGCATTTTTCTCTGGAGGATCTAGGAGAGAGTTAATTTCTCTGCCTTTTTCATCTTCCAGAGGCTGACTGCATCCCTTGGTTCATGACCCCTTTCCTCCATCTTCAGAGCCAGCAATGGAGACGCAAGCTCTTCTCACATCACATCACTCTCTGCTGTCTCCTCTTCCACTTTTAAGACCCTTGTGATTATATTGGGCCCAACCCAGGATATTATTATTTTAAAGTTAATTTCATTTGCTACTTTACCTAAGATATTCACAGGTTCCAGAGAGTAAAATATGGACATCTTTGGAGGCAGAGGCATATATTATTCTGCCTATACCATTTAAGCACTTTGTACCAGCCATTGGATTAGATATTGGGTTTACAAAGAGGAATAAATCTCAGGGGCTTCCCATTTTATGATATAAGCAAAAAATAAAATGATGCAGGGCAATGACAGAAATAATCACAGCACAGTATCAAAGTATCCATCCCAGCTTCTGTTGGAGGTGGGTGGTATAGTAGAAGGTTTTCTGAAAGAGGAGATATCTGAAATTAATTCCTAGGATTAATAAGTATCCACTGGGTAAAGAATAGGGCCTGCAAGTCACCCATTTCTCTAATGTGCCCCAAACATGGCAAATGTCCTTCCTCTATAACTCGGCTGATAAAGTCTCCTATAATTACAAGGCTGATGGCAGCTAAATGAGAACTTATTTAACATTTATTGATTTGCCAAATATATACTGAGGACCTATAATGTGTGAGAACATATGCGGGCCATCAAAGCTGCAACAAGACAGAACATACAAGGTCCCTACATTTGTGGTGCTTATGGGCCTGCAGAGGAAGCATGGAAGCATTCACCTGACAAACTACTTAGGAACTAGGCTTGTGAATCTGTCCAGAGAGGTGATGCTTTTCAGATCCCAAGTCTTACAGGAAGAGAACAAATCTTCCATCTCCCCGAATCCCTGATGAACAACAGATGCTACCCCTGAAGTTTGTCATCACAAACCAAAGCAAGAGAAAGTTCACAGCTCACTGACTTGGGTGTAGTTCTGGCTGAACAGCTCCCACGCCCGTGACAGAGTTGCTGCCAACCACAGAAACCACTGCTTCACCCTGTTCATGACCCCAGGTCCTCCCATGGCACCACCCTTGAAAGTGGCCAGCTACTGGCCCTGCTTCTAATTCTGGAACTATTTTCTGTTCCAGGATCGTGGAGTTTTACAGGATCTCATGAGTTGTCACAGAAGCCTGGACATCATTTGCATGCTGTTTCCATTGGAAAATCCTCACGTATGACTTCTAACTGAATTATAATAATATTCTACAACATAACCATCCACAGGTTAGGGAAGGCCTGTAGGGACTTCAAGTACATTTCCTATAGAAAAAGCAAGTTCCAAAAAAGAGATATAATGAGAATAATATGAAAAATAATCACTTAAATGTAATAAAAGCTTTATGGTTTAAGATGAATATTTGGATTTTTCAAATCATTTGATCCTTACAGCCATCTTGCAAGGTGGGTATCATTTTTAGCTCCATTTGAAAGGTGAGAATCCTTAGGCACAGAGCGATGAAGTGACTAGGTCCAGATGATACTGCTGAGATTCAGGCACTTTACCCCAAAACCTTGCTTTTACCTCTCTGCTATGAGAGAACATACAGCCACTTTCCTCCTCCGCACAAAGGAGCTCTTTCCAGCCTTTGTGGTCACCATCAGAGAAGTGGCAGTGGGGCAACTCATTCCCTGAGATGTCAGTGTCATTCTAGAATTGCAGCTTTTTGAAGCCCAACTTTGTTTCATCTGCTCAGTGAAGTCCTCTCCAGGCCCTCACCATCACAGACATTCATTCATGTCAAAGCCTTGGTCTCCTTGTTGCGGCCATTGTTTACACATTTGTGGGCAACAGACTTGCCTTTCCAATGGAATTCTTTTCATGAAGATGGTGGCCACAGTTGCCTTTGTTCATTGCTGGATCCTTAGGACCTCACCTAGTACTAGAACACTGTAGGCATTTAATACTTAATGTATAAAGAAATGATCTCTTTGAAGACAAAGTCATATTTTACGAATATTGGTTGTTTCCCAAGACCTAGGATAGTTCAGTGTTATTCACACTGGGAAGTTGCTGTTGACTGTTTCAAATGAGTGAATTAATGAATGAGGAGTGAGTGAATGGATAAATGAAAGTATAAGTGACTGAATCTATGAATAAATGTGGGAATGAAAAAGTGAACAAAATAAGCATGCAACTTCTGTTGGGATTGAGAATTGAGCTGTGAGTATAGTCCATGAGCAGGTGTTTGCAAGGAGAAGCGAATTCACCAGAATTTAGTCCTAATCAGGCCTCTTATTATGTCCTGTGAGACACTTAATCATCTAGTATTCTGGAATTTCATGATTCAAACTTGTGTTATGGTAGAAATTCTACCTAAAAATGAAGGACATATTCTATCTGTATATTAAAGGAGCCTACAAGTTCTTCATCTGAAAACTATACCTAAGCTCCCTTTAATCAGGTTTGAACATTATTCAGGTGACTGCATTACTTTTATTTACTTATAATCAAGTACCAAAGCTCTTGCAGCAAGCAGAATGGCAAATGGAAATAACAGGCACTTTTTTACATGTTCCTGCTCAAATCCAGTTCTGCCACTTATTAGCTGGGTGACCTTGGATGAGTTACTTAACCTCACTAAATCCCAATATCTTCGCTGTACAATCAACTCAAAGCTGTCAGAGTCACAGAATCATAATGAAGAATAAATGACTGAATATATGTAAACCACTAGGCGTAAAGTCTGGGAAAGAATAGGTACTAAGCGAGTCTTTGCATCAATAGCCTGCACATCTATGTTGCCACACTACTATTTGCTTGATATGATTCTTCTTATTGGGAATTAGCCTATTCCCAATATTCAGTTCTAAATGTCCTTATAATATACAGGTAGCATTACAAATTTTGTGTGTGTGTGTGTGTGTGTGTGTGTGTGTGTGTGTGTGTGTGTGTTCAACTATTGAACTGTGGCCTTTAAGGCACAGAAACAAGCTGACTGTGGGGGTTTCCACTGAGTTCATGGGAGGTGAGCAGGAGGGGAGAGATAGCATCAGTAAAGTTTCATATTTAGGATCCTGCTCTCTCCTGTGAAACTTGGGCTCTACCTCTGAGGAAGCAAAAGCTTCTCCACAGCAATGCTGCACAGTTAATGCTGATTAATTACAGCAGAATATTTTAGAAATATTAGTTGCTATGTATTATATTTATTAAAAAATCACATTCATACTAACAAGCAAGTCACTGCTAAATGTGTAAGTTCACTTTTCTCCACCACAGGCCTTTAATTTGTTCTGAACACAAAGAGAGCAATGTCTTGGCAGATTTAGGAATTGAGAGTCCACTTTTCTTGCTGGTTGTTGGAATTAACTTGAGCAAGACCTTTCCCATCTAGAGAATTCAGGGAGTTAGAACCATAAGATATGCAGCCTTTTCTACTTCTCGATTTGTGAGAGTCTAGAACACCCAGGTCCCTGCTGTGTTTCTGCTCTTAGACCTTGAAGCCTTCCAGAGTAAAATTCCTAAATTGGCACACACGAACCTTTTTGGCATCAAATGGCTCTTATGAAACAGCACACTGATGAATTAAATGAAATGATTCGGAAAAACACCGATTAAATTTCCCTTTAAATACTCAGGGGTTTAGAAATTAAGCAAAACTGCTTGGCACTATGCAGTCTGAATTTTAACAAACCCAAAATGTTTGAAAAATTATTCAAGATGTTTTGACAGAGAATGCCACTATGTTCATCTTTTTTTCCCTGACATCTGTTTTCATCCATAAAAGAGAAAACAGAATTGGGGTGACTAGCTGGTATCCCAGAAAGGACTTTCTCCTATCAAATGGAATAATCCACAGTTCTCCTTCTAATACTCGCTGGCTTTCTTGTTCTGTTGAAAAGTGATAGAGCTGGTATGCTTGATTTCACAATTGAAGCAAAATAAAACTGAGTAACTATGAATAGCACAAAGTGATGACCCTAAACGCTGAGGTCATTATTTTTAAAGGAAAAAAAAATAATTCCAATTACATGAATTGGATCTCTAATGTTGCCTGGCCTGAGCAGTAAATGCAATAAATGTGAAATACTCCCTTCTGCCTTCAGCCTACTGCCCCCAACATCACCACCAGCAGTCTGGGCCCCTGACCCTCACTCTCCTTCCCAAGGAGGGTTGTGCCATTTGGCAGGAAATAGACTCCTGAGAGAGCATGTGGTTGAGTAAAAAGAGTTCAGAATGAAGACTCAGAGGTCTCTGGGCTTCAGCTCCAAACCACCACTGCCTGGCTGGATTACCAGGAACAAGTCAGGTTTCATCCAGAAGGTGGCTGCCCTCAGTGACCCCTCCTAAAAAGTGCACAGGATTGGCAATCTCCAAGATAAGTCACCTCCAGTTCTGGAGCATTCTAAGATACTGTCAGGTTATGTTAGTTGTACTTTCACAGATGTAGAGTATAGTTTCAAAACTTATACTGATAGACAAATGAGTCACTGATTTTCTAGTTTAATATAACTTTCCAAACAAATATTATCCCCTCACCCAAGTGTGAAACATATCCATGAGTGTATACACACATATCTATCATCGATCAATCTATCTATGTCTTTCTTCTCCATGGAACTATTGCTGATATCACTCATCTCATTTATCCAACTGTTGAATTTTCTCATCTTACAATTTACAAAGTGTATTAGTTATCTTATCTTCTTCTCACGACTCTTAAATGGATCAATTAACTCTGTCTTCAAATAATGCTCAAGGAAACTGGTACTTCTCAAGGTGAATTCCCTAAGGTGATATAACTGATAAGTGGCAGGGCTGGGGCTGAGCCTAGGTCTCCTGATATTGGTCCTAAAACATTTTCCTTATAACTTGGGCTGGACTCATTCAATCATGGTCACAGTCTCTGAGGCTGCAAAGGGATATAAAAGGCCATATCTTTGGAGCCCTGGAGCCCTGGAGCAGCAGCAAGCCAGTAGGCTCTTTCCTGTGGTTTTGGTGACCCAGAGCCATTTGGATAATTACCAGGCTGAGATCGGTGAGGCGCAGCCATTCTTTGGCAACTGGGTAAAACAATGTAAGAGAAACAGTTTCCATTGTCTACTCCCAATTCCCCAAGCATGTCAGCAATGAAACTGGGCTGGTTCAGGGTTTCTCATGGCAATCACAGTAGATTTCAAGACTTAAAAGCCAAGTTCATGCTAGAGAAACGAGAAGCCACAACTTTTCACCCTTGCCATTTTATATGCTCTGTAAACTCCCTGTAACTGTGAAATCGGGAAGCTGTAAGGCACCCAAGAGATATCACTGAGCTAGCATTGGTGTTTCACAGCACGTGGAGACTGATAACAAAGCCATGGAGATGAATATGCTGTAATAATGATTACAAACAGTCACCTTATAGATCAGATATTTATCTATTTATCATCAGTTATAGTCCAGAAAACCCTTGTATATTTGTTATATCACGTGGTCCTTCAAATAATCCTGTGAGGGAGAAAGGATAAGAATTTTCTTCCGACTTTACAGATGAGGAAGATGAGAATTGCAGAGTCTTGGGAAATGGTACCAACCCAGTCGCTTGGACTGGCAAGCATCCTTTCACCTCATCTCCCTCGTCACAGCTGATCCATCACTGACTCCTTGCCCTCCCTCCACCAAAGTATGTATAAAATCCATCCACTTGTCTGTGTATTCCCTGCTACAGAACTAGTCAAAAGCCCATCTGCCCCTCTCTGACCCTATTGCAGCAATGTCCTAATTGGTCTCTCTGTGTTTTTCCCTGCTTTCTGAAATTCAGATGGAATCTAGGGTCCCTGGGTGGTGCTACACTGATCTCAGTGGGTATCTAGACTCTCAATAGAACCTGCCTGCCTTCCCCACTGCCCCCTTCTCTTCAGCTCACTCTCACATCTCTTCTCTTTGCTTTCTGTGCTCCAATTACACTGGACTTCTTTCAATTCTCAAACTTCCTGTGCTGTCTCCTGCCTTAAGGCCTTTCCACATGTCATTCTCTCTGTTGAAATGTCTTTCCTTGCCCCCTCCCCTACTCGCTCCCATTCCTCTTTGCCATAACTAGGTATCTTTCTGTCCTATTTTAATATTACTTTCTCTCTCATTTCCCTCTCACAAAATTGTAACTTGTATATAGCCCAGATCTTATTCAGAGTCTGACATGCATGCAATAGTGCTTTAATAGTATAATTTTTCAGTGAATAAGAAAATGAATTAAGTCTCAGCAAAGGTCCAAATCCCAGGTCTTTACACCATCAGTTTAAGTTTTGCTCCAGCAAACATCTATTGATTTAAAATAACTGAATAGTACCTCTTGATTTAAAATTGCCAGGTGCCCTGATGGTCCATAAACACAGGCCAGCTTTCCACCTTTCTTTCCATTCAGAGAAGCTTCTCTGGATTCCTCAGTCTTTGCCCTAAAGAAATTGGCCTATATTCCAGAAAAGAAATGAGTAACCACTTTTCCTTATTCCTTGAGTCATGAACCAGTCAAAAGAAGCCAACTTTGTGGCCATTCCTCAAGCCAAAATTTCATTCAGCAAGGGGTTCTCTGAATATTGAGTATTTAGAACCCCGAAGTTCCTGGGCCATTAATGTTTCCTGATGCACCTTTTATAAAATGTGGGAATATAGGGAGATTTATGAGTTGCAGCAGCATCAGGGCTCTAAGTCATGGGCATTCTGAACACCCAGCTGGCTGAGCAGGGAGGACCCCAGCTCCCAGGCTGTTGCATGTGGCAGGACATTGAGCAGCAGACACTGCCATGGCAGAGCAGCCAGAGGCTCTGATTCAAAGCTGAGTCTGTCTGTCCATCTAAGAGAATCTACGTCATCAGCCAAAGGATAGCAGAATCTAGTCGCAAATCACTCAGTTTAATTCAGGGTATCTCAAATTCAGTGCTATTGATATTTTATACTGGATAATTCTTTCCTTTAGGGGGGCTACTCTGTGTACTGCAGGATGTTTAACAGCATCCTTGGCCCCTACCCACTAGATGCCAATAGTGAACCCTGTCCCCTGCCCCTCCATATGTGACAACATAAATGTCTCCAAACATTGTCAAGTTTTTTGGGGAGAAAGGGAATGATAATATCCTTTGGTTATGAAGCACTGCTTTAATAGGACTTAAAACCTTGGGCAAGTTACTTAATGCATTTTTTTTTTTTTTGACGGATTTTCACTCTTGTTGCCCAGGCTGGAGTGCAGTGGCACGATCTTGGCTCATTGCAACCTCCACCTCCTGGGTTCAAGCAATTCTCCTGCCTCAGTCTCCTGAGTAGCTGGGATCACAGGTGCGCACCACCATGCTTGGCCAATTTTTGTATTTTTTTAGTAGAGACGGGGTTTCACCATGTTGGCTAGGCTGGTCTCAAACTCCTGATCTCAGATGATCTGCCCAAGTTGGCCTCCCAAAGTGCTGGGATTACAGGAATGTACCTAATGCATCTTATCTATTTTTTCTTATCAGGCAAAATAATAGAAAACAAAAGCATTAATCTATTTGTTAGAATTAATGGAAATATATGTGTGGTGTCTAGCCTAGGACTAGTGCAAAGTGGGTGCTCAGAAAATCTGGCTGAGTAAACTAATTCTTACTTTGGGGAAAAAAAATAATTTCTTTGAGACTGTAAGATGAGAAGAAATGCCAGAGTCAGCTCCTGTGACTTCATACTGGAAACCTGCTGCCCCCCAAGTCCCATCTGCAACGACAGAAACTCCTATGAGGAAAGGAGTGTGAGCACATTTTGCTGAAGCTAAAGGATTTCGCACATGCAGTTTATTTTGCAACAGAATCAATCTCTTTCAAGGCATTCTTTCTACCTGGCCTCCAGAAGACATT
The DNA here is from genome assembly GCF_029281585.2 of Gorilla gorilla gorilla. Lineage (NCBI taxonomy): Eukaryota > Metazoa > Chordata > Mammalia > Primates > Hominidae > Gorilla > Gorilla gorilla. The sequence continues at coordinate 121,013,488 of NC_073236.2, forward strand.
ATTTGTATGTGTGGGCTGTTTGTTGGTGAGGGCAGCTGCTGTGGACAGTGTATTAGGAGGAGCTGTCCCCAAAGGAGGTCCAAGGTGGGTTTCATCGCAGAAAGGTAGCAACGCAAACAGAGGGGCAGCATGGGTAATATAGAAAGGTAAATGGCAGAGGCTTCAGAGGGAAGCAGAGTTGAGGTCAGAACCTCAGCCCTGCTCCTTGCTGTGTGAGCCTCATCATTCAACCACCTGAGCTTTGCGGTATTCATCCCAGGGATGTTGTCAGGAAATGGAATCATGCCTCAGGATTCAGCACAGTGCTGGAATCCAGCAATCACCTAATGAATGTAAGCATTAATAATAGCTACTATTCCTACATTAACTTTTACTGTTATTGTTTTATTGATATTATCACCATCATCATTATTGGCCAGAGTGGTTTAAAGTGCATTTCCTTTACTAAGTTCAAATCCGCTACCTCCTGGAGGCAGCAGGATCCATCTCCTTGATTCTGAAGGCTGTGAAACAGGCAGGCTGTTTTAGCCCACTTCTCTCTGAGAAGGGCTTGAGGCCCGTTTGGGGTAAAAATCTGTGTAGTTTCTCGTCCCTGGACTTCAAAGTGGCTTTATCTCTCTTGGCAGGTTAGGCTACCAGGAATACTGAACATATTTCTGTCACACCCATTGCCAAGGTTGCAATTTGAGAAAACAAATAGGGATTTAGAGATAGCAACTTTCTTCTTCTTCTATTGATAGCCTGAGATAATTCATGGCTAGGTTTGGACAAATGCAAAAATGTGCATTTAGTTTGGATTTGGATTCATTCCTCACGAATATTAGTCATCTCAGCCCAAAATGCAAGCATTTCTCTGTTTCAACAGATGGGAGGATGTACTGTGAAATCATACTGTAGCACAGGGAGAAAACAAGAAGGCTGAAATTAAATTTAAGCATAAGTCTTGGCACAGTGGGATGAAGTGTGCATCGTCATATATTTCCCTACAAAATAAGGAATGTGCTTTTAGGTGTGGTTTACATTCTCATAAAAACAATGGGATGGGAATATTTATCAACCATGTTTGCTTGCTGATTTAACTCCCTATAGGAGTGTTTTTATGCAGATAACTCTTCATGCAGAATTTCCTTTTACTGAATGCTCAAATCAGAGACTGGCTCAGAATCTGTCATGTTCTATTGATAATGATGAAAATATGATTCTGAGGCCCTGTTACTTTCCTGGTCCTCTTCTGCTTGTTGGCATTCCATGGCCTTTGGAGGTCACTTTTGGTGATTCCCACTATCATGGCAGAGACCAGACCAGTATTGGACAGCTGGTGGCCCTGGGGAAAGGAGGTGAAAGAAATGGGAGAGAAATATGAAAAAAAAATTTAAGAAAGAAAATGAAAGAAAGAATGAAAGAATTAAAGTGGGAGTACTTCAAGTTCATGTTTGTTCTGTTCCATCACACCGATTAATGGAATTTAATAAAATGTACGTATTAATTCCATTGATGAGTTTTTGTTAACTGTCTACTTTGTATCAGACACTGTGATAGGTACTGGGGTAAAAGTAAACTGTTATGATAACAAATCCAGAATCCACCTAACATTGAATAGATAAATACACAACTCTAGTTCCCATATTTTTTCTGAAGATTTTCATTAACTGGTGTGTCAATATGACAATAGCACAGTAATTCCTGCCCTCTAAAAATAAACAAAAGGCCATACAAGATATTGAAGTTCCTTTTATATCAAAGAATGACTTTTACCATAGTTTGGTTTAATGTTTTCCTATTAACATTGGAATTCACTGAATGCAAGCAAATCCGATGGACTATATCTAATAAGTTCTTAAGATAATGTTATTGATTATCTAGGAATTCCCATTGACTTTTCAGTGACAAAATACAGCTTCTCGAAAGTAATTCTCGTTAGAGATCACATGAAAATTTTTCTAGAATAATAAATATACAGAACATTAGCCTTGTAAGAGATTGTAGAGATTTTTTTTTTTCTGAACACCACCTTCATTTATGGATGAGACAAATACAGTAACTGAAAGAGTCACTAAGGAATGATTTTATTGCAAGTATTTTTAAAAGGTAGATCAAACACAGCTAAATTTTGTCAAATACCTGTTATGTTCCCAGTTTAGTCACAGGCACATTTATAATACAATCCCTTTTAATCCTACCTAGGATACTGGGAGGCAAATACAATGTTTTCCATTTAACAGGTGAGAAAACAGAAGCTCAGAGAACATAAGTCCCTCATCCTGGGTCACACAGTTAATCTCCAGAATTCAAGTGAGAAGTTTCACTATCTGTTGTCGTAGTTAGTAAGAAATTGTACTACCTAAATTCTTTGAGTTACTTGTATATTTAATGAAAAATCTTTTATGAAACTATTTTGCCACTTAGCCTTTTATGCTGGAAATAGAATTGAGAAGATTTTTGCTATTTATATGATGTTTTAATTGAGAAATTCAAATATCATTGGGAATAAAGTATCTTTATACTGGTAAAAAAAAAACATAAATGAAATAAAATATCAGATTGTACTTATTTATCAGGTTCCCAGGTTCTATATCAAATCATTGGCTAGATTGATCACATAGTATTTGCTAATTCTTTTTAAAATATATTTTTTAAATTCTTAAAAGTAAATATTGAATAATAACTATAAAAAAAATGTCAGGGAAAACAGGAGTGAAAACAAGGTCACTTTTATAGCCTTTTAAAGAGGAAACTCAAAGCTTTTATAGCCCCAGCTTAGCTCTAACTGGGTGGGTAATTAGTCTCTATAACATGGTCTCACTATGCAGATACATGTGTGGAGTAACGCAGTTGTGCCCAGATGACTCTCCTCCACTCCAAGGCTGCTGTCTCAAAATTACTGGAGATGATCATTTAAATATAGGTTCCTATTTCTGACCTCACAGATTTCAGCAATTTTTGGAATGGCTCAAAAATCTTTATTTTATTTATAGCTCCTTCTGATATTCTGCTATTCAGCTTTGCAAAACAATTGATTGTGTTAAGAATATTCTACTTACACTAGATACTCTGTTCAACTACGAGGTTTTTTTAATCATATTAATTGTGGAAGCTTGGGAAAATCAAGTCAAATTTCTGAACTTTATACTCCACACTATAGATGGAGGGAAACTGAACCTTAATGATATCTGGGCCACCACCCAAGGCCACACTTCACAAGAGATTGTGTGTGTAAAAGTATTTTAAATTCTAAAGTTGTTTACGATGTCTGTAATGTTAGCGGCTGCGCCAGCAACTCTGTAGGTAAGGAAGTAGTTTTGAGTGTCATATCATGTACTGTCCTTGGTACCTTACCCTCTCAACCATCAATGTTCATGATTGCTTGAAACAGAAGGTACAGAACTTTCTCTCTGTTGCATCTGCAAGGTTTCCAGTTCCCTTGTCCCCAACCCACAATCTCTGGTTTACCTTTCCTTGATTTCTGACTTTGTATTTAGTGCTTGTGCTCTGATTGCCCCCTAGGGCATGGTACTTCCTCTGGTTACCTGGTTACACCCTCATGCCTTGTCTTTACTCTGCGACCTGCAAAAATGAATTAGCCCCTCCCTCTTTCTAGCGGACATCTGGTTCCTGGAATTCCATTATAGACATAAGTTCTAGTATTCTGGTTTCTTGGAAGAAACAGAGAGCAGTCATTCTGCAAGTTAAATATTAGTATCTGCTATTTAAAAATAAATGAGAAAAATGAGCCTCAGTGATAATAAATAACCTTCCCAAGCTCCGCAACTACTAGGTAGAACTGGGATTTGCAGCTGGGGCAAATCCCAGTTCAGTGTGGCCCTGAATTCTGAGATTGTTCTACTAAATGATTGTAGCTCCCGAGGCTCCCTGGAAAACGGAAACTTCAGAGAAGAAAGGATAAGACAAAGACTTACATCTTACTTTACTTTGCCACACATATTGATCTACTTCAGCAGTAGATGGATTACACTCTGCCTTTGAGGACCATCCTCATTTTGAGGAGTACTTTCGGTTGCTCAGATAAATTTCCTCCACTCTAGTCTATGTGGTCTTTGCTCCTGAAGGGAAGATCCATTTTTCTGTTTACCACCAATTTCACAGACCACAGAATTCACCTAAAATAATTTGTCTGTGCTTTACCTATTTTTTTTCTAAGTCAACCTTTTGTTGCTCTTCTAAAAGTAGAGTGTTCTAGGGCCCAGGAATCTGAAGACAAAGGTTAAGAGTAATAGGAATCATTTTCTTTTCTTTTATATCACTTTTTTATAGTTACTGTGTGAATCTTTGGTTATGCCTATCACTTGTATTTTCCTATTAGTTTATCCCCAAAGCTTAGGACAGAGCCTGGGATAAAATACTTGTTCAGTCAATAAATAAAGGGATTCTTTAAATTTTTTGTATCAACAATACAATTATGAGGCAGGTCAAGTTAGAAGAGTATGCTGGAAAACTCTTTTTCATATGCTATCTGGTTCAGTTGAACAAAGCGGTGATTTCTAAGTGTAGCCCATTGGCCATAGTGACCAAACAGAAAATATTGCAGGGCTCTCACTTTTTACCAGGCTCTCTGCTTCGTGTTAAGGGAAGACAGCATCAATTAAATAAGGTATTTACAGGGCACATATATCACTGGTTATGAGATTAGATTGTACTTAAAGACCACCCACCCCAGAAGCTCTGTGCATTGGGTTTCAGCTTATAAGTAGGGTGGTTGGGTAATGGGGGAGACTTGGAATTAGGAGGTCAGAGGGAGTAGACATCACTATTAACTAGAGTGGCTATGAAAGGCTTTGCACCCAGAATAAGTAAGGGAAGAACTGGTGATAAGAATATGCTTGGCTTACAGCAAGAAAAAAACAAAATAACAAAACAAAACAAAACAAAAACCTGTCTTGCTACATGATGACTTTTGGTGAAAAACAAAACAAAACAAACAAAACTGTGAGATACCATTGAGGCACAAACTGAGAACTGAGGCTGAATTGCGGAAAGTGATTTCGGTTTTGTTTTCTTATGCCAGGCTAGAGTTCTGACCTTTGGAGCTCAAACTTAATTATTCTTTCCCCTAAGAAGAGGTCCTCATTGGCTTATTGTAGTGGGAGCAAAATTGATCAAACCATACATAACTTTTCCTGTGTTTAAAAGGCCTTTATGTTTCTTTCAACTCCTTAAATTTTCAAAGGGAGGGGAAAAAGCATGTTTAGTTGCTTAATATTTCTGTATATCTTAAAGGACCCTTCATATTTATCATCAGAGACACACCAAAGCACATTACAAGTAATGCAAGCCATCTGGTGCTTTGCAGGCCAAAATCAGTTGATGGTTTAAGAGTAAAAACCATCCTTTTGTTAACATTTTTCTGGAGCACATCACCAAAGAATGCATAGCCTCTCTCTGCATTTTTCCGAAAAGAACTGTCATCTTAGCTCCTTTCTTCGGGTTTCTAAGTACTTCTAGGATAGGCAGGATTGATCTGATTTCTTTTGATAACTCTTTCAAAGCTGTCTAAATCACCTTCTGAATATCAGTGAAATGGTTTAAAATGTGTACTGTGGATCTCCAGGTCTACCCACTTAAATCGTATCTAATAAACTTGCGTAAGGTTAGCAAAACCTCCTTATCTGGGACATAGGCTAACCTGTGTCCTCTGGTCTAAGTCAAGCACTGGTGATTGGTAAAGTAACTCAGAATGACTACTAGAGATTTGGCATTTTCACTGTTTCCTTTTATTTCAAAATTCTGATCGAGTCTCAATTCATAGATCTCATTCATTGAGAATGCTCACTAATATTCAATAGAGACCTAAAGAATAAATGCCCTGTGTATCCAGCCACTTACCTACTCCCCAAAATCTCCATGCTCCTTCCTATATCTACATATTTACATGTATTGCCCCCAAGTAATTCAAGGCCCATCCAAAAGACTAGCTCCTTCAAAAACCCTATTTGATCCTACTTCACCACTCCCCTCCACCCTACTCCGGCTAGTTTATTTTGAATTACACATAGTTTTATTAAATTATATTATCAGACTGTGAGCTGTTTAAAAGGCCAGAACTATGCCTGATTAAATGCTACATCATCCAGCCTTGTTGCCATCATGGTAACGAGCGTAATTCTGAAATGTCATTATGCCTATGCCTAGTAAATCATAGGAAGAAAGTACATGCTTGCATAAAGAAAGATGGGTAAAGAAATAAATATGAGTTGAATTTTCATTATATACTTAGCTGTATCTTTGAACAAAGGTATTATACAAAAGAAAAAATATTACTATCATGAATACAGCAGTTGAGTTTTGTGCATGTAAAATTTTCCCAGCAAAATACTTCTGGAGGTAAATCTTAGGTTGAAAATCTTGGATCTAAAAAGGCATACCTCCAGCAGAACTTTGCTGGGAACATTTTACACGCACTAAACTCAATTATCTAATTTCATCTTCTCAACAATCCTGTGGAAGTGGTTACTATTCACGTATTACAGATGTGTAAACTGAAACGCAAAGTAGTTAAAACGCTGACTTGGAACTATATCGGTACTCATAAATTTAAATGCTTTGCTTTTCTCTCTGGTACAAGGAGTTAGCTGGAGAGGAAAAGGGCAAATAATATGATACAAGGTGCCAGAAAAGAACCCCTATACCATTATCTGTGCCCCTATCCTGCCCCTGATACAAGAAAACTATCAACTTTATGGAGGGAAGTAGTATGATTCTGTCTTAACCTCTAGCTTTTTCTTTGAGTTTGGGCCCTTCCTTTAAGGGGAGGGCCATGAACTCCCAGAGGTCCAAGAATTCCTCCTGCTCCTGGTCACTAGGCATGTCTTGGAGTAGGGATGATGGTGTATAAAACCCTACTGGCAAAGGAAAAAATATGACTCACTATAACATGATGATTTCCATTGGAGCAGCTGGAGAGAAACATGGTTTCTGCCAACATCCGCTGATGTCTCTTTGTGCCAACCTCCCAAAATAGAAATCCCTGAGAGAAAACAGGAGCATCCCTCAGAAACACAAGAAGTCTGTCTGGGGTTTAGTTACATATAAAGATTATACACTGAGCATCTAGGCTTCTGCAGGCCCCGCCCTGTGCTGAATTCTCACCAGGACTCCCTCCTTCTGCCCTCAGTCATTCAGCAGCCAACAGTGCTCTTGGTGATGGGGTTTCTCTTAGAAATGCTTTCCATTCTAGAGAAATAAAGTACCACAAGCATGAAATTGACATTTTGGCAAGTAGTGCCATTTGCCACCTTTCATCTTCCCGCAGGTTTCTTTTTATTTAAATTAAGTCTTTCTGGTGAACTGGGGCTATTAACCCACCAAAGTAAATAAGAACTACACACACCAAAGGTAAAACCTTAGGTAGAGACAATGGCATTGCTAGCTTATTTGCTATTCCAAGTGACATTTCCTCAGATGTTTGCCGCCCTGCTGTGCAAACATAGCTACGCATGAAATAAAGTAAAAAGAAAAAAAAATTAAACAGCAGTTAGTGGTTGGATGTTATTTCCAGTTTGGAACCACTGACAGGCTAGCTATAGAAAACTCTTCCCTCTGTTATTACAAATAACAGTTTGTGGATGGTGAAAAGAAAACAGAACTGAATTTTCTTTTAACTTCAAGTACAGAAGCTAGTGTGCCTATCATTACCACCACATTACAATACATTATGGGAGAAGGTCATAGTAACTTTAGAGGGGTTATTTCCATCCATGTCTCTCATCCTCTCAAAATTGTTATACTGGGACCAGGCTGATGCCAAATGCAATGCTAAAGAAAACACACCAAGTTGAAGTGAGCTAATTAGAGAGAATAAGACAGAACCAAAAGGTCAATGCATAGGCCCCAATACTGAAACAGGTTTTTTGTTTTGTTTTATTTATTTATTTATTTTTTGCCACAATGCACCCTGACAAAGCAGCGCAATAAACATCCCTGCTTCTCCACTTTCAGTTCTCCCTGTGTGTCCACTAATGATTTTCCTTTCTCCAAGGACCTATCCTTTATCTATCCTTTATCCAAGGACCATATTTGCGGTCATTGTCAATATCCATGGAATCAATCTAGCAGCAAATCAAATTCTTCCACCTCTGTCAATTCATAGAATTATGTTATTACCTCCTTGCACTGATGATGATGGTGATGATGATAGAAAATAATATCAATAAAACAGCTAATATTAGCAGTTTTCTACCTACCAGGGAATTTTCTTATTTAAACCACATAACTCTACAAGTTAGTGATTAGGTACTTTCTTTGTATTTTAGTTATGTTTCTAATTGCTGTCTTCAAATGGAATATACATGATGAAGGATCCGAGTTTACATAACCACATCCTTCAACCCTGTCCCTAGTTAGTCCCTAGTCAATGCAATGAAATGGAACAAATGTCCATGGGAGAGACTCACATGTTTCAAAATACTTGGGGTATGGTGATCATATCTGCTCTAAATAACCAACAACGATTACATCAAAACAATAAATACGCATAAAGAAACAAACAAAAAAGGCCAGACTATTAGAATGTTGCTCGTTTACCTTGCGACTTGGCTGATCATCTTCAAGGGACACACAAGTAGACTAACATTTTCAAATGACTATAGCCTGATAACTTGTACTCAACTTATACATGTGGTTCCTGAATAAAGGATAATGGATAAGAATTGCCTTGAGTGAGAGACACAGTTCGAAGAACTCATCACTATAATGTTTATCTCCATCTAATATTTTTTAGGAGTTGGAGGACATGACCTTGAGTCAAGGCCCTGAAGTTGGTATCACTCTTAGTAAATGGGCCACCACACATGATGGTACTCAGCTCCTCGTGGCCACAGCATCATTACTTAGGAGGCTTCTTCCAGTTTTTATTATTTTTTATTTTATCTATTTTGTTACTTTTTTTTAGATCATGCTCTCTCACCCAGGCTGGAGTGTAGTAGCGTGATCATGGCTTACTACAGCCTCAACCTTCCGGGCTCAAACAATCCTCCCACCTCAGCCTCCCAAGTAGCTGGGACGACAGGCACATGCCACCATGCCTAGCTAATTTTTGTATTATTATTATTATTATTATTATTATTATTATTTTGTAGAGATAGGGTTTCACCATGTTGTCCAGGCTGGTCCTGAACTCCTGGGCTCAAGAGCATCTTCCTCAGCCTCCCAAAGTCCTAGGATTACAGGCATAAGCCACTTGCTCTTCCAGTTTTTAGACGAAAAAGTTAAAATAACTCTTTTTCTTTTTCCTCTATAAAATGGACTGAAGCAAACAAGGAGAACATAAAACAGAAACAGGTATGCTATTTTGACGAGTCTATGGAACACCTATAACTCCAAACCACAATGTATAAATAAGGGCCGCTAGGAGAAATAAAATGGTAATGACAGTAAGAGAGGATGCCAAAAAAGGCACCTAGCTTTAAAGACCTTGGGCCAGAGCCAGATGTGCACAATGATTATTTCTTTGAAAAGATACAAGAAGTATGCATAAACTCATTGTACAAGCCTCTTGGAATCAAGTTAGACTCTATGGCATACTAAGCAAACTATAGTTGGATAGCAAAGGGGCACTATCTTTGAAGAAGCAGAGGCCCATTGTGGGCAAGGTGCTAAAGAAAGAATGGCAATCAAACAGCCCTGAAACTTAAAATCACCTCTGCGTGTGTGTGTGTGTGTGTGTGTGTGTGTGTGTCTGTGTCTCAGTCTCTCTCAAACACACAGACACACAAACACACATGCACACACACACACACTCATCTGAATCCTGTAACATCATGTAGTTTTACTGTAAGCAAAAGATGTTTTCTTTTCTCCTGGCTTTTGTTTTTGCCCACAGGACCAACTCGATGAGTTAGTGTTGGTAAACAGACTCTCAAACTCCCTGCCTGCTACTCAGAAGAGCTTCTGTTCATCGTTTCTACCCACTCATCCCTTCTCCACAAAATTCTTTCATAAATATCTTGTTCAGAAAGAATTCCCTCTGTTCAAAGGTAATTTAAAAAACAATAAAATATTACTATTACCATATATGGTATTAGTAACAAAAATAACTCAACTTGTCAAATCTATGAAACATACATTTTTAATTATAAAGAAAATGAGAAATTTAACAAAAAGATGGATGAAGGGCTTGGTGTGGTGGCTCATGCCTGTAATCCCAGCACTTTGGGAGACTGAGGCAGGTGGATCAGCTGAGGTCAGGAGTTCGAAACCATCCTGACCAAAGGTGAAACCCCGTCTCTACTAAAAATGGAAAAATCAGCTGGGCATGGTTGTAGGTGCCTGTAATGCCAGCTACTCAGAAAGGCGAAGATTGCAGTAAATCGAGATCATGCCACTGCACTCCAGCCTGGGTGACAGAGCAAGACTGTCTCAAAAAGATAAAGAAAAAAAAGATACATGAAGAACCACACCATAAAAAGTACACCATAAAGAAGCAGAAAATTTTGCCATGTATTTTCAACAAAATTTGAGAATTTAGAGGAAATAGGGCCTTTATGGGGGAAAAGTCCAATGTGGAGCTAGAGAGAAACAATGAGTAAAAGATTAGAACACCAAACTGTCAGAGGTAAGGGAAAACATGTAAGAGGTAAACAAAACATCAAAAGGAAGCAGAAAAGAAAAGAGTAGAAAGACTGCTTGAAAAAAAAAAAGCAATAGCAATAATGATGGCAGGCTCAAAAAACCTGAACAAAATTATTTTTTTAAGATTTTGAAGGATTAATGGGAGGATGGTAGGTGTGGGAAACCTACAAAGGGGTGATAATATATGCATAATTGGTGTCCCTGAAGAAAAATATAGAGCAATTGGAACAAGAACAAAATATTTTAAAACATACTTCAAGCTATTTTTTCTAAAATTTAGAAATACTTTAATCTCTACATTTAATAGGCACATCACGTTTTAAGAGGAAAACAATAAAGATCAATCAACGTTGATATATATCGTAGTATGTTCACGGATTCACACTACGTAGTAATTAATCCTGGAAGCATGTCCAAAAAAATAAATCAAATAATCTACAAATTGACAAAAGCAAATATTTGGCATTAACTTTGGCCCCCCAGTTTCTGAATACCTTAGTACGTCTAGGCAATTCTTCCCCACATTATCTGTCTTGTTGTGAAGTGCAGTGACCAATCCTAATTTGATGATGAGGAGTGAAAATGCTAGATACTCTCTTTCCCAGTCTTCCTTGTATTTAGGGCACAGCATGGTGATGTGGGATTCACCAATCAGTCACACTCATGTCATATCTTAACCCAGGAGATAGTAATGTGAGGGCGAGGGGTGAGGGAACTCTGTCTTTGGAAGTGGCCGCAAGTGGTGGCTGGAAGGTCAGGTTTCTGGCACTGATACCTCAATCAAGTCTGGAAGTAGCAGTGGTGAAAATTGTAGTGTCTAGTACTTGGTAGCAGCCCTAACAGTTTCTTTTTTTGTTTGCCATAATATGCTGTTATTTTTGATCTTCGGATGCAGAGTTGGGCCAATTATGCTCCTCAGTTTATTTACTCTATGATCAGTTCATATACGGTAATTCTCTTATTTAAAATATGCATTCATTTCCTTTTACCTCCCAAGTAATTTCACTTATACTCTATATGTTACATTCTGTAAGATATATATCTATAATATAGATATCTGATATGCAGATATCATATAGTATCTGATATATATCTTTATCTATAGTATAGATATAACATAGACATCTATGTAGATATCTATAATATAGATATATAGAGGCAGAGAGAGATATATTCATGTAAATTTAGTTTTGTTTTGGATGTATGTCATTTTAATTAATAAAATGATTTCAAGTTACAGATTTCATTCTGTATTTTTGTTTTAATTTTTAAAATATACAACAGTTACACATGTTTATGGGGTATATGTCATATTTTCATACATGCATATGATGCGTAATGATCAAATCAAGGTAATTAGGATATCCATCATCTCAAGTATGTATTATACATTTGTGTTGGGAACATTCCTAATCCACTCTTCTAGCTATTTTGAAACACACAAAAAAAAATTGTTAACTATAGTAGGCCAGTTGTGCTAATGAACAGTAGATCTTATTCCTCAATATAACTGAATTTTTATATCCATTAACCAATACCTCTTTATCCCCTACCCACCACAACTTCTTCTAGCCTCTGATGACCATCTATTCACTAATTCCATGAGATCAATTTTTTAGCTCCCACATAGGAGTGAGAATAGGTAATATTTGTCTTTCTGTTACTGCCTTATTTCATTTAATATAATGACCTCCAGTTTCATCCATGTTGCTGCAAATGATAGGGTTTCATTATTTTTGTGGCAGAATAATATTCCATTGTGTATATATACACAGACACACACAGACACACACACATACACACACACACACACACACACACACACATATACCACATTTTTATCCATTCATTCGTTGATTCCATATCTTGGCTATTGTAAATAGCGCTGCAATGAACATGGGAGTGCTGCAGACATCTCTTCAACATATTGATTTCCTTTCTTTTGGCTCTGTACCCAGCAGTGGGATTGCTGAATCATAAGGTAGTTCAATTTTTAGTTTTCTCGAAGAAATTCTATACTACTTTCCACAGTGGCTATATTAATTTACATTCCTACCCACACTGTAGGAGGGTTCCCCCTGCTGGTGCCCTCTCCAGCATTTGTTATTTTCTGTCTTTTTGATACATGCCATCTTAATTGCGGTATGATATTTCACTCATTCTGTTTTAACATGTTGTATCAGCACTGAGTTATGCGTCTTTATGCATGATATTGTGCATGCATCTAGGTTTTTTTTTCTTATTCTAACTGCTGCATAGTATTCCACAGTGTGCACCCACTAGTTTTTGCCCATCTCTTTCCCCAATGAATGGATGTTATTTTCTACTGTGTACAGCTAAACAATGTTTCAATGCACATCCTAGTACATAATCTCTATGGACATCTGTGAGAATTTCACTGAGATATATGCCTAGCAACAGATTTGCTGAGTCATAGGGTATAAGTTGAGTTAATGTAACTAAAAACTGACAGGTTGCTTTCAGAAAAGCAGCAACAGTTACACGTGTACAAACAATACATAAAAATTCTCTACTGCTGCTAAAACTTGGCACTATGAAGGCTCTACTGCTGCTAAAACTTGGCACTATCAAGCTTTCTAAATTTTGCCAATCTGATGTGTGACAGTGATACTTATTTCTAGTTTTAATTTGCATTTCTTTAATAAACAATGTTATTCAGCATCTGTTCATATACATATTTATACCCATGGCTCACTTTTCTGTAGGACACTCTTTTTGGGATTGATTTAAATGATTTCCTTATATATCCCAGATTATCATCTCCTACACTTACATTCATTGTAAATATTTTCTCCCAATGTGCATGAAAATTCTGTCCAATGTTCTTCATTAAGCAGAAATATGTACATTTGCTGTAATCAAACCCATATTTTTCCTATTGTATGCGCTATTGGGTTTTGCTAAATACCACTACCCAAGGTCCAAAAGTATTGTACATATATTCTCTTCCATTAACTTTCTTGTTTTACTTTTTGAAGAAAAGTTTTAACTAATTTTTGCATACATTAGAGGGTAAGGAACAGGTTGTATTTTTCTTCATAAAGTAAGGCTTTTTCCCAACGTCATTTTGTACAGCCTCTTTTTTCCTATTGATTTTAATATGTTCATTATATATTAAGTTACAATTTTCATTTATCTATGAATTCTGAGTTCTGTTCTATTGGTCTATTTGTCTGTTCTTATATCTGTACTTATATTTTTCTCATTATTTATTTGTAGTATGTTTTAATATCCAGCAGTGTAATTTCCCCTGCTTAACTCATTTTATAAAGATTAACTCGCTGGGCGCGGTGTCTCACGCTTGTAATCCCAGCACTTTGGGAGGCCGAGGCGGGCGAATCACGAGGTCAGGAGATGGAGACCATCCTGGCCAACACTGTGAAACCCTGTCTCTACTAAAAATACAAAAAAATTAGCCGGGTGTGGTGGCGGGCGCCTGTAGTCCCAACTACTCAGGAGGGTGAGGCAGAAGAATGGCGTCAACCCGGGAGGCGGAGCTTGCAGTGAGCCGAGATCGCACCACTGCACTTCAGCCTGGGAGACAGAGCGAGACTCCGTCTCGAAAAAAAAAAAAAAATATTAACTCAGCTATTTATTGATTTTTATTCTTCTATAGAAATTTTACCTTTAAAAATCATCCAAATGAAGAATAATTTCCTTTAAAACACTAACATTGGTCTCTATGTTGATTAGAATTGTATTGACTTGACTTATTAATTTGGAGAGAATGAAAGCATTATCTTTCCACTTATACAGAGTGTATTACTCAGGGTTCCCTAGAGGGACAGAACTAATAGGAGATATATATATATATATATATATCCTTAATAAACTCTCATCATGAGAGTTTATTAAGTATTAACTTACATGATAACAAGGTCCCACAATAGGCTGTCTGAAAGCTTGAGGAGCAAGGAGGGTCAGTCCGAGTCTCAGAACTGAAGAACTTGGAGTCCAATATTTGAGGACCAGAAGCATTTGGCACGGGAGAAAGATGTAGTTGGGAGGGTAGGCCAGTCTCACCTTCTGATATTTTTCTGCTTGCTTTATACTCACTTGCAACTGATTAGATTGTGCCAACCAGATTAATGGTGGGTCTGCCTTCCCTAGCCCACTGACTCAAATGTTCATCTCCTTTGGCAACACTAGCACAGACACACCCAGGACCAGTAATTTGCATCCTTCAATCTAATCAAGTTGACACTCAGTATTAACCATCACAAGTCCACCCCTTGTCAACTAGAAACCATACACATCTCCTGAGATCATACATAATCTTCAAATAAAGACAATAATAAGGTCATAATTATGCCTAACATAATACAACTATCCTTCGTACAACCAGAAACACACCAATTCCCAACCCAAATACTATTACATAAAGTTAACAATACTTAAATACTGATATGAAGTCAATAAATCTTATATCACATAATGAAGTAAAAGAAAATAAAATGAAGATATTTTCTTAGTACAAGTGTATACATGCACAAACATATTTTTAACAAAAAAGGAAGAAATGCTCATGACAGTTACACTCCTCATTTCTGCAGCTGGTCACGTGGTTGTAGCTGGTATTGATGCCTACCTTCCTCTACTACCCATTCTGTATTCCCTTTGCCTTCAGCAAGCACCTCAGCAGGTCATGGCTTTTTTTTTCCTGGTGGATTGACCCAAAACTTCATTCCTGAGGGGTCTGGACCATTTGTAGTACTGCCTGGACTGGGCAGTTGTAGTTTCCCATTGACCTTAATCAAAGGGCATGGTAATACTAACAGATGCCCTAATGGATCCCCTGTATTCCATGCATACCCTTCCTTACCTCTGTTAGGGAGTAGCAGGCTGATTTCATCTTGATAGTCCAGGTCAACCACCCCAGCCAACACTGTAACTCCCTTCTTAGCTTGTTGACTTAAAGGTAGGAAGAGCCCAAAGTGTCCAGGTGGCAATCTTAACTTCCAGTTTAATTGAATTATTGTTGTCTCCTGGTGGCAGCATTCCTCCCTCTGGAACTAAGACCTCTAAGCCAGCAGAATGCAGTGCTGCATGAGCAAGAAGCAAAAATTTTGCTAGTGGATCATTATGGGTGATGGTGAGTGGTGCCACTTCCACTTCTATCCCTTGATTCCTGAACACATGAATCCTGGCTACGGGAGAAACAGTACCATATATTGGATGCTGATTCAGAGCATACACAGCCTTCTGGAACTTTGCCCCAGCCCTGCAAAGTATTGTCACGTAGTTTGCACTGGAATTGTGACTTCAAAAGGCCATTCCACCATTCTATGAATCCAGCTGCTTTAGAATGATGGGCAACGTGGTAAAACCAGTTAATTCCATGAGCATGAGCCCACTGTTGCACTTCTTTAGCCAAGGCAGAGGTAATGCTGTGTGGAATACCATGATGGTGGATAAGGCATTCTGTGAGTCCATGGATGGTAGTCTTGGCAGAAGCATTGTGTGCAGGATAGGCAAACCCATATCCTGAGTAATTGTCTATTCCAGTGAGGACAAACCTCTTCCCTTTCCATGATGGAAGAGGTCCAGTGTAATCAACCTGCCACCAGGTAGCTGGCTGATTACCCTGAGGAATGGTGTCGTATCGAGGGCTCAGCATAGGTCTTAGCTGCTGGCAAATTGGGCACTCAGCAATGGCCATAGACAGGTCAGCCTTGGTGAGTGGAAGTCCATGTTGCTGAGCCCATGTATAACCTCCATCCCTGCCACCATGGCCACTTTGTTCATGAGACCATTGGGTGATGACAGGGGTGACTGGGGAAGGAGGCTGAGTAGTATCCACAGAACGGGTCATCCTATCCACCTGATTATTAAAATCCTCCTCTGCTGAGGTCACCCGTTGGTGAGCACTCACATGGGATAAAAATATCTTCACAGCTTTTGAGTACTCACAGAGGTCCATCCACATACTTCTTCCCCAAATTTCTTTGTCCCCAGTTTTTCAATCATGCTTCTTCCAAGTCCCTGACCATCCAGCCAAACCACTGGCTACAGCTCATGAATCAGTACATAATCGTACATCTGGCCATGTCTCCTTCCATGCAAAGTGCACAACCAGGTGCACTGCTCAGTGTTCTGCTCACTGGGAAGATTTCCCTTCACTACTGTCCTTCAGGGATGTCCTAGAAAGGGGCTGTAGTGCTGCAGCTGTCCACTTTTGGGTGGTGCCTGCATATCGTACAGAACTATCTGTGAACCAGGCCCTAGTCTTCTTTTCCTCTGTCAACTGATCACAGGGAACTCCCCATGAGACCATCAGTGCCGGCTAGGGAAGAGAAGGCAGGGTGGCAGGAGTGGAGACCATGGGCATTTGAACCACTTCCTCATGTAACTTACTTGTGACTTCAGGACCTTCTTGAGCCTGAAGACATATATATCACTTCTATTTGATGATGGAATGCTGCTGTGCATGACCCACTTTATAGCTAGATGGGTCAGAAAGCACCCAGTTCCTGATAGGAAATTCAGGTCACCTGGTAACTTGATGACCCATAGTCCAACATTCAGTTTCTACCAAAGCCCAGTAACAGGCCAAGAGCTGTCTGTCAAAAGGAGAGTACTTATCTGCAGAAGATGGCAGGGCCTTGCTCCAAAATCCTAGAGGCCTCCACTGTGATTCACCTATGGGAGGCCTGCCAAAGGCTCCAAAGAGCATCACTATCCGCCACTGACACCTCAAGCACTACTGGATCTGCTGGATCTTATGGCTCATGTGTCAGAGCAGCTTGCACAGTAGCCTGGACCTCTTGCAGAGCCTTCTCCTGTTCTGGACGCCACTCAAAACTGGCAGCCTTTCAGGTCACTCAATAAATGGGCCAGAGTAACATGCCCAGATGAGGAATGTGCCTCTTTCTTGATTGTAGGAGGGGTCAAATGCAGCAACTTATCCTTCACCTTAGAAGGAATATCTCAACAGGCCCCAAACCACTGGATCCCTAGAAATTTTACTGAGGTAGAAGTTCCCTGGATTATAGTCAGATTTATTTCCCATCCTCTGGCACACAAACGTCTCACCAGTAAGTTCAGTGTGTTTGCTACTTCTTGCTCACTGGATCCAATCAGCATAATGTCATCAATGTAATAGACCAGTGTGATATCTTTGCAAAGCATTGGTCAAGGATGTATCTTCTGGATCCTCCCAGCTGGGATGAGTAGGTCTAAAGTGATTAATCCACTCCACCATCCCAAATTCTCTAAGCCTTTGGATCCCTTCCTCTACATTAAACTAAGGGAAATCAGGCATTTTCAGCTCACTCACAGTGGACCATCTTTTAATCCATATTTCAGCTAACCAAGCCAATACATTATTAGAACCTTTTTAACTCCCTGAGTTGCAACATTAAAAGCAGAGTCCCTACTTAGTGAGCCCAAATCGATAAATTCAGCCTAATCCAACTCTGTTCTTTCCACCATTCTCCCATACCCTTAATATCCATGCCCATGCCTGTTCTCCAGATTTCTGTTCATACAGATTAGAGAACTCAAGCACTTCTTTTCAAGTGTGGTGCACCTTCTCATGGGTCACACTCTCAACCTCACCGCTAGTGGCCCGCTGGGACTTTCGTCTAATTATAGGTCTAGAAGCAAACGGGGATGTTGGGGGTGGCTCCTGAAAAGAATCAACAATATTTTGCCTGGCAACTGCCTCAGGAGAGGCCATCACTGTGGCCTCAGGCAGCACAGGGTTTATCTCCTCAGATAAAGGTGGAAAGGCTGATGGCAGCATGGGTCAGGGAGGGGATGTTGCCACTACTGGGAATAGGAAGCTGTTCCTTCTGGCAAAAAAGGTTCATCAGAGTTTACAAACTCAGTGTCACCAGATTCACCAGCATCCTATGACACAACCCCATTCCAAGTTGAAGGGTCCCATTCTTTTCCAATTAATGCTCTCATTTTAACAGTAGACACCTCAACAGTAGGTGAGGCTGTGCATGCACCTTTTGTTGCAGGTCAGCCACTCACATGATAAGAGCGTGTGTCTGTTTTTCCACAATTTCAGCTCTTTCTCTACAGGAGATAAATTTAACTTCTTGGTTAAGTTTATTCCTAGGTATTTAAATTTTTGTAGCTATTGTAAATAGAATTACTTTCTTTATTTCTTTTTTAGATAGTTGACATACAGAAATGTTACTGGTTATTATATGTTGATTTTCTTTCCTGAAAGTTTACTGAATTCATTTACTAGTTGACAGTTACACTTTTTAGTGGAGTCTGTAGGGCTTTCTACATACAAGGCTACATCATCTACTAAGAGGGAAATTTGACTTCCTTCTTTCCAACTTACATGATCTTTATATCTTTATCTTGCCTAAATGCTCTGGCTATAAATTCCAATGCTATATTGAAAAGAAAGGAGAGAAGGCACTCTCTTCAATACATATTGCTGTGAAAACTGAATATCCATTTGCAAAGAATTAAAGTAGACCTCTATTGCTCACCATTTACGGAAACCAACTCAAAGTGAATTAAAAATTTAAATGCACGGCCCAAACTATAAGAAAAATAGAAGAAAACAGGAGAAACTCTTTATGACTGGTCTGGGGGAATTTTTTTTTTTTTTTTGGATAAGACCTCAAAAGCACAGGCAACAAAAGTAAAAATAGACAATGGAATTACATCAAGCTAAAAAGCTTCTGCACAGCAAAGCAAACAATCAACAGACTTCCATCAACTTCAACAACAGTGATGAGGCAGCCTACGGAGTGGTAGAAAATATTCACAAACTCTGCACCTGACAAGGGATTAATATCCAGAATATATAAAAGTTGGAGCTATATGAAGAGAACACATGGACATATAGAATAGAACAACACACAATGGGGTCTATCAGAGGGTGGAGGGTAGAAGGAGGGAAAGGATCAGAAAAAATAACTAAGAGGTACTAAGCGTTAATACCCGGGTAATGAAATAGTCTGTACTACAAATCCCCATAACACAGTTTAACTATGTAACAAACCTGCACATGTACCCTGAACTTAAATTAAAAGTCAAAAAAAGAAAAGAAATCTAAACAACTAAACAGCAAAATAATAATGATAATAAATTTTAAAATGGGCAAAAGATCTGCACAGACATTTCTCAGAAGAAGACATACAATGTCCAACAGGTATATGAAAAATGTTCAACATCACTAATCATCAGGGAGATGAAAATCAAATATCCTATGAGATATCATCTCACTCTAGTTAGAATGGCTATTATCAAAAGCACAAAAAATGTAAAAACGCTGTTAAGGATGTGGAGAAAGGGAAACTTTTATTCATTGTTGATGGGAATGTAAATTAATATAGCCATTATATAAAACAGTATGAAGGTTCCTCAAAAATTAAAAATAGAACTGCTGTATGATTCAGTAATCCTATTACTGGATATATATTAAAAAAATAAAATCAGTGTGTCAAAAAGATATCTGCACTCTCATGTTTATTGCAGCATTATTCACAATAGTTGAGATATGAAATCAACCTTTGTCTAACAACAGATAAATTTTTGTTTAATTGTGGTATATATACATAATGGAATACTATCTAGTCATAAAAAGAATGAAATCCTGTCACTTGTGAAAATAGATGAACATGGAGGACATTATGTTAAAGAAAATAAGCCAGGTACAGAAAGACAAATACTGCTTTCACTCATATGTGGAATCTAAAAGAGATGATCTCATGGACGTAAAGAGTAGAATAGTGGTTACCAGAGGCTGCAGAGAGGAGCAGGAAGCAGGAAATAGAGAGGGATTGGTAAACAGGTACAAAGTTACAATTTGAGAGGGGGGATAAATTCTGACATTCTATTGCATAGTAGGGTGAATATAGTTAACAATAATATATTGTATGTGGTAATAAAATAGTCAATAGGAAGGATTTTGAATGTTCTCACCGCAAAGAAATGGCAAGTGTTTGAGGTGATGGATACATAAATTACCCTAATTTGATCATTACACAATGTAGTATACATGCATAGAAACATCACACTCTTCCCTGTAAATATGTAAAATTATTATGTAAAATTTTGAAACTTAAAAAAACCCACCCTTTTTGTGTCCTTAAAATAGGTAAGCAATAGTTGACCTTGCTATGTTCTTTCTAATCTATCACTTAATGATTAGTTAATATTTTAATAGCCATATTGAAGTATAATTGACATATAATAAATTTCACATATTTGAACTTCACATATTTAAACATATATTCTGGCTGGACGGGGTGGCTCATGCCTGTAATCCCAGCACTTTGGGAGGCCGAGGTGGGCGAATCATGAGGTCAGGAGATCGAGACCATCCTGGCTAACATGATGAAACCCCGTCTCTACCAAAAAATACAAAAAATTAGCTGAGCATGGTGGTGGGCGCCTGTAGACCCAGCTACTCGGGAGGCTAAGGCAGGAGAATGGCATGAACCCGAGAGGTGGAGCTTGAGTGAGCCGAGATCGCACCACTGCACTCCAGCCTGGGCGACAGAGCGAGACTCCGTCCCAAAAAAGATAAATAAATACATAAAAATAAACATATACTCTGGATACAAATTTTTATCAGATATATGATTGGCAAATACCTTCTCCAGTCTGTGGCCTATCTTTTCATTCTTTAAACTGTCTTTCAAAGAGCAGAAGGTTTTAATCTTGATAAAGTTTAATATACCATATATTTTTATTTATGGACTGTGCTTTTAGTGCTGTGTCAAAGAATTATTTGTCTAATCTGAGGTTACAAATAGTCCCCTGTTCTTATCTATAAGTTTTATAGTTTTAGGTTTTACATAGAAACTTGCAATTCATTTAAATTGTTGCATGTTGTGTAAGCTATAAATTAGAATTCATTTTGTTTGTTGCATATGAATACCCAATTAATCCAGTACTGTTAGAGGGAAAAAATGCGACTATCCTTTCCACCATGAATTGTCTTTGCACTTTTGTGAAAAATAAGTTGCTAATATAAGTGTGATTCTATTTCTAGACTCTGTATTCTGTTCAATTATCTATTTGTTTATCTTTATGAAAATACTGGAGCACTTTTAAATGTATATTTTAAATAAATCTTAAAGTCGTATTAACACTTCGACTAGATTTTTTTTTAAGTTTCACTATTCTAGGTCCTTTGAATTTGCATGTGAACTTCAGAATCATTTTGTCCATCTTATAAAAATGTCTGCTGAGATTTTGACTGAGTTTGCCTGAACATTGCAGATCAGTTTGAGGAAGACTGACATCTTTAAAAACTTGTGTCTTCCGACCCATCACACAGTAAATGCACCATTTAGGTCTTGATTTCAATTAGCATTTTTTTGCAGTTTTCAGTGAACATGACTTTTATACTTTTATAAGATTTATCTCTGTATATTTTATATTTTTGATGCTATGGTAAATGGTATTATTTTATTTTCAGGTTTTGATTGCTCCATGTTACTGTATAGAAATACAATGGATATTTGTATATTGATTTTGTATCTTGCAGCCTTTCTAGACTCACTTATTAGTGCTAGCATGTTTTTTGTAAATTCTGTAGGATTTTCTACGAAGATGATCACGTTGTTTACCAATAAAGATAATTTTATTTTGTTCTTCCTGATCTGGACGCATTTTTTTTTATTGCACTCGCTACAACCTCCAGTTGAATATAAGAGTGAAAACAGACATCTTTACCTCAGTCCTGATATTAGCAGAAGAGCACTGAGCTTTTCATCATTAAGAATGATAGTAGCTGTAGATTTTCCTCAGAGACCTTTATTAGGTTGAAAAAGTTTTAATCTATTGCTTGTTTGCTGAGAGTTTGTTTGCTTGCTTGTTTGGTTGGTTTTAATCAGGAATGGATGTTTGGTTTTTTTCAAAAGCTTTTTTGCATTGTTCAGGAATACAGATCTTCCTTGGTAAATAAAAAAAAAATCCATATTTAAAATTAAGCCCATTATCTTTTTTACGAAACACTGTATGTGTGAGGTAGTGTGTATGTATTTTCAATACAATCTTAATGGCTGTTTCTTGGTAATTATTTTTTCTACATTATTTCATATTTCCAAATTTCTGTCTTTCCTTTTATCCCCTTTTTCCTTCTTTCCTGCATTCCTGTAGATAACTAAAACTGTCTTCTCATAATTTAAAAAGCCATATATAAAAATATATTTTTATTTTTGTGGTTATTGGACTGAACTTATGATAAATATATGTGTTTTATTTTGTCTTTGCATTGTCTCAACTTATCAAATACTTATTTCCTCTCAATGAAAAATACAAATATTTTATCTTCTTTCAATTTCCTTTGCCTATAGTATAAACCATTTCCTATAATATCTCCAAATAAAATAATAAAAATGGCATTTCAATTAAGTAAAGAAAGAATGATGTGTTTAATAAGTAGCATTGGTATAATTATCTACCCATCAGGGAAAAAAATAAAGTTAAATCCATATTATGCTTCACATAAAAATAAATTTCATATGAGTTAGAAATCTAAATGTAAAGGACATCAAGATACAGTTTATAAACTAAAATTGTTAAGGAGAATATTGATATTACTTCAAACTAGGGGATATATTTTAGCTAAACAGGAAATCAGAAATCATAAATGAAATCATGACATATTTCTTACATTCCACAAAATTTATTGTAAAATATGGCACAATTTATTTGCTTTATATTTTTACCATGTTCATTATTTACATTTTTATAAAACATTTCTAATTGCTTTTCTTTTAGTCTTGCTAGGAAAACAAATATATATTTTTGACACATAATTAAAATCTTTTTGCTTATTCTATCAATTTAAATGAATATTTTTTTGAAAACATTATTTTTTTTTCAGCAGCACGCTAACTTCCTGTACTGAGCTAGTAGTTTGTCATGAGATTTGCTTTCATTATACCTTTCAGCTAATTCTAATGTATCTTGTACCTCATTTTATTTTTGTTGCTCACTCTTTAAAACTTATTTTCTTATGTCATCTAGAAATTTCCTGACAATAGTGTATGGTAAAATCGCTATAAAAGTTCGTTTTTGGTTGTTCTCATATATTCTGATAACTTACTTGTGTATAGAACTCTAGATCTAAACCAATTTATTCTTAGAACTTGGAAGGAGTTCTTGGATTGTCTTCAAGCAACCATTATTGGTAATGAGAATTCTGATGCTAGTTTAATTTTCGTTCTCTGAAGTTATGTGCTTTTGCCTTCTGAGGATTTTCTCTGTCTTTTGTGTTGTGAAAAATGAAAAGCAGAATGAAAGAAATTCAATTGTGTGTGTGCATGTGTGTGTGTCTATGTTACCTTGTAAGCCTTTTGAATTGTTCTCTTTGTATTGGAAAACGACATCTTAGGCTGGGGTCGGTGGCTCACGCTTGTAATCCCAGCACTTTGGGGGGCCAAGGCGGGCAGATCACGAGGTCAGGAGATCGAGACCATCCTGGCCAACACGGTGAATCCCCGTCTCTACTAAAAACACAAAAAATTAGCCAGACATGGTGTCGGACGCCTGTAGTCCCAGCTACTCGGGAGGCTGAGGCAGGAGAATGGCCTGAACCCGGGAGGCAGAGCTTGCAGGGAGCAGAGATCACGCTGCTGCACTCCAGCCTGGGCAATGGAGGGAGACTCCATCTCAAAAAAAAAAAAAAAAAAAAAAAAAGGAAAAATCACATCTTACTACACCTCTGGTAAATTGGTTTCTATTAAGCATTTATTTAAATCTCATTCCATTTTTGTTCTCTAAAATTGTATTAAATATCAATTTCATTAGTATTCTGGATCTCTTACTTTATCATACTTATTAATTTTTACTCCCTTCTGTGAAATTTTATCAATTTTTGCTTTTACCTCTTCTGTTAAATTTTAAGCTTAGGCAGACTATTTTTAATTTCCAAGAGGCCCTTCATAATATTTCAGTTTTTCCTTTTGTTATCACAGTCTAGTCTTGTTTTGTAAAGTCAATTAGATTCCTGAATATAATAGTTGTGATGTTTCAAAAGTTCACTATGTTCCCTAAATTATCCATTTTTGGTGGGGTTAATTGATCTTGACCTTAAAATTTTTTTTAATTCATTATCGCTATTTATTTTACTCATATTTCTCGTATGATGTTAGTTGTCTGCTATAGTCAGCAATGAAAGAGACTGTTGATTTTTGATATGTAGTTGGAATACTGTTCCTCTTATATGGCTTCCTCCTGATGCTCTTGATGAGCTAATTGGGAACTCTGGTGTAGTGACTGTCAACCAGAAGGCTTTACTGTAAGTCTACAATTAGCACTAACCTGGCTGTTAGAGTATAAGTTCCCCAAGTGTCAGATGACAAAGGCCTTTCTTTAGGAGCTTTATCCTTCCTCAAGAGACAAGTTGTGTCATGTTGAAGTAGCGTACTCTTGATTTTGTATTCTCTGTTTTGTTTGCCAGGCAGCTAGTTGCTCTCTGGGAAGGTGGTGGAGAGTATGAGAGCCAACAGGACTGCCGGTCTGAAGGTCACCTGTTCCTCTGTTTTAGGCCCCTATTTTGTACCCGCTAATTCTGAATGGGACTTCTCCACTGTATTCTTCCATACAGATTGGCTTCTACCTCTTTCTATGAGCCTACATGTTAGTGTGGAGAGCATTTAAATAAAATATACAAATAAACAAATCAATAGGATTGTAATTTCAAACTGATTATTACTAGGACAGAAATAAAATAGGGTGATAATCATGGGGAAAGATACGACAGGCGACTTACTTTTTGCCTCAAAAAATGAAGACTCATTTTTAGAAGAATGATTTATAAAGAAATATAATGGAGATTCTGGATTTTTTGCTTTCGTCAATGTTTCATATTATTTCCTGCACTGGTGAGGATGGACACCAAATGCAAACAATCTTCTTTCATTCAGGGCAACTGACTTAAACAGTTGTTTTTGAGACAGGGCATGAAATAAAGTATGGCTTTATATATAAATAAAAATAGTTTAAAGAAAATTAAAGTGGTTCTATAATGACTGTCAAAGGGTGGAGGCAGAGACAGAGGAACATTTAAACTTAATGGTAAACCTTTTCTAAAATTTAGTGATTACAAATAATTCATGTCTGTGTATAAAATGAGAACTTTGTATATGTCTACAACCATAATTTCTGGCACCACGGGCTTTTGAAAATAATAAAACTAACATTGCATTACATTAAAACTATCCTGTAAATCATACTTCTTACCAAATTGGATTGACCTTTCCTCTTGTTAGTCCAAATCAATGGGGTTTGACTAAATATCTGGAAATATATAGAAGAGACCAGATGTAAAAAGTCAAGAAACTAGCAAAACTCTAAATTTCATATAACTCCTGGACCAATTGTGAAGACTCAAGGGGAGAAGCAGTCTTCCTATAAGTGTCTGAAAAATGAGCCTACTGAGAAGATGGGGTGTTTAGAAAAGGCAGTGGGAGGCAGAAAGGAGAAAAGGGCATGGTCAAGAGCTTCATATTAGAATAGTAGTTTGAATGACATCAACATATTACTCAGGTTATGATTTAAAAGTGTGTGCATTGTCCGTTTTTTTCCTCAATATTATCTGTTGCCACTTTATTTTTTTTTTCTTTTCAGCTCTTATTGAGGTCTCTAGTTAGAAATAGAAGTATTTCCCAGTTTATGTTCCATGGAACACTAACTTTGCAGGAAGTTAGCAGGTGCTGAGAAGCAGAAGCACACAAAGAGCTCTGTGACCAAATAAGTTTGGGAAATTATTTGTTAAATTGAAACGAATTTGCTTCCTGCAAAACCTCTCAGAATCTTTAGTATGCTAATGTGCACTGTGAATATATGAAGTGAGCACAGTGTATGTGCTGTTTCTTGAGCATACTGGGCCCTGAATGTTTTTGCATAACAACTTTTAGGGACTAGTGTTTCAATAAAGATACTTTATGTTATGCTGTTTTAATCACTCAGCTGTCAAGAAAGCTAGAGATCCGAGATTAAAATGTGGAATATGAGCCCAAATATTAAGATAAGTCTTTGTCTATTTCAAGGATTACTGTAGCATTTCAATTAGGCCAATATTTCTCAAACTACCTGTGATAGGGGTCCAGATTAGTTTGGTTTGTTTTGTTTTGCTTAAATTACTAATTCATCTCTAATCAAACTTTTATAAAATCCAATAAAAACATATTACTCAGAAAATGAAAAAAGAACACACAAAATAAAACCCAGTTTTAAAAATTAGATTCAACAGACATAAAATTAGTCTGTGAAATTGCTATTGAAGTTTCTAAATTCAGATGCTCAATTTCTGTACTTAATCATTGCAAACCTACAAAAACAGTTTGCTGACTAGCACCAGTCCACATTACCAGTCACACCTGGAGTAGCTCTGAATTAGGGTACATGCATGCAAGAGGTATCGATATGGTAACCTACTGTTCTGAGTTTAGATAAAATGGATTTTCACAATTTTCCCCACTCATTGATGTGTGCAAATGGGAATCATGGCAATGCCTTTGTGAGATGATATATTTTAAATGTAAAAATTGGAACCAATGTTCCAATAAGGTTATCACAAAATATACTTTTTTCTTCCCACTTTCACCCATTCTACACACTAACAGAGTACCATAAAGATATATAGAAACCTCAAATTTGGATACTGACTTTTTATTATTTATTTAATTAAATTAATTAATTTATTTTTTGAGACAGAGTCTCGCTCTGTCACCCAGACTGGAGTGCAGTGGCAAGATCTCGGCTCACTGCAAGCTCCACCTCCTGGGTTCACGCCATTCTCCTGCTCTCAGCCTCCCGAGTAGCTGGGACTATAGGCACCCACCACCACACCCGGCTAATTTTTTGTATTTTTAGTAGAGATGGAGTTTAACCATGTTAGCCAGGATGGTCTCGATCTCCTGACCTCGTGATCCGCCCGCCTCGGCCTCCCGAAGTGCTTGGATTACAGGCGTGAGCCACCGCGCCCGGCCAGTACTGACTTTTTTTGTTTCTGTTATCCCAGTCACAGGATTCCCGTCAATGGACACTGCAACAGATTGTCTTGTCAACATTGATTCCCAGATCTTCAAATATCAGAGTGGGAATGAGTACCAGTTATGTGATTTGGCCACCCTGAAAATAACTCTATGCTAAATGTGAGCAGCTGGAGTTCAAAACTTGAATCAGATTTTTTTTTTCAAATATCTGCTACTTGTGGTGTGTGTTGGAGGTGGGGGAAGTGAACACATGCTTATGTACGTATATGTGTTTATGAATATTTGTCTTGGGAGATACTCCTTAGCCCTATAAACTCATTTCCTTAGACCTTTTCTTTCTCCCTTTCTCTGTGCACCCCTCTTCAGCAGTCTGGATTCTTCCCCGCTTCATCATCAGTGATCTAGGTCTCCCAGTTCTCTTTCTCTTTAAATGCTAGGACTGATGCGCTTCTAAATCTCTCGTAAGAGTTCCAATAATTTATTATGTTTTCTTGTTTGGGTGACCAATGACAGAGTATGATCCTAGACCTTTTCTCCTGCTATACCTCTTTCAAACTCCATCTCCTGTTTCTAGTACTTTAAATTTAAATTATCTTTAGTTACAGATCTTAACTTCTGTCCTATAGGGGCAAGGGAAGGCAACATATCTGCCCAGGGCTGTTCAATTAATAGCTTTTGATGGAAACAATTTAGCTTTTATATGTTAGCAAATCATAATTTAAATGAAAGAACCAAAGGGTCTCAAGAGCTATGAAGAGGCAATTTCATATACTCTCTATTGGTTTTTCTCTTATTCCTGAAAGTAATACCAAATTGTCCATTCATATTTTTATTTGCATTTCTCATTCTGTACCCAGTTACCATCAGACTTCTAAAGGAAATTAAATAGCCTCAAGAAATAGTCCACTCACTGCTTTCTTTATATGATAGGAGGATGTCATGTTAACATTTTCAAAATAATATTAATATATATATATTACCTCAAACAAATGAGCACTCCTATTTTGAGCATTATTTGTAGGAAGGAGAAGGAACAAATAATCATATATCATATGCTGAGCTCAGCCACATTTTTTCTTTTCTGAAAATCTTAAATGGACTAAGAAAATTTTAAACCAATAAATAATGATGAGAAATTGCTATTCTTTGTTCATATTTTACTCCTTGCCTCAGTAACTTTAAATGGCATACACTGATCATCCCACTAAAATAATGGTAAAAGGGAGCATATCCTAAGTAAAAGGTGGGAGATATTTTGTCAATATTAAAATACTAATAAGGCATTTTTATTTTTAGAAAATCTCACAGTTTTTTTTTTTTTTTGAAAATACAAACATCTAATGAGAATATAAGCCCCTGCAGGAAAACAGCTGTTTTTTAATGCTCTGCTGCCTTCTTTGATCTCTGGGGTCCAGTTAGGTTACAAAGCACATCTTTATTAAGGATGCACAAAGCATCTGTATTAGTCCGTTTTCATACCACTTATAAAGACATACCCGAGACTGGGAAATTTACAAAAGAAAGAGGTTTTTTGGATTTACAGTTTCACGCTGCTGGGGAGGCCTCACAATCATGGTGGAAGGTGAAAGTCATGTCTCACATGGCAGCAGACAAGAGAAGAGCTTGTGCAGGGAAACTCCTCTGTTGAAAACCATCAGATCTCATGAGACTCATTCACTATCATGAGAACAGTGCAGGACCCACCCCCACAATTCAATCAACTCCCACAAGGTTCCTCCCACGACATTTGGAAATTGTGGGAGTTACAATTCAAGATGAGATTTGGGCAAGGACACAGCCCAACCATATCATTCTGCCCTTGGCCTCTCCCAAATCTCATATCCTCACATTTCAAAACCAACCATGCCTTCCCAATAGTCCCCCAAAGTCTTAACTCATTTTAGCATTAACTCAAAAGTTCACAGTCCAAAGTCTCATCTGAGACAAGCCAAGTCCCTTCCACCTACGTAAAATCAAAAGCAAGTTAGTTACTTCCTAGATACAATAGGGGTACAGGCATTGTGTAAATACTGTTCCAAATGGGAGAAATTGGGCAAAACAAAGGAGCTACAGTCCCCATAAAAGTCTGAAATACAGCAGAACAGTAAAACCTTAAAGCTCCAAAATGATCTCCTTTGACTCCATGTCTTGCAGCCGAGTCATGTGGATGCAAGAGGTGGATTCCCATGGTCTTGGGCAGCTCTGTCCTTGTGGCTCTGTAGGGTACAGCCTCCCTCCTAGCTGCTTTCATGGGCTGGTGTTGAGTATCTGTGGCTTTTCCAGGCACATGGTGCAAGCTGTTGGTGGATCTACCATTCTGGGGTCTGGAGGATGGTAGCCCTCTTCTCACAGCTCCACTAGGCAGTGCCCCAGTAGGGACTCTGGGTGGGGACTATACCCCATATTTCCCTTTCACACGGCCCTAGCAGAGGTTCTCTATGAGAGCCTTGCCCCTGCAGCAAACTTCTGCCTGGGCATCCAGGGGTTTTCATACATCCTCTGAAATCTAGGTAGAGGTTCCCAAACCCCAATTCTTGACTTCTGTGCACTCGCAGGCTCAACACCACATGCAAGCTGCCAAGGTTTGGGGCTTGCACCCTATGAAGCCATGGCCTGAGCTATACCTTGGCCCCTTTCAGCCATGGCTGGAGTGGCTGGGACACAGGGCACCAAGTCCCTAGGCTGCACAAAGCACAGGGACCCTGGACTCGGTCCACAAAACCACTTTTTCCTCCTAGGCCTTCAGGCCTGTGATGGGAGGAACTGCCATGAAGACCTGTGGCATGCCCTGGAGATATTTTCTCCATTGTCTTGGGGATTGACATTTAGCTCATGGTTTACTTATGCAAATTTCTGCAGCCAGCTTGAATTTCACCTCAGAAAATTGGATTTTTCTTTCTATCACATTGTCAGGCTGCAAATTTTCCAAACTTTTATGCTCTGTTTTCCTTTTAAAACTGAATGCCTTTAACAGCACCCAAGTCACCTCTTTTTTCTTTCCTTTTTTTTTTTTTTTTTGAGACAGAGTCTCACTCTGTTGCCCAGGCTGGAGTGCAGTGGCACGATCCCAGCTCACAGCAAGCTCCACCTCCTGGGTTCACACCATTCTCCTGCCTCAGCCTCCCAAGTAGCTGGGACTACAGGCACCCACCACCACGCCCGGCTAATTTTTTGTATTTTTAGTAGAGATGGGGTTTCACCGTGTTAGCCAGGATGGTCTTGATCTCCTGACCTTGTGATCCACCCACCGTGGCTTCCCAAAGTGTTGGGATTACAGGCGTGAGCCACCGCCAAGTCACCTCTTGAATGCTTTGCTGCTTACAAATTTCTTCTGCCAGGTACCCTAAATCATCTTTCAAGTACAAAGTTCCATAAATCTCTAGGGCAGGGGCAAAATGTGGCCAGTCACTTTGTTAAAAGATAGTAAGACTCACGTTTGCTTCAGTTCTCAACAAGTTTCTCATCTCCGTCTGAGACCACCTCAGCCTGGACCTTATTGTTCATGTCACTATTAGCATTTTTGTCAAAGCCATTCAACAAGTCTCTAGGAAGTTCCAACCTTTCCCACATTTTCCTGTCTTCTTCTGAGCCCTCCAAATTGTTCCAACCTCTGCCTGTTGCCCAGTTCTAAAGTTGCTTCCACATTTCTGGGTATCTTTTCAGCAACACCCCACTCTACTGGTACCAATTTACTGTGTTAGTCCATTTTCAGGCTGCTGGTAAAGACATACCCAGGAGTGGGCAATTCACAGAAGAAAGAGGTTTATTGGACTTACAGCTCCATGTGGCTGGGGAGGCCTCACAATCATGGTGGAAGGCGAAAGGCACATCTCAAATGGGAGCAGACAAGAGAAGAGAACTTGTGCAGGGAGATTCCCATTTTTAAAACCATCAGATCTCATGAGACTCATTCACTATCAGGAGAACAGCACAGGAAAGATCTGTCCCCATAATTCAATCACCTGACACCAAGTTCTTCCCATGACATATGGGAATTGTGGGAGTTACAGTTTAAAATGAGATTTGGGTGGGGACACAGCCAAACCATGACAGCATCCAAAATCAAAATCTCCTAAAATGTCATCAACCAGGAGAAGAAAGACTATAGGCTTATTACCCACCTAACGAACCATGCACAACTTCCTTTAAGAAAAAAACATAGCATTTTACCATCAACAAAACCATACCAGTTGGACTTCTCTCTGTCACAATAAGGTTGATAATCAGTGCTCTTTGCTTAGCAAGGCATGGTAAATAAACAGACCTGACACGGTATCAGACACTGGTTCTGTATAATTGTTTCCTACTACTTTTGCACAGAATGCCAAAACAGCAATGGATAAAAGAATGTTAAGATCTAGCGAAGCCATATATTTTAAATAGGGACACCCTGAATCTTGGGGTTTTTGTAGCTACTGTATTTCCCTCTGCCTAAATAACAAATGAAAGTCCTGTACTAGTCCATAAAAAAAAAAAAAGTGAAGCGGGGCATAGTGGCTCATGCCTGTAATCCCAGCACTTGGGGGGGCCGAGGTGGGCAGATCATGAGGTCAGGAGTTTGAGACCAGCCTGCCCAGTATGGTGAAACCCTGTCTCTACTAAAAATACAAAAAATTAGCCAAGCATGGTGGCACGTGATTGTAGTCCCAGCTACTTGGGAGGCTGAAGCAGGAGAATTGCTGGAGCCTGGCAGGTGGAGGTTGCAGTGCCACTGCACTCCAGCCTGGGCAACAGAGCGAGACTCCATCTCAAAAAAGAAAAGAAAAGAAAAGAATGTGATAGCTGGTACTTGGCTAATCCCTGGCTTAGCGCAGATATTTCATGACTGAGATTTGTTAATTCACATTATAATTGCATTAAAATCAGTGAGACCCATACTCCATACTCAAGGACAGGGTCCGAGAAGCCAATTAGTACTTGAGTACTGCTCAATGATTAACAGTACTCTGTTTGTGTGTGCTTGAAGTGGTGTGGGGGGCAAATACTGGGGTTACCAGGTTGGTTTGTATTTCTCTGTAAATTGGGGCCAGCTACCCAGTGGTCTGACCAACTAATGTGCATCTCATTTAATGTAACAATATACACTAAGACCTGTCAGGCCCCACTGTGGAAAATGAAGAACTGCACATTGTACCACTTCATATGGAAGTCTGCATATGGAACACTTTAAGGGTTCTTAAAAGAACCATTGGGGTTTCTAATTATTGTGAAACATCTCCTGGAATCCAGGGAGAGAAAGTTCTTGGCCGAATTACTTCTTCCATTTCAAATGTTCACTATGAAAATAATTGGATGATGAGATTTAGACAGAAACCGCTAATGAATTTTTTTAAGTCTCTTTTGCTTTTTAACGTACAGAAAATGAACATCTAAAATCAGCAAGCACGAAAGGAAAACAATATGGTGCAGTTCATTCTGAGGGTGGGATTGGAGGGGTTTCTTTTTTCTGACTTAAATGCTTGGTTTCCTGTGGTTACAAGTGGGGGGGATTTTTTTCATTTTTTGGACTTTATACAATCCTCTTGAAAATTGGACCAAGGGTTGTTTTTTTAAACTTCTGTTCTAACTTTCTTAACTCAAGCGAGCCTCCATTGTTCCTCCAGGATTACAGTTATTTCTTCAGAAGTAACTCTGACATTAGAGAACCTTGCTTTAATCAAGCTTTAAAGTTATCTCCCCTTCCACATGCCCAACCAGAACCAGAGAAACCCCATCCTCTGAAACTACGAGCTGAGCTAGCATGCAACCAATTAGGAGCCATCACTTGGACCCAAGGCACAGAACATATTTGTTCAATTAAAACAAACAAATATGATTAGGAGTTTACAAAGTTGTACTTAGGAAAAGATGGATATCTCAAAAGAAACAATGGGTTAAGAAATCACGGCTGTGATAAAAGTAAGTTGCATGAAATCAGACAGGTGAACTTAACAAATGGGTACACAGGAGTCAAACTCTGTGCAGAGCAATCAGGGTTTCGGGACTGAACGCGTCAAGCTTGCACTCTGCTGCCTGGAACTCGTAAGCTTTGTGCCAATACCCCCTATGGAGGCAATATTCCAGCTTGGGGACTTCATCTTTCTCTTCTCTTCACTTCTCCATGACATCTTAATTCACAGGAGTCAAGGAGGAGCTGATTTGATGCCATTCTTTCCTATTTTAAGCTCCACAAGTCTGAGGGTCTTGTGCTTTCTCTACTGTACTCTAGGTTAAGGCAGCCCTCCATCAGCAGTGGACTGGGAAGTGGATACTACTGTGTGCCACTGACCCATGAACATTTTCTTCAGTTGCCTCCAGTTTGGAATTGGTCATCAAGTACTGGATGGACTCTCTTCACTTTAACAGAATCAAAGCTCACGGTGGTATTTGCTTGATCAAACATTGGTCAAAATATCCCTCTTTACCTGTTTTTTTTTTAATTAGGTAAAAGCCTAATGCAGTTTATATTTCTAAATCTCTTCTGTCTATATGTGGATTTCTACCAAATCTGCAACCATCAAACAGTAAGACTTTTACCAGATGTCCAAGTAGCAGTGTTTAGATGTGGCATTTAAGCCAGAAAAAAGATATAATTCCTGACCACAAAAATTGATTGTCTATTTTGAGGGGTGGTGGTGAAGATTTATGCAAATATTAACACACATTTATCTAATGCCTACAATCTGCACACTGATCACACAGCTCTTGAGAAATTACAATATTCAAACAGGCATACAAGTACTTAATGTTTGTACTACTGAGGTGCTATTTTGTTGTTTGTTTATTACTCTAAACTTATGGGATGTGTGAAAACTGTACATTTCAGCTGGCCAGCCAGTGTCCTTCCTGTTTCTGTTCTACATGCCAATGCAAGGGTCATATCCTCAGGATGGAATGCATCATGTTTTTTTTCTCACCCCACATTTCCTGACCAGGTGTATTCAATAAGTTGCCATATCTAATAGATGTAGTTGCTGGAACTGTCAGGAGATCAACAAACATGTATTGCATACTTACTACATCCCAGGTTCTGTTACATGTTCTAGGAAAAACTTGTAAATAAAATAGATAACATTCTTGCCTTCCTGAAGATTACATGCAAGCACACACACACACACAGCGGAAGAGACAAGATGGCTGACTAGCCACAGCCAGGAAGAACTTCAGAGAGAACAAAACATCAAGTATACTGGTACCTTCTGAACAGATATTCCAAAAAAAAGGCATTGAGAATAGAAAGAGAGAGAACACAGAGCCCAGGGCTGAAGGGGGAGGAAGCTGGGAACCCTGCATGGGGTTGCCAAGCACCAGGATGCATTCCTGCCCCCAAGTGTTTTCTAGGGAAGGGCTGAGTAAAATAGCTGTGAAGCAGCATATTCTTACCATGGACCTCCAGGATACTAAGTGTAAGGGACCCCCAAAACCCCCATGGACATTTGAGTTTGTAGGGAGAACTGCCCAGAGAGCGGTGGAGACAGAACTCCAGACCACATGCAGCCTAGAGGGCTTGGCATGGGGATGGCTACAGTGGAGCATAGCCATGGGTGCCCATCCCCTGAAGTTTGCCATACTTCTCTAGGTGGCTTTAGCCTTTGTTATTTGCTAGACCTGGAGACAGCAGGACTCTCTTGCCCATGGAATGGGACCGGTCTGATGTGAATGCCCTCCTGTCTGCTGGCCTCTCCCAGGGTCCCTGCTTTGCCATATCTGCTTGCAGCACAGCCTCCGCTTCCATGCCAAAGTGCTTGCCTACAGCCACCACCTTAACTCTCACTGGCAGCCTGTGCCCACCCATCAGAGTGCTTTTGCAGACAGACCACCACTGAGGTGCACTTGCCCACAGCCTACCCCCACCAACCCACCATTGCAAACACTCATGGGAACCTACCACCACTCCATTGTTGTGTGCATGCCTGCAGCTGCCCCACCACTGCACACTTGCCCATGGTCCCCCTGCCACCCTGTCAGTACACACTTTGCCACAGCCCCACCACCCCATTTGTGCATACTTGCCTGCAGCCCGCATCCCTCACCACCCTGCCAGAACACAATCACCTGCAGTGCTCCTGCTGCAGCGCACCATCCCATGGCCCACCAGCTGCCCCACCAGAGCACTTTTGCTGGAAAGCCTGTCAGAGCATTGTTGCCATCGAACTGTGAACACATCAGCCCCTCCAGTGCAGCAGATGTTTGATTTTGAGGAGACTGACATCAAAATTGTGGGCCTGGCCCCAGCCTCCCAGGGTTAGAGCATGCATATTCTAGGAGTACTGAGCTGAGCCTTGGCCCCCTGAAAGCATCCAGAAATAAGGTCCATCAACTAAACCCAACTTATACCACAGTCAAACCGTCAAGGGCATCAAAGAATATAAACGCAAAGAGCCCCATTCAAAGTACAACAACTTCAAAGATCAAAACAACATAAGCCCACACAGATGAGAAAGAAGTATCACAAGAATTTTGGCAACTCCAAAAGCCATACTGTTTTCTTACCTCCAAATGACTGCACTAGCTCCCCAGCAATGGTTCTTAGCCAGATTGAAATGGCTCAAATTATAGTTATAGAATTCAGAATCTGGATAGCAAGCAAGCTCAATGAGATACAGGAGAAGGTTGAAACCCAATCCAAAGAAAACAGCAAAATGATCCAAGAGTTGAAAGATGATACAGCCATCTTAAGCGAGAACCATACTGAACTTCTGGAAATGAAAATTTCACTACAGGAATTTCAAAATATAATTGGAAGCCATAGTAACAGAATAGACCAAGCTGAGGAGACAATCTCAGAGCTCAAAGATCACTCCTTCAAATCAATACAAGCAGCCAAAATTTTTAAAAAAGAATTTTAAAAAATGAACAAAACCTCCAAGAAATATGGGATTAAGTAAACAGGCCACACCTACAACTCTATGCATTCCTAAGAGATGGAGAGAGAGCAAGCAACTTGGAAAACATATATGAAGATATTGCCCATGAAAATTTCCCCAACCTTGCTAGAGAGATTGATATGCAAGCTCAGGAAATTCAAAGAATTCCTGCAAAATACTATACCAGACTACTGTCTTCAAGACACATAATCATCAGACTTCCAAGGTCAACATAAAAGAAAATCTTAAAGGCAGCCAGAGATAAGGGGCAGGCCACATATAAAAGAAACTCCAACAGGTTAACAGTAGACCTTTCAAAAAAACTTTCCAAGACAGAAGAGATCAGGTGCCTATATTCAGTATACATAAAGAAGAGAAATTTCAACCAGGAATTTCATATCCAGCCAAACTAAGCTTCATAAGCAAAGGAGAAATAAGATATTTTTCAGACAAGCACATGTTATGGGAATTCCTTACCACTAGACATGCCATAAAAGAGGTTATTAAGGAAGTGCTAAACATGGAAATAAAAGACTGATATCTGTCACCATGAAACACACTTAAGTACCTAACCCACTGACACTATAAAGCAACTATACAATCAAGGCTACATAACAACCAGCTAAAACACAATGACAGGATCATATCCTCACATACAAATATTTACAATGGGCTAAATGCCCCCATTTAAAAAGCACAGAGTGGCAAACTGAATAAAGATACAAGATCCAACTGTATGCTGTCTTCATGAGACCCATTTCACATGCAATGACACCTGCTGGCTCAAAGTAAAGAGACGAGGAAAGATCTATCAAGCAAATGGAAAACATAAAAGAGCAGAGATTGCTATTTTTATTTAAGACAAAACAGACTTTAAACCAACAATGATCAAAACGGACAAAGAAGAGCATTACATAATGATAAAGCATTCGATTCAACAAAAAGCCTTAACTACTCTGAATATATATGCACCCAACATTGGAGCACCCATATTCATAAAACAAGTTCTGAGAAACCTATGAATAGACTTACATAACTACACAATAATAGTGGGAGATGTAAACACCCCACTCACAATGTTAGACAATGAGACAGAATACTAACAGAGATATTTAGGGCCTAAACTTGACATTTGACTAAGTGAATCTAACAGAGATCTACAGAATAGTCTTCCCAACAACAACAGAAGACACATTGTTCTCATCTGCATGCAGCACATAATCTAAGGTCGACTATGTGCTTGGCCATAAAGCAAGTCCCAACAAATTCAAAAAGCTGAAATCATACCAACCATACAATTGGACCACAGCACAATATAAATAGAAAACAATACCAAGAAGATCTCTCAAAACCATAAAATTACATAGAAATTAAACAACCTACTCCTGAATGACTTTTGCATTAAGAATGAAATAAAAATAGAAATCAAGAAATTCGTTGAAACTAATGAGAACAAAGAAAAAACATAGCAGAATCTCTGAGACATAGCTGAAGCAGCATTAGGAGGAAAGTTTATAATGCTAAATGCCTACATCAAGAAGTTAGAAAGATCTCAAACTAACAACCTAACATCACACCTAGAGGAACCAGAAAAACAAATGCAAGCCAACTCCATGGTAGCAGAAGCAAAGAAATAATCAAAATTAGAGCTGAACTGAATGAAATTCAGATGCAAAAATCCATACAAAAGATTAACAAAACAAAAAGCTGGTTATTAGAAAGAATAAGCAAGATTCATAGACTGCTAGATAGATTAATAAAGAAAAAAGAGACAGGATCTAAACAAATACCATCAGAAATGACCAAAGTGGCATTACCACTGATCCCACAGAAATAAAAATAACCCTCAGCAATCAGACAAGAGAATGAAATAAAAGGCATCAAAAGAGAGGAAGAGGAAATCAAACCATCTCTCTTCACAGATAATATGATTCTATATCTAGAAAACCCCATAGTCTCTCCCCAAATGTGCCTAGAATGGATAAACTCCAGTAAAGTTTCAAAATGCAAAATAAATATACAGAAATCCATAGCATTGCTATACACCAATAACATCCACAACGAGAGCCAAATCAAGAATGCAATCTCATTCACAATAACCACAAAAAAGAATAAAATACCTAGGGGAATACAGCAAGTCAGGGAGGTAGAATATCTCAACAACAAGAATTACAAAATACTGCTGAAGGAAATCAGAGATGACACCAACAAAGGGAAAACCATTCCATGTTCATAAATAGGAGGAATAAATATTGTAAAATGGCCATACTCCCCAAAGAAATTTATAGATTCAATGCTATTCCTATAAAACTACCAATGTCACTTTTTACAGATTTTTAAAAAAATCTAAAATTCATATTGAAACAAATAAGAACTGGAATAGCCAAGGTGATCCTAAACCAAAAGAACAAAACTGGAGGCATCACACTACTGAACTTCAAACTACAGTAAATGGTTATAGTAACGAAAACGGCATATAATGGTACAAAAATAGACACATAGACCAGTGTAACAGGTTAGAGAACCCTGAAGTAAAGCCGTACATCTACAACTATCTAATCTTTGAAAAAGTTGATAATAACAAGCAATAAGGAAAGAATTCACAATTCAGTAAATGTTTCTGGGGTAACTGGCTAGCTATATGCAGAAGATTGAAACTGGACCCCAACTATTCACCATATACAAAAATCAACTCAAGAGAGATTAAAGACTTAAATTTAAGACCTAAAACTGGACCCCAACTTTTCACCATATACAAAAATCAACTCAAGAGAGACTAAAGACTTAAAATTAAGACCTAAAACTGTGTGTGTGTGTGTATATATATATATATATATATATATATATATATATATATATAATCTAGGAGTTTAGAGTTAAGAGGAAAACCTAGGAAATACCTTTCTCAACATAAGCCTTGGCAACAATTTTAGGACAAAATCTCCCAAAGCAACTGCAAAAATACCCCCAAAATAGACAAGTAGGACCTAATTAAACTAAAGAGCTTCTGCATAGCAAAATAAACTATTAACAGAGTAAATAGACAACCTACAGAATGAGAGAAAATATTTTCAAACTATGCATCCAACAAAGGTCTAATATCCAGAATCTGCAAGGAACTTAAATCAACAAGCAAAAACAAACAACTCCATTAAAAAATGGGCAAAGACATGAACAGACACTTCTCCAAAGAAGACATACATGTAGCCAACAAGCATATAAAAAAAATGCTCAACATCACTAATCATTAGAGAAATGCAAATCAAAACCATATAAAATACCATCTCACACCAGTCAGAATGGCTATTATTAATAACAGATGTTGATGAGGTTGTGGAGAAAAGAGAATGCTCATACACTGCTGGTGGGAGTGTAAATTAGTTCAGCCACAGCAGAAAGTAGTTTAGATATTTCTCAAAGAACTTAAAACAGAACCACAATTTGATCTAGCAATCCCATTGCTGGGTACACACCCAGAGGAATATAAATCATTCCACCAAAAAGTCACATGTACTCCTATGTTCACTGCAGCACTATTCACAATAGCAAAGACATGGAATCAACCTAGATGTCCATCAGTGGTGGACTGGATGCACATCAGTGGTGGATGAAGAAAATGTGGTACATATACACCATGGAATACTATGCAGCCATAAAAATAATGAGATTATGTCCTTTGAAGCAACATGAATGCAGCTGGGGCCATTATACTAAGCCCATTAACACAGAAGCAGAAAACCAAATACTTCATGTTCTCACTTATAAGTGAGAGCTAAACACTGCGTACACATGGAGGCAAAGAGGGCAACAGAAGATGTAGGAGACTACTTGACGGGGGAGGATAAGAGGAGAGTGAGTGTTGAAAAACTAGCTATTAGTTACCTTGCTCAGCACCTAGGTGATGAAATCATTTGTACACTAAACCTCAGCAACACACAATCTACCCACATAACAAATCTGCACATATACTCCTGAACCTAAAATAAATACTGAAAAAGTAAAGAGGCAACAAAGCTAAGTTAAATACATATATATAGATATACACTATATATATATGTAGATATATATATAGTGTGTGTGTGTGTGTGTGTGTGTGTGTGTGCGCACAGTGGTAAGTGGTATGGGGAAAAAAAGTAAAGCAGAATAGAGGTAAAATGAGTGCATGAGAAGTTAAATACTTCAATTTACCTGCCTATTGAGTACCTACTATATTCTCTCCTAGGCTCTGGTTATACAATACTGACTAAAACAGAACAAAACAAAAAATCTCTTGTGAAAGTGCTTTATGTTCTAGAAGAAGAAAACAGAATCTAGATAAATAAATAACTGAAACAGATAGCACGTTCAATGATAATGAGTGCTAAGGATAAAAATAAGACAAGGCAAAGCTATAGGGAGTATTACGGTGAGGGCATCTTGGGTGCAACGTACTAAGAAGGTACCATTTGTATAAAGACAAACAGAGGTGAGCTATATGATAACTGGTAGAAGTACACAAAGAACATCCCCAGATGGCTTCAGATGTCAGCCTCTGAATGGGGAAGTGACATCTGTTCATTTTCTGTTTCACACAGAGCTTGAGTGTGCCAGAGTAGGAAATGGGGAGTAAGTATCTTGTCTTTTTGCACGTAGTCTTTTTTTCACTACCCTGACGAAGGTTTTTTTCCTTTTCCTAACACTCTTTATGCCTTACTGTGGGTGGAGATTCCTTTCAAATTTTGACATTTTTGTCAAAATCTTTAATTTTTATCATTGTACATGTTTTCATAGTATTTTATTAGGAAGTCAATAAAACACACACACACACACACACACACACCAACAACAGGTGTTGCCACCAAACACTGCATTGAATTATGAAATAATTTATTTAATCTTAAAAACAATCCTGCAAGATTTTCACCAAAAGCTCCAATTTTATAGGTGAGAAAACCTAGAAGAACTGTGAAATGAATCACCCAAGGTTGGTCAAGTAATTCCACAAACTAGTTTGGTAAATGTGGGCATCTTTGGGACAGTGATGTCTATGTTTTCCCTTCTATCCCATACAGCCCAGTGGCAGAGACTGCTAATTGCATGCCCCATGTTCATTTTCCCTCTTCATTCTTAGTAGCAAAAGTTCTGTATTATTGGGTATAGCAATGTAACCAGCTATGGAACATTTCTCAGGCTTTCTTGCATCTAGGAATAGCCAATGAGATGTGGGGAGAAGTTTCTGGGTAGAGATTGCAGAAATGCTCTGCAATCTGTAAGGGCCCTGACTCAGTTGGGAGGTGTGTCGTTTGTTCACTTGCTCTTCCTTTTTTTCTTCCTATAACATGGATGTAACAGCAAGACTTCCAAGCTGCCACCTTGTGATCTTGAGGATGGATACCATGTGTTAAGGATAGTGCAGCAGAAACATGAAAGAGGCCTAGAACTTTGATGATAGCATGCATCAACCACACTCTCCCTGGACTATCTCCTTCCTGATTTCTTTTACTCAAGAGAAAAGAAATCTCTTAACAGGCTTAAAACACTGTTATTTCACATCAATCTCATCAACAGTCAAATGCAATCTTTAATTCATGGAGTCCTCTCTATTGCATAATATACTATGATAAGAAGTGACATTTACTTTGCCAGGCCATATTTATGTAATAATTATTAAGAGCTCTTTGCTTCAAAAGCAAACAAACGTTCATATGGAATGCAGTGCTTGGTACATGAAATGTATATATATATACATATTTGTATATATACACATATACATATTTGTATATATACACATATACATATTTGTATATATACACATATACATATTTGTATATATACACATATACATATGTGTATATATACACATATACATATGTGTATATATACACATATACATATGTGTATATATACACATATACATATGTGTATATATACACATATACATATGTGTATATATACACATATACATATTTGTATATATACATATATACATATATACACATATTTGTGTATATACATATATACATATATACACATATTTGTATATATACATATATACACATATTTGTATATATACATATATACACATATTTGTATATATACATATATACACATATTTGTATATATACATATATACATATTTGTATATATACATATATACACATATTTGTATATATACATATACACATATTTGTATATATACATATATACATATATACATATTTGTATATATACATATATACATATTTGTATATATGTACATATTTGTATATATACATATTTGTATATATACATATATACATATTTGTATATATACATATATACATATTTGTATATATACATATATACATATTTGTATATATACATATATACATATTTGTATATATACATATATATACATATTTGTGAGATGGAGTCTCGCTCTGCCACCAGGCTTGAGTGCAATGGTGTGATTTCAGCTCACTGTAATCTCTGCCTCCCGGGTTCAAGCTATTCTCCTGCCTCAGCTTCCCGACTAGTTGGGATTACAGGCATGGGCCACCATGCCTGGCTAATTTTTGTATTTTTTTAGTAGAGACAGGGTTTCACTATGTTGGCCAGGCTGGTCGTGAACTGAAATGTGTTTTTAGAACACCGTGTTGAATAAACAGAGTAGTAATATTTTATAGAAATAGATTTCCAAACCATCAGCTCTAGCATGACAGCAGGGCCTCACTTGAGAGTTACTGAGGCCTAACTGGCAAGTACAACAAAGACAGCTTGCTTAGACATGACCAGGATTCTTTGGCTAGAGGTGAGGGTTGCCCATATTCTTCTGTGTTAGCCTCAGCCTTTCTACTACTTTGATCATCTTTAATTCTCTATCCATGCTACCCCCCCACCCCCGTTCTAGCAAAAGGAGAATCGCTGGGATAAAAATGTGTCAGGAATTTCAGTGTTATTGAAAGTTTTTGGAAGTAGAAAAATTTCAAAAATAAATTCTTTTGTTTTAGTTTTGCTTATAAAATGTCAAAAAACCTTGATGATTATGGACTTATGTTCACATAAAGCAAACTAACCACCTAACAGTTTCTTTGCTTTCTTTGTCATTTGGTTCCAAATCAATAATTAACTATTATTGGTCT
Organism: Gorilla gorilla gorilla; assembly: GCF_029281585.2. NCBI lineage: Eukaryota > Metazoa > Chordata > Mammalia > Primates > Hominidae > Gorilla > Gorilla gorilla. The sequence goes on from NC_073236.2 coordinate 121,056,970, forward strand.
ATAGTTCCAACTGAATCTTTGTGAATGCCATGGTGAATTTAACTCTGCTGACATGACCTCTGTGAATAAGGCAGAAGCCAGCATGGCATCACATGCTGGGAGTGGAGGATCTTCTCAAGGACTTAAAAGGCAGAGATCCATTCAACCTCTGGATAGAAGGCATTCTCAGCAAAGGACTCTAGCTCAGTTCTGTTTGACCAAAAGTAGGTGCTCTTATATTTTCCAAATCTGTCATTTGTATGCTTCAAATTAGTATTCAATGAACACCAGATATTTGAGTGTATGCAGGTGGAAAACAAATGTTCCACTTAGACCCAAAGCCTGGGAGTACCTGGGGTTTGAACATCAGATAACACTTATGACCTCAGAATTGTAGGTGAGGAGGTAAGGGGAAAGGCAGTGGGATTGTTTGCATTCTCTACCTATGAACTTTTCCTTGTAAAGGTTTCCTCCTGGGTTCCCCTTCTACTCAAATTAGATTCAATCCAGCAAATATTACTGTAGGCTCATTATTGAAAAATATTGTTCTAGGCTAGGTGCTATGGTTGTTATGAAACTAAATCAGACTTGGACCCTATCCATTCCTCAAGATGCACTTTAAATCCTACATCTTCAGGGAAGCCTTTTAAATACTACAAATCAAATGTAGCCACTCACTCCTCTAAACTGTGATACTCTAGTACTGTAATTCTAAACTTATAGAATCAACATGTTCTGCTCAAGGTACTTAATTTAATGCAATCCAATAGAACATTAGGCAACATTTATGTTCTAGGCCCTGTGGAAAATTCTATGATAGAAAGGAAAATAAGACACAGTTCCTGCCCTCCAGGATCTATTCGTTTATTAGAAAAGAAAAATACATAAGCAATTGATTATATTCTTATGAAGTATCTATTCCACTACTTAAGACAAATGACCTAGAAGAATGCACAAAAAATGTGACATCCGTTGGCACTGAGTGTACAACACCCATCTCCCCCTTATTCTTCAACAACAGATCTCCAAATTTTTTCAGAGCAGTGATGTGTCCAGCCTTAAGTGATGGGTTATAATCGATTTTGACCAATTATGATAATCCTGTTTCCTTGTTTCCCAGCCTTCCTTCAAAGCCTTTTTATACAATTCACATTCAGCCAGTGAGCCTAAAGGGAAAGTCAGTCATTTTGAAAGACTTGGTTGGCACAGGTCCTTTGCTCTTTCATCCTCTTCCAGCCTGAAGCACAAATGTGATGTTTGCGGGTGCAGCAGCCCTGATGGAGACCTGAGAGTTGGAGCATGTTGTCTGAAATTCAACATCCATCAGCAGATGGCATAGGAGGTCCCTCCAAGGGCGATTAATTTTGCCATACCTCAATTGACTGTTTGTCCAGCATCATCCCAGCAGAGGAGGGTCTTCTCAAAATCATGCACACTCTTTCTTGATTTCTTTTAAAATCAAGACCCTAACCCTTGTCTTTGTGGGACAGGAAAATCATAAAGAAGTTGACACTTGCAAGATTAGAGCACTGAACTAAAGCCAGTGGTTACCCACCTCAGGCTTCTTGATTTATTAGAAAAATAAACCCCTTTTGGTGTAAACCACTGCTGCTCACAGACTCTGTTACTTGCAGGATAAAACATTCCTAACTCATACCATGTGCCTAAATTATACTGCCTGAGGTGATTTGGGAAGAGGAGACTTGTTCAGCATCATATTCAAGAATTATTTACCACCTTAGTTGTCAATTATATCAATACTTATGTGTATAGGCCTCAAGCGCATTCTGAAAATGAAGGAGAAATCATGCTTCTTTATATCCCTTGACACTGCCTAGGACCGTTCTCCCTTCATTATAAATTTATCATCTATGCGTATTTCAGATTAGAAAAAGGAAAGGCAAGGAACCCAGATCACTAAGATTTCCTGTCCAGGCTCCAAAAGCGTTAAAGTTTTGCTTTGCCTGCCTTCTCCTCAGAACCAAGTGAGACGTCGTACCTGTATATCCAGGCAGTGAGCCACCATGGTCCCCACATCCCAGTACCCTAGGGCTCCAGTGTGCAGAAAAGTATATGGCCAGCAGACAAGGAGAACCACGGCACTCAATATTTCCCACTAAGCTCATCAAGAATGAAAAATGGTAACTGCATTTAAAAATGTAGAGAATACAAAAAGCTGTGTTGAAGGATCCTGAACCTCACATTTCTCTCTAGCCATCGAGTTTTGTCCCATGGGCTTCCATTGGTGTAAGACTAACCATGTTCTGAGGAAATGGCACTTTGAGTTGAGCTCCAGTGAAGTCTGCACCAGCCTTCTGGTAACTGGCAGGGACGGATGCAGGAGTGTAGTTGAAACATCTTTAAGAAGTTTGCCTTTGGTGGCAAGGCCATGCTTGGAAGTCCCCATTTGACATATGTCAGTGTCTTGCTCTAACATGAACTTCAGGGAATCTGACAATGGTAAAACAAAATTGGCCCCCAAGTCAAAGTTTACAATGTTGCACCCACTAGATAGAGCAATTCTTGATTATCCAACCAAAATATGCTTTTATATTTTTATTTTCCCCTTGATACTATCATGTGCATTTTGCTACTTAACTCTGGGTAGGAATCTGGGGATCTTTTTTCTTCACCAGCTTCAGCTACTTACTACACACATGGTTTTGAGTTTAAAGTCCTGTAAAGCTTTAAAACTCACTAACTCTACCATATACATAACTATTATTTTATTTTGTTAAAAAATTCAGATGATTTGAACATGTTTAGTCTGCAGAAATGAAGACTAGAATAGGCATGGCAGCGTTTTTATTTTGTGTCAAGCCCTCAGACTATGAAATTAGTTAGGCCGGGCGCGGTGGCTCACGCCTGTAATCCCAGCACTTTGGGAGGCCGAGGTGGGCGGATCACGAGGTCAGGAGATCGAGACCATCCTGGCTAACATGGTGAAACCCCTTCTCTACTAAAAATACAAAAAATTAGCCGGGCTTGGTGGCGGGCGGCTGTAGTCCCAGCTACTCGGGAGGCTGAGGCAGGAGAATGGCGTGAACCCGGGAGGCGGAGCTTGCAGTGAGCGGAGATCGCGCCACTGCACTCCAGCCTGGGCGACAGAGCGAGACTCCGTCTCAAAAAAAAAAAAAAAGAAATTAGTTAGTGATGACAGATGGAGAAGCAAAAGCTTTAAATTTCTAAGTAAGGTAATAGCTACATATGAGAAAATGACTTAAAAGGTTGCTAAGAGCAACGATAATTATCCAAAACCCTTATATGGCCAATTCCATGATACATATAATACCAAAGACCATGTTTTTACTTGTCTTGTTTGGAGACAAGTTGTGATAGCAACCATAAGCATATTATCTACCATTTATGTCACACTTATTGTCTGCCAGACACTGATTTCTGTTTTTCATGTATATTATATTTCCCCTCTAACCGTGAAAGTTATATATTGTTACCTTCATTTTAAGATTACAAAATTGAGACAATCTGCCTCCGGACCTCTAGATAGATGGATTTCAAAGCCAAGAATATTGGCCCCCAAACATATCACTATGTGACACTGGCTTTCAAATAAAAAGGCACTGGGGAATAATAACCAGTTAAAGTACTCATTGAAGATGCACTCATCCTGCTTAGAAATTCAGGTCTTTAGGCACCAGAGGTGACTTTATCAAAGACTGAGCTGTGAGCTTCCTGAATATGTATGGAATCTGCTACCACAGGTCCCCCTTTGGGCCCCAGCAGGTATTTCTAATTATCCCGCCTCATTCCCCTACCAACTTAACTGCCTTCTGTAAAAGGGTGAAAGACATTTGTAAAGAAGAACTAGACCACCCAAATCATTTATCTTGTAAGCTCCAAGAGGGCAGGGACTTTATTTTATTCTTTACTGACTTTCCCATAATTGGATGAGTGCCAGGCTCAAACTAGGTATCCAAAAACTACAGCACTTCATGAATGAATCAACGAATGACTCTGACACAGATTCTGTGGTCAGTACACCTGATCAGTCACATAGATCCCCTCCTTGGTTTTATGTTGATACTAGATAAAGAAACCAGAGCCTCTTTCTTCAATAGAACATCTTTTACTTCTGCTTTACAAATGACAGTGTCACAGTTCCTGATTGCAAAGTTAAAACAGATGTAAGATTGAAAGCTTCACATTCATAAGTAAGGTAATGGCTAAAAAATATGAAATTACTTAACAGATTTCTAAGAGCAATAATACTTACAAAAAATGCTTATATGGTCAATTCTATGATACATGTAATACCAAGGACAACATTTTCAAGATGACTAGGAGTATCAGGTCCTACACGTCCTTTCAGAAGACAGAAAGGATAGTTTAGGAATTAAGAGCATGGAGTTTGAAGCCACAATGTGCAACCATATCCTGGGATTTCAAGCATATTTCGAGTTTGGTCATATGATCACTGCCTCATTTACTAAAGAATGTATTGCTATCTTGGCCTGTTTCTCTTAGCTCTATTCAACTGACCTTCAAAGAGCATAGGCTGAGTCTTCAAGCAGACCTCAGTTAAATTCATACTCCATTACTTAATGGGAGGGTTTTCTCATGTTTAAGATGGAGGCAATATTACCAACTTCATATGATTAGAGAATCAAATGAAAGAGCCGATAGAACATGTCTGGGGCAGACAAGAAATCCAATAGCATTAAACAGAAACCTTGTTATCAAAGGCACTGCGCTCTGTATGTTTATGTATACCTAAATATTTTCTCTTGCTCATAACATACAGGCTTGGATTACAAAAATTAATTTTTGAAAAGTATTCTGTGATTTTAAATATTGTATAATGTCAACATGTATAAAATGTATATTAGGTATATCTATCTATATGGGTAAATATAGATATATGTAAATATGGGTGTGTATATACAGTTTTTTATATATACAGTGATTACATACAGTATATATGGTGACTATATACAGTATATACAGGGATTATATACACATGGACATATGTATGTATGTATGTATGTATGTAATAATTTACAGTTCTCTATATACCCTTCCTCAGTTCATAGTCCACTCTCTCCTAGGTATAACTACTTTCAAACCTTGGAAATATTTCTTCAGGCATTTATCTCACATTTTTAAACAACATATGTATAATTGGTCTCTTGACTTGTCTGTCTTAGGTGTTATCCCCACATCCTCCTTTCATGGTAGATGAGAATTTGCTCTCTTCCACCCCACCTTTCCCATCCTCATTTTCTTGTTAAATTGTAATTTTAATGCTGTGCTTACCATTTAATGATTATCCCTTAAGTCCCTGGCTCACTGACTGTAAATTCTTGCAGGCCTTATATTTAGATGGTTTTATTCTGATAATTAATTGTAAGTTACTTTGAATGAATTTAATTTCACATTGTTCCTGGTCACAGAGGGTCTAAATGGCATTGTACTTTGTAAAAAATAAATAAAACAATAATAGCATGAAGGTGTTTATTAACAAATATATATCAAGTTAGAGTTTTTAGAAATTTTTAGGGCTATATTCCAGATGGATAAAGTCATTCTTTACCTAGTGATTTTGGAAATGATTAAACTAACATATTTTCTTACCATAACATCAAAAATCTAGCTAATAATAGAATGATTTTTTAATCTCTTATTATATCAGTTATCCAGGTAACAAAAATGTTCTAAGGTATTCACATAGATTTGAGTGTCGATTACTTGACAAATGCTTTCACACAAGCTTTTTATTTAATAACACATCCTTTTAATGTTAGTGTTATCATATCTCTTTAGGAGAAGAACTGAAGGCATAGAATGGATAACTAATTTCCTAAGGGCACAGTAAATCTGAGACCTAGGATTTGGATGGATTTTTGTTCCCAGGGCAAGCGCTTCATCTATACCATCACAGTGGACTTCTGTGCATTCTGCTTAAAATCCCTAAGCTATTATGACAGTATGACTCTAATGTGAGATAGTCCAGCTTACTCTACAAGGGGGTGAGTGTAGCAAGAAATGCTAACCAAAAGGGATCATAGTTTAGGGATCATGACAAGTCAATTTACCATATCTTCCCCAGTCACCACACAATTTTTTCTTATAGATACACGGGGGTCTATTGCCAAAATCTTCTCCTAAAGTTATCACACTACCCACCCAACCTCACCGTAAGTAAGTCCCTTCCATTTGGTTAAGCCCACACTGCTTCCCTTTCCTTAGGGGCAAAGGAAATGACAGGCCATATTATTGGTGTCAGAGTAGTACATTCACTATGTCATAAGCCTTCTACCTCTTCCAAGATAGGATGCTCATCCTTGTTCAAATCATCTGGGAGTCTGTGACTATAGCCACTCCCAGGATTGAGAATCTTTCGTGGTTTTGCTCCCAAGTGATGTTTCTTTGTGTTCTCTGACTACCTGGATTCCGTCATTTTGTCTGCCTCAACATCCCACCAGCAGTTCAATAAATTTTTACTGAACTGAACAATAAATTTTTACTATGTTCCAAGCGCTGTGCTAAACACTGAGAGGTAATATGATAGATGAGAAATAGATTTTTGATCTCAAGAAGCTTACAGTCAGATGATGGAGGAAAGTCTACAAATAGGCAATTCTAATGTTTTAGCCTGGGGTCTGGAACAGAAGTAAAGTGATGTCAAGTACTGCAGAGCAGGTGGGAACTGGCCACGTGGAGAAGCAAGGGGTGAGGAAGCATCCGAAGACAGAGACACTGATCACCATGGTCCAGAAGGAACTGTGCTGGTGCTACCTAACATGAGAGGTAGGGGGTTAGAGACAAGATTGGGACATGACAGGGCCCCTTTGTCTAGTGACTTACCTTACAGGTCATGAGAAACCATTGAAATGTTTCATCAGGGGAGAGGATTAGATTTGCACTCTAGAATGGCCACAATGGAGGAATATATAAAAGACTGAGTTTAAAAAGAGTGGAATGAAGTACAGAGACCAGCCTAGACAATGTTGCAGGCTTTAAAGATCCGGCCCGGACTAGTGCAATAGCAGTGCAGAGTAAGAGAAATGTTTGGATTTGGGAGAGATCTAGAACAGTCTCAATGTCTCTGAATTCTTATCCATCATTTTGAGGGCTACTCATAGTCTGGGACCTCTGTCCCTACCTGCTGGTTGCTGCTGACCATGCCTAGTCTGGGCTTTGGGTGAATGGTCAATCTGTTCCCTAAAAGTTCCTAACACTGGGACTCCAGGCACCCAAACTTGCTACTGCACAGGCCATTTGGAGTCTAAATTCATCCTGAAATTATTCTAAATTATGTGCACTGTTAGATTTTCCTTCATTTTTGTGGCACCAAATCACTTATTTGCAATACAAAAAAAATTTAAAATGATCTTAAAACCTAAGTGTTTTCTTATGTTTGACCAAACTGTTTCATCCACAGAGTTAAACCTGAATTAATGTGAGATATTAAAGACTAAAATGTTCTGTCACAGAGATATTAATGCATTTGATTACAAAGTGCTGGCTTAGACCCTTCTGGATGTAGATGCTTTGTATTACCATTCTGAAATCCAAACAGTTTGATTCTGGCTTCCAGGGTTACTAATTGTTATTATGGGACTGTATCTAAATTTTCCTCATGTTTTTGATGCAGAATCAATGACTGTGACTTGTATTTTCAACATGTAATGATCTAATTGAGTCTCTCAGTTATTTTTATCAATCCAGTTATATATATACCATATATCACCATTTTGTGCACTTTTAAACTTATCAAGAAGTTCCACTGGGACAGCAGCTGCTCCATTTAAAATGCTCAGAAATATCTCTGCCAGTTGAAAAAAAAACTATGATTCAAAGACCTATTCAACCTTTTCACTGATATTTCAAAGCAACAGCTTATTTAATTAAAAGGAAACATTTAAAAATGAATATTTTTTTGCAGTATCTTAGCAACAGGTGATTGAACCCATGCCTAGAACAAAGAGTTGAGATTCTTCCAAAAGGACCACATACTAGTGATATCTTCCTTTTAACAAATGGAATAAATCTAATATTGTTTTGGACAAGCTGTACTGGATTGCATCATAATATGAAATCCTGACAACAAAGCCACAATAGGGGCAGTACATGCAGAGAGTAAAGACTGGGTCCTATAGATTTTTACAGCTTTTCAGGGGAAAAAGCAGATACCATGAGCTCCTTTGTGCCCCGGCTTCAACTCAAGTGTCTAAAGTGACAGTGATCAGGAAAGTTTATTACTACAGTCCCTGGACATTCAAAACTCAATTGCACAGCAGAAAACTCCAAGGCAGAGAGCTCTGTCTCCACTCTTTATAGCCTACCCTAAGCTGGAGGTTCACTTAGAATCAGCGATTCTTAACATGTTTGAGAATTCAACATAAGCCTCACTGTAGAAAACTGCACCTTTAAGATGCACATGAAAAGTATTTACATGATTTCTGAGGGATTTTAGAAATGGGTAAACCCAACGTTGATTTTCATAATTGTCCACAATTCCCTGGTTATAAATCCCTCTGTTCTATATTACCAGTCTCAGTGGAACCAGGAAGATGTGTGGTGACTGAGGTGCCTCGCTCTGAGGTTCTGTGCTCATGACAAACTGTAACTCATGCATTCATATGGGCAGAAAGTGGAGGGAGAATGTTAGAGTGTAAAGTCCCATTTATGTTAATTAAGGCGGAAGTGATTGTTTTCTTTTTTAAGGTGGTTCTGCCATTGGGCATTTACAAACTGATTGGCAGATGAAGTGTTAACCACTAAAGAAAACCTCCTTTTAAAAATTATAAGCAAAACAACTTTTAAGGTACTCTCAAGAATGTCTTCAGTAAAGGCCAGTTGTCCAGCTATATTTATAAGCAGTCCCAAGTATATAATAACAACCCATATATTTGCTGCAATAATGAGATTATATATGTGAAATATCTAATGTAGCATGGTAACGTACCAGTGCCCAGCATATTGTAGTAATCATTATTATAGTTACTGGATAGTATTTATAATCTTACAGTGTGATACAATTGCTAGCATCATTCCTGACTCAATTTAGGTAAAGCCAAAAGAGACCACACATTGAAATGGAGAACAATTTAAAATAGGTTTCAGGTCTGTTGGAATCTCTCCCTGACCAGAGGAAATCTAGCTCTTTTTAATTTTTATAATCATTCATCTGGCAAATATTTACCATTTTCAGAGTTCTAATTTATGCCAGGCACTGTGCTAGGTGCCAGAGATTTAAAACTTAGTAAAATGTGGTCTCTGACTTCAAGAGATATGTAATCTAGAGGGAGACAGAGGCACATAAATACATAATTGCAATAGTATATGGAAAGTGAAAGAACACAAGGGGGATCAATCTAATCTGAGTTGGCAAGGGAGGTATCAGCTCAGTTTGCCCAGAAACAGAGACTGAGGCCATTGTGACCCCAGAGAACCAGGACAGAGGAGAAGTCAGGAGAGAACAAATACAAAGATGAGAGGGCTCACTACCAATGTGGCAAGTTTCGTGATAAATAGGAATGATTGTTCTTTTTCTCACATCATCTTGAGAGAAAATATTAACTACCTGTTCTCAGAATAATAAGCAGGATAAGGGAAGGAAGAATAATTTTTCCGCTGGCTTTTTTCTGTCGTCTGTCTCTCACTGGTAAAAATCCATTAACTCATGGCTTCCTTGGACTAGAGACCCCGGGGTCCAGTCAACCTCTCTCTGTCAGCTGGTGTCGTGCACAACACTCCTCAAACTATAGTGGAGACCAGAAGTGGCGAAATTGACACCGTAACTGTGGAACCAGCTCAAGCTCTTGCCCAGATCTTTAGTCTAGAAAGAACACATGGCCAAGATCCAGAGGGAAGGATAGGTATAGCTGCATGGATTCCTGGTGGTTCAATAATTGCATCTAGGACAAAGAGGAAAGAAATTGCCTCTTAGAGACCATCAGAAGTTGCCAGGCATCAGGACTTGAGGGGGAAGAGAGTATTTCATAGAAGAAAATTTCATGCTTTAACAAAGGTTGAGGTGAACAGAGCTCTAACCACAAGCACTGAGTGGAGAGCATATGAATCTCAGAGGAAGGGAAGCTCATAACTGGAGAGAACAGGTTGCCCCCTCCAGCAACTGTATCTGTGGGAAAGGACAGGAACAACCAGAGAACCTGAGGTATTTCCTCCTGTAGAAGCACTCTGCATCGAAAGTACATACTTTCCCTCTGGGGATGCAGAGAACCCTTCCTCCCCTTTCTATTCCACCGCTGCCTGTTCTTGCACGCATGCATTCACTCCTCGAGCATCTATTCAGCTCTACCCACCAGGTGCCATCATAGGCATCTGGGGCACGGAGTGAATAGGTCACCCCTGAGGTCCACACATCTAGACTGTGACAGGCACATAAACAGTGCCTGGTGGTCAAGACGCCAGCAAAAATGTAAATGATGGAGGCACAGAAGAGGGGCAAATTATTCTCCTAAGGGGGTTAAAAATATGCTCGTCACATCAGAAAGGAGGTGCCCTGTAATGTGAGCCTTGAGCACAAAGGCTCAGTTTATCCTGCAGGGAAGACAAAGCAAAATATCCCCATCAGTGAGGCAGCACGTGGAAAACAGAAATGGGAGAGGCCAGACTCCGTGCAGAGGTGGGTTAGGGGTAGTCAGTGTCACTGGAGCTTGGGTCTCACCTCAAGTCAGAAGGGAGACAAGTGGCAGACCCAGCATAGTAACTCAGCACACCGCACTTCCACCAGACTTGTCTTTCTGCAAACCGCATGCTTCCCTGCCATGCCATTCAAATACCATTTCCAAAGCACTCCCTATTTCTAAGGTTAGGCATGGTGGTGCTACCCAAAAGGAAGAGACAGAGACTTTGTTCTTAGAAGACTATCCCATATAAACCCCCCACTCAGACAGCCATCTGTTGGAGAACTCTTTCCCACCCCAGCTCACCTGGAGGTCAGTGCATCAGAAATGTGCTTAGAGTCACAGCACAGCTGGCAGCAGATAACACCTCCCTTTGCCTTTGATCTGCGGGCATGGGGATTGTCAGACTGTACATTTCTGCAAGTGATGAAAACACTAACAATACCTCAACCCCAAACCTTAACCCTGAACCACGGGGTTGATAACGTTCTCCAGAGCAAGCAAGGGCACAGTCTGGAGCCTGAGCCCAGTTGTTTGGAGAAAACCTTAAGTGCAGCCTGTCTGGTTTTTCACGTGCAATCCACACTGGTGGTGCTGGGAATTTGCTCCTTTGCTGGCAGATGCCACATTTAAATGAAAGTTGTGTTATACACAGGGTAGGAAAAAATTTGAGAATGTTTGCTATTAAACTCAGGCTGACTGGCCCACCTGAAGCACGAAGACAATCTAAGGCCTCTAAGCTGGGAAGGAATCTTGGAAGGACATCTCTAGGTCTTGGCATAACACAGGCTTTCTGGGCCTTGGTGACTTGTAGGTGCTTTGTAATGTAGCACATTTGCTATGCTGTTTAAATATGTATGTCCTGGGTACAGAAAGCTAATATCTGGAGCAATAAGGTAATCCTATATGCTTTTCAATGGAAAACATGAGCAGAGGCTACTTGCTGCCAGGGTTCTGCCATTATTGCTTAATTCTGTTTTTCAGTTATGTGATATCTTTGAAGGCACATTTGGTTAAAACTGCATGGAGAAAATGAGCCACACACAATATCCATTCTGCCTTTGAGAATCAGGAGGCCAATTAAGCGTTGTTTCATTTGCAACTCAAAGAAAGAACCAAGCAGAAGTTGTAGTTCTCTCAGGGAAGCATCCCTTCCTGATGTCTAGTCCTCACTGTGCCAAGCCTGCTGCATCATCTCTGATAGATAAGAACTGTGGGGAGAAATGAGGAAAGATGTGAGAGTGGAGGAAAAAGCTGAACTTTCTCAAATATTTCAAAAAGTACTTCATGGGAGGGAGAGGCTGAAACTCTTTTGCATATTAGAGGCAGAAGTCTCTCTTGGCTTAGGAGTGTAGCTTTCTGGGGACACAAATTTTGGAAGTATGTTTCAGTGAGGATGGAACAAATAGCTCAGTAGAAAATGAAATGAGTTGGAGTGGTGTTACAGGGAGACTGGGGGGTGAATCTGAGGACAAGCAGGTGCCCAGCAGACTTCTGAAGATAAGAGACTCTCAGCAACAAGTGCTGCCTGGTGTGACAGTAAGAGACACCTCAGCCCACCCAGGCTCCATTAGGCAGTGCTTGCTTACTTACAAATTCTCTGTTCTTTTATGCTTTCTACTGCTCATAGAGGCAGCATGGATTAGTACAAAGAGCCCAGACCCTGAACTTGGGGAATCCTTTTATATTCTGGCTCTGCGTGTACATTGGGGTTAATTATTTATCCACCCTAACTGTCAGGTTTTTTATGTATAAAATTTGAGTAATGATCTTGAGCTTACAGGGTTGTTATAAGAAATCAAAATAACTTACATAAAATTGCCACAGTATTTGATATAAACCTGCAATGCAACAAAGAGGCAGCTGTGTCAAGACACATGATGACTCCTAAAGAAGTAACCTAAAAATGATGCCAGATGAGGCCCTACGAGTACCCAACAGACAGAACTCCATTGACTTTTCTCTCACCCTCCAAACCTGCACTCCAGGTCAACTGCACTCTCCTCCTTGTCAGCTTGGAATAGGCTTCATCCTAAGTGGCCACAGCAGGATCTTACTGGCTCAGGTTAGTTCTTCAAGTCTTACTTCCTACACCAATTCCTCTGAGAAGCCTTCACTGAATCGCTAGGACAAGATGTTAAGTGACCATTTTCCATGTTCCTGACAGCACAGAATGTGTTATACTTTACTATGAGTTTATGTAACTTGGTCAGTTTCCTCCACCAGCCTGGGAGCTTACTAAGAATTTTGTCTTATTTATCTCTGCATCTCCCCCACCTTGGTTAATACAGAGTGATACAAAATACGCATTTCAGATATATCTGATGAGTGAATTAATGAATATATGAATTGATGAATAAATGAATAGTACTAAATGAATAACCATTTCCTCCATCTCCCAGCTAAAAGCTCAAACATTTGGTAGTTATGAACATGCCTTCCAGTCTTCTTGTTAACCATGAAAATACAAGCAAGTGAAGCCCTCTATAAACCACATCCCAAAGAAATGACAGAAATTTCACCTCTCTAAATGAACATTTATGGAAACACAGTCATAGAAACCACTGTCAGACTCAACCCTGTAAGCTCAAGATCATTACTCTAATTTTATACATAAAAAACCTGACTGTTAGGGTGGATAAATAATTCACCCCAATGTACACACACAGCCAGAATATAAAAGAGGGATTCCCCAAGTTCAGTGTCTGGGCTCTTGGTACTAATCCATGCTGCCTCTATGAGCAGTAGAAAGCACAAAAGAACAGAAAGGAGCCTCCTGCCTTAAGAGTAGTTGAGTTGAAGTTATTGAGCAGCCAGAACTTCCTTACAGGGTGGAGGGCAGGGGGCACAGGTGTCTTCTTCCTCTCTCTAAATGCTTATAGCATCAGTTAGTTGGGCTTTTCATGGGACATTTCTATCTCAGAACAAAGTTTCAGAAGCTGCTCTTGCACTTGTTGGTCCAGCTACATTCTCAAGAAGATAAAGCATTCTCAGAAGAAACATCAAGGCCTACATATTGCAAGAAAGCAAAAAACAAAAAACAACAACAAAAAACAACAACAACAACAACAACAAAAACAAAACACTCACCCAAATGACAATTGTGGTTAGTGTTTCCACAGAGGCATATGTAGTACCTTTTCCTTGGTCTCAGAAAAACATGGTAACTGACTCAGCTATCTTGTTCTCTTGTCCCCATTACATTAAAACACTCCCCCAGTCTCTGAGGGAAGCCAGGATCTAAAGAAAATGGAAGCCTGGGAAGATACACATCATTGTCGATATACAGATGGGAGTGGAAGGGGTGGGGTAAGAACAGAGGACAAGGAAAACCAGAGTCATTTCAATCACATTCCGTTTTTGCCTTGCTAGAGAAATAAACATCCGGAAATGGAGAATCACAAGAAGTCTTTACACTTGTGTTCAGTCTTTTATCTATCACATTCATTGAGCCCTGACATGGCTTAACTGTCCAATACATGGGTCTAGAACAGTTTGTCTTAGGCCCAGGAGAACTGGAATCTAAGCAGGCTCTGCTGGGGATTGACAGAGGCCCCATAAGCAACTAAATGCCCATTTTTTTTCCCGAGTTAATTCACATGATACTTACTTAGAGAGCACAACTTTCGATTTTTCAACTAAATGGATTAGAGATTATTTCACCTAATTTTTAGATAAATTTACTATCCAATAATTGGCGGTGCTGGGCAACTCTTCGAATTGCTGAAAGGGAGAAACATTTGCTGTAAGATTTCTGTCTGAGCAGTGGAGAGTGAACCAGATTGTACTCTCTCCGCAGGCAGGCTGGCTTCCAAACAGGCAGACGAAGAACACTGAGTTGAATTTCTTTTCCCAACTCACCAGCAAGGTAAGTCCCTCCTCCTCCCAAGGAATAAGAGTAGAGAGCACAGAAGTGTGACAATAGTTAGAAGTCCTTCCATATGGAAATAGACTTTCCTCTGTGATGTCACTTACGGTCGCGCGCATGTGCCTTGGGCTGGGAATGGTCTGCTGCTCCCCACAAAAGAGAAAAGCTTGTCCCACTCTGTTAGCTAGACCTGACCATGATCATGATGAAATAGCAATCAATGGAGATGACACTTGTTGTTGGAGTATATCTATAAAAGCCAAACTAACCAGAATTCAGGCACATGTTCTTATTCAGCAAGGGAATCCTGCTCCTCTTATTCCATTATGAGAGCAAAAAGTGATCACAGCAAAGTTAATTAATACCTGAAATTTACTTGGGATCATGGTAACTAGTTCTGGGCTGGTTCAACAAACATTTGTCTGCTTTCTTAGAACCTCTGAAGCTAAAATCAAACGCCATGAGATTTGAGGATTAAAATGACTGTAATCCAAGAATGGGTCTAACACAGACTTCATTAAAGATGTTTCTTACAGGTAACTTACTAAGACTGGACAATTAATAAATGTTTCAGATATATGTCCACAGTTTAAGATAGAATTGATGAAATGTATTATTTGTCACAAGGTTGATTAACAAATTATTCAAAATTTTCTGGCTTTAACTGCATTGTAATTTAAAACAAAGAAAATTGAGTCATGATTTCTGTCAGTTAAATAAGTATATTATGCTCAAGCTTAAATGACCGTCTGTCTTAGCAAAGGGGTAAGATATTAGCAGTCAGTGATTAATTATTTATTCTTCTAAAGGGTAAGGGAAGGAGATTCATATTCTGATCAGCTTGTTACTGATTTGTGGGAAGTGCCTGGTGTTCTTTCATCACGGGATGTGTCAGACATAAATGCCATTATAATTTACAATTAGTACTAATGTCTTCCAAATCATATTTAATGGAAAAGCCATTATGTTAGCTACAAATAATTTCTTTTTTAAAAGTTTGAAATGGATTTCAGTAAAGAAATGCATAGTTAAATTAATGGTGAGGAAAAAGCAATAAGTAAATCAACAGAACATGGGCGGATGGCAAAAGACAGTATATTTTGCTTATTTTTCCAACTGGGTTACACTTTTTATTCACATTCTACCTGTACTGGTTATTAGGTGATAGTGGTGGGGGGCGGCGCATGGAGGGATGAAGAGAGGATAAAAGGGACAAGACCTCATGCTAGCTGGACACCTTGCAAAATGCTTTAACAATTTTTTCTTTTAGTTCTTACAATAACCCTATGAAGTAGATCTGTTTCCCACTTTACAGAATAGCAAAGTAAGTATCATCGAGATTAAATCCATTAAGCAATTTATACCACCAGGGATGTAAGGAAGTGAAAATTAAACCTAAGCCCATTCAGCTTCAAACTGTCCACTGTCTCAGCAATGTTGTTGCTTCTCATTTTTCACAGCTGCTGGTACTGGACATTGAGCCTTTCAGAACTTCTTGGGAACCCCTGTGGATGACCTAATACAGTGGTTCTGTGCTGAGGCCCAAGAATTTACATTTCTAACAAGTTCCCACTTTGATAATCACTGACATAATTCAATCTTCATGTTTATAGATGAAGAAATTGAGGCCCAGATTGGAGAAGTGACTTGTCCAAAGTCAGACAACTCATCAGAGCCATTCAGTGTGTTCTTATTTCTAAATAGTTTATCAAAGTAAACTCTATCTCATATGGGGATGTGTGTGTGTCTGTGTGTTTGAAGTGTATTGTCAATAGGTCTTTTTGTTTGTTTTTAATTCATGTCTAACGTCTTTAGGCTTCAAACCTGGGCTTTCAATTTCAAATTTCACAGCATGGTCATTTTACAATGTGCTGTTTTCATGTTAAAAAGCACTGTTTCATGCTGCCAAGATGCTAGCTCAGGTTTTGTCTTTATTTGTCCTTTATATGCTCTCTCTCTCTCTCTCCATATATATATATATATATATATATATATATATATATATATATATATTGATGCTTTTGGAAATGTGAGAAGAAACGTAAATGGGAACCCAGATCACAGGATTTTCAGGGAGAGACTCTGAGTATCACAGAGCAGACTTGGTCTCTCCACCACTGAACTCAATGCTAATCTAGATACAGTCTTTCCCCTTTCACACTGTGGGACTCTGGAGCTCTTGCCAGCAGCTGTCCTTATGCAGAAGAATGAGAAGCAACAACATTGCTGAGACAGTGGGCAGTTTGAAGCTGAATAGGCGTAGGTCCTGTGTCTTGAGTTTGTTATCTATTTGGAAGCGAAAGGCAAGTCAAGAAAAAATATCAGTTTAGACATGATAAGTGTCGTATTCATGGTAATCCCAGGGCCTATGAGAACAGACAGGAAGGAGATTTAACCCAGGAGCTAGAGGAAGGGAATAACGCGGGTTATAATAGAAGGCTCTCTGGGAGAGGAGACTGTTGAAATCTTCATATTAAGTCCAATAAGGAAAGTATTAATTCTCCTATTTTACACAAGAAACTAAGTCCACAGCAAAATGTCCAAGTTCACACACACATACACACACACACACACACACACACACACACACACACAGCTTTTGAAATTTAAAGACAGATTTTCAGACTTACAAACTCCTATTTTATTTGATTTCGTGTTTCTGAAGTTCTTCATAATAAAGTGACTGTTAGGGGACAATGGAGTCCTCCCCAAGCCCTGCCAAGGAGTAAAATTCCATCCTTATAGGTGAGGTGGTGGCAGGGGGTGGAGGCTCCAGTAGTAGTCAATGAGGCAGTGGTGGCAGAGAGCTGAGGCCCAGGCATTCACCAGCAAGCTTATTAAACATATCAGATGTCATCAGTACCTCCTTTATCCTTCTCACTTTGGACCTCACAGGCTGATAAGAAGGGGAAAGCGTTAGAACCCAGAAGTAAAACTGTGGCATGATTATAACCCTGACAGCCTCCCTCTAATGAGCTTCCCTGCAGATAGGGAGAGTGGAGAGTGCTTTGATCTTCAGGAGCAGCAAGCTGAAAGGACCACTGTTTGGAGCAAAGCCGTCTGATGGGGTCCAGTCTTCTAGTAATCAAAGTCACAAGC
This sequence comes from Gorilla gorilla gorilla, assembly GCF_029281585.2. Taxonomy (NCBI): domain Eukaryota; kingdom Metazoa; phylum Chordata; class Mammalia; order Primates; family Hominidae; genus Gorilla; species Gorilla gorilla. Next base: position 121,074,529 of record NC_073236.2, read on the forward strand.
TACCATCTGAGCCATTTGTGAACCGCAGATAAGATTAGCTGCTCATTTGATATATCAACCACCACCATCAATGGAGGCTAATTGTATCTGAAATATGACCAGGGAAGTGTCAGCTCCTGGAGACAAGCATTTCCTTTATCCTGTGTTTGAAGCTGAGACAACATTTTTTGTTTGAAAACTTGAGCAAAACCTAACACATGCAGCATTTTTCTCCTTTTTTCCCCAGACACAAGATATGAGGAAATGTGGGGTTCTTTGAAATAGACATGAATCTGCATTTATGTTTTCACAAAGATTATGCATTATAGTGTGAGAGAATAGGCACCTTTTGGGTGGAAGACTGTAAAGTTCCAGGAATAACTGCACCACGGAATTACTTCGTAGTGTCACAGTTAAAAAAGGAAAATGTCCCAGCTTTGGAAAATTGTATTCAGGAAGACCTGCTTTGAAATTCTAGAGTGTTGTGTGCTGTAGGAAAAGAAAACATGATTGGTCATTTGGAATTTAAAGGCACTTACAAGGGCTGCATTTTGCCTCAGAAGCTGGTGCAGCTGACAGCTTTACTTTCTTAGAATTTATTCCTATGTCAATAGAACTTGAGCTCAAAATGAATCATGGCCAGGCAACTTGCACAGCCCCTCTGCTCTGGCAAATGAAGAAAGCCCACTGTTAACTCCATGTCCACTGAAGATGGCTGTTTGCTCCTTAAAAGATTATCTATTCTACTGTATTCTCCAGACACAGTATGGTGCAAGAGCCAGAAAATCTGGTTTCTTGTCTTCTGGGAATGGTTATGTGTGTGATTTTTGAGCCATTTTAGCCTTCCCCTTTTATGAAGGAGGGAAGAGAATTCCCCACTCTTACTTCACCCTGCTGCAGCTCAGGCTTCTCTATTTCCAGCCTCATCCACTATAGCTCTTAAATTACTAGGTTGTCCCGGTATCCAGGCGGCTAGTCAAAGCTGCCTGAAAATGGCAAGGTATGATGAGAGGCACCTCATTAGGGCTCCTGAAATACATAGACCTAGAATAGCCCTGTGCAGTTGGGGTAAGAAAAGGAGGAGGGGAGGAAGACCTTTGAAAGAAATAAGGAAATGTGTTGTTGCCTCCTCCCAAACTCTCAAGCTATGACGACCTTGGTGGAACTGCCTTCATTGACTTTCTTCTGCTACTCAGGATGAGCTGACACTCTGCCCTGCCAGCATCTGACAGCTCAGATGTAGAAACTACCTTCACAGTGCTGAAGACGGCAACCATAGTAGCAATGCTCCAGTAGCTCCTCCCCAGGTCCAGCCCTTACAACCACAGAACATTACAGGTGGAAGGGCCTTTATAGATAATAAAATGTATCATGTGCTATGAAAAGCATATTTTATTTCGTAGCACATTTAATTCTCATGCATCACCTCACACGAAGTTATAGCTATTATTTCTGCTCTAAAGATGAGGAAATTAAGATTCAAAAATGTTAATCAAGTTGCTTCAGGAATATACCTAGTAAGTTCCTGAGCTGGTATATAAAACCAGTTTTATTTGACTAATGGCAGAATTATCACTTTTTAATACAATGGAATAGATCACTTGGACCATTGTTCTAATTTTTAAAAAAGGTTCTGCAGCAAAAGATTCAACTGACCCTCTTCAATAACCCAATCTCAACCAGGCCCTAAAGTTCCATCTTAGTATCTAGTTTAAATGCCACCAATCTAGTTGAACTTAATAAGAGCACAGCTGTGAGATACCATGAAATGGAGATGTTAAGCCACTTTTCTCAAGTCCCATAATCAGTGGGACAGCTGGAGCTGGAACCCAGGACTCTTAATTCCTGGGCCAGTCCCCTGTGTGCTCTGCATTTGCTCCAAAGCACAAGGCAAATGTACTCTGTACCTGACACATGTTGGGAAGATGCCAACAGAGGATGCCAAGAGAAAATCTTTCTATATCCAAGAGGATGACATAAAATGTTGAGAACCAAGTGTAAATTTCCAATCATGAATGATGAATCATGAGCTTGCTTTCTGGAACACTCTATGATTCAGAATTACACATTCCCCAAGGACCCTAGATGGCTCAGGATTGCACAGTGTGACCTAATTATTAATTCTGTATACTACACCCTGAGGTTTGAGGTCGATAGTGCTTTGCTAGGTCCTGCCTGGTCTGTGAAGTCAGGGAGACTGATTGTAGTCAGAACCAGCAAGAAATCATGGGTGCCACACTCTGCGTCCTCCGGTCTTAAGGACTGAGGTGGGCAGAAAGTGCCCTAGGATCAGGGGACATACAGATCCTTCCCTGTAGATCTCACCCTGTGGGTGAGAAAAAAGACTTGCCCCAGGCTGGGAAGCATTGCCCACTGCTCAAGAAGCTGTCCGAGGCCTCTTGCCCAAAAGCTATGGCCCTGCCAGTGCCATTTTAGGTTGCTCCAGGCAATATGGCCATATGTTTCTTGACCTCACTCAGACCTTCAGTTCTTAACTCTCTCAGCAGTGTTAGCTCTTATCTAAAAGAAACCTCTTTAGCCATTCCCAGCATTTTGATTCTCTGAAGTAGAATTTAATTCAGTTCTGTAAGTGCTTGCAACAGGGACTCCGTGCTGTGGGCTCCAGGAAGCACAGGGGGTCTGTCTCTGGGCATTATAGGAGCACGCTCTGAAGGTCAGACTCTCCTCAGAATTAAATGACTATGGACCACAAATAGGAAAGGGACATAATTCCAACACTGCCTTGAAAGTCAGAAGGCCTGAATTCTAATTCTAGCTCAAGTCAACTGTCCCACTCTGGGCAAGTCTTTTTTTTTTTTTAATTCTCTGGATCTCATTTTCTACCTTTTAAAAATGAGGTGATACTTTAGCTTTTACTCTAAATCCATATAATTCTAAGTCTTTGCACTTTGTGTTCAGACAGCATTCTGAAAGAGGCTGATTCACAATAGGCACTGAAAGGACAACTACAAAGAGGCATTCTACGAAACACCTGACTGCTCCCCTTTAAACATGCCAAGGTCACGGATGACAAGAAGGGAGCAAGAAACACTTACAGATTGGAGGGGATGAAGGAGCTATGATGCCTTAATGCAATGTGGGATCCTGATTGGGTCCTGGAACAGAAATTGGATATTTGCAGAAAAACTTGGTGTCTTAGTCCGTTTGGGCTGCTATAGCAAGACGCCATAGACTGGGTGATTTATAAACAGCATAAATTGATCACTTACAGTTCTGAAGGCTGGGAAGTTCAAGATCAAGGTGCCAGCAGATTTGGTGTCTTGTGAGGGTTATACCCCATAGATGGCACCTTCTATGTGTCCTCACATGGCAAAAGAACATCAGGGGTTGGCAGCTCCCTCAGGCTTCTTTCGGAATGACACTAATCCCATCTGTGAGGGAAGAGCCATCATGACCTAGTCACCTCCAAAGGCCCCACCTCTTAATACTATCACCTTAGGGGTTGGGTTTCAAAACACGAATTTTGAGGGACATGAACATTCAGACCATAGCACTGGTTAAAGTCTGTAAGCTTATAGTTTAGTCAGTTGTACTGTGTTGATATTAATTTATTTGTATTGATATCATGGTTGTATAACTATATTATATGTTAATATCAGAGGAAGCCAGGAGAAGTGTATATGGGAGTACTGTGTAGTATCTTTGCACTCTTCTTTAAATAAAAAATATTTTCAAACAAATTTAAAATAATAAAAATGTGGTTATATATTTTCTCAGAAAGTAGGAGTGTACATTTCTCAGGACCAGGGAACTTCTTTTCTCTTTCTGTATGTTCCTTAGTACTGCGCATAGAGGTATCTTGCAGTAAGTTCTCAAAGAAATCTATATTAGAATTAAGTAGACCAAAAATGATTCACAACCAAATTTTAACCTGGGAAAAAGCAATGTGAAAGCTTGTGTCTGTTATAAGCAGTTAATATTGCAATTTTGGTATTTTTACAACTAAAACACAAAACAGTCCAGAAAAATACCATCATTTCCTGGCACCAAGGAAAAGAAATCTCTCCATGTTCAAGTCAGATAGCCGGACTGATTTAGGAAAACAAAAAGAAAAGAAAAAAAAAATAACAAAAGATCAGATGGCTTTAAAAAAAAGAAATCATTGTTGCTATTTGGACTGAGCCAGAAGCTCCAGATAACAGTAACCACTAAAGCGGGGAGGGTTGGGGGGGAGGAAGAACAAAAAACCTTGGAGCTCTCAATTTGTTTTTCATAAAAAATGAATTGCCCCCACCAAAATGCGCCTTGAAGAGTTAATTAAACAGCTGCCCTCATGGCTGATTCTGAGATGTTAGGAGCCCCCTGACAGGCTGCTGAACAAATGGGGCAATAAAGGTGTGGGTTGTTTGGCTTGATTGAAGAGTTTGAGTTTTTCACCCCTTAGTCTCCAAACCATCTGGAAGTGAGTCTGTGGAATGTGGGATGGCAGCCTCTCTGCCCTTATCTGCTGATAAGATTCTCAGCCTCAAACACGTGTACTAGAAAGGCAGGGAGCAAATATTTTAGACCTTAAACAACTTGCAAATCCTCCCTCTAAAGTGCATGCACTTCTGTGCTATAGCACAGAAGGAAGAAAAACCATCTTGCATTTTCCCCCTCTGTAGCCAGGGCTTTTGACATCAAAATGAGCAAACACTAAAGTTTCCCTAAAGGAAAACTGTTTTGGTCTTGACCGTTGAGTGTTACTGACCTTCTCTGAGTCTCCAAAACCCACAGGCTTTAAAGACAAAGCTCCTGAGAGTTGCCCAAGAATGAAACTGCCATGGAAAGAAGGTGTAATTCAGTGAAGAATTTGAGACTAAGGAACAATGTTTATGTTCTCAAGCTGAATCTTAAAAAACAAAAATCTAAAGATGGCCTGCAGGTTACAACTTCACTGACAGAGAGTTCAGGTGTCTGATACCAGAAAGGTTTGACTGCTGATAAGGAAGAGTCTGGAAATTGTGAGTTTTGCTTTTAAAGCCTAAAAATCAGGCAGTATATATGCTGTGCGTACCTGCTGTGGTATGTGTATATGTGGTACAAGTTTGTGTGTGTGCATGTGTGTATGTGTGTGGGTGTGGGTGTGTGTGTGTCAATGTCAAATCAAATTTAAACCAGACATAATAAAGAAAAAACACAATTAGATGAGGTAACATCTTGGGTGAGATACACACCACACACACAAGGACCGAAGGGACGCCATAGTTCAAAAGCACTTCGAGAATTCTGTTATTTAATCTTTCATACAGTCTTCTATTTCTGAGCTCCTAGTATGCTCCAGGCACTAAGTGGACTCTGGGAATACAGAGCCAGGTGATACAGTTAAGCCTTGCTCTCAAGGCATGCACAATCTAGAAGTACAGCCAAAGTAACCCAATGATTACAGGGCAGAGTGATAAGGGCCATGATAAGAGGAAGCTCAGATTGCCCTGTGAGGCCAGATGTGGGGTGGCAGTGAACAGGGAAAATAGCTAATGCATTGTTTGTTTTTCAAAACAGAAGATGTTTCTTCCCCTCTGGGCTCATCCCACCTCAGACTGATCTTTAAACTCAAATAAATAGGAAAGCTTTAATATTTGTGGAGTCACAAAAATACAATGACAAACTTGATCAAAATGTTCCTTCTCTCTAGTCTCAAAAATCTCAAGTTTATGCTGTTTGAATGACTAACAAAATTACTTTTTAACACAACAGAAAATCACCATTTAATTTCATTTACTCACTCGAATATTTTTTAAAGTATATACAGTTGGCCCTCTGTATCAGTGAGTTCCGCATCATAGATTCAACTGACCTCAAGTCAAAAATATTTGAAAAAAATGAAAGGATGCAAACATCTTTACTGAAGAGGTACAGATTTTTTTCTTATCATTATTCCCTAAATGCAGTATAACAACTATATTATTTACATAGTATTTCATTGTATTTAGGTATTATAAGTAACTTAGAGATGACTGAAAGAATATAGGAGGATGTGCACAGGTTATAGCAAATATGATGCCATTTCAGGTCAGGGACTTGAGCATCCACAGATTTTGGTATCCACAAGAATCCTGGAACTAAATCCCCATGGATACCAAGGGATGACTTTATTCTGTGCAAAGTGTCAGTGCCCATGGTGTTAAAGAACACTGTCCCTTTGATCCTAACTCTTGAAAAAGGGCCCACTCTGGCCTTCTACATTTTATAAAACTTAATTGGTTTCATAAAAGAAAAGTTATCCTATTCCCACTTGTTGACAAAAACCAAAGTCATCATTTTTATCTACATCATCCTGTCTAGAAGCAGAAGGGTTGTCTAAAGGCCTTATAACTAATTGCAAAGTAACACAATGATAATGATAGTCTCTGGGGCAAATTAATCTCACAAATATTTTGGCTCTGGCCAAACCAAACCAATGGAATTTCTTTATACATAGCTGTGATATTAACATAATGCCTTACTTGGCAAATAAACATTCAAACACAGCAGCCATGAAAGATCGACTTTAATAAGCTTATGTTGAAATAAATGATTCCTAGAAAATATGACAGTTCTTTAAGGACTTTGTGTCAGTACTCACACACAACAGCCCAACTTTCTCCTCCAAGTTTATAACTTTTTATATTATACTCTCAAAATACCCTCAAATGCCCAAAATAGATATTCTAAATTCCCTCTCTAGTTCTTCAAATATGAACTCTGCTGATTTTGCCAATTGTACTCCTAGATTTAGTTTCTCCGGTTAAGTGAGGAAGAGGCTTCTGCTTCCAGAGGTCAAACATTATCTTGATTTAGCAGGTTGGGCCCCTGAATCACTCCTATGCTCAGTAGCAAAGAATGCAGGCTGGGAAGGATTAATTACCAAAGCCAGTAATCCTGACTCCAACCTCCAAAAATATGAGGAAGTCCAAAAAAAATCTTGAAAGTGATTTGCAACATTCTGTTCAAATCAGTCTCATGAGTAATGTCACTTTGACACCTCTTACCCATGTAAACATAATTATCGCAGACATATCAGCTATTCTTTCTGAACCTTCTCCTTTTCACCCTGAGGCTCAATTTTCCCTCCTCTGAAAGATCAACATAGTTCTACTAATAGCTTCTTCTTCAGTCTTCCTAGTGAAACAAGTACCCTGAAAGTGTAAGAATGCCAGTAGCTTGTTTTATGACAAGTCGTGTGTACTCCCACAGGCCTAGGAAAAGAATTAATTATGTATTTTGGTCTCAAGCCCAGGGGACATAGACAATCTTGGCAAGATCTCCTAAGTGGGATAAAACCCTGAAATTCCTGTCACTTCACATAAGTGAAATCTCAGTTTGTTAGATGGTAACAGAGTGGAAATTCCTAGTTGACCATTAAAACTCCTAAATAGGTACCAGTTTCTTTAATTTACTTTGATCTGGACTCAGTCGGCTAAAAGTTTGCTACAAGACCACATGTCTTCTGTATCACATGAGTAATCTTATGAATGAAATATTTATAGCTGAAGTTATTCACCCATTGAACTTAAATAAAAGCCATTAGTGACTTTTATAAAGACACACACACACACACACACTTACATACACACACATATGTAAACATACGATATCAAACTCTAGCAGGTGACATGGTTTTGTATGTGTTAGAGATTGGCCTTGCCTAAGCAAGAATCCAAGGTTCACAATGCTAAAGGTATCTTAATATATCCCTCCAGTAATAAAATTTCCATAAAATTATTGGAAAAATAGTGGGAAATGAGAAGAAAAACAGCATCTCACAATAAATGATATAAATAAATTTTATTCAGAATTTGGAGCTTAATACCATATGCCAGTGTCTAGGCATAAGTACAATTAAAATCCAAATAACTGAGAAGAAAATGTGTTAAAACAGCTGACATAGCAAGAAATGTAATTGCCAAGGGGTGCTAAAACCCTGAAGTTTATTACACACATGTACCCAATATGTGTCACATAGGGGAATTTCTTTTTCCCTCACAACAAACCATCAGGGATTTTTAAAAAATAATATTATAACAAAGGAAGGACTTAATGAACTGCAGATTTGGAAACTTACATCCACATCCATGGTGTCCAGCTTGAGGTCTGGAAGGAGGCACACCCTGAGGCTTGATAGGAAGGAGGGCAAGCATGACTATGCTTGCTCTGCCGTTCCCTTACACGGATCGGGAAACTAAACTTGAATGATTGTTACTGCAAGTACATTTGACATTTGTTTTCTCCTTTAAGCTAGCATCGTACACATCTAAGATGATCTTTTCAACCCTCATTCCTCTGGACGAGGTCGAGTAGGAAAGCAGATTCGTTCTATAACCCCTTGGAAATCAGGGAGGCAGAGTAGGGAAGGTGCTCCAGGTCACCCCGTCCTAAGTGATGGAGAGTTTCTTCCCCTATAGGCTCAAGTCTCAGTGTTCCCCAAACATAGGGAGCTGTGCTGCAGGGTCACCTGCAGCTGGAGCTCTCTTGTGGTACTCCCATGTTGTCCAGCACTTTCAGAGTCACCAAGAGAGACCCACTGCCCTTAGCATTGCATTCAAGTTCTTAATCAGTCACTCAAGCCTTTAGCTATAGCTAAACACTGCATCTGCCTCCTGCTCGAATCACTTCTATGCCTCTTCTAACCTGACTATGCTGGTGTTCTTGCATTCTGCAGAACACGCATGCATTTGTGGGGTCAATCTGCAGCTCGTGCCAGCACCGACCGAGGCACTGGGGATGCAATGATGAACAAAACAAGTCCTTTCTCTCAGGTGCATGTGTGGAGAGAAGCTAAGGGAAAGACAGTCAGCACATAAACCAGTAAGTGAGTAAAAGTCAGCAGGCAGCAAGTGCTGGGAAACGCACTGCACAAAAGGAATTTCCAAGAGGTGGCAGAGGGGAGCTCCGTAAATAAAATTGTTAGAAAGGCCTCATTGTGGAGGCTTTCTCAGCAAAAACTTTATCTGAACAGAAGGAATAGTGAACGCAAAGGCCCTGAGGTAGAAGTCAGGGCTGGCTTTTTCAAGGCACAGGAAGAAGCCCAATTTGGCTGAAGCAGTGAATGAAAAATTGAGAAGACATTTGAAACATGACAGGTCGGTAGAATTCTAAGATTTTCACTCTCTCTCCCTATGTACACACCCTGTGTAATCCCAGAAATATAAATGTAAAGCATTTTATTCCCATGATTAGGCGATATTCTACGAAACAGTTGACTTTTAACAAGGGAGATGATCTGGGTGGGCCTGACCTAATCACAGGAGCCCTTTGAAGTGGAGCATTTTCTTCAGCCGGTGGCAGAAGAGAAAGTCAGAGACTCAGAGCATGAGGATTCAGTGCACCATTGCTGGCCTGAAGATGGAGGAGACCACACAGTAAGGAGCTGAGAGTGACCCTTTGGCTGGCAGCCAGCAAGGAAACAAAAGTCTCAGTTTGACAACTTCCAGGAACTGATTTTTACCAATAGTAAGAATGAGCTAGGACTATTTACGATAGCAAAGACATGGAATCAACCCAAATGCCCATCAATGATAGACTGGTTAAAGAAAATGTGGTACACATACACCATCGAATACTATGCAGCCATAAAAAGGAATGAGATTATGTTCTTTGCAGGGACATGGGTGAAGCTAGAAGCCATCATCCTCAGCAAACTAACAGAGGAACAGAAAACAAAACACCACATGTTCTCACTCATAAGTGGGAGCTGAATGATGAGAATGCATGGACACAGGGAGGGGAACATCACACACCAGGAACAGTTTAGGGGTGGGTTCAGGAGGAGGGAGAGCATTAGGACAAATAGCTAATGCATGTAGGGCTTGAAACCTAGACAGATTAATAGGTGCAATAAACCACCATGGCACAAGAAAACCTGACGTTCTGTGCCTGTATCCTGGAACTTAAAGTAAAAAAATTAATTTTTTAAAAAAGAATGGCATAGGAGGTGGATTTTTCCCCAGAGGCTCCAGAAGAGAACTCAGTCCCATCAAGACCTGGATTTCAGGCTCATGATGCCTGTATTAGTCCCTTCTTGCACTGCTAGAAGGAAATACCTGAGACTGGGAAATTTGTAAAGAAAAGAGGTTTTATTGGCTCACAGTTTTGCTGGCTGTACAGGAAGCATAATGGCTTCTGCTTGGCTTCTGGGGAAGCCTCAGGGAACTTTCAATCATGGCAGAAGGCAAAGGGGGAGCAAGCACTTCACGTGGCTGTAGCAGGAAGAAAAGAGGCGAGAGGTGCCATGAGTGAGATCTCACGATCTCACTCATTATCACGAGAACAGCACCAAAGGGGTTGGTGTTCAACCATTCATGAGAAATGGCCCCATGATCCAATCACTTCCCAACGGGCCCCACCTCCAACATGGGGTATTAAAAGTGAACATGAGATTTGGGTGGGGACACAGACCCAAACCATAGCCATGCCCTACAGAGAACCCAGCCATGCTGTGCTGTACCTCTGACATACCGAGCTGTGAGCTAATAAATGGCAGTTGCTTCACACTGCTCTGTTTGTGATCATTTGTTACACCATAAGAGAAAAGAGTAATAAAGTTGGAGGCGCAGATGGGGCCAGATGGTGCAAGGCCTCAACAGGACAAGATAAGGGTCTGGATTTTGTTTTCCTGATAAAGAACTTATTTGAGAGCTTTAAACAGGAGTCAGTAAAGTAGAAAGCGCGTAACCAGGTTGTGCTTTGCAGAGAGCGCCCGGGCCTCTGGTGTAGAATAGGCAGAGGGCTGGAAAAACAGCCATGGGAGAGAACAGTCCAGGGTAGAGTTGTCTAAGTGAGGGATGGCAGTGCTGAGGTCTAGGGCTGTGGCAGAAGAGATGATGTCTTGGATCTGTTTGGAGGGAGAACTAGCAAAGATTCCAAATGGATTAATTTGTACATGGAGTGGGGTGGGGGAAGACAAAAAAGAGAGGATTTGGGAATGATTCTGAGGTTTTTGGCTGAGATCTGAATGAATGCTTGTGCCATTAGCTGAAATGGGCAACAACGGAGAATGGTCAGAGTGTGTGTGTATATGTATGTGTGTGTGTGTGTGTGTGTGTGCACGCGTGTGCCCTCATGCACAGGCCCACATGTGCAATCCAAGTGCCTGTGGATGCTTTGTGCTTTCCTCTCTCTGCAGTTTTGCTCAAGCTTTCCTCTGTCCTAGAGCATCTTAATGCTGACCCCTCTGTCTGTTCCAAATACAGGCACCTATCAATAAGTCTTTTCTAGTCATCCACCCTAATGTGGCTATTCATTACTCTAGGCTCTTAGAATCTTACTTTGACTACCATCTAGTTAGTGCCTAACAATCTCAGAAAATTAGAAACATCATATTTCATGAAGTATTCATGACATCGTTAAGGTAACCACTGCCTTCGTCTGCCTGATTCTAACACTGGAAGTCTCATGTTCTGGGAAGCCCCTCAGTCCCAGGCACACAGGGACAGCCAGGCACCCTAGATATCCCAAGGACCTCTCTCCTTCTCTCCAAGTGCCACATCACCTGTCCCTGGCTGCTCAGCTGAAAACAGCACACTAAATATAGCAGGTGCTTAGTAGTAATTAGCATATTTTGAAGATGATACTTTGTTCCTTCTGAAACTAATCAAGGCCAGAGGAGTGAGGTGGACCCTTTTTGCCATCATCCATCATCTTCTCTCCTTTTCTAATGTGGGAGATAGCAGCAGAAAGGTGACTTGGCATTGTTTTGCATATCCAAATCTGTTTTGTTTCTTTCTGATTATTTTTTGTTTTTTTTATTTTTACTTTTGGTTTGTTTTTAAAAATTACACATGTTTGAGCTTCTTTGAATGAGATTTAGTTCATCCCTCCCTTTTTCTATTTACTCAGTGGGCAATAATTCACAGGCTGAGTCTGAGAATGGGTTAATCCCTCTGCAGTCTGAGTATAGCTGAGTTTCCGCTCTTGGTTCAAATGCTAAGTGAACCTGCATAACCAGCTTCAGGTGCAGTTTAATATCTAGGCCACTGTTTATTTGTCAAAGGCCTTGCTGTGCACTCCTGTAGGTCAAAAGGTACAGAAATGAGAGGTGGCAGAGAGGTCAGCCCCCAGGGAACTGTGAAACAGCCAGGACTTCAGTAGGCTTGGCCATTAGCTCCCTGTGTGGCCTGGAGCAGGCCTCACAGTTCCTTGAGCTTTGGCCCATGGCGTCTCCAAAGGCCTCCCCCTCCCCATTCGCCTGATCTTACATAGGAGAAGTGAGCTCTAGGGAGACGGGAAGGCCAAATCTCACTTGCACAAACAGTCACTCCTGGCTTGGTCTCACTCAGCTTGTTCTGACGAGCAATCCCCAATATTTGTTGAGGATTTACTAGGTGGCGCTCTTTGTTAATTACCTCAATATATATCACATTTAACCCTCACATAACTCTACAGAATACTTATTATTCTGCTAATTTTTGGATGCTAAAAATAAGATGGAGAGTTTAAGGAATTTCCTCAAGCCACACAATGAGAAAGCACAAAGCTGGATGACCTCAAATTTCATACACACCATGTTTTACTGTTTTAGCTCTATTCTAGCTAATATGAATTAAAAGACAATGTCCAAGTACACTGAGACCTTAAAATAATATAAAATGGCACATATGTGATGCCAGCCATGCACCAATACTATACATCTTACATACATCATCATATTTGGTTTATGTCATTCTCACAACCATATTGCAAAGAAAATATTTCTATCCTCATTTCTTATTAAAGAAACTAACACTCAGGAAGTTAGAGTAATTAGCCCAAAGCTCCACATTCAAAATGTGATGAAGGAGAGCTGCGGTTTCTGTCTGAAACAAAGCTCATTCTCTTCCAGCGCGTCCTGTGGTCCCTACAGCACAGAGACCACAGGTGAATGGGATCATGTGTGCTACAGCGTGGCAAGGAGACATGGCCAGTGGGGAAGAGCATGAAGGACACAGAGCTTATGGGAGAGCAAAGCGTAAACCAATGGCAGTTGAGAAGAATGAGCTCATGACAAGCAGTATCAGCAGGAGGAGTGGAAATACATGGGGTGTAGGTGAGCACAGTGGGCTTTCCAGGCAGAAAAGAATCAGGTGCTTGTATTGCAATCAACTCAATGCATGGCTCTCTCCCATTGTCATGCCCAAAGCAACTGCCTCCCCATCTCTTTCCATATATCCAGGATGAGATACCAGCTTCTGAAAAAGGAAAATGAAACAAAGAAAGGGGTGCTGTCTTGCTGCCCTTTCTGATGACTAATCTTTTAAACACCTGACCCAGCACAAGCAGAAATCCAGGTCCAACATGAAATCAGAGGTGGTCCCAGACCTCTTCCCAGAAAAGCCTTGGTCCTTGTCCAGTGCAGAGCTAGCAACTCCACAGAGAATAAACAAAAAGAAACTACCATCAGAGTGAACAGGCAACCTATAGAATGGGAAAAAATTTTTACAATCTACCCATCTGACAAAGGGCTAATATCCAGAATCTACAATGAACTTAAACAAATTTACAAGTAAAAATCAAACAACCCCATCAAAAAGTGGGTGAAGGATATGAACAGACTCTTCTCAGAAGAAGACACTTATGCAGCCAACAGACACACGAAAAAATGCTCATCATCACTGGCCATTAGAGAAATGCAAATCAAAACCACAATGAGATACCATCTCACACCAGTTAGAATGGCAATCATTAAAAAGTCAGGAAACAACAGGTGCTGGAGAGGATGTGGAGAAATAGGAACACTTTTACACTGTTGGTGGGACTGTAAACTAGTTCAACCATTGTGGAAGACAGTGTGGCAATTCCTCAAGGATCTAGAACTAGAAATACCATTTGACCCAGCCATCCCATTACTGGGTATATACCCAAATGATTATAAATCATGCTGTTATAAAGACACATGCACACATATGTTTATTGCGGCACTATTCACAATAGCAAACACCTGGAACCAACCCAAATGTCCATCAATGATAGACTGGATTAAGAAAATGTGGCACATATACACCATGGAATACTATGCAGCCGCAAAAAAATGATGAGTTCATGTCCTTCGTAGGGACATGGATGAAGCTGGAAACCATCATTCTCAGCAAACTATTGCAAGGACAAAAAACCAAACACTTCATGTTCTCACTCATAGGTGGGAATTGAACAATGAGAACACTTGGACACAGGCTGGGGAACATCACACACTGGGGCCTGTTGTGGGGTGGGGGAAGGGGGGAGGGATAGCATTAGGAGATATACCTAATGTAAATGACGAGTTAATGGGTGCAGCACACCAACATGGCACATGTATACATATGTAACAAACCTGCACATTGTGCACATGTACCCTAGAACTTAAAGTATAATTAAAAAAAATACACGTTCACAGGTTTGCCGCACCAAGGAGTTTGTTACAGGTCTTTGCTATGTGGCTCTTGTGCTAGTAGAATTTTCCAAAATTCTTTAGAAAGAGTGGTTATTATTTTATTCCTTAGAGGCCAGCCCTTTTGTAGGGAGTGGGGAAGGAGTACATTTATACTAATGAGATCAAGGCAGCTCATTTAAATGAGAAGGTAGATGTATTACCAAGACTTATGACCAACTATTTTTATAACTGATATGTCAGGAATGTGTCTCTATTCTATTAGGATGCTATCTCATATTCTGGTCAACCACCATACTCACTGGATGCAATATATTTATTTAGAAGAGTAATTTAGTATTTGGAAGAGTAAATGAATTCGATGTTTTAAAAAAAATCACTCCAGCTTTCTCCACTCTGAAGCATTTTACTTAAGCCTGACATTACTACTGGGATTCTTAGCATTTAGTTTAAGGAAAAAAGTACAGTCAAGTGGTTTTGACCATTAATGCCCACTTGCTTTGTACTAATATTCCTTGTTAAATGCCTAAAGAGACAGGAACGGTATGCCAACTCCCTTCTGAAATAGACCCTCTATCTTTCTCAGACATATGAATGGGATGTATCATTCATGACACATGTCATCTGGCATTTGGCGCCATGAAGACTAGGAACACAAGCAGTAACTCCTGACAGACTGTAATGCACACTCCAAGTTCCCGCCATCTTGCCTAAGGCCCTCAGTGCAGGGATGCTGTGGAGCAATTGCCTCCCCTCCTTCCTTTCCTCCCCCCATCAGCTTTCTTCTCCTCCAAATATCCCTTTCCTTCTCCTCTCTCCTTCTAGAGGAAGGAGAAAGCTGGATGACCTCAAATTTCATACATACCATGTTTTACCGTATTAGCTCTATTCTAGCTGCTACGGGATACAATATGAATTAAAAGACAATGTTCAAGTACACAGAGACTTCAAAACAATATAATGACACATATATGATACCAGCTATGCAGCAGTACTACACTAGATGTCTTATATACATCATCATATTTGATTTATGTCATTCTCACAACCATACTACAAAGAAAACATTTCTATCTTCATTTTTTATTAAAGAAACAAGCACTTAGGGAGTCTGAGTAATTAGCCCAAAGCCCCACATTCTGGTTTCTGTCTCTTCCTTTGAGAATGAGCTGGGCATTCCAGCCTTGCCTGGCTGCCCACCCGGTCCTGGCAAGAATTATCTAAAACAATAACAGTGTACATGTTTCAGTTTTTTGGGAAGTACACAGTCCACCCATATTTTGCCCCCTACCTGGAATTAAAATAAAAGCACTTTTTATTTTTCTGAAATAAAAGAGAATGAGAGAAAACAATAAATGCAAAGAAGTTACGTTTCTTGATTTTGAGATTAGCTTCTTCCTAGAAAAAACTTTGGTGGGGGCAGTCGAGGAAGTGGGAGGGAAATAAATCACAGGCATGAAGTGCTTCAAAGAAGAGGGGATAAAGAAGCAGAAAGGAAAAGCCAGACAAAAAGAAAAGTGTAACTGAAAACAAGTGCCAACTTGATAGATTAAAATTGAGAGTTTTTTTTAATTTGAATTTTTTTAGTTTAATGAGATTAAAATTTTCACATTTACTATCTATTAGTATTTCTTTTTTACAAACTATCTCTATATTGTATGTACATTTTTCTACTGTAATTTTCATATTTCCCTTATGATTTATAATAGTTTATTTTGCCATATTTTGCAATTTTCTTCAAATGGGATATTTTTTCTTTCAATTTTGTTTATATTATTTTTATCTCAAGACTTAAATGTCTATATATTTAAATATTTTGATATTTCCTTTATTATTTTTGCCTTTGCCTTTATATTTACAAAGGCTTTTTTCCCCTACAAGAACAGATAAATCTTCCTTTGTGTTTTTGGTACTTCATATTTCTAATTTTATATTTAAATATTTACTCTTCCTGTAACTTTATTTCAGCATAGTACATGGCAGTGAAGAATCAGTTTTCTCTCCTACTGTGATGCCGAGCCCCCCAAGAGTTCATGCAGCACTCACATATGACTGTGCTCTAAATCAGCTCACACTTATTTCTTTCACCAAAAATAAGATTGAAAGATATAGATTTCATATGTTGTAACAGAACAATTTATTTCTACTTCTATCAAGAATATAATAAGGATTTATTTGAAAGAAGTGAATCCTAAAATGTTCTAATTATTTTATAATTTACTGCTATTTGAAGAAAAAAAAGGTAAGGAATTTAAAATAATTTGCATTAACTCCCAGAAAAGCTTAAAAGTTGGCAAATCATGATTTCCTCTAGGATATCCTCTTCCTACTCAAAGTGTGATCTTTCGACCAGCAGCATTGTTATTACATGGGATCTTGTTATAATGGGAGACTCTCAGGCCCACCTCAGACCTACTGCACGGGGATCTGCAATGTTATGAGATCCTCAGGTGGCTCCTATGCACGCTGAATTCTGAGAAGCGCTGTTCTGTCTAACCGTTGGCTTTCTCAGTTTTCAAATGGGTCAACAGCAGACCTAATTAAGAAGCATGATTTCCACAGAGCCCTAAACATAGAACATAATATTTTCACACTGGAGAGAGAGGAAATTGAAAGAGAAAGGCTCAATATAACAGAAATCTCAGCTTCAGATTTCAACCTGCCAAAGTGTTCAAGGTTACAAGGAAATAACTGTTATTGCGGAAAGCTCCTGGAAAGAAAGCAGCACTGTATGCTCTTCAGGTCCACACATTAAGCCAACCTTCTTCACCAGATCCTCTTTCTGGTTCCTGCAGTTCCTCTGGGTGTTTAGAACACCCTCAGGCTGGGGGCATTTTGGCAATATGCTCTTAAATTAAAGATGCATATGCGCTATGATATCAGTCAGCAATTCTACTGGACATCAATTCTAGATAAATTCTTACATACCAGTACATAAAAGCATGTGCATTACAGCACTAGTTATAATAATAATTAGATACAACATAAATATCTGTAAACATGACAATGGACCCATAAATTGTGGTATGTTTATACAGAATGCTATACACCATTTTAAATAATGAACTTTGTACACTGATAGGGAAGATTCTCAAAAACATAATATCAAAAATACAGGGTTTTGAAACAATGTATAAAATTTAAAATTATTTACATAAAATTTTAAAACCTGCAAAATAACACTCTATAAAGTATGTGAATACCTATAGACAAAGAAGTATAAAATCACTCACGAGAATAATGAATGCTGAATTTACAATAATGGTTATCTCTGAGAAATGAGGGAGAGAATACAATTGGAGAAGGTACAGAGATGTTTTTACATTATTGCATATTTTTATCTTTATGTTGAAAATCTTTCATGATAGAAAAGAACAATTTAGGGAGGAAGAAGGCAATTTCTACCCGGAAAAAGAAAAGAAACAGAAGCAACTGGAAAAAACACCATAAAACTAAGTATTTATAGAATTTGAGAAGCTATGATTTTTAAAGTAATGAAACTTTTTGGGTTACTTTTTTTTTTTTTTTCTTTGAGAGGGAGTCTCACTCTGTCGCCCAGGCTGGAGTGCAGTGGTGTGATCTCAGCTCACTGCAAGCTCCGCCTCCCGAGTTCACGCCATTCTCCTGCCTCAGCCTCCTGAGTAGCTGGGACTACAGGTGCCCGCCACCAGGCCCGGCTAATTTTTTGCATTTTTAGTAGAGATGGGGTTTCACTGTGTTAGCCAGGATGGTCTCGATCTCTTGTCATCGTGATCTGTCCACCTCGGTCTCCCAAAGTGCTGGGATTACAGGTGTGAGCCACTGTGCCCAGCTTTAGGTTACTTTTAACCTAATAATAATTATGTTTTTCCAACTGAAGGATGATCAAAATACCTCCTAGTTCTTGGCTCTTACTTTCATTGACTGCTTGTATGAAAGAATCAATACTAATTCATGGAAATTTCTGTGAGTCAAAAAAGGCACAGTTGCTTCAAAATTCCTCCTGAGTTCACCACAGTTATAACCAATATCAGCATTTTCTCTTTGGTCTACATTGTCAGAAGTAAATACATGTTAGGCTATTTTTTCATTAGGAAACAGATTCCATGCAGGTTGACAGCATGAATCTTGGACTGCAATTCAGTTATTTAGGAGCTATATGATGTTGAATGAGGTACTCAACTTCACTGAGCCTATGTGGAAATAATAGGTCATAGCATTATTATTAGGATTAAATAAGATATATAAAATAGTACTCCATTTAGTTCACAATAATGTTCTATCTGTGATGGCTAATGACGATGATGATAGTAATAATTAAGACTGTGGCCAGCCTATGCTCTGTAAGTTTTCTTATATCCAGGACTGTAATATCCAAGGAGACACTTAGTCTATTTTGTAAGGTAAATAAACAAGGCACCCAAATGAAATACTGTAGAGATATTGCTTTTGTTCAGATATAAAGACATGACGAGGAAAACAAAGAGTGCTTTTTAACTCACTCCCCCTTTTAACTTCGAATACCTTTTTTTTCTTACTCCACCCCAAATACAAGTTCACTCGGGTTCTAATGAAAGATTTTCTGATTGATCTGCTATTAGTGTTTAGGAAAATTGATAAAAATACAAATTCTAAAACAAGAGTTTTAAAAATTTGAGCTTTGATTGCTTTTTTTAAACACAAACTCTCCACAAATAACTTAGGAAGTAGCAAATTAGGTTTTGCTCTGGGCGACATTGCCCCAGGTGCAAAGTTCTAAATACATTTATGAGATCATGAACTTTGTTAACCAACATCCATCCACCAACACCTACCCTCTACCCATAAACTCTTCTCAGCAACCATGAAATAAGCTTGGGCTGGGCCCGGTGGCTCACGCTTGTAATCCCAGCCCTTTGGGAGGCCAAGGAGGGCAGATCACGAGGTCAGGAGATAGAGACCACCCTGGCTAACATGGTGAAACCCCGTCTCTACTAAAAATACAAAAAATAGGCCAGCGTAGTGGTGGGCACCTGTAGTCCCGCTACTTGGGAGGCTGAGGCAGGAGAATGGTGTGAACCCAGGAGGCAAAGCTTGCAGTGAGCCAAGATTGCGCCACTGCACTCCAGCCTGGGCGACAGAGTGAGACTCCATCTCAGAAAAAAAAAAAAAGAAAAAGAAAGAAATAAGCTTGTTATTGGCCAGTGCCAGCCCCTTGACTACAAATGGAGTGGTGAGTATGGATAAAATTGAAACACCAAGGGCACCATGATGGTGCCAGCTGGCCTAGAACTTCTCTTTATAGGATTTGTATTTTCATTAGTTGTCCTAAATACTGAGAGCAGATCAATCATGAAAATCCTTTGTTAGAATCCAAGTAAATCTGTATTTGTGATAGAGCAAGAAGGAAAGGTATTCAAAGCTAAAAGTGGGGATGAGTGAGTACTATTCATCTTTTCTGGCAGGTCTTTCCATCTGAACAAAAGCCAGATTTGCCTATAGGCTTGAGTGAGCCCTTTCCTCTATTTCTTCTCACCTTCTCCTTTACTGATCAATGGCCACATAATATTTTGTTCCCTGCTCTTTCTCCTGCCTCACCCCACACTGATAGCTTTATCTCTGAAATGAATGAGTGAGAATTTTCCTACCCTTTACCCAGAATAGAGGGAAACTCTATAGGTGACAGTATGATATAATATCTCAGAGCTGCTCTTTGAGAGGGCAAATCAGGACATTCTCTTTTTGAAACTAAAGGCAGTAATGAACACTAGAAAAAAAAGAGCACCCTTAGAAGAACTAAATTGATCTTCACACCCAAGTTGTGATGCTTGCAAAGCCCCTCCCAACATGTAGCCAAAGGCGTTTGTGAAGATTCTGTGATCTTAGGGTGTTGGAAAGCTCAGAAATGCAAGAATAGTGTATGCCTAGGAGAACAAGGGGCTCTCTCCAAGCAAAAGTGCTGTTGACATTGACTCTTCTCTACTGTTTTTGACAAAAGGGTTCTGAAAACGAAGGGCTCCTTCTATTTGCAAAACTGCCAAAAATTGTGCGTAATTGATGCTTTCCTGAGAAAATCACCATGAAAAAAGACCAAAACCCTCTTACAACAAAGTTAGACATGGCTCACAGAACTAGGAGAGAAGAGAAACTAAACGGGAATGGGAGTCCAAAAGCCAAATCCTCATGACTAGCAGCAGTGAGTTCAGTAGTGAGCACAGTGGTTCTTGGGGAGGAGGGAGGTGGAGATGGGGTAGGAGTGAGTATAAACCCCTGTTAATTCTAGCTGAGACTGGTTGTAGGAAAAGAATTGGAGAATGTGTCTAAAGCATAGACATAAGATACTTATTGAGAAATTAATGGATTCCCATACTGGAAAACATTTTATCCATTTTTGTTCTGCTAAAATGAAGTAAGCAGTTGTCAAGGATAAGGTGTCAAGCAGATTTCCTACAAATAAAGAACTTTCCTAATAAATTATGTACCGAGTAAAAGGAATTGTATTTTACATGCTATGGCCTTATTTCACAGTTTTACAGATTTCTTTAATCCTAACTATATTTTCCCAGGTTTTATATGAGCTGCTGACACTGGGTACTAGTGATGGCTGGTGAAATTGTACTTTTTCCAGGGTTTTAAATCTAGAAATGGTAGCTAGAGAGGAAGAAATGTAACTGCAAAGAGAATTGTGGCTACAGCTTTTATGATTCCAAGTAAAAATGAACATGTCTTGAAACTTTCAAAGTTCCCTTTTCTCCATAATTCTTCAGAATGATCTCATCAAGAAATGTGTTACTTCAAATTTTCAGAAGAAATGGAAGCAAATCATGATCACTTGAAAATTTGGGAAAAACTGGTAAAGCAAGTTTGAAGGAGTCCGTTCAACATACATTAGGCATTCTTTGATTAAATCCATCCGTATTACCTAGAGAGTGTTAGGTCTTTTCCAAGATTTCTTTAAATGCTTTTTGAAGGCATTCCTTAATTCCAAAATGTTTAATGAAATAAAATGTTTCCTAGGTTTGAGATACTGAATATGATGCTACAGTTAGAAGGTACATATAGAAAAAGCAGATTTGGAAAGTTAAATTAAGTACATCTTTGTGGTGGTTTAAGAGTATGTTTCCAGCAAGGGCTACATGGTGGCTGGAAAGTGAGAACAAAAAATGAGCACCTCAGGCTCAGGTTCAGGCCTGAGTAATTCACTGGATAGTCCACCAAAAAGCAGGAGATCAAGTTGGCTGATCTTGATAGCTTTTACAACAGCTGAAAATTTAAATCAAAACCCCACATTTAGTATGTGTGAATGTGCCAGATTTTTGTGGGAAATTATTAGCACTTACTTCTAGGGGCACTCCTCTAGGCTGTCTTCCCTAGGACGATGGAAAGCCAGTAGAATAAAGACAAGAAGCCCAAGTCCAGATTCAGCTCTGGACTCAGTTGATGTATGACTTTGAGCAGGTCATTTCCTTTTAGACCTCCTTTTCCATGTCTATAAAATAAGAGGATAAGCATGATAATTTGTAAGTTCCATCTAATTCTAAAGCTGCATGGCTGAAAAGAACATCTTCATCTTGAAATTCAAATCAATACAGTTCCCTCTTCCCTAGGAATCAGAGTTAAAGAGTCTCTGAAAATTAAAGCTAGAAAGAATCTGAGAAATCATCTAACCCAAATCCCCTCATCCTACTCATAAAGAAACTGACCACATGTGTTCGTTGGCTTCACTCCCAGATGCCAGTAAAACATTTGGTTGTTTCGAGTAAGTGCAGAACGGAACTCCTGAATCTGAGAAATCTAGTTTCATGTTTTCTTACTTAGGAGTCATGTCATTCTACTATCAGAAAAAAAACACACATTCAAATTATAGTAGAAATAAGATATTCATGTAAAACTAAGATGAGGTTTTCAGCATCATAAAATTAAATATCCCTGCATATACCCCAAAGGCAGGACTTGGAAAGAAGCTAGGTAGTGCTTCAGCTATAAGGCTTATTGGCATACAGTCCTCGGGTCAGTTGGTGGACCATGGCTGAGAAGGAGTATCAATAGTAAAAAAGTAAAGTACCCTGAACCTACCTACATGTTAAAGAGGGTACCACGGAGCCAACAAGGAGGACATATGAGGATAGAAGGAAGAACAAGAAGCAAAGAGGAACAAAGCAGAGAGTGTAAGCCTATTACGGGAAGCACCAAAGGGACCAAATTCCTGTTCATTAGGAGCCAACCCCATCAGCCATTAGCAGATCAGTTGTAAAATTCAAGGTGAAGGTAGACAAAGGTGATTACAGTACATGGCTGTCCCCCAAAATCATTTTTTAAATCATGCTTTAAGAAGGTAATTGCCATAACTACTATTATGGTATGATATTGTCTTTAAAATATTTTGGTGTGAAATAATGTGGCAAGTGCCTGGGTCTTCTCTTACTAGCTGAAATATAAGTACCCTTGGGATTTTATTGATTATTGTATCACCAAAGATAGAAGCCTATTATATAGTGTATTCAATAAATGTTTGGTTCACTCTACAGCTGTCAAACACTGTTTAGTTGAAAGTAACAATATCATCAATCATTTCATTATATTATTGATGAAAGTTTATTTTTTAAAAAGTGTGCATTTTGTATAGTTTTCTAAGTGCTCATAAATCCCTATGGAATGTTGTGGGAACTGGATACTTCCGGAGATCTCTGGGTACAGAATGTTCAGCAATCCAAACTTATCTGCATTTATTAATATAATATGTGGCTTAATAATGTTACATACTCAGCTGAATAAAAAAAAGTCCATCTTTGTATATTACAATAATTTTGTAGAATTCAAGATTCATTTATGTATGGCCTTCTGAATGTTTCCTACCTCTGAATATGACTATTGAAATTATATAGATAATGCCAGATACACAAGACTAAGAACTTCATTTGTATCCTGAAACCTCTTTATTGGATAACTATTCTGAGAAGATATTCATATTTATTAACACATCATTTTACTCTTCAGAATATGAAGGCCTTTGGAGAAATTGTTCATTCTATTCCTCAAGGGCCACTGAACAATTATCTTTCTGCTTAAAAGAGAAAGATACATTTTCTATTCTTTTAGAGATCATTCTTCCATTTACCCATTCTCTCATGCTTACTAAAATAATTTACTTACATTTGCTCATTCCCTCATCCTTCTAAAATCATTTACATACGTGACAGATACAAAAAATTAATTAGGAAAAAAGGTAGAAAAAGGCCTCTGACTTCAAGGCATTTATGTTATGAAAGTCAGAGAGATGAACAACATTGTCATATTTTCCTGAGTATCCTCCACAGTAACCAATACAAGCCTGAGTGCCAATAGTCACTTAGAAAACATTCACTAGCTGAATGAATCAATAAATGCAATTATGAAGGGTTGGATGTAGTGGACATATTTGGTCAATTAGCCACTAGAGGTTACATCTTGAGTGTGAAGGAGCCATATTTCAGATAAAGTAAAACCCAGCCCTGATTGATGTGTTTTTAAATTATGAGGTTTGTTTTCTCTAGAATGGTTTCATATTCATGAAGAGCCAGTCCATGGGATGTATTAAGAAATCCCTAGCATTTGAAGATAATTGGAGAGACTAACCAGGCATGAACCACTTCCAAAAGGAGTCCTCATGTACCTGTCAGAGCAGAATCCCAGGTAGGTGGAGAGGCTATGGGGTTTACCCAGCTTACCATTATCCATTCATGTTGGCATGTGCTAGGCATCTCCCATGCTCTCTTTACAGCACTGCAGTCTGCCCAAGTCTCCTGTGTGCCCTTTCCCTAGCACGTAGGGACACAGTAGCACAGAGATATGAGTCAGTTGCTTTCCAACTACCCAAATCCTCCATCTGTTCCTGTGTGGACCCTTCCTGGGATGGCTTATCTGGTTTTCACTTTATGTGAGACTGTAAAAGAAAACCAATCTTTGCTGAGGGTAGCAACAATCCCTGAAATGGCCTGCATGAGCTGCTGATTTTATAACAACACTGCTTTGCAGGGAAGGTGGTGAGACATGGAATCTGCTCATATCATGTAGTGTAATATTCAGGAAGCCCACAGTTTCTTCCAATGGAAGAACAAGAGGACCAGGTGACAGTAGAGGTACAAATTGAGCTGCTCAGCCAGCACCAAGTCAAGAGGATTCTCCAGCTTATTGAGGCTTTAGAACATTCCAGGCTGAATGGAATACAGTTAATCTTTACATCAAATCCAGTTCTACACGTAAAGATAAAAGTATCACTCTTAAGTCAGCAGGCATTTGTGTCTGGCAAGAAGCAAGGTAACACTCCAATGAAACACTGATTTTAAGTCCTGAAAGCTACCCTCTCCCCTCCACTTTTCCAACCCAAGACTTGAGGTTTAAATAATTCATAACTGAATCAACTACAATTCATTCCTTGACTTGATAATAACATAGCCATGGAGAGGTAGACCTTGAAAATTAGTCTTTCATTGGAATAAACACTCTCCAGGTATTTCTTATTCTTGTCATTGCAGCAAAGACTACGACACTCTCTGGGGAACAACAAAAAAAAACACAATGGGACCACAGTCCTTTCCACAGATGTTCTGTGCCACTTCCTTCAACAACTACCAAGTTCCTGAGGCTCAAAATTGGCCTGGATTTTCTTCTACGATTCCATGAGATATCAACCACTGGGGCAAACATTGCTGAACTTACCACCCTGGGAAGATTATATGGGTGGTGAAGACACTGCAGGTATTTGTTTACTAATACCTTTTGTTTATGAATGTATGACTTGATGCAGGCATCATCAAACACTGACCTTTTTCCCCCTAATATCTAAGATGCCAGCCCCTTGGGTTAAGCATTATCCTTTTATATATTTTACAAATTCTAAAGCCATGCCTTAGTGTGAATAGTTTTATCTTGTTCATTTGACTGTGTGCTATATACCAGACATTGTCTATGTTTTATATATATCACCCCAAAGAACTTACAGATATTTTTTTCTTTGATTATCAAATTGACAGTCAGAAAGGTAAAAGCAGAGCCAGCCTAGGAGTCCAGGATTGTCCATTTACTAAACCTGCTGCTTTCCTTTTCCCATGAGGCAAGATAAAGAAAGGATGGGCCCCTTGACAGCTGTTGCCTGCAGAAAGAGACATGGTGAAAATATGGTAAAGAGATTCAGACCAGGGACATCTCAAGATAAATTTGGCCTAATGCTTAACTTTGACAGGTACAATGGAGCAAATCTGCATTTGACACATTCTGGGAAAAATGGTTGTGTTTTCCTCAAGATCAGTAGGGACCTAGACTCCAAGTGTGTTCTTAAAGAATTTTATTTCAGAAACAACCCCTAATTATTCATTTAGTCTTGTTGATATTTTAACAATATTTCCAGAATCTGTTTCTATTTCTATCTCATTTCATTCACCTCAACAAATTTCCTAACTGATTTTCCATACGTATTTTACTCCTTACAAACTCTTGGCAACCCTAAAACCAAAGAAGATTTTTTAAAACATAAATATTACCATGTGATGGCTCTGTTTGGAAATGTTTGAAAGCTCTGGATAACCTGGAAGAAAACCACCAAACTCTTTAGCACGACATACTGCACTTTATGGGACACCACAAGCCCCATGGTTCTGCACTGTCCCACAAGCTCTTCTACTTGCATACCTTCCACTCACTACCTGTCTCAGCTTAAATGCCACTTTCTCAGGAACCCCATGACTGTTCAAAAAATTGTGGATGATAACCATGTAGAATATCACTTTCCATCTGGAGGACTATGCTTTTAGAGGGGCACTGTCTGAGAGGTTAGAGAAACATTACACATGAAAATAGTTGAAGAAATTGAGATTACACAGGAGAAAATGAAACTCACAGACAAGAAAACTAACACACATTAGACAAAAACAATATCATGAGAAGCAGCCTACTACTGAGGAGGCTTGTTGAGTGTAGCCCAGACTTCAGAAGCAGGATCTATGGATGAAAGGAAGTACATAGGAGAAGGTCAGATTTAACATATTTTAGGAAAAGCCTTCTTGAGATTGAAGATTGTCACCACGGAAACAAATATCCATGTAGCAAACTGTGAGCTCCAGTTTTCATGCAAATGCTCAAGGATGCTGCAGAAGAGATTGTGTGTAGGGGGCAAATGCTCAGTTTTTCTGAAGGGCACTGACCATCAGGGAATAACAAAGAAATGGGATAGTGACAGGCTGGAGAGGAAACTGGCCAAGCCCACCAGGCTCCATAAACTCTCACTAACTCCTCCATGAATACAGAGTCAATAACAGAATTAACCGCACACTATTGCCTTCATGTGAGCCCAGAGGATATTACTTTCTCCAGTCTTTCAACTATTTGAGAAATGTCTATTGTTAACAAGAATTCTATGCCCTCAGCTCTCTAGTATTGGGAATTAAGGAATTTACAAGCAGTGTTATTGGGAATATGCATGAATATTTGGGTGTATGAACATAATCAAAAGAGAAATATTTTTATATAAAGGCATGTTTTAAAATCAATATATAAATATGTGCAATAATTTACGATTTGGTGTTCAGTATGAGTGTTGTTATATTCATTCAGGCTAGAACACAGTGATAGTTCAAGACAGTTGAATTGTTGCTTTTTAAAAGAGTTGTTTTTATACTCCTGTATTATAATTCTCCTTCACCCAGTTTACTGATGAGATGCACCACAAGTAATTTGTTATTAATGGTAGGTAAAGTCTGAAATTTGTGAGTGATTTAATTTTAGAATCCTATAAATGAGTTCCAAGATAACCACTACAATAATGTCACTGTCATTCACTTGCTTTACAATATGTTTTCTCAAGTGAAAGAGAACAAAGGTAGAACTCAGGAACCCTTATATAACCTCAGGGGCATCCCATAGGAGTGTGTGATACATCCTCTGTTATGTTTGTAATGATGAAGAAGTTTCAAACTATTCCTCTAAAACACAGAGTATAAAGAAATACAATGTTTAGCTATCATTCTGCATTCCACATTTGCATGATCTTAGAATTACATTATATGTAGAAACACATGCTAGAACATATTTTTAACGAAAACCTTTCAGTTCTCAATTTTTTCAATAAGGTCACTAAATATAAACAATGTTTATCAAAAATACATAAAAAATGCATTGACTTTTGGAAGAAAAATATGGAGATATTAACATTATAGATCATGTGAATGTGTCAATAACTTGACAATATCTAAAAAAATTGTGTAAGTCTAAAAAGTTAGAACTTCATATGTAATGTCAACTTGCCAAGTTTAAACTGGAAATAAGGAGGTAGATGTATTTTCATATGTAGTAATCATAGGACATGTAACGCCCATGTTCATTTGTGGATAAACAGGTAAAGCGTGCTAATAGTCCTCTGAACAAACAACCATGAGAATTACCCTCTGAGAGAGCAAGGAACAGCGTGGTGCAAGGTGATACTAGGGAGTCAAGTAAGGTCTGATGTGGAAGAGTCTTAAAGGGGTTATTAAGATTTGTCTTTTTCTAAACCTAATGTGAAGACATTGGAGTATTTTAAGCAAGATTTAACATGCTACAATTTTTATTTCAAATATATACTCTGGAGCTAATTAAAAGTAGATGTAGTTTGTAGTTAAGGAAGCATTTATAAAAGTCTAGGCAGTACATGTTATAATTGGGTGGTAGAAATAGTAAAATGTGGATGAAGCCGAAGTATATTAGGAGGTAAAACTGGAAGTTCCCAGTAAAGAATCAGTAATGTGGAGTATCAAAGACAGGGAGGGGTGGAGAATTACTCTTAAGTTTTTGGCTGGCACAACTCTAGGAAATGATGAAAGGGGTAAGGAACAATTTCAGATTTAGGGGAAAAATGGGTTGGGTTTCAGATATATAGAGCTTAGGATGTCTTAAAGACATCCAAGAAAAGATGTAAAATGAATAGTTATTTCTAAAATCATGAGCTTAAGAGAGAGGTCTCAGTAGAGATGAGTATCAAGTCCCATTGTTCTGCCTAACCTCATACTAGTCCCATTCTGTTCTGATAACCGTAGCTTTATATTAAGTCTTGACATCAGTATTGTAAATTCTTCAACTTTGTTCATTGTTTTTGCTTTTTAAACTATTCTAGATCCTTTTCATATTCATACAAATTTTAGAATCACCTTTTCAATGTCTTCAGAAATAAAAAATCACCTTTGGAATCGGTTGGGATTACACTGAAACTATAGATGAACTTAGGGAAAATTTTAACACAACAGAATCTTTCTATTCAGGAAAATGATGTATTTTGCTATTTATTTAGAATGTTATATTTTTTCAGAAATGATTTATAGTTTACAGGGTACAGATTTACATATATTTTGTTAAATCTATCCGTAAGTATTTTATGTTTTTGATACTATTGCAAATGGTATTTTTAAATTTTCATTTCCAATTTTTAGTTGCTAGCATATGGAAATGAATTTTTAAAATATATGTTGACTTCGTATTCAAAGTCTTTGCTTATCTGCTTAAGTATTTTTTGTAGACTATTTTAAAAAATCATGTAAATACTTGATCATGTTATCTATGGAAGAAATACAGCTTAACTTTCTCTTTCTCTTATATTTGCATTTTATTTCTCTCTCTTGCCTTAATTACACTAGCCAGGGTCTCCAGTCAAACGTTGAATAGAAGTGGCCAAAAGATACACATTTGCCTTGTTCTTTATTTTAGGAAGAAATCAATGTTTGGCCCTTATATATAATATTAGCTATATATTTTTCATAGATTTCCTTTGTAAGATTGAGGAGATTCCTTCTATTGATGGCTTGTAGAGAGTTCCTAACCATGAACAGGAGTTATTTTATCAAATATTTCCATATATTGAGATGACCATTTCATCTTTACTTAGTTAATATTGTGTAAGACTGATTGATTTTAAAATGTGGAATCAACATTGCATTTCTGGAACAAGCCCTCTTAATCATGGCATATTATCCTTTCTATATATAACTGTATTTTGTTAAATTTTTATTAAAGGTTTTTATATCTACATTTGTGAGGCACATTGTTCTGCATTTTATTTCTTTGTTTTGTTGTCTGGTTTTGGTATTAAGATAATTCTTTCTAAAAATATATTAGGACATATTCCCTTTTCTTCTTTTTTTTCAAATAATTTGTGTAAAATATGTGTGATTCCTTCATGAAATGTTTGGTAGAATTTACTTGTGAAGTCATTCAGGCCTGGAGTTTTTAAGAAAAGGTTTTAATAATTAATTTTATGTATTTTACAATTACAGGGTTGCTCAACTTTTCTCTCCTTCTGAAAGTTTTGATAATGTACTTTTCAATGAATTTGTACATTTCAATAAAATTTTAAATTTATTAGCCAAAATTATCCTTTTAAAGTCTATAGAATATGCCATATTAATCCTCCTGATATTGACAGTTTGTATTCTCTTTATCTCTCTATATCTTTTTGGTGTCATTGATTTTTTCTATTGTTAGGCCTTAGTCTATTTAACTGATATCACTTTTATCTTACTTCCTTATAATTACTTTGAGTTTAATTTGCTCTTATTTTTCTAATTCCTTGATGTAGATACTTAGATTACTAACATTATATTTTTTTTAATTTAAGCATTTAAAGCTTTAAATCTCTCTGTAGACACTGCTTTATCTGTATCGCATAAATTTTGTAGGATGTGTTTTCATTTTTAAGATTTTAAATTTTCCTTGTGATTCTTCCACTGATGTATAATTAAGAAAGCGTTGTTGAGTTACAAACATTTGGGCATTTTTAATGACTTTTTGTTGTTGATTTCTAGATAAATTCTGTTGTGGCCAGAAAAGACGTTCTGTATGATTATAATTATTTTAAATGTATAGATAATTTGCTTATGATTGAAAGCACGATCTGTCTTGGCAAACGGTTCATGTGCACTTGTAAACATGTGTATCCTGGCATTATTGTGCAGAGTATTTTTAAATGTCAATTAGGTCAAGTTGGTTGATAATGTCATTCAAATCTTATTCTTTTTCTGACTACTTGTTCAACTGATTTCTGACAGAGAAGCGTTGAATTTCTTTTTCTTTTTCTTTTCTTTTTTTTTTTTTTTTTTTTGAGACGGAGTCTTGCTATGTCGCCCAGGCTGAAGTACAGTGGTACGATCTCGGCTCACTGCAAGCTCTGCCTCCCGGGTTCAGGACATTCTCCTGCCTCTGCCTCCCCAGTAGCTAGGACTACAGGCGCCTGCAACCACGCCCGGCTAATTTTTTGTATTTTTAGTAGAGACAGGGTTTCACCGTGTTAGCCAGGACGGTCTCGATCTCCTGACCTCGTGATCCACCCGCCTCCGCCTCCCAAAATGCTGGGATTACAGGCGTGATCCACCGCACCCAGCTTGAATTTCTACCTGTAATCATGATGTCTAGTTTTCATTTTAGTTTGATGATATATACATATGTATATATCTAAGATTATTCTGTCTTCTTGATAAACTGACTCTGTTATCATTATGAAATGTCCCCCTTTAGGTCTGGTAATATTCCTTTTCGTGCAGTCTACTTTGCCTGGTATTGATTTAG
This sequence comes from Gorilla gorilla gorilla, assembly GCF_029281585.2. NCBI lineage: Eukaryota > Metazoa > Chordata > Mammalia > Primates > Hominidae > Gorilla > Gorilla gorilla. The sequence goes on from NC_073236.2 coordinate 121,105,352, forward strand.
AAATCCCATTCTCTTTTTATTTTTTATCAGTAATTGCCTGCCATTTTTTCATGCTTATAATCTACTCCTTTACATTTAAAATGTGTTTATTGTAGAAAGCTTATAGTTTTACGTTATCCAATCTGACAATATCTGCCTTATAGTAGTCATCTTCATTTAAAAAAAATGATTTTGCTTACAGATTTTCTCCCCCCAGTACTTTAGAGAGGTTGTTTTGTTTTCTTCTCACTTGATTGTTCCTGACAAGAAGTCAGCAATTATTTTTATTTCTGTTCTCTTGTATTTGTTTTTCCTGCCACATTCTTATTTTAGATTGCTTATTTATTAATGGTTTTCAACAATTTAATTATTATGCCTTAATGTGGTTTTCTTTGTGGTTATTGTGTTTGGGATTGGTTGAGTTTCTTGGATCTATGTGTTTTTACTTTTCATCAAATTTAGAAATGCAATATGGTTATTTTTTCTTCAAATATTCTTACACCTCCTTTTTTTCTGTAATTCCAATTATACATATATTGGATTACGTATAATATAACCACAAGTCACCAGTTACTGAAAATATGTTAATTTTCATTTATGTTTTTCTTTTTATTCTCTCTTTTAGTTTGGTTAGTTGATATTGCTATGCCTTCAAGCTTACCAATTCTTTTTCCATTTGCAGTGTCTAATCTGCTAATTTCATCAAGAGTATTATTTTTATATATTATTACATTTTTTGCTCCAGAAATTGTTTATTTTTCTACATCAACTATTTATCTCCTTGTTATATTCACGTCTTCCTTTAGCTTTTGAGTATACTTCTAATAATTCTAATGTTTTTGTCTGCTAATCTTTTTTTTCTGTGTTGATATCTAATGACTATTTTTTTTTTTTGCTTGTTATTGGTCAAACTATTCTGTTTTATTGCATGTATGGTAATTTTATCAGATTCTGGGAATTATAATGTTATGTTATTGAAAGTTTGGACTTAATTGTCTTATTTTGAAGAGTTTCAAACTTTGCTTTGGCAGAAAGTTAAGTACCTTGCAGGTCAGCTTGATTCTGTTAGGAATTTATAAAATGTTATTTGAATAAGTATAAAATAGCCTTTGCTCTAAGGCTCCATTAGTTTTACCATTAATGTGTCTTTGTTGAACACTGGGTGTTAATCCGATGTTTCTTCACTTTGGCTCTTCAGAACTTAAACTTGTCCCAGCCCTGTGTGAGCTCTGGAAATTATTCATGTTGTAGCTTCCTGGCTGTTCTTTACCCAACTTTTTGGGCATGTTGCATTTTATGTACAGTTTAGTATTCAGCAAAGAGAATTAAGAGATCTTCAAAGCAAGTTACTACAGCTCTTCATCTGTGTATTAGTCAGCTCGGGCTGCCATACCAAAAATATTACAAACTGGATGGCTTAATCAACAGACTTATTTTCTCAGTTTTGTAGGCTAGAAGTTCATGATCAGGGCGCCAACATAATCGGGTTCTGCCAAGGGCTTTCTTTTTGGCTTGCAGATAGATACCTTCTTTCTGTGCACTCACATGACCTCTTGTTTGTGCATAAATGGTGAAGGAAAGCCAGCAACTTCTCTGTGTATAAGGGCACTAATGCCATTATGAGGATCCCATCCTCATGACTTCATCTAAACCTAATTACTTCCCAAAGGCCCCATCTCCATATTCCATTATATTGGGGATTAGAGCTTCGACATATAAATTTGGATGGAAGTTCCTTCATTTTTGGTACTCTGTTTCACAAAATCCAGTTGTCCCAGTCTCCTTAACCTCTTCTATTTTCCTCTTTATTTCATTACAACCATCATGCTCTGCTTGGCTTTCCCCTTCCTGCATCATGTTCCAGTAAATGCCTCCTGGCATCAAACTGGGAATGATCATAATGTATCACCTCCTCTTTCCCTTCTGTCATGCATCACAATACTGCACTTCCTGTTATGCATTGTCTGAAAGTAGTGTATATATATATATACTTTAGTTGTTATGGTATTTACAGTAGGAGTGCACATCCGGTGGCAATTGTTTGAATTAGTAAGAAACAGAAGCCTGAACTATGTACTTTTGAAAGGAAAATATAAAATAAACTGGTAGAACCAATGATTTTGAGGAAAATTTATAATCAAAGTAACTTATATGGGTAGAGTGGAAGAAAGATGGATGTAAGAATTCATTATTTTGGAAATTGAGTATTTATTAGTAGTGGCTCAGTGTCACAATTTGGTAAGGTTACTCCCTCTCTACTTGACAGACAAATGGCAAGAAAGTGGAAAAATACTAATCAGTTAACTGGTACTACTGTGAATATATATTTACATATTACTTCCTAAGATACATGTACATCCAATTATTTATTAATTCTGTTACGAAGCATTCACTGGATATCACCTATGGTTAAGACAAAAGGATATTAAAACTCAAAATTATAAACTTTACCTTATAGGTAGGATGAGGCTCTGGGAAGCAAATTAATCTTAGGAGAAGACATCAAAACTGAGTAGAATAGAACTTTGGGAGTAGAAGTTAGAAGTTATCCTACTTAATGCATTTGATGATTTTTAATAGAAATATTTTAGATAAAAATACTTTACTACATGTATAAACCTTTATATCTTTAGACAGTTGTGAGATTGCATACTATTGAGGGAAATAAACCAGTCCATCCATCTATTTCTCTGTCAATGCCTCATAAAAAATAGCTGGTTTATGTTTCAGACATAAGGCAAAACAAGAGTCCATGGAGTATTTTCCTTTCCAAAGTGTTCCAGAAAATTACAAGTTATATTATTCGGAATTGATTTCCATATTATCAAAGGTTCCCTGTTACCCAAGCATAAGCCAGAAAGGTGATACAACTTAGTGAGTCAGGCAGAATGGACTACAATCCTGGCTCTGTATCTGAGTAGCTCTGCAACTCTAGGAAAGTTGCTAATGAGGAAAAAGAAACAGCATACAGATGTAAGAAATATGGAACAAAAATGTACACGAATACTGGCTGAATGGCTAAATAGAGAAAAAGAGTCACAAGTTGTTTCTTGTTTCCAAGCTGGAAGCATTTGAGAATACTGGCACTGTAAAATAAGATAGAAGAAGGAGGTCTTAAGAAAAGTCAGAAAAAATTCTTAAGAAAAAATTCAATTGGAGTCATGCAGAATTTGAGATATAGGTAAATCTCAATGTTGGGCTGCCAGTGCCAGGTGGAGTTCTCAGGTAGACGTCATATATTTGAAATTAAATACTGAAGCTCACAAGGGAAACTAGTTATTATACAAACATTTATTTAACCAACAATAGTCAAATACTTTTCCCACAGACACTGTGCTAAATGCTAGAGATTCAGAGTAAAACTCTCAGTCACTACCTTCAAGGAACTCACCTTAATGGAACCAGGGATTTAGTTAAGACTGATTATGCTATCCCAAGTACCCCATGATTGGGGCTAAGATAGAGGTAGGGACACAGTGCTGTGGAAATACCTATCTAAGAAATGAGAGGTAAGGAATCAAAGTAGGCTTCCAGAGGAATTGAACTAAGTCTTGAAGAAATCAGAGTTTGCCAAGCAGAGAAGTTGAGGAAAGCCTTGTAGTCAGTAGAGGCAGGGTATGTAAAAGTATAGCAGCTTCTGCCAGTATTACAGGCTCAGAAAATCTTAACGAGGTGTATATAATTTCTGACAGCACAACATTCATCATTTTCCTCTTGCCTCACTGACCATTACATTTGTTACATATTGCTACCTTCCTCTCTGCTTTGCTCCTAACTGACCGTACTCTTTCCTGGGGGGCTTCTCTCCTCTGTCCTCATCCTCGTCCTAAGGGATCACGTCTATGGCTTCACATATTTTCATGTTGACAACTTTTCACTGAGCTCTAGACCTTATCCACACAACAACCCCCTCATAGAAGAAAGCAAAACAACAAAACACCTAATTTTCCTACGTTTTCCAAACCTACTCAAAGCCTACTCTTCCCCATAAACAGCAAAATAATCTGCCAATTATTCAAAACAAAAAATTAGGAGCCAACCATTATCCTTTTCTTTCCCTTGCCTCCTGCATCAAATCAATTAGTGCATCCTTATGACTTTTTCATATTTCCAAAATATCATAAAATACATCTATTCATCTCCATCTTTACTACGAATACTTTAGTCCTAGCTACCAACATCTCCCACTTGGACTATAGTAACAGCTTCCAAGCTGACTCCTGACAGACTCTCTTGCTCATATATACAGTGATTTTTCTACTCAATTGTGACCATTGAGAGATTGCTTTCTCGGTCAGTGGGACAAAAACCACACCACAGAGAGTTCAGAAATAAGTGTTTAATGAAGATTTTTATTAAATAAGTGCTTAATGAAGACTTTTATTAAATACATGTTTAATGAAGAGTTCAGAAATAAGTGATTCATGAAGAATTAGTTAATTTATTGATTAATTGAATTTGAGAAAAATTTGAACATTCATTTAGGAAGATGTCAAAGTATGAGTAGAAAGGGAAAAAATGAATATGCAAGATGATCATCGATAAAACTCAAATTCTAATGCACTGAAGGGAGGTGCGACGGCACCAGGGATAGGAAGATAGGCTCTGGAACTAGGTGATTTTTGTTCATATGTGAACAATATGACACCAGCAAATTATAAACCTTGCTAAGCCTCAATTTTCTCATAAGGTAAATGGAATTGACTCATGGTTGTAAATGCGTAAAGGGCTATATCTATAAGTGTAAATGATCTATATGCGAAAAGGGCTTCACACAGAGCCTGGCACAAAGTAAATATAAGATTTTAACACTTTTAAAAAATTAATGTATAGATATACAGAGATGTTTTGAGGTAAAAATACTGTAGATCTTCAATCTCCTTTGTAAAGTAAAAGTCAAGATCATCTGTGAGGAGCAAATGCAGGTCTCGGAGAATGAATAATAATAAGCAACTCTTAATTGACTATGCTATGTAAAATATAATACAATGTGAAATATCTCATATACATTTATGTTATGCTTCCAATAACTCCATGAGGTCAATACCAATATTATTCCCCTTTATAGATTTTGAAATTGAAGCCAAAAAAGGTACAATAACTTCCCCAAAGTCACACAGATAATAAGTCAGGATTTGAACTTAAGTCTACAAAATTCTGTTCTCTAAATTGATGTACTGTATACCTAGCAATTCCCTAGGCTGCAGATATGAACGGACATGTCTCAAACCATATTAACATCACCACCTTTTCAACAAAATCAGAATAAGACAAATATATTTTTATATTGCATTTGTTGATACCCCTCCTTTATTGAAACTTACTTTATACAAATAATAAAAGCAATCAGAGTGTCCCTCAGAGTTCCTTTGTAACAGATTTAGTCTGCCACAGAGCAGAAACTCAAATTCCACAGAGAAGACGAAAACATCCATCATCTTGAACCGTTACAACACTGGTGGCTGAGAGAGAAATCTGTAGAGGACAAGGATCCCAAGCAGATGACAATAAAGTTAACTTAATTTTTACAGGAAATGCTAAAATAAAAATTTCTTTTCAGAAGTCTCTTTTATCCCTCAAGCATGTTCTAAATATTTGCTCTTCAGGTTTCCATGTCTTTGCACACAATACACAAAAATAACCCTAGCCTGACCTGGAGCTTTGGGGCCCAGAGGGTGATAAATCTGTTGGCCCCAATTTGGAGAGCAAAGTATTTTCTAAAGATCACAGTGCACTCCATGCACACAGGCCTACAAGTGCTTTCAGAGGTGCCCCCTAGTAAAATCGTGACCAGTGCTTTGATCTCAGGGTCTCTTTCTTTTTGTAACATGTCCGAATACCTGGGATTAGGAGGCAGGCTGGAGTCGGAGCAAAATTAAACAAACAGTAGAGAGTGACCAGCCAGGATGGCTTCAAGTGCTGAGGTCATGTGTTTGCCTCTCTACTTGCAGACCAAGGTGAAAAGTGCATCCCAAGCTCCGGCCAAATATGGTATATAAACAAACATGAAAGAAGGATTAGCTCTCTTGCCTGAGACTAATGGGGACCCCAAATATCAATAGCTGATTTGTGACAACAAGACTAAGTCAATATTGGAACAAAAGATACTGGCTGTATTCAACTTGCCCTTAATCTCAGGTAAACTTGTACTAAGTTAAACAAGTATTCATTCTCCTGGCTACAACTCTGCCTGACTCGGAAGAACTACTGATGTAGAAGATACACACAAAACTCACCACTTGTTTCTTCTAATCAGATCCCTTTTTTCTCCTTTCACTCAGACTCATGACAGATTGCTGTTTGCAGACCCTTTTGTCCTAACTCTAGTTCAGCCAGCAAGAGCTCTGCATGGAGAAATGGACGCAGGCAGTGAGCTGCTCACTGTTCCACCCATGCCCTACATTCCCAACACAAGCAAAGAAGCATCAAGAGCAGGGTCCTCCGCAAGGGAAAAGATTGCTGATGCTGAAATTGCAACATGAAAATTTCCCTTCAGCTAACTGATGGAAGCTCGCAACTCCATGAGACACATGACCTCCAAGTTTATGAGTATTAGGGCTAACTCTGTCACAAAATGTCTTAAAGACTTTAAATGGTACTACAGATTCAAGACCTCTACATCAAAGTCTCTTATGAGTTGGTGGTGATAAGTGACTAAATCCCAAGGCCCATAGTCTCTGCTCCTGAGACAGAGTTCATAAGATGTAAGAGTCCTAGACCAGCCTCTCCAATACACATCTATTCAACATATTTTAGTTTATTGGACCAACTTTTCTGCATAGAGTTTTTCCAAAAATTGCCAAAAGGAAAAAAAAGAATTAAAGATTCAGGCATGTGCACTATTATCATCTACATTTTACAAATGAGAAACATGCTGGAGACCAGAAAATACATAAAGGATGACTCCAACACACATGTCCATTGACTCTGGCTCCAGCTCCGGCAGCATGCTCAGGGTCTGCTGTGAGATCTCAGCACAAGTTTTCATTTCTCTGAACTTTAGCTCTTGCAGCAATAAAAGCTATGTTTAATATACATCCGGCAGTTCTGTAATGAGTAGTCAACAGAAAATGTGTGTTGGATACTTGGAAACGGCTCGTAACATAGAGATGAGTAAGTATCAAGTTCTTCTCTATTGTTTTCTTTCATAAGAAAAAAGGAGCTATATCCAGCACTATTTTCTGTGTCACCTCTTGTCACTGTACCTTTGCCTCCTATAGTTTTCCACCTATGTCCTTCTGAGATTTTATTTCACATTGTAGCTGACATGCTAAATCATTTTAGAGAGATTATGCTGTTCTTTGGGAATATATATACATTCATGTCCCAAAGAATATATATAAACACATATATATGAACACATATATATGAACACATATATGACCGTATATATATGAACACATATATGAACATATATATGAACGTATATATATGAACGTATATATGAACATACATATATGAACGTATATATATGAACGTATATATGAACATACATATATGAACGTATATATATGAACGTGTATATATGAACATATATATGAACATATATATGAACATATATATAAAAAAGACCAAGAGAGGAAAGATGAGCCCCTTCCTGATGAAATAGTGACATGAATATATATATGAACATATATATATACTTATGAGCATATATATATACTTATGAGCATATATATATATACTTATGAGCATATATATATATACTTATGAGCATATATATATATACTTATGAGCATATATATATATATACTTATGAGCATATATATATATTCATGTCACTATTTCATCAGGATGGGGCTCATCTTTCCTCTCTTGGTCTTTTTTACTTACCTGAGAGTTTGGGTCTTAGAGTTTTAATGAAGAATAAGGAGCTGATCCAGAAGAAACATGGGATGCTGCTCCCTGGGTCTGTACTGCCTCCTCAGTTGCTGAGGGATGACCCACTGGGAGTGTTCAGGGAGATTGGAAGAATTAAGTTAGAAGAGTGGAGTCTAACCCTCCTCTCATTTCATGAATGGGCAAATCATAGCAGAGATGAAAATAAACTTGCTGGGGATTCAGGACAATCCAGTGAACAGCTTCCTGTATGCTCTGATGTCAGAGGCACTAGGGAAACTTCCCATCACCTTCACACCAATAATAATAAAATATTCACACATAGAGTACTTGCATTAGTCCATTTTCACATTGCTATAAAGAACTACCTGAGACTGCATAATTCATAAAGAAAAGAGGTTTAATTCACTCACAATTCCACATAGCTGGGAAGGCCTGAGGAAACTTAAAATCATTGTGGAAGGCGAAGGGGAAGCAAGGCACGTCTTACACAGCAGCAGGAGAGAGACACAGAGCGGGGAAGTGCCACACTTTTAAGTCATCAGATCTCATAAGAACTCACTCACTATTATGAGAATAGCATGGAGAAATCTGCCCCCGTGATTCAATCACTTCACACCAGGTCCCTCCCCTGACACGTGAGGATTTTAGTTCCACATGAGATTCGGGTGGGGACACAGAGCCAACATCATTATCAGTACTTATTTTTAGGCAATTGACTAATTGCAACACATTCATTGAAAAGCACCATTTTGGCCTAGTGTTGAATGGCTGATTATTAACAGCAAAATTTGACTGGAAGCCAAGGCGGAAACCAAGTAACACTATTCATAGAGTGAATTTTTGAAATACAAGAATAAATCCAAAGTTTTATCAAAAAGAAAATATTATTGCAATGTTATCTTCAACATTTTATACTCAAATTTTAAAAGATTGATATAGTGTAGGAAAAATTATTTAACACTATCAGTTGCTGGATTTCTCTGGCGTTCAGTAATACTGCACATTTGCAACAATAAGCAGATGCTCATTTTCAACCAAGGTGAATAGAGTGAGATAGCTTTGGTCTGCTTTGCCAGTATAAGGCACTGTTGAAGTTAGACTTACTAGCAAGTTATTAAGCTGTCCTTCTTATCAGGTTATAACTGACTGAAGTGAACATTGATCTCCTCTTCATCTTTCCTAAAGACATAGTCACTGAAGCCATCTCATGAGCCAAAAGCTCTGGACTTCTTTGAAGACGATGCTTCCTGAATATTTTCAGAAGCAGGCCTGAGGCTCTTGACCTTACTCAACATCATATGCATATTTAATCCTTGAAACAATCCTTTGAGTGAGTCATTATTTCTATTTTACCATGAAGAAATTAAGAATTAGAAATGTTAAGTGACTTAACTAAATCAGTAAACGGTGAGAATTTAAACCCAAGTGGTCTCAACTTTATGCACAATGCTACTCCAAACAATTTTTTAACCAAACAGGCAATTGTTTATTGAATGCCTGCTATGTGTCTGGATTTACATATACATATATTCATTAATTCTTACACAACAATTCAAAGTAACCATTCTTATGGCTACTTCACAAACGGCCTGAGAGCTAACCAATAACTAGTACAGTGGCAAACCCAGGATTTGAAGCCAAATATGTAAGTCTTAAATATTCTTAAGTATACCCAGTATATTACCCTGTGTCTCACCCTTTTTAAACACCCAGAAGATTCTTTCAATAATATTCAGCAATTATTGAGCTCTGATCATAATACCACATACTGGTAAAGTCTAAGGTCTAACATTTCCATAAGATGTAATGAGGTCTCATTCCACATGGAAACTTAGATTCATGTTGTCATTCAGGAGAAAAAAATACACAATAACACAGCACATGAACACACACACAATACAGCAAAAAGTAGATTTAGATTAGCACAAAGAAACAAAAGAAAAGCTGGGGAGCAAGAAACCAACTGCTTAGGTCTTTGCCATTTTGCTCAGGGTCTCTTCAATAAGAGGAGGTGTGAGGTTAGAAGACAGAAGAGCCAACTTCATGGCAGTAGCCTCCAGCAGGCCAACCTCTTCTCTTCCATACACCTGGGATAGGCAAGGAGGCACCAAGGCAACCGAAGTTCGCTGCTGGGAATAGGCTGAAGCTAATCTCTTCCTGGCGATATTTGTTTTTACTGAAATATCTTTCCCCACTTCCAGTTAGCCAGTTTTCCATTATGTGAGTCAATGTGACAGTTTAAACCAACAGAAATATTGCTTTGTTCTCCTAAAGTGTGGGTTAAATGCAATGTTTAACATAATGAGCCCAAAGGGGAAAATGGTTCACAGTAAAGATAAATACTCCTCTTTAAAAGATTGACCCAATTAATAACTAGATGGTAAAAAGTTTGCAAACAAGGAAAGGGAAACAAGGTTTCTCTTTTTCTATTTTTTTAAAATTAAATCACAAGGTCTATTGTTTTGTCTTAAAGCCTGAATACTGATGTATTTCATACATTATGGCTATTTTCTTAAAGGAGAAATATAAAACTATTTTATTAACCACTGTTCCCCCATATTTACTGTAAGGTAAATAGCAGCCCTAGGTAACAGCTCTTTTTCTCCTAAATTACAACTTCCCCTTGCTCCCCTGAGACCTAACTAACTCCAGTTTGACAAAGATTGATCCTCAGTCGAGACTGAAGAAGTTATGCCTCTCACAATGCACTCCTCACTTTGCAGTTCACAGTGGCTGAATTCCAAATCCTACCCAAACTGCTCAGGAGTCATACTTTCACTATTCCCAGCAAAACCTAAACTTGTTTCTTAAGAAGGTTCTTGCTAACATTGCTTATTATGATGAGTTCTTGAATATTGCCTTTCTCTTAGCTAACAGCAGGCTGTGGGTTTAATTCTAAATGAATCAGAAACATATGGCTTGCCTTTTTCTTAATAGTGCACTGGGTTTTTATAATTAAAGGAGAACAGTGCTACAGGCAAAGTAGGCTTTGAGAAGCTATTGGAAGGCAAACATTGAGTGGGATTGAGGATAATCCATAAATGCAAAAGACAACCCCACTTGGCTTTGGATTTTGCAATCCTGAGCTACCAGGGAGAACACCAAACCCTTCATGGAAATCGTTAAGAGAACATTCATTCCACTTGCACTCTTTCTTCATTATTAGTTTTGTTTCTCATATTCATCGCCCGCTCCCCTGCTCCCAACCACACTTCTGGTTTCTTTATTAAGCTCTCCTTTCTTTTAAAAGTTAATACACTACAATTTGTTTAGAAGTTTCTTTATCCTAAGACCCATATAACATGAACGAGATGCCCCGTATCATATTAAGGGTGTGACCAAAGACTTGTCCCAAGATGATGTTTCATTAACTTCATTATTAAGCAATCTTAATGTCAATCTCCTCAAATACTCATGGGGAATTTATGCTTTTCTCTTCATCTGTCTGACATCTTTATCAGGTGCGAGTGCTTAAGTGAAAGAAAGAGGAGGGGGATATCCTGCACAGGTGGGCTGCAACGTGTCAATTGCAATCTGCCTTGGAGAAGTCACTTCATTCTTCTGAATCTCAGTTTTTTGCATCCACAACATGGGAACAATCATAATGCTACATTAGAGGGCTGTGGTAAAGGTGAAATAAAATGGTGAATTAACAATTTTTTTAAAAGTTGTATTCAGATTAATTTGAATTTGAGTGAAAACCAATTATCTTAGAGATGCTCCATATTTGAACATCTTTATGCTTTTCCTTAGATTTCGTTACATCATTTTGGAACATCAGTTTTCCTCATACAGACAGAAGCTGGATAAACCAAGTGTCTACTTGGTATATTTATTACCCAAATCCCTTTAAGTGGAATTCCCTTAAGAACTCCACCTCTTTCAAACTTCAGTCCTTCTGCGAGTCTCTGAACCAACCAACCAGATGTTAGAGACAGCCAAATGAAGTGAACATGAGCACAAAACCATCTTCTAAACTAGAGTTGGATATCCCTACCTTCCGTTTTTTTAGTCTGTCACATGCAAATCTTCCCTGAGGAAGCACTCAGTCTGACATTCACCTATGGCCTTCCATGTGCCCCATGCTGAACTAGGCCATTTTATATGTGCAGGCTTGTTTAACTGTATCTCCACCCAGTGTATGTTAGGTAAGTAGGAGTTGAGTCACACATCCAACCTAAACCAGGGATTCTGAGGGAATCCACACATGCCCCCCAGAATTCTAAAGCCAGAAATAAATCAAGCACTATATTGATTAGGACATGAGAACCATGTGGTAAGCTCCCACCTGCTGCCTGGGAACCTGAGGGCTGCTCCACTGCATGGCTCCTTGGACTGTCTGTATCAATAGTGTCCCTCCCCACTCAGCCATTTGGGTAGTCTCTGGCCAGCACTCTGGGAAGGCCTGGCTCTGGAAAGGGTTAAGCCTCCAAGATGTAAGCCCGTGTCAAGTACTTTAGGCCAAGGGAAGCGAAAAGAATGGCAGAGACCAACAATGGGGGTTCTGCATCAAAAAGGGCTACAATACCACACAGTGGAGGGGCCATGGAAGAGGCACTGGAAGCCCAGGGCACCTCCACATACTCGCTAAGTGACCACAGTGAAGAATCCGGAGTGAAGAATCATAACTGCCCCAACCTTTATAACTGTGCCACCTGGCCCCAGTCCCATCATTCTGAGATGAGCACAGTTCCCGTAAGTCTGAGCTGGGCACAGTTATCAAGGTGGGGTAATTATGGAAACTGGGGCCAGATTCTTCTTTCTTGCACAAGTCACTATTCTGGGGTTCACTTTCCTCATCCATGAAATAGGTATGACAATCTCAGCCCTTCCTATCTTACATGGAAATGATGGAGGTTAAATAACATTTAAAAAACACTAAATATTTGCTTATGTGCAGTGTCGAGAATTACACAGATGCAATCACTGACCATCTGTGAGGTATCAGGATGGCAACAGGCCCTGGCTCTCCTTCCTGGAGTGGTAGATGAGGGACATCTCTAGACCAACCTCTGCACAGGCTTTCCTCTTCCTGATCTTTCCTAGGTCATGACGGTAAGAGCCAGGTGCCCTCACTACCTTCCTTGACTAGACCCAGGGCCTCCTACCCTGGCCTCTGCTGAGAGTCTCCTCAGGGTGGAGCTGAGGGAGAGGCCAAAGGGCCTTCAGAAATTTCTCTCCAGAATGGGACAAGGCACTGCCTCCTCTCAGGACCAGGATAAATCACCACAGAAACAGGACTCATCAAATGAGGGCAAGGCAATCAGTTAGAGGGAATGCAAATCTGGAGGAATGGAAATAAAATGCAGCCAGGTGCAGCCACCAAAGAAACGATCAAAGGTATCCCATGGGAAGAAACACGGCTCACTGAAGAGAGGCACTATCGGAAAGCTCTTCCCTGCAGTGTTTATTAATCAGTGCCCTTGCATCCAGTGTACAATTATGAAAGATTTATTGTATCCATGTTCAGAACACACAGGATATTATTCCAGATGGGATACAGCAGACAAGTTGAGAGCACAGGGATTAAAAGAAAGAAAAGAAAATGAGAAGAAAGAACAAATGTGAGAGTAGAGAAACAAGGCCCAAGAGAATAGAGAGAGATACCAATCCCCAGAATGAAGTCACATTTTTTGTGCAGAAAGTTAAGCTGTGTCCATGGTTGACAGAAAACAAAATGCAGTAGCATAAACCATTTATTTTCTCACTTGCTTTCCCCCCTGGAACCTCACCAATAAAATTAGACTCCTGAGTTCAACCAAATCTCTGCGATCTCAAACTATGCTCCTTTGAAAAATACTATAGAAAAAAAAGCATGTGTGTATGTATCTGTGCATATGTGTGTACATCTGTATGCACGTGTAGTGTGTTTGTGCATGCATGTGTATGTGGGGCATGTGTATGTGTGCATGTGTGTGTGCCTGCATGGGGTGTGTGTGTGTGTGTGTGTGCACGCGCGCGCAGTGGGGCAGAGCAGCTCCCTTTCTAGGGTCTGGGCACACTTTGCTGCAGGAGCCTTTCCAGTAGGAAGACTCAGACAACCAAGCCCAGCTCAGGTTTCATGAGGCTTCATCTTGTCTGAAGGCTGGTCACAGAGCAAAGTCGGGTATATTTCAGAGGCTGATTAAAGCTCTCACAAATGCCAGCTTCTATCGTTTCAATAACTATTAATTTAAAGAATATATTTGCCTGGAAAAAAAAAAGAAAAACATTGCAAACCATTCCTGTTTTATCACCGAGAGGGTCCTTCCTCTGCACAGATCCTTTCCTTCGTCATGAAGTGAGCAAGTCTGAGCTGGACAGTTATCAAGGTGGGGCAATTATGGGAACTGGGGCCAGCTTCTTCCAATTAGGTAACTGTGCACAGACCTTTGACATGGTGACAGCAAAAAAACTACCGCTCAATCCCCCATTCCCACTGTTCAAGTGATAAATGACCCTCAGGCTTCTCTCCCCAAAGCCAAGCAAGGCCTGTCTCTGGACAAAGGCCAGGGAAAACAGAAAAAGATTTATAAGAGCCAAAAGCAGGGTGAAGAAGAGCTGCAGGGCATAGGGGAAAGACCAATGAGAAAACATGGTGCGTTTTAGTAGCTGCATGTTACTTTATGAGGACTGGGTTGGGTCAGAGGGGGAGTTGGGGATCTGGCGAAGAATAAGTGGCCATAGTTAAATAGCCAGGCTGGGAGAGCTCTGTTGGCCCTGCTCTTTGGAAAGAGGGAGCTCCGGACTGCAAATCTCAGCCTGGCTCTTTCCTTCACCCCAGTTCTTTCTAAACAGACACCACTAAAGGAATGTATTTAAAACTAAGGAGACAAATGGAGACAGAGAAAGAGTGGTCATGTACTGCTGAGATTAAAAGGCATGATGGTACAATTAAAGATATTTACCAGAGAAATTTGAGCCCCATTACATGCTGGCGTACAGTATGTGAAGAAGAACTGTTTTATATCATTAAAGACAAAAACCAGGTCTATAGGTAAGCTTTAAGAACAATAAACATCCTGAATTCAAGAATAAGTCTGTCAAATGAAGGGATATTGATTTTGGAACAAGGAATATTATGTCAAACAACATTAGTTTAATTGATCTGAATTTAGTTTAAGTACTAAAAGCATTTATATACAAACAGCAAATGAAAATTAACTGCAGCTGAGTCTTGCTGCTTGTTCTCAGGGGTGCGGCGCGGATGAGAACCTGGCACCGAGGAGGCCTGGTTGGAGTCTTGAACACACGGAGGAGCTGGGGTTTCTTCCCAGCACGACAATGAGGAAGGCAATGTGCTTTCTCTCAGAGGTAGGAACATTTAACACTGGCCCTTGACTTCTCAAAATACACAAATACTGTTTCTTGCTCTGGAGGAATTCATAAGAGAACAGGGGTGAGACAAGGAATGAGTCAGTCCCTGAGTACAAGAGAGGCTTCTGGTCCGGAGGTGAGTGAATGAGACAGTCCCTCCTCTGCCTCTGACTGCTTGGCCCCATCTGAACCAATGTCTTAATAAAACCTGCCTTTGCTCTGCTTAGAGCTCTCCCTTTCAGCTGCTGCCAGGCCCTGGGAGACCCAGGTAGAGGTTCCAGGAAAGTCGGTGGGCATGGGGCCAGAGACAGGACAGGTTCTCAAGAAACAGTACCAACTTTAGTCCCTTCATGAGGGTAAAATGGAGAAAGAATTCAAGAGTGCCCAAACCCACTCCTTTCTTGTGTTCTTGTTTTCTACTAAGAAAAAGGAAAGAAAGGAAAGAGAGAAAAAAAGAAGGAAGGAAGGAAGGAAGAGAGAGAGACAGAAGAAAAAAGAGAGAGAGAAAGCAAGCAAGCAAGCAAGCAAGCAGGGAGGGAGGGAGAGAGGAAAGGAAGGAGGGAAGGGGAAGGGGAAAGGGAAGGGGAGGAAGGAAGGAAAGAACCACTTTTTTTTTTTTTTTTTAATCTCTTCCCACATTGATCCCATAGAACTCACTCTGGGATGGATCTTGAGAATGTTCAGGAAGGGCTCAGCGATAAACCCAGGGCAGAGATGCACATTTTCTCTTTTGTTACTAAAACCTCGTGTGCAAAAATAAGCGTGGTTTAGGGTTAGGCAAGGGAAAAGCCAGTGAACCCTTTGGAAGTGCATCACCTTGTCATAGGTCCATGTGAATGGCTGAGGGTGTGAAGACTTCACTATGTGTCAGACTCATTATTTAATGTCCAGTCAACTTAGGAGCCAACCATGTTTCTACTTTGTTTTCCAAAGGCCTGATGAAGGCCCTGGGGTGTTATTTTGTTTACATCTTGCCACCTGTGTACTCTCTCTGAAAGCCAAATCTCCACTCCAAGATCAAAGGGCAGCTGAGTCTTAGACCATTAAGTGGAGCTGGAAGAAAGATCTCTCCACCTCCAGCCTTCAGCTTTCACTCAAACCACAGATTGTTCTATGCTGTAAGATTTATAGCTTTGCTTGTGAACATGATCACAAAAACCAACAGAAATAGCCTAAAGTCATGGTTCTCTATCCATTCAGACCCTTGCCAAACACATCAAGTATGGTCTCAGGGTTTTCTTTGTAAAAGGACCTTTAGGTGAGCTCTGGAGATACCAGAGTTTCCAATCTCTGTTTTGATTTCTTCTTGAAATGCTTTTCTATTCATACTCATTTGAAACATTTTCCATCAAAATATTTTCCCCTCTGATGTTCTCAGTCATTATGGCCAGTGGAGGAGCAGACTGACACATGACCAGGATGACAGCAACCTGGGAAGACAGATGTCACTTGCTGAGGACAATGCAATAAGAATGAGGATGCTGGTCAAGGTTGATGAAACATTCTGGGAACATTCACTCTGTGCAAGATACTATGTAGTTAGTGTTTTTTAGACTCGAAAGAACTAATATTCCTGGGATAATATTCATATTATATTTGCTCATCAAATGTCTATTGAATACCTTTGATGTGCCAGGCCTTATGCAGAGCATGCATGAAGATCTGCACACATTCCCACCTTAGTCAAGAGGAGCAGGTGATTCTAGCATGCCTAGCTTATACCTGCTGAAACAGAGGTACACACAAGCTTCTAAAATAATCTTGAAGACAAAGCAATTTCTCTTCCAAGAAAGAAGAGGGGTTTGTCAAGTCTTAACCCAGAAGCCTACAAGCTGGGATGCATGGATGGGAAGAAAGGAGATGCCCTGAAGAGTGACCAGCAAGAATAAAAGCACACAGAGAGTGCCGATGATGTCAGCACCATGCTAAGGAATCAAGGATGTCAAATTGCAGGGACTGTAGTAGGAACCTGGCAAGAATCCTAGGCAGTCACACTCATGGCTTACTAACACTATTAAAATTGGTTTTCTTTCCCCTTGAGAGGCTATAATGGACTGAGAGGCAGATGGTCTTTGGTTTAAGTCAGTGTCCTCCATTTCTTACAGGATCTTGGGTGCATCACTTAACCTCTCTAAACTCCAGCTTCCTCCTGTGACACATGCAGAAATGAACAGTTGTCCTACCTTTCCACGAAAGTAGAGATCTTGTGTGAGTAAGCCCTTACACACACAGGCTAGGCTACAAGGGCCTTCAGTGATAAGACCCAGAGGGGCTCACACAGAGAAATGAAGTGAGAAGGAGTGTAAGGCTTTCTCTGCCCTGAATTTAGGAAAAACTCCCAGTAGTTCTCCCCATATGATGCCGAGTAAATCGCATCATTTCCCCAGGCTTTATTCTTCTCATCCACAAAAAAGGAGCGGAAGGCCAGGGTTCATTTTTAAGTTTTCTTCCAGTTTTAACGTCCAACGACAGAGTTTAAAGATCGTTGGGCAAAATTTTCAGATTCCTGAAGACTTTGTTTGAATCCACCTCCTGGAGTGTAACTGTTATATGTCTGAACATTACAAATTATGAAATATTAAATAAATATATGTGCATATACATAAACACATGTGAGTATATATAGACACACATGTATATATGTAACTCAATTGTTCCAGCCAGGGACATCCGTCCAATGCCTGGAGTTTCTCTTTTTCTTTCAGGATTCAGCATTTGGCCTAGTTCCAACGTATTCCCGAGTTTCTGAATCTTGTTCCCACAAAGATCTGTCTTCTCTCTCTGGTTGAAAGAAATGCATGCTGGGCATCCTGCCAAGCACTTGGAGGCCTCCTGGAATTCTGCTGTGACCCCTGGGGTGTGCCGCTTTCCTGTGTCACAGCTCTGGAGTAAGGAGGGAGGCCTACGGTGCCCTTGCTGTAGTTAAGTGTTAAATATTGGGGCATAAAAAGTGTACTCAGGCTCACGACTGAACTCTCCAGATCTGTCTCCAGAATCCCAGCCAACTGTGTCCTGAGGCATCCAGGGTCTATGGAGTAACCCACAGAAGGAAGAGGGGAACCCCTGAGCTCTTTCGGTCACCATCACTGATACTCTCTCTTCTCCTGAAGCAGCCTTTCATTGTTTATAGAACACACGTATACCCTTGACATGAAGTAAGTTAAAGCAGGTCTTTAGCATCCAAATAAGTACTTAATTCTTATGCCTGTGGTCCTAGGCGGGTAGTCTTTTGAGGAAATTTCCTCTTACTGAACTCTAGCAATGCTGAAAGTTCCCAGTTACACCCTGACTAGGAATATTTTATTCTCAGGTTTAAAGGACAGAAGGGACTAAAGTTGACCATTGGCAAAATGGGGAAAAACTAAAAGATGAGAGGACTGGATCCTCCTCTTTCATGCCCTGTCCGCAGCAAGTTATCACTTCTACTTCTCTCATAGCCTTCTTCTGCCTCCTGGCAACAACTATTTTCAGAACACAATTTACTACCAATCTCTAAAGACCCTTGAAGTTCTGCCATTTTATGGTTTTATTTGAATTTCATCCAATTTCTTTTCAGGAGATGAGAAGCTTTGGTTTCAGAAATATCAGAGTCATTTTGGAGGAGAGATGAAGTTTTCCTTACCTGCACAGATTTTATGGGTGATATCTTTACAAGAACAGGCAGCATCGTGCTGCCCAGAGGGGCCACCAGGGAGCCTGACTCATTCTCCTCATACATAATACAAAGTGGTACAGGCCACAGGGAGGCACCAAGAAACTGAGCCAGCTTCTGGAGAGACACAACTTTTTTTATTGATGAATGTCTGTTCACAAACCAGGTATGTAATATGAACTTAAGGGTGAGAGGTATGAAGATAAATACGCTGTGGTTCCTGGAGTTCAGGAGTTTATTGTCTACTTGAGGAAATACGCACATGAACAGATAATTTCAATAAAATATTGTAAGTGATAAAACAGATGTAAGTAAGGATATTATGAGAGCACAGAGAAGTACCATTTAATCAATCTAGGAATTCAGAAAATATTTCTTGGCAGGGATAAAACCTGTTCGTGTCACATTTTAAGGGTGTTTTTTTGTGTGTAACAGTGTGTTCTTGTCCTTGGTCTTACAATGTCTTCACTCCATTCCTGTGAGGGAACCAGGGAAAGAACTGTTATCTCAACTGACAGATGGGCATATTAAGGCAGAGACAAAATAGATGAATGTGCATAGCTATTTAATGGTGGCAAAAGGGCAAACTTAGATGGTTTTTGTGCACTTGGGAAAAGTGTTAGTTGAATGGAGAATGGATGGGATAAGGGTGAGATTTCTAGAGAATTTTGGGCTTTGTACAAAAACCTTGATAAAAAGAAAAAAAGTACAGTTTTTGATAGCCTGAAATATTATAGCAGTATAATATTTTCTTCAACCAAAGCTATCTTCTATAGAAATGTATATCCTACAATTCAGAAAGACCATCTCACCTAAAATTTCAAGTTTGTGCTTGTTTCATGACTTGTGCTTGTTTCATGATTTGTGCTTTGCATATTCTATTCCCTTTGCTTATAATTCACTTCTAGGCCAGGCATGGTGGCTCATACCTGTAATCCCAGCACTTTGGGAGACTGAGGTGGGAGCATCCCTTGAGTCCAGGAGTTTGAGACCAACCTCGGCAACATGGAGAAAACCCATCTCTACAAAAATTAGCTGGGCATGGTAGTGTGCGCCTGTAGTCCCAGCTACTTAGGAGGCTGAAGCAGGAGGAGTGCTTGAGTCCAAGAGGTGGAGGCTGCAGTGAGCCGTGAATGTGCCACTGCACTCCAGCCTGGGTGACAGAGCAAGACCCTATCTCAACTAAAAAATAAAAATAAAAATGAAAAGTAAAAAAAAATGTACTTCACCACTTTTGCCTTCCTGGAATATTCTTGATCATTTTGAAGAGCACCAACACTACCCTGGTCCCAGTCCCATAAGCCCCATCAGTGCACATTCCTCGGATCTCATTCTAGGATAACTGCTTGCTCTTTAGGCCATCTCTTTTCCCCACAGACAGTGAGGTTCATGAGAAAACAGTCTTATTCCATTTGCATTTATGTTCCTAGAACAAGTGGTAGGGACATAAATACAAATAGAATAAAATTGCTTCATCAGTGTTTAAATACATGAATAGATGAAGAAATGAATAAAAGCTAATAATTAATCTTAAAACGTGGTGTCAGTGAATTGCAAT
Organism: Gorilla gorilla gorilla; assembly: GCF_029281585.2. NCBI lineage: Eukaryota > Metazoa > Chordata > Mammalia > Primates > Hominidae > Gorilla > Gorilla gorilla. The sequence continues at coordinate 121,125,679 of NC_073236.2, forward strand.
TGCCTTCAACCTTAGCCCAAGGATATAGAGAGCTGGAAAAAGCAGCATTCAAGCAATGAAAAAAGGCCATGCTAACTTCAAATTCATGGCATTTTCCAAACCCATCACATAGCAGAGATCTGACACAATATGTAAGGAGAGATGGTGCCTGCAGGGAGAGAGAAGGTGTGAACATGTATTCACCTGGGACAGATACAATCGAAAGTCAATAATAAGAGTTCTGCTAGAATAGCTGACGACTTAGCATAGGCCGAGTGCGGGTTGGTGGGAAAGAGCAAACTTCTCTGTGTGGGGGGCGGTGGGGGTTGCAGAAATTAGGCGAGTTCACAATATTTTCAGACTGTTCTGCATGGATTCCCCAGGTGCTCACTGAAAAGATCAAAAAGAACCCTAAGAAGAGTCTATCATGGTGCAGACCCGAGTGACAGGAACAGTGGCCACACAGGAAGGATGCTTCCCCTATATCCCCACTATGAAATAGAAGCCATTATCTGAGGGAGAAGGACAATACTATGGCCTTACAGCACAGCCCACAATGCAGCTGAAGGAAGAAAAAAAGTGTGTAGGGGGAATCCTGTCCCTGGGGTGGAATAGAGTTAATGTGCTGATCCCCAACTGAACAGGGCAAGGGCAGAGGACAGAGAGGGCTACAGTGCTAAGACCCAGCAACTTGGGACAAACCTAAGACCAAGCTTTAATTAGAACAATAGAAATCACACCTCATCACCACTAAGCTAAGATGCTTGGAATAACAAGTAATGGAAGAATACTGCTAGAGAAAGATTAAAGAGGAAGAAGAGCTTGCAAAGAGAGCCTAAGACACACAAATAAGAACTATATCTCAGAATCATATAGATGTTCTGGTTAACCATCCCCATCCTAGACACAAATTGTCTCTACAGAAATTTAAAGTACGTGGCACACTGAGTGAAATCAAACCAAAAATAGTGGCACCTAAAACAATAGAATACATTTTCCTTTCAAGAGTAGATGGATCATTCACCAACTTGGCCTAGAACATTTCACTGGCAAATTCTAATAAACATTTAAGGAAATACTACTGTCATTATACACAACTTCTTCCCCAATATAAAGGCAAAAAGAATTATCTGTTCATTTAATAAGTCCAGGATTACCCTAATAAAAAACTAAACAAAAGCATTACAAGGAAACAATGCTATAGAAAAATATCTCTCATATAGAGTCAAGATAATAAAAAATATAGAAAATTAAATCTAACAATACTTTTGAAAGGAAACTACATCTTGAAGTGGGAATTAATTATAGGAATTCAAGGCTGGTTCAACACTCGAAAATAAATCAATGGGATTCACTATATAAAAGACTAAGAAAGCAAAAGCATGTGATTATCTCAATAGACAAAGAATAAAAAAAAGCACTCCACAAAATGCAACATCCAGTCATGATAAAAACTCTCAGCAAACTAGGAATTGAAGAGAATTACTTTAATCTAATAAAAGGCATCTACACAAAGTCTATGGCTGACAGTATACTTACTGGTGAGAATGAATGAATGCTTTATCCCTAAGATCAGGAAGAAGACAAATGTGTTCTCTCTCATCACTTTTATTCAGCATCACACTGGAAATCCATGAGGTACAATAATATAAATACAAAAAACAAAATAAAATAAAGTAAAAGTCATGGAGATTAGAAATGGAGAAATAAAATATTTGCATAACCTCAAAGTATCTTCACTAAAATTAACTACAGTGGTAGTTTTCATATATGCTAATTTTTGATAACCCTTTTTATTAGGTTTTTTTTTTTTGCTACATAGCAAATTACCACCAACTTAGCTGCTTAAAACAATAGCCACGTATTGTCTCTGAGTTATTTAGGTCTATATTGTCTCTGAGTTATTTAGGTCTATAGTCTCCCCAGGCTCAGCTGGATTCTCAGTGTCTCACAGATAGAGGCTGATGTGTTAACTAGGCTGGGCTCCTATCTAAAAGCTGTGAGGAAAACACTGCTTTAACATTTACTAAGGTTGCTGACTGAATCCTGTTCCCTGTGGTGGTAGCACGGGTTACTTGTCTTCTTGTTGGCTACTGGGTACAGGTCACTCTGAGCTCCTAGAGGCTGCTCTCAGATCTTTCCAAGCACCTCCTCCACCTCATATATAAAAAGCCTCCCTTGTATCAACCTTCTCTCACATTTTAAACCTTTCATTCTGCTCCCTCCCCACAAAGCCCAAGAAATCACCCTGCTTTTAATGAGCTGAGTATTACTGAAGAATATAACCACTAGTAAGAAATGCTGGAACCTAGAGTAGACATGGCAAACTTCTGAACTATGAAATTTTGGGATATTTGGGAAATATTTTATCAATTAATCCAGTAAGTGTATAATAAGAGCCCATTATGCACATAATCTTGTGCTGTCTCACAGCAGTTTGAGAAGCATGCACTCTGCCTTTTAATCCTTTCCATTGCTCGTGTCCTCCCAATATAAGCCCTAATATCACCAAAATACTACCCGCCCAACTTTCTCATCATGCCCCCTGAAGGAACCCTACTTCACTCAATTCCTAATATGGCATGATGGGCTTTTATGTCAGTAGTTTTCTTTACTAACCATTTTTTAGGACACCTCAAGGTAGTCATGAAGTCATAAAATCACATTGTTTTTCTTCTCCTATTTTGGTGCTTCTGAATAGGTAGCTGAACTCAAAACAAGCCAATAGTGATGAGCATATAAGAATCCTTGTTGTGGGGGAACCACAGAGGACATGGCGCCAAGGAAGCTGTAGGCTTCAGGCAAGCCTTTCTCCTCTTGGACCTGAGGTTGGATGGTAGATGCTGAAGCAGGCAATGTGCCTCAGGGACCACCAGCACCAGGACAGACATAAGCTGTTGACTTCAGCCCTTCTATAGGCGATATGACACTATAGAATGCTTTTTGACTTTGGGAGAAATTATTGCATGCTACATGTTTTAAGACTGTAAATGTGGGATACAGTATGGTCAGTACACCCACAGAAAACAATAATGAGGCTTGGAAGGAAGAAATTTGAACACTCACGGGTACCAGATTGAGGGTCACTGCATGTTGCTCAAGGGCACTGGGGAAAGCACCAGTGTGGTCAGGAGGCAGCAGTCAGGAATGAGGGGAGCGCTTACACCACAGTCTTTACTGGGTTTTCCTCAGCAAAGGAAGACAGGGTGGAGTTAACAGTTTAGGACTGTCTAGTTTAAATAATTCTCAGGGCTCTAAGCTAAAGGGGTGGTCTTTAGTTGCCTGTTGCCTTGGTTTGGAATGATGAAGGCAGAGTAGTATTGCTTCTTGGGGTGTGTGGGCCAGAGGCTGGGCCTCTTGTCATCCCTAGGTATTGTCTAGTATTTTCCCAGACTGAAAAGTTTTTTAAGATGTCAGGACATCATCATATACAGGATATATATATATATAAATTTAATAATTTATATAATATTCTGAGATTATTCTTAAAAAGTTGTATAGCATATTAAAGAAACACAAATCATAGAAATTATTGACATGATAATTAAAATAGCTATGGATGCCTGGATTTCAGACTGCATTACATGTATATTGCAGTCATCTAAGGAATATGTAAAGTCTAGAAAACGCAACACCAATAGACACTAATTAGAATAGCAGCTATCTTAAATGAATGCTTATTATGTGGTTTGCATTGGGTTAAGCACTTAATGTATATTCTTCTCATTTAGTCATTAAGCAACATACATTTATTCATCCCCAACATAGTAGTGAGGAAGCCATGACTTAGGAAAGCTCATTATGGTGCCCAAAGCTATGCATTTGGTACATGGCCAAGCCAATATTCATAACCAGATCTGTTCAGCACCAGAGCTTTTGCACAAAAAGGAAATAAAACAAAATCCAAGACACACACATACAAAAGTTTCAGTAGCAATGTTGAAGCATCAATCAGGCAGCTTAATTTCTGCAGACCTATTATCAAAAAAGTGCAATGAGTGAGTTCTATTAATACTTAAGCAACTCATGAAAGAATTTTAGTGCTAGGAAATTGCACATTCACTTTGAGCCAAATCTGACCTTTATTAGGAGAATGTGCAATCAGAAAAGTCAAAAATCTCCTCCAAAAACAAGTTTAGTCTTCACCTTTTGAATGAAGACCCTGAATAAGAGAACATGCCACGGTCTTACTGTTTACATTTCTTCAAATGAATGCCCTGCATTTTTCTGTAGTGTGACAAAGTCATGAAAGTAGAATGTTATGATTTCAGTTAGGAAGTGAATGATATCTCTGCTGTCTGCTTTCCTTCCTGTCCATCCTTTTGGATTCAAATTAAACAATCCTGTGTCTAAAACCTAAATGTATGAAAACAATGGTCAAAGTGAGTGAAACTTCCTAATGCTGAAAATATCACAAAGGAAAGGAAATAGAGAAAGCAATGAATGCAGACACAACATAAAAGATCATCCAGCCTGATACAGCTGTGTCATCTTCAGGTGGACACTGGAACAGATGAAACATTTGAGTGATAAGAGCAGAGAAGGAGGATATCCTGATGGATGAGTGTGAAGGCTGGAAATTTCCACCAAGGAAATGAGAAGATGTTATATTCCCTCTTTTGGGACTTCTCTTTGGCCTCACTCTCTCTGACTTCCAACAGTGTGGCCTATTTGGTTTTCAGAGCTATTTGTTGATTGTGGAGCTGAAATAGAACTTGCTCTAGAGTTGGAAGGAAACAGGAAACAAAGGTCAGTGTACTGTCTCTTTCCCTAAACTTGTTTGGATCTGAGTCCAATGGCAGCTGAGCACTGGACCACAGAGAAAAGCTTTGACAGGACAGAGAGTTCCTTGGGAAAGTAACAATTTTAAAGATTTTTTTTAGCAGAAGGTGTGACCTACTTTATAGCTTTAGCAAATTACATATATATATATGTGTGTGTGTGTGTGTATAAATATGGATGTGCATATATATGCATACATACATAATATCACTTTATATTTGTTTTTCATTGACTAAAATCTTTGGTGTATTTCAGTGGAGGTTATGTACTATCCTATATAATTACACAATTTATACATATATTGAAACATCATACTGTACCCCTAGAAATATATGCAATTATTTTAAAATAAATAATGCCAGGACTCTATTATATCTACCCTCAATGTATTAAGAAAGAAAACCAAAACAATAGTTTGACTAACTGTAAGTTTAACCACAAATAAATCATAAAATTGAGATCTGAACACTTAACATTAATGTCATGAAAGGTGCTATGAATGTCCATTATTGCACACTAGTGGATTGCAAGCTCTTGAAAGTTCTGAACTTCACTCACACCATATTAATAATTACACTCCCATAACTCAGAGAACCACATCAAATTCTTTGGATGATAATGGTGCTGGCTACATCACTGAAAAAGGCCTTTGATAAAGAACTGTTGTAGATCCTAGAGGCTCATTAGGCTTAAAAAAAATTTTGCTTTTTCTCACAAGACATTTATGCTCAAAGCTAATGTGTTTGTGGATCACACCATGAGTTTATTCTTAATGAACATTTTCTCTCATTTCCTTTACCACCTATCCTGCTCCACTTTTCACCTGAGCCAAAGGGCTAAACACACACTAATGAACACCCCCTACGTTTGTCTTTAAAAACATCAAATTGATGAGCGGACACCCCAAATCCTTCATTAGATGGGTCATAAACTGAAAGAGCTCTTTGATTATAATATGATGGAAGATTTATTAACAAACATGTATTCAGCTAAATCATAGTATTGGCAGCTTTATGAGATTGTCTCTCCCCAGCAGACAGGTGGGGCCTGCAGGCTCCTGTGGGAACGAAAACACTGAATCCGTTAGTGTAATACAGAATGATCTAATTACCGCCCAGCCGAGGGCTGCATGGGGGCTACAAGTTCAGAAAGTTTATCTGGGTTTGCTAGGTCCTGAATCTGAAAAGTTTACATGTACCACACTTTAAGGAACAAAACAAAAATATGTTAAATACAATGAAATAAACTATGATCTAACAGAAGGTATGTGGTCAAGTGACTTTACTAAAAACAGTAAGAATGAAAGAAGGAAGGAAGGAGAGGAGGGGAAGGAAGAAAAAAGTCTTAGAAAATGCCAAGTCACCTGTAGGAAGTTTCTATTCTTCATGATTCTCTAGTAAAGATTCCTTAGACAATTGTTTAATGTGTAATGATTACTAGAAATGTGAAATGTAGAATATATTTGTTAAGTAATGTGCTAAAGTCATATTATATGATAAAAAAGCACATAAAAATACTAAATTGCTAATAAGTGACATATTATTAGCTAGTTAAAAATTAAACATCTGTATATATCTTGAAAAAATTATATGTAAAAGTTATATTTATAATATTATATATTATTTGACTAAATGGGCAACTGGGCAGTTTCTGATAATTTTAGAGACTTAACATAGTGACATGCATCAATAGGGAGGTATACTCCCAAAATATAATGCCTGAAAAATCCTCTGAAAATATTTATCAAATTATCAACAGTATTGTAACACTACCAAAAATGCTGAGTTACTTTTTTTTTTTTTTTTTTTTTTGAGACGGAGTCTTGCTCTGTCGCCCAGGCTGGAGTGCAGTGGTGCAATCTCCGCTCACTGCAAGCTCCACCTCCCGGGTTCCTGCCATTCTCCTGCCTCATGCTGAGTTACTTTTTATAGTAAAACATAATAACCATTGTGAACAATTACAGTAGCTCATTTTCAATGGATTCATTTTCCTACAAGACATATTTTCCTTGAAGTGATTTTTGTAATCCAGAGTTATATTTTCTGTCCTAGTATACTTTCAAGTATACACTCCTTTTCATATTTGATATTTATTGACTATGCCTAAATACAGACAAATTCTCTAAACTAATAATTAAAAGTGAAATTTATAATAAATACCTTGGTTTAAAATGTGGCTTAGGCTAAAACATTTGGTACTTAAAGAAAATTTATATATTCCTTTGTAGATGTGAAAGTTGAAGAGTGATAGTAGCATAAAGAAGATTATGTTCTTAATGCTGCATTTAGTGAATATTGAATGGGGAAAAATTCTTAGACCCTTAGGACTGGAAAGGTCTATTCACAGGTTTTACTCTAACCCTCTTCCTATAGAAGTAGTTAGAAAAATTCAGATAATTTCCTCGAACATAGTTTCTATAAATGTAATATTTATTTTCCATCATAGATAAACAGGTGTGAAACCACAAAAGACTCTGAGGGAAGTATCAGTCTTCTGATGTTAATAAAGATCTCTCTCATCATAAACTTGAAGAGAAAAGTATGGAGCTAAAGTAGTACTTGACATCAAATAACAGAAGAATATTCTTTGGAGTGTGTTCGTGTAGCAAAAAAAAAAAAAATCATTTTCAAGTATACAAATAATCATAATAGCTTTCATAGTTTGAGTACTAGTCACTACACCAAGCAGTGTAGTACAGTATCACATGCTTAAAGAATACATAACAATAATAATCTTAAAACAAAATGCATTTAACTAGCCATTTCAACATTTAGATAAATTAGGATTATCAGAAGAAAATACTTTCTCGCATATATAGATTCATTTTCATGGGGGCTTGATGAAGACAGTAGATGTACTTTATACCCTGCTTAAATCCCATTTTATCATTAAAACAGCAACAATAATAGTAATTACATTGATATTACAGACTTGCTGTGAGTAAAAAACAAGAGAACACAGCTTCTAAGCTGCTAATGATAAATAAGTTAGTGATGGTTGTTACTGTTATGGCCCATGAGGGGCCATAATTGGGGGAGGGACCATTCACTGGGGGATGTTGGATAGACTAATTCAGGGCAGATTATTCTAGTCTTTGAAAATGGCAGACAGAAGCATATTCTGTGGGGCACTAGGGAGCCACTGAAAGTTTTTAGATAGGAACGTGTCAAGTTTAGAACTGAATTTCAGAAAGCTCATCCCAGTAATAGAATGAATTGGAAAATAATTACCATTAATCAGTAAATGATAAGGACTAATGGTGGTGATTTTTCTCAGTATTAATGCATTGAACCATGAAAATACGGTCACTAGATCATCTACTCATCTCTAATACGTCTAGCATGCCATAATTTGATAGTGCAATGGCCTCACAATACTTGTCACTTTATGAAGTGCCTGTACAGATGGTAAAGACGTGTTAAGGACGTTTTGCGCAAATCGTTTGTAGGATATACGACTTTAAAGCAAGACTACTGAATTCCTAATAAATAAGCCTTCTATTTCTAAATTAATGTAAAAAGCAATCCCTCTCAGATTCTATGTTTATTCTACTTTGGAAAGTGTCGTGAAAACTAGCTTGCTTGCAAATCATTCAGATACATCTGAATTCTCTCTCTCTCTTTTTAAATTGTGTTTCTTTTTGTAGAGAATGATTATCTGGCAATGATTATCATCATACCCACTAACCTGGGTTCCTGGGGACTCAAAGTGCCTCTGAAAGCCAACTTCAAGCTCCAAGTTGAAAATATTGCCTTTTTTGAAAACATTTTAAAAATTCTGAAGGCATCTCTAACAGGATATATCTAAAAATGTTTGGTACAACAGCAACCTGGTTTGAAGATGTGCCAGCTGTTAATTGTTCTAGTTGAATCTCTCACTGGCCTAAAAAGAAGGAGCCTTGTTAGGCTTTGTTTCTCTGGCTTGACTTTTAAGTCCCTAAACTAGCTAGAGTCCTATTAAGCCAATTAACACAGCTGGGGGCCACTTAACAGCCTATCCTCTTATTCAGGACTTACATCCCCTATTTGACCTTACAACAACTACCATCCTCCATCAAATGCTTGATTCCAACAATTCAGGCATAGGGACACCGATAAGGGAGAAGAAAGGTTTTTATTTCTGAAAGCAAGATGCCTGAGTCAATTTGTCCCAATTGTATCTGCACAAGGCCTATTATATGGACTGTGATTTGGAGGGATGAAAGCTGTGAACTCCCAGGTCACTTGTAAACCGATCACTCCCCAGCCTCTCCTCCTCCTGCTTTTAAGTGGTTTGAGGCTGGTAAATTGAAACCTGAAGAAACACAGAGCCCTGATCCCTGGGACCTCCAGAGCAAACCTGGACTTTGGCTGATTTGCTGTAGGAAGTAACTGCTTACTTACCCCATAATTAACACCACAAGCTGATCTTTGGAAGATAAAGTACAGAAGGTCAGACATAAGATCATCTAGAGAAGGATTTCACTAAAGCACTACTTTTAGCAGCTCTTGTGGCTACTTCATTCATGAAACAATGGGCTATAATTTCTAAAAATATTACTGTTCATAGAAATGAAAGAAAGAGTGAATTACACATCACTGAATATGACCTCAGTCAACTCCCCCTTGATTAATGAAGCCATAGCAAATGTCAACTCAATACTGTATTGAGATGTAAAACATTCAGTTTGCTCAGTGGCAAGTTAACTTAAACAATTTTAACTACCTTTTACAATTCTATATGCAAATTGAGCTTTGTTCCCTGGTTAGAAATATTTACTGGCTTATCATTACCCATCAAATAAAGTCTGAACCCCTTCTGAGCCTGCAGTCCTTAGGGACCTGGCTTCCTAATCATCTTTTTTTGTAGCTGCCTCATTGTCATCCTCTCAGCCATATTCACCCCTTACAGTACGAAGAATGCAGCTGAGTGTCACGTCTCCACACTTCTCCATAGACTCTTCCTTTATTTACTGCCTTGTCTATAAGGCAAATTACTTCTCTTCCTCAAGATCCAGCTTAAGAGTTACTTTCGGGCAAAAACTTCTGTGTCTGTATCTGCATCATCATCCTTCTCTGTGAGTACTGTGGCTTATACATATTGCATTCCTGTAATGGGAAATATTACACTATCCTGTAATTTGTGCCTCTATGAATATCAAATTCTGGGAATTGAATAAAGAGATAAGATTATAGAAGAAATTATGTTCTAGTATCTTTGCTTCTCAAATAATCTGAAGTCAAGATCTATCTTCACCCACATTAACCTGTATCTAAGAATCAATGAAATTGGAGGCAGATTAAGTTTCTTAATGGAGTAAAGACCACTAGGGTTCAATGAAATCCCATTCAATGATATTACTATTCATTCTTACCTAGTTTCTAAGTTAAAATCTCTTACCTGGGAATAAAGAGGCTTAAATTTCAGCTGTGACTCTCTCTGAACTGTTTCAAAGTTCCTCTCTTCCTCTTTAACATTATCTTGTTTGTAGAATGTAGGAGTTAGATAGAATGTCTCTGAGGGTACTTTTCTACTACAAGATTTTATAATCCTAAAAATGTCCAGGTAGACCAAGTAACCATAATATATATTTATAAAGTCTACACTCTGGGAGTATAGACAATTGACCTCATTAGCTTAATTATTATAACTCCAGTGCTAATACAGTCAAAGTTTATGGCCCATCTGGGCAAGTTAGCTTGAACAAGGCAAAATGTTGGCTTCCTCAGACACCAACTGTACCCTTATCTCAACTGTCTCAAACTGTATTCTACTGGTCACAGAGGAGCCCAAGAGTGAGACTGTTCAGACCATATTCACTAAAACTGTTAAGAAGTCGCATATAGCATGTATATGGTGCTGACCCCAGGTCAACAGCATCACTCTCATACACAAAGATTTAGTCCCTCTCACCCAATGCTTCTATGTTTGGACATCTATTACAAGGCAACAATATCCAAAATTTGACAAAACTTGACACCCAACAAAATTCTTTATAGCATTATAATATTAATAATAGAAAATAAGCTAAATGTCCAAAAAAGGACATTGAAAGATTAATACATCAGGTATAGAAATGTGATAAAATATTACCAAGCCATTAAAATTATTAAAATCAGGATAAAAATCATAGAAACATAAATGTTAGGTTAGAAAAAAAGAATAAAATTGTCTTAGTGTGCCAATGAAAAGAGTCAAACTGTAAAATATTTGAAGAGATTTATTCTGAGCCAAATGTGAGTGACCTATGACCCATGACACAGCCCTCATGTGATCCTGAGAACATGTGCCCAAGGTGGTTTGGGTGTAGCCCGCTTTTATACATGTTAGAGACATGAGACATCAATCAATATACGTAAGATATACATTGGTTAGCATTGGTCCAGTCCAGAAAGGCAGGGCAACATGAAGCAGGGTGGTAACAGGTGGGGGGCACTTTCAGGTTATAGGTAGCTTTAAAGATTTTTTGATTGGAAGAGCTATTATCAATAGAGATATTATCAATAGAAAGGAATGTCTGTGTTATGATAGGGGGTTGTAGAATCCAAGGTTTTACCATGCACATCAAGCCTCCAGGTAGCAGGCTTCAGAGAGACTAGATTATAAATATTTCTTATCAGACTTAAAGAGCTTGTTCTATCAGTAATCCTAAAAGGGAGAAGGGGATAATGAGGCATTTCCAGCTCTCCCTTAGCATCATGGCCTGAACTAGGTTTTCAGGTTAACTTTTGAATCACCTTGGCCAAAAGGAGGGGTCTACTTAGATGGCTGGAGGCCTTAGAATTTTATTTTTGGTTTACAAGAGAATGGTCATATGAACATGCAGAGAAAATATAAATGGAGACCTACAGTAAACTACTATATATCATTATAATAAAGCCCGGGGTGACTTTTGAAATCTTCTACCTAATTTTCAATATTTTCAAATGTTATATAAAAATATGTATTAATTTGATGGTCAGAAAGAATGTGTTTTAATTAATTGGCAGCATTTATAAAGCTAAATTTATAATTTAGCAAATCAATACTTTTTCAAATGGATTAAATATACCACCAGTCAAATATGAAAAACATTACATTTATGCAATAAACTGTAAAAAACAACTAATCAGGAAATCTAAATGCAATTTCCTTGATTGAATACACAAGCATGATAATGTTTAAATAGGCTAGAGAAACATTTTTTTCTTTTTTTTCCTGAGACAGAGTTTCACTCTTGTTGCCCAGGCTGGAGTGCAATGGCGCCATCTCGGCTCACTGCAACCTCCACCTCCTGGATTCAAGTGATTCTCGAACTGCCTCAGGCCAGCCTCCTGAGTAGGTCGGATTACAGGCATGTGCCACCATGCCCGGCTGATTTTGTATTTTTAGTAGAAACAAGGTTTCTCCATGTTGATCAGGCTGGTCTTGAACTCCCAACTTCAGGTGATCTGCCCGCCTCAGCCTCCCAAAGTGCTGAGATTACAGGCGTGAGCCACCATGCCTGGCTGAGAAAACATTTTAAAACAAGTCTCAGAATGTTTCTTCATGTGCAATGTAAATTCATTTACAACCAAGAATCCGTGTTTCAAGTTTTTTTTTTTTTTTTTTGAGATGGAGTCTTGTTCTGTCACTCAGGCTGGAGTGCAGTGGTGCAATCTCTGCTCACTGCAGCCTCCACCTCCCGGGTTCAAGCAATTCTCCTGCCTCAGCCTCCCAAGTAGCTGGGACTACAGGTTTGCGCTGCCATACGTGGCTAATTTTTGTATTTTTAGTAGAGACGGGGTTTCACCATGTTGGTCAGGATGTTCTTGATCTACTGACCTCATGATCCACCCGAGATCTCCTGACCCTGTGATCCTCCCAAAGTGCTGGGATTACAGGTGCCCAGCCCATGTGTCAAGTATTAAAAACTTGTGATATATATTTATACTACAAATAGAAAACACTTCCAAAAGAATTGAACTTAAAATGATTTAGATAATCAAATATGCATGCAAGTCACTGTCTAGTGATGTAACTTGGTACAAATCCCTTCCTCTTTCAACTTCAGTTTTTAACTCATCAAAATCAGGGCCTTACTCAGGATATTCACTAAGTTTCCATCTACCTCTAAATTGCTGGTTTTCTAAGGGCTGTCATGCACTGGTTGAGGTGGTAGAGTAATAGGAGGTTTAGGAATATGTCCAGGAATGAAATTTAGCTTTCAAGCAGGTCCAAACAGAAAAGGATCTGAAAAAAGAGAAAAGTGAGGGTCATGAGGAAGGAAGGGAGGAAAGGACAGAGGAAGAGAGAAAGACAAGAGAGAATGTTTTATAAGATGAAAGCGTTTAGTAAAATATCTCTCACGGAAGTTCCAGAATGAGAAAGTATGTAAGATTCAAGTTTACGTGGAAACCTGAAGTGCTACAAAGTTCCATATCCATTCCCACTTTGTGGCATCTCCAAAAATGTCATTTTACCTCCCATTGGCAGCATCAGACCTTAAGGCCATGACATTAATCATGAAATTGAAAAAAATAAGGAACCCTAAATGAACAATGTATAGAGAATGAATAAATATTTCATTCAGTACAGATAAAAGATAATATTCAAACAATATGTGAGCCCTATCTCTGAGTTCACAGGTCTCCCTGCGTGATCTCAAACTGAGGTTCCCACAGGAACCTCAAACTCAGCATTACCAAGCTGAAACTCATCTTCATGATACACCTGCTTCTTCTCCCAGAATGTTTTGCTTCAGTGGTACCTCTTTTTTCCTAGGCTCCAAAGCCACTACGGAATCATCCCACAGTCTCCTTCTAACTTATCTCTATAGTCTTATAAATACTGAGTGTATTAATTAACCCCTAAATATCTCTAGACTCAAATTCTTACTAGTCCCCTTCAAGTGTAGCATTTACCTGCAGGTTTTTAAGTGGTGTTCCCTCCAATATCACCTCTCTACCATCTACCTGCCCCACTGCTACTAGGTATCTTTCTAAAATGAGACTCTGACAACATAATCTCATATCTTTAAGTCCTTGAATAATTCTCCTTTATTTTATTCCCTTTAAAATAAACCAAACTCCTTAGAATGACATTAAAGGGTGATCAGAATATGGCTGTCTTTCCTGGCCTCTGTGTTATGAGTGAACCAAGGCCTTCTGCACTGGTGTCTCAGCATGTGTGCTTCTCTTCATTCTTTATTTTGAGATGGAGTCTCCCTCTATTGCCCAGGCTGGAGTGCAGTGGTGTGATCTAGGCTCACTGCAACCTCCACTTCTTGGGTTCAAGCAATTCTTCTGCCTCAGCCTCCTGAGTAGCTCGGATTACAGGTGCGTGCCACCATGCCTGGCTAATTTTTGTATTTTCAGTAGAGACTGGGTGTCACCTTATTGACCCAGCTGGTCTCAAACTTCTGACCTCATGATCTACCCACCTCAGCCTCCCAATTACAGGCGTGAGCCACCACGCCCAGCCTCTCTTCATTCTTTAACTTCTACTTCAGAAATCACCTTCTCTGAGAAACTTTTTCTGACTCCACCAGATAGGATGTTTCTTTCCTGCGTGCCCAAATGGCATTTAATGCTTTTCTCCACTTATATTTCTCTAGCACTGATCACACTGTATTGTGATTATTTGTGTTCACGTGTGTCCTCTCACTGAAATGTAAGATCCTTGTGAACATGGATCTGAGTTGTGGAAGTCTTTGTAAACCCCAAATGTGTTCATTTTGTAAATAATCAGTAAATACTTGCTAAATGAATTAAGGGAATAACATCCTTTAAGGATATATAAATATAAAAGTTAGCAGTTAGAAATCCATGAGTAATGACCTGTGTTGTTATTTCAATAGTTATATTTTGATCTTAAAAGATTGATTATGCCACATATGCTGCTCCATTTCCTGGGGTCATCTCTGACTCCATTTCTTCAGTCAAGTTCAGTCAATCATATCATGCAAGAAAACTTTGATATCACAAATCATTTGACGGTATCCAGTAAACTTTGCAATCTTGACATAGATTTATTTAATCAAGATTTGAATAAAGGGGAAATAAACATAGTGAAACACCCCTAGGTGTTTTCTTTGACTCTATTCTCCTTTCTTTATTGTTTTAGCCATTACTTCTATGTAAGAAATACTGGATATCAGTCTTTCCTTCTGTCACAATTCCCAGAATATTCTTTCCACTCTTCTGGAAGTATCTACCTGGCTCTACCATACAGAACCCAAAGTTAACACTGCTATATAGTACCATTATTTCCTGTGTCAACTAACTCTTCCTGTTGTATGTCTTATCTCTGTGAATGGCATTCCAGTTCACCTAGTCACTAAGAGTGTGCCAACCTTCTGTTTTAGTTTCTCTATCTTCCTCACTTCATGCTTACTAGGTAATTATTTAGTCGTAGAATCTTTTTGTCACTATTCAAAATGTGTATCCCAGTCGTCTGCTCAGCTCTCCCTGTGTTGCCATTACTGGTTGAGGCCTTAATTTCACCTGGACTGCTTTGAGAACAATCTACGGGTTACACTGCTTCTTTCCCATCCTCCCATCTGTTTCTCAAACCCCATCAACCCTTCCTTATGCTCGTATCAGAGACTAAAATCTAGTACAATGCTGTCCAATAGAAATTACTGCACTGAGGCCGGGCGCGGTGTCTCATGCCTGTAATCCCAGCACTTTGGGAGGCCGAGGCAGGTGGATCATGAGGTCAGGAGATCGAGACCATCCTGGCTAACACGGTGAAACCCCGTCTCTACTAAAAATACAAAAAATCAGCCGGACGTGGTGGTGGGCGCCTGTAGTCCCAGCTACTTGGGAGGCTGAGGCAGGAGAATGGTGTGAACCTGGAAGGCAGAGCTTGCACTGAGCCGAGATTGTGCCACTGCACTCCAGCCTGGGTGGCAGAGCAAGACTCCATCTCAAAAAAAAAAAAAAAAAAAAAAAGATAGAAATTACTGCACTGATAGAAATGTTCTGTACTAATATGAGGTTCAAGGCACACATTGAGCACTTGAAACGTAGTTATTTCAAATTGCAACTGGTGTAACTGAAGAAGTGAATTTTAATTTTATTTTAATGTATTTAATTACAAATGAAACTACATGTGGTTAGTGGCTACCATATTGAACAGCACAGATCTAGATCTAATCAGCCACTCTCTGATTCTATAATATTCAGTAATTCAATCGTATCCTAATGGTGAGAATGAAATAAACTGAAAACTTATCAACTTGCCAACTTAAGATTCTTCAGGATCTGGTTCAACTTAAATGTCCATTCTGGTTTCCTGCTGTATCTTATCATGGACCCTATGATACAAACATAATGGGATGCTCATAATTTAAAAAAAAATAACTTATATTTCCCCTGTGGGCCTTTGTTCTTCCTTTTGCTTGAAAGCTACAGGTTATTATTTTCATCTCCCAAAAGCCTGTCTATTCTTTAAGGCCCCAGAGGATAAAAAGTGCCATCTCCTCAATGAGCATCCTCCTCAACTGAGGGACTGCATGGACCCACGATACATTGTACCAGTGATACGGTTTGCCTTATACTTGTGCTGATTTTGCTTATTTCTTACTACAATTTTCTCCATTGGATTAGAAGGTCCTAAACTTGGTGTTTTTGCTAATTGAATTTGTAAATACATGACATCCCCTGTGATGCCTGGTTTCGAATATTGATAAACATTTATTGAATTTTATGACTTTGTAGGACAAGGAATATTTTCCTTGATAATCTTACTCCTTGGGCCTTTAGAAAAATTACACCAACATGGAATTTGTTTTAGGCAACTAAAACTGGGAACATTCACACACTGTGAAATTCGAGATACATTTTATGTCAAGAACCATAAAATGAGCAAAGTTCATAATCCTTTTGTACTTAAAACTTAAGTAGAAATTCATCCGGACTGTGCTTGTATCTCTGAAGAGAAGGAGTATCTCTAAGCTGGAAGTGAACGTGTGCAAAGAATTCACTCCACAATATTATTTAATACCTGCTGTACGATCATTCCTGGGCTAAGTGTTCTAAGGCCAAAATGGAATGAGAAACACTTTCTAATTGAGGTGCTTAAAACTAAGCTGGATACATATGGCATGCACATAATAAAGACCAGCACAGAACAGTCTGGTTTAAATGGTGCTGATGCTTCGGTGAATGGGAAATCTTATTAACTTTCCTGGTCTCTGACCATCTGGAATTGGCCATGAATGACAAATTTGGATACTTTGGCCAAAAAGACAGAGGTTATAAACAAAGACTAAAATATATGAACAATAACAGAAGATAAGTGAACCAACTTGCATGAAGTGAAGGTGTTATGAAATATAAATATTGCCGATACTAGGAAAGAATTCACAGACCAAATTATGCAGGGCCTTGGCTCTTAGAATAAATAATGTAGACTCAGGCAGTGGGGAGCCTATGAAAGTAGCTGAGTAAAAGAGAAATAAAATAAATATAAAAGCACACAGAAGTGATTTCCCCCATTTAGCTTTAACTTTAAAATTAGCTCTCTCAGGACAGAGAGAGTACAGTTAGGGAGCTCAATGAACCTGTCTTCCAGAAAAAAAAATTAACTGGTGGAAATTTAAAAACTATATATTGAAAGTTTCCAGAAATTGTTCCAAGGCCATACGGGAAATGGAGAGGCATTCAAGCAAGAAATTGTACCAACTTTCAGTAAGAATATGGAGAGTCTGTGGCATTTAGCTACAATCCACACCATTATTGCCCCTCCCTGCCAAACACACACCAGCTTGGTAGTATAGAAGCCCCATAGCTCAGGGATTCGATAAGTACTGGTCTGTGGTTTCACCCCAGGAGGGGAAGGATGCTGGCATTTCTAATTCCCCAAGACCTCTGTGGTAGAAACGCTACGCCAGGACCAGGAGGCCAAGAATAATGGGCCCCCAAGTGCCCTTGTCTCAGTTAGTTCATAGGATAAAAGTTCTACATCAGGAGGGGCTAGTACAGGAGACTATGATCTTCCTACTCATTCACCTACTTTATACTTACTTGTAGAGTTGGGGAACTTCAGGAAAAAAATGCATCCCATTCCCATCTTCAGTACAATGACTAACATGACAAGCTCTAGAGCTCTTTTCCTTTACGGTCTACTTCCTCTCTGGGTAGAAATACCACTGTATTGAAGATCCACCCAGACACATCATAACAAGTTGAAAGCAAAGCAAGAGAAAATATTGAAAGTGGCAAGAACAAAAAAGGGCTCAGTACATACAAGGGAACCACAATAAGATTAATAGCTAGAATATCAGAAACAAAGTAGCCAGAAGGTAGGGGAAAAAATGTTGAAAGTTAAAATGTCAACCAAGAATCTTATATTCAGTAAAACTATCATTGAAAAATAAAGACAAAATAAAGATATTCCCAGGTAAACAAAAATTGAACGAATTTGTTGCTAGCAGACTTTTAATATGTAAAATACTAAAAGAAGTTCTTCAGGCTAAAAGCAGGAGATACCAGTTGGTAATTTTAATACATATGAAAAAGAAATATTGGTAGTGATAGTTTTGTAAAAAAAATAGTATAATTGCATATTTCTTCTCCTTTCTTCTCCTGACTGATTTAAAAAGCATAAGTCAACATGTATATAATTTATATCATTGGGGCCAAAATACATAGAAATGTACTTTTGTGACAATAATTAGTTATATTGACGTACAAAAATGACAACAGTTGGTAACTCAAACCCACAGAAAAAACTGCAAAGAACCAGGAAGGGTTGATAAGATAGTCAATTTAACAAACATTATACATATATATTTGCTATCCTTTCTTTGCTCAGATTATTTAAAGGATATAATAGTAATAACTATAACAATATATTTTAGATTTATAATATGTATCAACACGAGATACATGAAAGTAAAAGTTTTAAAAGGTAGGGAGAAAGTGGTGCTGTACTAGAGTACAGAATCTAAGAAGTTAAGATGCATATGGTAAACCTGAGATTAATTGCTAAGAAAATAACTAAAAAATATAATTAAACATCACTAAAGCAATTAAAATGTTACATTACATATAGGAGGAAAAAGCAAAATGGCACATGTAAATCCAGTCATATCAATAATTTGGACCCCAACCTCAAATCATATACAAACCAGCCCAAAATAAATTATATACCTAAATATCAGTTACAACTATAAAATTATTATAATAAAGGAAATGATTCTATGTGAACTTGGGTTAAGGAAAGATTTCTTAAATATGAAACCACAGCAAAAGTGACAATGAAAATATAGACAAATTGGGCTACATAAATTTAAAATCTTTACAGTGCAAACTATGTCATAAAGAAAATGAAAAGACAACCCACAGAATAGGAGAAGATATTTTCAAATCTTATATATGACAATGAATTTGTATTCAGAATATACAAAAATGTCTTAAAACTCATTTATAAAAAGACAGATAACATATTTTTTAAATGAGAAAGAATTTGAATGGAAAATTCTCCAAAGACAATATAGAAATGGCCAATAAGCTTATGAAAAGATGCCCAACATCATTAGTTATTGGGTAAATACAAATCAAAACTGTAATGGGATATCACTTCCCATCCACTTGGATGGGTATAATAAAAAAGCCAGATGATGACAAGTATTGACAATGATGTGGAAAAAATGGAGCCCTCCTACACTGCCGACAAGAATGTAAAATGTTTGAGCCATGTTGATAAAGAGTTTGGCCCTAGCAAGTTAAACATAAAGTTATCATATGACCCAGAAATTCTACTTTTAGGTATATATCCAGGACAAATGAAAACATACAACTACGTAAAAACTTGTATATGAATGTTCATAGCAATTTTACTTATATTAGCTAAAGAGTGGAAACAACCCAAAGGTCCCTCAACTGATGAATGGATAAAGAAAATGAGATATATCCATACAAAGGAATATTGTTTGACCATAAAATAAAATATTTTTACATAGTACAACATGGATGAATAAATGAAATAAACTAGTCAGACAAAAAACATATTGTTTGATTCCATTTATATAATATAATCAGAATAGAAAAATTTGTAGAGACAGAAAACAGATTAGCAGTTGCTTAGATCAGGAGCAGTAAGAACATGAAGTCAGGAATCAATGATATGAAGCCTCTTCTCCTGTGCTTATGGATCATTTTTATATCTTATTTGGAGAAATATCTATTCAGATCATTTGCTCATTTTTAACTGGGTTATTTTTTACTATTGAGTTCTGAGTGATCTTTTTATATTCCAGGTATAAGTCTCTTATTAGATATGTGATCCACAAAAATTTTTTTCCAGTTTTATGGATATCTTTTCATGTTCTTGATGTATTTTGAAACACAACATTTTTAACTTTGATGAAATTCAACATATCTCTTTTTTATTTTGTTGCTTATGATTTTGGTGTTAAGCATTTATCCTTCTTAAAAAGAAAAGCAGGCATCTGGCTCTACGTGTCCCTTCTGTTTATAGAAATAATGCTGAAATATTAGTCTGACTGCAGCTGGATCCCAATGGAGACAGTGGTGCTATGGGGAGAGTACATCATTCTCTTTATGGGACTAATAGGTTTCTTGTCAGTAGGTCATGATTTAGTGAGTACCTCTCTAGTGCTGGGGAGAAAACAGCATTTTGGTAACACGGGGTAAAGAAAATTTTGCCCCAATGACAGCTTGACAGCTAGGAATGTGACTGTCACTTAGAGATTTATAATTTTAATCTTTTCATGACCCTCTATGAGCAAAATAATTCATTTGTTCTTTCCAGGACAGGGGTCCTGCCCACTCTCTCTCTTTTTTTCAAAACAATATTCCCAATAGATAAAGCGAGACAGACCCTCCTTCTTTTTGACTTTCATGTGTCAGTCTCCTCTGTTCTCTAGTTCTCCCACATTTAAGACCAAGTATAAGGTATTCAGGATAGAGCAAAATTAGATATTTAATATGTAAAACTGAGTAACTGACAAGAAGTTGTACTTATGCAACTAACAGTATCTTTACAATTCTCAAATTAAAGTAGATGTGTCTCATCAGGGTTCGGATGAACAGTGAGAGGCAGGAATAGCGAAGATGGGTTTTTACCACTCCTTCCAGTGTGTTTCTATTCCCACCCAGGCTGTCCTAAACCTGTCAAGTTAAAGGCAGGACGTCAAGAAATGTAAACATCTCTCCCACATCAAGGAAGTTTCAGGCAAAAAGACAATCAGCATCTTAGACTGTTTAGCAACTTGAAGATGGTGAGTATTATCCTCATTAGAGCCTCCTATGTCTCCAGACTGCCTCAAGTGTGAAGCTATTGATGAAGAGTAGACATAATCACTCTCTCAACCTCCCATAGTCATCAAACTGTTCTGTTCATAACAACACCAAACACTTGCATTTAGAAAGTGCCAGAATTCTTAAAGAATTCAAAAACTCTCAGAAAAAAATATTTTCTATGCAATAAAAGTCATAAAATGTGCAACACTCTTCCTTTTTTATGTCAGTATTTGGTTATGTAGAGAGGATCCAATCATTGAAGATTATGTGTTTATATATGCATGAATTTGTGTATATAAATTTATGTATTATATATTATTTTGAAATACATAAATTTAGTAAGTTTTAATATTAAAATAAAGCACAGAGCATGGTGAAGTTGGTGTGTTTAAAACTAATGTCTACTATAGATGATATCTTTTTCAATATTTCCAACTATTTTATTTATGTATTTATGTATGTATAGTTGACCTTTGAGCAATACTGGGAAAAGGGACACGAACCTCCCTGGGCTGTTGAAAATCCATGTATAACTTCTGACTCTCCAAAAACTTAACGACTAATAGCCTACTGTTGACCAGAAGCCTTAGTGATAACACCAATAGTAGACTAACACATATTTTACATGTTATATACTGCATTCTTAAACAAAGTAAGCTAGAGAAAAGAAAATGCTATTAAGAAAATCATAAGAAAGATATATTTACTATTTATAAACTGTATGTGGATCATTATAAAATTCTTCATCTCCATAGTCTTCACATCGAATAGGCTGAGGAGAAGGAGAAAGAGGAAAGTTGCTCCTGTAGTCTCACAAGCAGCAGAGACAAAAGAAAAGCCACATGTAAGTGGACCCAGACAGTTCAAACCCGTATTGCTCAAGGGTCAACTATATTTCTTTAATATGTATTCATTATACATCTACTATGTGTTTGTCATGCCCCAGGCATTAAAGAACACAATCAACAAACAAGAGTAATATACCCATGGGGCTTACTTCTACTAGGGAATAGTAACAACAAAAAATGGATTGTGGTAAATGTCATGCTAAGAAAAGAAGTACGATGATGTGATAAAGAGACCCTGAGCATCATGTTAGCATTGCCTAGTCAAGGAGGAGCTCACAGAGAAGATGGCATTTAGGCTGAGACTGAGATCTAACTGACAAGAAACACCTATAATTAGGCAACATAGACAGGGACAGAAGGCATCCCTCCAGACTGAGAGAATAGCCACTGCATATATCTGAATACAGGAGACGTCTTGGTGTGTCCCAGGATCAAGAAGAAGACCAATGTTTCAGGAACAGAGGGAATAACAAGGAGAGTGACAGGAGATGAGGTCAGCCAAGTTAAGTAGCTTGGATTTTTTTAAATTGCATTTTAATACATGATTGCTGACATTGTAGTCTGAGAACCAAGATTTTGGTGAATTTTAATCAATGCCTGCCATTAACTGACTGTATGACTGCAGAAGACTTATATCCTTTCTCTTGGCCTCAGAGCGACCTCAGCTGTGAAACAAAGAGATTGGATTAGAAAGCAGATGATCTATGAATTCCTTTTGAGTGCTAACATTCTATGATTCTAATCTTTGCCCTCAAAGATGAAGTTGAACACTCCCTTTTCTTAAAAGTACTGAGGCCCTTCTGTGAACTAGAGAAGTATAGCTCAGAGTATGCTGGTCATTTGCCCTGAATTGTAAAACTGCCAAGACTTAAGATAGGATGAGGAGCCAAAGATTGCATTTCCCCTGTTTTGTTGACATTTCTTACAAGACATATTTGCTGTGACTTTTCTTATTTTGCTTCTGTCTTTATTACTTTTCCAGTTTCTTACGAGTGCTTGATTAAAGCCCCTGTCTTCCCTACTTTCACCTCAACAAAGAATAATTTTTTAAAAGGACAGAAAAGAAAGTATGAAAAAGGAAGTTATTAATTCTTTCCCTTATCCCAGGCACATTGGTTTTCCAAACTTTCCTTTGGAAATAAGATCCACTCATTTCTCTTTGTACAAAGGTGTTTGAAGATATAACGTAAATGTAAGCTTGAGCACCTTGTAGAAATTTCCAATTGGAAATATAAGCAATCAGCATAGTGATTTCCAGAGCCTGAAATGCACTGTGACCAAAGATTAGTTGGCTCTCACCATAAGTAATTTAGAAAGACCACTAAACAAACACTTCAATAGACTCATAGGGTTGCTAAATAAACAAGCAATACATGCACAAGATAAACCTTTTAACAGAACAGCTAAGAGATCTGGACTTTTAAAGAATATTTACCTTGGAACTGAGATAAAACCCAAGAATGAGTTTAAGGAAACAGACAGCACACAGAACACAGCCTCTCTTCAGTGGATCAAGAAGAGAAGAACGTTGTTTCTGATTTGTGGTATTTTTAGTTGCAGGGCTGTATTGATGCTATCTCTTTTCAGAGTCACATATGCTTTAGCAGGAAAAAAAACACTTACACTTAAATAATATACATATTTGTGAGTTTGTTATGTTGTGTAGTCTTTATTGTGCTTTAGGGGGCCAAAATATATTTGTCAGAAAACAAGTCTATTCTATTATGGAAAAGAAAATCTGACATACAGAAATTTTACTTTTAAGAAAACTATATATCCTATAAAGTTATTTTCAGGAAAACAAACCTTCTAGAAAAAAATATTGCTTAAGTTGCTAACAATGAGTCATTTGAGAAGTATTTTATTAAATAAAAGCATTTGACAACTGGGTTTTAAGACAGTTTTTTTAGTAATTAGCATTGTAAGCTTGGGTAAGTTACTCAGCTTCTTCGAACATCACCTGCAACTGCTAAATAAGGCAGTTGGATTAAGTGGCTTCAACTTGTAATTCAATGCTGAATCGCTGAAAATGTATTTTTAACACTACATATTACATTTGCATGGAGCATACGGTAAATATTTAATCAGTTAATCCACAATTTGGTAAAGAAAACTGAAACAGCGAGACAATACTCTGCAAGTTAGGAAAGGGCATAATATATCCTGGAAGTAAATATTTAATCAGTTAAAAAACAATTTGGTAAAGAAAACTGAAAGAGCAAAACAATACTTTGCAAGTTAGGAAAGGGCATAATTTATCCTGGAAGTATAATGGATAGAGTCCTGGAGATGTTATCGTAAAACTCTGGTTATTCCTCCTACTAGTCATAAAGAAATTTTGGAAAGATAATAAATTCTCTAGATCAAAATCTTGTTTATGAAATAGGCATAACAGTATTTTCTTTTAATAACTATTGTGAACAATTAAGAACACAGGTACTGGAATCAGACAGTCATATTTTTAAAAATCTGCTTTTACCAGTTATGAGTTCTGTGATGTGGGAGCAATTTAATTTCCAATTGCCTTAATTTTCTCATCTGTAAAATGGAATGATACCAATACCAAAGCGAAAGAGTTGTAAGGAAAAGGTAAGAAAACACATGTGAAGTAATTAGAATAGCACTTAGCATTCAGTAAACGTTGGTGTTCAGTTATATTGTTATTACTAGAAATAGCCATGGTAGCAGCAGCAGTAGCAGTGGCATGTGAAAATCCAGGTACTAGGCAGAGAGAAATCAAAATGCTTTAAAGGCAAAGAAAATGTAGTCCTGTGGTCTGGAGTTACTAAAGATGGCTTGAGGATGGAACCACGGCTATGGGTGGATGTCAGCGAAGGGAGAAAAAGTCAAAAGGAAGACATTACAACCTGAGAGGACAGAATAATAAAAAAGTAGGAAGAGAAAACTCTAAGTGAGATTTCCCGGTAAAGATAGTAAAATAAATGTACATGCATATAGTCTTGCTTTTTTGTGAAATCCAAGAAAATCACAAGGAAAAAAATGTTTTAAGGCATAAAACCATAAAAACAAAATAATAGAAGAAGAGAAAACAATGAAACTTTAGAATTGGTCGAGCAATTGGACTTATGCTAAATGACATAGAAGACGTGAGCAGTATGAATTCCAAGTTTGGAGTAAGAAAAGCTAAAATGTGACCAAATTTATGGCAGAAATCCCCACAACATTCAGAGGTTCTTCAGCACCAGGTGCCTCTAAGAGTAAAAATGAGAGTTGGGCTAAAAAGAGAATAATTCACTGAAGGCTTGCTTAAGAAACACCTCCTCAGATTCTCTTCTCAGGTCCAAACGATGGTATTATCTTGCCGAAATTAGAGAAATTATGTGCACTTTTTATATGCTAAGTGCTGAAATTCACCCTAATACCCCAGTCCCAGTCTAATCACTGCTAGGTCTCTAAAACACTGAAAATTAAACTAACATCCTGCAAGGAAAAGACTGGAATCTGAACAGCCCAGTTGGCTTTCACTTCAGCAGCACATCTACTATACTTGCAATGAATAGTCCAAGTGGGCAGACATTAAGGGCTCAGCATCGAGGCTTCTTCCACAAAGGAGCCCATCAAAATCATCTCTACATTGAAGACTGTGGCTGACAAGTTCTACCACAGTACCCAGAATTTCACATCAGCCTTTAAGGGCATCACTGTAAAAAATTACCAGATCATTCAAATAAATGCTAACATGAAAAATAGAGACCTAAATGCAAATAAAAAAGGACAAAAAAAGCCACTTAGATATAATAGGGGAAAAATGCAAGAAAGAAGTCAAAGTTATTAATACACAACATTCATAAAATAAGAACCGAAGCCCTTTACAAAAACAATTAATCTGACAATTTTAAAAAGAGTCTTGGAAATAAATATGAGAGCAGAAATAAAAACTTCAGTAGAAAGAGGGTTGCAACATAAAATTGGGAAAATTCCCTAAAAAGCAGGACCAGATGTCTAGGCAATGAAAAATAGGAGAGAACACAAAGAAAACTTAAAATCAGTTAGGTATTTTTAATATCCAAATAACAGGAGTTTCAGGAAGATAGCACTGAATAAACAAGAAGAAGAAGAAAGAAATCACAGTGGAAAACTACATCAAAATATATTCAGAATTGAAGCACATCAGTTGCCGAGTATCTGGCACAGTGAATGAAAACAGAATTATACCAAGATAGAGCATCATGAAATTGCAGAAAAGACCATACACATCTACAAAAAGAGAAATAAATAGTCACATACAAAGGATGAGGTATCAAAAATAGTGTTGGACTTCACAATAACAGAGCTAGAAGATATAAGACAATGCATCAAAGTCTTCAAATTCTGGGAGAAAATGAGCTGTGACATAAAATTCTATACCCAACCAAACTTTCAATTGAGTGGTACCAGAACAAAGACATTTTAAGACATGCCATAGTCTAAAAAATGTTATTTTTCATTATTCCTTTCTTATGAAACTACTGAGTGATGAGCTCTAGTTAAACAAGGAGATGATAAAAACAGAAGACATGGCTAAAACAAGAGGGAATCTAACATGGGAAAAAGAAAGTCCCTAAGGTAACAAAGGCGATTGTAGGGCAATAGCTGTGCATGAAGCAGAGAAGACAGATCCACTAGGAGCACATGTTAAGAATTTTGATAAGATTTCTTCTGGAATATAAAATTAAAAGAATACTTGAAGATTTTGACAGTTCATGAAAAATTCGGGCTGGATTAGTGATATGTACAGAGAAAACTAAAGAAAGAAAAAAAATCAAGTATTCATTCCAGAGGAAAGGAAAATTGCTCAGAAAAGAAAAAGAAACTATCATTTACTACACAGTTTATGATTTACCTAGTTATAATAGAGGAAACACTGAAAATGTATACAACCAAAATTATGATAACTATATTGGAGGGGCGGAAGAAATGAGAAGTGTGTGTGTGGGTGTGTACACATGCAGACACGTGTGAGGTCAATGGATAATGCCTAAACTGAAACATCTGTAAGTAGCATTGTATTTATCAATTCTTCTTAGCCTTGTTCAACACATGGCACACATGCACATAAATATAAGGCACACAGGAATAAATGCAAAAGGCTGATTGAGACTAGAGGCAACCAGATGGGAACTCATACCACCTTGGGTTCCACCTGACCACCTCCAGGGAAGAGGGGACCAATATCTCCCCAAATCTGTAGCCTATTTGTGCCTTACTGTTTGAGAAGCTCTGATTTAGAGAGGGTGAGGTAAATACCAAAAGTATAAGTTAAATGAATAGGAAGTGATTTCCTCTGGAGAGAGATAGTAATGGGGTGGAGAAGAATGGGGGCAGAAATCTATTTTTCATACAAATTTGTAGACCTATTTGACTTTTTAAACCATGTACATATATTACTTTAACTTTAAAAAGAAAACAAAATAAATTAAAAACCATAAACTATATTATAAAACTAAAGCTTGAACTAAATATAATGGCCAACACTGATTGAACATTTTTTAAATGCTTAAATGCCAGGCATATATTCATTTCCCCATTTGATTCTCATGACAAGGCAGCAAGCAATAATTATTGCTATTATACACATATTTTTTTATAGGGAGTCTTGCCCTGTTGCCCAGGCTGGAGTGTAATGGTGTGATCTCAGCTCACTGCAACTTTCGCCTCCCAGGTTCAGGTGATTCTCCTGCCTCAGACTCCTGAGTAGCTGGGACTACAGGCGCATGCCACCATGCCTGGCTAATTTTTGTGTAGTGGAGACAGGGTTTTGCCATGTTGGCCAGGCTGGTCTCAAACCCCTAACCTCACGTGATCTACCTGCCTCCCAAAGTGCTGGGATTACAGGTGTGATCCACTGTGTCTGGCCCTATTGTACATATTGTTAAAGAAGAAGAAATGTGGAGCAAGAGAAATTAAGTACATTGCCCATGTTGCTACACTAATAAATAACAAACTTGACATCCAAAAAGACCTCTTCCATGTACCAGAGAGACCAAACTCCTAACCATCCTGCTGTGCCCTCTCTCAGGTGAGGTCAGGGCTGGTGGGGCCTGATTCTGGAGAACTTTGTATATCAGGCTAGACAAAGTCCCCTGAGTAGGCACTTTGGAAACAGTCTCTTCCAAAAATGTGTTCAAATGATATGTGTTCATATCAAACTGCTCAAGCCTAAAAAGAATAGTGTTCAAAACCAAGCCCCATCCCCTCCCCAGCGTTTCCATAGATCCTTTTCCATGATAGGACCTCACTGCCTCCCCTTGCCATATGGAAATGGTGTAGCACAGCTTTCTGTCTTTACTCAAGGAAGCCCCTTTCTATAGGGATGTAGTACTGTGATGATTGAACATGAAGGTTGAAAACAGAGACACAAACTTCCGTGGATGTTTAATGTTTTTAAACATCACTGCTATGTTTTGAATGTTTGTATTCCTCCAAAATTCATGTTGATACTTAATCCCCGATGCCATAGTATTAAGAGGCAGGGCCTTTACGATGTGATTAAGTCATGAAGGTTGGGCCCTCGTGAGTGGAATTTGTGTGCTTGTAAGAGGGCATAAGAAAATCTGTTTGTTCTTTCTTTCCTCATCTGCCATGTGGAGAATGCAGCAAGAGCTGCCATTTATGAAGCAGAGAGTGAACCTTACCCAGACACCAAATCTGCCAGTGTCTTGATCTTGGACTTTGCAGTCTCCAGAACTGTGAGAAATAAATTTCTGTTGTTTATAAATTACCCAATCTAAGATATTTTGTTTTAGCAGCAGGATCAGACTAAGATAGTCACTATTGCTCAATATGTTTTCTAATATGAACTCTATTGTCTCATAAGATTCTTTTAGGTATATGCAAAGCAGCATGTTCTAATCTAAAATTCAGTGGAAAAAAACTTTAAAAACATTGTTGGACACTTAAATTTAATGTAAAAACGACCCTGACTTGAAAATAGCTAATGCAGGCAAGGTTTAATAGTTAGGTGATGGGCCAATGGGTGCAGCAAACCACTACGGCACACGTTTACCTATGTAACAAACCTGCGCATCCTGCAGGTGTACCCCAGAACTTAAATAAAATTAAAATGACCCTGATTTTAGCAACCATACCATTAGGAGGTTTTCTGTCATTTTTACAGTTTTAAAGCTTTTCTGAATATTTGCTTCCAGAAAAACTCTAATACACACACACACCCACACACACACACACACACACACACCCACCCACCCACCCACACACACACACACACGCAGAAGCAGGAGTGAATAAGTTTTAAAAGGATAATAGCAAAGAGCTGTGCTAATCTCTAATCAAAAATATTTTATTTTATCAAAGAAAACTATTAGATTATTTACGCTAATCAATGAAATTTAATTGACTGGATATGCCTATTTCTGTACATGACTTCTTGTTTCTGGACAAACCAGACATGTACACTTTTGTACCACAGATCTACCCAAAACCTTCCAGATGCCCCATGCTCATCACATATGCACACACACACACACACACACACACCACACTCATACACAACGCTGATTATAGAGTAATTTTCCTTGTGTAAATCTAGATTCCCTCTCAGAATCACATCTCATTTCACAGCAAGGGTTAGGCTGGCCCAATTTCACAGTCTGAAGTTGGATTTCCCATAGCCAACCAAACAATTCTCCAACTGGCTTCTATCTCTTAACTCCCCCTCACTCACCACCATCCCACTATACGCAGGATTCATCTTGAGTTTTACAGAAAGAAGTTCCTTTTCTCTAGGAGATGAGTCATGATAGGGTGATCATTAAAAACCTGACCTTTCTTGACTATAAAGACATTCATTTTACTTTCTTTTCTTAAAGAAGGATTTTATAATTTAAATATATAATATATAAGTTATACATTATAAAGTTATATATAATATATAATATATATTATATATATTATAAAGTTATATATAATATATTATATATATTATAGTTATATATAACATCTATAATAGATATTATAATATATCTATTATAATATCTATAATAGATATATTATAATATATATATTATATATATAACTTTAATCCACTCCATAGGGTTTCATGGAGGCTTCATCACACTCTTCCATTCCAAGGCTACACAAAATACTATCCAGGGCACTGATTTCTTCATGGATGTATTAAATAATAATACATTCATCCATTCAATCAGAAAGTGTTTAATGAATACCTACTTAATAGTGTTTGAAAGAGAGACAAGAAATCAAGCATGAGCCTACTAGTTTAATGTTGAAATGGAGGAAAACATGATGGTCTGGATGCCCAGTGGAAGAGGTCAGCACCTAACCTGGACTTACAGTGGGAGAAGCTAGAAAGGATGGGGGCAGGGGATGCTACTCATCATGGAAAAAGAGTGGTCTGAGCAGGGAAGAAGAGAATTGTCTGTGCAAATGACCAGAGCCACAGACAGTATCTAGGAAACAAAAGACTATTCTGCTGAAGCAAACAAGGAAAAAGGGATGGGTCAGGGTTGGCTTGTGAGCTGTGAAGGCTGAAGATCTGAGCAGGCATCAATCACACAAGCCCTTAAAAGCTAATTTTAGTGGTAAAAAACCATTGGAGAGGTTTTAAAAGGGCAGTAACATGATCACATTAGCATTTTCAGAATTTCACTGATTCTTGGCATTAGCTGGTCACTTTGGAGGTCTACTGTATACTTAAAAAGCAATCAAACCCTGATTATAACAAATCTATTAACATTTAACTGGAGTTGGATAATGGTTGTGTAACACCTGGAGATCACAAAATATTTCCAAATATATTTGTATATTTTATCATCATAACTATCTATAAGGCTACTGTGATTTTCCAATTTTTAGCACAGGGAAAGCTAAGACTCAGAAAAATGAAGTAGACTCTTGGGACTTGCTTTTATCCATGCCAGTTACACCCTATCAATGCTTTGTTAGCAACCTACTGCTCTGGGCCAGACGGAAAGTTCATGTGCTCACTTTGACAGCTTGTAACAAACAGCATAAACAGACACTAAAAACAGAAGGGCCAGTTGCAGTAGACTGAAATTTATGACTTACAAGATGATCCTGGCTGGGTATGGTGGCTCATACCTGTAATCCCAGCATTTTGAGAGGCCGAGGCGGACGGGTTGCTTGAGGTCAGGAGTTTGAGAGCAGCCTGGCCAACGTGGTGAAACCTGGTCTCTAATAAAAATACAAAAATTGGTTGGGCATGGTGGCAGGTGCCTGTAAATCCCAGCTACTCGGGAGGCTGAGGCATGAGAATCACTTGAACCCAGGAGGTGGAAAGTTGCAGTGAGCTGAGATTGTGCCACCACTCTCCAGCCTGGGTGAGAGAGCGAGACTCAAAAAAACAAAACAAAAAAAAAGATGATCCAGTAAAAAATGAAAAGACATGAATCTGAAAACCAGAAGATCTTCAGGGATTTTGCAAAGGTCTTGTTGACTTAAGAAGGCATTAGTAGTAGTACTAATACCCTGTAGGTACTAATGCCCGAGGCTTGTCTTTTCAAAAGTGTTTTCCATGATGTTAATAGCTGTTTCACAAGGAAAAGAAAATCTCAGTCAAATACATTTGGAAAATGCCATTTTCACCTGTTCTTCTTTGAAAAACTCTTACAAACTTGACTAGGGAGATTCTTTTTGCTAGGAAGGCTGTTTACTATCTTGCAGGATACCATTACTATATAGAACGCTTGGGGGAGCATTGTCATAAGCAGTACAGAAGATTGTCGCAGTAACCACCCTACAACTGGTCAGGCTTCTCCTGACTGACCCACACTCTTGTGCATTCCTCTTCCACTTCATTTTGAGTTGGGCTAAGCGATTTGCTTTGGACAGTGGATATCAGCAAAGACAGTAAGTGGGTATTTATTAAAAGCCCACCCACCAGGGCTTGACCTCTTGGATCTCTTTCCACGAATCCTCAAGCTGTGAAGAAGTCTGGGGTGAAAGACCAAGTAGAGAGAGAGAGCCCAGCCATCTCAGCCATGCAGGTGAGCCCAGCCTCCAGCCAACTGGCCTGGTGAATGTTAGTTGTTTGAGTGAGCCTAAGCAAACACAGAATTGTGACAAATAATAAATCATTGTTTGACATCATTACTTTTGGAATGGTTTGCTATGTAGCTACAGGTAACTGCTACAGACAGTTAAATGTCCAAGGATGGCAGTGGTCCAAGAACAAGGGCATTTGAGCTCTATTCTGAACTCTGTTCTTTGCCTCAGTTTCCTTATATGTAGAAAGAAACAGTCACAATAGATAACATCTAACGAGCCTTTCAGCTTCAACCTTATGTTTAATGTAAAAGGTATGTATTCCATGAAAATGTTCTACTATTTTGGCATCTGTTTGACCCCAAACTGCAGAGCTTGAGCTTAACATATATCTTGCATGTGAAAAAAGAGAGCCACACTTGAGAATTGGCAAATCAGGCTCCCTGTCCCTTCGGCTGACTTAGCCCAGATGTTACAATTGAAGTATCCAAGTCTGGAGCGTGATTCTTTGCAAAATCGGAGGTGAGGTGATGGGCCAAAGGTCACAGGCTCTTTGCCTCCTCACTTTTCCAGGCTCAGTGACTCTGTCGGCAGCAGCACGACCCTGGTGCTCTGAGCAGTGTTTGTGTTTACAGTGCACAGGACAGAAGAGCAACAAAAACCACCCCAATTCCCAGCCAAGCTTTCTAGCTGTCCGGAAGGAATAGGAGTGTGGGATCACACTCTGTTTATTTGTGGTTCTTTTAAGCGATGTCCAGAGACCTACATTTCATGCTTGTTTGAAAGTGTGTACGTAACTGGGGAAGCTGTTAAGCAGCAGTTGGCCTTCACTCCAGTTATTTACTTATTTAGTTATATGTCAGCATGCAGTTTATTGAGTCATAATTCTTTTCAGTGCTCTATGGTGACCAGCATTTGAGGGCATCAGAAGAAAGTCTGTACCTCATATTTATAAATATTTACCAGGACATCATATTTGGATGCTTCTATTTCAATTATCACAGGATTTTCGTTTGCTTGTTCAAAAGGGCTTTCATTGGTAATATGAATTACAAAAGAGGAGGGATAAAAGAAAAAAAGAAAAAATATATTTGTTTCAGAGGGAGGAAAAAAATAAATGTCATCCAAAACAAACTGAAGCAAATTCCTTAAAAGTGCTTAAAACTATTTTAAGATGTGCAGATTCTAAAAAGTGAGAAAAAACAATAATTCATAATTATTGCTTTTTACCACGAATATCTAACCTAATGTAGAAAAGTATAGTTTAATTGTGGGAGAAAAATCAAATTTTTGCTATTTTGCATTGTGTGCATTGGCAGCATAAAAAATTGTTCTTCAGGAAAAATAAAATTCTAAATCGAGGGAGAAGAAACCAGAAAGCTAAATGAATGTAGGACCTCAAAGAAATGCTACGGTTGTTACTTTTCTAAGAACACTGTCAACTACAATCTACAAGCCACATTTTCTAACTTGCACAATGTTGTAGAAATGTGCAGGCGGGATAAGTCCCTCTAACTCCTTTTGCAATACCTACAAGAATTTCACTCAAAGATGAGGCATTTTCCTTTGGCTGCTTGAAGGTTTTTCTGTGCAGTACAAGAAGGCAAAGGCAGGACGACTTAGCACACTCCATGCAGAAAGAAACGACTGGGTTAAGATTTGTGTTCTTACTCATCTCTCCTGTTCACCTCTGTTTACTGCAATTGGCAGAAAAGAGGGGGTACAAGAGAAGATGAATGATGGGGGATACTCCTCTTTTCTGTCTACAAGAAAGCTGAGTTACACCTAGGAACCAGAGCTACCTCTTCTTGGTTTTTAGGAAAATAACCACTGAAGACAGAACTCAGGAAGAATCTGGAAAGGTGTGGTCACTTCCTTGGCTACATTCTCACATTCATTTTTATAACCATCACTAGCAATCACTCTTAAGAGATAAAAGTTTATTTGGAAATTCAGTCAGCATGTTAACTGTGGTTGAAAGCAAATGATTCCCCCTTCTCTCATTTTGGCCTGAGATTTACACCCTTTCCAAGCCAGCCTGGTCTTATTTATGTAACTGCACGAGAGAGTGGCTTCAGGTTGCCTCTTAAAATAACAAACCTATTTGTGCCTTGTGGGGCTGGGCCCAGACAATTGAAGCAACTCAGACCAAAATAACTCAGGTAACCAGAAAGTAAGAACAGGCAGCTTCAAGAAGCTTTTACCAAGATGTCTCCCCTTTAAATAAGACAGCCTGGTCCTGAGTCTGATTACTTAGACCTCAGAGATACGTAGAATTCTAAGGGACCACCACATGGTCTGGGTTCTGAATTGTTTCAGGTGCTAAAGGCCTTGAAATGTGGACACCATCTTAATACAAAGCGTCTGTTAAGTGACACAACAAACAGACAGAAATGCTTTTTCTGCTTATCCTGGTAGACATAGGCATTGTAAGTACACTTTGGTGTCAGTTTTTGCTCAAAAGTAACCCTCCCCAATTCCAGATGTTACACTGTAATGCACACACACATCCACCCATAGTCATATACATGATATGTATTAATACATTTCTGTTATATCAAGAGTTATCAACTATTCTTTGTTACCTTTCATAAACCCACATGAAATTTAGAAGGAGAATAATCAGTGCTGAGCATAATTTGCAAAGGAGCTTAGATGAGGTATCCTTGGCTTTTTTCTCAATTCCAATGTCAAATGTTAAGTAAATCGACATTTCAGAGAGGAGAATAAAATATACTTCAATTTCAGCTAGGATAATAATACCATCCCTTTCTATCAAAGAAGTCACAAAACTTTCTTTCTCCTCAGGCTGTTAAATGGCGCCCCCTTCCTGTCAGTGGTGAATCTAGTCAAGGAGAAATATATATATGCACACACACATATATATTTAAACTAGATATATAATAAACTAGAAACAAATAATAAACAAGAAATATATGTATATATATATAAAGAATGCTAGAAGATGAAAGAGAGAGGTATCTCATCTTCTAGATTTCAAACTGTTAGAGTTTGAAATGAATACTGTAGAGAGAATCTCAAGTAGACCCTTTTTTAAACATACAAAATAAACTAAGATTCAAAGTGGGGAAAGGTCTTATCAATTTATTAAATTATTCAAACAATTTTTAAGCAGTAACTGTGTTAATCACTGGAGATAAAGAAGGGTCCTGATACCGAGGGAACTCAAAATCTCATAGCGGAGGCTATGGGACTAAACGTAAACCAATTATTCCAATGCAGGCCAAAAAGTGCTATAGTTGAGATGCTTCTAAAGTGTTGTTATAGAAATACTAAGTTTGCCAGAGCAGTTTAACGAGAGCTATCTAACACGTAAGTTAGACAAATCACTCACCTTTAACTAGATGGTTAAATGTTGACCGGGCATAAAAGGTGGAAAGAGAATTCTGGACAACTAAAATGGAATTTCAAATTCTTAAAGGTTTGGAAAACATGTTAGAATGAGGATCAAGTACTTCCGGGTGGCAGCTGTGTAAGATCCATATGAGTGAATAACAGAAGGAGCCGAGTCTTTCATGTAAGACTGCAGGGTTTCAACTTCAGAGTCATGGTGATCACAGTCCAGTATGCGCTGTTATAGCTCAGTGCTGTCCTTTTGTTCCATTCAATAATCAGGTCAATTATATAAAAAAATGGTTATGAGAGGCCAATTCTATGTTAAGCCTTGGAGTGCAGAAAAAAGGCTTCAGAGGTATCTTTTCTCTACATAGCCACAATATGAAGGTGTTATAAATCCACAGCAAGAACAAGGCAGAAGGCAGGGTCCAACAATGTATTATATACAATGTATTATATAGGGTCTTCATAAAGAAATAGTGAAAGGACTATATAGGTCATCTGTCATGCAAATAGGAAAGGGAATATGAAAATACACATAAACCTAATTTTTTAACATAAAGAAACATGAGAAGGGTTAAAATAAACAAAATTTGTCACCTAGATAGCAGAGGAGCAGGAATGGAGGGGTGACACTCCTTTGAGTGTATTATTTTGTAGTTTGGACTTTGGGAAGCATAGTAGTATTCCACATAGTAAAAAATAAAATTAACAAAGATGGTAGGGAAAACCTCAAACTAAATGCAAAAGAAACAAATCCAATTGTATTTGAAATGAAGAAAATAATGTTCTCACTCATAAGTGGAAGTTGAACAATGAGAACACATGGACACAGGGAGGGGAACAATACACACCGGGGCCAGTCGGCAGCTGGGGTGAGAGGGGAGGGAGAGCTTAGGACAAATAGCTAATACATGCAGGGCTTAAAACCTAGATTGACGGGTTGATAGGTGCAGCAAACCACCATGGCACAAGTATACCTATGTAACAAACCTACATATTCTGCACTTGTATCCCGGAACTTAAGGTAAAATTTAAAAAAAAAGAAAAAGAAAATAATCATATTGAAGAAAAAATAAAATGAATGCAAGCAACTATAGAAGACAGTATTATTAATATATCACTTCAGTCTAGGAAATTGAACTAAAACAAATCTGGAACTCCCGAGTATGTTTTTAATATATAGTCATTTGGGTTCAGCAATTCTAAAACTAATTTTGCTATTGTAGAATTGAGTAAATGTGTTGATGTCATTGGGAGCCAAGACTCTCACTGTGGAAGAAGGATGACAGAAATATAGTAATGGAGGGAAAAAGGATATTAAGGGCATGATTGGTGCAATTGACAAAACGGAATATGCAATGCAGATGCAATAAAAAATGTATTATTGTTACATTTCCTAAATTTGGTAACTGTACAGTGGTTACACAAGTTTGTAACTTTTTATTTTAGAAAATACATATGAAGATCTTAAAAGGTAAACGAGTACAATATATGTAAACTATTCTCAAATAGTTCAGAAAAATTACAAAATATGCACATGCATGAGTGTGCACACATGTACGCACATATATTAAAAGATTGTAAAAAAGCAAATATGGTGAAATGTTAAAAACTGATGAATCTTGGTAAATTGTATACAGAAGTTTTCAGTAATATTTTTGCAAACTTTCTGCTAGGCTGAAGCTACTTCAAAATAAAATTTAAAAATAAACAAATCCATAGAGGATGTGTGACCAAGTTTCATCTAATGATGTGAGCAACATGTGCCCAGTTCTTTTAATTAGTCAGGCAGCAACAGGCTGGCAACTCCAAATTGTCCTTCAGCACTGAATGTGTGTGCAGATTTAGAGCCACTTTTAACAAGCACATAACAAAAAATCCATATACCTCAATTCAAGCCCCTAAGGGTCATCCAGGTTAGAGAACTGGCCTTGATAACTATAATGCCACACTCCAAGTGCGGTCTTGGTGACATCATGAGCAGGACAAACATCCTGAAGAAAAGGGTTCCAATAATGCCCCCCCTCCCCGAAAATGCCTTAGCCCAGGTGATCCCTAGACAACGTGTTTTTAGATGAGTTATGACCTTAATGCTGAGTTCTCTTCCTTCATGGCCATCATATTCTATCTTAATGAATGTGAAATCAGACAGTAAGGAATGAGGAAAAACAAGGGCATGGTATTATAGCTTTGCAAGCTCTATTCACAGGACAAATTATTTTAAAAGTTCCACCCCTGCCCCGACCTTGTTTTTTGTTTTTTTTGTGTCTGTGGTTTTGTTGTTGTTTGAGACAGGGTTTTGCTATGTTGTCCAGGCTGGTCTCAAACTCTTAGGCTTCAGCCATCTTCCCAGTCAGCCTCCCAAGTAGCTGGGACTATAAGCACATACCACCATTCTCAGCTATGCCTTGAAAGATTCTAAAGAGGTGATACTATGAGCCAGATAGAGTTCTGGAAATAGAGTTCAAGTAAATTTAGAAGTATCATGACTGACAGTGTCACTAATATTGTGTATATTGAATCCTAATATGTCAGATGGTTTTTCTTCGACACGAAGTCTCACTCTGTCGCCCAGGCTGAAGTGCAGTGGTGTGACCCTGGCTCACTGCAACTTCCGCCTCCCGAGTTAAAGTGATTCTCTTGCTTCAGCCTCCTGAGTAGCTGGGATTACAGGCATGTGCCACCACACCCGGCTAATTTTTGTATGTTTAGTAGAGATGGGGTTTCACCATGTTGGTGAGGCTGGTCTCAAACCCCTGACCTCAGGTGGTCCACCTACCTCGACCTCCCAAAGTGCTGGGATTACAGGTGTGAGCCACCACGCCTGGCTGGTTTGCTTTCATACAGTACCTTTCAATCTGCAGAATGCTCTCAGGCATACCATCTCTATAGCAATAATACTGTCAGTAATAACCATAGCAGTTATTTATGAAGCATTTATCCCACAGGGATTACTCTTTTAAGTGCTTAACACATATCTCATTTAATTGTTATGATAATCCAGTAAATAATTATTGTTATTCTCATTTTATATGAAGCTCAGATACATTAAACAACTTGCCTGACATAACAGACAATAAGTGGCAGAGCTAGAAGTCAAACACAAGACTGGCATTAAAATCTAAGTTCTTGATCACAATGTTCCCCATAATGGCCTTATGAGTATCATTTCCATTATTCAAATAAAGAATTTGAGGCCCTAAAAAGTTGAAATATTTATGTAAGGTTGGAATAGCCTAGTCCAGGTCATTTGACTCTGAATCTGACATCATTCCTATTCTGATGCTACAAGAATCACATAAAACAATGCATAGAAGGTGCTCAGTAAATTGTGAAATTTGTGAATATAAGAGGATTAGATATCATTACCTTTAAAAACTTCCTCAGTGCATCATGAGAGCAAGCAGCAGCTGGAATTAAAAGGAAAGCTGTGCCACTCTGGAATTCAGTCTGGCAATAAGAAAGTTAAACACACACTTGCCATTTGACCTAGCAATCCCACTCCTAGGTATTTACCCAAGAGAAATGAAAATATATGCTCACATAAAAATCTGGATGGAAAAGTTTATTGCAGCTTTATTCATAATTGCCAAAAACTGGAAACAACCCAAATGTCTTTCATCTGGTGAATGGATAAACACACTGGAACATCCATTCAATTGAATAGTATTTAGCAATAAAATGAAGTGAATTACTGATGCATGTGACAATACGGATGAACCAGAAATGCACTATTCTAAATGAAAGAAGCCACATTCAAAAATTCACATACTGTATGATTCCCTTTATACGATATTGTAGAAGAGGCAAAATATAAGGATATAGAACAGCGGTAGCCAGGGCTGGGTGTGAAAAAAGTGTATTAACTGCAAAGAAGGGTAAGGGAACTTTTTTAAGTGATAGAAATATTCACTATCTTCAACGATCTGGTGGTCACGTGATTGCATGCATTTTATTAAAAACCATAGGACTTTATTCATAAAAGGGGTAAATTTTATTGAATGTAAATTATACTCCAATAACCCTGACTCAAAATAAAAAAAAAAAAACAGATTCTCTAAGAGTTGGCCAAATAGGTTGATGGGCACACTTGGCATCCTTATGGCTTACTGGAAACACCTCTCAAGAAGGCATCAATAGGCCAGGCATGGTGCGTAATGCCTGTAATCCCAGCGCACTTTGAGAAGCTGAGGCGGGAGGATTTCTTGAGGCCAGGTGTTTGAAGCTGCAGTGAGTTCAGTGATCGCATGCCACTGCAGGCCAGCCTAGGTGATAGAGAAAAACCCCATCTCAAAAAAAAAAAAAAAGAGGAAGCCATCAATATCCTAAAGATGGTTCATCAGAGCTTTCCCAGGCAATCCATGTTCACTGAAGTCTTGTATGGATACATCTCCACATAAGATTTTTGCTGTCTCCTGACCTACTTTCATTTCTTGATTTCTTTTGCATAATTTAGCACTAGTAAAAATGCAGTCTATGCTGAATCATTAATCTGAGTGGACCTGAAGATCACTCACCTGCTTTGTTCTTTTCCCTGAAACCAACCTGTGTGTCTTGTCCTATCTGGAACTCCCCTTCCTCTTTCCAGCCCCTCCTCATGTTTCAAGATCCAGCTTAGCTTTGCCTCCCTGACCATTTCAGCCCACATGAATTCATAAACTGTTCCAATTCCAATCATGTGTTCTTCTTTTGG
Source organism: Gorilla gorilla gorilla (assembly GCF_029281585.2). Classification (NCBI taxonomy): domain Eukaryota; kingdom Metazoa; phylum Chordata; class Mammalia; order Primates; family Hominidae; genus Gorilla; species Gorilla gorilla. Next base: position 121,165,536 of record NC_073236.2, read on the forward strand.
TTCTTACTCTGCTACTGTTTGTGGTTGCCTATAGCCTCTTCCTGTGACTCTCATATAGATACAATGTGGTAGGCCTTACTAGTGGTCACAAATCTCAATTTGTCTTCTTATTTTTGGAGAGAAGACAGACTTCATTTCCAAGATATCTTTACAGTTAAGTGGATTCATGTGACAGTGGCCAAGGGACTGTGAGAATTGACATATGTTGCTTCCAGAACAGAGCTCAGAAGAGAAAACGTGAAATATCAATGGACTTGTTTTCCCTGTTTCTGCAAGTGTGGAAGTCTCCTATTAAGAACGTAGACAGGAATACTCTGAATTATGGAAGTGCCACATGGAAGATAGGTTCTGTAGATTCATCTGGATCTTTTGTGAACTGTGTGGAGTCAACACAAACTTTCTTGTGATAAGCTGCCAAGATTTGGGTGTTGTTACTGCAGTATAACCTAGGCTATCCTAATACAAATAAATAGCACAGAAACACAGATGGTGGGTTAAAATTCAATCCCATAGAAACCAACCAGAGAAAGAGATGGGTTTTTATCCCTGAAACTCCAGAGTGTAACATGCTGCCTGAAACATGCAGAGGAAGTAGGTTCTCAATAAATGCCTATTGAACTGAAGCTGTAACTCAGTATTTTAAGTACTTTCTTGGTTTAGGAATCTCAGGGAGGTTCACAACAATTCATTTGCAATCTTTAAGTCCATCTCTTGATTTTGAAGGTAAGGAAACTGAACTTTTGAGACAGACAAATATTTGGCCAGTTCGTTTTGGCCACACAGCTAGTTAGAGCCAAACAAAAACCTCTCTTAATCCAGTAATCATTCCACAGCACACAGCTCTCAAGAACAGATTACAATAATTTGAGATGATTCTTACTTTAGCTTGTTATTCTCCTTCTCCTAAAATAATGAAAGCATATCTTGAAGAAATATTGCTTAGAAATCGGATGTTCTTTATGTTTTTATTTCCTTTCAAGTAGATTACTTTCAAATATATTTAGTATCTCTTTACTCAAGAGGGATGCTGGAAGTCCTCCTCAGTTTATATAGCTTGAGTGAAACCAAATAATGTTAAATGTGCCTTAAAAATAGAGCAATAAACATATGCACACAAGCACCCACACACAATATTCCTGCATCTAAAATAAGCATTTATTATGTTTTATTTTAGGAACACCTGGGGTTTAGGCATCTAAGTAAATAAAAATAAATATGAGCTCAAATGAAAAGAACACAAGGTTTGAAGTCAGAAAAAGGGGGTCAGAATCCAATTCTGCTAATTTGATGTACATGGGTTTGAACATTACAATTCACTCCTTTGAAATATGAACATGATATAATCTTCCGTGCTTACTCCACAGAATTGTTGTGAGACACAAATGAAATAATATAATCAATATCATTTAAAATTAGCACATCCAAGGGAGAAAACAGGCTTATCTCTCTCCTAGCAAAAGCAAATATTCCACTTAAGCAAACAGATAAATTTTCTTCACAGTACAATTTTGCATTTTCTCAAGACCGCTGTGTTGCTAATTGTTCATGTCAGACCAAAAAATACTTGTAATGCATCTCTCCATCGATGTACTTACATTCCAGCTAAATGCTACAGTTTGTGCTATCTTCAATTCTTCACCCCAGTCACAGGTGGGGAGTTCTCGCTTCTCATCAGGTGCTGTCTACACTCCCCACCCTGCTCCTTCTCTCCTGCCTATATGGGTTTTCATCAACCAGTGCAGGAAATCAGATGAGATTGCCCTTGCGGTGGACAGAAAGCTGGGGGCATTGGAGGGCCTCATGCAGGTTAGGGGAGATGTGAAGGAAATGCTGGAGTGTTGGGAGAATGGACGTTGATAGCACTGTAGGTGGGAAAGCTGGTCTGGATAATGTCCACAATATATTCCTGCTCCTGACATTGCTGGACGTATTCCTGTGTCACTTGGTGGGAAACTATTTTGTAGGCTCACCCTTCATTCAGCAAACCATGTTTTTGCAGCCCTTTGAACTGCAGTTGCTGGCTCCAGGATTCTGCCAGCACCGAGGACCTCAGTAGCTGCTTTTCCACCATCGCGGAGCTCCCAATTAAGTCGCAGTCCAGGCTCTCATGGCATAAATTAGGAACAGAAAAACCATGTTTTAACTCATGGCTCTGAAAAGCAATCAGTAGAGCCATGAGGCCTGCTTTGGCAAAGGTTCTCTCTCAGTGAGGGAAATAGGACAGCCCAGCCAATCAGTCTGCCGCTCGTTTTCCAGCCCATGGAAGCAGAGCCACCAGTGGGCACTAGGCTGCCTGTTTTCAGTGGCTCTGCTCCCAAGCCTGTGGCAGCATCCTTGTTGTGATTTTGGCAAGCTCAGAAGAGTAGTGGGAGATGGCCGCTGCTAGTGTTCTCTAATTGGGAGGCTAACTGCTTGCCTTCCAGATTTACTGTTCCCAAGGTCTGAAGGACATGCAGCTTAGGTCCTGGCGAGTCGTGGATGGCTTTGTGTTACTGTTTGGAAACTTTTTATTATGTTCTGATGTAAGTGGTATGGGGGAGTCACTCCTTGAGATAACTCATCCTCTAAGTTTCAAAGGTGACACTGAACTTTCCCATTCTCTCCTATGTATGCGCTGCCCATCAGTCATACAAATGCAACACCAACATCGGCAGGGGGGCGGGGCAGTGGCAGTACCACCACAGTTTCCTCCGCCTCCTGCTCTTAAGCTTTGCTCTGAGCTGCACACAAATCCACAGCTCCGTTTTCCTTTCTTGGCCCTGGGCCCCTTCTTTCCGGCACTCTGTTTCAAAACATCACAAGCCACACAGGTGGTTTTTGTTGCACCACAGCTCGTATTCTTGACAGATCCTACATCTGCACATTAATACTCCTTGATGCCTCCAGCCTGAAACTTTCCCAGACACACTGGCCTAAGAGCCTCAGAAGCAATACATGAGGGGAACTAATGACATAGGAATTCCTTACTAGGTCTGAGGGTTGGGGGGTCGTGGTGTTTTAAACAAGAGAAGCTTCATGGTCATTTGGCTCAGAACTTCAAGGCATTTGACTATGTTAGTAGAAAATCACCCTCCTTTCAGAGCAATGAGTGCTTCAGGCAGGGCCCTGGGGCACCTCCAAGTTACTGTAATCATGAGGTATCACCATTGCCACAATTTCAATCACACAGTTAATGTTTTTTGAGTGAATATATGAATAAACAATAATAATAATTGTTAACATTTATTGGGTCCTTTCTATTTGTAAGGCACTGGTCTAAATTCAATAACATCTCTAATGCTCAAAACTTCCACATAAGGTAGGTACTAATTTACACACTTTACAGATAAGAAAACTGACTAACCAAATAAATAAATAATCTGACCTAAACCACACAGTTGGTTTAATGACAGAGCAAGGAACAGAATCTAGATTATGGGTTCCCAAGCCCAGGCTAGCTAACTCCATTTAATCATGCTGAATTCTTTAAAAAAGGGAGGGGTGGTGTGACAAACAGACACAGGGTCTTGAAAATAAACTGCCCAAAACTTGATTTCCATACTGGAGTCTGTCTTCTAAGCCATCAGAACATTTCACTGGGTAGAAGAAACACTTTTCCCATTTTACTAGCATGCAGCAACAAAGAACAGGAAGAAAAGAATGTGGGTTGGAATGAGAGAAGAAAAGCTTCCAAGAATTAACAAGAAATAAAAAGTAGGGGGAAAAAAATCATCTCCCAGGAAGGCTGGAAAGAAGAGAACAGCACCATCCCTAAGGATATGAAATAGACGAGTAGAGGGACTTTCAATAAATCAGAGATTTTGGAGACGACAGCCAATAAAAAGAAACACTGTGGAAGCAGCCCCTGAGTGTCCATTTCCTCCCTTTATTCTGAAATAACATGAATTTTAAGTATCACCAGAGATAAATTGACAATGATTCCAAAATGTTGTTTCTTTACATCTAGAATTATTTTGGCACTCACCCTGAGAAATTTGGTGGTGGTAAAATGTTGTCAGGATAGAGGAAGGGGGAGTTCGGATATATAGTGGGTCAACACAGGGTTCAAGCCATCCATCGGGACCTGACATCAAGCTGCAGAAGAATGAGCAGCGCAGGAGGGGCCTGGTGGACTGCCTGCTGGAGAAAAGTGACAGAGGGCCCAGCCAGCGGGCTTCTTGAGACAGCTGGAGGGCGGCCTGGGTCCAAAGCGCATGCCTAACCCATGACTTATGGAGGACCTGACTGGCCTGACCTCAGCATGATAAAGAATTGCGCTGGAACTGACCACAACCCTTTTTCTGGGCTTCAATTTCTGCCCTGAGGAGGGCCTCCACCACCCTCCCAGCATGATGAGGGTATGAACGATATCTGTGGATCTCAACCACAGGGAATGCTCTGGGAACATTCTCAGAACACACATCTTCAATCTCTTCCACTTGATTATCTAGTTTTGATTCCATCTACGGTTTGGGTGGATGGCTGAGAATAGAAAATCAGAGAGGGAAGTTTAATTCTGGTGAGTATAACATTCTGAAACATAGTTGTGAAACTGAATTTGATTTCTCTGCAGGGAGTTTGTAGGTACCCAAATACAGAAACGATCAAGCTAGTACTAACCAGTTGTTAGATAAATTCAATATTTCTGTTTATTTATTTCCACATTTTAACAGATAGATGAGTAATAATGTTAGTGTAAATGTTAATCATTTTAAATGTCCTTTTGGACATGTAATAAAAAGGTACTACATGGAAATAACAAGCTATGAACTGTGCAGGGAGGTGTTGGCAAAACATATTATACTTAAGGCATTGCCCCTATTTTCCTGATAATTGTGATTTAGTTGAGAACAGACTGAAATGGATTTCATCACCTTGTAATGTTCCCATGAAAATCTTAGACCAGAAATGTAAAGCAGTGTGGGGTGACATGGAATAGGTAGAAGGTATCTAAGTGTTCTCACCATACAATAGACCTTCCTCACATGCCTCCTTGGGTCTCCAAAGCACCTTAGTCTGTTCGAACCTCTGTAACAAAATACCGTATACTGGCTGACATGTAAACAACAGAATTGTATTTCTCACAGTTCTAGAGGATGGAAGCCTGAGATCAAGGGATTTGGTCAATTTGGTGTCTGGTGAAGCCCTTCTTCCTAGATGGCCATCTTTTCACTATAATCTCACATGGAAGAAGGAGTGAGGGATCTCTCTGGGGCTTCTTTCCAAAGGCACTAACCCCATTCATTAGGACTCCACCCTTATGACCTAATCACCCCTGAAAGGCTCCACCTCCTTATACCATACCATCAGTTTGGTGGTTGAGATTTCAACAAATGAATTTGGAGGAAACATAAACCTTCAGACCACAGCAACTAGGCATCTGAAGGAAAGGAAGAAGGAAGACAAATGTGTTTCAACGTCCAAGACACAAAGAGTTTTGCATCATAAAAACTGCATAGCATTCAGGGGACAGGGCAAAATGGCCAGGCTTGCCCCAGGTGGGGAGTCTAACAGGAGACCCATGCACGAAGTTGGAATCCCACTGGCCTATACTCTCTGTAGAAGGTTGAATGAGAAATAAACCACTGCCAAGAACAGAAGAGCAGGGAAACTTTACAGTCTGCATTGGCACTAGTGGAGGGGAAAAATTCATCCTGAGATTTTATAACCTCCACAGACCCTTCACAGGTTTGCCATCCAAATTTATGCCACCTGTGAGGTCTGAAAAATCTCAAATGGACAATTTAATTTAAAGTGGTCCTAGGCCAGCAGTGCCCCCCCAGGAAACTGGCAGAAGCAAACACAAATCATTTCTAGAGGAATACTAATTCAACCCAGGTTTCAAAGAATTCCCACAGATAAAGTTCCAAGGAAAATGAGAAACTCACTGGAAAATAGAAAAACACACAGAAACAAGGCACCTTGAATGAAATGCAGGAGAGTCAGGTTACTGAATATATCAGATATTGTCATGACCAGAGAATATACAGCTTTATTTACTTTGAAGAAATAGAGAAGCATAAAAATATAAACCAAAAATAAATGTAATTTTTAAATTGTAGGGATATTTTTTAAAGAAGCAAATAAAATATTAGAAATGAAGAGCTATAATGGTTGAAATTAAAAGCATACTGGATAGGTTAAATAGAAGATTAAAGTAGACAACATTGAGTGGCCTAGAAAATAGATTTAAAAGATAATGTGAAAAATGTGACCCAGAAAGACAAAGAGATAGAAAATAGGAAAAAGAAATTAAGAGCCAGAGCAGAGAGTGGGGAAAGCCAACAATTATTTAGTTATAGTTTTAGAAGGAGATAATAGAATGAAAATGAGCCAATATTTAATGACATTATGTTTGACAATTATCCAGACCCACGAAGGACACCAGTTCTCAGATCCAAGAAGCCCAATTAATTCGAAAAAGAATAAATATGAAATAAACTTCACACAAAGACATATTATAGTGAAGCCATGAGCATCAAAGAAAAATAGTCCTTAAAGCCAGTAGACAGCACGAACACATCACATAAATATCAATTAAACGGACGACTCATTTCACATTAGTATATATGGACATGTGAAGACAATGCAATGCCCTGAATGTTATGCCCAATGCAACTATTTTTTCAAGAATGAGAATAAAATTAAAACATTTTTTGGCATGATAAAATATGAAGTATACCACCAACATGTCTACACTAAAAGAAATTCTAAAAGAAAGAAAAGAAGAAGCAGGAAAGAATAGTGAGCAAAGAAATTATGAATAGTGAGTTAATCCAAACAAATACTATGTCAAAGTAATCATGTTTAATTTGTGGGGAAATACAACCAAAATATGGGACAACAGTTAGATATTAGTTGGAAGATAGGATAAGACAATTTAAGTAATTTATGCCTTGCTACTCCAAGCTTGTTCCAGAAGCTTTGACATCACTCAGGAGCTTATTAGAAATCCAGATTCTCAGACCCCACCCCAGATCTGCTGAATCAGAATCTGCATTATAACAAGATCCCCAGATTATCTGAATGTATTTTAAAGTTTGAGAATTTAAAGTTTGAAACTTTGTGAATATGCAAGTTAAGAAACTAGAGTAATCACTGAAAGCATAGGCATAGAGCATAACTTACAAACGGTAGGAAAAAAAAGTGATCCAATGAGGGGGAAAAAAACATGCATCAATGTTTGTAAGTCAGTACAGGCTAGTTACTTGATTCAAAAACTCCTCTTAAATCACAGGCTTAAAACAACAAAGGTTAATTTCTCACTCAAGCTGCATGCACATATTTTGCAAGTTGAAAAGGGAACCTCAGAGTCCAGATTTAACTAATTTCTTATACATTTGGGTTTAAATCAATAATCTGACCTTTTGAATTCTAATTATTTCTTTTAGCATGGAACTGTAAATAAAAATTTTCTTTATAATATGAAATGTCCTTATTTTGCCTTCATTTTTGAAGTTTATTTGTCTGGATATAGAATTCTAGGTTTCCATATATTTTCTTTAGTGCTTTTTTTTCATTATACTTTAAGTTCCGGGGTACATGTGCAGAACGTGCCGGTTTGTTACATAGGTATACATATGTCATGGTGGTTTGCTGCACCAATGAACTCGTCATCTACATTAGGTATTTATCATAATGCTATGCCTCCCCCAGCCTCCCACCCCCCAACAGGCCCCAGTGTGTGATGTTCCCCTCCCTGTGTCCATGTGTTCTCATTGTTCAACTCCCACTTATGAGTGAGAACATGTGGTGTTCGGTTTTCTGTTCTTGTGTTAGTTTGCTAAGAATGATGGTTTCCAGCTTCATCTATGGCCCTGCAAAGTACAAGAACTCATTGTTTTTTAGGGCTGCAGAGTATTCCAAGGTGTATATGTGCCACAGTTTCTTAATCCAGTCTATCATTGATGGGCATTTGGGTGGGTTCCAAGTTTTTGCTATTGTGAACAGCGCTGCAACAAACATACGTGTGCACGTGTCTTTATAGTAGAATGACTTATAATCCTTTGGGTATATACCCAGTAACGGGATCGCTGGGTCAAATGGTATTTCCAGTTCTAGATCCTTGAGGAATTGCCACACTGTCTTCCACAATAGTTGAACTAATTGACTACCGGGGAACCTGCCCCAATAGTCACATAGGTTCTTTTCTGTTTTCCCTAAGCATTGGCCGGCTTGAGAAATAAAGGGACAGAGTACAAAAGAGAGAAATTTTAAAGCTGGGCATCCGGGGGAGACATCACATGTCGGTAGGTTCCGTGATGCCCCACAAGCTGCAAAAACCAGCAAGTTTTTATTAGGGATTTTCAAAAGGGGAGGGAGTGTGCGAATAGGTGTGGGTCACAGACATTAAGTACTTCACAAGGTAATAGAATATCACAAGGCAAATGGAGGCAGGGCGAGATCACAGGACCACAGGACCAGGGTGAAATTAAAATTGCTAATGAAGTTTTGGGCACCACTGTCATTGATAACATCTTATCAGGAGACAGGGTTTTGAGAGCAACTGGTCTGACCAAAATTTATTAGGCGGGAATTTCCTCTTCCTAATAAGCCTGGGAGTGCTATGGGAGACTGGGGTCTATTTCACCCCTACAGTCTACAGACCATAAAAGACGGGCATGCCCAGGGGGCCGTCTATAGGCCTATACCCCTAGGCGTGTATTCTCTTTCCCAGGGATATTTCTTGTTGAGAAAAAGAATTTAGCGATATTTCTCCCATTTGTTTTTGAAAGAAGAGAAATATGGCTCTGTTTCGCCCAGCTCACCAGTGGTCAGAGTTTAAGGTTATCTCTCTTATTTCCTGAACAATTGTTGTTATCCTGTTTTTTTTTTTAAGGTGCCCAGATTTCATATTGTTCAAAAACACATGCTCTATAATTTGTGCAGTTAATGCAATTATCACATGGTCCTGAGGTGACATACATCTTCCTCAGCTGACAGGATTAAGAGATTAAAGTAAAGACAGTCATAAGAAATCACAAGGGTATTGATTGGGGAAGTGATAAGTGTTCATGAAATCTTCACAATTTATGTTTAGAGATTGTAGTAAACACAGGCATAAGAAATTATAAAAGTATTAATTTGGGGAACTAATAAATGTCCATGAAATCTTCACAATCCACGTTTTTCTGCCATAGATTCAGCTGGTCCGTTTGGGGTCCCTGACTTCCCGCAACAATTTACACTCCCACCAACAGTGTAAAAGCATTCCTATTTCTCCACATCCTCTCCAGCATCTGTTGTTTCCTGACTTTTTAGTGATCACCATTCTAACTGGCGTGAGATGGTGTCTCATTGTGGTTTTGATTTGCATTTCTCTAATGACCAGTAATGATGAGCATTTTTTCATATGTTTGTTGGCTGCATAAATGTCTTCTTTTGGGAAGTGTCTGTTCGTATCCTTCACCCACTTTTTGATGAGGTTGTTTTTCTCTTGTAAATTTGTTCAAGTTCTTTGTAGATTCTGGATATTAGCCCTTTGTCAGATGGATAGAGTTCAAAATTTTTTCCTATTCTGTAGGTTGCCTATTCACTCTGATGATAGTTTATTTTGCTGTGCAGAAGCTCTGTAGCTTAATTAGATCCCATTTGTCTATTTTGGCTTTTGTTGCCATTGCCTTTGGTGTTTTAGTCATAAAGTCTTTGCCCACGCCTATGTCTTGAATGGTATTGCCTAAATTTTCTTCTAGGAGTTTTATGGTTTTAGGTCTTAAGTTTCAGTCTTTATCTTAATTTTTGTATAAGGCATAGGAAGGGATTCAGTTTCAGCTTTCTGTGTATAGCTAGCCAGTTTTCTCAACACCATTTATTAAATAGGGAATCCTTTCCCCATTGCTTGTTTTTGTCAGGTTTGTCAAAGATGAGATGGTTGTAGATGTGTGGTGTTAATTCTGAGGCCTCTGTTCTGTTCCATTGGTCTATATACATGTTTTGGTACCAGTACCATGCTGTTTTGGTTACTGTAGCCTTGTAGTATGGTCTGAAGTCAGGTAGCGTGATGCCTCCAGCTTTGTTCTTTTTGCCTAGGATTATCTTGGCTATGTGGGCTCTTTTTTGGCTCCATATGAAATTTAAAGTAGTTTTTTCTAATTCTGTCAAGAAAGTCAATGGTAGCTTGATGGGGATAGCATTGAATGTATAAATTACTTTGAGCAGTACAGCCATTTTCACGACATTGATTATTCCTACCCATGAGCATGGAATGTTTTCCCATTTGTTTGTGTCCTCTCTGATTTCTTTGAGCAGTGGTTTGTAGTTATCCTTGAAGAGGTCCTTTACATCCCTTGTAAGTTGTATTCCTAGGTATTTAATTCTCTTTGTAGCAATTGTGAATGGGAGTTCACTCATGATTCGGCTCTCTGTTATTGGTGTATAGGAACACTTGTGATTTTTGCACATTTATTTCGTATCCTGAGACTTTGCTGAAGCTGCTTATCAGCTTAAGGAGATTTTGGGCTGAGATGATGGGGTTTTCTAAATGTACAATCATGTCATCTGCAAACAGAGACAATTTGACTTCCTCTCTTCCTATTCGAATATGCTTTATTTCTTTTTCTTGCCTGATTGCCCTGGCCAGAGCTTCCAATACTACGTGGAATAGGAGTGATGAGAGACGACATCCTTGTCTTGTGCCGGTTTTCAAAGGCAATGCTTCCAGCTTTTGCCCATTCAGTATGATATTGGCTGTGGGTTTGTCATAAATAGCTCTTATTATTTTGAGGTATGTTCCATTAATACCTAGTTTATTGAGAGTTTTTAGCATGAGGGGCTGTTGAATTTTGTCAAAGGCCTTTTCTGCATCTACTGAGATAATCATGTGGTTTTTGTCATTGGTTCCGTTTATGTGATGGGTTATGTTTATTGATTTGCGTATGTTGAACCAGCCTTGCATCCCAGGTGTGAAGCTGACTTGATTGTGGTGGATAAGCTTTTTATGTGCTGCTGGATTCGGTTTGCCAGTATTTTATTGAAGATTTTCATATCGATGTTCATCAGGGATATTGGCTTAAAATTTTCTTTTTTTGTTGTGTCTCTGCCAGATTTTGGTATCAGGATGATGCTGGCCTCATAAAATGAGTTAGGGAGGATTCCTGCTTTTTCCATTGTTTGGAATCATTTCAGAAGGTATGGTATCAGCTCCTCTTTGTACCTTTGGTAGAATTCAGCTGTGAATCCGTTAAAATTTCAATTCATTGTTTTCAAGTTTGTATCACTCTTTTTGATAAGTTAGCAGTTTCTCTTACTGTCTTACTGTTGCTCATTTGAAGGTAAAATGTATTTTTTTGGGCTGCCTTTAAGATGTCCTTCTGTCTTCTGTTTTCAGTAGTTTTACTATTCTGTGCCTGCATTTTTGTGTGTTTGTTAGCTTATTTATCTGTTTAGGGTTTGCAATTATTCTTGAATTATGCATCTTGATGGCTTCCATGAGTTTGGGGCAATTCTTGACCATTATCTCTTCAAATGTTGTTTCCTCCTTAATTTCTTTGCCTCTTCTGGGACTTCATTGTACAATATGCCAGAGGTTTTCACCATGACCCAAGTGGTTTTTATGCAGTTTTATGTAGCTTACATCTTTTTCTTCTCTGTGTGCAGAGCGTGGATATTTGATAGTAACTTATCTTTCTTACTTATCCTCCCTTCTGATCTGGTTAATCTGATACTAAACTTGTATATTAAATTCATGGTTTTCCATTTTCATTAGGTGATTGTATATATCCTAGTTCCCCCAGTGAAGTTCTTACTCTTGACATGTATTATTTTGATTATAGTAATCACTGTCATTTTAAAGTAGATGTCAAATAATAAATGGACCACTTGATTGGATTCTATTGTCTGTATTTTCTCTTGGTTTGGGTCATTTGTTCCTGTTTTGTGACATACTTCATGACTTTTTATTTAACATTAGACATTATGAATGAAAAATATGTAAAGATCATTCAAACTTTGATTTATCTTCCTCCAAAGAGGAAGTAGATTTGCTTGCCAGCAGGCATTTAGAGTAGGTACAGATTATTATAATCCAGCCTGGGGTTGAACTGCTTCAAAGCTCAATTCCAGTTTTTATGAGGGCCGATCTATTTTGAGTTTGCCTTTGCTTCTGGTATGTATGCCTTGAGGGTTCTAACTGGAAGAAGGGGCTTTACCAGGCCTTTGTCTCTTTGGTAGAGCATGAATCCAACTTCTTTCTCCTCTGGTCCCATGAGATTCCAAAATGCTCTGCTCAATTAGCTGCTGCTTTCTGCTCAACTTTTTAGGCTCTTCACCCATGCCAAGAACAACAAATACCATTTTTTTGGTATAAATTTAAGGGGTACAGGTGCAATTTGGTTACATGACTATTTTGCATAGTATGAAGATGAAGTCTGGGCTTTTAGTGTACCTATCACCTGAATAATATACATTGTACTTATTAAGTAATTTCTCATCAACCACCCTCTCCCATCCCCCAATCCTTCTGTGTCTCCAGTGTCTATCATTCCATACTTTATGTCCCTGTATGCACATTATTTAGCTCCCACTGATGAATGAGAACATACAATATTTGTTTTTCTCTGTCTGAGTTGTTTTACTTAAGATAATGGCTTCCAGTTCCATCCATGTTACTACAGAAGGCATGATTTCATTCTTTTTCATGGTTGAATATTATTCTATTGTGTGTGTGCGTGTATGTGTGTATGTGTGTATCTCACATTTTCTTTACCCAATCATCTATTGATGGACACTGAGGTTGATTCCTTATCTTTTCAATTGTGAATAGTGCTGCAATAAACATAAAAATGCAGGTATCTTTTTATATGATGATTTATTTTCTTTTAGGTAGATACCCAGTAGTGGGACTGCTGAATTGAATGGCTGTTTTATTTTTAGTTATTTAAGAACTCTCCATACTGTTTCTTCATAGAGGCTGTACTAATTTACATTCCCACCAACAGTGTATAAGCATTCCCTTTTCTCTGCATCTTTGCCAACATCTGTTTTTTTATTTTTTTGTCTTTTTAATAATAGCCATTCTGGCTGGTGTAGGATAATATCTCATTGTGGTTTTAATTTGCATTTCTCTGATGATTACTGATGTTGAGCAATTTTCATGCTTGTTGGCCATCTGTATGTCTTCTTTTGAAAAATGTCTATTCATATCCTTAGCCCCCTTTTTAGTAAGGTTACACTGGGGAAAGGAAATCCTTTTAAATAAATGGTGTTTGGAAAGTTGGATTGCCATATGTACATAAAATAATAAAACTGGACCCCATCTCTCATCATATATAAAAATCAATGAAAGATGGGTTAAAGACTTAAATGTAAGACCCAAAACTATAAAAAATACTAGAAGAAAACCTAGGGAAGACTCTTCTGTACATTGGTTTAGGCAAAGAATTCATGACCAAGGCCCCAAAAGCTCAAGCAACAAAAACAAAAATAGACAAATGGGACTTAATTAAACAAAAAAGATTCTAAACAGCAAAAGAAAAGACAACGTACAGAATGGGAGAAAATATTTGCAAACTATGCATTGGACAGGGGAAAAATATCCAGAATTTATAAGAAAGCCAAAATCTCAACAAAAAAAAACAGCAAATATCTTGAGTAAAAAAAAAAAATCAAAATTTTCAGTTCATCTCAGTGTACTTATTTACCTTCTTTCTAGGTTCTGGGACCTTCTAGTCCTGGCTGCCTTAGTAGCTCTCCAGTACCTACATGGATATTTTTCTGCCTTCTCTAGATGTTCCTGGTTGGAGCCTTGGTATGCAACAAGCTACTCTATAATTATGGGAAAGAGAACTCCACATTTCATCTTTGAATTCAGAATCCTGTAAACATTCAATTATGATAGGAAAAGAGAAACATAAAAATTTACTTTGTACATACAAACACAGAACATTTAGTGCCCTAACATTCTGTGTGAATAACGAAATGAATCTACTGTAGCAAAATTAAAAAAGGAAAAAAAAGCAAGCAAAATAATATGGTGTACTGGACAGTTTTCTATGTGCTACGTGTGTATTATTTTACTTCTTGCTCGTAATAATAATGTGAGGAAGAGCTATTGTTATCGTTATCTAATGATGAGAAAAGTAAGGCACAGAGAGTCTAAGCAACTTGCAAAATGTGACACACACACACAGTCTGCAAGCTTAACAGCAGCACTGTATTGCTTCCCAATCCAAGATATAAGAAATGAATATGATAAAAAATAATAAGGAAACCTAGAGGAAATTAAGGGAATGTATTTGACGTTGACAGTGACACTTGGGAGAGTATTTTTTAGAGCAGTGGTCCCCAACCTTTTTGGCCCCAGGGACCAATATCGTGGGAGACAATTTTTCCACAGATGTTGGGGGAGATGGATTTGGGATGAAACTGTTCTACCTCAGATCATCAGGCATTAGATCCTCATAAGGAGTGTACAAACTAGATGCCTCACATGTGCAGTTCACAATAGGGTCGTGCTCCTATGAGACTCGAATGCCTCTGCTAATCTGACAGGAGGAGGGGATCAGGGGATAATGTTCCCTAGCCTGCCGATCACCTTCTGCTGTGTGGCCTGTTCCTAACAGGCCATGGACCAGTACCGGTCCGTGGCCCAGGGTTTGAGGACCCCTGCTTTACAGGATAAAATTTTAGTGACAAAAAATTACATTTTTCTCTTTTTCTCTTCCTTTCATTCTTTCTTTTCTTTCTCTTTCTTTCTCTTCTCTTTCTCCTTCCTTCTCTTTCCTTCCTTCCTTCTTTCCCCTTCCTTTTCTTTTTTTTCTTTTCTTTCACAGGGACTTGCTCCGTCCCCCAGGCTGGAATGCAGTGGCATGAACACAGGTCACTGCAGCTTCCACCTCCTGGGCTCAAGAGATCCTTTCACCTCAGTCTCCCAAGCAGCTGGGGCTACAGGCACAGGCCATCACACAAGGCTAATTTTTATACTTTTTGTAGGGATGGGGGTCTCATCATGTTGTCCAGACTGGTCTCAAACTCCTGGCCTCAAGTGATCCTCACACCTTGGCCTCTACAAGTGCTGGGATTCTAAGCATGAGCCACTGCGCCTAGCCTACATTTTTTTTTTTTTTTTTGAGATAGCGTCTCACTCTGTCAACTAGGCTGGAGTGTGGTGGCATGATCTCAGCTCACTGCAACCTCCACCTACTAGGTTCAAGCAATTCTCACGTCCCAGCCTCCTAAGTAGCTGGGATTATAGGTATGCACCACCACGTCCAGCTAATTTTTGTACTTTTAATAGACAGTGTTTCACCATGTTGGCCAGGCTGGTCTTGAACTCCTGACATCAAGTGATCCACCCGTGTCAGACTAACAGAGTGCATGAACCACCACGCCTGTCCTGGAGCCTACTTTAAACTAGCTTCCCTCTCGCAGAAGAAATAAAAACAAAATTGTTGATAAACATTAGAAGATAAGGGGAAAGACAAGGCAGGAGCTAGTTAAGTGTGCTAAGCTCCTCATCTTTTATGAAAGAGAATCAATAAATATTGTTTAAAGTTGGTAATTTTAGAAGTGGAAATAGAAGTATGTCATTTAAAATTATAATAACAACCAAAGAAAGTAAAAATAGAAGTCGTTTAAAAGCGGTTGCCTCTGGAGTGTGCAATGAAAAGAGAGTGGGGGGAAATGGGAGAGACACTTTATCTTTTTATTTCTTTCTCATCTGTTCTGATGCTTTGTATGCATTACAAATAGAAACTTAGCTACATATAGAGAGATAAATTACACTATATGTAGTGGAGGGAGATTTATATTCCATGGAGAGCATATCTTCTTGATTGTTCTTGGCCACATAGCAAAAAATAATAGCCACCCCCTGAGGAAAGTCTGTGGTATTGGCTGGTGCCACCTGATGAGGGGGCTTCACAAGTTTTCCTAATTTTAGTCTAGTGTTAAAAAGCCCACATGTCCCAAGAAATAAGCCACATTGAACTATACTTGCTTTATCGATTATAAAGGTTATATTCTGGCCTTGACATTTTCACTTTTTTTGTTCTTGTTTTTGATTGGTTCAGAACTTGGTGGAAGAGAGGTGTGCTTTTCATGCGGGCCCCCGGCACATTCTAACATATTTAACAAGGAATATAATTGAGCATAAATTTGAAAGAGAGAAACAAGCACTGAATTACTTTACAACTTCTTAGCGTTTTTAAAATGTTGTAGGATGTTCAGAACCATTTGACACCTTTCTTGAACTGAAACACAACATTTTTAGGTGGGGTGGAAGCAAATTTGGAACTTAAGAAATGGCCAAGCTTGTATTTCAATCTCTCTTCGTTATCCCGTATCTCATGACTTAAAAGTGATTGGATAAAATAAAGATTTTTTTTTTTAAATCCAGTGTTGTGCAAAGTTTAAACTTCCCAGGTGAGGTCACGGGATTACTGAACCAAATCCTGTTTTGGGAGCTCACTCTTTGGCTTGAGAAGCTTCGTGGGTTTACAGCTTCATGCTTTCTCCTGTCACAAAAGCAAATCTTCTTCATTTGCATGGCAACTTCCCAGGGGAAAACCAGAAATAAGGACCTTGAGATCCCTTAGGTCCCAAAGCAAACTTGGAGATTCTCCTGTTTTTCTGGAACATGTGCTCCACTTTCCACATTTTCCACTTGTTTGCCAAGGTGCTGAGAAATGGTAAAGCTGGGATGGGCCAACTCAGAGCAATCTGGCTTGACAGTCCACAACCTACGCTAAGGATGTGCATTTTACTCAACAGCTGTTTCTGTTTCACTCTAATTTGTTCAGGATTTGGTTGGGACCCCAGAGTTCACCTTTTGCAAAATATTTGTTAATTTTTGTTTTTAGCTGAGAAAATACCTTTTTCCCCTCCCAAGATGAGAACAATTTACTCTGGGATTGAAGATGGATTTGTATTATAGTTGCAGTGGAGATTTGTTCAATTGCTTCATAGCCATATACCCAATAGTCACTAATTCCTTTTAACAAGAAAATGGTAAACAGGTGGAGCTGAAATCATAGATAAATAAAGAGTCCTCTCCAATCCATTCAGCTGGGCCTTTGTAAAAGGAATTCCACCCAGCTGGTGGTGCACATGCTCAAACACATGAAGTATTTTTTTAAGCCAGCATTGGAAATTATTGGAAATTAGGATAACAGGCTTATGAAATTCACTCATAAGACAGGACTCCAAAACAATCAGTATCATTTTGCTAATTGCCAAAACTCCTTTCTAGATATTGCCATCTTCATTTAGAAACTAATTCTTTTTAATTGAGGTACATTGACAAATAAAAATTATATATTTTAAAGTGTATACTACGATGTTTTGATATGGACGTATACATTGTGAAAGCTAATTAACATAACTCACATCGGTGCCATGTTAGTGTGTGTACTGACAACATTTAAGATCTACTCTCAGCTAATTCTCTTGATAAATTCAAGTATACAATACATTATTATTAACTGGTCACCATCAGTTCTCTAGAATTTACTCATAATTGAAATTTTGTACTCTTTGACCAATATCTCTGCTTTCTCCCCACTCCCCTGCCCCTGGTAACCACCATTCTACTCTATGTTACTGTGAATTCAACTTTTTGTTTTGCTTTTTAGATTCCACATGTGAGATCAGGTAGTATTTATCTTTCTGTGTCTGACTTATTTCACATGCCATAACCGTTTCCCAGGTTCACGCACGTTGTCACAAATGGCAGAATTTCTGTCCCTTCTTTTGTAAAGCTGAATAATATTCCATTGATATGTACATACACACACACACACACACACACACCCCACATTTGTTATCCATTCATCTGTCACATAACATTTTTTTTCTATATCTTGGCTATTGTGAATAATGCTGCAGTGAACATAGAAGTGCAAATATCTCTTCTAGAGAGTGATTTTACTTTCTCAAGATATATACCCAGAAGTGGGGTTGCTGGATCATATAGTTGTTTTATTTTTAATTTTTTGGGAACTTTCATACTGTTTTCTAAAATGGCTGTACTAATATACATTCCCACCAGCACTGTATAAGGGTTCCCTTTTCTCCACATCCTTGCTAACACTTGCTATCTTTTAACTTTTTGATTGTTAGATCACCTCGCTTTGATCTTATAACAAAACCTCTAATATTATTGGTAGCAACTCTCTTCTATATTTTAAGTTGTTTTTGTTTTGTTTTTTTCTCTAATGAGAGGAGAAATGGCCTTTGTAATCCTTGCAGTCACAGTCATGGATCTGAAATTAACTTCTCTGAAATGTAGAAATTTTTTTTTCCTAAAAAGTATGTAATTCCGTGGGTCAGGCGCAGTGGCTCACGCCTGTAATCCCAGCACTTTGGGAGGCTGAGGTAGGCGGATCACCTGAGGTCAGGAGTTTGAGACCAGCCTTACCAACACAGTGAAACTTCGTCTCTACTAAAAATACAAAAATTAGCCAGGTATGGTGGTAGGTGCCTGTAATCCCAGCTACTTGGGAGGCTGAGTTGAGAGAATCGCTTGAACCTGGGAGGCGGAAATTGCAGTGTGCCAAGACTGCACCGCTGCACTCCAGCCTGGGTGACAGAGTGAGACTCCGTCTCAAAAAAAAAAAAAAAAAAACAGGATGTAATTCCTATATTTGAAGAAAATATAACAAGACTATTGGTGAAGAAGATGCTCAAGCATATTCAATGAGACTCATATAGCCATGAGACCAAATCACAAGTCCATATAACTTGCCTTACCACTGTATTCAGTGTCAGGTTGCTACTTGTAAAGGGCAATCTAATTCTTCTTTTAGATGGGTAGTATTTCATGGGCAGACACAAACACATGCATTCATTCACATAAACACATGGACATTATAGCTTCTTTCTTCCATGTCTAGTATGTATCCATAAGCAGTGTTATGTTTTGTTATTTTTGTTTTAACTCTTTGTTCATATATACATATATATGTGTATATATATATAATCTTAAACTTTCGAGTAACATTGAAACAAGTTTAATCAAAACTTTATTATTAAAGAACATTCTGTTATGATATTGTTCATTGTCCATGTAAGGTAACATATTCAACTGTCTTCTTAATTTGCTTTCTCTGCTTCCTGCAGACACCTACCGCACTGTTCCCAAACACTGGTCACTGAGACTCACAGTAATAAATATGCTCTATACTATGACTCTGCCCTCAAAACTGAAACCACAGTTTTATGAAATTATACTTCTCTTTACTCTCTTTAATATCACGCTAGTATTTCTTGCTCAATTACGTGCCATTCTGGCCTACTTTATGTTTGTAACGAATGGTGGTAACAACCTGCAGCTTGGAAACTCCTTCCCCGTAGGATCTTTAATCTTTTCTTCTGCTCCTCTTAGATTGAATATTTAAGTAGCCCAAGCTACTCCAATCTATTATCTCATCCAGACCCCGAAGGATTCACTACCCAAGCTGCTAGGCTGAGAGGCAAGATTGTTCGAGTTCCCTCTATCTCCTTGACATCAAATTCTATCCTTGGTGTCCCAAGGCTGGCTTGATCTTCAGTCCCACCCAGCATGGTCAAGCTCCATCCCATACTACCTTACGCTAACCATGCAATGTCTCTCCCCCGCTGAACTATTATTTCCATTGACTCAGGAACTCTGATCAATTTGGCTTCAATTTTCCTCTCTTGCCCTTTCACCTCTCTTCTAACAGAGTCTTAGTCACCCAGTAGGTATTATGTTGGTTAAAGTTTTTTTTAATACTTAAGTAACCTTTGAAAATAGCACTAATGTATCGCACATATATCATGTTCCTCTAAGTTATATATTCAATTGAATAATATTTAATTCAATCTGTTCCCACAAATCCAATTTGACAAACAATTTGTGAGATTTCATTTCCAGATCTACTGAATCTCCAACAAAACAAACCTGCTTTCACTTTGAACTAAATGCTTCCAAACCTCCCACTCTGCCTCTTCCTAGACTGACAGATGTATGACTAGGACACTCTCAGTCTTACATCAAATCATTAGTATGAAAACTTGCTGGCCCAAACACTGACACAGCTGAAGAGAGGATCTTGAGCTGTTTATTCCACGACACTTTGTTTCCTTAATACCCCAAACTTGCCCTAAGCTCATTCCACGTCTTTTCCTCCCAGTTTCCTCTCTTCCCCTGTATTAGTCAGGGTTCTCTAGAGGGCCAGAACTAATTGGATATATGTATATATGAAAGGGAGTTTATTAAGGAGAATTGACTCAGCTTAGCTAGTCTGCTCTTTCATCTTCTGCTTGCTTTATTCTAGCCACGCTGGCAGCTAATTAGATGGTACCCACCCAGAATGAGGGTGGGTCTGCCTCTCCCAGTCCACTGACTCAAATGTTAATCTCCTTTGGCAACACCCTCACAGACACACCCAGGAACAATACTTTGCATCCTTCAATCCAGTCAGGTTGACACTCAATATTAACCATCACATCCCCCTGTGCTGACTCTCCTGTCCATCCCCCACATCCCTCTGTGGAAGCTCTAGCCACTTCCTTCATGAGACCATCCCTGACCCGCAGTCCCCACTTACTCACATGTGCCTCTCTCTTACTTAACTTCTTTAAGTATCTTCTGTAGAGTTTATGCCCATTTCACTTATTCTCTGTGTTATAATTTATGAACCAACCTATTTTCCCCTAGCCTCCCTCAACCTAACTACTCACACATCCCTAAGAAGTCACTAAGATAATGTATTTTTACATTACTTATTTTGTTTTTCCAGAGCCTATTTCATAAAAATTATGGTAAAAGTATACACATCATAAAATTTACCATCTTAACAATTTTTGCATATACAGTTGAGCAGTATTAAGTACATTCATATTATGCAACCACCACTGCAATCCTTCTCCAGAATTATTTTGATCTTGCAAAACTGAAACTCTATACCCATTAAACAATTCCCCAACTCCCTCTTCCCCTTTCCCTGCCATCTGCCATTCTATTTTACATCTCTACATATTTGACTATTCTAAACGTCTCATCTAAGTGAAATATAAAGTATTTGTATTTTGTGACTAGTTTGTCTCATTAAGCATGTCCTCAAGATTCATTCATGTTGTAGCCTGTGTCAGAATTTTCTTCCTTTTTAAGGCTGGATAATATTCCATTTAATATGTATGTATCACATTTTGTTTATCTATTCATTTCTTTTCTTAAAAAATTATTTTGAGGTTTTATGGATATACCCATTCATTTGTCAGTGCACTCTTGGGTTGCTTCCACCTTTTGGCTATTACAAACAATGCTGTTCAGAACATCAGTGTACAATATCTGTTCGAGTCCCTGTTTTCAATTCTTTGGGGTATAGACCAATAAGTGGAACTGCTGGATCATATGGTAATCCTATTTTTACTTTTTTGAGGAACTGCCATACTGTTTTTCAAAGTGGCTGCACTATTTTATATTCTTCCAGAGCCTTTGAAATGGTGGCTAGCACTGATGGCAGCTTAGTCAATTTAATTTAGTTTTATCAAATCAAACCCATGAGTTACTCAAATTAATATTGAAATGTACAATTATGTTGTTTTGAACTAAGGCTTAAAGGTTAAAAAACGGCATTAGTGTTTGTGACTTGTTTCCCTTTAGTAACCCATTAGTCTGAGTGTTATTTGTATCATTTCGAAAATGTAAGTCAGAAGAAACAAAATAGGGATATTCGTATTTCCCTGTATACATCTTACTGTATCTGTACTTAGTGAAGCAGCTACCTTAATCAAATGACTAGTTAACACAGATCGGATCTAGAAAACTACCTCTCCCCAGGAGAATAGAAGCCTTGCTTGGGCAGTTCCAAACATGACCTAATACTGTACTCTCCATGCCCAGAGAAACTCTTCATTCTGCTATGTATCAATTACCGTCAAGCAATGGAAGAAAGTCTAAGTAAATTACAGCGCACTTGCAAAGTACAAAAGTTTGTGATTTTTTGGAATAGCATTTGCAATGAATGTCATTTAATGATATGAGAAAAATTCCTGTATTAATCATACTAGGTAAAAAATCAAAATATATTATTGTTCATACAATATGATCTCAACAGCACAAAAGAAAAAACCCTAAGCATAAAAAATAACCGGAACAAACTGTAACTAAATGTTAATGAATAATTTTATTCTGCCTATTTATACCTTATACATAGCCTCAATTCTCTTCAAATGAGTATTGCTTTTATAGTCATATAAAATACATATTTAAGAAAAATGCTATATGTAGGATTCATTGGAGCTGTGACAAAAGGCTGAATCCAAGGAAATACTCACCTTGGGCCTTCATTGTTGAATCAGAAAGAGAGTAGCCTGAGATTCTGAAGGAGCTGTCTCCCAGCAGCTGAGGAGTAACCTGAACAACCTGGGACAGCCAGTGGGAGAGAGCCAGGAGGGGCTGGCTGATGGCTGACTGATGTTTAGAAGCAAAGGGGAAAAAGTTTTATTTGCATCCAACCTGCCCCACCATTGCATCCATTTACTCTCACCTCCCTCAGTAGCCAGACCCTCAGCATAATCTCTCTTGCCTCCCCATCTCAGGTCCTTTATTCATGAAGACATGAAGACCAACTGACTCTGTGAGTCACCTCTGCATCTTAACAATCATCAATGTCTCAATCTAGACTCATGAATACCAGAGGATGGAATTACAGGGGCCAGCATTTATTTACCCAAATATTTAATGAAAAGTCCACTAGTTGCCAAGCATCCACATCAGAGATGAAAAAATTCATCAAACTTCCTTTATGAACTCTTACTCTAGGCAGTAATGAAGACCCTGTTACAGGGGCTGGGGATATAACAGGGAACAAGATGAACAAAGCCCCTGTCCTTGTGGAGCTTGTAAACTTAGACCTTAGCCTTCTGTGAGCTACGTTCATTGGTATGTGCACCTTATTTTAGGTTCTGGTCAAGGAAAGACACAATTTTCTGACTCTAATTTAATTGCGTTTAAGCAGTGGTCACAGGTAAATGAGATTAGCTGATTTGATAGAGGAGGGAAACCACAATTTTTATGGAATGATTGGAAAAGGTTTTAAACTAGCCTAATATTTCTTTGGTCATGGCTGAAGCCGAAGTTCAGGACTGAGAAGCATCTGAAATGTTTTTCTAGGCAGACAATCTGTTTAAGAGACTTCGCACATTCATTAAAGCAAACATCAGACTCTCCGCACCACACCCTCAAAACTGGCAGAGAACTCTGAGCCAGACCCAGTAGGGCCTGACCCCTGAAAATGATGCTGTTCAGGCCCTCTGATATCAAAAATGCTTGTCAGGCCAGATTCATTTGCCAAATCATTCAACATGGACACACTTAACCTATGGTCCTACTTATGTAAACGATTTCATCCAAAAAGCAAATTTAAATGGAAACAGGCATGTTCTGTCTGTGTCTGTGTATGTGTGGTGTGTGTGTGTGTGTGCGCATGTGCATGCACAGTCAGGATCTAACTCATTCTTATCCATAGCGCCTTGTGTATCTGCGACAAGTATATGGGTGCAGCTATAAACAATGGAGGAACTCTCAATTCCATGAGAGACCCAATTAGAAAAAATAACTTCTAAGCAGGCCAAGAAAAACAGCTAGAGGAAAGGAGGATAAAGGAAATTTAAGAACATTTAGTGGTGCAGGAGGAGGCAGGGGGAAAAGAGGACAAGGGTGATTCCCAAGATTACGTCAGTCTACTTCCCTTGTAGTAGGCATTTTTCCTAAACAGAACACTTTGGCCCATATTGTCAGAAGCCACAGAAAGAAGGTAAATAGCCAAGAATGTGTGACTTCATTGTGCAAAGAAAGGGTCTAGGGTGCCTGGGATATCCTGCTCTCTCATCTTACTGAAACTTCTTCAAGATCTCTTTTGAATTTTGGTGTTCTCGCTGAGATAAAGCATGGAGAAAGCAGCGCCTGGATCTTATTACTTATTTTAGCTATTGTATAATGGTTCTGAAAGACTAACATATGTCATGCCCCTCTTCTAAGAATATATTACCTCATGTTTTAGGTGTCATGATTGTGTCAACTTTTACAGATAAACAAATAAAACCAAGAGTTTGAAAAACTTGTTCAAAATTAAGAGGCATGTAGTATAAAAGCTGGAATTCAATGCCCAGGTCTGGTCTTCTACACACCTTTGGGTATACAAATGCACACAGTAAGTGATTAATAAATGATTGGATGCTGGCTGGAAGTATGAAATGGACAGCATTACAGCCAATAGGTACAGGATCCATCTTTTTCACACTCTAAATTGCATGCCCTGAGGGTAAGCTGGGCATCACTGGGATCACAGCAGAACAGAAAGTCCATACGTGACTCATGACAGAAACATTTCACTGGGACCATGAGGCCTGGGCTCTGGAAATAAACCACTGCTGGCTCTCTGCATGGCTTGGCAAATACCAGTTTATCTCCCAGGGTCTCTGTTTTCTTTTCTAGCAAATGAATGAAATTCCACTTCACTCTATAAATCTATTGAGAGGACCAAAGGAAATAAATATAAGAGAAGGTGCTTCTCATACCCCACATGGGACACAGCACCAGGAAAGAATGTGTCCTGACACTTGGGAACTAGTTTTACGTTCTTCTAACCTAACTGTTCTGATCATTGTTCATTACTCTCTGCTGCTGGGGAGCTCAAACAATATTACTTTTAAGTAAAATGCAAAAAATTCATAGGGTATTAGAAAAAAGAAGTTGGGAAATACTGGCAGATTAGATGGAAAGTAGATCTCTGACTCACCATCTCTTCCAGAAAGATATCCAAATGCTTTCTCCTGATATCCAAGACCTTTCCAAATGCTCTTCCATGGAATTCATGCTCCAGCAATAACACACGACATGTAGTTCCTCCAACAGAGCAAACTCTCTCAGACCTCTGATCTCTTTCATTTGTGGCCAGAACACTGATGCCCCTTTCTCTTTACTGTTTTGAAATTCAGTTCATGCACTATTACTGTTAGGGACATTCTCTGCTCCCTATTCAGTGCTCATGCATCACTTGTACCATTGCACAATTCCTGAGCATCCTCATCACCATTGCTACTAAGTTCTTCAAGGGCAGGAACTGTGCTTCTTTGATCTTGTTATTCCCAATGTTTGGCATAGGACCTAGAATTGTGGAGTCATATGGTAAATTTCTAGTCAAATAAACTGAATTAATATGTGTCCGCAGTACCTTGTATGGTCAGGAGACAGAAAAGGCTGTTTCGTTTGATGCTAAACAAATAATCTCAAGTGCAAAGTTTCATTATTTGCAAAGTAGTTTCCTAGCATCTATGATAGTTTCCATTTATTTCATGTTAAACCAAAGGATCTCAACAATTTTATTAACTGGGGTTTCTGTAGCTACACTGTGAATTTACTGAAGATGGGAAACACATTTTATTAACTCATCAAATCACAGATTTTAAATAATGTTCATTGACCGAATGAATGAATGAATTTACTGTATTCATTTCCACATCACCTCACAGAACCTAGCATGATGCTGAGCACATAATGGATGCTCAACAAACGACATCCGAATGAATGAGTAAACAAATGAATGTCTTTCTAATTTTTTTTAATTGTAGTGACTAATAAAAAATGTGGCACATTGCTGCTTAAAGGCCCTTGTTTGAGGCATAGGAAAACTGAGATTCAAGAACTATCAAGTGAAAATCTGGCTACTTTTTCAGGGTTAAGACCCTTTTACAATACAAAGTGAAATATAAAAATATCTGCCAAATGTTTACATTTGTAAGTTTAAAGATGCTAGAAAAACATCATTAAAAGTAGCATCCAGGGTTGCTTAATCTCAAGATTGTCATGGTTATATGCGGCGTGACATATTATTTGGCTATGATCTTGGTAGAATTCCTAAGCTGATACATTTAATGAAGAGCATATTCAGATGTAGAATAGTTATTACATAAATGACAGAAATAGTGCACTATGTTCAATGTCTACCCATTATGCCAAAACTCCTAAAAGCATTCCTTCCAACCAATCTCACTCTCCCCAAGAGCATAATTGGAGCCCATTAGAGTTCAGGACACAGAATTTTCTCTGTGATGTTTCACATATAAAAAGATTAGGCCATGAGAACCAAGTACAGTTAGATGAGTTCACCTTACCATGGCATTTTCCTGACCAAACAGTCAAACTAGCTCTCTCTTCCAGGAAACTTGTGATTAGATTTTGTTTAGGGAAAGTAGACTCTTTCAGGCTGAGCCTACTTGGCTGAACGGTACCTCACTCTCCCATTGGGGATAATGAATTAAAATGAAGAGTAAATTGGGTCTTCGAGGAACCTAGGTTCAAAGGTGAAGCCAAGGCAGGGCTTTGTGCATGGATACAGTTAGTCTCAGAAATGTTGAACCTCATAACTTCTCAAAACTATCCGCGTCCCAAAACCAAAGGCGCGTGACCCAGCTTCTCAGAGTTCTTGTTTAGCAGAAAAAATAAACACAGATAAAAATTCATCACCCCATAAACTTATACAAAACTCCAATAAAAACTAATTGAAGTAGGCAAAATATAAAAAATGAGGAAAGCACTCTTTATTCATAATAATTTGATCCTCAATTCTGATTTATTCCAATCTTAAACATAATTTATAAAAGACATACGCAGACCTCACCAGCAATGAAAAACAAATTAATGATATAGCTTATTACCCTTATAAATGTTAGTAATTTAAAAAGAAGAGTAGGCAATGTGGTCAAATGCACAGAAATGGGCCATCTCTCATATTGCAAGTACGTGCAGTAAAGACGCACAAATAGGACAAAAGTAAATAACAGATAATAGAAGGGGAAGGAAGAAATGACCCTAGATTCATCATCAGAAAAAAATAATAATCTAAACAATAGGCACTCAATAATGGATACAAATTAATTAATATCCCTCCCATTTTCCCCTTTCTGTTCTTGTCTCCTCTTCCCCTCCCTCCTAGGTCTTATCCATCATCATCACCATCATCATCATCATCATCATCATCATCAAAAAAGAGCAGAGCAAATCCTCTGGGTCTCTTCATAGGGAAACCACCATTCACGAGAAATACAGATATGGTTTCTGTGGGATAAAGAGACTTTTGGAAATTGTGTGGCACTTCATTGCCATGCTGTGTGCTGACATTAAATGTTTACTCATGTTTTTCTTAACATTTAAAAAAATTTAACCTTCTATCTCACAGATAATTTTAATCTCCTCCCCACCCCATTTCACTCACATTCTCCAACAATAAACCTTATAATCTTTTAATTCCATTCCAATTTATTGAAGCTTAATTTTACTAGAAAGATTTTACAGAGGTGAGATGCAGATTGTTTAAAAGAGTAGTATTGATGACTGTTTTTAAATCTGATATTTTAGAAATGCCCCTTAAATTGCCTTACTAGGTAACTCATCCTAATTATCTTCAGGAAGAGAGTGAGATGGAGGAGTAAGGGAGGCGAGAGGGAAATAGAACTGCTGTGTAATATGTATGAGTACCTGGTGCAGGCTAAGAATTCTACATATATGACCTTGGTTAGTTCCCATGTCAAGCGGAGAAGATTAGGGAGGCTCAGGAAGATTAGGTGGCCAGCTAGAAAGCAGGAAAGGCAGAGACCGAGTTGTTATGTTTCTGATACCAAAGCCTATTGCTTCTTTGCAACTTTGTCTTGCAGGGAAGTTCAAATTTTTCCCTGGAAGTTTAGATGATTGGAGCCTCTAAAACAAGCTGAGCCAGGTGTGAACATGCACACCTGTGGTCCCAGCTACTCAGGAGTCTGAAGCGGAAGGATTCTTTGAGACCAGGAGTTCAAGGCTGCAGTGAGCTATAATGGCACTCCAGCCTGGACTACAGCCTGGATGAGAGAGCAAGACCTCATATCTCTCTCTAAAAATAAAAATAAAAATAAAAATAATAAACCCTAATAGACAAGACTATGGACAGATAACAGGGAGAAAGACATACAAATTTATTGGGGGGGTGAGTATAGAAGTAAAATGATTTTCAGGAGAAATGAATGAAAGAAAAAGAGTTCTGGAACCCACTTTGGGCTCTGGGAAGTGAAGAGAGGACAGCAGGTCAAACTAAGTCTTGTCATGCAGATAAAACCTCACAGGTAGTGGTGCTCAGAAAGAGAAAGTATCTGTCAGACCCTGAAAGTGAGCCAATCAGTCCTAGATCCAGACTGAAGGTGGAGGGGGAGGCTGGAGTGGGAAGCAGAGCAAGCCAGGGTGTTCATTTTACCAATGCAGATTTTCTCTACAGATGCAAATCTCCCCCACAAAGGGCAGCTTTTAAGCTATTATTGTGTTACCATTCCCTCCTAATAGCCATCTTGAAATATGTCAAAGAAGGATATTTTGGGGTGAAATATTTTTTGTTTTCTTTAGTTGCTTATAGTTATCCTCCTCCAGGACACTGTTGTATTTAAATAAAGCAAACCATAAAAATAATTGTATATATTAAGGTATGCATTAGATGAATATTACAACAGAAAAAAATAACTGGAATGCAGAAAACAACATACATGTCTAACAATAAGAAAATGATGGTATCCCAAAATGAACCACCATCAAAAGTAAGAATTCTGAAGAATTTACAATAACAGGAAAAATATTTGTATTAAAGTAATTGAAACATAAAATTGGCATGGTAATGGTTACCAAGTAAAGGAAAGACATAACTCATCAGAAAAACAAGACTGGAAAGTAATTCACCAAATACCCATTATATTTGCCTTTGGATAATGATTATAGATGATTGTTTTCCTACTTTCTATATTTTCTTTATTGGCTAATTTTTATAGTTAGCATGTTTTATTGTTTATAGCAAAATACTTTCAATATATTATTTCTTTAGAAGAAACTTCAGTGGTTGAGGTAAATTATTTTTTTAAAAAAGCAGATTAGCATTTAGAGTTCAGGAATAATATGTCATGGACTATCTTTTTCCTTTTCATCCCCTTTATATGCAATGACATACTTTGGAAATAACTTAGCAGGCAATTATAAAAGTACTCTGAAAGGTAGTAAGATGATGATTGGTGGGATAAGGGAGTCACCATGAAAGGAAGAGGCTGAAGAACAAATTATAATTTAAAGAGTTTACGTGAGCCCATATGAAGACAGCTGCCTGGAAGACTCAGACCCAAGTAACCGCAGATATGAGCTCCAATAAGCATTTTTTAGAAGCAGGTTTTTAAAGGCAAAAAAAAAAAAAAAAAAAGTGGGGGAGGACAGGAGTGGACTGATACAAAGTTTTTTTGTCAGGAATTCTCATTGGTTTACAGAAATAACATTTACTAGTGATTGGCTATACATTGTTAAGCTGTGTGTGGTGTGGCATTGTTAGAGTAAAGCTACTTGTGGCAATAACAAGCAGTTTGAAGAGCTCAAAGGGGGAAGTAGGAAGTGTTTCCTATCTAATTTTAATGTTTCTCTGGGTCTGATCACTTAAAAGGCTCTTCAGATACAAGTTCTTTCCTTTCCTCAAGGGTCTCAGGGATTAATAAATACCAACATGGTAACTTTCCTCCTGTTTATTCTGTTATCCCAGAATGGGTACCAGGGAGGCCTGTAACCCACAACCGCTAACCAAAACAAAACAATTAAACAAAGCAAAAAAAAAAAAAAAAAAAAAAAAAAACTGAGAAAAAGAAAAACGCAAAGAAAAGGACTCTTCTCTCTCTGACCAAAAGATCAGAGAAGGAAAGCCCAGTGGGGACTTGGGATTGTGGCAATGATGCCTAATCTACCTGCAGCAGCCATGCCACAAGATCTTGGGTAGCCAACCTATCCCTTGCCCACACCTGTCAGTGACAGCAGACCAGTATTCCCAGCAGCAACAGAGCCTGGAGGGGCTGACACAACAGAGCCTAGAGGAGCTGAGACAACCCATACCTGCCAGCATTAGTGGACATGATAACAGGTAACAGCAATGTCAACTGAACATCTTGTGCAGGCCTACTAATATGGTTTGGCTGTGTCCCCACCCAAATCTCATCTTGAATTGTAGCTCCCATAATTCCGTGTCATGGTAGGGACCCAGTAGAAGGTAAATGAATCATGAAGGTGGGTCTTCTCCATGCTGTTCTCATGATAGTGAATAAGTTTCATGAAATCTGATGGCTGTATAAAGGAGAGTTCCCCTACATAAGCTGGCTTTGCCTGCTGCCATGTAAGACATGACTTTGCTCCTCCTTCGCCTTCTGCCATGATTGTGAGGCCTCCCAAGCAATGTGGAACTGTGAGTCAATTAATCCTCTTTCCTTTATAAATTACCCAGTGTCAGGTAATTTATTAGCTGAGGCTAAATTTGCGGGTTATAGGCCTCCCTGGTACCCATACCTTGTGGCAATGATGCCCAATCTACCTGCAGCAGCCATGCCATAAGATCTTGGGTAGCCAACCTATCCC
Organism: Gorilla gorilla gorilla; assembly: GCF_029281585.2. Lineage (NCBI taxonomy): Eukaryota > Metazoa > Chordata > Mammalia > Primates > Hominidae > Gorilla > Gorilla gorilla. The sequence continues at coordinate 121,195,870 of NC_073236.2, forward strand.
TTGCCCACACCTGTCAGTGACAGCAGGCCAGTATTTCCAGCAGCAACAGAACCTAGAGGGGCTGACACAACAGAGCCTTTTATTAGCTTTATTGGCAGCGTGAGAACAGACTAACATGTCAACTCATGCCCCACTCCAGAGGAAGAGATATGTCTCCCTGGTGCTCCAAAACCAGCTGCAGAGAGCCACCCAGACTCAGTAGCTCCTGGCTCTCTACGCAATGGCATAAAGTGGCACAGAACCAATATAATCTTGCCCTCCACCAAACTGATAGAGAGTCCTCCAGACATTGTAGATATTGATCCTCTACCCAATGCCAGAAGGCAGCCTGGTAAGTCTTTTTTCCTCCAGTGGCACCAGCAGAAATAATGTAAGAAATTCACCAATATCAGATGGCCAGAAAACAAAACAGAATTTATTCTGTCCTACAGGTCTAGTACCTCCTCCCCATTATCTAACTTTGCTGGGTAGCTGAAATGAGCACCCTCAGCCCCTCAGGGAGCTCTCTCATGGATCCAGAGAAAACATGAGCAGAGCCAAAAAAATGAAGCAGACAATAATAGCATTTCAAAGGCTCAGAAAACCAAATTATCATTGGAACCGTAGCCCACAAAAGAATGTCAAAATTTACATGTTAAACCTAAAAGGAATGACTATCTGCTAAAATAGAAGATAAAAAATGGGATCAAGAACCTTTTAGCATAATATCCAAAATGTTCAAGATAGAATCAAATGTCATTTCTGATACCAAGAAACAGGAAAATTACAACTTGAATGAGAAAAAAAAAAACAATGGACTGATACAAATACCAAGTTATGGGAAATTTCTGACAAGATTATAAAGCAGCAGCCACAATAAAATTGTTTTAACAAATAATTTTGAATTCCATTGGATCAAAAAAGAAAACCTTAGCAAAGAAATAGACGTTATAAAACAGGAGCAAACTAAAATTATTGAACTAAAAAAATCCAATAACTGAAATAAAAACCTGATGGATGTCCTCAATAGTACAGAGCAGATAACAGAGGACAGAATCAGCTAACTTGAAAGCAGAACAATAGAATTTACTCAGTCTGCACAATGGAGAGAAAATAGATGGAAAAAATGAATAGAACATCAGGGACCTGTGTGACTGTAACAAAAGATCTAACTGTTTTATTATTGGAGTACCAAAACAAGAGGAGAAAGAATGTGAACCTAAACATATACTGAAAACAATGATAACTGAAAGCTTTCTGAATTTGGTGAAAGACATAAAACTACATATTCAAAAAACTGAGCAACCATAAATAATTAGAGAAATTATGGCAATAAATATCATACATAAATAGCTTAAAACTAAAGACAAACTTAAGAGCAAGCAGAGCAATAATGCATTATCTATAACAGCATACCGATTCTAATGAAAACATATTTCTCATTTGAAACCATGGAGTTCAGCAGGAAGCAGCACAGCATTTCTCAAGTGTTGAAAAAATACTGTCAAATATTTCTATATCTAGCTAAAGAACTCTTTAGAAATGAATGGGAAATAAAGACATTCTCAAATAAAATTAAAGAAATTTGTTTCTAGAAAAACTACCCTTAAAGAATGGCTAAATGAAGCTCTCAAAACATAAAAGAAATTATCAAAAGAAGGTGTGGAACTTCAGAAAGGATACTTTTAAAAACAGAATAAAAAATAAGGGAAAATATAATGACTATTCTTCTCCACATGAATTTTTAAAATTGTATTTGATGGGTGAAGCAAAAGTTATAATATTAGTTGTGTTGGTCAATAAATGTAGAGAAAATACTGATAAAATTACATTTAAAAAGTAGGGAAGATAAAGGGAGATAAAATGGAAGTAATTTTTCAATATTTCATTCAAAGAGTTACAATGACAATATTAGGAGTCTGTAATGAATGATATATAAAAGATTTTCAAAAACTTCATGTAAAACATATATTATAAAAAACCTGTGCATGGATATTAAAATCTTTTTGCACAAAAATAAACTCATACTAACTTGCTATACCATGTCTGAACTGGATCTAGTTGGAGGCATCAAGAAAGATAAGTCATCATCTTATTAATCATTTCACCCCAACTGGATCTAGTTGGAGGCATTAAGAAAGATAAGTCAGCTTGAAAGGAGCCTCTATCAGGGCAAAATAAATTCTACTAAAATTGGTGCAAGACCGAACATCTAATTTACTGTGAACCTTGGAAGAATTGGGAAATCATTGAAAGATTATGAGAACAATGTCCCCCCAAAATAAGCAGTTTATAAACTGATATTCATTTTAAGAAGAGAAGAGATGATGTTGAAGATGAAGCCCACGGCAACACACCATCCATATCAATTTGAGAGAAAAAATTTATCTTGTTTGTGCCCCAATTGAAGATGACTGATGATTAACAGCAGAAACAATGGGAAACACCATAGACATCTCAACTGGTTTAGCTTACACAATTCTGACTGAAAAATTAAAGTTGAGCAAACTTCCTACTCAATAGGTACTAAAACCATTGCACCCGGACCAGCTGCAAACAAAGGCAGAACTTTCAATAGAATTTTTAAATAAATGAGATCAAGATCCTGAGAAATTTCTTTGAAGAAATGTAGCAAGAGATGAAACATGGCTTTACTGGCACAATTCTCAAGTCAAAACACAATCTAAGCAATGGTACTAAAAGGTGAAAATGGTCTAGTCCAAGGAAAAGTGGACTGGTCAAGAGCAAAAGTCATGGCAACAGTTTTTTTTGCATGCTCAAGGCATTTTGCTTGTTGACTTTCTGGAGAGCCAAAGAACAATAACATCTGCCTACTATAAGAGTGTTTTGAGAAAGTTAGCCAAAGCTTTAGCAGAAAAATGCCCAGGAAAGCTTCACCAGAGAGTCCTTCCCAACCAGTTCAAAGGCCCTGCTCATTTCTCTCATCAAAAAAGGGCAATTTTGCAAGAGTTTCAGTGTGAAATCATGAAGCATCCACCTTACAGTCCTAATTTGGTTTCTTCTTTTTTTTGCCTACTAATATTTTTTAAAAATTGTAAAGGGTACCCATATTTTCTCAGTTAATAATGTAAAAAAAAAAAAAAACTGCATTGACATGGTTAAGTTCCCAGACTCATCTTCAGTTCTTTAGGAATGGACTAAATGGCTGGTATCATTGCTTACAAAGGTGTCTTGAACTGGATGTAATAATGTTCATATTTTTTACTTATTTTTACTGTCATTTTTCCATGAACTTTTTGAAGTGCTCTCATATGTATGATACCTACAGTAACCATCAAGAAAGCTACAAAGTAATATATTTAACATAATATAAATAAAACAAGATGGGATAATCTAAAAATGCTTAACCCAGAGAAAGGCAAGAAAAGAGAAAAACAGAAATTACCGAAGAAACAAATAAAAAACCAAATAATACAATGGTAGACTTAAGCCCTAATATATCAATAATTACTTTAAATAAAATGGTCTCAATACATCAGAGAACAAAGATTGGCAGATTAAATATATATATAAGTAATATTTTTCATAAGAAACTTTCTTCAAGCAAAACGACACATGTAGGTCAAAGATAAAAAAAGATAGAAAAATATCATGCTAATATTATTATTTTTAAAAACAGCAAGATTGGCTATATTAATACCAGATAAAGTAGATTTCAGAGTGAAAAAAATTACTTGGTGAATAAAGGGGACATTTCAATGATCAATCTGGCCAAAACATAATGTTCTTAAATGTATGAATAAAACAACAGAGCTTTAAAATTAAAGTTGAGCAAAGTAAAATTATAACAATAACTTCATATGTTAATAGAGTGCTTTGCATTTACCAAGTGTTTTCATACACATTATAGCATTGGATTCTCAGGAAAATGCTCAGAGATAGGTGAGCAAACATTATTTTTTAAAAATTATTCTCAATAGATTTAAAATACAATGTGGTACCGAGAATCAAAGATATGTACATCATAATCCTTTGTATATTATGTTACATGACAAAGAGGAATTAATGTTGCAGATGAAATTAAGATATTAATTATTTGACCTTAAAATAAGGAGATAAATTATCCTGGATTATCTATGTGGGTCCTATGTGATATAATCACATAGGCCCTTACAATTTCAATGAAGCCAGAAGAGTGGTTCAGACGTATGCAGCAATGGAAGAAGAGGCAGGAGAAACTCAGAGCATAAGAACTTGACCTGCCATCACTGGCTTTAAAGATGAAAAAGGAAGCCATGAACCAAGGAATACAGACAGCCTACAGAAGCTGGGGCTGGCAGTCACTCGACAGCAAGTAAATGAAGACCTCAAAATTACAGCCAAAAGGAACTGAATTCTGACAGCAACCAAAATGAACAAGGAAACAGATTCTCCCTCAGAGCCCCCAGACAGGAATACAGCCTTGCTGACACCTTGATTATAGCCCAGTCAGAACTGTCTTAGACTTCTGACCTGCAGAGCTGTGACAATAGATATGTGCTGTATTAAGCCACTAAATTTGTGGTAATTTTTTAGTGCAACATAAGAAACTAATGCATACATGAAACAAAAATTGATAGAGCTGGAAATATAAAAAGATAAATCCACAGTTATAGTTGGGACTTCAACACCCTACTCTCAGCAACCGATGGAGCCACTAGACAGAAAATTAGCAAAGATATAGAATAACTGAAAAAGACCATCAATTAACAGGATCTAAATGACATTTATTGAATACTCCACCCAACAGCAGAGTACACATTGTTCTCAAGTACTCATGAAATGTTCATTAAGATAGACTGTATCCTCACTCATAAAGCAAACATTTACAAACTTAGAGGAATTAAAATCCTGTAAAACATTTTTTCCAACCATAATTGAATCAAAAGCAATAATAGAAAGATGACAGGAAAAGCCTCAAACACTTGGAAATTTACAAACACACTTCTATACAACTCATGGGTCACAGAGAAAGTCTAAAATAAAATTTAAAATGCAAGCAATTGAATAAAATGAAAATAAAACATAACAAAATTTGTGGGATGCAGCTGAAGGAGGGCTGACACAGATATGTATAGCCCCAAATGCTTACATTAGAAAATGAGTAGAGTTCAAACTAATAACCAGGTATCTATCTTAAGAAACTAGAAAAGAAGAGCACAATAAAATAAAGCAAACAAGAAGGAAATGATAAAAATAAGAAGAGAAATCAATTAAATGTAAAACAGGAAAACTACATAAAAACAATCACTGAAAGCAAAACCTGATACTTTGAAAAAATCAATAAAATTGATAAGCCTCTCGCAAAATTGGCATAAAATATTTGCAAGCCACATATTGCATAAAGGGTTAGTGCTGTGTATTTCAAAGCTCAGCATCAAAACAACAAAAAGTCCAACTATGAAATGAGCAAAAAACATGAACGGACATTTTACTGAAGGAGACAGAGAGACGGCAAATAAAAAAGCCTTTAACAAAGCTCATGTTACAATAATATTCTTAAGAAATAATGACTGAGCAACTTCAGTACATATTTTCACATACTTTTTATGTTCCTGACACAACAAACCATGAGAATGGCAATTGAGGTAGTCTCTGGCCTTCCTGTATTTAATTTCAATAAACAGATCAAACTAGAATTCCCAGTTATCTCTAAACTTTAATTGTTGAATTCAGGGAGGTTCTCAAGTTGAAAAATTATTGATACATATTTTTAATTATGTAAAAAGAACTCCAATTTGATCCTGGTCTGTAGTAATGATTGGGCCTAAATATTTTAAGTTTAAGTTATTTGATTGAGGCCCTCTGATTGAGCCCCTCAAAGACACTGAAATGTAACAGCAGTTGACCAAGGAAACATTGAAATGTAATAGGAGTTGACCAAGGAAAGTCTTTCCCAATGGAAAGATGGACAATGGCTAAGGCAATCTTATTAGAGCAGTCCAGAGCTATCAAAAACTTGTTCTTCCTGTGGGGTCCTTGGAATGCTTTCCATCCCTCCCTGGGTATTCCTTTTGGATGATTTTATTGGAAAACATTCACATTGATCTTTGGTTTATTCCATTGCTTCTCTAAGGAGCCAAAGTTAAAAAATGACCTTGAGCTCAAGTAACTTCTAATGTGTCACATCTGGAGGCAGGGAGATAAAGCTCTGTCTGTGGTTGAGAGAAGAAAAAATCCTGCCAAAGCATTGTTCTCAATGGTTTACTGATGAAAATGATAACAATAACTTCATATGTTAATAAAGTGCTTTGCATTGACCAAGTGCTTTCATACACATTATAGCATTGGATTCTCAGGAAAATGCTCAGGGATAGGTGAGCAAACATTATTTTTTAAAAATTATTCTCAAATGGAAAAAATGAGGCTCTAAAATATATGTACTTTTTCTAAACTGACCAGCAAGTGTTGCAGATAACACTTAAACTTCAAACCTGTTTTGTAACATTAAAAAAAAATTAAGATACAAAATGTCATTTCACAGGCCAGCACCCTAAAGTCATTCATTCAAATTTATGAATTTTGACAATTGTGTCCATATGCATTTGCATTTTATATAAAAATCACAGCTACAGAATTGTCTTATATATTTTGATATTTATTATATAATAACAATCTGATCGAGTTGTGGCATGGTTCTTATAATTAGGTTGCCACTCTATAGGGTAAGGAATTATAATTTATCTCACCTTTATCTTACTATGCATGATTTTTTTCTTTGCTTATTTACTTAGGATAAATTCTCAGATCTCTGAAACTTTGTCATAGAGTTTGAAGATTCCACATGTTTAGTGCTGTTAATTATCTCATTCTTCTCAAATAGACATAAAATTTTGCATTGAGACTGGCAATGTCTACGTATACAACACAAGCTTATCATAATTCCAAGAATATTTAGAGTTACCATTTTTAAGTTGGTTACATATAAAGGTAAATCTTCCTTTTTTCACTTAACATAAAATTTTATCTTTTTAACAATTAGCCCATTCTAGTTTGTCATATAATATTTTTAAAATTCATCTCCCGAGGTCTTGATAGTTTTCATAATTTGAATGAGCTACTTTATAATAAAACTTAGTTTCATAACTGATAAAGTTTCAGATTTTTATTTAGTTTTAGCTTTTTATTAGACAGATGTTTTTCGCTTCATTTTCTTCTGTAGCTTTGAGCAGCAGAATCCCCTCACTCCTATCTGTTTTCTGCTTCACTCTGATTGAACTTTATTCTAATGTTATAGCTCTATTTCTAATACATCTGAATATTTTTATAAAGAGTGTGAATCTAACTTTTTAAAATGTATGTTTTTTGTTTTAATGTATTTTATACAGACATAGAATTTAAACAGCAAAATAAATCTATGTGGCTTATTATAAAATATAAGGCCCCTGCTGATATCCTTTCAATATTTTTATTCTTCAGTGTTATGCACTGTTGACACTTGTAGCTATTTTTTCTTGGTATTAATCTCTCTACATATATGAAATGCTTATAAATAGCCATTCTTGATTTATCAGTTTTAGGTATAATCTATTGACTTCCCAAGATGGGACATACAGACTTAACTCTCTTCCTCCCACATTACTATACACATGCATGCCTCCAGACTTCTAACCCCCCCATAAAGTTACAATTTTATGTTGCTTAGACCAGTCTACTAAGGTTATGTAAATGCTATTTACAATTGAGCCATGCAGCAAGGTGTAATTACTTTTCCTATCTTGCATAAATTTCCTTCTCCCTAGATTCAGTGGATGTGTTGTTTACTTTTATTTTCCTTGTTGCCTGTGTTATTATGACTAATTCACCCCTAAACTTTTCCCCAGTGTTCAAATACATCCAGTTTTCTATCTGCTTCATCTTCTTGGAAAACTTTTCTTCCAGAGCCTCTGACTTGCTCTAATCTGGACTGGTTACTCTCTAGGCCTATTACATAGTTTTATCCTAGTATTTCCTTTACCGTTCCTAGTAGTTAGGGTAGGCTGCAATGATAAACAGACTTCCAGAATAGAAAGTTATTTCCTGCTCACGCAACAATCCAAGATGGTGATCCTTGGTTAGTGGGTGCCTCTTCTCCATGTGGTGATTTATGGATCCAGGTTTTTATTTTTAATCTTGTGAATCTACCATCTACTGGGGCCTAGTCATAACCTGCATCCAGCTATCTTAAGGGGAGCCAGAAGAGGCAAAATCATTTGTTGAAAACAGTAGCAAGAAAGTAGAACAATCCATTCCATCCACAAGACAGTCCAGAGGCCACACTTTAATGCATGGGAGTTTGATGTGGAAGCTAAAGCAACTCCATCTTGGATGCTAATCTGCCACGTTGACTTCTGATTCACCTCTGTTCCAGGCAGGCCTCTAAGATTTCCAGTCTATCTATTGTGCCTTGTGTAAGAACACATACTTACTATAAACCCTTCCCTTAGGTCAGAACAATCTTGATGTTACCATACTTCAGGTGTCCTACACATTCCTTCTGAACCACATATACCCTTTCCCTATGGTATATAAGCCTCAGATCTGGGGTTAACGGCATGGGGACCCACTATCTCGTTGCCACTGGGGACAGCATGGCTTCTGTTTGTAAGGCCCTATTAAATATTTCTTACTAAAAAAATTGATTTGTCAGCTTCTTTCTTCTGCTTTTCAGTTTCCTCTAACTTTAGGGGTAGGTTTGCAGAGATCTGCCCACTGAAGAACGTTTGAGGACACAGGAGTTTGGAGATAGGAAAAGGAAAGTGATATTTACTAAATACTACAAATCGGTGCATATCATCATCAAGGATATTCTTTTTACCATTTGCTACAGTGAGATCCTGTTTCCCAGATCATTTATCTTCTTTCTTGCTTTTACTTTCTAAGTTGGCAGAGAAAATCCTAAAGTAGCTTTCAGAGAAAAGGTAAGTAGGAGGCACATTTCTGGTAATACTGACTGTCCTAAAATGTCTTTATTCTACTCTCACATTTACTTGACAGTTTGAGTACACAATTCTAGATTGGGAAACATTTTTCCTAAAAGTTTTGAAGACATTTGTCTGTTTCTGCAGAGTCCAAAAGCATTCTATTCATAATCTTTAGTATATCTGATTTTTGTTTCCTCTCCAAAAGCTTCAGGATCTTATCTTGGGCACTGGCAGTATGAAACGACAGGATGTGCTCATATTTTAATCTATTTTGCTAGGCACTTCTTATAATTCTATAACTCATTCTCTCCAATTCTGGGAGATACTTATTGATTATTTTATGTTCCTTTTTTGTATTTTGTCTATTTAGAACTATAATTTCAAATATTGGCACTCCTGAGATAATCCTCTACTATTTTTTCTCTCCTATTTCCCATTGCTGTTTGTTTTACTTTCTGAGAGAACATCTTAATGTTGGTTTCTAAAACTTCTATTTTAGAACTATTTTATCGTATTTTGTTTTTAATTTTCGGGACGTTTTTTCTTGAGTCATATTCTCCCTTTTTGAAGCACATTATTCTTGTTTCGTTGATACAATATTGTCTCATAGCTACTTGGGAAATAATTGTGTTTTTAATTTTTTAGCTCTCTGTATAATCTGTTCCACCAACATTGTTACTTTCTGTTTATTTATGTTAGTCTCTAACTTTTAGGTTAGAGGTTTTGTTAAAATATCTGGTGATCTCTACAGGCTGGTTGGCACTTCTCAGCACTGTGTGTGCTTGTCAACTTTGGGCTTCACTTTAAAGAGTGATCTGACTGGGCTGTGAAGAAGAAAAGCATAAGACAGGCTCTTTTGCTTTCTGAGAGCAGAGTGGGAGAAGAATGGTATGGGAGCACCTAACATTCAGTAGGCAAGCTTTAACTAAATCCCTCAATCTGCAATAAGATTTGCCTTCCTTCAAAATGTGTCTGATATTCCCAACCCAGAGACAGTCAACTTTACCTCTCTAGAGAATAAACTTCCAGTCTTCTGCCAGGGTGAGGGACAACAACTCTTCCAGCTGCACAGAGGATGAAGAATCTGGTGATTTAACTGAGTCTAAAAAAATAATTGAATCCAACTTCCTGTTTTCAACAACCTCTTCATACACTCCATCCTGTCCTCTCCAGAGATACGTGGTGCTGACAATTTCTGAGCCTCTTGTGAGATCTGCGGTACAGATTGAGTAGCTGCTCAATCTTCTCCATTGCTGACTTAAGATTCAGTATTCTCAGGTCAGTTAAATGTCTTAGCACTCATCTTTTAATGTCTATCTTCCAAAAATTTGTTGCTAATGCAATTTCTCATTTCTTTTGTCCTTTTGCATTTTTATGCTTAGAAAATCTTTCAGTGCCTTACTAAAGAGTGGAGGTAATTGTATCAATCCTTGATCATCAACACAGAAATCTTTAATATAATTTTTCATTTTCAAAACTGCTATCTATCAGATCACCATTTAATGAAAAATCCTTAAGTTCTTCTTGTTGGAAGTGTTCCTTGAAACATATTAAATTAATTCTTTTTCTGGAATTCATACTCTAACAAACTGATCCATTTTTATACCAGTATCATAATGTGCAATATTTTGCTATTTTAGAAGATATTATTATATCCAGTAGTTGTTCAGTACAAGCTAGTGCTCTCTCTTCATTGCTTCATTTATTCAGGTAATCCATGTGGAAAGAACTCTGTTAAGACTCATCATGCAAGCAACTTGCCAATAATACCACATGTAGATTTTTTTGTTTGTTTTAAAAGATAGACATGTTCTTAAAATTAGTTCCATTAATCATCCCTCTTCCAGGAACATGTCAGCCAAGAGTGTGTCTATTCCAGGCTTAAAGATTAGAAATCCCCTGGGTCGACAGTTTACCATGGAATAAGACCCATTCACTAAAGCCTAATCTTCTCCAATAGGAAACAAATATATAACTGCACACACACCTCCCTAAATCATATGTATCTTACTTAGATTGCTGCCTCTTTGAAGCGCAGTAAGATTTACTGATTTAAAATATCAACGTAGTTTGTCAGACATGGACTTTAGCAATCTCAGTAACATCTCCTTAGCATATTAAACATTAAAACGTGAATCAGCTTTGTAAATTCCCAGGAAAATAAGGACTCTAGTGCCATTTCTGATTTCCTGGGGTTCTCCTTTATGGACATAGTCGTTTAGTTTTTGCTTTAACAGACCTTCCTTATTGTGGAGATGAATTATAAAAATTGTCTTCTACACTGTTCTTCTTCAATACAAATATGTTACCAAGAGTAAGTAGCATTTACACATATAGAACTAATTATTAATCCCATATAGATTTATTAAGAAAAAAATGTTTTATTTGCCTTTACTACAATCCTTCTCCCATCCTATTTGGCAAATAAATATTAATCACATAATCTTCTTTGAGCTATAGCTAACACAACTATGCTCACTCACTAGACCAAGTAATTGCTATATCCTTCCAACGGCTTCTTAGTGCTAAAGCTCATTATCTGTAGCTATGATGGTCACTAAAATATATGGACCAGAACAAGGACTAATGGTTACATGAAAGAAAAACCCATAAGTCTCATAGTTGAGGTAGTGGCAAGGAAGATGAATAACTATGAAAAGAATTATGAGAAACAATGATTCCATATCTGTGAGAAATATTACCACATATATTATACTCCTGGGGATGAGAATTCAATTGTTTCTAAAATAAATTTTTCTTAGTTTTAAACTTTTCTTTCTTACTCCAGGTCATATTCATCCTAGAGGTTGTGTGATTCTTAGCTTATTCATGGGATCACTCAGAGACATTAAAACAATGGTGTGAACTTATTGGAACATTTCCCTCCTAATCTCACTGGAAAAGTATAAAGTTTTTAATGGCCTACTTATGGTTCTCAAAAATTTGATTTAGGGTGGGAAATATTGGACTAAGCTACTTTTTTTGCAGTCAAAATCACATACCAAAAAGAAGATAGTCTCTGAAAATTAGGAGCTTAGGGTCCAAAAATAAAATGGAATCCAAATGTTTACTAAGAGACTAGGCAGAGACAATATTCTCAGCCCACCCCACCCACTCACACTTCCACCAAAAGGAGATTCTCAATGAGACAGTTGCAAAGGTTGATAGGACTAAGACTCATTAAAATAGGTGATCCTTGCAAGAACAAAGTTAAAATAAAGCAGCTAAAGTAAAAATCAAGGGGGCAGTCAAGAATGACCTGGTCTTTTCCCCACCACAAATATGACTCCTCTCAAGTCCAGCTGTTTGATTTTGTTGACTTTGAAGACAGTCATCAGAGGATGAGTAACACCAACCCTTCCAGTTCAAGGTTTCTGAATTCTTTCCCTTTGGTCTTCACTTCAGAGGCATCCAAGAACAATACACATCCCAATCATCCTCTGGGCTATAGAGCCAAATCTACACAGTATTCCATTTCAGGAAATGAGCTTCTATTCCTCTGCCTTTTGCTCCTGCTTAGGCATACTTACCCAATGGGAAGAGATGATCAAAACATTTACATATGTTTGCCCAGTGTTTTTTACAAAAGGAAAAATAATCTTCTTCATTAAATAAAAAAAGCAGCAAACTTAATGAGAGTAGGTTTTCCCTGTTATGGTCATTTTCCCTGGCTTCTGCAACAGAGCTGACACAGGTATTTCTGACATTGTCTAGGTCCATTAACATAGCTATTTGGTAAACTGAATCATAAGAATCAGGGCCAGCTAATTTTGCACAGAGTCAATTTCAGTCTTGTGCTAAATTCCCCATTACAAAACCATTGCCAAAAAATAATGTGATTTATCTTTCAGGAAAGACTGGGGGTGGCAGGGAAGTGTAATGAGGAAACAGAGAAGGGTTTATATGAGTCAATTTTTGGAAAAGTCTGAATAAATAATAATCAAGCTAATGGCAACTAGCAGGATACACCCTAATGATTCTGGACAAGTAATGCCTTAGAACAAACATAAATAGATTGAGTTTTAAGGTTTTAATGTTTGAGGATTGACCTTCTAAATTAAACACACATATACGTACACACACACACACACACACATATCCAGTTTTTTAAATTAGTCATAGAATAACAAGAATCAATACATACATAAGAGATAAAGGTGAATTAAAGAAAAAGAGAGGCTCAACTTGGTTGAAATAGATGTAGATGCTTATCCCAGATCTCTAACCACCTGTTTAATGTTAGAAAAGTTATAAACTCTTTATACTACAGATTTTCTCATTTAGCAATTTGGTTTAGGAGAAATGACAGGCTTCAAAGTTAAGTCTCTGCCACGCCACTTAGCAGCAGAAACTTTGGGCAAATTATTTAACTTACTATTGCCTTAGATTCCTTCTATATAAGTGGAGATATTAAACTTTATTGATTGTCATGGAGGAATAAATGAGATAATACTTGAAAGGGCCTTCTATGAACTTAAAAGCATGCAATGAATATCAAGTATATATGAGTGTGTTAACATACTACATATTCATATATCAATGATGGAAGTACAGTATACTTTTGGCATAAACCTTTTAAAAGGCAATTTGAATTAAGAGTAATAAAATATTTCATACCAGTTGATTTATACATTTACATATGGGAATCTATTCTAAGAAAATAATCCAGTTTGAACAAAACTTTATTCATAAATGTGCATTACTTACAGTAGCCAGACAATTGGGCTAAGCCCTAATGTGCAATGGCAGGAGAATAGTACACCTGTATGATAGTAATTACACAATCTTTAAAATCTCATGTTTTTAATAAATGTTAATTGACATGAAAACGGAGATCGTAAGATTGTAAACACATTAGGATACAATTTACAACTCATGCATGATTTTGTGTGTGTATGCACACATACACACTCTCCAACAATGGAAGAAAGTATCTCAAATTATGGACAGTTTGGTTTTCTTTATGTGATATAGATTTATGGGTGACTTTTATTTATAGTAATTCATCAATTACTTTTTAGAAAACTTGGATTGCTTATTCACAGAAGAAATGTTACATAAAACACTGTAAATTTTCAATTTTATAATCTGTTAGGCAGTGAGGGGTCCGCTTTCCTCACCTTTGAAGGCCCAGGTAAGGAAATAAGTGAGAAAGAGCTTTGAGTAGGTAATAGGGAGCTACTGTTTCCTCCATTTATGTTTCCTTCATTTTTATTCCAGTCAGTGGTGTGGAGATTGCATGATTTGGAAAATGGTCTCTTTGTAGCTCAGTGTTTGTAAGCTATGGGCTGCAAATACAAATATACATCAATCACTGTGAGTTGACTGAATAAATTATATGTATTGTACATGTATGGGAAACTAATTTTTTCAAATACATTTACATGCAATTGTGGTTAATAAACTACAAGTCCATTTAAAATGATTATCAAATTCATGGCAGAATTTTTAAAAATCAGAATGTATTCCAATAACATGACCAGGTGGAGTGTGTTTCCCCACCTAGCAATTGCAGCAGTCCCGTTTATCGGCGGGGGACACGTTTCACGACCCTTGGTGTATGCCTAAAACCATGGATGGTACCAAGCCCCATATATATTAAGCACAAATTTCTCTTTCTTCTTCAAAATTTCACACATAGAAGACTCATTCTTGTGTAGATCATAGCAACCTCAGCATACATTTTTTCCCCCTATGTTGAGAACTTTTACATTTTTACACAAGGAATGCACCTTATGGCTTCTCTCTGGCATATCCAAATTGCCAGCATCACTACCCTTGCACTTTGGGGCTAACATGAAGTAAAATAAAGGTTACTTGAAACAAGCACAGCAATACTATGTCAGTCAGTTTGATAATGGAGAAGGCTACTAAGTGACTCACATGCAGAGGAGCATCAACAGTATGGAGATGCTAGACAAAGGGACGATTGACATCCAGGATGGGATGGAATGTGACAGCGAGATTTTGTCATGTTTCTCATAATTTAAAACCTATGAATTATTTCTGAAATTTTCTATTTAATATTTTTAGGTTGCTGTTGACTCTGGGTAACTAAAACCACAAAAAGTAAAACCATGAATAAGGTAGGACTATTGTATCTAACTGGGTGTCCTGCAATTCAATTCAATTCTGACACTAACCGAGGTTAGTGGAGACCCCACAGGTTAAGGACTTGACCCCGTACAACTGTCTTCCACTTCAGAAGCAAACCACAAGGAGTAGGTTGCCAGGTTATCCACGTCTGCTGACTTGGCTACAAATTAGAGGTTCCTATGACCCCCTTCTCAGGTTTGATTTGCTAGAATGGCTCACAGAACCCAGGGAAACAATTTTACTTACCAGTGCTGATTTATTACAAGACTCTTTTTTGAGGATAGTATCATTAATTTAAGTTTTAATTTTTTTACTTTAATTTTTATCATATATATTTAAGGTACACATCATGATGTTTATATATGTGTGTGTGTGTGTGTGTGTATATATATATATATATATATACACACATATATATGGAGTAAAATGATAACGATAGTCAAGCTAATTGACATATCCATCACTTCATGTTTTCTCTTGTTGTGGATAAGACAACCCCAAATCCATTCTCTTAGCACATTTTCAGTATACAATACAGTATTGTTAACTACAGTCCTCATGCTGCTGCACATTAGATGTCTACATCTATTCATCCTGTATAACTGCAAGTGACCTACTCTTCCCTATTTCCTCTGTTCCACCACTTGCTCCTGGTAATCACCATTCTATTCTCTGTTTCTACGCATTTGGTGTTTTTTTGTTGTTGTTGTTTTTGTTTGTTTTTTTTAAGATTCCACATAGAAATGAGATCATTCATGCAGTATTTTTCTTACGTCTGGCTTCTTTCATTTCATATAACCTCCTCCAGTTTTACCTATATTGTCACAAATAGTAGTATCTCTTTCTCTTTTTTTTTAGATGAAGTCTCACTCTGTCACCCAGGCTGGAGTGCAGTGGTGCGATCTCGGCTCACTGCAACCTCTGCCTCCCGGGTTCAAGCGATTCTCCTGCTTCAGCTGCCTGAGTAGCTGGGACTACAGGTGCCCGCCACCGTGCCCGACTAATTTTTGTATTTTAAACGGGGTTTCACCATGTTGTGCAGGAAGGTCTCGATCTCCTGACCTCATGATCTGCCCGCCTCGGCCTCCCAAAGTACTGGGATTACAGGTGTGAACCACCACGCCCAGCCCTCTTTCTCTTTTAAGATGGATGGGTGGGTGGGTGGAGCCAAGATGGCTGAATAGAAACAGCTCCAGTCTACAGCTCCCAGCATGAGCGACACAGAAGACAGGTGATTTCTGCATTTCCAACTGAGGTACCGGGTTCGTCTCAGTGGGGAGTGTCAGACAGTGGGTGCAGGACAGTGGATGCAGTACACCGAGCATGAGCTGAAGCAGGGTGAGGCATCACCTCACCTGGGAAGTGCAAGGGGTCAGGGAATTCCCTTTCCTAGTCAAAGAAAGGGGTGACAGATGGCACCTGGAAAATCGGGTCACTCCCACCCTAATACTGCGCTTTTCCAATGGTCTTAGCAAACAGTACACCAGGAGATTATATCCCACGCATGGCTCAGGAGGGTCCTACGCCCATGGAGCCTCGCTCATTGCTAGCACAGCAGTCTGAGATCAAACTGAAAGGCGGCAGTGAGGCTGGGGGAGGGGCGCTCACCACTGCTGAGGCTTGAGTAGGTAAACAAAGTGGCCGGAAGCTTAAACTAGGTGGCCCACTGCAGCTCAAGGAGGCCTGCCTGCCTGCCTCTCTAGACTCCGCCTCTGGGGGCAGGGCATAGCCAAACAAAAGGCAGCAGAAACCTCTGCAGACTTCAATGTCCCTGTCTGACAACTTTGAAGAGAGCAGTGGTTCTCCCAGCACGCAGCTTGACATCTGAGAACGGACAGACTGCCTCCACAAGTGGGTCCCTGACCCCCAAGTAGCCTAACTGGGAGGCACCCCCCAGTAGGGGCAGACTGACACCTCACACGGCCAGGTACTCCTCTGAGACAAAACTTCCAGAGGAATGATCAGGCAGCAACATTTGCTGTTCACCAATATCCACTGTTCTGCAGCCTCTGCTGCTGATACCCAGGCAAACGGGGTCTGGAGTGGACCTCCAGTAAACTCCAACAGACCTGCAGCTGAGGGTCCTCACTGTTAGAAGGAAAACTAACAAACAGAAAGGACATCCACACCAAAAACCCATCTGTACATCACCATCCTCAAAGACCAAAGGTAGATAAAACCACAAAGATGGAGAAAAAACAGAGCAGAAAAACTGGAAACTATAAAAATCAGAGGGCCTCCCTCCTCCAAAGTAATACAGCTCCTCGCCAGCAACGGAACAAAGCTGGATGGAGAATGCCTTTGACGAGTTGAGAGAAGAAGGCTTCAGACGATCAAACTACTCTGAGCTAAAGGAAGAAGTTCGAACCCATGGCAAATAAGTTAAAAACCTTGAAAAAAATTAGACGAATGGCTAACTAGAAAAACCAATGCAGAGAAGTCCTTAAAGGACCTGATGGAGCTGAAAACCACGGCACGAGAACTATGTGACAAATGCACAAACCTCAGTAGCTGATTCAATCAACTGAAAGAAAGGGTATCAGTGATGGAAGATCAAATGAATGAAATGAAGCAAGAAGAGAAGTTTAGAGAAAAAAGAATAAAAAGAAATGAACGAAGCCTCCAAGAAATATGGGACTATGTGAAAAGACCAAATCTACGTCTGACTGGTGTACCTGAAAGTGACGGGGAGAATGGAACCAAGTTGGGAAACACTCTGCAGGATATTATCCAGGAGAACTTCCCCAATCTAGCAAGGCAAGCCAACATTCAAATTCAGGAAATACAGAGAATGCCACAAAGATACTCCTCAAGAAGAGCAACTCCAACACACATAATTGTCATATTCACTAAAGTTGAAATGAAGGAAAAAATGTTAAGGGCAGCCAGAGAGAAAGGTCGGGTTACCCACAAAGGGAAGCCCATCAGACTAACAGCTGATCTCTCGGCAGAAACTCTACAAGCCAGAAGAGAGTGGGGGCCAATATTCAACATTCTTAAAGAAAACAATTTTCAACCCAGAATTTCATATCCAGCCAAACTAAGCTTCATAAGTGAAGGAGAAATAAAATACTTTACAGACAAGTAAATGCTGAGAGATTTTGTCACCACCCTGCCCTAAAAGAGCTCCTCAAGGAAGCACTAAACATGGAAAGGAACAACCGGTAACAGCCACTGCAAAATCATGCCAAATTGTGAAGACTATCGATGCTAGGAATAAACTGCATCAACTAACGAGTAAAATAACCAGCTAACATCATAATGACAGGATCAAATTCACAAATAACAATATTGACCTTAAATGTAAATGGGCTAAATGCTCCAATTAAAAGGCACAGACTGGCAAATAGGATAAAGAGTCAAGACCCATCAGTGTGCTATATTCAGGAAACCCATCTCATGTGCAGAGACACACATAGGCTCAAAATAAAGGGATGGAGGAAGATCTACCAAGCAAATGGAAAACAAAAAAAGGCAGGGGTTGCAATCCTAGTCTCTGATAAAACAGACTTTAAACCAACAAAATCAAAAGAGACAAAGAAGGCCATTAAATCATGGTAAAGGGATCAATTTAAGAAGAAGAGCTAACTATCCTAAATATATATGCACCCAATACAGGAGCACCCAGATTCATAAAGCAAGTCCTTAGAGACCTATAAAGAGACTTAGACTCCCACACAATAATAATGGGAGACTTTAACACCCCACTGTCAACATTAGACAGATCAATGAGACAGAAAGTTAACAAGAATATCCAGGAATTGAACTCAGATCTGCACCAAGCGGACCTAATAGACATCTACAGAACTCTCCACCCCAAATCAACAGAATATACATTCTTTTCAGCACCAAACCACACCTATTCCAAAATTGACCACATAGTTGGAAGTAAAGCACTCCTCAGCAAATGTAAAAGAACAGAAATTATAACAAACTGTCTCTCAGACCACAGTGCAATCAAACTAGAACTCAGGATTAAGAAACTCACTCAAATCCACTCAACTACATGGAAACTGAACAACCTGCTCCTGAATGACTACTGGTTACATAACAAAATGAAGGCAGAAATAAAGATGTTCTTTGAAACCAACGAGAACAAAGACACAATATACCAGAATCTCTGGGACACATTCAAAGCAGTGTGTAGAGAGAAATTTATAGCACTAAATGTCCACAAGGGAAAGCAGGAAAGATTTAAAATTGACACCCTAACATCACAATTAAAAGAACTAGAGAAGCAAGAGCAAACACATTCAAAAGCTAGCAGAAGGCAAGAAATAACTAAAATCAGAGAAGAACTGAAGCAGACAGAGACACAAAAATCCCTTAAAAAAATCAATGAATCCAGGAGCTGGTTTTTTAAAAAGATCAACAAAATTGATAGACCACTAGACAGACTAATAAAGAAGAAAAGAGAGAAGAATCAAACAGACACAAAAAAATGATAAAGAGGGTATCACCACCGATCCCACAGAAATACAAAGTACCATCAGAGAATACTATAAATATCTCTACACAAATAAACTAGAAAATCTAGAAGAAATGGATAAATTCCTCGACACATACACCCTCCCAAGACTAAACCAGGAAGAAGCTGAATCTCTGAATAGACCAATAACAGGCCCTGAAATTGAGGCAATAATTAATAGCTTACCAACCAAAAAAAGTCCAGGACCAGATGGATTCACAGCCAAATTCTACCACAGGTACAAGGAGTAGCTGGTACCATTCCTCCTGAAACTATTCCAATCAATAGAAAAAGAGGGAATCCTCCCTAACTCATTTTATGAGGCCAGCATCATCCTGATACCAAAGCCGGGCAGAGACACAACCAAAAAAAAGAATTTTAGACCAATATCCCTGATGAACATCGATGCAAAAATCCTCAATAAAATACTGGCAAACCAAATCCAGCAGCACATCAAAAAGCTTATCCACCATGATCAAGTGGGCTTCATCCCTGGGATGCAAGGCTGGTTCAATATATGCAAATCAATAAATGTAATCCAGCATATAAACAGAACCGAAGACAAAAACCACGTGATTATCTCAACAGATGCAGAAAAGGCCTTTGACAAAATTCAACAACAATTCATGCTAAAAACTCTCAATAAATGAGGTATTGATGGGACGTATCTCAAAATAATAAGAGCTATCTATGACAAACCCACAGCCAATATCATACTGAATGGGCAAAAACTGGAAGCATTCACTTTGAAAACTGTCACAAGACAGGGATGCCCTCTCTCACCACTTCTGTTCAACATAGTGATGGAACTTCTGGCCAGGGCAATCAGGCAGGAGAAGGAAATAAAGGGTATTCAATTAGGAAAAGAGGAAGTCAAACTGTCCCTGTTTGCAGATGACATGATTGTATACCTAGAAAACCCCATCCTCTCAGCCCAAAATCTCCTTAAGCTGATAGACAACTTCAGCAAAGTCTCAGGATACAAAATCAATGTGCAAAAATCACAAGCATTCTTATACATCAATAACAGACAAACAGCCAAATCATGAGTGAACTCCCATTCACAATTGCTTCAAAGAGAATAAAATACCTAGGAATCCAACTTACAAGGGATGTGAAGGACCTCTTCAAGGAGAACTACAAACCACTGCTCAAGGAAATAAAGGAGGATACAAACAAATGGAAGAACATTCCATGCTCATGGGTAGGAAGAATCAATATCGTGAAAATGGCCATACTGTCCAAGGTAATTTATAGATTCAATGTCATCCCCATCAATCTACCAATGACTTTCTTCACGGAACTGGAAAAAAATACTTTAAAGTTCATAGGGAACCAAAAAAGAGCCCGCATTTCCAAGTCAATCTTAAGCCAAAAGAACAAAGCTGGAGGCATCATCCTACCTGACTTCAAACTATACTACAAGGCTACAGTAACCAAAACAGCATGGTACTTGTCCCAAAACAGAGATATAGACCAATGGAACAGAACAGAGCCCTCAGAAATAATACCACACATCTACAACTATCTGATCTTTGACAAACCTGACAAAAACAAGAAATGGGGAAAGGATTCCCTATTTAATAAATGGTGCTGGGAAAACTGGCTAGCCATATGTAGAAAGAAGAAACTGGATCCCTTCCTTACACCTTATACAAAAATTAATTCAAGATGGATTAAAGACTTAAATGTTAGACCTAAAACCATAAAAACTGTAGAAGAAAACCTCAGCAATACCATTCAGGACATAGGCATGGGCAAGGACTTCATGTCTAAAACACCAAAAGCAATGGTAACAAAAGCCAAAATTGACAAATGGGATCTAATTAAACGAAAGAGCTTCTGCACAGCAAAAGGAACGACCATCAGAGAGTGAACAGGCAACCTACAGAATGGGAGAACATTTTTGCAATCTGCGCATCTGACAAAGGGCTAATATCCAGAATCTACAATGAACTCAAACAAATTTACAAGAAAAAAACAAACAACCCCATCAACAAGTGGGCAAAGGATATGAACAGACACTTCTCAAAAGAAGACATTTATGCAGCCAAAAGACGACATTTATGCAGCCAAAAGACACATGAAAAAATGCTCATCATCACTGGCCATCAGAGTAATGCAAATCAAAACCACAATGAGATACCATCTCACACCAGTTAGAATGGCGATCATTAAAAAGTCAGGGAACAACAGGTGCTGGAGAGGATGTGGAGAAATAGGAACACTTTTACACTGTTAGTGGGACTGTAAACTAGTTCAACCATTGTGGAAGTCAGTGTGGCAATTCCTCAGGGATCTAGAACTAGAAATACCATTTGACCCAGCCATCCCATTACTGGGTATATACCCAAAGGATTATAAATCATGCTGTTATAAAGACACATGCACATGTATGTTTACTGAGGCACTATTCCCAATAGCAAAGACTTGGAACCAACCCAAATGTCCAACAATGATAGACTGGATTAAGAAAATGTGGCACATATACACCATGAAATACTATGCAGCCATAAAAAAGGATGATTTCATGTCCTTTGTAGGGACATGGATGAAGCTAGAAACCACCATTCTCAGCAAACTATCGCAAGGACAAAAAACCAAACACCACATGTTCTCACTCATAGGTGGGATTGAACAATGAGAACACATGGACACAGGAAGGGGAACATCACACACTGGGTCCTGTTGTGGGGTGGGAGGAGGGGGGAGGGATAGCATTAGGAGATATACCTAATGCTAAATGACGAGTTAATGGGTGCAGCACACCAACATGGCACATGTATACATATGTAACAAACCTGCACATTGTGCACATGTACCCTAAAACTTAAAGTACAATAATGAAAAAAAAAGATGGATGGATGGATGGATGGATAGACAGACAGATACCATTTTCTTTATCCATTTATCTATTGATGAACACTTATGTTGTTTCCTTATCTTGGCTATTGTGAATAAAGCTGTGATGCACATCAGAGTGTAGAAATGTCTACAAGGTGTTGATTCCATTAATTTTGGGCATATAATCAGAAAAGTAACCACTGAGTCACAAGAGTTTTAATTTTGACTCTCACCAACACTTGCTATCTCTTGTCTTTTTGATAATAGCCATGCTAACAGATGTGAAACTATATCTCATTGTGGTTTTTATATTTATCTGATGATTACTGATGGTGAGCACCTTTTCATATACCTGTTGGATATTTTTATGTGTTCAGAAAAATGTCCAGATTTTTGCTCACTTTTTAAACTTTTTTTTTTTTGCTATTGAATTGTGTGACTTCCTTATATATTTTGGGAGTTAATCTCTTATCAGATGTATAGTTTGCAAATATTTTCTCCCAAACCATAAGCTGTCTTTTTCTTTTGTTATTTGGAGAACTTTTTAGTTTGATATAGTCCCACTTATTTATTTTTGTTTTTATTCACTGAGCTTTTGTTGTGAAATCCAAAAACTAATTGCCAAGGGCAATGTCAAGAAGCTTTTCCTCTATATATTTTCTTTCAGGAATTTTTACAGTTTTAGATCTTATATCGAGGTTTTTAATATATTCTGATTTGATTTTTGTGTAGGATACCATTTAAGGATCCCGTGTCATTCTTTTCCATGTGGATACCCAATTTTCCCATTTCCACTTGTTGAATCCTTTCACCATTTTTGCCTTATTGGTGGTCTTGTCAAAATTTAGTTGATTGTATATGCTTGGGTTTATTACTGAGTTCTCTATTCTGTTTCATCAGTCTTTGTGTCTGTTATTTTTTACAAAGGATATTTTAAAGGATACCAATCAACAGCCAGATGAAGGCATATATATGGCAAGGTTTGGAAAAGTCCTGAGTGTAGGAACTTCTGTGCCCGTGTACTTAGGGGTACACAACTCTTCTGGTACATGGATGTATTCTTGTTCACCATCCTTGAAGCTCTCTAAACCCTGTAGTTCAATACTTTTTATGGCAGCTTCATCACATAGGCATGATTGATTATTAATTTAATCTCTAGCCCCTTTCTCCTTCATGAAGGATGGGAAGTGGGGTGAAAATTCCAAGCTTCTAATCATGCTTGGTCTTTCTGTTGATAACAGTTACTTCATTCAAAAAAAAAAAATAAGATGCTTATATCACCCAGAACACTCCAAGGAACTAGGTGCCCTGTCTCAGGAACTGGGAACAAAGACCAAAATATGTATTTCTTATTCTAAATCACGACATCATACCAGGCTTCTATAAAAGGTAGCAAAACCTGCTCTTTTACAGCCTTTTTGCAAATCAAGGGAAAAGAGCCAAGCATTTCCCAAGTGTTTTTCAAAAGATTTTGGAAATTTACACATTTATGTGATATCTCCCCATTTTTATAATCAAATAAATCAAATATAAAACACTGTGTGGGCCAACTCTGGGAGAGCCAAACTAAACACCCTGAGGCCAGGTCCAGCTAGCAAGCTGCCACTTTGCTACCTCTGGCTGAGGATGCAGAATGGGGACTTGCGTGTATCTGCTGTGGCGCCCCCTTGCTGCCACCCTGGCTGCTTTCAATACGCTTTCAATATGCAGGTGGGTGCTGACAGGGTGTGTGCTGATTCCAAAGCTGTAGAAGGGGTCTGAGTAGGGCCACTTTCCTGAAAAGCCCTTTGACTAGGGCAGTCCTTCTCCTCGAACTGTATCCTTATTAAATGTGTTCTGTGCTAGCTCTGAAGGGGACAGGAAAGAATCAGTTGGTTGGGGAAGGATAGGATTCTCCAGGCAGAAATAGTGTCAGGCCAATCTCTGTCCCCAGTAGTGGAAGTTTGGGCACTTCCTCAAACTTCCTGAACCTCCCAGCTTAGGTCTCTGTCCCATACAGGAAGGGAAACTTACCTTCCTTCTGATACGAAATAGGGAGCATGCCTACAGTTCGGGGACACAATGTTGTCCCCGAATGTGCAATGTTGTCATCAACAGAAGCACATGCAGGAGGTGGGCATGCCAAGGTTCTTGTACCACCATTAAGACAGAGCCTTTATAGGATCCAGTGCCATCTCCTGAGAAACCCCAAAACTACAATTACACAGCTGGGACCATTCATCACTGTACCCTTGAGAGCAAAAAGAGAATTTGAAATTATAGTTGAAATGGGCAGAAAACTCCTACTGTAAAATATTATTTCCAGAAATCCCAAATTGTCATAATTTGGCTTTCAACCTAAAAAGGGAAAAAAACAAAAAATATAACATCCCATGGCTTCAAATTTTCCTGCTACATTCCAGATGCCTCACAATGAAAAGAAAAATATATATACACTTATATATATGTATATATATATACACACAAACGCACACTCACACCCTTTGGATTTGGATAACAGTGGCCTAGCTGATCTTGGCTTTCCTGAAAGTTCACTAGAATACACTTTTCAAAATCCATATTAATATGCTAAATGGAACTTTGTTAGACAGAAAATTCCACAAGCCCACCTGGTCCCAGAGGTAGGTGTCAACGTGATTAAATTTCCCCAGAAAATCTGTGGGCTTATCCAAGGGCACCAGCCAGAACACCTGGGCATTTCTGGCCATTCCTAACCCAATTGAAATCCTAGCTGCATTCTGTGGAACTCTATAGGTAAGTAAAGCTTGCTGAAAAATGAGAGTTTCTTTCTGTGGTTACATTTTGTGTGGGGTTTACAAGGGTATATTCATCTTAACACTTTCCTTAAGTACTGGGCATCTGTTACCTCAAGGTACGTGTACCTGAGCATACGCTTTGTGTGAGGTGCTACGTATTTGTTAGAGCTACAAAAAAGACTAATCCCTGTCTTTGAAGAGCTCACAATCTAAAGAGTCCATGTCTTTAAAGAGCTCCTTTCTGATCCCAAGTTTCCCCTTCAGTAAATGTGGGAGCTGGATTAATATTTCTGAACTCACTTTCTGGAATTCTACAATGTAGTTTCAAAGGATTTTATAGCCAGCTTCTCAATGGCACCTGCCTCCTTTTTTTCAGGTGAAATATGGAGCACAGAACACGTGTTGCAGCCCTGCAGAACAAGCAGAAGAGGGTAGCATAGGTCCCAGTTCAGGGCTTTGGGTTGGCCTCCTGCAGCGAGGATGCAAGGGTTCAACCTTGCCAGATTTATCTGTGATCCATCCACCCCACCATCCTGGAATCATTCTGTGGGCCATCTTGCTCCTCTCACATGTTTTTATCTTGAGAGAATATTTCAAGTCGCTGACAGCCTATTACTTTTAGATTTGCTTTGCTGTTGCTATTTGTGTCACAGTTTCGTTGGCCATTTTTGAGCATTACTTTAAGTAGGAAGGTCACTAGTACCTGTGTTGGTGAGTGAAAGAGAAAGGCTAAATACATGGCTAGGAAACAGTAAAGGAAGAGTTGGAAAGATTAGCTATATAGATATCAAGAGCAACTTTGCAGAGAAACACATCACAGTAGTGCTACAAGATACTAGAGAACAAAAATCACTTGTCTTCACTTTGCTTAATTTTATCTGTAATAAAAACGTTATTTTAAATAACTTACACAGCTGAAAAGAATTCTGGGGTCCTTTAAACCATATTTTACACTCAAGAGTACAATAATAGAATTTTCCCACATGTAATATGCCCAAGTTTGGGGAGAGGCGGATCAAGATGAAATAGAAAGCTCCACAGATCATCCCCCACACAAGTACACCAAGTTAAGAACTATCTACACAGAAAAAAAACACATTCATAAGAACCAAAAATCAGGTGAGCACTCACAGTACCTGGTTTTAACTTCATATCACTGAAAGAGGCACTGAAGAAACAGGAAAACATTCCTGAATCACCAACTCCACTCCCCGACCCCAGCAGTGGTGGTGTGGTGCAGAGAGCATCTCTGGGCACTGGGAGAAAGAAGAACACAGCAATTGTGAGGCATTAAACTCAGCTGTGTCCTGTTAGAGCCAAAGGGAAAACCAGATCAAACTCAGCTGAGGACTGCCCACAGAGGGAGCATTTAAACCA
The DNA here is from genome assembly GCF_029281585.2 of Gorilla gorilla gorilla. NCBI lineage: Eukaryota > Metazoa > Chordata > Mammalia > Primates > Hominidae > Gorilla > Gorilla gorilla. Next base: position 121,222,293 of record NC_073236.2, read on the forward strand.
GCCTCAGCCAGAGGGAAATTGCCAATTTCAAAGGTCTGAACTTGAGTGTCCACAAGCCTCACCACCTACGGCCAAAGTGCTCTTGGTCTCTAAGTAAACTTGAAAGGCGGTCTAAGCCATAAAGACTGCAACTCATAGGCTAGTCCTAGGGCTGAACTAGGCTGACAGACCGTGAACTGGGGGGCATGTGACATACTGAGGTACCAGCTGGGGCAGCCAAGGGAGTAATGACATCACTCCGGCCCTAATGCCAGGCTGCACAGCTCATGGCTCCAAAAGAGACCCCTTCCTTCTGTTTGAGGTGAGGAAAAGGAAGAGTGTCTTGCGTCTTTTGGGCTATACACCTAAAAGCAGAATTGCTGAGTGATACAGAAATTCTATGATTAATATTTAGAAGCACTACCAAAGTGTTTTCCAAAGTGGCTGCACCATTTTCCATTCCCACCAGCACTGTATGAGGATTCCAATTTCTCCACAATCTTGTCAACACCTGTATCTCATTTAATTTTTGTTTAATTTTCACACAACCCTGCTAGATACAACTTCTATTATTAGAGACCTTAGGAGTAGGCTGAATACGTTGTCACCTGCCCAAATTTCACAGTGCACTTAGGTATGTTAGAGTCAAGATTCAAAATAGAAGTAAAGCCTGATTTCTGGCACTTGGATTATAGCTCTCTCATACAAAAACTTTAATTTAGAAGATAGGTTTCATCTGAGTGCCCTGAGTTGGATCTTTGTTTACCCTATGCTTCTTGACTTAAGACACCGGAATGGAAGAGACCAAGAGCCTCATGGTGCCTTCTGAGTTGTCCTCACTTTACAACTACATGATCTCCCTATCAGTGGTTTTGGTTATTAATGAACTTCCCTCACTTTGTTAACCACATTTAAGTAGTGTAAAAGCACATTTAAAACATGATTTCTGTGAAGAATGAACACCGAACAGTAATGAAAGCCAACCTGTGATGAGTGCATACTATGTGCTCCATATTATGCCGAGTACTTAATGTTTTTTCTCATTTCATTTTCTCAGCTGTCTCATGAGGCAGGCCCTAATATTATTTCCATTTACATGTGAGTAATCTGAAAGGAAAAATAGTTCAGAAATGTTTCCGAGCTCATAAATGATAAGGCCAGGACATCTGTTTCCAGATATCACTATTACTACTGCCCCCCAAATTTTTGCCAAGATTTCTGCTCATAATGGTAACTATATAAGTGTGTCAGAATATGGACAAATGTGAATTAACCCAGAAATAAAACAGTAATATTATTAGCTAATGAGATTGTGGATGCTTTCCTTTGTCTTTCATTATTATTTTTTAAATTACCCTTAATGGTGCTATTAAATTCACACACATATATACACTCACACACACATTTGTGATTCTTTGGCCACATGCTTAGAAGTGGTCTCTTTCTTACTGGCTTTTCCTGACCCAAAATTTGCTATCATAGTGCCATACACAGAACATACAGTTTGGTCAAGCATAAAACAATTTGTTTTTTGTTTTGGGGGATGTTTTTGCCCATTGCCTGTAATCCCAGCACTCTGGGAGGCCGAGGCGGGCAGATCACAAGATTAGAAGATCGAGACCATCCTGGCTAACATGGTGAAACCCCATCTCTACGAAAATATAAAAAATTAGCCAGGCCTGGTGGTGCACACCTGTAGTACCAGCTACTTGGGAGGCTGAGGCAGGGGAATCCCTTGAACCTGGGAGGCGGAGGTTGCAGTGAGCCAAGATTGCACCACAGCACTCCAGCCTGGAGACAGACGAAACTCCACCTAAAAAAACAAAAACAAAAACAAAAAAAAAATAGAGACTTTTTTACACTCATGATTTCCCTTTCCTTCTTTAACTTCAGAGGTGTGTAAGACAAACTCCATTACAGATATAGATGTGACTTGTCATCTTTGGACTCACTACATAACTTCTGTGCCTAGAATAGAAATTTGAATGCAGAATCATAGTTTTGCGATTGTTTAGTAAAGGTTATTATGAAATGAGTTCACAGTGGACTGGTTACCAACTTGTCTAAATCCAGGGAAACAGAACACATCCACATGCAACAAGTTACATGAAGCAGGTTTACTACTTACAGTAGGCAGCAAGGAACAACAGAAGCCTAGGAGTCATTGGGAGCAGACCCTCCAAGGCTCAGAAAGCTGCCTGGGGTGGATGAAGTCTCAACTGTGTGTGTCCCACTTGCACCACAGATAAGGAACTCTGACAGACAGCAGGCTTAAGATTATATATACACAGGGGTTACATGACAATTGGGCTAAAACACTGAAAACATCCTGTTTTGGGGTGAGAAGAGGGGGCTGGATCAGAGCCCAGGCTATCAGGCTCCCCTTTTATCTGATAATGTTGTATTCCCAGCACAGTCTATAGTTATTCTTGAGAAATACACGCAAAAAAAAGAGGGGGCATGCTGGGAGGAACTGGATCAGTCTAAGGCCACCCAAAGAACTGTCCTGCAGTTATATATGTCCATAGTATTTTGAAACTGGGAGGTAATGCTGTTTATTTTCACAGGAAACCAAGCTGGCACTGTATGCTGGCACTGTATGCTCCACGGCACCCATGAAAGAGAGCATGGAACAGGGAATAGAAAGCATTGAACAAACTTGGGCTTTAGAATCATCTGTGAGATGGGGATAAGACCACAGAGGATTATTATAAATCAAACAAAATATACAAACTGTTAAGCATTGTGGCTGGCAGATGGTTCTTAGAAAATGTTATTTATTACTAGGACTACCACTACCAGTAAGGCACCCTGTGTAATACCTGGAACTTTAAACATGCTTAGCTTCCGTTCTATGCCATCCTAGTAATGACATCTCTCTCCTCACAGCCAAAGGTGCCTGGATACTTTCTATTTCATTGGTAATTGTTTTACTGTAAATAGTTCCATCATCCACAAGCAGTTTTGCCCTCCTGCTAGCCCTAGAATTTATCTCAATAGGTCTACACGATGAACCCAAGTATCCACCTAGCAAGCTGGTGGCCCTGCTTTTCAGCAAAGAAAAAGCCCTCTCCAATCAGCCCTTGTCTAGGACCCCAGCAGATTCCTACCATTATTTGTTTCCAAGCATTTAGTTGATTCACAACATGCAATAAAGAACCAAATAGATCCCTAGAGTACAAAGATAGCCATTGTCCCTGATATGCTTCTCCCTGCATCCAGCTGCTCTTTAGGCTCCGCAAGTTCCAGAATGCCAAAACATTGCTCCTGACATATCACACCTGCTTCCAGGACATGTCTCACCCCACACCAGCCTGGCTACAGCCACGGGCCATGTTTCATGATTCTGTACTGCCCAGATGAACTCTTCTTGCTTGACTGGCTTTTATGGATGTAGCAAAGTCCATTTGGTTTTGTTTTAATAACATCCCAATAAAAGAGCTGGGAAATTAGATGCTAGAAATGACATTTAAATCCTCCACTTCCCTTTGCTGCAATAATGGCTTTCTTGATTATAAAGGAGATAAATTTTATTAAATTATATGAAGTTTTTCCATTCGAAAGCAATTAAAAAATGCTTTCAGTTCAGAATTACAAAACTATTTGCTTCAGATTCAAGGCTGACGTTTTTATTGGCAATTTGAGTTATAACATGCTCAGCTCTGTGCCCATTCATTGATCCCTGATACTTCTGCCAACTCTTTATGGCTTTATGTGAAAGTACAGTGTTTAAGCCTCCTCTAAATTCATGAGCTGCCCCTGCTTCTGAAAAAGGCTCTCTCAGTGTCTCAACAACCCACAACCAGGGCTGATGTTTATTTAAAAACATCTGTTCCATCCTTTGTGGTATAACATACCAAAGTAGCCTGACATTTTAAATACTTTCTCTTTACACTTTGTGTCAAATAGCGAGAGAATGTAACTGCTTTTGTGATGAAAAACTGTTCAGGGCAATTACAAGATGATACAGTAAGTGGACTAAATGGTACCAAAAGTAATCAAAGGAAAACACTGGGATTAGCTCCACTTTTATGGAGATTCCTAGCTCCCCAAATATCTTCATGATTATGCTTTGTGTCTTAGTGCTTCCTAATTGATAATGAGAATAGTCCTTTGTTATTTAATTTTTTAGGGTAAGAAAGTGAATTATTACTGTTAAAGTTTTTGACAAATAAGGACAAGCAAAAAAAAAACAACAATAACAACAACAACAACAAAAAACACTACCTCTATGTCTCTGATTGCTAGGTCCACCTGGCAGCCAGGGGTGGCCAGGAATTCTTTTAGTGCTACGGACCACTGATTCTTTTCATCACCATCCTGACTTGCCAGTGTTATATTTAGTGTAGAAGCGGATCAACAGCATAAGGAAATGCAGCGTTTTTTTTTTAAACTTAAAGTGGATACAAATCACTTAACTACCAGAATATTGCCCAGACTCTGATCAACCTACTTTAAGACGGCTGTTTCTAGAAAAACAGGTGCTTCTAATATTTGAAAAGAAAGTTTCTATAAATAAACTAAACACATCTTCAACAAGATACACATACAGAAATGTAAAAAACTGTTTTATGTTATAGATTGGGCAAAAGTAAACTTTAGCCTCTATTGATAACAGATTCTAAATATCTTTAATTAGCAGAAAACCATAGGACTGAAGGTACCTGAACATTCTCTTAGACAAGATATCTGAAGCAAAGGAGACATTTAAAGGAGGTGAAAGTCAAAAAGGGTTAAATTTCCTGAGGAGAAATTTGACAGCTACAATACACCCAACATAGAAGAAACCACAGGTCTGTTTCCTAAGTAGGAAGAAGAACAGTTTCTCTGTGTTGTTGAAAATTGGTTTCTGCAGTCACTGAACCACAGGATATCAGTGCCAGAGGAAGTCTTAGAACATTGCAGCAGCAAGAGGCACTGTCCTGCCCTGGCCAGGCTTGAGCTCTACCCTTTTCAATTATAGGTTTCAGTAGGAACCTCCTAACACCCCCCACCCTGCCCGCCATTCATTCCACACACCTGGGATTCTGCTATCCCAGGGGTTATCGATCATGGGTTAGCACAAAAGCTCATAACCATACTCAAATGAATTATCTAAAAGCAGCCAAAAATGCAGGGCCTTAGGATATGCAGAAAGTAGATGCAACAGGGAAATGTTATTTGTGACCTTTTAATATTGTGGTTCACTTTAGTCTATAAATCTCCTTTTCTGATCGTACCAGCCTACCTTGTGACCACATGGGCCTTTGATTGCCCTCTTTATTAGCTTAGCAAATGGAGTGATGTGTGAGTTTCTGTCACAGTGCTGACTCTGTTACAAAGTGCAAAGGGAACTCCCACCCACCATGGACCAGGAGGCACCCTAATGCCAAAATCCATCTGTTTTATGGAAAGTCAACAGAAATGTTTTATCAAAAAGCACACATATAAATCTCTACTGCTGTCACTTTGTATTGGACCCTTCCACATTATATAACACGTCAAATCATTTGCCATCTTAAAATCAGAAACAAAAGAGAGAACCCAGACTCCTCCCTTGACCCACATCCCCTCTAGCCACCACCAGATTTCTATCCTTCTCTTTATAACACCATTAAGAAGAAATAGTCATAATCCTGATCCCTTCTTCTCTCCTCCCATTTTTTCTTATTCCTCTCCAATCAGGCTGTTTCCACAATCAACCAAAACAGCTACTTTCAACTGTCACCAACAAACGCCTTGTTGATGCTTGCTTACTGGCTGCTTTTATTCTCCAGTCTCTTTGTGTCCCTCCTGTCACCTTGCAACTTTTAAATGCTAAAGCATGTGAAAGCTCAGTCTTAAGATCTCATCCCTTTTCTTTCTACTCTGTCTTGCTTGGTGCTGCCAACCAGATCCACAGACTTAAACACCATCTACATGCTGTTGACTCTCGAAGTATAATGCCAGTCCAGATGTCATAGAACACTAGTCTCCAACGGTTTTCTTAACATTTTCGTCTGAATTCTAATAGAAGTTCCAAACTTAACCTGCTCATTTCCTACAACCACTTTCTCCTACAGCGTTCCCCATCTTAGGAAATAAAAATTCCATTCTTCAAGTTGTGGCAGCTCACTCTCACCCCCGTAAAATTAGAGTCAGCCTTGACTCCTTTCCTTCTTTCATACTTCATGTCCAATCTGTCAGCAAATTACTTTGACTCTACCACTGAAGTATTTCTAAAAACAAAGCACTTTTTGCCACCCTAGTTCAAGCAACCATCATTGCACACCCAGGTTTTTTCCAACACTCCTAACCGAACGTGCTTCCACACTTGATCCCAAATGTATATTTTTCACAAAGTGATCAAAGAGATCCTGTAAAACACATATTTAAATTATATCTTTAAATTATTATACAGTCAAATTGACTCCTTTTTTGCTGTTGAGTGTCAATATCTTGATACGCCTATGATCAAAATTCTCTAATGGCTTTCTGATGTCCCTATCCTGGCCCCCAAAACCCTGTGTGAGCTGGACTCCAATTACATCTCTCCACTTCCCAACTTCCTCACCTACCTCCTTTGCTCTGCCCTGGAACACTGTGGGCTTGCTGTTTCTTAAAACCCAAATCGCTCTCTCACTTTTGCCTCTCCTCTGCCTGCATGCTTACCTTGTGAATATATGCCTCACTTAACGTTTCACTCTCTCCAGGTTATCTACTCAAATGGCATCTTATCAGGAAAGTTTCATGTGACCATCCTATCTAAAAAAAGGACCCCAACTCTGTGCCTTGCACTGTACTGTACTTTCTTTCACAACATTTATCACACCCCCTGGCTCACTACTTCTATTACCTATTTATTCATTTGTATATTTATTATCCATCCTTCCTTATCAGTACGCAAATTTAATGAGGGAGAACATTCGTTGTTCACTGTTACATCCCATTGTCTACAACAGTATGATTCATGTAGTAGTACTCAAATACATATTAAATCACTGAATCAATACATCAATGAATGTTAGGCTTCGAAAGGACCACAGAGAACATCACATTAAATTGAGTTTATCACACATCTCTTACCCCGTTCAATTTGTCACACATTCCTCTAGGCACTAGGGAAGCAATAACACACAGGTCATTTACAGGACACTCTACTTTGCAAAGTTAAAAATTAGGCATGTCTTTTAATGTACAAATTTTGGAAGACATTTGAGTAAGGATAATGGAAAATTTCTACATGCTAGAAGAAATCTTAACTACTTACAATTTCCTATGTCCATGCACACATATATAGATACACACATAGGATTCTCTCATAGGAGAAACAGAAGGTGTCGAATGGGCAAGCTGCAATCACATATGACAACAATAAGGAGTAAGGATGGGTTCCAGGAAAGTTTCTATATGCTTACTGGTTAACTCTTCAGGTGAGAAAGGAGATTTGCAGCAAAGTAAGCAAAGGTTACTGTATTAGTTCATTCTCACGCTTTTATGAAGAAATACCTAAGACTTAGTAATTTATAAAGAAAATAGGTTTAATTGACTCACAGTTCCATAAAGCTGAGGAGGCCTCAAGAAACTTGCAATCATGGTGGAAAGGGAAGCAAGCACATCCTTCTTCATATGGCAGCAGCAAGGAGAAGTGCAGAGCAAAAGGGGGAAAAGCCCCTTATACAACCATCAGATCTCGTGAGAACTCACTCACTATCATGAGAACAGCATGTGGGTAACTGCCCCATGATTAAATTACCTCCCACTAGGCCCCTCCCATGACACATGAGGATTATGGGAACTACAATTCAAGATGAGATTTGGGTAGGGACACAGCCAAAGCATATCAGTTACTATACATGGTAGACAATCATTTTCTGGTGTAAGGAAATCTGTGATAAATATTTATTTTAAAGAAACCTATTTTCTTTTAAACACAATGAGTGATTCAGATTATCTTCTAAATTACACTAGATACCACTCCCATTCACAATCCTATAAAAGACTCTACATTCGTGCCAGTGCAAGCTCTAGGAAAACAGGACCAAATTGGACAATGTACGTCTTTTTGAGGGCATTAAGTCTTATATAACTTCATATATGAACACATAAACACACCTAATTTCTACTATCTTTCTTTGCATTTTCACAAGAATTCTCTTCTAGATTGCTGCTCTACTCCAAGTACTGATGCTGCAAAACGAGATAATATAAATCATATGTTTTCATCAGTGGCACTAATGAAACTTCCAGATAAAGAGAGGTAAAATGTGACTATGTCAAGATTTCACAAGCAAGAACACCATATTTGAGACCTATTAAAGACATTACCATATTTTTTAAAGTCTTCACCCAAGCTTTTAAATTCCCTTAGTTTTGGCTGCATAAGTCTAGGACTCAAATTTGGATCTGAAAACTACCTGCCATCTGAATTTGAGCAACATTTTTTAGCTTCTTTTCCTTTCTTCTCGTAACTGGACATTGCCCATCCCTCATAAACCACAAGCTCATTATAAGAATAAAATAAAATAACACCGGTAAAGTGGCCAGCATAGTGCTAAGTATATAGTACCTGCTGAATACACATGTGTTCTCTCTTTCCCTTTCTTATATGAAACCTGCACTGCAATTCAGTATCAACCTCATTAAGTCAGTCTCACTAAAAGTGGAATAGATGATGTGTTACTTGCTCTCTAGTGAAGAAATTAATTGTGTGTGTATGTGTATTTGAGTATTCAATTCTCTAAACTTGATTATGCATCTATACAATCATATTTAGACTTTAGTTTTGTTCTAAAATGTTATGAATTTGTTCCCTCTCACTGGATACCCTTTCAGACTGAATAGTCCCTTCAACCAGACATTGGCATACAGAAGAATGGCCAGTTTCATAATCCAAATACTTTTTTTATGATTTGAGAAAGGGACAGAGAAGAAATTTAATTTGGCCTTTAGACAAGGCCATCTACCAATCTACCAGTTCATCCAGCCAGCCTCATCCTGTACCAAGCACTCTTGTTATGAACCCCTGCTCTCAACACCTGACTTCAATCCCACCAGGGACTACCCCTTCCCCATCTTAGTCCTTATCACACCAACTGGGGATCTCCACTCAACTCACTTTACCTTGCAAAGGGAAACACAGAACAGTCCATATATTTTTTCCACTGTTTATTTCCCACAATGTCCCACAGTGAGATTCCAGAAAGGGAAAACTGCTTTGTATGTGATACAGCTTCTGGCCCTAAGAAACACATATGTAAATAAACATACATTTTCATTTCCATCTATCAGTCTCATAAAGAGTATTTAAAATTTCAGGTATCCAGTTTTTCTAATCAGCAATTCATGAGACACTTTGCAAATGTAATAGTATCCTAATGTTAAAAACCATATATAATTCAAATTATTTTCATAAAATTAACTTTATTAAAAAAGGCAAATTGAAAAGAATGGGAAAGAGAATTCTATTTTTAATATTGTTAATTTTCCCTTCTCTTTATACATTTAAGCAATTAAAATTGAAACATTCAATCTCCAAGATGCAGATTGATTTTTAAATAAATGACAGTTTGTTAACTCTGCAAGTCTTTGCACTAAAAAAACTGCAGAACTTTCCTGTAGAAGCTTCAGCCTTAAGGCTGAAACACAGCTGCGGATTTTGGACAAATCCAGACTCTCTTCTAACATATTTCTGGTTAACATAAAGTAAGAACATCAAATTTTAGCTTGGCAGCTCAGGAAAATGGTGACAAACTAGAGCCATTTATCAGATGGGTTTTGTTGACGTGACAAAAACAACAAAGAGATGTCTATTAAAAAAATAAAATGCATGAACATCTACTATGTGCTATGCACTGCTAAACAATGTAATTAACTATCAATTATTTTGATCACAGAACAATGCATAAGGATGCTATCATTTGTCATCTTTAAAACATTTCAGGTTTCTGTTGTTGTTGTTGTTGTTTGTTTTTTTTCCCAAGATGGCAGATGGAGGCATTGTTAGCACGCCTCTTCCACTTGGAAAGACACATTAGTATGTAGAGATTCACAATGTTAGCTTTTTTCCAAGAAGAACCATGGGAATTTAACAGAAAAACTAAGAAGAAACCACAGACCCTTTGAAACAAATGGCAGGCAGTACCCTTCACTGTGAACCAGATAGAAAACTGTGAGTCTTCAGAGTGTGAGAAGAGGAGAGAGCCTCTGTGACACACACTCCCACAGGGGAGCCAGGAAATCCAGGTTAGATAGAAAGGCCTTAACCCTACCTAGCACTGGAGCTGATTTAGTGAGTAGTAGGGAGTATATAAGAAGGAACAGCATTGGGACATGCTTTGTGTGCACTCCCAGAATCCAGCAGGGATGGAGGGAAGCCATTCTTGATCCTACTAGAGGACCTCTCGGAAGTCTGTCAGCTAACTCAGGCAGCGGTCAAAGGTTGAGAGAAGCTTCCAACTGAGATTTGTGATATAGTCTTGAGTGGGGATGCGCCCTGTTGGCCAGAACTGAAGAGCAAGTGGGAAGTGGCTACAGTCATGCACACAGGAGCTGAATGCCCCTACTTCATGGGCAGACCAGGAGGGGCGTGGCCTGAAAGCCGCAGTTTCTATCTTCGTCTGGAATGCTTATGGCCTGGGATAGTTCTGAGTTCTGAGTACAGGCTGCCTGGAACCCAGCTATCTGCTGCTAGCAGAACACTATGGGTGTGAGACCTGCCTTGACAAGTGTGTAGGAGCTGAATGGGGCATACTTCCACCTACTATACACCACTCCCTATGAGGATTATTTTGTGTATCTGAGGCAGCTGCATTTCTCTCTAGAACATTACCCCAGCAGCCAGAGAACTGCCATGTTAACACCACTGGGGCTGCAGCTTGCACACATATGTGGGGAGCCAGAGTATGACTTGCCTGACCCAGCTCCCACCTGGCTTTGCCCCTCCAGCAGCCCTAGCAGCATAATACAATGGACAGGGATGTTTGGGAGCTCCATGACCATCCCCTCCACCCTCACCGCATTGCCCGAGACACCAGAGTACCTCCCCTGGGTAACATAAAGCAAGCATAAATTCCACAGCTACCACTGCAGATAGTGCTCCTTTGCAGGTTCCACCTCCTTGCTGGAAGCCACCCAGCAGAGCCCATTACAGCATCTTCAGGCACAATAGCATAGCACTTAGGAAGAAAAAAATTTTGCATGACCTCAGGTATTGCCATTGCCTGCATCACCCTGCCTAACCAGGAGGTCTTGAGTTTGTCCATGAACCTAGTTCATTACTACTACTGCTACAATTTGAGAAAGCCAACACATTAAGGCTACTGGTAATAAAGAAAATCTCAGAATCTCAGAGTATACGTCATTCCTCACTCTCCCCCAGTGAAAGGTGGTGCTTGTACCTGCTACTGGGAGACTAGAAGACAGGTCACCTCATCGAGTCCCTTGCAGACATTCCCCAGCACCAGCCTAAATATGGCAGCCCCAGTGGGCAGCGAGACCCAGAATAGCAGCAGGATCCACAGTAGTCTGGCCTCAGGGACTGCTACTCCTAGAAAAAGGGGGAATGCATCACATTAAGGGAGTACTACATGGAACTGAAGAAACCAGGCTGTAGGTCTTCAGTCTCTGAACTTTCCTCTTGTGGGATGTTTCTTTCAGCCGAAGCAAAGGTGCAGTGCTGGACTCAATGGGGAAAGTCTGCAATTCTACCCCAACAGTCAGGCAGCCTCAGTGTTCATGAAGGGTCTTAGAGAAGGAAACTTCTACCCCTCACCCACCACTGCAGACAGAGTTGGGGCTTCTCCCACGGGAGTTCAGCATGGATGCATCAGCAGATAGCCTTTCTAGAACACTTCAGGGTGACTGTATTTCCACAGGAGGAGTATCCTCCAGGTTCAAGGTCACACAATCCCTATCTATGTGGAACATCAGCATTTCTGTAGATGAAAAGAGGTGCCTGTCTGACTGAATCACTGGAACACCAATTCAGGAGTGTGACTGGTGATTGCTTTCTTGCTGGTCTGGAAGGACAGCTGTGGTGGCTCCCTCACTTCCCCCTGAAAAGAACAGTGCATTTCACTGAGAGCTTCCCCAACTGCCTCTGTCAAGGCTGAGACCTCTGCCCACTTCTGCCCATCATTGGGGTATTGCATTTACCCATCTGTTTTAGCCACAGTCAGTTTTTACCTGTGGGCAACCCCTACGGGCCTAAATTTTGAACTGTTCAACCCAGCAAGTAAGATACTGGGGAAAAAAAAAGTTTAAAATGCACTCCACTGGGGAAGAAGATAAGCTTTATTAGACCTCTGCCATTCCAGCCCCACAGGAGACAGTGAACCTGCTCACATATCCAGTACATACCTACTATAACCAGCATCTGAGAAAGCCATCATACAAAGATTCTCTATAACCAAGAACTCATACAGAGTTTCTGCCAATAAAAACACTCAGAGCCAACGTTAGGTGACAACAAACTATAAACATTAAAGTCGCATTCTCAAGTAGAAAAAAAATTTTTAAACCCAGTTGAATAAAAAACAAATTCAATTATAATTAGAAGAAATAGTCTACCCAAATGAGAAGAAACCAGAAAAATAATTCTGGCAATATGAAAAAAATAAAGATCTATTACACCCCCAAAAGATCACACTAGCTTTCCAGCACTGGACCCAAGCCAAGATGAAAACTTTGAAACACTAGATAAATAATTCAAAAGGCTGATTATTACATTATTCAAGGAGATATAAGACAAAGGTGAAAAACAACATAAAACACTTTGTTAAAAATCTGGGATATGAATGAAAAATTTTCTAAACAGATGACATTTAAAAAAACCCAATCAAAATTTCTGGAAATCAAAGACACATTTACAGAAATAAAAAAAATGCGGGAGGCCGAGATAGGTGGATCACAAGGTCAGGAGATCGAGACCATCCTGGATAACACAGTGAAACCCCATCTCTACTAAAAATACAAAAAAATTAGCCAGGCGTGGTGGCAGGTGCCTGTAGTCCCAGCTACTCAGGAGGCTGAGGCAGGAGAATGGCGTGAACCCAGGAGGCGGAGCTTGCAGTGAGCTGAGATCATGCCACTGCACTCCAGCCTGGGCAACAGAGAGAGACACCATCTCAAAAAAAAATAAATAAATAAAGTGGAAAATTTAAACAATGGACTAAACCAAGTAGAAGAAAGAATTTCAGAACTCAAAGGCAAGGCTTTTGAATTAACTCAATCAGGCAAAAATAATGAAAAAATAACTAAAATAAATTAACAAAGGTATCCAAGTAATATGGGATTATGTTAAACTGCCAAACCTAAGAATTATAGTCGTTCCTGAGAGAGAAGAAAAACCAAAATGTTTGGACAACCTATTTAAGTGAATAATTGAGGAAAACTTCCCTGGTCTTGATAGAGATTCAGACATCAAAACACAAGAAGCTCAAATAACTTGTGGGAGACTCATTGCAAAAAGGACATCACCAAGGCATATAGTCATCAGGCTATCTAAAATCAATCTGGAGGGAAGAACTCTAAGAGCAATGGGATAAAAGCATCAGATAACCTGCAAACGAAAAACCTAACAGCAGACTAACAGCAGATTTCTCAGCAGAAACCTTCCAAGCCATAAGGGATTTGGATCACATCTTTAGTCTCCTTAAACAGAATAACTGTCAGTCAAGAATTTTGTCTCCAGAAAAACTAAGTTTCATAAATTAAGGAGAAAAATGTCTCTCCCAGATTAGCAAATACTGAAGGAATTTGTCAATACTTGACCAGTCCTACAAGAAATGCTAAAAGGACTTCTAAATCTTGAAACAAAAGGTTGACATACACCAGAAGAGAAATTCCTGAAAGCATAAAATTCAGAGGGCTTATAAAACAATAACACAATGATGAAAACAAAGTCACTAGGTAACAATTGACATAATGACTGGAACAGTATCTCACATCTCAATATTAACATTGAATGTTAAATGCTCCACTTAAAAGATACAGATTGGCAGAATGGATTTAAAAAACCACAAATCAAATATCTACTGTCTTCAGGAGACACACTTGATACATAAGGATTCTTATAGACTTCAGGTAAAGGGGTAGAAAAATATATTTCACAGAAATGGAAACCAAAAGCGAGCAATAATAGCTACTTTTATATCAGATAAAACACATTTTAAAGCATCAACAGTAAAACAAAACAAAGAAGATCATTTTATAATGATAGAAAGATCAATTTAACAAGAAGTTATAACAATCCCAAATATATATGCGCCTAACTCCAGAGCTCCCAGATTTATAAAGCAATTACCACCAGACCTAGGAAAAGAAATAGGCAGTAACATAAAAATAGTGGGAGACACCAGCACTCTACTGACAGTATTAGACAGATCATTGAGGCAGAAAGACAACAAACATTGGACTTATACTGCACTCTGGAACAAATAAATTTTAAAAAATCAAAATCATATCACATATCTTCTCAGACCACAGTGGAATAAAACTAGAAATAAATTTGAAAAGGAACCCTGAAAACTGTACAAATACATGGAAATTGAATGATATGCTTCTGAATGATTTCTTGGTTAACAATGAAATTAATAACATGAACGATAACAGTGATTAAAGTTATAAAAACCTCTGGGATACAGCAAAAGCACTGCTAAAAGGAAAGTTTATAGCACTAAATGACTACATTAAAAAAGTCTGAAAGATTACAAATTGACAACCTAACTTCACACCTCAAGGAATTAGAGGAATAAGAACAAACCAAACCCAAAGGTAGCGAAAGAAAAGAAATAACAAAGATCAGAGCAGAACCAAAGGAAATCGAAATCAAAAAACAAAACAGAACAAAAAATCAATGAAATAAAAAGGTGGTTATCTAAAAAGATAAACAAAACTATCTATGTTCACCAGGAAATGAAGACAGAAGATTCAAATAAGCCCAATTAAAAATTAAAATGGAGACAATATAACTGATGCCACAGAAATACAAAAGAGGATTTGAGACTACTATAAATACCACAGCTCTCTGCACGCTAACTAGAAAATCCTGAGGAAATGGATAACCCTTGGAAACATACATCCCCCTTAACTTGAATCAGAAATAAATAGAAACACTTAACAGACCATAACAAGCAGTGAGATTGACTCAGGAATTTTTTAAAAATTTTAAAAATCTGACAAAAAAAGCCCAGAGCCAGATGGATTCAAAAATTCTTCCAGACAAAGAAGAATTGGTACTAATTCTACTAAAACTATTCCAAAAGATGGAGGAGGGAATCCTTCCTAACTCATTCTATGAAGCCAGTATCACCATGATACAAAAGCCAGAAAAGAACATAGCAAAAAAAGAAAATTACACACCAGTATCTCTTATGAATATATACACAAAATTTCTCAACAAAATAATAGCAAACTGAATTCAACGCACATCAAAAAAATTGACCATTATAAAGTGGGTTTTATTCCATGGATGATTCAACATATGCAGGTCAATAAATGTGATTCATCACATAAAAAGAATTTTTTTGTTATAATTTAAGCTTTAGGGTACATGTGCACAACGTGCAGGTTAGTTACATATGTATACATGTGCCATGTTGGTGTGCTGCACCCACCAACTCGTCATTTCACATTAGGTATATCTCCTAAAGCCATCCCTCCCCACTCCCCCCACCCCACAACAGGCCCCGGTGTGTGATGTTCCCCTTCCTGTGTCCATGTGTTCTCATTGTTCAGTTCCCACCTATGAGTGAGAACATGCGGTGTTTGGTTTTTTGTCCTTGCAATAGTTTTGGGTATATACCCAAAGGATTATAAATCATGCTGCTATAAAGACACATGCACATGTATGTTTATTGCGGCACCATTCACAATAGCAAAGACTTGGAACCAAGCCAAATGTCCAACAATGATAGACTGGATTAAGAAAATTTGGCACATATACACCATGGAATATTATGCAGCCATAAAAAATGATGAGTTCATGTCCTTTGTAGGGACATGGATGAAGCTGGAAACCATCATTCTCAGCAAACATAAAAAGAATTTAAAACAAAAAACATACGATCATATCAATAGACAAAGAAAAGTCTTTGATAAAATCTGGCATTCCTCTATGATACAAACTCTCAACAAACTGGGCATAGAAGAAACATACCTAAAAATAGTAAAAGCCATACATGACAAACCCACAGCCAACATCACGCTGAATGGAGAAAAGTTGAAAGCATTCTCCCTGAGAACTGGAAGAAGACAAGGATCCCCACTTTCACCACTTCTTTTCAACATAGTACTGGAAGTCCTAGCCAGAACAATCAGGCAAGAAAAACAAAATAAATGGCATCCAAATTGGAAAAGAAAAAGTCAAACTATTGCTGTCTGCCAATGATAAAATCTTATACCTAGAAAACCCTCAAGACTCCTCCAAAAGAGTCCTAGATCTGATTAATGAATTCAGCAAAGCCTCAGATAACAAAACCAATGAACACAAGTCAGTAGCACTGCTATACACCAACAATGCCCAAGCTAAGCATCAAATTAAAAACTAAGTCCCTTTTATAATAGCTAAAAAAAAATACTAGGAATATACTTATCCAAAGAAATCAAAGCTCTCTACAAAAAAAAACTATAAAACACTGCTGAGAGAAGTCATAAATGACACAAACAAATGGAAATACATTCCATGTTTATGAGTTGGAAGAATCAATTTCATAAGAATGACTATACTGCCCAGAGCAATCTACAGATTCAATGCAATTCCTATGAAGATACCAACATCATTTTTTATACTGCCCAAAGCAATTTACAGATTCAATGCAATTCCTATGAAAATACCAACATCATTAACAATTAAGATTGTTATTTCTAATTTCTAAAAAGAAAAAATAATATTTTTTGGTTTATAGGGAACCAAAAAAGAGCCCAAATAGCCAAAGCAATACTAAGCCAAAAGAATAAATCTGGAGGCATCATATTACCCAACTTCAAATTATACTACAAGGCTATAATTACCCAAACAGCACGGTACTGGTATAAAAGTAGACACATAGATCAATGGAACAGAATAGAGAATCTAGAAATAAATCCAAATATTTACAACCAATTGATCTTTGACAAAGCATACAAAAACATCAATTGGAGAAAGGACATCCTATTCAATTAATGGTTCTGGGAAGTTTGGATAGCTACATGTAGAAGAATGAAACTGCATCTCTATCTCTCACCATACACAAAAGTTAACTCAAGATGGATTCAAATATAAGACCTTAAACCACATAAATTCTGGAATGAAACCTAAGTAAAACTTCTGGACATTGGCCTAAGCAGAGAATTTATGACTAAGATCCCAAAAGCAAATGCTAACAAAAACAAAAATAAATAAGTGAGACCTTATTAAGCTAAAAAGCTGCACAGTGAAAGAAATAATCTTTTGAATAAACAGACAACCTGGGCCAGGCATGGTGGCTCACGCCTGTAATCACAGCACTTTGGGAGGCTGAGGCAGGTGGATCACGAAGTCAGGAGATGGAGATCATCCTGGCTAACACGGTGAAACTCCATCTCTACCACAAATACAAAAAATTAGCTGAGCTGGTGGCACACACCTGTAGTCCCAGCTACTGAAGAGGCTGAGGCAAGACAATCGCTTGAACCCAGGAGGCGGAGGTTGCAGTGAGCCGAGATCACGCCACTGCACTCCAGCCTGGGTGATCCAGACAGAGCGAGACACTGACTCAAAAACAAACAAACAAACAAACAAAAAAACAGACAACCTACAGAATGGGAGAAAATACTTGGAAATTATGCTACTGACAAAGGACTAATATCCAGAATCTACAAGGAACTCAAGCATGTCAGCAAGAAAACAACAAATAATCCCATTAAAAAGTGAGCAAAAGACGTGAATAGATATACAATGGCCAATAAAGATTTTTAAAAATGCTCAACATCACTAATCATCAAGGAAATGCAAATTAAAAGAACAATGATATATCACCTTACCCCAGCCAGAATGACCATTATTAAAAAGTCAAAAACAATAGATGTTGGTGTGGATGTGGTGAAAAAGGAATGTTTATACGCTGCTGGTGAGAATGTAAATTAGCACAACTCCTATGGAAAACAGTATGGAAATTTCTCAAAAAAACAAAAAGCAAATCTAACATTTCATCCAGCAATCACACTACTGGGTAGTTACCCCAAGGAAAAGAAGTAACTAAATAAAAAAGACAGCTACACGCATATGTTTATCACAGCATAATTCACAATTGCAAAGATATAGGATCAACCGAAATGCTCATTAACCGACGAGCGGATAAAGAAAATGTAGTATTCCATACCATGGAATACTACCTAGCCATAAAAATGTAGTATTCCATACCAATTCCATACCATGGAATACTACCTAGCCTTAAAAAGAATGAAATAATGTATCTTGCAGCAACTTGAATGGAACTGGAGACCGTTATTCTAAGAGAAGTAACTCAAAAATCAAAAACCAAATACTGCACGTTCTCCCTCATAAGTGGGCACTAAGCTATGGGTACATAAAGGCATACAGAATGGTATAATGCACACTGGAGACTCAGAAGGGAGGAGGGTGGATGGGGAGTAAGGGATGAAAAACGACCTGTTCGGTATAGTGTACACTATTTGGATGATGTGTACACTAAAACCTTAGACTTTGCCACTATACAATTCATCCAAGTAACAAAAAACCACTTGTAAAGCTATTGAAATAAAAACATTTTTAAAAAACCACTTCTGAGTTTACAAAGGACTTTCACAACCTACTAGTTCATTTCAAAGACTCTGTAGTACCTATTATGAAATACTTCTTGATTATGTTGATTCAAAAGACAAAAGATACTCCCAGATGTGCCTTACGCCGAGGTTCCCAATGGTCCTTTTAAAGCTCTGAAGTGTCTTAGGAGGAAGATAACATGCAATGTATAAAAACATGATCAGAACAAAACAGTTGTTCTTTATAATAGTTGTATCTGAAAATGACAAGAAGGAGTTGAGTGAAAGCCAGTAAAACCAAATCACTGATCCAGGTACAAGAGGCATTTCAACCACACTTTCCGATTAAGTGAGCAATACTTTTTCCTCTATTTTTTCCTCAGGCTTAAATCAATAGGTATATAAGCTTCCAGGCTATTAAAAATATCAACTGGATTCATAAGGTTGTCTAAGAGAATCTGACCTCAGCACATTGAGAAGAAAATTAGCTCAAATGGACACCATATTTGGATTCTACCCTCAAAGAGGCACATGTTACACTCAGTGGGAATCGTGTGGGTGTTAGTGAGGGGAGAATTGTCCTGGAATAGTTATAAATACTTTCACAAATGAGAAAACTATTTCATTAAATGTTTGATTTCTACTAACAACTACAGCAGCCAGAATATTCCTCACTACACTTTATTTTTATTTTGTTAAATGGATAGGTGTCAAATAGAATATCTTTTATAATTTACTGAAAATGTTTTTATTTTCTTAGTTGGTTCAACTAGCAGTAAATATCACTTAAAAAATAAGCAGTGAATAAGTTAGACTGATTATTGACAAGAAAAAATTACCTTTCCTATATTTTATTTTTGCGCATAAAGATTCGACTATTAACCAGATAGTTAAGTGATTTATTTACTTTGGTAACAAGCCAGGCAGAAATATTTAAATTCTACTCTTGGAAGTAAGAATTATCTAATCATTCACAAGCTCTTACAATAAAACATTTATCATGGGCCATTAATCCTTTAGGACTTATTTTCCATCCCATCGTTTCACTGGCACCTTGCTTTGAACATAGTCAAGTTTGGCTGCAATTTTTCCTTTTATCATATATCATAGTTACAGGATGAGATGCACCAAAGCCGGATTCCAAAAACCCTGCACTTTGCTTGAACTTTGCACATAGAAAATCAACTAGTGATTCCAGGGCTGAGACTCATTCAGGCTTGAGGCCTGAGATCGCACTTGGATCATGGAGTACCAAAAGTTTAGGGTTAGATGACAGGAAAAAAATATCTAGTTGCAACATTACCCCACAGAGGTTTAAAAGTAGGTTTTAAATTCACAGGATACTTGTATTAGTCAGTTCTCACACTGCTAATAAAGACATACCTGAGACTGGGTAATTTACAAAAAAAAAAAAAAGAGGTTTGATGGACTCATGGTTCCACATGGCTGGGGAAGCCTCACAATCATGGCAGAAGGCAAACGAGGAGAAAGGCACCTCTTACATGGTGACAGGCAAAAGAGATTGTGCAGGAGAACTCCCATTTATAAAACCATCAGATTTCATGAGACTTATTCACTACTACAAGAACAGTATAGGGGAAACTGCCCCCATGATTCAATTCAATCCACCTGGCCCCGCCCTTGACATGTGGGGATTATTACAATTCAAGGTGAGATGTGGGTGGGGACATAGCCAAACCATATCAGTACTATTCTGGTAGTCTTATGTACAGGGCTAAGTGAGGCGACCCTGAATATATTCCTCTTATCCACAACTCCCACCCCAGCCTGTTCACCTCTACTTTGCACTGTGAAGGCCTAGTAGCCCTTTCTTGAAATACCTAACTCACTGCAAGTAAAGTTCCTTGAATGTTTCTTGGGCCTAAATAATACCAACACATACCTGCAGTTTCCTATTTGATAGCAAACTACCTTTGCTCAAAAATTACTTAGACTGAAACAATACAACAAATATAAAAACAGATCTGCATCAAATAAAGCTTTTAATTGCTCAAAATAATAGTCAATTTTGCACTAAAAGAGGTAAGGAGGAAGGAAAAGATGATTGCACTAAAAGTAAGGAGTTGTGTTTTTAAATCAAATCTTGTGTCATTTAATAAAATTATACTACTCTGTCTCACAGTAATGTCACAAAACTTAAGCTAGTGTTCAATGAAACATTTTGTAAACTACAAAGCAGCAGGCATATATGCTATTATTTTAATAATTTGTGGCAATAATCTTAAAGTTACAATTTATTGGGTACCACACCCAGATCTACACAAGCAACTGGAGAAACAATCTAATCGTAGAGCATATAGGCCAAATATAACCCCCCAAAATGCAAACTACAACAATTTTACAGATGAGAAAACAGGTTCACAAGAGATCAAGTGATTTGACCAAAGCCACACAAGCACCAAATGGCAAGAGATGAAATTTAAGCTGCAATCTGCTTGCAAAAGAATCATTCATTCTTGTGTCTACACTAATGTGGTGCACTGCTTCCAAAGTTCAATTTCTCAAAGAGGCTAATGGGCCTGTCTCTATGGATATGCTAGCCAAGTACTGTAACAGAAAAGAAATCAAGTAGAGTGAGCTATTGCAGAAACACAGAAGAAAATAAAACAAAACAAACAAATACATACATACATAGTTGACACTTGAACAAAATGGATTTCAACCATTCAGGTCCACTCTAAGTGGATTTTTTTCAATAAAAGTTACACAGAGTGTACTTGCCTCTCCTGACTCCCCTTCCACCTCCTCCACCTCTTCTTTTGCCACCCTTGAGACAAGAAGACCAACCCCTCCTCTTCCTTCTCCTTCTCAGTTACTCAACATGATGACAGCAAGAATGAAAACCTCCATAATGATCCACTTCCACTTAATGAATAGTAAGTATATTTGCTCTTCCTTATAATGATCTTCATAAGATTTTCTTTCCTCTAGCTCACTTTATTGTAAGAATATAGTATATAATATATGTAACATACAATATTAATGTTAATCAACTGTTTATATTATTAATAAAGCTTCCAGTCAAGAGTAGGGTGTTATTAGTTAATATTTTAAGGAGCCAAAAGTTATGTGTGGATTGTTGACAACTTGGTAGAGAGGGGTCAGTGTTCCTAACCCTGGACCCTGGAGTTATTCAGGGATCAAGTGTGTATATCCACGTGGATTTTCCTTATGGAGGATAAACATTTGAGGAAATGTCATATATGACAATTAGAATAAGCTAGAGATGCCATTAATAACACCATATTTCTTTTATTTTTTTCAATTTAGAAGACGCAGTTGGATCTTTTTGTTTTCTTTCTAAAAATTATTATTTTGTAACTGACAAATTATAATTGCATATATTTATAGGGTACAATGTGATGTTATCATAAATGTATACAGCATTGTGTACTTCAAAATAGTTTGTTGTTTTTAAAACTGAACACAGCTTACAACTGATTGTCAAAAGCAACTTGTTAGTAATTACTCAGAGTGATGATTGTGAGAGAGTTTTCATTGCTTGCTCATCTGTGAATACAGCTCAACTACAAGGTATCTGTTTATCATAAGTCATCTCTAGGTAGTCATTTTCACCGATACCATCACACACAATCAGATTTAAGCTTACATTTGTAACACCAATTGTTGCTTAAAATATTTGAAGATTAGGCCCGGCATGGTGGCTCAAGCCTGTAATCCCAGGACTTTGGGAGGCAGAGGTGGGTGGATCACGAGGTCAGTATATCAAGGCCATCATGGCTAACATGGTGAAACCCCGTCTCTACTAAAAATACAAAGAAAAATTAGCCGGGCGTGGTGGCAGGTGCCTGTAGTCCCATCTACTCGGCAGGATAATGGCGTGAACGCGGGAGGCGGAGCTTGCAGTGAGCCGAGATCGTGCCACTGTACTCCTGGGCAACAGAGCGAGACTCCGTCTCAAAAAAAAAAATTGATAATTATACTATAAAGCAACACTGAAAGAAAAGTATTTTTTGTTTGCTTAAAATGTAAGTAGATTGCTTGTCACATGTCAGACAATTCAACGAATGTCAGTAAAATTCTATAGTTTTCAAAATCAGCAAAGCTTTTTCATGCTAGAAAGACAGTGGGGACAGAGCAGTAGTTTGGGCCCAAGACAGGATGACAGACAGGTAAACAAACTAACTCCCAATCTCTTCTACACCCTCCCAGACACAAAGTACTGTCTTTCAAGCATCAGAAATTTGTCAGAAATGTTCTGGCTTCTCTCAAAAGAGACTACTAGACTTCCTGTGGGAGGTAATTCAATTGATGCAAAGAAAAAAAAAAGAAAAAGGTAACTTGGTCTCCTATGACAAACCTCAAATTTTACTGTCAGTAGTAAAGGTGCTGTGTTAAGATAACAAGCAGGAGTTAAGAAAGGAGAATGTCACCTGGTATTCTCTATAATCCCTAGCGGCCAAATTGATTCAGAAAAAGTTTGGACTGCATACTTGCGGATTCACCTCAAATGTTGATGTTGAGCCTAAAGAGGAAATTAATAGTTATTATATGGATTTGAGTATATTAATGGTTAAACATATAATAAAAATAGCATATTTAAGCTATACCCCCCCCATGTTATCATTAAATCTGGTGGTCAAGTTATCATTGTTGATGTCTTAGATTTGATGATGTATGATTAAAACTATAAAAGTGAATCATTATTGAGCACTTACCGGGCATTGTATTAAGCTTTTTAATTTGTATTATCTCCTTTAAATCTCACAACATTATATGACAGGTATATTATTTTCATTTTGCCGGCAACAGAACTGAGATTCAGACACAGATAAAATCCATTTTTACCACTCTGCTGTTAAATGATTAAGCCAAACAAAATGTTAGCCCAGGCCTCTCTGATGACCAGGTCCTTTCTCAATGACCACACTGCATGAACGAACCTGTTACTGCAAGACCACATCTGTCATCTGTCTAAAGAAGTTCCAAAAGTAAGAAAACATCTGCCCTTCTCGAGGTCATAAATGATCCTTTAAACACTGGAAAGGCTGAACTTTGGTGAGCTCTTCATTTCTAAGTACTATTTCATTTCTAAGTACTATTTGCTGCACCTTTGATTAAACTCCTCTCTACAGACCGTGTGTTAAAAGTACATATGATGCCTTCCTGTATATTTTTTCAGACACTCTAAGAGAGAATCTTGCTAAATGAAATGTGATATGCCCAAAGAAGCATCTCATGCCTTTTGACAGGGGCTTTCTAGGCACACGGGTTATGTCACTTTTGTTATCTATAACTCTTCTCTCCCAGAAGTTCTGATAATATAAAGTAGACAATAAAACAAAGTAGAACTATTTTTCAACTACCTCTCATCAGCAGCAGGTCATCCAGTTCTAACCTGGCTAGACTGTACCATCTCACACTTCAATCTCAGCTTATCTGTAAGGTAGGGAGAGCCACGCTTTCATCCCTTCAATTACTTTAATAAATTGGTCATTTAATAATAGCAAAACCAGACATGTTCAAATTTCTGCATTCCCTGACACATTACAGATGTTTGTACTTCTGATTTCCGAGGGAAAGTGGCGATACAAAAAGCATCGGATTCCAATTTCTTTCTCCCTAGAGTAAGCTGCCTCTGCACATTACACATGTGTCATGCACTTCTACACTCGCACCACATATGCATTCACACATACACACATACGTACACCACATCCTCTCTGTGCCACCCTTCCCCTAGCTGATGGAGAGATGAGGTTGACTGGAGTGGCAGCCCTTGTCTTTGCTATCTCAGGTTCTCTTGCCTGATTTCTTCAACAGGGAGCAAATTTTTCAAATAATGCATTGTATGAATTAATCTACAATGCCTAATTCCCAGGTCACCTAGCTAAAGATCTTACATGTCAGCAGACATTGTAGGCATTCCATTCATTCAGCAAATATTTTTTGAAGCATTCCTGGGTCCAAAACCCAGTGTAACTATCAACTACAAAAAGGATGCAAAAAAAAAAAAAAAAAACATGCTATTTCCACTCAGCACAATAGGAGTCTGCTTACTCCTGACAGCTTCACTTTTTCTAACCCACAGAGACAGAGGAGAAAAGCCAGGGGGAAGGCTGAGTGCAGCAATTTTATTCTTTTTAAGCTTATTATTTCCCAAACAAATACTTACTTTTATAAGCAATCTTCTTTTATATAAACACACAAAAAAAGTAGCTGTTAAATTTACACTGTAAATGCCAGTGCAAACAACTGACTGTGGATTTCTTATCATTCTGAAAACTTTCATATATTTTGGGAGGGTCCAATATATAGCTTACAGATCCAAACTTTTTAAGACCAAGAGTTTGTATTATACTTATCAATTATTGATATGTAAGACACAGTAATATGTTTTTATGAGTTTGCATCATTCTCATTGTTGTGTGTATGTTAAGTCAATTCACCCAGTACTTTAAATTCTGTCTGGCTTTACATGGTTGGGAGGAATTATTAATGAGGAAATATCAGTCATATTTTGATTTTAGTAATTAAATTGTTATATTCAGAGGAAACCAGGGTTTGGCTTTTTCAATGCTGAGGTGACCCCAGGTTTAACGAGAGTTCATACCTGCATGTGTATTGGCAGCACACAGGGAACAGGAAATGACACAGGGTATTCTCCCAGTCTCCCAGGATGAGAATCTGGGAGTTGGCAGCATGGACTGCTCTCTTCCACAGGGAGATGTTTAAGAGCCCTGTAGGATCATCCAAAGACGCCTCTGAATCCATGTGTCCAAATTCTTTAGAACCCCATGGAGAAAGCCCAGCTTCCATTCACCCTCTCAGAGGCAACCAGGAAAGAGAATGGTACATTTCAGTCTCTCTTCTATAGAGGATATCACAGTATCAAAAAAAAGAAAAAAAAGAAAGGAAAGAAGGAACGAAGGAAGGAAGGGAGGAAGGAAGGAAGGAACCTGTAACATGAAGTCATAAATAAAGCAAAAACTGAAGCCTGAAGCCTGAAGCCTTGGAAACATATTCACATGCCTGAGCTGACAGGGCTCCAAAAACATGCAGAAAAGAAGTCACTTTCAGCACATGTCTCCTGTGCTCTTGGACCTTAGAATCTAGTGGAATATACACACATGAATCATGGCAAGTATAATAAGTGTTGCCAAGGGGAAACATAAAATGAAGAAACTGAGGTCCTGAAATGGTCAAGAAACTGCCTCAATCCATCGAGAGTTTTGGTGGCAGAACCAGGAGCAGATTTCAGTCTCTGGCCCTGCAGTCTACTGCTCCATCCATCATGCCTACCCCAACTTTGTGTTGCTTGGTTTTATTGTTTTGTTGTGTAAGAGCCAAAACCAACATGAATCCCAAACTTTAGGATCCACATTTATTATTGGTTTGCTGACATTAACACAAAGCCTTGATTTCTTCCTAGAATTTCACCTTAAAATTCTATTTTCACCACATGACAGATCATAGTCACGGATGTCCTGGATGTATATTAGTGACAGAATAATTTTTCTTTCAAAACTAACTTATATCATTAAATACCCTTTTGTCACTTTTTAAAAAAAAGATGCATAAGCTCTGAATTTCATTTTTTCTTTTTTTTTTTTTACTTATAAATTTTCACCGCAGCATCCAAACCCTGCCAGGATTGATGAATCAGATGTCCCTCTGTGGATGTGCCATCTCTCACTAGGCCAAGCTCAGTGATCCACTCATTTCAACCTGCTTCCTGCTTCCCCCAACTGTCATGTCCTTTTAAGAGTCCATGCATTGCTCGGTTGCTCTTTTTATGTGGATTTTATTACCGGAGGAATATCTCCTCAATTTTCAAGACTTAGCACACATGTCACCTGTAAATTTCCCCTCTTGCCCCTTTGTAGCCTCATTCTTCCAAATATAGACTTCTAAGAAAACAATGTCAAAAATTATCTTTTACTTGTTTGTGTGCATGTTTGTTTTTCACATGAGACTACGAGCCCCTTGATGGCAAGATATACATCCAATTTACTTCTGTAAACTCAGAATTGAGCATAATAAATGTTGCTTAATCAATAATAAATAAATGCTGCTAGGTAAGTAAATGATTGACCTAGGGCATTGCTGTTTTTACAGCAATATTACTGTATTTCAGATAGCCAAGCCTAAACTAAAAATCTCCTGTTGGCTGCAAAAAGAAAGAAGGAAATTGAGAGATAGAAAGAAAGAAATTGAAACAAAACTTTAGCCTGTCCAAACTCAATTCCATCCAGCCAACAGGATTAGACCTCTGTAAGAGATCTCAAAAAGTACATAAAGCAGCAACCCGGAAGGAAACTTTAAAAGATGAACAAAAATTTCCTCCAAGATTGAGAGAAGAGAGCAAACGTACACATATTGTCTTCCAGGGGCAACAACTATTTCTTTCTTTTTTTTTTTTTTTGAGACGGAGTCTCACTCTGTTGCCCAGGCTGGAGTGCAGTGGCATGATCTTGGCTCACTGCAAGCTCCGCCTCCTGGGTTCACGCCATTCTCCTGCCTTAGCCTCCCGAGTAGCTGGGACTACAGGCGCCCGCCACGACACCCAGCTAATTTTTTGTATTTTTAGTAGAGATGGGGTTTCACCGTGTTAGCCAGGATGGTCTCGATCTCCTGACTTCATGATCTGCCCGCCTCAGCCTCCCAAAGTTGTGGGATTACAGGCATGAGCCACCACGCCCGGCCAAGTAACAACTATTTCTAAACAGACAAGGTAAGAAAGCAGAGGAAGAGGAAAAAAGAGTGACAAGTGGTAATATGGTACATACATAGGTGTCTCAAGTCAAGGGACCTGTGTTCCATCATGATGATGACATATTCATTGGAAGTTACGGGATGGTTAATATTTTCATTTATCATTGCTCTCTCAGGCTTCTTTCCCTTTGAAGAAGTGCAATATGAGAGGGTTTATATCATTTCATTATTTTTCTCTCTTCTTAAAAATTAAAATATCTGCATATTTGAATCTCTGTAAACAGAGAAAACTATAGAGTCCTTTCTTGGGGTTGAGTTAATCTTGCCCCCGGATAAGATGTTAAAAGAAAGGTGATAATAGTCTGAGCTGATGACTTTGTTTATAGCTTTGCTGTTCCTAGAAAAAGACCACCTGCATTCTTCTTATATCAACACACAGATGGAGTCTAGTGAGGAGAGGCTCATGACCCAGAGTTGCAAATCTTTATCCTGTTACCAGCATTTTTTTTCAGGCCAGACAGTGGGCTGAAGTCTCTATTTGACTTATTCAAAAATCCTAGAATGGGAGTTATGATGAAACCTTTCAAAAAACACATTTTTGCATAGCATATAAAGCCCTTTAATAATCCTTCCTTCCCTCTGAAATTAAAAGTATGTAAACCCCTGAGCATGGTGGTAGACCTGTCCAGGAAGTGGAAGGCATCCTCCACCCAGCTACAGAGATCCTCAACTGAGAGGCTGAGGCTGGTCACATTGTTTGACATGAGGGTTAGTTTTCAGATAGTGAAATTTCAGTTGCCAGGTGCCAGAGGCAATTTATCAGACACTCATAAAATAAAGATCAAAAAGCCCACCCGTCTCCCAATGCATCTGGGATCTAGGAAGGAACACTCACAACCCTCAGTCCTTTAAACAGCTCTCACTTAAAGAGCTTGATGTTTATAATAACAAGAAAAGGAGAAAGGGGTCAGGTCAAATTCTGCTGAATAACAGGTGTTGTTGTAAGTTTTTTGTTCTCTTTTTTTTTCTTAAAACGTAATCTAAAAGAATATTGAGCTGTTGCAGTGGATGCCCTCCATATGTATTTTTGTAACATCTGTGAACCAAAAATTTGACCTGAAAACCAGAAAATAAAAGCCCTTGAACATTTTGTAAAAAGCACTTAAAGTTTTTCCATGAAATATTCAATATATTGAATTAACTTAATGGAATCAAATATTTTAACAATGTTACAATAGACTGAAAAATGGTGTTATCTGAGACTTAAAGTGTATTTGGAACATAACAATTTGGGATGACAATAATTAATAACTAATGATAACACTTGCATGTATATGAGATTTTTTTCATTATTCCCTTGAGAGACAAAGAGACAAGGAGGCTTGCCTGAGGTCACAGAACATGTGAGTGATAAAAACACGTAAGCCTAGGTCTTGGAACTCTAGATTCTGTATTCTTACAACTGAGCCTTCCTGCAGCCTTTCTTGGAGATGCAGCTTTGCACTGGGCGGTCAGTGCCTCAGTGAAGTGGTTGGCTTCACTTCCCATTGAACTGAAATTATTACATCAAAACTTGGTTGTTAAAAGCCAATTTAGGGGCTGATATTCAATTAAGAAATCTTTATCTTACTGTAGTTTCAAACTGTAATATTTTTCCATTTTGTTAAGCAAATGGTATGATTTTACATTAGCCGCAGTGTATATTTTGCAACTAGTCATATTTCCCTTTTAGTGTTCACTGGACAAGCATTCAGTGCTAAATACATTGTCCACTAATGTTAGGCCTTGTAGTTTTAGGTATTTTCTTCTTCCCTGTTCCCATCTTCTCATCTTACCACTTTATGCTTTTTTTTCCTTTCCCTTATGCCTTTTCTCTCTCTCTCTCTCTCTCTCTCTCTCTCTCTCTCTCTGTCTCTCTCCACTTCTCTCCTCTATTCCCCCTCCTCCTTCTCCTCATCCTTCTCCTCCTTCTCCTTCTCTTATCCTTCTTCTACTTCTTTCATTATACACTTTCATTCTTTTTGAATTATAAAAGAGGTAGAAAAGGAAGGAAGAGAGATAAGAAGACAAGGATGGAGGACAGGAGAGAAGGAGAGAGGAATGAAGACAGAAAGGCAAAAAGAGCAGGAATCTGGAAAAACATACCATGATGGAGAAAATAAGTAAAACATCAAGAAGATTAAAATTTAGTAGGGCATCCAAGGGTTAATTGAATGTAGGAGTTCAAGAATAATGAGAACAAAAGGAAATTGGGGAAATTGAAGCTCAAGAAGAAAAAGATGCTTATTATTTCTGGAAATAAATCCACCACCATTTATATTTCTAGTCTTTCAAATTTGTCTATTCAAAATTTTAATATTTTATATATTCAAAGAAATAACGTAATATCACAGATAGATGATAGATAAGCAGGTCAACAGATAAATGATAGATAGAAATATAGATTTAAGATTCTAGAAAAGGCTGAATAATCCCAGAATTTCATAAAAGAATAGAGGGGAATGGCGAAAATTACATCAATCCTCAATGGAAACAAGGCAGCTTCAGTGCCATGCCCTGACCTTGGAACGATGCTGATCCTGAAAGTTAGATCTGCAGACAACATTTCAGATATGTTTATTGGAGAAGAAGACAGTAAAACAGTAGATATCTGGCAAGCTTAGGCATTCATCGGTAGAACTGAGGTTCCAATTTGGCGAACAACAAAATATTATTTTCTGAGTGTATTGGACACAAGAGAAAATAAATCAAAGATAGCTTGTCAGCTATCATCATCTGCTGGCCCTGTAACTCACACATGGGATCATAAATTCATGTGTTTGGGGAGGGAGATACTTGGAGGTTCCTAGGAAAGATGTTTTTCTTAGCTTAGAGCCCTTCCTAAATGTCATATTAATTTGGCCTCCTTGTGGAGACGGTACATCTTGAGGGCTTTGAGAACTATGCCCCCCCAAATTCACACTTGCTAAGGAAATGGCAGTTGAAGGCATGATGCTGATGGGTTTAAAATCAAGGGATTCCTGCTCAGTGGTTCGGAAGTAAATGAGTTTGGTGCTGCGATTTGTCATGCAGCATTAGGACCTGGCTTTTGCCAGTGGGGCCGAGGCGCAGGTGGAGCAGTTCTGAGCTAGCAGGTGGAGCCACACCAGAGGCAAGCCACTGAATAAGAATAAATCATCTGACTCAGAGCCTGACAGACACAAAATTAGGACTCATTTTGATAATGGGTCATTTTTGAGTTCAAAGATAATTTCACTGTCTTCAGCAGTCACCATTTCCAAAGACAGCCAAGACACAAATTTTGGGGGAAATCAAAAGTCATTTAGGAACACAGACTATTCCCCAAAATTGGAAAACTCAGATGACTTTAGTGATCTATGACATTGAGTGTAACCAAAATCCTCCCTGACTTGATTTCTATAAGCAATGAGCATTTGGAGAGATCAAGGTAACCTAGTTAAGTCACTCGTTTGTATTCTGATTTTGCATAACTCTGTGATCATCACTATCAGAAATCACAACTTCACTGCTTTATATTTGTACAGTTCCCCATAGACTATTTTGTGTAGAATTGTGTTCCCCAAAAAGATACATTGAAGTGTTAACCTCTGCTAACTTAGAATGTGAACTTACTTGGAAATAGTTGTCTTTAATAATGTATTCAAGTTAAAATGGGGTGATGCTAGATTAGGGTGGGCCCTCAATCAATGACTATTGTACTTATAAGAAGATCCTAGGAAGACATGGGGACTCTAATACACACAGAGAGGGAAGATGGACATGGAAGACAGAAGCAGAATTTGAGGGATGTAACTGTAAGCCAAGAAATGCCAAGGATTTCCAGCGGCCACTGGAAGCTAGGAGAAAGGCATAGCCCAGATTCTACCCAAGAACCTTCACAAGGAGCCAGCCTGGCCAACACCTAGATTTAAGACTTCTATCCTCTAAAATTGTGAGAATAAATTTCTGATAGCTTAAGCTACAAAGTTTATGGGGCTTTATACTAGCAGCCCTGGGAAACTAATACATACACTATACAGCACACTGACATTGAACATCTGATGAGACTGTTTATGAAAAACTGGGGTAAACAGAATCATTGATGGCATCATCATCATTACCATGTCTTCATTTCTCATAGAATGACTTTGTGCTAGGCATTGAGCTGTCTTTCCACAAAAAATAAAAAGTATTACTAGCTCCATTTTACAGAAATAGAATCTGAGGTTCATAAAAGTTCAGTAACATGGCCAAAGACACACTGCTAGTAAGTTGTAGAGCAAGAATTTGAACACACTTTCAGTCTAAATCAGAACCAAATGTTATTTATAGAACTCTTAATGTTAAATGTTATTATAGAACTCGCCTGATAACAACTCAAAAGTGGGAAAGAAATTTAACAGATTATCTTATCCCTGCCTCCTCGTTTTATAAATGAAGAAACTGAAGCCTCTGTGCAGAAGATAAATTTTACTTAGGAACACTACTCCACGATGCTAACACAGGTCTTTGTCTCCTCATTCCAATATACCATACTAAGGATATTTTATGCTACATTATGTATGCTACATTTATCAGGAGATTCGGGCAAATGTGAAAAAGCACTGAGTAAGCGAATCTTTTGGCCCATCCTCCTCAGACAGAGCCAGATATAGGTCACACAGGGATTAATTCTGGAAGGTCTACACTGGTCCCCTAGCTTCCTTGGGCCAATCATTCTTTCCTTGCTTTCTGACTTGAGATACATTGATATTTGTGTTCCAAAGTTGTGTCCTTGGCTAGCATAAAGCAGCAGTCCCCACTGTTTCTCAGAAAAGGCACAAACACACCAGGCATATCGATGCATGGACCAAGCTGACATCCTGGCTTCAATGCCACAAGAGTGAGATGTTTTTGGATCATTAGGTGCTCTTGGTGTCACTTAACAGAGAACACCTTTTTCTCTGATCTACTTTCTGTCAAGAAGGTATGTTAGAACAACTTGGAGGCCAGAATGATCTATAGTGCTGAACTGCTGCATTGTTCTTCCAGCTCAGCACATGTACAGAACTCTCCTTAGGACCACATAGGAAGGCACACATGTCAAGTGCTAAGGAAGCTCCCCATGCAAAGCTTTGACACCTGCAGCAAAACGTAAAGTTCCCTTTCCTGTAGAGCATTCAGTTTTTCAAGAATCTTATATCTTTATTGTATTCATTAATAAAATTAATAGTTTTATTAGTCTTAATTTTGACTTATTAATTCCACTACCAGAAAATAAGTAAATATAGCATACTGTATAATGACACAGACTTTGGGCTCAGATAGTTTTGGATTTGCTTACTGACCGTGTGGTCTTGGATGAACTGTTAATTTCCATATACTAGGTTACTCATTTGTAAAAAGAAAATAGTAATTAGTTTAGAGGTTACTATGAGGATTAATTAATGTAACACATGTGAAGTACTTAGCAATATAATTAAAACATGAAATATAAATGTAAATGTTTATTATTATTATTATACAAGGAATATTTGAGAAAATTTCACAAAGCAAACCAAGCTTTATATGAAAAAATATTTGTTGCAATGTTATATAATGCAAAATGGGAGACAGAAGAAATAATCTAATGGCCCAAAGTATGGGATTCGTTTAAAGTATTTAGTGTCAAGATCCATGTGTGTATGTGTTTTTTTTCTTGGAACATAAGATTGAACAAAACACTGCTCTTGACTTTGAAGATCTCAGAGTCTGGTTGGGAAGACAAACACATAGTTCAATATTTTCTTCTAATTAATAGAAGAAAATTAATTTGCGGATGGACATATAAACAGGATGTTATGGCCCAGAAGAATGATATCCAAAGCCCTTAACGTGACATTTGGATAGAGAGATGGTTTAAGAAGAGAACAGATTATGCACCTGTTGAAGGCAGTCAAGCCCCGCCCATTTCTTGTAGTATTCAATACATAACTGTTGTTAAAAGAAATTTTTAAAGTATTTTGGGTGACCCAGAATAAGTTCATTTTTTTGAATCAGGGACATTTCCAGCTTTAAAATCTACAAAGTAACTTTTTCCACCTTTAAGTAATGATTTCAAATGTGCCTGAAGCTCAAGAATTCTAATCTCAAAAATAAATATTTAATAAAATTTATTTCCATATAATTGCCACTAACAAGAAACATATTTAGATTGCACCAAATGAACATCAAAATTAGAGACATTTCCTTAGCTTTAACCTCTAGAATAGCCAGGGGAGAAAAAAACCACAGCAACACATTCAAATGAATGAATTCCATTTTTCCAATTTTGTGTCACATTCTATGTTTATGGTATCAAAATATAAAGAGGACACCACATTAATAGCCATTTCTAGGATTAAGACCATTTATATAATGCAATAATGAAGTGGATTTATTATAAATTTTACTAAGATTCTGTTTGGGTTTAATGCCAGGAGAGCTCCCCTCTCCTACTCAATGTAGATAGTTTAACTTCAGTGAATGTACTAAAACTGATAGCATCCGCTCTTAAGATATAAGCTAGCACTATGTCTGCAGAATTGATAAGAAAATTATTTTCTCTAAAACAAAGCCAAAAGAAAAGATAAAAAAGGAAATGGCACACTTTATTCTTTAAGTTTTTAGATGACAATTAAAGCCTTGGGATTAATTGTCTACCATTTGAGTGACCTCATTTTTTACAAAGTAAAGTTATCTTAGGAATTTCCTACTTCAAAACTGAGATGATGGTCTCAATTTAAAGTGTAAAATCTGTGTTTAAACCACACACCAATTTATTTTATTTTATTTTATTATTTTTATTTTTGAGACAGAGCCTTGCTCTGTCGCCCAGGCTGGAGTGCAATGGCGCGATCTCAGCTCACTGCAACCTCCGCCTCCTGGGTTCAAGCCATTTTCCTGGCTCAGCCTCCTGAATAGCTGGGATTACAGGCGCCTGCCACCACGCCTGGCTAATTTTTTGTATTTTTAGTAGAGACGGGGTTTCACTATGTTGGCCAGGGTGGTCTCGAATCCTGACCTTGTGATCTGCCTGCCTCGGCCTCCCAAAGTGCTGGGCTTAGAGGTGTGAGCCACCGCACCCAGCCACCACACACTAATTTTTAAGACACCAGTTATAAACCAGCAACATACTTAAAAACATAGAAAATTGATTGCTAAATATCTCACCAATCTCTGTGTCTTTGCTTTGACGTTGTAAATCAATATCAGAAAGCAGATAATAAAATGCCTTTTCCTTAATTTTTCTTTCACTTTGGGTATTTCCAGTGTTAGTATGTAGTATTAAGTCAGTCACATAGACACACACGTGCGTGCACACACACACACACACACACACACACAAATATATTCTGATCTATGAACCCACCCTGTACTCCAGAATGCCAAATATAATGATTTCCAGGGCTCTTATATTCTCTCCCTAAACTACATCAAGCCGTTTTTCTGCAGGATGGATGGGCAGAAGACTAGTATGAAAATGTCAACTTAAAGACAGTCAGTAAAAGGGTAGTAAAAATCGTATTTGTATAATGGGACAAATTGAAGCATCTAAAGGTCCCAAGAGACAACCCCATCCTATACACTGCTCCCCAAAGAATGACACTTTGGATAATTTGTATTTAATTTCTAGAATCAACTTCTATCTTTGTTGAAATGTAAAAACCCCAATTTTACAAGATTTCATCCCATTGTAAAAATAAGGGTCCAATAAGTACGGATGCATTTTAAACAGAACATTAAGGAAAGCTAACAAGCACTGAGGAATCCTTCATTTCACAAAGCTAGTAATTCCCACTATTTATCCTGAAAATGTTTGCTCATTCTTCTTCTCATTCATGTATTGCTTTTGTTATTTTACTCTGCTCTAAAGATTTTTTTCTATTGAATTCATTTTTCTATTCTACAAATAATCACTGGTGACCCATTATGTCCATTTATGTACTAGTCACCACAGACAGAAGTATGCATTTATACAAGCCAAGGTCCCTTTCTTCAAGCAACTCAGTTTAGTTAGGAAGGCACACAAGTAAACAGGCATTCATAACTCATACTTTATGCATTAGCTTCTAATATCATTGCCCAAAGCAAAGGACCAGAATTAGAAATTCTCCCACTCTTGGCTTCTGCCTTACTGATTCAATTAGCTTAAAAAATTGCTGAAACACTTAGCTCGTTTTTCATATTTTCCTAAGCATGATGGAACAATCTAGGCCTCACTCTATAAAAGGCTGTACAAGGTCTGATTTACCCCTGAGAAAAGTCAGGCCTAAAAGGCAGTAACATCTAGCCACCCAGCAGGAATGCTTTCAGGGTTGGATCATGTTTTTATTCTTGCAATGCACCATTTAAAAGCTACTGTGGTTTTCTGAAGTTCCATTTGTGGGGCATTAAACATGTGAGCATTCCTCTTTACACTGCATTATGCTACATTACACAACTATATTCCAAAGGTTTTACCTTTTCCTCCCTAAAATAAAAGGCAACTAAGCTTCAGGGTAAAATGTTCACGGTACTGTATTTTAATACCCTGCTACTTTCAAGATGAAGCAAAATAGCCTCAGAACTGTATAGAAACCAGCCAACATTCCACAGCAAAATTTACTGTAAATACCTGATTTTGGTAAGGAATTCCTAATATAGCTGTTTGATTTAATCACTACAGGATACTACTTCCTCTGCAAAGATTTACAAAACTTAAATAAACTTAGCATTCCCATCAGCTGTTTGTTTACAATAACATTTGACTTTTTTCCCTCCTTGGCAGGATTAATGACTTACATTAGAATTATACTTGCAAGGAAAGAATGACTTAATGTTTGCCATTTCATATCAAATTTGAAGTATATCAGCTAAAAGTAAATTTAACACAAAAGTCAATATGAAATGTGAAACTTCAGCCACTCTTGGATTATTCATGTTTTAAAAGCCATACAATCCAAATTTCTTTGTAGAACAACAGTAAAAACTGGAGCTGGAGGAAAACTTGGAGATCAAGTAGAACCAAATAATTTTACAAAAGACAAAACTGGAGGTCAAATAGGTTAAGTAACTGGCCCAAGGTAATAAAGCTCAGTCTTAGTCAAACCAAGACAAAATCCCAAGCCAATGATTCTCAGTCCAATTATTTTAATGGGTAGCAGGGTACAATGATGATTTATACACATGGCACTGCATCCTTCTAGGCTATAGCCAGTAAGCAGAACTCTCACAGAGCCAGAGTCTTTGTCCGCAACTTCATAGCACTTCTCAGGATCAAGCCCAAATCCCTAAAGCCCATGATTAAAGGCAACCTATGTCTAGAAACTAAATGAAAAGGATCTGGAGCCTCCAGGGAGGGAGAAGATAAGCACAGTCCAAGGATGGTCCCTTTGGAACAGAACCGAAGTAAAAACCCAGGCATCCCCTTCGGCTCAGCGTGTTGCCTGGCCTTTTCACCGTTAGGGGATCCTTCTCTTTGACAGGTCATTTCAGTTTCCCTAAAATCTATTGCAGCATATAGAGAAGCTCATGGCAGAATGAACCATAGGATGGCGGCTTGGAGAACTGGAACAAAGCAGGAGGTGGGATTCAAACCAGTGCCCACCTACATCAGGCTTTAGTGTATGGCCTATTCTAAGTCCACACTAGAGCAAACCTCACTCTAGTGCTACTAATAATGAGAACAGATTCTACTAATGATGACCCACACTTTCCTTGCCACAGTCCCCGTAAAGCATCCTTTATTCCACGTACTCAGACTTCTTCATCCTCCAGTGCTATATATACTCCCATCTCCACAAATTGTGCAAGCAAAAATGTCTTTTTTTCCATATCCATTCACCAGAATTCACACTTCCTGTAAAACCCTTTGTATGTCTCTCTTCCTCCATGTGGCTTTCCCAATCTCTAAATCTAGCAGAATCTCTGAGTTTTGTTCCTATAGTATTTTTCTTTGTGCTTCTCTGTCACATTTAATGTCTTTTTTTTTCTTGGCAATAATTCCCATAGGAGAGTGTCCCAACTAGATCATAGAGGGGTGAGTCTGATTCACCTTTCTAATCTTTCAGTGTCTAGCACAATGCTTGGCACATGGTCTCCATAAACATTTGCTGAGTTGACTCTAGTTAACACACACTCTAGAATTACAGAACACTCTAGAATTACAGAAGCCCTAGGATTATTAATTGCTGATGCTAATCTTAGCATTTCTGGCACAGTAGCAATTTCACTTTATTCTCCTGCTCCTTTTTTCCTATCCTTTTTTTATCTTATTATTATTATTTGTATTTTTATTCTGATCTTGATCAAGAGCTCAGAAAAGTACTGCCTATAAAACATGTCAACATATATATACAGGCTTGGCTGCTGTGTGAAGTGTACAGGTCTTGGCTCCATTTGGTACTGCATGAGATAGCATCTTCTCTCTTAAATCAACCAAGATCCTGAGTAGCAGAGAAAATCTCTGGCCATGCGTCTTTCTGCCATGGCAAATATAAATTATGCCTGCCCATTAAGACATAAAGTAACCTTAAAAATGCAGGAAGCTATAAATTTCCTTGGAAATGTTTTAATCTCTCACTATCAGTTCTTCCTTGGATCACAATCAAAGTGTATCCTATTTTAAAAAGTCCTTATGGGTTTCTTCTTTAGCAGAATGCTTTGTTTCACATGAATGTCTGGGATGGAGCAAAAGCCATTTGTGTTTTAGTGTAACATCTCAGAAGGATATATTTCATTTTCTCAATTAAATTGTGACCCTCTATGAATTCATGTTCTGTTTCTGAGTAAAAGAACTTTGAGAAACAATGGCCATTTCACATACCAAAACTTGATCACAAAATATTATTGTGTAAAATTGTCCCAACAACTCTGCTAATACAGCTGTTCAAACATCTGGATTACTCCATCACAAAAATCTCTCTCCCTATGAGCCTTCTCCCAGGAGCATATCCTACACCAAGGTCTTTGTGATAAGTGATGACAGTAGACACACCAGTTCTCCAACTTAGAATCACTAGTCCCCTATCACTGCAATGAATAGAATCCTGTTTACGAAGTACTCCTTTACTAGGATAAACAAAACTTACTTATTTATCTACAAAGAGAGCAAAATATTCAAACAAAATGTATTACTTACCATATTTACCCTGAAATAGATCTACATGTATGTGCGTATTTATATAAATTTACACATGTAGATGTATTTGTTTATATATATTCACATATATTCACATCCCAACATCCAGACTATCTGTCAAGAGTCTCTTAATTCCTCATAACCTGGATGTGAACTTTACTGTAAAATAATCACATTTATATTTGGTTTCAAAAACCATTCATAAAATATTTTTAGTGTCTTATAAAGTATGTGGCTTGTATTATTATAAAAGGAAGAAGCATAAGTGAGACATTTTATAAAAATCATTTTGTAAGTGAGAAATTTATAAAAATCCAGCCTTGCATACACACACATTTCTATAAACTCAACAGAAGTGGGTCCCAAGTATTCTGAGGACAGCACAGAATGCAAGCTCACTGAAGGAAGGAACTAGGCCTATTTGGGTTCGTATTCATAGTACTTAGTCCAAAAATAATTGTGTACCTAAGTCTTTTGTGTCTGTTGGTTTTGATTTGTCACGTTGGTAGGTGAAGGTATATGTCCCTCTGACCACATTGTAGCCACTCAATCAGAAGACAACCCCTGGACAGAAAGTAGGTAAACCAACTTTTGAAGTCAAATAAGAATGTGTCTGAAAGTGTTCTGGAGATATATAAAAGCACACCCAATAGAAGATACTACTAAGAACATGGCTTAATATCTGGGTGAGAGGAATTAGAATAGTCATTGAACACATTTTCCTGATTCTGAAGTCTCGTGTGATATTCAGGTTTCATCTACAGCATCTTACAAAGCATGTAGGACAATAAAGTGGTGGTGGTGAGAAGCCTAAATAATTAAAAATTACTCTTTCCTGCAGTTCTGGGAAGGAAAGAGAAAAAGAAACTCAAGAACTTGAAGATCTTGCCAAAAATTCCATTGTGGAAGGAGGATACTGTCTCCAAAGCAGCGAGTGCCTCCCACTTCTCTCTGTTTTGATATACAACCCATCACCAACTTTGTTAAAACTATTTCTCATCCAATGCAACAATCTAAGGATCTAATCCCAACTAATTCTGGGTAAATGTCACATCTCCTAGGGCAATTGAGAAAAGGACATTTCATTTTTAAGGCAGCATGAGCAAAAATGTCATCTGAAGGAGACTGGAAGGAAAAGTTGGAGAAGTTAGGCATTATAAATGAACATTACTTCTTCTTCTTCAATGTCTTAGAGGGAGAAGGAAAGAATCTGGGGCCAGATAAGGAGTCCAAGCCAGAGACACTATAGCATTTTACATCTTGAGGTTACCAGGAGGGGGCTGAGGGAGGCCAGCATGGAGGAGCAAAGCAAGTCTTAGGCCAAGTAGCATGGGGGAAATGTGTGAAGTTAGTCCTCAGAGGCTGTGGGCAAGAACAGAGAAAGAAAAGGGAGGCAGCTAGTGAAGGTGTCGAGGGCTACTTGAGAATATCAGATTTCTTCCCGAGAACAATGGGTCCCCAGTCACAGTGACAGACTCTAAATCAAGAAGAAACTAGAAATAGTAGGATAGACCACAGGGAGATTGCTACCAAGAGCCCTCTCTCTCCAGGCAAGATATGCTAGTTATTTTAAATTGTTTCAGTGCTGGAATGAAATACATTTGCAACCTTGGGAGATATAAAGCAAAAGGTAGAGGAAGTCTACATTTGGGAGTTGATTGAAGAGTAGAAAATGTAATTTTCAAGACTTGAATGTGGAGTTGGGGGAGAATGGAGGAAGAGGTTGCAGCTGGATGTGCCATTTGTTCAGGAGTCCCAAATCCCAGAGGGAGATGTGTGCTGGAATTGGCTGTGATGAGCCAAGACTGTATCCACCAATCTCTGTGAGTTTAAGAGGAATTCAGAACATTCCAGGAGAAAGCATAATGAGTCTACAAACAGGGACCAGGGGACTCTACCAGTTTCACATCTCTCACTAAACATTCAAGGCATTGGGAAGCATTTGAGCCTGTTTTTCTCATCTAGTTGAGAAAGGTGAATTGTAGCATGACAGTTCTCCTGCTATTAGGTCGCAAAGAATAAATGTTTCCTCCTCTTTCCAGCTCTCAAAATTTAAGAAGTCTCTTCAGAACCTTGAGCAACAAATTCTAGGATATCTTTGTTTTTTATGTTTTAAGTTTCCAGCTCTTAAAAAATGCATGTTCTCCCAAGGAATCCAAACAGAATCCATATCTCTTTCTCACTTTGTGTGTCCCCCTCACAAATCTCTATGGCACAAACATGAACATAAATATAGGGCTGGAGCTGCTACTCTATATTTTCATGTCATTGAAAAGGCCTATCCCAGAATTACGGAGTTCGCTGGTTTGCTGAGGACAACAATAATAATTGTAATGAAAAGACTGATAATGCTAGCATTTATTGAATGCAAGATATCATTCTAAGATATCAAGACATCCACATTTCATCCTTACAACAATCCTATGTGGTAGGCATATACATTTATTACTCATATTTATTTTGGGTTCACTGATTTCTTTTTTTTTTATGTAGGAGGTAGGAGGAAGGATGCAGAAGAAAATTACCTATAGGAAAAGGGTTGAGAAGGGTCTGCAGGGACTGAACCAGAAAGCAGTGACACTGTTTTCATAGTTGGAAAGAAGTGGGCTACATTTGTAAGTACCTAGTGTGAGTTTTGCAATAAAACCTACCTTACCAATAAGCACGGTGGAATACTTAGTACTACTACTTAGTACATTCATACATGTCTCTACCATCTTGAGATTTCTGTATACACAGCATATGATCAGTTTTTGTAAATGTACAGCTTAAAAAAAAAGATTCATTTAAACACAAAACCAGCAATGGGCCAGCCACATTCCAACTGAAGACCCAGAGAAAGAAAGGCCAGCAGCATAACTCTCAGCCCCTGCCCTGCTTGATGGAACTGATTGTCCTGGCAGTGTATTACTCCTATTTTACAAATGAGGAATCTGTGGCACAGAGAGAGTAAATAATTTGCTCAAGATCACAGACCAAGACTTGTACTTAAGAAGATTAGTGCGAGAACTAATAATATCAAACACTACATGATAACCTGTTAATTTCCATCTAAATGCAAAAGAGGCTCTTCAGGACTATGGAATAGAATGTCCTCTAAAATAAAGAGAAAAAAGCTTTCTTCATTTCCTAGGCATTTTCCTCTGAGTTCCCACAATGGCAAACATTCTCTTACATTAACCTATGGGACATTGCCCCAAATATCCATTCAAATATCAGGTTCTCTGCTATCTGTGAGCCACTTAAGAGCAGTGAGCATATTTTTGGCTTCAGCATTCTTACAGTCTAGCATAGGGCTTTGCACATCATAGGTCTCTCTACATTTTGTTAAAGAGATTAGTACATTCAAGTCGCTTTTTTGTTGTTGTTGTTGTTGAGACAGAGTCTTGCTCTGTCGCCCAGGCTGGAGTGCAGCTGTGCGATCTTGGCTCACTGCAATCTCCACCTCCCGGGTTCACGCCATTCTCCTGCCTCAGCCTCCCGAGGAGCTGGGACTCCAGGCACCCACCACCACACCTGGCTAATTTTTTTGTATTTTTAGTAGAGAAGGGGTTTCACTGAGTTAGTCAGGATGGTCTCGATCTCCTGACCTCGTGATCTGCCCACCTCGGCCTCCCCAAGTGCTGGGATTACAGGCATGAGCCACCATGCCTGGCTCAAGTCACATTATTTTTTAGCATTTTCTACATGCCTATTATTAGCTGTTCCTATGCTAAGCACTGTGGGTAACCAACTGAGTTGGTTATAGCTCCTGCTTTCAATATTTGCAATATAATTGGAAAATTAGATGAGTAAATTGAAAAATTCACTAGAGAATCACAAAATCCTTTGACAGAGTAAAATATGCAGTGTTAGGGGAACATAAAGAAATAGCATAAACCTAGCCTGAGGCTGTCAATGAAGCCTTCCTAAAAGAGGTTGTAAAAGACCCTCTGGGAATTATACCAACATCAGGGCCAGCATAGATATAGACCAGAAAAAACATGGGGACATTTTCACACTTTACAGTGATTGGATGCTGATGTTGCACAGGTTATGAGGCAGTGCATTGGAAAAGAATACTAAAAATGCAACCAGAAGTCAAAATTAAAGGGCAGTGAATGTTCACAAATTAAATGTCCTCCCCAAAGATTATGAGGAGTCACTGGTATGTGGAAAGCAGGTAGTAAAATGGTGCTAGGAGAGATTATCCATCTTATGATGAGTCATCAACAAGAAAGCTGGCATGTTTTCTTGTTGAGAACATGTTGAGAGAAGAGGAAGAGAAAGGGCCTTTTAGGTATGGGGAGAAGGTTACAGCATGAGCAAAGTAGCCAAGAGCTAAACTGGAGGACAGGAAAGGGCAAAGGAACGGAAGGTATCACAGAGTGGCTATCACAGAGTGGAAGGTATCACTTTTGGCATTAGACAGAACTTATACAAATCTCAGCTCTTTCACGGAGTGCCTGTATGAGTTTGGCCAACTTATTGACATACTGTGCCTCAGTTTCTCTTTCTGTGTCCTAAAAATAATATCACTGTATGAAATTGATATGAGGATTAACTAGCATATGAGATGTTCAACTAAAAAAGAAGGTAAGGATTCCCCTGTATTATGGTGACCAGACTTCACAAAAGAACAGATACATAATACAGAGAAGCCCTTATCTTTCCTTCCAGCTGAGCATATTGTATTATCTCATTTAATATCTTACGTGGTTGGTGAAAGTCTTGTCATAGAACTCATGATACAATGAAGAGAGGCACTCTCTTTCATTACCAGCACCTGCCCCATCCCATTCAAAATGCTTTTTGCTTTGTGTTGAACCCCTGGGTCCTGGGACTGCACCACCTGAGGTACTGAGGACCTCAGCTGGTTACTAAACCCACAATGCATCATCAGTACCGCACTCTAAGACACTCAGCACCACTCTGCAAAAATTCACTCACTGCTTATACCTCATTTGGGATTCTCACTTCAAGCAGTCTGTTACCAACCATCTGGATGAACCAGACAGCTATCAACCATACTAGCAAGAAAATGTCAGAATTTTCAGTTTTATTAAATTGCTGTTCATTGGAAGAAATATTCATTTTCAACCCACACACACTCTTCACATTCCCAAGCACATCATTTTATTTATGTTTTTTAATGGTTTTTTGAAATTAGCCAGGCATGGTGGCACCCATTTCTAGTCCTAGCTACTTGGGGGGCTGAGGCAGGAGGACTGCTTGAGCCCCAGGAGTTCAAAGCTGCAGGCAGCTATGATTGTACCACTGTACTCCAGCCTGGGTGACAGAATGAGACCCTGTCTCTTCAATAATAAATAAATAGCTTTTTGTTTCAATCACTATAGAAGTAATGAGGAAATTAAATAGACCTCTGGTTTTCCCAGCTCAGCTGCCTCACCTTAGGTGATGGGTTAATCTGTCTGTGGTCCCACAATTACCTGTTTACTCCTGGGCACATGGTATTCTAATAGGACGAGCTGGTACACAATGGCTTCTCTGGCTTGGAGGAGAGGCTCTACTTCTCACAAATCCATCCAGGAGGCTAATCTTGACTTTCCATGGATGATGGCTGGGAAGAAAGAAGAAATAGAGCAGAGAGACGCTTAGACCCCAGTCTGTCACTGTCTTTCACCAAAACTTGATTGGGCATTTCCTTTATCTGTGCTTTCAACAAGCAAACTTTAAGTACACATTATGCTGTCTCAGCACACAAAACTTTTAATGATTTGTACTTATTAGGAGAAACCCCAGCCTTCATAGGATACCTAAACATTGTTACAAAATAGAGTCCAAAGTGCTAGAAGGTACTGAATAAAAGAGTGTCAAAATAGGAAAACACAAAATATAGCAAGAAAAA
This sequence comes from Gorilla gorilla gorilla, assembly GCF_029281585.2. Taxonomy (NCBI): domain Eukaryota; kingdom Metazoa; phylum Chordata; class Mammalia; order Primates; family Hominidae; genus Gorilla; species Gorilla gorilla. The sequence continues at coordinate 121,266,638 of NC_073236.2, forward strand.
CAGTGAACAACTACCTGGAATAATAAATTGTTACACTGAGTGCTTTACTGTGTTAGCTCACTTAATTATCATAACAATATTATTACAAATACACTATTATTACCCCCATTTTACATATGAAGAAGGTGAGGCTCAGACCTTCAGAGAGTTTTTACCCACGCACTTAAGAGACGACAAGAGTATAGGCTGTTGAGTCTATGCAGTCTGTGGATGGACTAGAGAAAGGATCCAGCAATACCTCACTTCACACAATCATCTAAATCTCCTGTAAGCAAAAAGGGGCCAGAACAAATCTAGCAAATTCCAAGATTAGTTTTTGGCTTCTGCTCTTCCATCCCAGGTCCTCATATGACACAGATTGACTGTAGTCTGAGGAATCGCAGACTTTAGAGAGAGCCCTTTGAGAATAAATTCCTGCTTCCTTCTTCTCCCTCTTGATGTCCACTGCCTTAGTCCAGGAAATCTTTACCTTTTGCCTGAATTATTGCAACAGCCTAGCTTCAAAAAAAAAAAACAATAAATTGCCCAGTTATCCTTCTGTGTCTTAATTAGAAAGTTGAACAGTTTTAAATTTTACAATAAAATTATAATTTATCTTGAGTTATTTTTTGTTATCCTATGGTATGAGGCAAGGATTGAAATTCGGGGGATTTTTATGTGAATAGTCAGTTTTTCTAGGACCATTTACAAAAATACTTTAATTTCCTCCTTTTAATTAACTTGGCACCTTTGTAAAAAAAATCAGCTGGTTATGGATGTGTGGATATATTTCTGTTTTATTTGATATAGTTTTGGTACTTATGCTGATACTACACCATCTCTTGATTACTCTGTAGCTTCACAGTACAATTAGATGGAATAAGTCTTCTAACTTTTTTTTCCTTCTTTTTCTCTCTCTTCTTCCTCTCTTGCTTTCCTTCCTTCCTTTCCTTTTTTCTCTTTCTTTTTTAGTTGTTTTGAGACTTTTCCGATATCTCATGGTTACTGATTCTAATTTATCACTGTTGTGGCCAGAAACATATTCCATATGATTTCAGTTCCTTGAAATGTATTGTGATTTGTTTGGTGACCCTGCATATGGTGAATGTTTTATATCAACTTTAGAACAGAATACCTATTTTAAATGTTGGATGTGGTGTTTTATAATTGTCAATTATGGTCACATTGGTTGATAATATTGTTCAAATCCTCTATATCCTTACTGAGTTTTATTTCAACTTGTTCTATCAATCTCTGAGAGAAGGTCTTAAAACTTTCCAACTGTAATTAGTTCTGTCAATTGTTGTTTTGTGTATTAACCATTTATTCATAAAGAGAAAATGAAGTTTCTCTCTTTATCTCTAGGAGCTCTCCTATTCTTGAGACCCATTTTTTAATTAACAGTATAGTTTCACCAGCCTTCTTATGTTTATCATTTGCATGTTATATATTTTCCATTCTAATTCTTTCAATCTGTGTCTTAATATTTAAAGTGTGTTTAAATGGTTCATTTAAATGGATGGTTCGTTCTTTTGTGTGTCACACAAAGATCAGTTTTTAACAGTTTTTTGAAAAGCTTTGCCTCTGTATTCCTTCTTGCAGATTCAGGTGTTTATGAAGTATCATTTCACTTCAGCATGAAAGAACTTCCTTCAGTTTCTTACAGCACAGGCCTGCAGGAAACCAGTTAGCATTTGTCTATCTGTAAAGGCCATTATGTTGCTTCATTCTGAAGGATAATTTGCTAACATGTCATATCCTATGATATAATATTATATGATTCTGAACAAACTTTTTTTCCTGTCAGCACTTTAAAAATAGTCCATTGTGTTCTGGCCTGCATTGCTTCTGATGAGAAGCCAACTGATTCCTGCTTTTGGTCTCACACATGCAGTGTGTCCCTCCACAGTGTGTTTGCATATGTACCAGGAGGCAGGAATAAGGCTAAACCAGTCTAAACTGTAGTTGATCTGCCTGCGTTTTATTGCAGAACTGGTTAGATGGTTTTGGCTGGCTTCAAGTGATTTGAGCACAGGATTAGGGCTTTTAGCTCAATGTGGCTTAGAATCTGAGCATGGTCAGACTCTGAAGGACCCTTTAAGCTTTATAGCCCAGCGTGCAGATTTCTAAACCAGGGTGGTCTCTTCCTATTTTATAGCCTAGTGGCCAACTCTCTAAGTCACTGAGTTCTCTTTGAATTCTGGGCTCCTGGTCTGGGGTTTGGGGCCTCAGTATGTCCCTTCTCCCCTGATTCCCTTCCCCTAGCCTTCAGTGGACCTCTGAAGCACTTTCTACAAAGGTCTGCTGAACTGCAGAAGGCTGCCTCTCAGGTCTCCTGCCCCATCTACAGTTTTCTGCAAGCCTCTATTTTGCACTCAGCCAAAGCTCTGTATGCTCTGGATGAATCTCACTGCTTTCCTACTTGAACCCTAGCCTTCTATAAGCTGCTTCTGTGCACATGGGGAATGAAGGTTGTGCCTCAGAGTGATCTTCTTTAGCTCTTCTGACATCCCCCTAGCCTTCAGCCTGCTATGTCTCTGCTCCGCATGAATACCCATAGGTAAAGGTTAATAGGTAGGTAGAGACATTCTGTGACTGGGGGTCCTCAGTATTCTGATCCTTATGCCAGGCCACATGTAGCCATTAAGAATCCATTAATTAAGTTTCCTCCATCAACATTCCTTATATCCCCAGAAGTTATGTTTTAACTTGTTCTGTCTATTTCAACTTGTTCTGTCTATTTCAACTTGTTCTGTCTATTTCAACTTGTTCTATCTATTTCAACTTGTTCTGCCAATATCTGAGAGAAGGTCTTAAAAGTCTCCAACAACAATTATGTCAATTGTTGTTTCATGTCAATTGTTGTTCATGTACTCATAAAGAGAAATTTTAAAATTTTCTAAATTTTCTTTCCATATCTTTTCCATCAACATGGAAAGAAAAAAATAAAACTGTGTGACGATCATACCATAGAACACTACACAGCACTGAAACTTCACAACTAGAGCTGCAGCTGTTTCTAACTGGCTATCCTGGCCCAGGAAGGGGGCCAAGATACCCAATTAAAACAGCTGCAGTCTGTGGCACTCATGGAGAGGAATGAAAGGGGCGAGTGAATGCAGCACCTTCACTGAAATATCTAGGTACTCACATTGGGATGATGAGAGAAACAACTCGAACTACAGAAAATGAAGAAAAACAGGGTGGGGCGATGGCCTACCCAGGAGCAACAGGGAGCCAAGGGACCCCCCACCCCCAGCCAAGGGAAGTGGTGAGTGAATGCGCGACCCCTGGGAAACCACGCTTCTCCCACAGGATCTTTGCAACTCATAGATAAGGAGATCCGCTTGTGAGTCCATACGACCAGAGCCTTGGGTCCGACACACAGAGCTGTGGTGTGGAGTGTTGGCAGAGCAGCTGTACAGGCACACACAGAGACCAGGAGCTTTACATACTCCGGTTCCAGGATTCCCAACAAAGGTGTCTGCAACTCAGGCAAGGCATGAGATACATACATACCCCTAGGAAGTGGTTGAATCCAGATGGCTGAGCAGTGTCAGTCTGTGGGCTCTACTTCCATAGCACCTCACAAGGTAAGACCCACTGGCTTGGAATTCCAGCCAGCCACCGGCAACTGGGTGGAGCCTGCCTGAGACAGGATGGAGCCCCTGGTAGGAGGGGTGGGCTGCCATCTCTGCTGTTTGGTTGACTCAGCCATTCCAGCCTGCAAGCTTTGGAGAGTCCAGATAGTCCCGACGAGGAAGGGACCCCCCACCAGCACAGCACAGCTGCTTTGCTAGAACGTGGCCAGGCCAGACTGCTTCTTTAAGGTGAACCCATCTGATCCATTCCTCCTCACTGGGTAGGACCTCCCAGCTGGGGCCTCCAGTTACCCCCAGATACATGTATTCTATGAACGGAGCTCTGATCTCTCCCTAGGAAGGAGTGCCCAGGGGCAGGGGAGGGCTGCCACCTTGGTTGTTTTGATGACTCAGCTGTTCCACCCTGCAGGCTTTGCAGAGTCCAAACAGACAGGGGCAGAGGTGGTTCCCCAGCATGGCATGGCTGTTTTGTCTAGGTGTGACCAGGCTGCTTCTTTAAGTGGGGCCCTGATTCATTCTCTGCTCCAGGGGTGGGTCCTCCCAGCGAGAGCCTCTGGCTACCGCCACCCACGTTCTACAGCTGACAGATTTCTAATTTCTCTCTAAAAGAGAGTGCCTGGGGGTCAGGCCAGGCCACCGCCTTGGCTCTTTGTTTGGGCATCTCAGCTGGTCCAGCCTGTGGGCCTTGGTGAGCCCAAACAAATCGAGGGCTGAGTGAGGATCCCCAATACAGCACAGATGCTCTAACAAAAAGTAGCCAGACTGCTTCTTTAAGCAGCTCCCTGATCCTATTCCTACTGACTGGGTGAAACCCTGCAAATGGGGATTCCAGCCACCTTATACAGGTGCATTCAAGCTAGCAACAGGTCAGTAATGCCCTGGGACAGAGATTCCAGAGGAAGGGGCAGGCTGTCATCTTTGTTATTTTTCAGGCTTCAGTGGTGAGACCTCCAGGTACAGGAAAAACCAACATGACTAGGGTCTGCAGTGGACCCCCAGCAAACCACAGCTGCCCTATGGAAGAGTGGCCAGACTGTTAAAAGAGAAACAACAAAAACCCCATCCTAAGGTCAGCAACCTCAAAGGTCGAAGGCAGATAAGCTCACAAAGATGAGAAAGAGGCCGGGCATGGTGGCTCATGCCTGTAATCCCAGCACTTTGGGAGGCCGAGGCAGGTGGATCACGAGGTCAGGAGGTCGAGACCATCCTGGCTAACACGGTGAAACCCCATCTCTACTAAAAAATACAAAAAATTAGCTGGGTGTGGTCGCAGGCGCCTGTAGTCCCAGCTACTCGGGAGGCTGAGGCAGGAGAGTGGCATGAACCCAGGAGGCAGAGCTTGCAGTGAGCCGAGATCGCACAACTGCACTCCAGCCTGGGCGACAGAGTGAGACTCCATCTCAAAAACAAAAAAAGAGAGCGAGAGAGAGAGAAAGAATCAGCCAAAAACACTGAAAATTCAAAAAGCCAGAGTGCCCCTTTTCCTCCAAATGATTGCAACACCTCTCCAGCAAGAGTACAGAACTGGGCTCAGGCTGAGATGGCTGAAATGACAGAAGCAGGCTTCAGAATGCAGATAAAAATGAACTTCACTGTATTAGGGTTCTCTAGGGGGACAGAACTAATAGGATAGATGTATATATAAAGGGGAGTTTATTATGGAGTATTGACTCACACGATCACAAGGTTAGATGCCGTGATAGGCCATCTGCAAGCTGACGAGTAAGGAAGCCAGTCCAAGTCCCAAAACCTCAAAAGTAGCATAGCCTACAGTGAAACCTTCAGTCTGTGGCCGAAGATCCAAGAGTCCAAAAGCTGAAGAACTTGGAGTCCAATGTTCAAGAGCAGGAAGCATCCAGCATGGGAGAAAGATGGAGGCCAGAACATTCAGCCAGTCTAGTCTTTGCACGTTCTTCTGTATGCTTTTTATTCTGGCCATGCTGGCAGCTGATTTGATTGTGCCCACCCAGATTGAGGGTGGGTGTGCCTTTCCCAGTCCACTGACTCAAATGTTAATCTTCTTTGGCAACACCCTCACAGACACACCCAGGAAGGATACTTTGCATCCTTCAATCACATCAAGTTGGCACTCAATATTAACCATCATACACACCAAGCTAAACAAGCATGTTGTAACCCAATGCAAGGAAGCTAAAAATCATGATAAAACAATGCAGCAGCTGACAGCAAAAATAGCCAATATAGAAAGGAACATAACTGTTTTGATAGAGCCAAAAGACCCACTACGAGAACTTCACAATGCAATCACAAGTATTAATAGCAGAATAGACCAACTGGAGGAAAGAATCTCAGAGCTTGAAGACTAGCTTTTTGAAATAAGACAGTTGGACAAGAATAGAGGGAAAAAAAGAATGAAAATGAATGAACAAAACCTCCAAGAAATATGGGATTATGTAAAGAGACTGAAACTAAAACTGATTGGGGTACCTGAAAGAGAAGGAGAAGGGAACCAATGTGGAAAACATACTTCAGGATATCATCCAGGAAAACTATACCAACCTAGTAAGACAGGCCAACATTAAAATTTAGGAAAAGCAGAACCCAGTAAAATACTCCATGAGAAGATCATCCCCAAAATACATAATCATCAGATTCTACAAAGTCAAAATGAAATAAAAAATGTTAAGGGCAGCCAGAGAGAAAGGCCAGGTCACCTACAAAGGGAAGCCCATCAGACTAGCAGCAGACCCCGCAGCAGAAACTCTACAAGCCAGAAGAGACTCGAGGCCAATATTCATCATTCTTAAAGAAAAAAATTCCCAACACAGAATTCATATCCAGAGAAACTAAGCTTCATAAGCAAAGGAGAAATAAGATCTTTTTCTGGCAAGCAAATGCTGAGGGAATTTTTTACCATCAGACCTGCCTTACAAGAGCTCTTGGAGGAAGCACTCAATGTGGAAAGGAATAACCATTACCAGCAGCTGCAAAAACACACCGAAGTACACAGAGCAGAGACATTATGAAGCAACCACATAAACAAGTCTGCAAAATGAACAGCTAGCATCATGATGAAAGGACCAAATCCACACATAATAATACTAACCTTAAATATAAATAAGCTAAATGCCCCCATTTAAAAGACACAGAATATCAAGCTGGATAAACAACCAAGACCCATTGGCATGCTGTCTTAAGAGACTCATCTCACATGCAAAGACACACGTGGGCTCAAAATAAAGGCATGGAGAAATATTTACCAAGCAAATGGAAAATAGAAAAAAGCATGGGTTGCAATCCTAGATCAAAAAAGACCAAAAAAGACAAAGAAGGGCATTATATAATGGAAAAGGTTCAATTCAAGAAGAAGAGCTAGCTATCCTAAATATATATGCATCCAATACAGCAGCACCCAGATTCATGAAGCAAATTCTTGGAGATTTTCAAAGAGACTGAGACAACCACACAATAATAGTGGGAGAATTTAACATCCCACTGACAATATTAGACAGATCATCAAGACAGAAAATTAACAAAGATCTTCAAGATCAGAACTCAGGTCTCAATCAAGTGGGCCTGACAGATATCTACAGAACTCTCCACACCACGTCCCCCCTACAAAAAAAAAAAAAAAACCCAGAATATATAATCTTCTCATCACCACATAGCATTTACTCTAAAATTGATCACATATTTGAAAGTAAAACACTCCTCAGCAAATGCAAAATAACTGAATTCATAACAAACAATCTCTCAGACCACAGTGCAATCAAATTAGAACTCAAGATTAAAAAATTTACTCAAAACCATACAACTACATGGAAATTGAACAATCTGCTCCTGAAAGATTTTTGGGTAAATAATGAAATTAAGGCAGAAATCAAGAGGTTCTTTGAAACTAATGAGAACAAAGATATAATGTACCAGAATCTGTAGGATGCAGCTAAAACAGTGTTAAGAGGTAAATTTATAGCACTAAATGCCTATATCAAAAAGTTAGAAAGATACCAAGTTAATGACCTAACAACACAACTGAAAGAACTAGACAATCAAGAGCAAACAAACCCCAAAGCTAGCATAACATAAGAAATAACCAATATCAGAGCTGAACTGAAGGAGATAGGGACACAAACAAAACCATTCAAAAGTCAATGAACACAGGAGCTGGTTTTTTGAAAAAATTAATAAGATAGATACACTGCTAGCTACACAAATAAAGAAAAAAAGAGAAAATATTCAAATAAACACAACCAGAAATGATAAGGGGGATATTACCACTGACTCCAAAGAAATACAAACCACCATCAAAGAATACTATAAACACCTCTATGCACATAAGCAAAAAAAAAATATATATATATATATACACACACACATATATATATATATATATATATATATATATATATATATATATGAAATGGATAAATTCCTGGACACATATACCCTCCCAAGATTGAACCAGGAAGAAATTGAATCCCTGAATAGACCAATAACAAGTTCTGAAATTGATGCAGTAACAAATAGCCTACCAACCCAAAAAAAAAAAAAGTCAGAGATGACACAAACGAATGGAAAAACATTCCATGCTCATGGATAAGAAGAATCAATTATCATTAAAATGCCCATACTGCCCAAAACAATTTATAGGTTTTGTGCTACTCCATCTCAAAAAAAAAAAAAAAAGAAGAAGAAGTCAGAGATGACACAAATGAATGGAAAAACATTCCATGCTCATGGATAGGAAGAATCAATTATCACTAAAATGGCTATGCTGCCCAAAACAATTTATAGATTTTATGCTATTCTCATTAAACTATCATTGACATTCTTCAAACAGAATTAGAAACTATTTTAAAATTCACATGGAACCAAAAAACAGCTTGAATAGCCAAGGCAATCTTAAGCAAAAAAAAACAAAGGTGGAGACATCCTGCTACCCAAGTTCAAACTATACTTCAAGGTTACAGTGACCAAAATGGCATGGTACTGGTACAAGAACAGACACATAGACCAGTGAAAAAGAATAGAGAACCCAGAGATAAGATCATGCACCTACAACCATCTGGTCTTTAACAAACCTGACAAAAACAAGCAACAGGGAAAGGGTTCCCTATTTAACAAATGTTGCTGGTAGAACTAGCTAGCCATAATCAGAAAATTGAAACTGGACTCCTTCCTTACACCATATACAAAAATTAACTCAAGATGGATTAAAGACTTAAATGTAAAAACAAAAACTATAAAAAGCCTAGAAAAAAACCTGGGCAATACCATTCAGGACATAGGCACAGACAAAGATTTCATAACGAAGATGCCCAAAGCAAAATTGACAAATGGGATCTAATTAAATTAAAGAGCTTCTGCACAGCAAAAGAAATCATCAAGAGAGTAAACAGACAACCTACAGAACGGGAGAAAATTTCCACAAACTATGCATCTGACAAAGGTCTAATATCCAGCATCTATAAGAAAATTAAATTTACAAAAAAAAATTAAAAAGTGGGCAAAAGGACATGAACAGACATTTCTCAAAAGAAGACATATATGTGGCCAAAAAATATATATATATAAAAAGCTCAACATCACTGATGGTTAGAGAAATGAAAATCAAAACCACAATGAGATACCATCTCATACCAGTCAGAAAAGCTATTATTAAAAAGTCAAAAAACAACAGATGCTGGCAACGTTGTGGAGAAAAAAGAACACTTTTAGACTGTTGGTGGGAATTTAAACTAGTTTAACCATTGTGGAAGACAGTGTAGCAATTCCTCAAAGACCTAAAAACAGAATTACCATTTGACCCAGCAATCCCATTACTGGATATATACCCAAAAAAATAGAAATCATTCTATTATAAAGATACATGCATGTGTATGTTCATTGCAGGACTACTCACAATAGCAAAGACATGAAATCAACCTAAACGATCATCAATGGTAGACTGGATAAATAAAATGTGATACATATACACCATGGAATACTATGCAGCCATAAAATGAAATAAGATCATGTCCTTTGCAGGGACATGGTTCAAGCTGCAGGCCATTATTCTTAGCAAACTAACATAGGAAAAGAAAACCAAATACCACATGACCATTTTTTCCTCCTAGGCCTCTGAGCCTGTGATAGGAGGAGCTGCGTGAAGATCTCTGACATGCCCTGAAGATATTTTCCCCATTGTCTTGGTGATTAACATTTGGCTCCTCATTGCTTATGAAAATTTCTGCAGCCAGCTTGAATTTCTCCCCAGAAAATGGGTTTTTCTTTACTATCGCATTGTCAGGCTGAAAAATTTCAAAACTTTTATGCTCTGCTTCCTCTTGAATGCTTTGCCACTTAGAAATTTCTTCTGCCAGATACCCCAAATCATCTCTCTCAAGTTCAAGTTCCACAGATCTCTATAGCAAGGTAAAATGCCTCCAGTCTCTTTGCTAAAGCATAACAAGAGCCACCTTTGCTCCAGTTCCCAACGAGTTCCTCATCTTCATCTGAGAGCACCTGAGGCTGGACTTCATTATCCATATCAGTATCAACATTTTGGTCAAAGCCATTCAACAAGTCTCTAGTAAGTTCCAAACTTTCCCACACCTTCCTGTCTTCTGAGTCCTCCAAATACCTAGGAAGTTCCAAACTTTCTCACATTCTTCTATCCTCTTTTGAGTCCTCCAAACTGTTCCAACCTCTGCCTGTTACCTAGTTCCAAAGTCACTTCCATATTTCTGGGTATCTTTACAGCAGCACCCCACTACCCAGTACCAATTTACTGTATTAGTCTGTTCTTATGCTGCTAATAAAGACATACCCAAGACTGGGTAATTTATAATGGAAAGAGGTTTAATTGACTCACACTTCATCACAGCTGGGTAGGCCTCAGGAAACTTATGGCAGAAGGGGAAGAAAACGTCCTTCTTCACATGGTGACAAGCAAGAGAGTGTGTATGTGCAGGGGAACTGCCCTTTATAAAACCATCAGATCTCATGAGACCTATTCAGTATCGTAAGAACAGCATGGGAAAAACCACCCCCATGATTCAATTACCTCCCACTGGGTCCTTCCCATGACACATGGGGATTATGGGAGCTACAATTCAAGATGAGATTTGGGTGGGGACACAGCCAAAACAATCAGTTCCCTTGAAGGTTCCTTGGGAAACCCACCTAGAGGCCTAGATACATGCAGTTCTGGAATTTGCTTTTGATAAGCTTAATTTTTCCTTGCAGCATTAAGCACTATTTCTCCAGTTTCATCTCTTCCTTCTCCTATCTGGAGTATTTTATTATCTAGGCAGAATAGTCTACTTCAGTTTTAGTTGTGCCAAGTTCTCTCAGCTCTTGGATGTTTTACACCCTGTTTTCTCTTTCTGGAAAGATTTCCACCACCTCCACCTAAATAATCTTTAGTTTCCTTCAAAGTTTTTCTATCTTGTTGGGAAGCCTGTTCTTTTACACTACTCCCTGTAAGCTGGGTTGGGTACACCTCCTGTAGGCTCCACAACTTCCTCTCCTTACAGAGTGCTAATCATCCAGAATTGTGACTTTCTCTTCACTTGCCTCCTTCGATAGACCTTAGACAATTCCTTGGAAGCAGGGAACCCAAGATATTCATCTCTGACCCTTAAGCATTTGAAGCACAGTAAGTGCTCCATAAATGTTTGGTAAATCAATGAGTGAATGAGTAAGGACTCCAAAGCACCCTGATAAATATGATGGCACCAGGTCTTTTAAAGGCTCATTTCCCTTGCGCAATTAGAACTAAGACAAACAACCTGAAGTCCTCCACTCAGAAGAACAATAGCATGCCAAGCCCTCTGGCACAGTATGGTCAGCAAAGAGTGTGACTTCATGAGATTGGTGAAGACAGCTGTGGCTACCCAGTGGTCACTCTTCAAGTTCTCAACAGAGCCTCAACAAGTCTAAAAGGAAATACTATGCATTCACATTGCTCTCCTTTCATCATTGACTCATTCTTTCAACAGATATTTATTAGGTCCCTGGGCACTTTTCTAGTATGGAGATTCAACATCAGTGAACAACAAAACAGAATGCCCCTGTTCTCATTAAGCTTGCTCTTTAGTGGCAGAAATAGACAACAAAGCACAAGATAAAAGTCAGATGATAACAGGGCTATGAAGCACAAAAAAGCACAATGAGGGACTTAGGGTGGGGTGCCAGTCCAATGGATGGTGGTCAGGGAAGTCTGCTCTAACTGGGTGACACTTGAACAGAGAGCTGAAAGAAGTGTGGGGGGTGAGTCATGTGGACCTGCTGGGGCAGAGACCATAGGACAGAGGGAAGGATGGCCAAAGCCTGAGCAGGAGAATAAGAGCAAGGGGCCTGTGCAATTAGAAAGTGGGGAGGGAGACTGGGGAGAGAGGCCGAAAAGAGGTCAAAATCTAGTCAGAGTGAGATCAGGAGGCCCTCAAAGGTTATGGTAGGACTTTAGATTTGTTCTCAGTTCATTCAATTCTGTAACTCTACTTCTTTCTAGAAAAAAAAATAGTAATCATGCAAATTTGGACCATCCTGTGTCCAGACATTGTTTACTTACCTTCCCATCCTTAGATTTTCACAATTTCTTGATCTCAGAAGTACTGATATCAGCCAAGTAGAGGAAAACACGCAATTTTCCCTGGTACTCTTCTGGAGAAACTCTCAGCCAAGAATTCACAGATGAATTCTTCAAATACCTCTGAATTGCATCCATGATGTGACTCATTATCACACAGATTTAGATGCAGGTGGCCAAATCATAGCCTTCAAAACTTATTTCCATGAACTATAAATCAGGTATCAGTGGGGCTGCTCTAGCTGTTCCAGAAAATAGAGGTTGCCTAGAAAAATCTTGCTGTACATTTTACAGCTGTACATTGTCATTGCCCAAAACAGACTAACATTCAGATTTTGCATTTATATTTCAGCAATTCTGTATTTAAATATCAATCCTGCTAAGGTCCAGTTGTTGTTTCACTATGTTGTCATTAGACCTGAAGGAGAAAAAGTAGCTTTTCAAATTATACTACACAGCCATAAAAAGGAATGAATTAACAGCGTTTGCAGTGACCTGTATGAGACTGGAGACTATTATTCTAAGTGAAGTAACTCAGGAATGGAAAACCAAACACTGTATGTTCGCAATGATATGTGGGAGCTAAGTTATGAGGATGCAAAGGCATGAGAATGATACAATGGATATTGGGAACTTGCAGGGAAGAACTGGAGGGGGGCAAGGGATAAAAGACTACAGATATGGTTCAGTGTATACTGCTTCGGTGATGGGTGCACCAAAATCTCACAAATCACCGCTAAAGAACTTACTCACGTAACCAAATACCACCTGTACCCCAAAAACTTATGGAAAAATAAAAAATATATGATAAAATAAATGAAGAATAAATCATTAGTGGATACATATTAAAAAAATTATAACGTGGGTCTTCTTTTAGAAGCAGAAATACCTGAGTTCAAACCCAGCTCCACAGATTTATTATTTTCTGTTCTCAGGGAAGTTTCGTAACCTTTCTTCTTCAGTTAAATCATCTGCAAAATGGGAATACTAACAGCACACAACACATAGGGAGATAGGGAGGGTTAAATGTACCCAGGCATAGCAGGCTATACATATATATATATATGTAGGTTATATAATGTATAATGTAGGTTATATAATGTATGATTGTGTTTGAATCATACATTCAAACACAATATAATATATATAATGTAGGTTATATAATGTATGATTGTGTATGATTGTGTTTGAATACTAAAAATATTGTTATTTATAAAATTAAAAGCAATCTAGTCATTTTCAAATTGAAATTAATTCCATTTTAAACATTTGATAACTTCCAATTTTCAAACTCCAAAGCCAATGTAATCATCAACCTCCCTAGAAGACTGTTTATCTATAAATGAATCGTTTTGGAATGAATGATATCTAAGTATTCTCAATGAAACAATTGTATAATTCTAGTGATCCACCAAAGGAGTCTCTATCCACTTTCTATGATTTCAGTGAGGTGGGAGAGAACTGAGACTGTTCCTATGTATCCCCATCCCCATGTACCTCTGAGTGGGAGGAGGAGGAACAAAAGGGAAAGGCTAAATTGTACAGTCACGTGAGATCCAGCACAGTTGGAAAATGGGGCAGTTATAAAATCTGAGATCCCGTGGTTACCTTATTCCTGTAGCTTTTCAAACCAATAGAAGGTTCAAAAGTATACCCTGCTACAAACACACAGTTTGAAAAATAATTTTAATCCGCTTGATAGTTCTTCCTTATATAGTGACCTCAGTAGAAGTTTGGAAAAATGGACAGTCATCTTTGCTTTTCTCCTAAGACTTTTTTAACCTTCGCAGGTGACATCATGGGTACTTCTCAAAGGCTCAGGACTGCTAGCCCTTACCTTGTTCACAGAGTCCCAGAACTGATGCAGACTCAGAGTTCACTTTGAAATCTATCAACATCAACTGACTCCTTCAATAGTTCAGAAAATAATAAATGGCCCCCAAGATATGAGCATTTAGCAGTATGTTTGGCCTTGGAATCTTGTTAAGGCACACAACTTCCAAATGAGAATTTACAAATTCACCCAAAGTCTTTTGTTGATAACCAAATGTGTACTCAACACAGAAGAAAATATAGTTGCAGAGACTACAGAAAAAGTAACAAATATATCTGCATTTATCAGCTCAGTAAGTATTCACCAAGCTCCTACCCTATGTCATGTACCAGAAGGTACAACAGTCATTTTTATAGTTAGAGAAAGGGTATCTACAATTATCTTACTTTTTTGTTTACTTGTCTTTTGCTATGCTGTCTACTAAAATAAAACTACCATGAGATTAAGGGCCATGTTTAGTATTTATAACAGACATGGTGGACAAACTATAGCTCACAGGCCACATCTAGCCTATCACCTGTTTTTGTAAACAAAGTTATATCAGGAAATAGCAAACTTATTTGTTTATAAATTTTCTATAGCTGTTTTCATACTACACAGGAGAGTTGAGTAGTTGCAACAGAAAGTATGTCGACCACAAATCCTAAAATATTTACCGTATGGTCCTTTGGAGAAAGCATTCTCTGAGATGACTTCTAGAAAAATACCTTATATACAGTAGGTGCTCAATGACTTAGTTGGATGGATGGATAGATGGATGGATGAATGGCGGATGGATGGATGGGTGTATGGATGAATTGTTATATTTAATCTTCATAACAACTCAATTTCATGTAACTTTTAAGTGGTAGAGCTGAGATTTGAACCAACTTCAGTCAAACCTATGACCATTCTACTATGTCATATTTTCTTCCTAAAATAACTCTGATATGTTTAGTGCTCTATCACTTATGAGACATTATTCTATTCTTATTTGAACTTAGTGACAACTTTCTCAGAGAAGTATCGTCAGTGTCTTCCCATATTTAGATGAGGAAGCAGGCTCAAAAGGGCAGAGTACTTCATCCAGCATCACTCAGCTAGCAGAAGAAAGTCTGAACTGGGCCCATGCATTAGAGGCCTGCTTATTTTCACTTATCATCTGTGCTCCTGAGGGGTGTGAACTTATCTTATTTATCTTTATATCCTCAATGCCTAACATCATTTGTGACTCATGGTGAACACCCCATAAATAGTGCCTGAATGAATGTAATTCATTTTCGCACTTCACAGAAGATAACTAAATCATGCCAAATTAACTTGTAC
Source organism: Gorilla gorilla gorilla (assembly GCF_029281585.2). NCBI lineage: Eukaryota > Metazoa > Chordata > Mammalia > Primates > Hominidae > Gorilla > Gorilla gorilla. Next base: position 121,281,891 of record NC_073236.2, read on the forward strand.
AAGATTGACCTAAGGTCAGTTGGAGAATGAGGCCCATTGGTCAGGCTCAGAGCCTGGCTGTGTTCTGGATCATTGTCTTAGTCCATTTTGCTGTTGCTATAGCAGAAGACCACAGATTGGGTGATTTATAAACAATAGAAGTGTATTCGGCTCATGGTTATGGAGACTGGAAGTCTGAGATCTAGGGCCATAGCTTGTGAGGGCCTTCTTCCTGTGTCATCCCATGGTGGTAGTGCATAAGAGCATGTGAGCAAAAGAGGAAGGGGGCCAAAGTCATCCTTTTATCAGGAACCCACTCCCATGATAACAGCATCAATCTATTCATGAAGGCAGACTCCTGATGACCTAATCACCTCTTAAAGGTCCCATCTTTCAACACTGTTGCCTTGGGGATTTTGTTTCCAGAACATGAAATGTAGGTGACACACTCAAACCATGGCACTCACAGATTCCAGCATGCAGGAGACAGTCTATTATCCCTAACTCCAAACTTATAAGAGAAAATGCATAACTAGAGATTATTTTCTAATTCGAAAAATACTCAAATCTTAAATAGATCTCTCTACTAATGTCAAGTGATTTTCCTTTAGGTTGCACATGCAACATCTACTTCTTTTGTAAAAATCTTGGACTAACAGATTTACATTTTTTTTAACGTATGCCACGTCTTCCTCCAAGAAGCAAGAGACACTCTTCAAACATTAAGCTTACAGTAAAGGATGAAATGTTTTATATAATGTACCTTTTTTGAAAACTACTATAGGGTTTGCAGGAAACATGATTAATTGCATAAAAATTGCTTCTATCTTTGGCTAACTAGCATCTGGCAATGAATCAACTCATCATAACTGGAGATAACATGTACTCTTAGTGTTCAAATTTCTTAAAGATGACATGATTGCAAGTGGAAATATTCCAAATTCTGAAATATTTCCACAGCAATAAAAACAGTTAAGACACAACAGGCGAGTAGGGACAGCATTGTTCTGAACAGAAAGACAGACATGGGAAATGTGTGCTGACAGATGAACAGATATATGGGCCCTTCTTAAAGGGTCTGGGACATCTCCCAGAATGGCATGCCTTCTTCAGGAGTCAATGATTCAAATCCCTTCCTATTTCTGAGATGTTAGCAGTCAAACGCTCTTTGTTCTCAGTTTGAGATTTTAGGATAAAAGCTAAAGTTAGAGTAGCTGCTCTGGACATTGGCCAAGTGTCACTTAATGCATTTCTATCTTTCTCTTTTCATCTCCTCTCCCAATCCTCCTCCTCCTCCTTCCTTTCTCTCTTTTTAGAATTTTCCTAAATTTGTAATATTTTTACTCAGACCTGAAAAATTATATTATTAGCACATGATATTTAAGAACTCTTTTAAAATATTGTCAAAAAATAAGAACAAATGATCAAATACATGCCAATTTCTACATATCCATTATTATATTTCAATAATGTATTCTTATGGTGTCTAATCAACTTACACCCTGGGAACTGATTCCAAAATTCCATACTGCATTAATTTACAAAATTTACAGTGACCTCACTTTCCCTTCAGTGTATCTGCCCTTCCTTCTAGATTCCATTATCACTAGACTAAAAGAATCAAACCATTGTTTTGTAATAATAATCCCAATTCTCACCAACACAGTTAGTACAAGTAAACAAAAAGAAAGCATTTGCAAACAGATGTCAGGACGCTATTATTTGCCGAAGATCTAGCTCAGAAGATAACTAGATTTTTTGGTATATGAGGAACTATAAAATTTGCAACCTTTAAGAAAATTTTCATATTGAAATAGCAAAACCTACATTTCTACGATGCCAGATATAATAGCATTCAAGAGGAATGGATTATTTTAAATATTTCTTTCAGTGTTCTGATTCAAGAAAGTCTTAATGAGAAAAAAATGTGCTACTATATTAAATTATTCAAGTAAAATATGGAAAACAAAAAAGACAATTTTTCTCCCAATTATATCATTCAGCTCATTCAGCCATGGGCTTTCTTAAAAATAACAGTAGACACTCTTGCATGTCTCTAGTCTTGATAGCATAAAAGCCTCTATTTTATTTATTTATTTATTTATTTATTTATTTTTGAGACAGGGTCCTACTCTGTCTGCAAGCTGGAGTGCAGTGTCACTGTCAGGGCTCATTGCAGTCTATACCTTTCCTGGCTCAGGCGATTCTCCCACCTCAGCCTCCCGGGTAGCTGAGACTACAGGAGCACGCCACCACACCCAGCTAATTTTTGTATTTTTTGAAACCCCATTACAGATGGGGTTTCATTATGTTTCCCAGACTGGTCTTGAACTTGTGGACTCAAGTGATCCGCTCATCTCAACCTCCTAAAGTGCTGAGATTACAGGCATGAACCCTTGCACCCGGCCAATAGCCCTTTAAATAGGAGAATTGACAGACAGGAATTGTCTCTGGTTTTAGGTTTATCCAGTCATTTAGAGTACTGCTATTACTTGACATTAATCTCTTCTTTTAAGCTTTCATAGCACACAGACTAACCACATAGTGTATCTACTCATATTTTATAGTATAAAGGTCCTTCTGGTGAAAAACTGCACCTCTTCTCTGGTCATATTCAATAAAGTCCCATGCACTATAACTTCAAGGTCTGGCTCACTAATGAGTACCCTCTGAGTGCTTCAGGAGAGCTCCCTAAATCAGTCAGTAGTGTGGGCAGGTTGTAGTCAATGGACATCTTGCCTAACTCAGTATGTCTGTTTGGTCCTAAAATTGATTAACTTTCACTAAAAACAAGGCTTTTTTGTTCTACTGGGATGAATCCACCCTTGAATGGGATAGTTGTGGTAATGGCTGAAATTGTTCACACTGAGTTTATTTTATCATTATAAGTTAACATTTTTGATATGACAGCCATGCACTAGACACTCCACTATATAAAATATCTCCTTTAATCCTCGTAACAACTAGAAAGCTATAATCATTATCCCCATTTTGCTGATAAGGAAACTGAAACTTACAGAGTTTCAAGGTCATATAGCAAATAAATGTCTTAAATCCAGCTTTGCTGGATGGTATAACCTATTTTTTTGTTTTGTTTTGCTTTTTTGGTCTAATTCCTCACTGCCAATAATATTTAATGTATAAGCAATTATTTAGGTGGAAACAAAAAATAAAGTACACATAAAATGTATCTTTTATAATGTAGTTTAAATAGCCTTCCCTCTAACTTTAACCCTCATCTTGAGTTTATTAGAATCTTGCAGCAAAAACACTGGGCCTGGGATTAGGAAAAAGAAAGTCTAGCCTTGACTTGACCACCAATTTACTGTGTAATCTTGGGAAAGCCACTTAACCTCTTTGTGCTGAAAAATAATGGGACTTGATTGTGTCATCTCTTAGATTACTCACCACTCTGAAATTCTATGAGCTGTCCATTGACTAAGAAAGATTCGTCTTCGTGAAAATATATACCGTATCTCAGCTGCAAAGGTCACGACTTTTCAAATTAATGAAATTTTAAGAAATGAGCATCATCTTGAAATATTAAGTCATGGTTAAGAGAAACAGCCAAGTGAATGGCCTGACTCTAAAGATGGGAAGGACAAGACCTAGGGTATGCAGCAAACATTGTACTCAAGGTTTTTCACTAACACTTTATCAATTCTGAGATACGTCCCTTTATTTTCATTTTACACAAAAGGAAATTAGGCTCTTAGAGGTAAGATTTCTTATCTGAGGTTATGCAGCTAGTAAGGGGCACAGCAGAGACCTGGACACAGATCTTCTGACATTGTCCATAGAGTAGCAGCTAATGTATTAGTTCCTACAGGATCAGAGCATAGTTCTCACTTTGTTAATAGAGTGAGACTCTCTGAGACCCTAAGACAACCTATACCATTCAGGCTAACAGTTGTCCCATTCTTTTGGTAGTCTTTGGTCAGAATGCCTCTCTAAAGAGTAAAATCCCTCTCTGAAATCACAGACTGTCATAGGTGGAAGGAGTTCTGTAGGTCATATAGCTTAATGTTCTGTCTAAAATTAAGTTAGTGGGTGTTCTTTCTTGTGAAGTAACCTAGTATCCTTTTAACAGGATGTACATTTGAAATGTGCATTAAATAAGTCTCCTATGGTTTGAATGGAAAGAGTGGAGAAAAACATAACATTTATTTTAAAATAATAATAATAAAGGGGAACTCCATTAAAATGAAGGAAGATCCAAACTTAACACAGTGATTAGGAGCTCAAGCCTCAAAGACAGGCTGAACAGGGTTCAGGCCTTATACTGACAGTTAATAGTTGTGACAAAGTCAGCCATTTAATTTAAACTCAGTAAGCCTCAGTCTCCACATCTGTGAAATGGGAATACAATATCTGCTTCTTGTATTACTATAAAGATTAAGTGTGTTAATCCATGTAAACAGCTTTGAAGTGTCCAGAACCCACATAAAAGTGGGCTATTATGCTTACTTCCCAATGAACTAAGGGAGAGAACATGAAACTGCAGCCATTACTTAGCTCTGAACTCCAAGGCCCACAGCCTTTCTCTCATATCCCCCACTGCCATCATTAAAAAAAAAAAATTGCATTTCACTGAGGACAAATTGACTCACGTGCTTTGACCAGTTATTCAGGTCTAAGCAGCAGTTGCATTAACAGCAAAACCTTTCAGAAAAAGACCAGGAAATATATTGTTACCAACCTCCCACTGTAAAGTGTCAGTATTCAACAAGAATCACAGCTGGATAGAAGGCATCATCACAGACCAGGTAGAAACCTATGCAACCTTTAATCAAAACATATTTGGCAAGAACCGAAAATGTCAGAAAATGAGGAGAAAAGAAAATAGGATAAGGTAAGAAATATGCTTGGGCCTCAAATAGAAATAAGATGGATGGTTAATGATAGGGCTGTGCCAGAAATTGGTGGCATGGATGATTTGGCTCAGATGAACTTGTCTAAAACAATAACTCTTGTTTATGTGCATTTTTTACAACACTTTCCTTGGAAAACATGAAGGTTCTTAGCACAGTACCTCAAGTTCTTCCAAGGAACAATTATAACAAATAGTTTTAGAACTACAACAAGGTTGGCAAGGATGAGAGTAATCAGGGAACTACAAGGACAGTGGGCAGCGACAGGAGAAATGGCACAGGAACAATAAACTCAGATGGATGGGAACACAAAGAGAGAGGAAAATCACTCCGATAGTGCTGGTCTTCCAAATATTCCTGAAAGGAACCAGTTATTTCTTGATTCTCCCCTCCAGCCTTCTTTCTATCACCTCTTCCTTTCACACCTCACATTAGGAACATCTAGAGGGCAGGGATCATGTCTTTCATCCTTGTCTGCCTGACCATAGGAATTCAGTGGATGCTTGTTGAATGAATAATTAAAATCTAAGTAACTTCCATCATGTGGAAGTACCTAAACCTACAAGGTTACATTTTCCAGCTCCATCATTCTCATATACTACAAGTTAACATGGCTAAGCCTCATATTTTTTTTCTAGGAGCATAAACAATGTGGTCATAAATCTTCTTCACATGTTCAGGGTGAGTAGCTATAGAAACAAGTTCCTTGCTGCTAATGGTCTCAATATCCTTGGAATAATTATTTAATCCTTCTTAATATCTGCTGATCCTTATAAAACAATATTACTACAAATTATCTTGTTTAAAGTTTGAGAGGGAATACATGATCTTATGTCCCTTTCCATCTAACAAGCCTGCTAAGCCCTCTGGGGTATTTAGTTGACTATTTTTAAAATAATGACATTTGCATAATATTATATATAAGATTTTTCTTTGGGCATAGGAAAGAAGTCCAGCCTAGAATCTAAAGAAAACAAATGCTAGAGGCAAAAGGTAGTGTAGTTTAACAAAAAAGTCACTGAACAGAGAATTAAGACATTAGAGTTCTGCATATGTCTCAGCTTTAACTTGTCATGAAATGTTGGACACAGTTTCTGGACTTCTTTTTCATTATCTGTAAGTTAAAGTCGCTGGAATAACTTCAAAAGCTCCTTCACAGTTCTAAAACCGAAAGAGTGTGGTCATAATTTAATACGGGACCAAATTTACACTACACATACATACAATGCTCCTGAATAAGAAAGCATAGTATTTGTGCTATTTAAAATTAGCTACTACAAAAAAGATTTAACTTGATATCTGGGAAAAGAGATATTTAATGAAATAATACATAAAGAAGGAAAATAAAAATGAATTTGGATCTGATGAAATAAAAGAGGAAGGGAAAGATTTTGATGACTTTCCAAAACTGAAGTTAAGCCAAGTTGTTCAATGAAAGCTTAGCAATATTTATTCAAGATAAAAACTACAAGACTTGAACAAGTTGTCCTAATTTTAATACCAAATAGAGGCTTAAAATAGAAATTAACACAATTACTCCCACAAGATGAAGAAATTTTAAAAAAATCGTAATTTCAAGCAGATCAGTGCTAAGTGAATTACAGAAGATATTAAGTTATTTATGACAAAGAAACTGGTAAGCCTAATACATATATTATAATTATTTCCTATAAAACACTTTGAAAAGATAAAATATGCTTCATTTCTCAAAAAACATAAATATTTCTATAGTATTCTCAGAAAAATATATATTAAGTAGTGCTCTTGAATTATTCTGAGAAATCTAACAAACCTTCACTTAGCACTGGATCTATGGGGAAAAGTTTTAGTTTCTTAATAAAACAGAATTATAAATGGATTACCCGGTTATGGCCCATTTTTTAAGTTGAGCATGGTAAATATCAGGGAATATTATCCTATAAATCCATAAAAGGAATCCACTTAGAGTCTGGGTGCAGTGGCTCACGCCTGTAATCCCAGCACTTTGGGAGGCCGAGGTGGGTGGATCATGAGGTCAGGAGATCAAGACCATCCTGGCTAACACGGTGAAACCCCGTCTCCACTAAAGAAATACAAAAAATTAGCTGGGCATGGTGGCGGGCGCCTGTAGTCCCAGCTACTTGGGAGGCTGAGGCAGGAGAATGGCGTGAACCCAGGAAGCAGAGCTTGCAGAGAGCTGAGATCGCGCCACTGCACTCCAGCCTGGGTGACAGAGCAAGACTCCGTCTCAAAAAAAAAGGGATCCAATTAGAACATAAAATATCCCCTATCACAAAACCCAGTCTCCCTTCTAGCTGCAGACACATCTGGTACAATGTAAAACAGGAGAGCTAGCACATTCTTGTTGTTCGCTATCTCAGTTCTAAACCACCCTCATGGATCCCTTCCTTGAAGCTGATTCTCTACTGCCTTCCATCTGTCCATGAAACTCACCATCATTTCCCCATTTTTATCCTTACCTTTCTCCTGAATTTGTCACTTATCCTGCCTTTTAGCATTCAACCTTGGTTTATCTCAACGACACTGTTCTTCTTATAATATGATTCCTCTGACTATCCTGAATTAGCATCCTTGAAGACTTCAGTTGGCCCCAAGACTGCCTGCTTCAGTGTACTCTATAGTTTGGGCTTCCAGGAGCTGTCCTTAGCCCATGAAAAAAAACAAAGTCAATATTTTTACAATATTCTGATAGGTAGGGTTTATAAACTTGTCTCAATCACATAATGTTGAAAATGCCTCATCAATGCCTGACTATTTAAAATGTTGACTAAACATATGAAAATAAGAGCATATTCGTGAGACAGGGTCATCAATTGTTGTTCATTTGGTCAATAAAGAATTATTAAGCACCCACTACATATCAAGCACTGGGCCAGGTGCGGAAATCCAGTGGTGAATAAGATTCATGCCATGACCACAGATACTTTAAAATGTAGCAAGGACAAACTTTTGACAGGTAATTATAAGTTAGGTGAGGGTTCTGAAGTAGAAGTGCAAATACTATAGAAATGCATTTTAAAAGGAAACCTATCTTATCCTGGGATGCTAAAAATTCTAGGTAAGGGAGTAAGTCAAAAAGGGACATTATAAATTACTCCATCTTGAAGCGTCAACTTACAAATAACGTCATTTTGAGCTGGAAGGAAAAAGTGACCAGCTTGCTTGGTGAATTAATGGCTAACTGGGTAATGGCTAACTTGATATACTAATCCCTCTACCTTGCTGTTTACTCTCCAAATGGAACCTTCCAAATAAAACAACAGGTTAAGAAGACTGTATTATAGAGACTGGTACATTGTAGGTAAACAATAAAAAAATGTTATGGTAAATGAATATTTAGCAACATCTAATTCAACTGAATAAAAATGTTATAATATAAAGAAAAGTAGACAGTATGAAGTAAAATAAATGTTATTATACACTGACAACACAGGTATCCCTTCTGATAGTTTAGATTCAGTTAATCTTCGAAGGACCAGCTAATAATTAATTTTCTCCAAGAAATCTTAGTCTGGTTACAGAGAGCTTCTCAGTACTCCTGCCACCCTGACTATTTGTACCACTCCTCTGGCATTTGATGTTGGCGTGCATTGCTGTATTTTCATTTGTATACTGTTTAAAGCTTGAGTTCAGCAGGGACTTCATATCCATACTTTGTGCATAGCCTTTAGTGCTAAACAGTAATCAAAGAAATCATGTCTATGGTAGGCAAAAATCTAGAGTGGTCTCTAAGATTCTTACCAGATCCCTGTTGTATACATCCTATATAATGTCCTACCATTGAGTTTGGTAAGAATTTTTGCATATGTAATTAAGGGACTTAATCAGTTGACTATGAATCAATCAAAAGGAATAGTATATAGGTGGGCCTGACCTAATCAAATTAGCTCTTTAAAAGAGACTACTAGCTTCAGATATTCTCTTGTTGTACTTGAAAGACCGACCATAGTTCTTCAGCTGCAAGGAAATGAATTCTGCCAATAGTCATGTGAGCTTAGAAAAGGACTCTGTACCTTAGATGTGACTGTAGTTCCTGCTAACACCTTGAATGCATCCTTGTGAGACTATGGGCAAAGGACATAGCTAAGCTGTGCCTGCTTTCTTGACCCACGAAACTATGAGATAATCAACGTGCATTGCTTAAGCCATTAGGTTCGTGGCAAATTGTTATGTAGCAATAGAAAACTAACATAATATCTTTGCTAATTGTGCAAACCTGTGCAGGATGGCCTGGAAAGAGGGGAGATGTTTCCTTCGAGCACACAGTGACAAATAGTATATTAGTCAGCTAGTGCTGCCTAACAAAATACCAGTATGGATGGCTTAAATCACAGAAATGTATCTTCTCAAATTTTGGAGGCAAGAAGTCCATGATCAAGGTGCCAGCGGGGTGGGTTTCTGGTGAGGCCTCATTCCTTGGCTAGCAGATGACCACTTTCTTGCTTTGTTCCCACATCATCTTTCCTCTGTGCAAAAGTGCAGACAGAATCTGTGAGACACTGAGAATCCAGCTGAGCCTGGGGAGACTATAGACCTAATAGACCTAAAGAACTCATTGTCCCTGTTGGCAGATGACATGATTGTATATCTAGAAAAAACCCATCGTCCCAGCCCAAAATCTCCTTAAGCTGATAAGCAACTTCAGGAAAGTCTCAGGATACAAAATCAATGTGCAAAAATCACAAGCATTCTTATACACCAACAACAGACAAACAGAGAGCCAAATCATGAGTGAACTCCCATTCACAATTGCTTCAAAGAGAATAAAATACCTAGGAATCCAACTTACAAGGGATGTGAAGGACCTCTTCAAGGAGAACTACAAACCACTGCTCAATGAAATAAAAGAGGATACAAACAAATGGAAGAACATTCTATGCTTATGGGTAGGAAGAATCAATATCGTGAAAATGGCCATACTGTCCAAGGTAATTTATAGATTCAATGCCATCCCCATCAAGCTACCAATGACTTTCTTCACAGAATTGGAAAAAACTATTTTAAAGTTCATATGGAACCAAAAAAGAGCCCACATTGCCAAGTCAATCCTAAGCCAAAAGAACAAAGCTGGAGGCATCACACTACCTGACTTCAAACTATACTACAAGGCTACAGTAACCAAAACAACATGGTACTGGTACCAAAACAGAGATATAGACCAATGGAACAGAATAGAGCCCTCAGAAATAATGCCACATATCTACAACTATCTGATCTTTGACAAACCTGACAAAAACAAGAAATGGGGAAAGGATTCCCTATTCAATAAATGGTGCTGGGAAACTGGCTAGCCATATGTAGAAAGCTGAAACTGGATCCCTTCCTTACACCTTATACAAAAATTAATTCAAGATGGATTAAAGCATTACATGTCAGACCTAAAACCATAAAAACCCTAGAAGAAAACCTAGGCAATACCATTCAGGACATAGGCATGGGCAAGGACTTCATGTCTAAAACACCAAAAGCAATGGCAACAAAAGCCAAAATTGACAAATGGAATCTAATTAAACTAAAGAGCTTCTGCACAGCCAAAGAAATCACCATCAGAGTGAACAGGCAGCCTACAGAATGGGAGAAAATTTTTGCAACCTACTCATCTGACAAAGGGCTAATATCCAGAATCTACAATGAACTCAAACAAATTTACAAGAAAAAAAACAAACAACCCCATCAAAAAGTGGGCAAAGGATATGAACAGACACTTCTCAAAAGAAGACATTTATGCAGCCAAAAAACACATGAAAAAATGCTCATCATCACTGGCCATCAGAGAAATGCAAATCAAAACCACAATGAGATACCATCTCACACCAGTTAGAATGGCAATCATTAAAAAGTCAGGAAACAACAGGTGCTGGAGAGGATGTGGAGAAATAGGAACACTTTTACACTGTTGGTGGGACTGTAAACTAGTTCAACCATTGTGGAAGTTGGTGGGCGATTCCTCAGGGATCTAGAACTAGAAATACCATTTGACCCAGCCATCCCATTACTGGGTATATACCCAAAGGATTATAAATCATGCTGCTATAAAGACACATGCACACGTATGTTTATAGTGGCACTATTCACAATAGCAAAGACCTGGAACCAAGCCAAATGTCCAACAATGATAGACTGGATTAAGAAAATGTGGCACATATACACCATGGAATACTATGCAGCCATAAAAAATGATGAGTTCATGTCCTTTGTAGGGACATGGATGAAGCTGGAAACCATCACTCTCAGCAAACTATTGCAAGGACAAAAAAACCAAACACTGCATGTTCTCACTCATAGGTGGGAATTGAACAATGAGAACACATGGACACAGGAAAGGGAACATCACACACCGGGGACTGTTGTGGGGTGGGGGGAGGGGGAAGGGATAGCATTAGGATATATACCTAATGCTAAATGACGAGTTAATAGGAGCAGCACACCAACATGGCACATGTATACATATGTAACAAACCTGCACGTTGTGCACATGTACCCTAAAACTTAAAGTACAATAATAATTTTTTTAAAAAAGTGCAGACAGAAAGGGAGAGACGTGTTGTTTCTTCCTCCTTATAAGGACACAAGTGCTATTGATTTGGGGCCCTACCCTTGCAACTTCATCTAATCTTAATTGCCTCCCTAAGGGCTCTCTCTCCAAATACAATTATGTTGCGGGTTAGAAGTTCAAAATATGAATTTGCGGGACACAGTTTAGTTCACAAACAATAGGTAATGCAAGTGGATGGTAGAGGTATGAATGGGTAGCGGAGGAAAAGGGACAGTGCCTGAACAATGTATGAAGGAATAGTTGTCAGGGTGCTTACTTGGATATTGCTGATTTGAGTATCGAAATTCTTATTTAAATCTGAGTGCTTTACTAGGATATTGAAGATGAAGGAGGAATTCAAGCTGATGCAAAGTTTTCAGTCTTGGGGAGCTCCATCAGAAGAGATGTAACTGATCTAAAAGAAATCATTATTCCTTAGTGTGTGTTGTACTTTGTTTTGGAAGGAATTATCTAGGGTAGAAGTAGGACAAGAAATTTTGCTGAAATTAAGGAATCAATAAGTTAGACAAGTAGTTGTGTCTACTAGACAACCAGAAATCTTAATTCAAATGAGTGAGAAACTTATGGATTTTTCCGTTTTTACTTTTTGTGTTATTCATTTTTAAAATTAAATAAAAATTGTATATATTTATCATATATAACGTGTTTTAAAATAGATATACATTGTGGAATGTCTAAATTGAGCTAATTAACATATGGATTGCCTGACATATTTTTCATGTTTTGTGGTGAAAACACTTAAAATCTACTCTCATAGCAATTTTCAAGAATAGAGTACGTTGTTATTAACTATACTCACTATGTTGTACAATAAATTTTTTAATGTAACTTTGTTTTTTGTTTTTGTTTTTTTTCATGTTGTTGCTGGTTGGTTCCCAGTAAAGAATCTACCTATTTTATTGTGCTTAGTACAGTTAAATGTGGAAAAGTTATCAAATATAAGTTTATTGAATTTTGGAATATTTCCTATAGCAGTTCCAAAGTATGTTTCATAAAACATAAGCCTCATGAAGCAATCTGTGACTAAAGGATTTTGTGTTTATTAGAAACTATAAGTCTCTACCAGAGATCCTCAATGCCCATTATCTAATGAGAGATTCTAAGATCAATGAGAATAGTCAAGAATAGTGGTTCCACAACACACACTAGGGCCTGTCGGTTGTGGTGGGAGAGGAATGGGGGAAGGAGAGCATCAGGAAGAATAGCTAACAGATGCTGGGCTTAATACCTAGGTGATGGGATGATCTGTACAGCAAACCACCATGGCTTATGTTTACCCATGTAACAAACCTGCACATCCTGCACACATACTCTAGAACTTAAAATAAAAATTGAAAAAAAAAGAACAGGAGTTCCCAAATTTGGTTTCATAGCAGAATCACTTAGTGCTATTTACAAAAGCACAGATTAATAAGACCCACCCTAGGTTTCCTAACTCAGATCTCGGAGCTGGGTCTGAACACTTGTACATGTAAGTTTTCCTCAGGTAAATCTTAAGCAGGTTGGCAAGATGCTTCTCACACTTATTTTGTGCTTTGTCTTTCTATGACCATGATTAATTAAGCTATTCCTACTGGAGGCTGTCATTCCACAAAGGAGAAAACTAAGTTTTAAAAGAATTCATAAGTGACCCTGCCCCATTACCTCATACAAAATGATGGAGCACAATCCAGGACTGTCCAACTCCAAATCATGCTGTTTCCACTACACTAACTTCCTTCCAGAGCCTACAAAATCTCATATTTCATTCAGGAATCTCTGAATGTATTTAAAGAATATTTGCTTAGTAGCTACATATTTAGCTGCATTACATAAAAAGATGAGAATGCACAGTCTCTACTTCTAAGTAGCTTAGAGGTTAATTCAGGGAAAAACATAATAGTGAGTAGAGGAACAGAAAAGGAGGACTATGTATTAGTTAGGATTCTCCAAAGAAATAGAGCCAATAGGACATTTATAGACATACAGAAAGAGATTTATATGAGGAATTGGCTTATGTGATTGTGGAGGCTGAGAAGTCCCTCAATCCGTGGCATAGTTCCAGTCCAAACTCAAATGCCTGAGAACCAGGGAAGCCAATGGTATAAATCCCAGTCCAAGTCCAAAGACCCAAGACCAGGGCTTGAAGACTGAAGTCAAAGACCTTTGGGAGCTGCTAACTGCTAACACACAATTTGAACAATTTGAACAATTCAGAATTTAACTGATTAGCAGGTGACTAAGCATGACTTTATGGAAAGAGGATGTCCAAAGGCAAGAGAAGATGGGTGTTCTAGCTTAAGCAGAGAGAACCATTTCACCCTTCCTCCCCCTTTTTGGTCTGTTCAGACCCTCAAGAAAAGACCCCCAGTATACATCTTGGTGAGGGTGGATCTTCTTTACTCAGTCTAACCAGTTCAAAAGCTAATCTCTTCCAGAAACACTCTCACAGACATACCCTGAAATAATATTTTACCATCTATCTGGGCATTATTTAGTCCAGTCAAGTTGATACATAAATTAACTATTACAAAGGGGAAATATAACAAACACAAATATGACTATGATAAAATGTAGTAAGTGTTTTTAGAGAGGTTCCAAGGAAATGCTTGGCCAGGAGAGTGGAAACAAAGTCTGATGTGTGAAGCAGGCGGTAGGATCTTAGCATTATTTGAATGAGACTAGAGGATCAGGAATGGCTTCTTTGAGAAAATGAAAGTGGTGGGTGTTTGACCTGGTTCTTACAGGCAACCACTCCTCTACCACTGATAGATGGCAGAACAGCACAATTAAAGAAAGCTCCCTCTCTTCCCTTCCCACCACCACCTTCTAGGAATGTGGCCTCTGTCAGCATGGTCCATGTCCTCCGAATGACTGGCCTAGGAAGGCTCTTCAAGCAGGCATCAGAAACACACACGGAACCCTTTGGGTGGAAAATTCTGGGGCCTCAGGTACATTAAGTATGGTGTAAAGTGCAGAAAATAGTAGCGTATGTACTTAGGAAGTACATATGGCTTTTGGTTTTAATGAGTTTGTGTCTTGCATGGAGAAGCATGGCTAAGAAATAGAGTGAGTTCTCTAAAGTATGGAAACTGGATTGTACAGAAAATAGTATCTTTTAGTGTCACAGTGTGGACCTCTTAGTGTCACAGACAGGATTTAACAGGAAGTTCTGGGACAAGGAGGAGGAGGCAAGGATAAACGACAACATTCTTGACAGAGGGAACTAAATAAGTAAAATGTTGAGAGAGGGGTAGTAAAGGGAATGGTCAGAGATTGAGTAATTCAGAAGCTTGCTTATTGGAAGCAGAAAGTATACATAGTACTTGCTTCCTGGAGAGCTTTTCTTCTTATGCTCCTCTTCTAGTCTTTGCTTCCTGAAAACCTACTTGTTACGGGTTGAATTGTGTCCCTCCCAAAATGCATATAGTGAAGTTCTAACCCCCACTACCTCACAACGTGACCTCATTTGGAACTAGGGTAATTGCAGATGTTATTAGTTAAGATAAGGTCTTACTGAAGTAAGGTAAGCCTCTAGTTCAATATGACTGTTATCCTTATTAAAAGGGGAATTTAGACACAGAGACATGCACACAGAGAGAACACCATATGAAGATAAAAGCAGAGGTTGAGATAATGCTTCTACAAGCCAAGAAATGTCGAAGGCTGCCAGCAAACCACCAAAGGCTAGGCAAGAGCATAGAACAGATTATCCCTCCCAGCCCCCAAAGGAGCTAACCCTTCTGATGCCTTTATGTCAGGTTTCCAGCCTCCAGAACAATGAGAAAATAAATTTCTGGTTTTTTTAGATACTCAATTTGTGGTACTTTGTTATGACAGCCCTGGCAAACTAATATATCTTATCTCCCACTCATTCATCCCAATGGCAAATTCTCTAGGAAGCCTTTCTCTTGCCACCCTTTATAAACCTCATTCTTGCCTTCTCACTTTTGGACTCTCAGAGCACAGTGCTTTGCTTTCTTCCTACTCCTCTTATGATGGACACAGCATCCACTGTGTCACAGTTATGTGGGCACTTGTCTTCTCTTCCTGGTAGACTGTAAGTTCCTGGGGGCAATCAGTGATTGAGTCAGTTTCATCAATTTATCCCTGAAACCTGACACAGCACCTGGCACCTGGTATGTACTCAACACAAGTTTGTTGAATAGAAATGACCTAAAGGAAAAACACAGGGCAAAGCCTGTGACAATATGCTCTTGGTCAATGCTATGTAAACATCACTTTTTTTTTTCAAATGAAGAGCTATCTTGAGGCTCAATTTTTGGCACCTGCACTGTGACAGGCACTGTGATTGCACCCAGTGATGTAGAGATGAATTGGAACAGCCCATAAGTTAAAGAAACTGGCAGTCTAGTGAAGGAAACTTTTGAATAAACATTCACAATACAGTGTGGTAAGTAGCAGGTTAGGATGAAGCCCAGAATTAATTTATGGGAATCTCAAAGATGAAGTGCCAAACCCACTGGAGAATGGGGGTGAAGGGTGTGGGGAAGCAGTGAATAACCAGAGATGGCGACAGCAGAGCTAAGACCAGAAGCCTGGGACTCCCTGCTCTCTTTTGGAGGTGGCTGCTAACACACAGGCCTAAATTGTTGATCTTAGCTTTCCCAGCAATGTTTATTTGAACAATTCAGCATTTCACTGAGTAGCAGGTGATTAAGCATGAATTTACGGAGAAGGGATCAGTAGGCAGCACAGTTAGAAAACAGTCACCGCCTATAGTCACTGGTTACCCCTACCAGGGCGGAGATCTGAAAAGTCAGCAGGAGGTATGGTTATAATGAGTTTGCAGCCGACTGGAATGCAAGTCAGCGAAGTGCAAGACTGAGGACAAGGAGCTGCCACTGGGAGCCGCTCACATGGAATTGACCGAGCACTTCAAAACAGCTCCTCGAGACACAGGGGCCATGGGCTCCTGACACTCAGAATAAACCCTTGCTTCCCTTATTCTTGTAATCTTAGAAGCTGCTCAATTTAGGATGCAATTGTATCATAAGGCAATGACCCCTCCTTCTGCCTCTATCCAAGTATATTGATGTGCTAGAGCTGCCATAACAAATTGTCACAGACTGGGTGTCTTTAACCACAGAAATTTATTCTCTCACAATTCTAGAGGCTGGAAGCTAGAGATCAAGATATCAGTAGGGTTGGTTTCCTCTGAGACCTCTCCCTTTAGCTTGCAGATAACTCTCTTCTTGCTATATCTCCACATGGTCTTCCCTCTGTGTCTGACTGTGTCCTAATCTCTTCCAAAGACCAAAGTCATATTAGAATAGGGACCACCCCTAATTACCATAATTAACATTAATTACCTTTTTAAAGGCCCTATCTCCAAATACAGTCTTGCTCTGGGGTACTGAGGGTTAGAGCTTCCACATATGAATTTTGAGAGGATACAACTCAGCCCATAACACCAGAATAAGTTCTGCAGAATGGACCACCTTTGTTTTGTGTTAGACCAAGCTTTTGATGAGGAATCTCAGAATTTTCTGAGTGGGGACAGTCACCTCCCTAAAGAGTGTTACCATCCCTTCAGAAGAGGGGGGTGTTCTCTCAGATAACTAATGGGGCCTGGAAGAACAGGCTCCAAAGAAGGCAGAGGTAGACTGATGGAGATTAATTAAGTGTAAGCATTGGGGCCTGACATCATGAGCTCTGGAGACACAGAGTGTTCTGAGAGGGAAGGAGAAGCAAGAGCTTGAAATCTGGAATATTTCCTATAGCGGTCAGGAAGTATTTCAAGTTAAGCACTTCTGGTAAATTGGCAAGGAGGCTTCAGAAAAAGAGATCTGGATCTCCAAGGTCCTGAAAATCTGTTGTGATTTTGTTTCTCATTCTTAATATTCACTTTCATGCTTAATTTTATAATCATAACTTTCTGTTGTTTCCTTTAAGCTTCAGAATCCTCCAAAAACTCAATGTGCCCTGGGAATGAAGTTGAAACACATAAATTTCTTTCTCACAGTTCAGACATTAGAATTGTCTACAAATCTAAGATGGAGAACCAGAGTTAGGAGTGCTAAAAATGGTGTCTACTAAGAAGACAAAGCAAAGAGCTGGGAAGTGAAAAATTCATGCAAAATGTGTTTTGTCTCTAGACTTCTGCAGGATTGAGCTGATGAAACTCGTCTTCTGGTGCTGTCTACTTCTCCCAGACCAAAGCTATCTTTGAAGTGTTCACTCTTGGCCTGCTGTCCATACTAAAAAATTCGCCTGTAGAGAGGAGGAAAAAGGCTTTTATCAGAAAATACTTTAAAAGCCTATACAGTGATTTTAAAATGACCTTTAGCAGGAACCGAGTGACTCTTTTCCTAGCAAGCTGGAATTTCATCTCACCCAAACCATACCTTTGTAAATAAGATCAAACACAAAGTAAGATGACGTAGAGGACCACACAGTTCATATTTACCAAAACTTGTATGACCCATGCTAATTAACAATCCCAGCTGCACAACCTCATTACACACCATCCAAACGGCCAAGATGAAAGGTCGAAGACTGCAAGATCTACACAACAAAAGCTGTAATGCCTTAAGGCAATGCTGGCAGTACCCAAAATTTCACTCTCCTCATGGTATTTGGTCTCTAAATGCCAGTCCTTCTAGCTAGTCTTCTAAATGCCAGTCCTTCTAACTATTCTTGGACAGTGAGCTTGTATTGCGGTTTTACCTTGAGATAATTTGAGTTTGGAACTAGTTAAGAATTAAACATGAATGTCAGAAAGGTAAAGACCAGATATCAGATGTATTACTTAAAATCACTAGATAGGAGGGTGTAAATTAAATGAAGTCACAATGAGCTCCTTAATATTGTCTTCAATTTTCAACATACTCATTAGCAGAATGAACAACTGCAGGCATGCCCAGCCAGGCAGAGTCTACCCTGGTAAGCTAACCACATGGCAAAAGTGCCCTCTGATGGATAGTTAGATCTGAAAGAAACAGAATTTAGAAGGAATTAACTCATACTTCCTGCTTTCAATCTTATCCATCAGATAAGTCAGATCTATCCCAAGGGGAAGAAGTGAGTAGAGGCAGTGAGGGCAAAAAAGACTAGGGAGGGTCCCTGTGGCCAGAAGACGGAAACATAAAGCATAGAGTACATAGGCTTCCACAAGACTGGCAACAAGCAGCTCATGTCTTAAAGATACTTTGATCTTTTGATCAGGTAAGTGCGCTTCCAGAAATAAATCCAAAGAAAATACCCAGTGATTCAAACAATTATGTACCAATATCCTCATTTTAACATTAGAACAGGAAAAAACAAAACAAAAAGGAAAAAGAATATTATATCTTTATTAAAATGTTTCATAAATGCTTTTAATGAAATAAAATGGATACATGTTGTCATGATAAATTTCTAAAGGCAACAAAATTACATTATGACATAATCCCAACCTATTTTTAAAAGTTTTTCCACAAAAAAAATAGATAAAAAACATTATAGGCTTATTTTTAAAATATTATTATGTATTTTCTAAATGTTCTATAAAAAACATATATCATTTATATAATCAGGAAATAGTTTTATTTCTGAAATTCCCCAGCTTACCCAATCTACTATGTTTATTATGTATATTAGTTTAATAAAATAAAGAATTTCATATTTAGGCATCAGTCTTCAATCATGCATTAAATAAAAACAAATGTTCTAAACATGTATAGCAAATTACCATATAGATAACAAATATCTATGTCTATATGAATATTCTCATTTTTCCACAGTTATAAAGATAAAATACATATTTTTATTCTATTGATGCAATTCTCCTAAAAAAGAGGACAAATAACTAATATATCTATTGATTTCAGTGAACATAATTAGTAATCAAATTATTGCCTTTGAACAACACAGCAATATCAACTTTTAATTATTCATGATTAGGGTTGCCAGATAAAATAAAGTATGTCCAATCACATTTGAATTTCAGATAATCAATATTTTTTAAATTATAAATGTGTCCTTTGCAATTTTTTAGAAGATCTATGTAATATTTGGAACATATTTGTACGAAGAAATTATCCATTTTTTATCTGAAGTACCAAATTTAACTGGCTATCATGTATTTTTATTTACTCAATCTAGCAACCCTATTCATGATGTCATTTTTAAAAGCCACATTCTCTGCTCTGAATATCCATCACTCTAGTTCCAGCAGGGGCTAGAACAACTTAATTTACCAGAAACCAGTTCATCAAGCTAAAACTAGAGCTTTCTAATTCAGAGGGAAACACTCCCAGGGAGGACACTTAAAGAGATGCCAGGCTTGTAAAATTAGCTGTATATGCTCCACGTTAATTGCCTTTGCAGGCCTCTTCCTGTCCCCATCTTTGTTGCACAGTCCCAAATAAAACAAGAGCAGCAGGGAATCTAAGTGCCCTCATTTCCAAAGCAATCCTAATGAAATATGTGGGAGCCCAGAAATCCTCTCCCACTCTGAGAGCAGACCCAGCTGTATGGCTGCACAGTGAATAAAATGGAAAAGAGTTGAAGAGACTCTAGGAATATGACTTTCCAGCAAAAGGAAACCAGCAGAAACAAGATCTTTAGATAGAGACATTCTTTGCAGTGAGAAATAAGGAAAATAGGAGGTGAGTGGCATCCAGGGGGTAGCCAGATTATGCAGAAGGTGGCAAGCCCATTTTCACTCCAAGTATGAGGATCATTCATTGAAGGGCTGAGGGATGAGAAATGACATAGCATCATTTATATTTTACAAGGATCACTCTGGTTGCTACACGAGGAAGAGAATAAGTGATGGAGAGCGAGTTGAACTAAGAATTAGTGAGAGCATATAGGGTAGTTATTACATTAATTAAGCTTAACTAAGAGATAATGGTAGACTAAAGTAAGAAAATAGCAATAGAGAAAGGACAGTATTGGTGGGATTCTGGATATATTCCAAAAGTAGAGTTGACATAACTAGTGGATGAATTTATGTGAAAGAAATCAGGTGGGGAGGCTGACTTCAAGGTTTTTGACTTGACAGACTGGGTGAATAGAAGTGTCACTTACTGAAATAAGGAATATTGGAGAAGATGCCGATTTGGAGGTAGAGATGGTGCTAGATATCAAAAAAAGTCTATTTTCAGTTTGTTCAATTGGGGATGCCAATTCAACATTCATGTGTAAATATTGTATAGGAAGTTGGGTTTCTGAGTCTGGAGTTAAAGAGAGAGTTCGGGGCCGGGCGCGGTGGCTCACGCCTGTAATCCCAGCACTTTGGGAGGCCGAGGTGGGCGGATCACGAGGTCAGGAGATCGAGACCATCCTGGCTAACATGGTGAAACCCCGTCTCTACTAAAAATACAAAAAATTAACCGGGCGTAGTGGCGGGCGCCTGTAGTCCCAGCTACTCGGGAGGCTGAGGCAGGAGAATGGCGTGAACCCAGGAGGCGGAGCTTGCAGTGAGCTGAGATTGCGCCACTGCACTCCAGCCTGGGCTACAGAGCCAGACTCCGTCTCAAAAAAAAAAAAAAAAAAAAAAAGAGAGAGTTCGGGTCTGAAGAAGTATCGATGACATTTAGAGCCAGTGCCATATATGCACACAAGGAATGACTATAGAAAGAGAGAAGTTGGTGGACAGATTATTGCATCTTTCAAAGCCACAGATGAGGTAGAGGGTTATGGATAGAAGATGCAACAAGAACAGCCAGTGATTTAGGAGGTAACCAAGAGCAAGTGGCCAGCAAGCCAAGCAAAGAAAAGTGACTCAAAGAAGAAGTGAACATCTGTGTCAAATGCTGCTATTAGGTAGAATAAGATGGGGGCCAAGGTTGACCAAAACTGTCCCAGTAGAAATGTCCCCTCTTAAAGTCTGATGATATTTCAACAAACCTCTTCTGAGTTGTACTATGTGTCAAGCACCACACTAGGAACCAAGGACACAGATCAGTGAGACATATCTCACTATAAAACTCCAGCAAGGTGGTTTCATAGTCTAGCAGAAAAACTGACAAGCAAATAAGAGCATGCTTGGCTCCTGCTGTTCAGTAACAAAAAGAGCTTAAGAGTCAAACTGATTAATTATACATCAAGTTCACCCTGCAACTGTCCTGCTTGCACAAAGTGAGGATGAGCACCATTGTCCAACAGTCTGAAATCAATGCCAATTAAATGCAAAACAAAAATATGAATCATCCTCTCTGCATTCTAATTTTTGCAATTTAAATAGCCTTTACTTTCAAAAACTATTTGTGTATATACACACACACATACGTAAACACAAATATATGTATATGTTGCATTTCTTTGCAAGCCAATGATACTCTTTTGTGTGTTTCTCATATTTTCTTTTAGCCCCATCTTTTGTAATACCATACCTCTATCACTTGCCTTAAGAGCCTGCGGAAAGCTTGTTTCCAGTCCTCTTCACCCAGTCCGGCCTCTCTGTGGAAATTTTCTTATCTATCTAGACTGATTGTCTCCAAACATACTGTAGCTGGAAGTTTCCATTTAACTAACTCTATAGTATACCCTAAGAAGCAGAGATCTGAAATAAATAACTCTTAGCCACTAAGAATAAGCTCCGTTCTTTTTGCTTGTGTTTTTCACTGATACTGGCAAAAAAGGGCATTTTTTCCATAAAGAACAATGCTTGGAAGATCTTCAAGAAATTGAAAAGCTGTGTTTCCAACAGCAGGATTCTTGTAATAACAATTTGTAGATCAAGCCTGTTCTGAGAGAGGCTAAAAGTCTGGGCTTTCCACTGACATAGACGTCCACCTCCCTGTATTCTCCTTCCTTCATGTCAGTGCCAGGTGGAAAAGAATGTTTATCTTGGTGATCACTCTGTGCCCTAAGAGGGAAGCAACTAAACTAAGATGGTGCTGTCAAGCTACTTTCTCTTCAGAGAAATCAAAGAACTGTGCTTAAGGGCAGGTAGTCATTTTAAGATGCATATGGTTTTGCATCTTAAAAGGACTACCTGCCTCTTAAACACAGTACTGGGGAAGGATGTGGTCAAGAGTCAGAAACTGCAGTTGAGTCCCAGGGCTGCTGCTTACTAGAATTACTCAAAGGAACCTTGGGCAAGGGTAGTGTGAATGACAGCTTCCTCATCTATAAAATTAAACCCTACCTACCTCTTAGGGGTATTGTAGGAGGACATAAATGAGATAATGTGAGTGAAATATTGCACAAACCATGTTGACCCCAATAAAAGCAAGCATTTACCACTGTGAGCTCCAGCTACAGAAAGTCAGTCTCAAGGGATCTTTCTCAAAGCATGGGCAAGAAATTATGATTTAAAAGTAATGTTTTTTCATATAAACATCTTTAGTGATATATATTTGCACCAAACAGATGTGTGACTCTGAAAAAACAATAGGACCTGGTATATTCAGTTTGTTTATTTTATACCACTTGTAAGGAATAGCAGAGTTCCTCTCCCCATAAAAGCTCTTTCTAATCAATAATACGTTTAACCTCAACTTTAAAGAACGATTTAAATTAGCTTGTGATTCTCAAGTTCCTTCTTCCTGGAGAAGCTCTACAGAGTAACTTCCTAAATATTGCTTTTGTCTGGGCCAAATCAAACTGCAATACCAGAAAGACATTACTGCACAGCTGCATTATATGACAGTGCCATCAAAACAAAATGGTGAAAACCAGAGCCATTTTTATTAATAACAGCAGAACCTAATTTCATTGGATTTAATTTACCATTTTCATGTTTTACAATAACATTATCCAGATATAAATTGTTATGATGAGAAGCCATTCACTAGAGACCCCCCAAAAAAGTTATAACTCTGCTTTTTTAAAAAAAGACATTGCATATATCAGTGAAGGACATACTAATAAAGATTGGTCTGGAATATTTCTCTTTATGACGATTGACTTATCAGCAATAGTCACTGCAGCAGAGTTGGAAATTACATAATTGCCAGAAACTGTAGATATTTGACTTGGCAAGAACCCTAGGTTTATCTGATTTATTTTTGTAAGAATTGGGCCCCATGGATATTTAGAAATGTTTCATGAAAGAACAGTAGAATGTAAACGAAACAAGCAAAAATCCTCCTTTCAAAGGCTGCATTTAACTCCATCGTCACTGTTGTGATAACACAAATAAACCAAAGACAAACCTTTGGTGATGGTGTTGGGCAAAAGCACTACTCTAAATTAAAACATTATGAGCTACTAACATCTGGACATTTTCTCCCTCTTCATAGTCATTCTCATCCATTTTCTGTGTGTTGTTTATCAGGAGGCAATGCAGAATGTGACACTGAGCCTCAGTACATATGCACAGTAACAAGGCCCACAAAACACACAGGGCCATATTCATGGGCTGGCATATCCTGACCTCTGTCTGCACTCTGTGAGGAGTCCGTCTATTGTTTACCAAGAGACAAGTGCTTTGCTAACCTCAAATTTTGTGCTCCTGCCTTTGTTTCTCCGGTGCCTGGCACAGTGATTGATACAAAGTTCTCAATGCGCATTTTGCTATTGAATTAAAGCAAATGAAAAAGGTAGGCAGACTATGAAAAAATGAAATAACATAAAAGAAAGCAGCGAGGTAGAGTAATAAGAGACAGAACACAAAGACCTGGTTTCAAGTCCTAGTTCCAACATCAACTTGCTGCGTGACTTTAGATAACTTTTTCTTTCTAGGCCTCGGTTTCCTCATCTCATTTTACATAAGTTCATCTTTTTTTTCTTTTTGAGACAGAGTCTCACTCTGTCACCCAGGTGGAGTGCAATGGCACGATCTCAGTTCACTGCAACCTCCGCCTCCCGGGTTCAAGCAATTCTCCTGCCTCAGCCTCCCAAGTAGCTGGGATTACAGGTGCCGGCCACCATGCCCGGCTAATTTTTTTGTATTTTTAGTAGAGATGGGGTTTCACCACATTGGCCAGGCTGGTCTTGAACTCCTGACCTCAGGTGATCTGCCTGCCTCGGCCTCCCAAAGTCCTGAGATTACAGGCATGAGTCACCATGCCCAGCCAAGTTCATTTTTCTTGATAGTATCTGAAATATTATCTATTCAATTAGCCCATATATTTTTTAAAGTCTGTTGTCCCCCCAGAAATGTCACACTTCCTCCCCAATACAATCAACTACGTTTATATTCACCATTGCATTTACTTGATAAGTTCACTCATTTTGGTGATGTCCCTCTAGAGAATGTCACCTATTAGCTAACTTTTTGGCTGTGTTACCTCACAGCTCTGACGTCATCCTATTTCTGATGTGCACCATCACATAGCAAATTGAAATTTAAGTTTTAAAGTTAAACTAGCCAGAGTTTGGATTCTAGTTCCATAATTTTCTCAGAAAGTTATTTAGCTTTTCTGAAATGTGCATCTGAAAATGAGATTACTATTTCCTTCATCACTGAGTTGTTGTAAGGCTTAAATAAGATAAATACATAACGTAGCCATCTAGCACCTAGCAGGTTCTCAATATATGTCATAGCTTATAATCTATCTGTTGCCACACAGATCCTATTGCAGAAATGCATGTATATTCCCCTTCGTTCCTATCCCACAGCTTCCCAGCCTGAGATCAGGCTTTAAAATGAGTGAGTTAAACAGATCCTAGAGACAGAGAAGGTCATTCATTTCATCAGTTAGTCACCCATCCTTCATTCCTTCAAAAACATTTATTGAGGCCTGTGATAAAGTATCAAAGTAAAAAGTACAATCAAGGGTTTCATGATGTCACAGGAGAGCCAGACATATAAAATGACAACTAAAATGTGGTGGAATATGTTTGAAAACAGAGGAACACACATGATGTTATTGGAGGAGCATCCAAACCTGGTAACAGCTGCCAATAGCTTGGCAGCTATTTCAAAACTCTCTTGTCTGCATTAATGAAAGAGCTGGGGCAATACCCAGATCTCCCTCTTGAGGCTGTCTTTTAAAGCAAGATTAAAATTTAATAAAACATTGACTTCCTTCATAGAAATATATGAGCGGGATTTTAATTGAATAATTATTTCAGACACCTATGTATATACAAGAACTACATTAAAAAGTTCTTTTAATGAAAATATACAGAACTTGTAGGCTTTTCATTACCATAAAAATGTTCTTGAACACAAATATTTCAGATAGCCACAAGATCTTCACAGTATATTCAAAGTAAATATGAACACATAAAAGTTGGGTTGGAATTGAAGGTACCAATATAAACCCATAGTTTTTAATGTCATAGACAGGCAGGTAGATAAAGAGGTATTGGGATAAGCGTGTGTGTGTGTGTGTGTGTGTGTGTGTGTATGTGTGTGTGTGTAAACCAGAGTTCCATCCACTGACAGGGCCTAGAAGCAAAAAGAACACTTAACACCTACATATCGACTTCTAAACACTATTGTTCACCAAAAAAACTAGAGCTGTGAAGAAATGGCTAATTCAAAGATGTGAGAGAAAAAGTACAAGATAAGTTTGGAAAATTTTGTTATTCTGGAAAGTAAGAAAGTGCTGAAAGAAACATGGGGACATTTCAAAAGCAAGGGAACCCACTTGACAGGGTTTCCAATGGCCAAATCTGGGACAATTTGAGCATCTGCATAAATCACGAACTATACCTACTGAATAAATAAGAATCTATGAGTCCATACTTACAGAAATGAGTAAATGTGAGAGAATAGGAAGTACTTTACTGAAATAGAATACCATCTAATCAACATAAAAGGAATAATGGAGCTAGGAAATCATCAATGGAAGCTAAAACTACTGATGAAAGTTTGGTCAGGATTTACACATTTCATCACAATTGCATATTACTTACACAGGGACAATTAGTAACTGAGAAACTTGGAGGGCACAAATTCAACCAAGTCACCAAATAATATTAGGACAACTTGACATTATCATTCGGAACGACACAACATCACTTCAGTGGCATTCCTGCCCCAAATCCATAACCTGAATCCAATAATAAGGAATTGTCAGAAAACCCCAAAGGAGGGACATACTACATAATATTTTGCTTATAATTTCCAAAAAGTCAAGGTCGGCTGGACATGGTGGCTCATACCTATAATTTCAGCACTTTGGGAGGCCGAGGTGGGCTGATCACCTAAGCTCAGGAGTTCGAGAAAACATGGTGAAAATCCTCATCTTTACAAAAAATACAAAAATTAGCTGGACGCGGTGGCACATGCCTGTAGTCTCAGCTACTCGGGAGGCTGAGGTGGGAGGATCACCTGTGCCTGAAAGGTCAAGGCTGCAGTGAGCCATGATTGTGCCACTGCACTCCAGCATGGGCTACAGAGCGAGACTCTGTCTCAAAAAAAGAAAAAAAAATCAAGGCTGAAGAAATATACCAGTGATAGAAGACTAAAGAGATGAAAACTAAATGCAACGTGTGATTCTGGATTTGATCCTAAACAGGGAAAATAATAACTTTAAAGAACCTTATATTGAAGCAGTTACCAAATGTGAATATAGACCATAGATTTGATAATAATATTACATCAATGTTAATTTTCAAGTTTGTGATAGCTACACTATGGTTATGTAAGAGAGCATCCTTGTTTAGTAAATGCACACTGAACTATTTATGAATAAAAGGGCACATTGACTACAATTTGTTCACAAACTAGAAAAAAGCATCTATGTAAGAGGAAGAAAGAAAAAAAGAGACAGAGAAATCAAGTGGAATAAAATATAAACAATTGGCAAATCTGAGTTAAACAAATCTAAGAATTCCTTTTTATAATTTAATTTCAAATTATCCTAAAATTCAACCCTGTATTATTTATTTATTGAATGAACATAATTCCTGTTGTCAGTTAATGGTCTAGTAGAGAGAAAGATATTTAAACAAACACAAGAAACGTCTTATCAGTAGAGATTTTTACTCTCAGCACAGTTGTGGCCTGAAATAAGAAGTGATTACCTCAGTTTGGGGAAGTCAGTGCACCTGGTGTTGAAGTTTGTATCAGAAGCGAGAAGGGCAGGAACTAGACAGTGAGCAGGAGGAGGGTGCAGATACAAGAAACATTACAGAAGATGAATCAGCAGAACTCAGTGACCAAATGAACAGTTTCATGGTGGAGCCAGGAGAGGCTTTGCATGCCTCTCCAGTCCTGCTCAGGTAACAGAGCTCACTGGAATAAGAAACAGAGGACGAAGAAAAAATTTTGGAGGTAGATAATAAGTCCAGTTTCGGACATGTCAAGTTGTAGGTATTCCTGGGTCATCAGGGCAGCACTCATACCTATATTTACTTAGAATATCCTCTGCCAAGCTCTAAAGGGGACTAATCAATTACTGAATGTGTTTTGGCTGAAAGTTGGAAAAATTCAAATAGGCATAGTCTCATTAGAGCCCAGGGTTGATGGAGATAGGATTGGGAGTCTCATTTTATGGTCCTAGAAAGTGCCTCCTCAAACCCTTGTCTACCCTATGACACAGAAAGTCTTTCTAATTGGGAACACATGATTTTTTACTCATTCTTTTATTCATTCAGGAAACATTTTGTTGAAACGCTGTATTAAGCACTGGGGACGCAGAGATGAATAATGCATAGGCTCTGTCCTTGAAAGGCGTTCACAGATTAGTGGAAAAGAAAAACATAAGAACAAGTAATTATAACTTGGCAGGCCTGGGGCTTAGGACAGAGAATGCACAGGGTGCCACGGAAGGGCCCATGGTAAGACGCTAGACATGCAATGCAGCTGTGTGTCTGATTTTTACTGGTATTAAGGAAGTCAAGCCAAAAGATGCTAGAGAGAAACAGGATGTGACAGGGAGGAAAATGCAGCAATCTGTGATTAATTTGGGATCTTTCTTGAACTATTGATTGGGAGGATGGTGGTCCTGGCCACAGAAACAGAAACATAGGAGTAAAAGCAAGCTTTTTAAAATTTTACTGGACAGGAAGAAGTGGGAAGCCAAAGGAACTAAGTGGAAAAGAAAACAAAGGTCATCGATGCCAAAGCCCAACGTTAAAAAACTGAAAAATGTCACTAGAGTGAATTCTATCCGTTTTCATCACCAAAAATACAGAATCCAAGCTGGTCCAGACTTGGGACTCTACTCTGAGCTGTGCTGCACTGAGGACATTGCTGACAGTATCGGGGGTTGGGGGCCCTCTAGGAACAAGCTGCTCACTCCTCAAATATAATAGCAAACACACATATTTTCTCACCACTGATGGGGCTTTTGCCAGGAAGTCACACAGACCCAAAATAAAAAACAGGCCAAAGGAAAACAAACAGACAAGACACACAGTCTGTCACCCATGGGGCACTGGGGTTCAGGGCAGGGCCCTCCCTAGGTGGTCACAGGGTCCAGATAAAACCCTACCCAGAGTGCCTGAAATATGTTTATGCAGGTGAATCGTGAGGCAGGGAACCTGGGAAGACGATGGTTACTGAGTGCCTGTCCTGTGCCAGGCATTGTGCTTGATCCTTCACATTCCTCATTTCCTTTCTCTCTATGAAGTCACTATTATTACCATTCCTATTTTACAAATGAGGAAATGGGCTGTGAGGCTAAGCAACTCTCAGAGACACATAGGAAGTGGCAGCACTAATATGAAAAGCCACATCTGCAGAGTATGAAGATGTTTCTTTTCTTGGCAACATGTTGCCTGTCTCAAGGAGGTGAGCATGCCACTTGGGAGCTCCTGGTGCCTGAAAGCTCCTACGAGGACCACCCTCACACAAGAAATCCCTTGGTAACAATGCAGGCAAGGTGTGATTAACTGTGTGTACGTGCAGATGCCTTGAGCCTATTTGTTTGATTATTTTCCTTTCTTAAAAGCTACCTAATAGAGAAAGTCTCCTCATCCCCTCAGTCCCTTTCAGATCATAGGTTCTCCTAGCAAACTGATAAACTCCTGAAGAACCTAGGCCAGAAGTTATTGTCCTGCGTTCTTCTACTTAAGGCCTGGCCCTGGACAGCAGAAGCATTAGGACATCATACAGAACCAGTCAACACAAAGACAGCTTCTGTGAGATCCAAGACATGATCGCCTAAACACACCACGATTCCAGGTGCAGCAGCTTAAGTGCCTATGTAAGTCCTACTTAGCACCTGTTCATCTGGCTGGCGTGGAGCAGGAAACTGGATTATTTTCCCTCTTTTGGATGAGGCATAGCACGCTGATTAATGATGTGAGGGAGAATGAACCAAAGACAGGAGTTCTGCACACAAATGTCTTTCAGGAAAGCTATCACAGGCATGGGGAAAGAAAGGTGAGCATTGTAAGGAGGGGGTGGCAGACAGCATTTGGTTGATTAGGGTTTGGTTAATGCTGGTGAGTGTCGAACGTTCCAATTCATGGCTATTACTAATGGGAGAAAGGGGTTATTTGTTAATTTTACTTACTAAAGTGAGTGTTGAAGGCAGGATGGAGGGGAAAAGGTGAACATGCACCATTTTGGCTAAGCCTAATAAAACGTGGAAAAAATTCCTCACGATTTTCTTAAAAAGAGGAAGACATCGATTGTGCACTGGCACCAAGCTCCCTTACCTTTATGAGGAAGTGGTCATCAATTTCCACTTAGCCTGCCCAGTTTTCAAGTCCTTTGGCCATCTTCCAAGTGACCTATTTCTTTGTTCATCATGCAGATTTTTGGTGGATGTGTTATAAAGAACTTCCTGTGAACTTCCTATGTGCTTTTCTTTGCATGACCACGTTCACTTTCACAAAAAAATTGTAAGATGTGCATAGGCATTTAATTCCTATTTTACAGATGAGAAGATTGAACTTCAGAGCCCTAATCTATGCAAGTAAGTGGAACGTTTATTTTTCAAGACCTTATATTTTATAGAGCATCTTTACATTTGAGACTACCTTCCCCAGGATATTTTTAAAAATTCTTTTCTTAAAGTACAAGTGCTTTTTACTTTTTAAAATTTTTTTCCCAATCCATCAAAGGCATTCTATCTAGTGTCCATGGACAGAGTTCTCTGGTGCTCTGACTCCATAGTAACCCTTGAATCATGTGGATGGTCAAGATGGACTGATTCAAGAACTATGAACTTCAAAGAAAACTTTTTTCTTCGCTGATGACTTCTGAGAGACATGCTCACCTCTCTGGATAACGTTCCCGGAACTTGTATTTTTCAGCTTTGACCTACATGAATGGAATGTTGATGTAACTGCCATCTGGGAAGAGGCCAGTAGATACATACTGACCTCTAGTCGATATTTTGGACAAGGAATTTTCACTTACCAGCGTTTGGCAAGAGTATTCTGCATATGCACCATGAGCAGGGCCAAGCTCATGAGAAGCTGCTCCTTTATCATGATCTGAGACCTGTAGAGACTTTTAGAGTGATAGGGTTTGGCTGTGTCCCCATCCAAATTTCATGTTGAACTGTAGCTCCCACAATTCCCACGTCTTGTGGGAGGGACCTGGTGGGAGACAATTGAATCACGGAGGTGGTTTCCACATACTGTTCTCCTGGTAATGAATAAGTCTCACAAGATGTGATAGTTTTATAAAGCGCTTCCCCTTTCACTTGGCTTTCATTCTCTCTTGCCTGCCACCATGTAAGAAGTGCCTTTTGCCTTCTGCCATGATTGTGAGGCCTCCCCAGCCACATGGAACGGTGAGTCCATTAAGCCTCTTTTTCTTTGTAAATTGCCCAGACTTGGGACTGTCTCATCAGCAGCATGAAAATAGGCTAATACATAGAGATACAGTCTCATTGGATGAAGCTCATACTTAGAAACTATAATGACTTTACTTATCCAATTTTTTTACTATCCAATTAATTACATAGGATTCCAGATTGGCCTATTGTTAAGATAGGTATAAAAGACCAGGCCACGGTAGAAGAGAAAGTATGATTAAACAACTGTCACTTCGCAACTTCAGGCAAGTTGTTTCACTCTACACTGCTTGGTGATTAAAAAGTACTAAACAGCATAAAATGCAATGTGTCTAGCATGTACTCAAAAATATTATTTCTTATTGTCCTTATTTTCTTAACATGAAGATTTCAAGCCACCCCATGGAAGCAGCATTCCAAGAAGATAGCCTTGGAAAGCACTGCAAGCCTTGGGAGTCCTGGGCTCAAGGACTCACATAATGTTATTTTCTCTGCATTATATTAGTTAAAGCATATCACAAGACAGAGCCAAATTCAAAAGATGGGAAATAGAATCCAGCTCCCGATGGGAACAGCTTCAAATTATTGTTCATGACTCAACTCACCATAGACCTTAACCACAAACCAGTACTTTGGGTCAAGCACATTATATGTGCTACCCATTTATTTCTTCCTAAAAACCCTCCAACTAGGTATAACACCCATTTCATAGACATAAAATAAAAAGATTTATTGAAGTTAAGTAACTAGCCTGATGTTAAGCAAGCGGTCAGTAACAGAGTTGGTTTTAAAACTCAAATTTATTTGACCCCAAAACCAATACTGTTACTTTAGTATATGTAGAGACCAACCATGAAATACACTTCCATTTCTACAAAAAAGAACTAAGAAAGATATACCACTTTATCCTTGTACTTAATTTTAGGACTATTCCAATGAAGACATCTTGAGTTTGTAAACTTTCTCTGAAGTGTCCATGTGCTCCTACATCTGTTCCATGCCCACATCAACAATCACAGACCTCAGAAAGGTACAGGAGAAAGTACACAACTCCTCCAAAAATATCCACACAAGCACATCCAGGGGACTTAGTGACAGGCTCTAACACATCCATACATGTTATATTTCCTAGTCTATACTTTTAAAAACAGAATATATCTTCAAATCAAGTGCCCATACTAGCCCCAGATAGTCCATATGCACTGAAACAGATAATGGTGGTCACCAATTTGCAAGCCTGGGTTTTATTTATTTAGTTCCCTATTTTGGGGATTCACTTAGGCAAAGTCAATTAAATGAGTGTGGAGGACAAAATTCTAAGATGATCCCTCCAAAGACCCTCACCTTTGTATAATTCCCTGCGCTGGGAATACAACGGGGCATCACTCCCATGATTATGTTATACATGGCAAGAAAGGTTTTGTAGATATAATTGAGCTTACTCATTAGTTGGTTTTGAGTTAATAAAAAAGAGATCATCCCAGTGGGCATAACCTAATTATCTGAGCCCTTTAAAAGGAATTTTTTTCTGACGGATAGGATTCAGCACAAGGAAGATTCTCCACTAATGAGATGGAGGGAGCCATAGAGCGAGGGCCTGAGAGTGGCCTCTAGGAGCTGAGGGTGATTCCCTGGTTGACATCCAGCAACTTGGACTTCAGTCCTACAACTAGAAGAAACTGAATTCTGCCAACAACCCATATGAGACTGGAAGTAGATTCTTCCCCAGAGCCTCCAGGTAACAGCTCAACATGGCTGACACCTTGATTTTACCTTTAACAGATTCTAAGGAAAGAACCCAGGTGAGCTTCCCCAGACTTTTAACCTAACAGAACTGTGTGATAATAAATGCACATTATTTTAAGCCAGTAAGTTAGTAGTAATTTGTTACATGGCCATGCAAAATTAATACAGCAAGCTGATCTAAGTGACAGGTGGAGATGATAAGAAAATGTGATGCTTTCCCCCTCTCCACAGCCTTTCTGTGAGCCTCAGGAATTATGCACCTATGCTGACTAATCTTAGGCCTGATATTTCCAAAACTATCCACCCCGTGACCTAGATTGAGTCCAGTGCTAATCATGTTAAATTTTTTAAGACAGTCTTGATTTGAAATATCACATTAGCCCACATATTATTAAAATCTGAAAGTGTAGTTACTGCTGCCATGGAGTATCTAGTTATTGGTTATAGGATCACAGCAATGATTTTTTTCAAAATTTTATATTCATAATTCACTAAAATATAATGATAACACCTATCTATTATTGCCAGGCACCTTATTATACTGTCAATAACCCTCACAGCCTGTATGAGAAGTAGATGTAACTTTTCCAATTTTGATGGCAACAAAACTGAAGTTTGGATGGAGTAAGTGATCCAAACATACAGACTAGCTAAGGTAAGATTTAAACCTAGGTCAGTCCTGCTCCAAAGTTCAGAACTCTACTGGGTAGTGATGCATTGATCTGTAAAATGGGTTATGAAGAAAGCAAATTAATGATTACTCAGGGCTGGGCAGGGGATGGGAAGATAGGGGTTGTATCTAGAAGATACTGAATTTATTTTGGGGATGTTGAAAATATGCTACAATTCATCTGTGTTTATAGTTGCATGACTACAAATATTTTAAGAACCATTGAATTGTACACTTTAAATGGGTGACTCATATGGTGTGTTAATTATATCTCAATAAACCAGGATTTTTTAAGGCAGTGAAAGTGTTTTGTTGGGGAAATCTAGATACGAGAGGCTTGCAAAGGAGGCAAGGAATGGGAGAAAGACTCGGTCATGGAGTCTTGGATATCATACTAATTTGTTTCTTGGGGGAAAAAAGGGTTCTCCACAAAGGGTTTTAAATAAGGGAGTGAAAGAATCTATTAGTGTTTTAGAAAGATCTCTTCAGTGGCTATATAACGATGGATTTGAGAAGGACACAATAGTATAGTTGAGGAGATTGGTGAGGAGACTCTTGCATAGCTCACTGGAAAAGATGAAGACTTGGCAAAAGCTAATGGAATGCAAGGGTGCCTGGTGTTTGAGAGACACTGCTGAGAAAAAAGACATGCAACTTGTAAGAACCTCAGATAAGGGAGAGAAAGGAATGTTAAGACTGGGGTTTCTACCTTGGGAGTTCAGCTTCTTGAGCAGGTGCTGCCTCTCCTTTGTGGAATCTGGGAAACTGGACCCAAGGCAATGTGGGGACAGGGAGGAAAGAAGGTAGGTACCTTAGAAATTCTACTGAGAGCCTAGGGCTCAGCCCTCCAGTCAAACACAAATGATACTGATACGTGGGTCTTACATTCAGAGATTCTAATTAAACTTGTCTGTGATTGTGACCTGGAAAGATCCAAGGCACTGGGATTTTTAAAAGCTCTCAGGTAATTGTAATGTGCAGCCAAGGATGTGAACCTACAACTTGGACAGTTCCTTTCCAGCTGAGGCAGTCAGAAAAGGACACAGCTGTTGCTGGTGAACTGCTTACAGTCCAACCAATCAGACAGGGCCCTACTGAAAAAAGGTGAGGCTTTGTCTTGAGCATTGGAGTCTGACAGGCCCATTCTAGAGACTGTTTCACTGATGATAGTCTTTACTACAAGAAATGATATTTAAGATGGTAGAGGATTATTTGATGTTGTTCACATGAAGTCGATGGACCAGCTAGAGCTTACCTGTGAGTATGAAGAATTCCTAATTACTCTGGCTTAGTGATTATCAAAGTGTGGTGCTCAGTCCAGCAGTATCAGCTTTATCTGGGAACATGTTACACATTTAGGTTTTGGGCCCTATCCAAGTCTACTGAATCAGAAATTCTGGGGGGAAAGGCCCAAAAATTTGTGTGTATGTGTTTTTTAAAAAATTCATTAAACTTTTTAAAATTTTTGAAATAATTGTAGATTCATAGGCAGTTGCAAAAAAAAAAAATACAGAATGATCCCATTACCCTTTGCCCAATTTAGACATCCTACAAAACTACAATATCACAGCCCAGGTGTTGACACTGATACAACCAAATAAAAAATACAGACTTTCTATCACCACAGAGATCTCTCATGTTGCCCTTTTCTAGTTACACCCACTTAACTTCACCCACCTCGTCATGCTGGCAACCACTGACCTGTTCTCCATTCTATAATTGTTGTCATTTCAAGAATGTTATACAAATGAAATCATATAGTATATAACTCTTGGGGACTGGCTCTTTTTTTTACCCAGCATAATTCACTGTGGAGTCATTCAGATTATTGTGTGTATCAATCGTTTGTTTCTCTGCATTGCTGAGTAGTGTTCCATGGTATGAATGTGCCACAGTTTAACCATTCTCCTGTTGCAAAGTCACTTTAACAACCTCTCAGAGTAATGCACTGATGCACTCTCAGGCTTGAGAACCCCTGATCTCTAGAAAAAAAGCTTTAAAGGACAGGAAAGAAATACAGCACTCTTCTGGGTTTTCTTCCCATGAACTAACTTCATGGTCCTCCTCAAAGGCATAGGGAAATGACTTTTTAAAATTTCCACCATGGCCGGGTGCGGTGGCTCACGCCTGTAATCCCAGTACTTTGGAAGGCCGAGGCGGGTGGATCACCTGAGGTCAGAAGTTAGAGACCAGCCTGACCAACATGGTGAAACCCCATCTCTATCAGAAATACAAAAATTAGCCAGGCATGGTGGTACATGCCTGAAATCCCAGCTACTTGGGAGGCTGAGGCAGAAGAATCGCTTAAACCTGGGAAGTGGAGGTTGCAGTGAGCTGAGATCTTGCCATTGCACTCCAGCCTGAGTGACAGAGCAAGACTCTGTCTCAAAAAAAAAAAATTCCACCACTACTGTTACCGTAATATTCCGTATCCTGCTTATCACTGTTAAGTAAATGCATTTCTTAAAAGATTCATGTATTTATTCAACAAATATTTATGGAAGTACCTCCTAGTAACTATTCTAGGCAAGAAGAAAGCAGCAGTAGAAAAGATGTATAGGTCGCTTCTCACAAGCAGCTTTCGCTCCAGCGGGACCAGAAAAGACAATAAGCAAATAAACTCTTGTGAAACAAAGTCAGGTTGGAATAAATGTTATGATTGAAAATAAAGTGATGTAAGGGTTAAAAGATGAAGGAAATGAGGTATCATTTTTAGTGACAGTCAGAGAAGTCCTCTCTGAGGAGACCGCTTGAGAGCAGAGTTAAAAAAATAAGGAATTAAGGCACGTGAATATATGGGCCGCTGCAGCGGATGGAGCAGCAAATTTAAAAGTCTTGCGACAAAAACATGGTTAACCCATTATATGGTTTGGATATTTGTCCCTTCCAAATCTTATGTTAAAAGATGACTCCCAGTGTTGGAGGTGAGGCCTAGTGTGAGGTGTTTGGGTCATGAAGGTCAATCCCTAATGGATGGCTTTGTGCCTTCCCAAGGTAATGAGTTACGAGGATATCTGACTGTTCAAAAGAATCTGGGACCTCCTCCCTTCTCTCTTGCTCCTGCTCTTGTCATGTTACACATTTGCTCCTTCTTTGCCTTCTGTCATGATTGGGAAGCTTCCTGAGGCCTCGCCAGAAGCACATGCCAGCACTATGCTTCCTGTATAGTCTGCAGAACTGTGAGTCGCATAAACCTCTGACTCAGGTCAGTTCATGCTTTTGCCTAGGCTTCCAGACTGTGAAGGAAGGGACTCCAGCCCACAGCCCTAGATTTGGGATGTCAGGCTTCCCTAAGTGAAGTCCTACCCATGAAACCTATAACAGAAGCCTCTGCTCTCTCCCTCGAAGGAGTGCTAAGAAGCCATAATGAGTTTATAATCCTGAATAGTAGAAATAAAACACCTTATTACAATGAGATGAAATTCACATTAGCTGCTCTGGCCCCAAACATAGCATACTAAGAAAATAAAGATGCTCTTGGTACTTAGGGGTGTGATTTTAATAGAAAAGGTAAGGTTCTCTGAAGTTACTCTGAAATGTACAGCACTTACAACTTTGATTGTCTACATAACTTATACAAATATTACACAATAACATCATAACCATGCAAAAACAAATGACCCCTGTACAAATTTTGGGTAGAATGCTGGGGGTTGGGTGTACAGTGGGGAGTAGGGGAGAGATGAAATAACTTAAATCCAGGCACTCTTACCTACAGCCTGAATGTTTTACTAACTAAAAGACTCCTTGGATAACTTAAATTAAAACCATCAACAACTTCCGATATTCAACCTTAGCTATCAACTTGTCCCATGAAAACAGGCTGGAAACCTGCCTCAGTCCTTGAAGATTTCACTAGCTCAGGTTGGCATGGCACATGTCTCCTCTCTAAAGCTTGGGTGAAGATAAAAGGAGAAAACTAAAATGGAGAACATGTTTAGATTCTGTAAACCAGAGTTAGGGGCTACTTTTTACAAATATCAATTCTATTTGTAACTGTATGTTCCCTGTTACTTGCCAAAATGAATCACAAACTCATTTGTGGACCCAATCATTTATCCATGTTCACTCTCCCAGACTTTGGGGGGCTTTCCTCAGATCTGGAAACTATTTTTGACAGCTGAGATTTTGTTCTAGACATGGAGTTTAGACTTGAGTTTGAGTTTAGCTTTAGTGTTTAAAGGGTTAAGGATGGGGCAGCCCAGGGTTAAGGGTTAAGGATGGGGCAGCAAAGGTAACATTCTACACTGAGTCTAGCCATGGGGAAAGGGCTTTGACAGTGTCTTCCTCAACAGGTTTTGCCATTGAAAGAAACATGAGACATTAAAGCTAAACTCAAACTCAAGTCTAAACTCCATGTCTGGAACAAAATCCCAGCTGTCAAAAATAGTCTCTAGATCTGAGAAAAGCCCTCCAAAGTCTGTCTGGCAGAATGAACATGGATAAATGATTGGATCCACAAGTGACTTTGCCATTCATTTTGGCAGTACCAGGAAACAGACAGTCACAAATGGGATTAATATAATGAATGGCAGAGAAATGCTTAAAAAGATTTAAAAAGGAAGTGGTAATATTGATATTGTTACATATTGAACATTTGAACAATGTTTAGACATCAATTTCTGAAAACAAAGACAATGGCTATGAGCAGATACACTCAAAATGAAGAAACATTTATTTTTTGTTTTTTTAGAAAAGGTTAATCACATATTCATAAAGTCAGTTTGTTACTATGGAATCACATATGATGTCATAAATTTGACATTCTAAATGCAAAGCTAGACTGAGCAAGGGAAGTGACAGGAAATGGAGCTGGGGAGACAAAAATGTGGATAACAACAAAAGAATTTCAACAGGTAAAAAAATGAGTCAAACATCTCTCAAACAGAAAAAGGTGAGTGAACCGAGTGTCTTAGAATCTTGCCATGGGGCTGAAGAAATGTGGATATCAGTCCATCATTTTGCCTCTGCAAAGGCTCTGCAATGATCAAATAATTTCAGATAATGGCTTCAGGTAGAGGAAAAGAGAAGGGAGAGAATAAAGGCAATGGAAAGAGTAGAGAAAAGGGAAGAAGGAGAAATTAAAAAGAAATTAAGACAGCAAAGAAAAAGATTAAAACGTATAGTATATAAATGATTCCAATAAGTCAGTATTCATTTAGCATATACTCATATGTTAGCAGTAAAAGGTAAAAACAGTGGCTGTCTTTGAAGAATGCATGGCCTAGTAGGAAAGACAATAGACAAAGGACAACTCATTGCTCCATAAAAGTATGTACAAAAGACACAAGCAACACAGGGCAATATTTCACTCTGGGAACTTCCCCCAGGTCACACTGAGCTGGGTTTTGAAGAACACAGGAGAGAAGAGGAGACCATAAGGAAATAAGGCTGGTGTATGCAGGCAAATAGAAGTCACTTGGTATTAGTAGAACATAGTGATAAAGTATAGAGTGAAGGGCATGCAAGTAGCAGGTACACAGGAAAACATCATGAGGCTCCTGGTCAAACCAAGTGAAGAAAGTGTTTATCCAGGAATGAAGCATTACTAGATTTACATCTTGTAAATATTACTCTAAATAAATACGGTGGACATATCTAGAAGTGGAGAGGATTTAAGGCCATGAAACTTGTTTGAAAGGCTATATTCTGAAAATGTAGTCCCAGGATGGTCAGAGACCTGGAACAAGGCAATGATAATAGAGATAGAAAAAAGGAACTGGATTCAAAATATCATTTGGAATTAGAAGTAAGAGGATATTATGGTGACTGCTATGTATATGTATAAGGGGAGTGAGGGTAGATGAAAAGATTTTAAAATTAGTTCAGGAGCCATACAGCTATGCCATTCTCTCATGCAACTAACATTCTCATGCAACTAACATTGATGAGATTTTTCCTGCGTGCAAGACACAGAGCATAAACGGATGAATATAGACTGCTCTAGTGGATCTTGGTCTAACTTAGAAGTTGTGCTCCTTAAACATATAAATAACACTAATCTTGATCACATTGCAGCTACTTACTTAGCATGAAACAGTTCAAATAATATTCCAATAAGTATCTCCTCCAAATGAAAATGAAAACATAAATATTTGAGTAGAGTTCCATAAAGTGAGTCATCTTCTTGTGCTCTTTTACTTGGTTTTCCCTATCTGTTGTTAATTTGTTGGTAAGAAATCCCTTTCCACTCTAGATCTATGAGTAATTAAATGATAGGAACAGAAGACATGACTTTCAATAAATTTGTATGAGATTAAGGTCCTTATATTTAGAAATCAAACTAATATTGGTGAGGCTAGATCCACAGAAAATTTGAGCTATAGTGATGATGAAAACAAGAAAAAATTGAATTCTAAATGGCAAGGAAAAGTAAGTTCCATAAGTAGCAATCTTCAGAGTAATAGAGAAAAAAAACAAACTTATTCTACATAAACAACTTCACAA
This sequence comes from Gorilla gorilla gorilla, assembly GCF_029281585.2. Taxonomy (NCBI): domain Eukaryota; kingdom Metazoa; phylum Chordata; class Mammalia; order Primates; family Hominidae; genus Gorilla; species Gorilla gorilla. The sequence continues at coordinate 121,321,686 of NC_073236.2, forward strand.
TTCTCTAATATTTCCCATGTTATCAGTCTTTAAACAATAAATGCTTTATATCTCAAATCTATGAACCAACAAATTTCTATATTAAAACTTGTTTATATAATTCTTTTTAATAAAATATGTGTTACCTTTTACTCATGCTTGTTAGAACAGGGGGAAGTAAGGTCTAGAGCTTATATCTTTTTATATTGGCAAATAAATAAATTTTGTGTTTTCTTTATCCTTTTATTCCGAAAGCCAAAGTTCCTAATGCCCTGAGATTAAAAATTAATAAACATTCTTTGTTTCCTTGTCAAGAATGAGCCCGGAATGAGGTCCTCAAAAGAGAGTCTAGAAGCAGAAAAAAGAAAGGAATCTGACAAAACAGGAGTTCGTCTGAGCAATCAGGTGAGCCGATCTCTGTAGCAGAGGTGAGGAAATTAAGGAGCAGAAAGCATAATGGAAAATGTTAGGGGGCAGGGAGTTCTGGGAGAGAAGACCAAGCTGTTGAGAATTGTATTAAGGCATCCCTAACGTCCTCATGAGGAGGTTAAGGAACTAGGAGAGGTTGGGCCCTGCCTTCCCCTCCATCCATACCCTAGTGTTCACTTCGAATGTGTGGAACCACAGCAGGCTCCTCTGCTCAGCCTACACAGTGGGGAGACTGGTCTTTGTTCAAATCAGGGAGTGGAGGGGGTCTGGCCATGGCATTGACCACTTTCTGCACAATCTTTCAGATGAGGCGTGCAGTCAATCCGAATCACTCGCTGAGATGTTACCCCTTCCAGGGTCACTCGTCGTGTAGACGCTGCCTTTGTGCAGCTGAGGGAACAGCCCTTGGCCCCTGCCGCACAATACGTATTTATATTCACATGTGCCTGTTGTGGGAGCAGGGCCAGCAGATCACCATGATGAGGGTGAGCAGAGATCGCACTACCGATTCTGGAGGGGAACCACAGACAACCTGGGTGAGGGGAAGAATATGGCAAATAGAAACTCTTTTACTTTGCTGCTCCGGGGGGTCCTTCATTCTTGTTTCTCCTAAAAGTAAAGCTTGAGGGCTCCATTCCTTTTCAGCAGCTGCCTTAGAGTCCCCCTGCTACCTCAGTGGGGCACCAGTTGCCCTCACCTTTACAGTCTTGTAAAAAATGGTGGATATATTGTTTCAGCATCTGTTAACAGGCTTATCCTTGAGGGAAGAAGTGAGGAAAAGGGAGGAACCATGGTGAACCATACTAATATCCACATAAGAGGAGTCACAGTGAAAAAATATGTTTGCATCTTGGTTTTGGATGCTCTTTCAAGTGGACCCCCACATAGATGCTCCAAACAGAAGTGAGGACTAGACCAGAGTTAGAATAGTACAGAAGAGTTCAGGTTGAGTTAAGAGTCATTGAGGCCAGGGATCTTCTCACTGGGTGCTGCTATATTCAGCCTGACATGACTATTCTGCAGGCACATGTATAGAAGGAGTTGGTGATGGGGTTTTACACCGTTGGGTTTCTTCTTTCCATCACAGGGATCACAAGAATCATCACTGCGGAAGACAGACTCTCGAGGGTACCTTGTGCGCAGTCAATGGTCTAGAACATCCCGGAGCCCATCCACCAAGGCTCCATCCATAGATGAGCCTAGAAGCAGGAACACCAGTGCTAAGGTAGAGGTAAAGATGAAAGGGAGTAGTAGATGATAGAATAATAACAATGGTTAACATTTATTGATGCTTTCTACGTGCCAGGCCCTGTTTATGTGCTTTACACGTGTTAGCTAATTTAGCCCTTGGGAGAACTCCCTTCCACCCGTAAATCCCATTTTGCCACTGAGAAACCTGAAGTACAGAGGGAACTTGTTTAAGGTTTCACATTAATAAGTGGTAGAGCTAGCATTAAAACCCAGGGGCTCTAGATCTAGAGGCTGCACACTTCCTCTTTCCTTCCTTCATTCAACAAATAGTAATTAACTGTGACTCTCAGAAGAGGGAAGGAAATAGTCACCACAAGAGAAAAAGAGTGTCAGATTGTGTGGGGCTTTGAGTTTTTAATTAGGCCTGACCACATAAGCAATTAAAAAAAAAAGTTAGTTTTGAGATTAAGATTTTGGAAGCAGAGCGAATGACTCAGACCCAGCCACTGGGAAAGCATGCATTCCTACCTAATTCATCATCTCTATCGGATTTGACTCAATCATCTAAACAAAAACATGCTTTTTTGAGTCATGTGTGAAACAATCTGAAATCATATATGGATACCTAATAACTTCTTGCTCACCTTAGTAAAGGAGTTTTTTCTCTAGAATGGCCCTTTCCTATTTAGGAAGATGATTCTATGTAACTGTGCTTCACTGGCACAAGGCGCTCTGAAGGCCCTGGGGAGATGCTCCAGTCTCCAGACAAGAGACTTTCCCAGCCATCACTGCATCATTCACATGGGGAGCGGGGAGAGACATGCCCTGAGGTGCTATGTAGAGTGTTCTGGTGAGAATGTCTGGCCCACTTTGCTCATGGAGTTAACTGGAAGTCGCACACTAAGGCACTGGCCAAGCAAGATCCATTCTGCATGCCCTCTGTCCTACCTGCAGGCCTCTGACTGAGTAGGTATATGCCAAGCAGGGGACAGAACTTTGCAAACCATGTGTCAGCTGCCTAAGGGGGAGGAAGAGGACTGGGTCCTATCTACTCCAAACAAATAAAAACGTGTGAAATGCTTATGGGGAAGCTAGGGGAGAATGAAAGCAGACACAGTCTCTGTGTCTGTTTAACAGAAATATCAAACAGCTGAGGCCTAGAAATGTCCGAGTCCCTTAAGCCCTACTTAAGGAACTGAGATGAACCAGCACCCATCAAAGGTCTAGGAATGGAATAGGCAGAAGGGACAGATCCTTGACGGGAGATGGGCAGGCAGGCCTCGACTTCAGACGCCCATTGTCTTGCTGCAGCTCCCCAGCAGCTCCACGAGCTCCCGGACTCCATCCACCTCCCCAAGCCTGTATGACTCCTCACAGCCGCCGCTGTCCGGGCAGCCCTCGCTCCAGCCACCCGCGTCGCCCCAGCTGCCCCGGTCGCTGGACTCGCGGCCTCCCACGCCCCCAGAGCCCGATCCTGGCTCCCGGCGCAGCACCAAAATGCAAGAGAATCCGGAGGCCTGGACCCAAGGCATCGTGCGGGAAATCCGCCAGACCCGGGACTCGCAGCCGCTGGAATATTCGCGCACGTCCCCCACCGAGTGGAAGTCCTCCAGCCAGCGCAGGGGGATCTACCCCGCCTCCACCCAGCTGGACCGCAACTCTCTGTCCGAGCAGCAGCAGCAGCAGCGGGAGGACGAGGACGACTACGAGGCTGCCTACTGGGCATCCATGAGGTCGTTCTACGAGAAGAACCCGAGCTGCTCGCGCCCCTGGCCGGTGAGCCAGCCCGCCGCCCCTGGCCCCCGGGGCGCCCTTCCTTGCAGCCTCTTCCAGCCGCCCTCCTCTCCACTGCGCAGGGAGGTCCTCCCGCTTCTCCTCCCCAAACTTCGGGGAGTCCCAGCCTCAGCTGTCTCCAGCATCCCGCTTCTCCAAGCAGGGGCCCGCTGTCCTACTCACCCTACCCTGGAGGAGCCCCAACCCTGTCCTCTTCGTGGCTATGTGACTATCCTCCCGTTGGCGTCCCTCTCTGCAGCCCAAACCCAAGAACGCCATCACCATTGCTCTCTCATCCTGCGCGCTCTTCAACATGGTGGACGGCAGGAAAATCTACGAGGAAGAGGGTCTGGAAAAGTACATGGAGTATCAGCTCACCAATGAGAACGTCATCCTGACCCCGGGCCCGGCGTTCCGCTTCGTCAAGGTATTCTGCAAGCCGTCTTTGGCCCGCCAGGACCCTCGATGGCGAGGGAGGGACCCAGGCCAACCCTTGGGAAGGCATCCAATTTCCCAGATCATTCCTAGCCCACCCTTGTCATTCTTGTCTCCTTCTAGCTGACCCAGGTCAGTTTATGATTTCGCACAGGCTTCCAGACTGTGGAGGAAGGGACTCCAGCCCACAGCCCTAGATTTGGTATGTTAGTCTTCCCTAAGTGAAGTCCTAATCATGAGACCTGTAACAGAAACCTCTCTCCCTCGAAGGAGTGCTAAGAAGCCATAATGAGTTTATGATCCTGAGTAGCAGAAATAAAACGCCATATTACAGTGAAATGAAATTCACGTTAGCTCTTCTGGCCCCAAACATAGCATATTAAGAAAATAAAGATGCCCTTGGCACTTAGGGGTGTGACTTTAATAGAGAAGGTAAGGTTCTCTGAACTTACACTGAAATGTATAGCACTTACAACTTTGATCTGCTTATATAAATATTACACAATAACATCATAACCATGCAAAAACAAATGACACCTCTACAAGTTGTTGGTAGAATGTACTTATGAGACACAGTAAAAGCATGGGCAGGATACAAGTTAATACATAAAGTACTCTGACAGAATATATACTAAAATTGGAATAAAACAGAGACGATTTGCATGACCTCTGGGCAAGATGACATGCAGATTCATGAAGCAGTCCATATTTTTCAAAATAAAAAAAACAATCATTAGATGATCGATAAAAGCAGATTTTAAAAATCAATCAAACATAGACAAAGCATAAAAGGGTTAGCCTGACCCTACTCTCTACCTGTCCCCCAGAGATAATTCTAGTGAACCCAAAGTGGAAACAATTTTCAACAAACATTACTCATGTATTGTGAACATTAACTGAGTTCCTATGAATGAGAGGTTGATAATACAGAAATGCATGGGATAAATCTTCCTTAAAGGAGCCAGAATCTCTCAGTGAAGATTCTTCAGAGCTTGAATTTGACTCTGATGAGATGCTTCCTCTCCGGCCTCCCCAGATCCACCCTGCCTGCCCCTCTTTACACACATTCATGTTTGTAACCTGCAGGCACTACAGTATGTCAATGCTAGACTCCGTGATCTATATCCTGATGAACAGGACTTATTTGATATTGTACTGATGACTAATAACCATGCCCAAGTGGGAGTGCGGCTTATAAACAGCGTCAATCACTACGGTAAGTAAAATAAATACCATGTGGAAGACCAGCTCTCCGCTCTGAAAGAGAGAAGCCATGTTATTTTGCTAACTGTGGCTTAACCAAATGCAGTGTCTTTGATACTGACACCCCCTTCTGCGCCAGGAATGTTTATTTGCCTATGTCAGAACAAGAGAGGCCATGTTCATTTTTAACTTCAGCGCAGAGTTGGGCTCAAAGCTCTGGACTTAACTTGTCAAGTGTGAATTTCAAAGTCTTAATCCTAGGTCCTGCAATATATTTCTCTGTTGTATGTTTTTCACTTCTGAACTTGACTTCAAGAAGCCGTCAACCCAAAGGCTTTTACTGTGTGATCAAACTTCTTGCTCACCACAGATTTGTGTTAAAGGTTCAAAGGTTTTCACCTCTCCTTTCCACTCTTAAAATCTGATTGTCCCCGGCTGCTCTCTCTCCCCACACATAAAATAATTTACATAGAAAATTTGATTGATTCCAGTCTCTTCAGTGTTTCAGTGTGTTGGGGACTTTAAGAGAAAGTTCCAACTTTTCCTATTATGGAACTACCTGAATTATTTTGGGCACAATTAGCCTATTTTCTAAATGGGTATGTGAAGTTAAAATAACATTTAAATTGGGCATATTTACAAATAATCGAGATATAAGTTATGAGTTTTACTTTATATTATTCTAACTATAAGGCTGGAATCATTGAAGCACATTTTAAAATTTTTTGCCTTTTAAAAGTGCAGTCTTCATAGTGTTATGAAGTAAAAAGAGAGAACATAAAAATTTAACATAAATGAGTGGCATATAGCAATCATCTAGTAAACAACAGCTAGTATTTAACAACACATAGCCTTAATTGATTTAGTAGGTGATTGAGGTCTATCTATCCCTCACCACGCTGACCTATCAAGGCTGGAAGCATAAGAAATCAGTTATTTACCTGTTAATTCTGCTGATGAACTGATTGTGTACAACCTTCTCATGCAGCCTTGTTCATGGAATAAAAATCTTTTGACCCAGAAGAGTTAGTTACTTCCTTCTCTGGGTACTGAAAGCAATTCGTATCTCCGTCTGCCAGGGTCTTTATTATAACAAATGTTTTACATGCCAGGCTCCTCAGTGAACTGTGATCTCCTTAAGAAGAGGGATGATGCTTTAATCATTTCTGGAGTCTCAGTGTCACCAAATAATTTCTGGGTGATGAAATTCATATGATTCAGGGATTTGTAGAATACACTTTTGTGCCACATATGCCCAATATTGACATAAGTGAAAAAATGAGAGCATTTTCTAATACCAAAGCAGATACTTCCACCAAGACAGTTAATGGACCTGACCTACTCTCTTGGTCCATACAGATGACAAACAACTAACTAGACACAGTATTCTGCTTTATATCATGTGCAGCTACCCAGTTTATCATATATCTAAAAAAAACCTCTGAATATTTTATCATATGAATAATCCTATACTTTATATAACTACTGTCACATTGTTGAACATGTTTTGCTTTTATAAATAACCCTAAACTGAGACCTTTCTGTAGAAATCGTTATCAGAATTTCAGAATATTCCTTTTTTTAAAAAAAAAAAAGGAATCTTATGTCAAAAGGTACAAACCTGTTAAAAGCTCTTGATACATATTGCATATCATCAAATCACTTTCTAGACAGCTTGTACCAATGTACACTTTTACCCGTAGTATATGAAGGTGCATATTTTATAAACCTCTTACAAACAGCCAGTGTTTTTTTGTAATTGTTACTGATTTAAAAAAGCATTTGATGTTATATTCATGTTTAATAATGATAATTCACTGTTATATGGCTAAATCACATGTCATGAGGGTTTGGTGTAGAGATTACTTCATTACCTAGGTAATAAGCGTATTACCCAATAGGTAGTTTTTCAATCCTCATCCGCCTCCCACCCTCCACCCTCAAGTAGGCCCTATGTCTATTGCTCCCTTCTTTGTGTCCATGTGTACTCAATGTTTAGCTCCCACTTATAAGTGAGAACATGTGGTATCTGGTTTTCTGTTGCTGCATTAATTCACTTAGGATAATAGCCTCCAGCTCCATCCACGTTGCTTCAAAAAAGATGATCTCATTCTTTTTTATGGTTGTGTTCCATGGTATATATGCACTACATTTTGTTTATCCAGTCTATCATCAATGGGCATTTAGGTTGATTACATGTCTTTGCTATTCTGAATGGTCCTGCAATGAAGATATGTGTGCATATATTCTTTTTGTTTTTTTTGAGACGGAATTTTGCTCTTGTTGCCCAGGCTGGAGTGCAATAGCGCTATCTCGGCTCAGGGCAACCTCTGCCTCCCAGGTTCAAGTGATTCTCCTGCCTCAGCCTCCCGAGTAGCTGGGATTACAGGCATGTGCCACCACGCCTGACTAATTTTGTATTTTTTTAGTAGAGACAGGGTTTCTCCATGTTGATCTGGCCAGTCTCAAACTCCTGACCTCAGATGATCTGCCCGCCTTGGCCTCCCAAACTGCTGGGATTACAGGCGTGAGCCACCATGCTCTGCCATGCATATATTCTTATGGTAGAACAATTTATATTCCTCTGGGTATATACCCAGCAATGGGATTGCTGGGTCAAATGATAATTCTGTTTAAAATTCGTTGAGAAATCTGCAATCTGCTTTCCACACCAGCTGAACTATTTTACACCCCCAAAAGCAGCATATAAGTGTTCGTTTTTAACCACAACCTCACCAGCAGGTCATTTTTTAACTTTTTAATAATAGCCATTCTGACTGGTATGAGATGATAATCTCACTGTGGTTTTGATTTGATTTTCTCTAATGATTAGTGAGGTTAAGCATTTTTTTCATACGCTTGTTGGCTGCATGTATGTCTTCTTTTGAGAAGTGTCTATTCATGTCATTTGCCCATTTTTTAATGAGGTTTGTTTCTGCTTGTTAATCTGTTTAAATACCTCACAAATTCTGGATTTTTGACCTTTGTTAAATGCATAGTTTGAAAATATTTTCTTCCATTTTATAGGCTGTCTGTTTACTCTCTTGATAGTTTCTTTTGCTATGCAGAAGCTCTTTAGTTTAATTAGCTCCCATTTGTCAATTTTTTCTTGTTGTTGCAATTGCTTTTGGTGTCTTCATCATGAAATCTTTGCCAGAGCCTGTCCAGAATGGTATTTCCTAGGTTTTCCTCTAGGGCTTGGGCTTTGAGTTTTATGTTTAAGTCTTTAATCCATCTTGAGTTAATTTTTGTATCTGGTGAAAGAAAGGGGTCCCATTTCAATCTTTGGCATATAGCTAGCCAGCTATCCCAGCACCATTTATTGAATACAGAGTCCTTTCCCCATTGCATGTTTTTCTTGACTTGGTTGAAGATCAGATGGTTGTAGGTGTGTGGCTTTATTTCTGGGTTTTCTAACCTGTTCCATTGGTCTATGTGTCTGTTTTTATACCGGCACCATGCTGTTTTAGTTATTGTATCTTTGTAGTATAGTTTGAAGTTTGGTTATATAATGCCTCCAGCTTTGTTCTTTTTGCTAAGGTTTGCTTTGGCTATTCCAGCTCTTTTTTGATTCCATGTGAATTTCCAAATAGTTTTTTCTAATTCTGTGAAAAATGTCATTGGTAGTTTGATAGGAATAGCATGAATCTGTAAATTGCTTTGAGCAGTATGGCCATTTTAACAAAATTGATTCTTCCTATTCATGATCATGGGATGTTTTTCCATTTGTTTGTGCTGTCTTTGATTTTTTTTCCACAGTGTTTTGCAATCCTTGTAGAGATTTTTCACCTCCATGGATAGCTGTATTCCTAGGTATTTTATTTTTGTGTGTGGTGATTGCAAATGGGATTGCATTCTTGATTTGGCTTTTAGCTTGAACATTGTTGGTATATAGAAATGCTACTGATTTTGCATATTACTTTTGTATCCTGAAACTGCTGAAGTTATTATCAGAGCTAGGAACTTTGGGGCAGAAACTATGGCATTTTCTAGGTGAAAAATCATATCATCTTCCAGTAGAGATAATCTGATTTCCTCTCTTTCTATTTTAATGTCTTTTGTCATTCTCTTGCCTGACTGCTCTGGCTAGGACTTCAAGGACTATGTTGAATACAAATGGTGAGAGTGGGCATCCTTGTCTTATTGCAGTTCTTCTAGCTTTTGCCCACTCAGTATGATGTTGGCTCTGGGTTTGTCATAGATGGCTCTTATTATTTTGAAGTATGTTCCTTTAATGCTGAGGGTTTTTTTGGGGAGGCGATTAACATGAAAGGATGTTAAATTTTATTGACAGCCTTTTTTGCATCTATTGAGATTATCATATAGTTTTTACTTTTAGTTCTTTTTACTTTTATTTGATGAATCACATTTATTGGTTTGTGTATGTTGAACCAACTATGCATCCTAGGAATAAAGCCTACTTGATCACGGTAGACTAGCTTTTTGATGTGCTGCTGGATTGGGTTTGGTAGTATTTTGTTGAGGACTTTTGCATCTGTGTTCATCAGGGATATTGGCCTGAAGTTTTCTTTTTTCTGTGTCTCTGCCAGGTTTTGGTATCAGAGTTATGTTGACCTAATAAAATGAGTCAGGGAGGAGTCCCTCCTCCATAATTTTTACAATAGTTTCAGTAGGATTCATACCAGTTCTTCTTATATGTCTGGTAGAATTTGGCTGAGGATCCATCTGGTCCAGGGCTGTTTATGGTTGATAGGCTATTTATTACTGATTCAATTTAGAAACTTGTTATTGGTCAGTTCAGGGTTTCAGTTTCTTCCTGGTTCAATCTTGGGAGGTTATATTTTTCTAGGAATTTATCTATTTCTTCTAGGTTTTCTAGTTTCTATGCATAGAAGTGTGTGTAACAATCTCTGAGGGGTTTTTGTTTTGTTTTACTATTTCTGTGGGGTTGGTAGTAATGTCACTTGTGTCATTTCTGATTGTGTTTATTTGGATTTTTCTCTCTTTTTTTCTTTGTTAGTCTAGCTAGCAGTCTATCAATCTTATTTGTTCTTTCAAATAACAAACTTTTGGTTTTTTGATCTTTTGTATATTTTTTTACATCTCAATTTCATTCAGTTCAGCTCTGATTATGGTTATTTCTTCTGTTAGCTCTAAGGTTAGTTTTTTTCTTTCTTTTTTTTTTCTAGTTCCTCCAGGTGTGATGTTATGTTGTTAATTTGTGATCTTTCTAACTTTCAATGAAGGTGTTTCGTGCTATAAACTCCCCTCTTAACAGTGTTTTAGCTATGTCCCAGAGATTCTGGTATGTTGTATCTTTATTATCATTAGGTTCAAATAATTTATTGATTTCTGCCTTAATTTCATTGTTTACCCAAAAGTCATTCAGGAGCAGGTTGGTTGTTTACTTTCCATGTAATTGTATGGTTTTGAGATACAGCCTTTTTTTTTTTTTTTGAGACAGAGTCTTGCTCTTTCACCAGGCTGGAGTGCAGTGTCGCGATCTCGAGAGCCACATCTTAATAGACCTTTACAGTTAGTGAGGAGGCTGTAGTTCAAGAAAAAGTACCCTGTTCTAGCCCAGACAAGAGTCAAACACTTGGGCTCAAGTCTGCTCTATGCATCTAAATCAGTGTGTTAGATAAGTCTTTATGTCTAACTTTCCTTTCCTGTAATGAAGATAATAATACCTTCAGTATGTTTGTGAGAATAAAATGGCATGATCTATGTGAATATACTATGCCCATAAACTGTAATGTACCAAATACAACCACTATTACATAAAATAGTTGAGGAATTTTAAATATTGGTACCATAAGATGATTTTTAAAGTTTATTTCTAAGGTAACTTTCCTTTAGGTTCACAAATAAAGCCAGTTGCATTTACAAATAAACTCAGTTATCTCTAAGGTAACTTTTACTTGGATTTACAGCATTTTGTCTTTAATCTCTGTCATAACAAAGTCTTTCTTGCCTGATAATAGGCTTACTGATTGACCGCTTCTGTCTGACCGGGGGAAAAGACCCCATTGGCTATTTGAAGGCATATCTTACCAACTTGTATATTGCTGCAGATTCTGAAAAAGTGCAAGAGGCAATACAAGAAGGTATTAGTCTGATTTTATTCCTCTAGTTAATAAAGAGGTATACACTAATGGTGACTTACATTAAGTTTCGCATATGATTATGAGGCTTATGGTCTTGTTGGATATTCTTCTGAAGTTTTTCCACATGGGGCAACACTTAAGTCTGTCCTTTAGAGCTTTGACTTTCCTGGAAATGGACATCCTCAGTAATTGTCCTACAATCCATTTTACATGTTCCATCCCTATAGAAACAGAGGCAGTGCATAGACAACTGTTCTGAGGTCTGTGGTTGTGAAGAGGAGTTGAGCCATCAGGTAATAGCTAGAGAGAAAACATAAGGTCTGGGAGAATTTGTTTTTTTTAACGGTAGAAACTATAACTCATGGACCTGAGAAGAGTATTAATCAGTCTCCATGATCTATCAGGTATTGCCTCTGCGACAATGTTTGATGGAGCCAAAGACATGGCTTACTGTGACACTCAGCTCCGTGTAGCCTTTGATGGGGATGCTGTTCTCTTCTCTGATGAGTCTGAACATTTTACCAAGGAGCATGGGCTGGACAAATTCTTCCAGTATGATACATTATGTGAAAGTAAGCCTCTTGCTCAGGTAGGTTCAATGAGTGCTAATTAATTTTTATGTACTTATTTATTTTCTAATATATAAATATCAATATTGGTCCATTCTGATGAATGTTTAAGTTATTCTAGGCAGGGCACTCCTTCTTACTGTCTTATCTTTGGAGCTTTCTCTCTTTCTTTCATGAATGGCTCACTTTGATGCATTCACTGCTGACAACTTTATTTTTAATTTTAACATTATTTTATCTATCCTTTTGGAAATACTTGCATGATCTTCCCATGATAAGAAGTCTGCCCTCTCCAAATTGGGAGTAACAGGAAATACTGCTTATCAATAAGCCATTTCTACATAATAAATTCTCAAAATAGTAGGGTCATTTCCAATAGATTAGAGTAAGCATTTGTTGAATCTCTGTCGTTGACTTCAAACTCAAGAAAGGCATCGCTTAATTGAGAAAATATGCACAACTAAGAACTTGAATCAAATAATGATCCTCAAACAAGTGCAAATTATGAATATGTAATCAAACTGAAACTAAATATTTAGATTGTTTTGGATTAGTGCTGTTGAGTACCTTTCAATCCATCCATGAACTGAAGTGTTAAAATCAAGGTCGAAAATGAACAGAACCTATAACTTTTGAACAAAAGGAAATCTGAAATCAAAATGTCACTTAATCTGAATCTAAACTGATAGGTCTTTTAATTTTATTCTATCAATTTTCCCAAGAAATTTAATTGTTCTTTTTCTCAGTTCTTGCTGAACTTAAGTTAAACTTAAATATTGTTATTTTTATATAAATTCATAAAAGTGTGAATAGACTAATTGAAAGTTGAAAAGTTTTTCTACTTAGTCACCTCTCATTAAAGCAAGCAATATTTAAACTATAGGAGTGTGTGTTCAACTTCATATTCTCTTTCTAAATAGCTCCTTTGGAAACCCTGACCTAGTGTTATAAAGTTCTGTATTAACAAAGCTTACTATTAAGAAAATTCTTTGTTATATTTTATATCAGTCTACTCTGCTGAAATTCAGAGCCTTTCACCATTACTGAAATGTGGAAATCCTCCATAAAAAGAACACTTAAACAAAAACACTTCAAAGAAAGCATTACTTCCAGACAAATGTTAAAGTAGTATTTTCCCATCTGAAGTAAATAATCTAAATTTCTTTTAGATTTTACATTTTTCAGTTCTTTTCTCATTTCGTACTTTGTTCTTTTTTTCAGCTTTATTGAGTTATATTTAATTTTTAAAAGTTGCACATATTTAATGTATACATTTTGATGAATTTGGACATATACATACACTCATGATACTGTCACTACAAATAAGGTAATAAACACATCCAGCACTCTCCTTGTCTTTTAAATTTTTTTTTGTATTGTGGTAAGAATACTTAGCATATGATCTATCCACTTAAGTTTTTAAGTGTACAATACCATATTGTTAACTACAGGTGCTACATTGTACAGCAGATCTCTAGAATTTATTCATCTTAGCAGATCTTCCAGGTCTCATCCATTTTGTTACAAATGGTAGTATTTCCTTCTTTTTAAAGGCTGACTAATATTATATTGTGTCTTATCCCACATTTTCTCTATCCATTCCCCTGATGATGGACATTTGGGTTATTTCCAAATATTGGCCATTGTGAATAATGCTGTAGTAAACACTGCAGTTTACATAGCTCTTTCAGATCCTGCTTTCATTTCTTTTGGATATATACTCAACAGTGGGATTACTGAATCATTTGGTAGTTGTTCTATTCTTAGCTTTTGGAAAAACTTCCATTCTGTTTTCTACAGCGGCTATACCATTTTACATTTCTGCCCACAGTGTATAAGGGTTCCACATTCTCTACATACTCCCCCAGCATTTGGTATCTTTGTTTTGTTTTGTCTTCTATAATAACCATCTTGACTGGTAAAATTTGATATTGGATTGTGGTTTTTATTTGGATTTCTCTGATGATTAATGTGTTGAGTACCTTTTCATATACCCATTGACATTTGTATGTGTTCTTTAGAGAAATGTCTATTCAAGTCCTTTGCCCATTTTTAACCAGCTTAATTTGTTTTTATTTTGCTGTTGAGTTGTAAGAATTCCTTGCATATTTTGGAAATTAACCCTTATCAGATGTATAGTTTGCAAATATTTTCTCCCATTCCATAGGGTGCCTTTTCACTCTGTTGTTTCCTTTGCTTTGCAGAAACTTTCTAGTTTTATGTATTCTCACTTATTTTTGCTCCTTAAATTGCCTTTTTCTCCCATTAAACAATTAAAATTGTGAATCCCAACCCTACTTATTGCAGGAATACTCAACACATTTCTAGTATACATGCTTTCCTTTATTATGCAGTACTTCTGCCAGTTTAAAAAACATGCCATTTTTTTACATGAAAAAGATGATTTTCCATAAAGGCCAGAAGGCCTTGCTGGGTGTGTTCCACTGATGAGAAAGAATGTATGAGGTACAACTCCTACTGAAGACATTCGAGTATGTTGCTAGTAGGGTGTTGGTTTGGTCATGACAGTATCTTAATTTTGTCAAATGGAAGAGGTCTGAAAGTCACCAGCAAATGGGACAGCTGGAGAGGATTAATTTAACAAGTCTGAATGTAGTTTATGAGCCTCCAATCTCCAACGTAGTACAGTGACAAGTAACTGATATCTCCTGATTTGATCCCTATCTCTTGTCTCACCATTCTGGAATAATGGTCTCTAAGTGTGTGTGTGTATGTTTGTGTGTGTGTGTGTGTATCAGAATTTTTGAGGTATATTTATATAGAGTAAAATTTATAATTTTAAGTGGATAATTTTGTTTTAACAAATATATATAATTGTGAAATAACCACGAACATAAAAATACATACTCAACAGTTTCGTTAAATCACTAAATTCCCTCATGCCCCTTTGTAGTCATCCTAGTACCCTATCTCCACACCCCATCAACCACTGATTTCTTTTTCTATAGTTTTGCCTTTTCCAGGTGTCACATAAATGGAATCATACACAATGCAATCTGACTTCTTTTATTTATCATAGCATAATGCATGTCATTGCATGTATCAGTACTTTGCTCCTTTTTATTGCTGAGTAGTATTCTATTCTGTGGATGTACCACATTTTCTTTATTCATTTACCTGTTGAAGGAGTAGGTCATTTCTAGTCTTTGACATTTATAAATGAAGCTACTTTTAAACATTTGAATACAAACTTCTTTGTAAATATAAGATTTCATTTCATTTTTAAATACCTAGAAGTGGAATTGCTAGGTCATGTGATAAATAGTGTATGTTTTATTTGATGAGATACAGTCAAATTATTTTCCCAAACGACATAACATTTTGCATTTCTAAAAGCAATGCATGATTTTGTTGCTTTGCATTGTTGCTGGCCTTTGGTAGTATTCAGTATTTTTCTTTTCTTTCTTTCTTTAAGCAATTTTAGTGTTGATTAAAAAATTATCTCATTGTAGTTTTGGCTTCATTTGTTTAATGACAAATGTTACTGAGCATCTTATCGGTGCTTTTTTCCATCACATATCTTCTTTGGTGAAGTACCTGTTCAAATATTTTCCTTATTTTATTGGGTTTTTGGTTTGTTATCAACTTCTGAGAGTTCCTCATATGTTTTGGATACTCATCCTTTATCAGGTGTGTGTTTTACAAATATCTTCTCTCAGCCTGTGCTTGTCTTTCATTCTAACATCTTTCAGTGCTTTTCAGTGAGCAGAAACTTATAATTTTGATGAAGTCAGATTTATCAATTTTTTCTCTTAGAAATTGTGCTTTTAATGTCATATATAAGAAATCTTTGCCTAATCCAAGGCCACAAGGATTATCTCCAGACTTTTTATATAGAAATTTTATGGTTTTAGGTTTCTTACTTAGGATTATCATCTATTTTGAGTCAATATGGTATTTGTGCAAAGCACAAGTTGTGGTTCATTTTTCCTGCTTATCCTAATTTCCTGGATATCTTAATTGTTCAAGCATTATTTGTTGAAAAGCGTGACTTTCTGCCTTGTTCCCTTAATACAGATATTCATCCTTTTATCAATATTACATTGTCTTGATTATTGTAGTTTTATAGTAGTTCTTTGTTTTTTTTTTTTTGTTTTTTTTTTTGTTTTGACAGAGTCTCGCTCTGTCGCCCAGTCTGGAATGCAATGGCATGATCTCGGCTCACTGCAACCTTCGCCTCCCGGGTTCAAGAGATTCTCCTGCCTCAGCCGCCCGAGTAGCTGGGACTATAGGCACCCACCACCACACCCGGTTAATTTTTGTATTTTTAGTAGAGAGTAAAATACCATATTGGCCAGGCTGGTCTCAAACTCCTGACCTTGTGATACACCCGCCTCAGCCTCCCAAAGTGCTGGGATTACAGGCATGAGCCACTGCACCTGGCTACAGTATTTCTTAGGACCAGGTGGTGTGAATACTTCAACTTTGTTAAAATTAACATATATATATATACAGAAAGAGAGAGAGAGTACAGTCTGATTCCCTTGCACTTTCATATAGATTTAAGAAGTTTATTTCTGGGGGAAAAATTTTTACGAGAATTTTTTATTTTTATTTATAGCTAGATCTTGGGATAATAGATATCTTAACAATATTAAGTCTTTCTGTCCATGGACATGGTATTTCTCCTCTCCTCATTTATTTAGATCATTTAAATTTTTTTTTTAGTCTTTTGTAGGTTTTAGCACACAGATATTACATTTTTTTATTTATACCTATGCATTTTGTAATATTTTGGTACTATCATAAATGGTACTTTAAAAATCCTTACTGTCCAATTATTTATTGCTAATACATAGAATCACAATTGGTTTTTGTATTCTGCAACCTTGTTCAATTTCCTTGTTAGTTCTCACAACAATTTTGTAGATTGAGATTTTCTAAGTCAACAATAATGTTGACTGTGACTAAAGACAGTTTTATTTCTGTGTTTCCATGCTGTATATCTGTTATTTATCATTCTTGCCTTTTTACCTTGTTAGTACATCCAGTACAATGTTCGGAACAGTGATGAGGGTGGACACCCTTGCCACATACCCAGATCTTAGGGGGACATCAATCTTTCACTCTTAACTGTTATCCATTGGTCTTTTCTAGATGCCTTTTGTCAGGCTGAGGGAGTTACCTTCTCTTTCTAGCTTTTTGGGAGTTTTTATAATAAATGAAGGTTGAATTTTGACTAATGCCTGACTTGCATCTATTGAGAAAAAACATGTGGTTTCTCTCCTTTAGTCTGTTGTTATGTAAATTACATTAATGGATTTGTAAAAGCTGAGGCAGCTTTGCATTGTTGGTATTAATTCAAGTTGGTCATGTGGTATTATCCTTTTCCTATATCGCTGAATCCAATTTGTTAATATTTTGTATTATTTATTCATTTATGTATTCATGTTCATCCTCTATAGTTTTCTTCTCTTGTAATATCTTAATCTGACTTTAGTAACAGGGTAGTACTAACCTCATAAAATGTGATACAAACTATTTAAAATGTTTGGTAGAATTTTTCAGAGAAGCCATCTGGGTCTGGACTTTTTTCTTTGTTGGAAGGCTTTTAACTACTGATTCAATTATTTTGATAGCTATAGAACTTCCATTTTTCTTTTTCTTCCTGTTCTCATTCTTTTCTTCTCTCTGTTTATGAGCTTGCATTTTTCAAGGAATTTGTTCATTTAAATAACTGAATTTATGGACATAAACTTTTAGAGTGTTTTATTAATATGTTTTTAACATTTGTAGGATCCTTAGTGATGTGTCCCCACTTTTATTTCTGATACTAGTAATTTGTGTCTTTTCTTTTTTGTTGTTGTTTTTCTTGGTCAGTTTGGCCAGAGGTAAATCAATTTTCCTGAGCCAGCTGTTACTAAGTTTTCAAATGTGGAAGCTGAGACTGTTAATTTGAAACCTCTCTTCTTTTCTAATATAAGCACTTAATGCTATACATTTTCCTCTAAACACTGCTGTAGTTGCATCCCACAAATTTTGATAGATGATTTTTTTTATTTAATTCAAAATATATTTTTAAAATTTCTCTGTAATTTCCTCTTTGAAGGAAATAGGTTAGAAGTAGGTTATTTAATTATCATATATTTGGAGTTTATTCAGATATCTTTCTATTGTTGAAACAAAGCTTAACTCTGTTGTGTTGTGATTAGAAAACATATTTTGTATCTCAATTATTTAAATTTGTTGTGGTATGTTTTATGCCCAGAATATGGTCTATCTTGATGAATATGTCATGTGTATTTGAAAAGAATATTCTGTTGTCATTAAGTATTCTATAAATGTCAATTAGATTATGTAAATTAATTCAGATCATATTGCTTGGGTTTTTTATATTGTCAGTAATTTTCTGTCTACTTGCTTTATGTACTATTGAGAAGGCAATGTTGAAATCTCCAAATATATTTGAGAATTTATCTATTTATCCTTTCAATTTTATCAGTTTTGTATCATGTATTTTGAATCTCTGTTTTTAGGTGCCCACATATTTAGGATTATTATATTGTCTTAATTAATATCTTTTCATTATGTAATATTCATCTGATACTCATATAATCACTCCAGCTTTTTTGGGGGGGCTAATGTTTGTATGATATGATTTTTCTATACTTTTATCTATGTCTTTATATTTAAATTGTGTTTATAGTTAACTTATTTTTCTTATAGATATTACAGTTGGTGGGGCTATTTTATACAATCTGGCAATCCCTGTGTTTTAATTGCTATTTTTAGGACATTTAAATTTAATGTGATCATTGCTTTGGTTGGATTAAAATCTACTATCTTCCTATGTTTTTTCTGTGTTCCAACTGTTCTTAGTCCCCTTTTTCTTTTCTTTTTTCCCCTATTTACTTACAGACTTATTGTGTGTTTTTACGTTCCATTTTATCTCCACTATTGGCTTATGACTCATTTAAAATTTTTTATTAGTTACTCTAGTGTTTACAATATACAACTTTAAGTAATCACAGTCTATTGTCAATGTTATACTCTACAACATCATATGTACTGTAAGAACCTTGCAACAACGAACTGCCAAACTCTCCCTCTCATGTTTTGTGCTACAGTTGTCATATATTTTTATTTTATCTATGCTATAAACTCTCTATACTTTGCTACTGTGAACCTCAAAAATCTGAAACAGGTCTCAGTTAATCTAGAAAGTTTATTTTGACAAGGTTGAGGATACGCATGCATGGCACAGCCTCAGGAGGATCTGACGACATGTGCCCAAGGTGGTCAGAGCACAATTTGGTTTTATTCATTTAAGGGCGATATGAGATATTAATCAACATATGTAATATGAACATTGGTTCGGTCTGGAAAGGCAGGACAGCTTGAAGCAAAGGTAGGAAGACTCCAAGCGGGTTTGAGTTTCTGATTAGCCTCTCCAAAGGAGGCAATCAGATATGTAGTTATCTCAGTGAGCATAGGGGTGACTTTGAATAGAATGGGAGGCAGGTTGTCTCTAAGCTGTTACAGGCTTGACTTTTCCCTTTAGCTTAGTGACCTGGGGACTGCAACATTTATTTTTCTTTTCCACTACTATTTCTGTTTTTGGCAATTAAATACCGTCTAGTAAATAAGGATGAGGCAAAAATATGTATTTCATATTCAAATTCCTTTTAATCATTTTCAGAGATCTTCCTTTCTTTGTGTAGATCAGGTTTTTGTCTGTTATCATATTCCTTCTGCCAGGAGATCTTTTGTTTTATTTTGTTTTGTTGAACATTTCATGTCGTACAAATCTACTGGTACTGAATCTCTGTTTTTCTTTGCCTAAAAAGTTTTAATCTTATTTAGTTTTTAAAACAATATTTTATTTTTACTGAATGTAGTATTCTGGGTTTACTGTGTGTTTCTCTCAGCACTTTAAAGATGCTCTTCCATTGTCTTCTCATTTGTATAGATTTTGATGACAAATGTTATGAATTTTGTATCTTTGGTCCTTAGTATGTAATGTGTCTATTTTTGTCTGTGCCTTCATAATTGTCTATATTTCCTTTGGTTTGAATATGAGAGGGGAGTGTGTGTGTGTGTGTGTGTGTGTGTGTGTGTGTGTCCCACAGCATTTCAATGCTCTGCTCTTTTTTCCCCACTCTTTCTTTCTCTTTCTCTTTTCAGTTTGGGCAATTTCTATCGACCTGTCTTCAAGTTCACTCATTCTTTCTTTAGCTGTGTTGAGTCTACTGACACATCCATTAGGCACTCTTTATATAGTTCCATTCAACTCTTTTCATTTCAATCTCTTCGCCAAAATTGCTAGTCTACTCATGTATGGTATCCACCTTTAAAGTAGACATTTAAAGATATTAATCACAGTTATTTTCAATTTCCTCTGTTATATTTGTGACACTTGGGTCATTACTAAGTCTAGTTCTTTTAATTTCTCCTAAAAGTAGGTTGTTCATTTTGTTTTGTTCTGTTTTACTGTGGGACTAGCAATTATTGTGATAGATTGAATCAATCAAATCAGGTATTAAAGTTGTTTTAGGTTTTGTGGTTGCTATGGTTATCTTCATGGCACCACAGGATCCAAGTTTGTCTGGTATCAACTTTGTTCTTAGGGTGCAAACTGGCTTACCAGAGGGTTTTTCTCAAGATTTCTAGTCGACTTTCAGCAGCAGGCCTTCCCTGTGTGTCTGCTGCAGAGAAGGTCTCCTCATTCTTACCCCTTCCCAGCTATTTCTTCTATCTTCCTAGGGCTTAGGGATGAACATCCTGGATCTTGCCATGCCTCAGTGATAGCCAATATCTAATGGTACCAATCCTTGATAGTCTCTTATCCTCCCAAAGTTAGAATGCTTTCTTCTGTAACAGTGGATCTTTACTCATGCCCTGGAGGATAACAGTGTTTGAAGCTCTTCTAGCAGTCTAGGCTCTTTGTTCCTGAGGGTATAAGCAACTAGGGGGTGTTTTAGTCTTTGCCCACAGTGGCAGCTGCTCCCCTCCTCCACACCTGTACCATCAAGGATGGCTTTATTCTATCACCCCACTGCCTGCAGTCTTTGTCATCAGCATCTAGTGAAGTCCATGGAGAAAAGCCTAAAAGAGAGTGTGTACTTCTTGTGCCTGTGGATCCTAGGGCTTCTATGCTCTCTCATTGGTGGACCCTAGTTCTTTGTCAATGTCTTTTTGAAATTACTTGAATTGCTTGTACTTGCTTGTATGGAAGCTGGTATAACTTTCTTTAACACTCTACCAAAAGTACACAGTTCTTGCACTCCATGTCTTCTTGAAGATGACTGCTTTTCCCTAGTTTTCATGCTAGGTGGTTACCCTGCAATCTCAGCTCTTTGATGGGCTCAAGAAAAGTTATTTTTTAGATTGGAGTTTTCTTGTTATTAGGGTGGGAGTAACAGTCTCTCCCTAGTATTTGCTTTTTGTAAGCTTCCCTAGTATTGTTATATTTTTATTGATAAATTATATGCTGTACTACTGTGCAAATATATAAATTATAAAACATACCCCAATATAGAAGTAAAAGAGAATGAGATGGGTACTTGGTTTGAATGTAGTGACATAACTCAGCATTCTCTGTTTCTTCCATTTGGAAATCATCCAAAAACAGCAAGGGAAACTGTGCCCCTCTGTGTTTTAAAGACTAACTGCAATGAGGGTGGTTCCTGCCAACAGTCACTATGAGTTTGCTGCTTTTGTCATAAAAACAGTCCCAGTTTTTTCACCTATATGTATGGCCTCTTACCGTGAGAAAGCAAATTTACTTGTTTTTTTCTAAGATATACAACCTTAAAGAACATTTAAGCAAATGGTTACACAATAAGTCATGTTTACAGAAAACTGTTTGTTTCCATGACAGCAAAGAAGGGAGCCTTTGAATCATGAAAACAAGTCAGTCTCCAAATACTACCCTTGACCTTCCCCTAGAAACCCACCAATTATCCCAAGAAAAACCAGTCTACTTCAGTATAAGTAATAATAAAAAGAGAGCTAACATTGAATACATTCAAAGATACTATGAGAAAAAGGCAGATTAAGAAAGAAAAAAATTTAATAACAGATGAAGAGCTCTTACAAGAAAAAGTTGACATAATACAGATAATTATGACTGAACATTTGCCATGACTTTTAAAGACTTAAAGCAAGATCATAAAGTAAAAATGCAATAGTCAAGGAAGAGATGATAAAATGTGAAAGTTATAGAATGCTGTAAATCTTTCCTCCCTTCCAATAGCGTTATTACCCATCTGTTACTGTTAAAAATACAATTACATATAGAAAAATGACAGAAATAGATAACAGGTAAAGAAGACCCAGCATATGCCTAAGTAGAATCCCTGAAGAAAAGCTTTAAAATCATGTTGGGGGAGGGGGATTGATGTTAAATATAAAGATGCAAATTAATGTAAAAATATAAATTAAAAACTGCTAAATTATCAAAAGATGTTTATATATATTAAATGATTAAAATATTAAAGATTAAAAGCCCATATTGTATGACAGAGGTATAGAATCAAAATGACCATCACTGAGACATGGCCTAGTGAAATTACTGGGCTTCAAAATGAAGAAATAATTATCTGGGCTGCCTACTCATATAAGTGGTGGAAGAGGTGGGATGGCAATCAAGAGGCCCTCAAACTTCTCAAGAGCAGCATTCCAAAGCAAAAGACAGTGGAGCACTACTTATAAGATCTTGTGGAGAATCTTATATGTAAATAACGGATTCTATATCTAGCCAAAAGTTTATTCAAGGACAGTGGAAATAGATATGTAGTTGAGAATATACTATATTCTCAGAGATTATTACCATAAGATGTTTTTGAGAAAATCAGTACTACAGGACAAATTTCGGCCAACATGCAGAGGACTAGAAGCACAAAGGCACAAATGGTCATATAATATACTTAACCATAGAATTAAAACTAAAACAACTGTACAAATGAACAAATTTGTATGATGTACAAATTATGTAACTAACAAAAAATGGAAAAATATGGGGAAAGAAGGTCTACGGAAGAAGTATGCTGGAATTTTCAGTTACAATAGCCAATCAAGGATGAAATGTAAACTTGATAAACAGAAATAAAACAAAATGTAATAATGCAAAGGAAACACCAAGGAAAAGTAAATAAATGACTAAAATTAGATGGTGGAGAAGAAATAGAGGACTACAGAGACACTGAAGAAATGCCCTGCTTTCATTATTTCTCGTTATGAAGAATAATAGATCTGGGATTCTTTTTAAAATAGAGGACTGAGGGTACTATAAAAGGTTATAGTTGTAAAGGTAATTTATAGAAGGAAATAATGTAAACCTTCTTAAATATCAGAAGAACCACCCATACACAACTACAAAGAAGAAAGACACAGATTATTGAACAATCCTTTAAAAATTTTAAAACATGGAAAATGCAATAAAAACCATAAGACAGAAACAATCTCAAGTATATTTGTAATATGAATAAATGTAAATGAACAAAAACTTAACTATTGTTTTAAAAAATAAGATTTTCAGGTTGTATCACATAGCAAAATCCAATTCTAGGCTCTATACAAGAGATACTAAAACTAAGTGTTTGGAAAGGTTAAAAATGAAAGACACAGTTAGATTCAAGCCAAACAGCATTAAACTAGACAAAAGCATATACTTCATAAAGTTAAAATGCACAATTCACAAAAAGCAAATTAAAAGAGTAGTGCTTTGGTAACTAATTAGAGTTTATTTAGAGTGACCCTCTATTCCAGCTTACCATGGATAGTTTATGTCTGTTGTCCTGGCTTAAGTATTTATTGAACATTCTTTCATACCTAAAGTATATAGGTTTACATGTTAAATAATATGGTCATTTTAGGCACATTCCAGGAATGCAAGGATGGTTCTATATCAGAAAACATATTCACATAAATTCCTATCAAGTTTTAGCATTTTTCCATCAGCTTCATAACACTGCATGTCATGCTGTATTATATCCTTTGTATTGTATCGTATCGTATAGGTCTCTGCTTTTTAGCATTCACTTTCTTTGGCTCACTGTATCACAGCTGTGATATATGTTCCTTTTACAGGGTCCCCTAAAAGGCTTTCTGGAAGATTTAGGCAGACTGCAAAAGAAGTTCTATGCCAAAAATGAACGGTTACTTTGTCCTATCAGGACCTACCTGGTTACAGCTAGGAGTGCAGCCAGTTCAGGTGCCCGTGTGCTGAAGACCCTTCGACGCTGGGGTCTAGAGATAGACGAAGCTCTTTTCCTTGCTGGAGCCCCCAAAAGTCCCATCTTGGTGAAGATCCGGCCCCACATCTTCTTTGATGACCACATGTTCCACATTGAAGGGGCACAGAGGTTAGGTTCCATCGCAGCTTATGGCTTTAATAAAAAATTCAGTAGTTAGGGGCAGGGAGGAGAAATAAAGTGGTGATAGTCTGGTGTTACAGAAGCCACTTCTTTTGGCTCTCTAGGATAATTAGATAGGTATTTCAGAAAATTGGACCTTAAAACTTTGCTTCTTTGGAAAGGTTTTCTCCTGATTTTTTGGAAAACCTTTTGAACCCTCAAGTTACCATCAAACTACTTCTCTTTGAACTACCAATACTGTTGAATGCCATTACACCTATCTCTGTGTAAGTCATAATGATGACTCTTTAGGATAAGTTTAGAACTTGAATATTTGCATGCTTAAGGCACTGTTTTAGAAGCTTACTTAGTTTTATAAAGCACTGCTCATTTTTGGATGTTTGTAGATAACAATGAATTGTTACCCATCAGCATTGTAGAATAGTGTCTTCAAAGGCAGAAGGAGTACGGTTAAGCACACTCTTGAAAACTGGAGCTTTGTATTCTGTGACTGCTATGGCCAGCTTTGTAACCAAAGCAAAATGAGAATTTCACTCTACCTGCATGAGTATAACAATTTTGATACTGCTCATTTAGAAATAAATCATCTGGTTGTTCCTCCAGGGTACTTTCTAACATAAGCCTTAAACAGAAACCCCTAAGAAAGGTTCTCTGAAAATTATTTGGTAGGTTAAATGCCTCTGGTCCACAGAGTTTCATATTTGAAGTCTCCAGCTTTGGGCCTGGCAGGCTGGCACATCCATATTTGTATGGAAAAAAAAAAAAAAGACCCTACGCTACCACTTCAAAAAGTGACACGAAGTGTAGTATCCTGGCCCTTCATTGTCATTCTCTCGTGATTTTTGTTTTGTTTTCAACAAAAATTGGTTGGTCATTAAATATATCATATGTTAGGCACAGTGACCTGGTTATTTTCACATGTTACTTCATTTTCTTATCAAATTAAATGTTTGTGACATAGTATTATTATTACCTTCCTTTTTATCAATGAGGAGCCTAAGATTCAAAAAGATTAGATAGCTTGTTTAAGGATATGGAGCTAATAAGTGTTAAGACTAATTAGATTCAAATTCAAATCTTACTTCAAAAGTTATAATGAGGTCTCTTTCCTCCCTTCCAAATAGAGTTATTAATTTCATGGCCTTTGGACCCATCTGGTACAGATTAATCATTTCATTAAGTTCCATGCATAAACTACACAGCAGTTACACTGCAGGTCTAAGGATTCCTCCCTCCTCTTTTCCTCCTACCCTCTCCTGCTCTCTCTACCTCCACCTTCATCTCTACTCCACCTGTACATATGTATTCCACCCCTGGCTCTAGATGAGAGAAGACCACAGCTGAAACACATCTTCTGATGCTCCCTAATTTTATGTAAACCAGTCCAAAATATATCAGTTGTGACATGTGACACTTACTGAGTACCTACCATTTTGTAGGTGTCCTCCCATGCAAAGACCACAAGAGGTATGCAGACACAATCCTATCCTCTAGGAAACTTGAAACCTTAACAATCTGGTCAAAGAAGTCAAATGTGCAAACTCAAACAGCCAGTACCAGAAGGCTGTTTGTCTTCAGTGCCAGTGAGGGTCACACATGACCCTGAGGGTCACACATGAAGGGAGCAGAGATCTTTATAGGCTGGAAGTGGTCAGGAAAGAAAGACTTGAGGTAGCCTGTGATTTTGATGGATGGGCAAGATGTGGATGGGTAGAAAGGACAATAAAGTGGAAACATATGCTGGAGGATCAATGAGTTTGAGTAGCAGCTTCAAATTGGGGATAGGGTGGTGTAGGACCACCTCTCATGATTCCTGTTCCTGGTGCCTTGTATAATCCCCAGTAAGAGTGCTCTTTCCCACCTCTGAGCTCCATTCTCATTACTCATAAGAAACCTCCTGGAATCCATCCCTTTTTCTTTGTATTCTGACTATTAGTTGCATGTTACATCCTTCCCAAATGTAAGGGAGTGGAAGATGGATTATCACAATTATTGGGGAGTTTGTCTCAAACTACATAAGCTGTGGTTCTTTTTCCTTGTCTGGAGAACCTGCAATGGGTGGAGGGTGGGAAGTGGGAGATCACAGTTCCAGAAAGTAAGCACCCTGAGAGCAGAAATGGTGTCCCATCTCTCTGTGGCTCTAACAGGGAACAGGCAGGGCCAGGCACATATTGGATGGAGAGGCAGACGAACGAATGAGTCTTTAAAAGTAGCTTGGTCTACAGCTATGAAGTTTGTAGCTTAAAGAAGGGTCCCTGTGACACTAACCCTGATATTAATGAGGCATTTTACAGTGAGCCAAGCACTTTGCCTTCCATTGTTGTGTGTAATAGTCCTATGGAGAGGGCAGGGAGGCATTTGTAAATGGCCTGCTCAGAAGCCTATATTTACAATAAGTCCAAGCTTTTCCCACTGTACCTCTGCCAGTGTCAAGATCATTTGAAGATGCCTTTCTTTTTTTTAATAGGGACCAATGACATAATGTCTTGTTCAGTGGTTCTCAAAGTGTGGTTCCCAGATCTGCAGCAGCAGCAGCACCTGGGAACTTGTTAGAAGTGCAAATTATCAGGCCCCATCCTGTACCTATTGAATTAGAAACCCTAATACTGGGGCCCTGGTTTTTTGTTTTCGTTTTGCTTCATTCCCCCACCCTGAACCCCCACCCCAAGTCCTCCAGGTGATTCTGATGTGCATTTAAGTTTGAGAACTACTCGACCATTCTATTTCCAACTGATTCATGTTGCTTAATTCTTTGTCTCATCTATGAAAAACAGTCCTACCTCAGACTTCAGCTTGTCAGGGCCCATTCCTCAGAAGGTGAATTGAACTGAATTTACAAGTCCCAGGAGCCCTCAAAGGAAAACACACGAAATGCCCTGAGGAGTGGCATTTGTAACAGGGCCTGTACAGAGATCTGTGATTCAAAGTACTCATCAGACATTCCCATGGGGAAGTCCGCCACTACTCTGGGATTTCAATACGTATGAACCCCAGCACCCTGAACACTGTGCTGGTTGCCCAGCCTCCATCATTAGGCTGGGAGCAGCTTCTACCGAGGGCGCAGGACCCAGGGCGCAGGACCCAGGGCGCTGAACTCTTCCAACCAATCAGGCGCCCCCCCCAGAGGAAAACTACAAGTCCCAGCATGCCCCACGCGCACCGTCAGGGGCCGACCCGCCGCGCCCCAGAGTTCTCCGCGTACAGGTGGTCGCTTGGGTTCCGGTAAGGCGGCGGCTCCGGAACTCCCGTGGAGGGGCCGGTGGGCCCTCGGGCCTGACGATGGCAGTGGCCACTGCGGCGGCAGTACTGGCCGCTCTGGGCGGGGCGCTGTGGCTGGCGGCCCGCCGGTTCGTGGGGCCCAGGGTCCAGCGGCTGCGCAGAGGCGGGGACCCCGGCCTCATGCACGGGAAGACTGTGCTGATCACCGGGGCGAACAGCGGCCTGGGCCGCGCCACGGCCGCCGAGCTACTGCGCCTGGGGGCGCGGGTGATCATGGGCTGCCGGGACCGCGCGCGCGCCGAGGAGGCGGCGGGTCAGCTCCGCCGCGAGCTCCGCCAGGCCGCGGAGTGCGGCCCAGAGCCCGGCGTCAGCGGGGTGGGCGAGCTTATAGTCCGGGAGCTGGACCTCGCCTCGCTGCGCTCGGTGCGCACCTTCTGCCAGGAAATGCTCCAGGTGTGGGCCTCGGGGGGCCGGGCTGGTGGGGAGGGCCTGGGCACGGTGTGGGAGGGGACTGCGGGCTGGGGCTGAGCCGCGAGGGACCGCCCTGGGGTTCAGGGTGTCACCTTGGGAACCGCTGAGGCTGAGAGGAGTCCAAAAAGCCACTTTGAGGCGGCCGGGAAGCTGCAGGGTTGAGAGGGAAAGAGAAACTAACTGGGAGGGCTGCCTTCTGTCCTCTAAGGATGTCGAAAAAGAAATGGGCCCAAGAGAAAAATAAATAAACCAGTTTCTGAACATTTCATTTCGTTACGTGAGGACCGCCCCAGAGTAGATCCATGGCCTCTGAATTGTTTTTCCTGTGTCAGAAGTGAATTTGCACCAAGCTGTGTCTTCAGAACCCCTGAGCACTGGGGGAAGTTGCTAGCTAAGGACCTCAGATCAGTCCTTTAAAAAAAAGTTCTCCTTCCCCCGGCCTCTGCCCCTTTTCTGCTGGGGTAAGGAGCTCGCTGCCACCAGTAAACTCAGCACCATCCTTAACGGGACTGTGGCCTGATTTCCAAGTAGAATACATTTTGGAACCCAGTGGTCATGCTCCATACAGAGACAGGAATAAAAATAATACCCAGCATTATTGAAGATCTGTATGCCAGGAGCTGTGCCAAGCATTTCAGATTTTCCTTTTTGTTTTAAATGAAAATGAAGTGTCCTTGCCTATAACTGTCATTGAAGCTACACAGTAACCCTGTGGAGTAGACATTATTATCATCCCTATTTTACAACGCGAGGAAACTGAGGTATAGGAAGGCTAAGAAACTTGCTTGTGGTCTGTCTCCAGAACACTTGCTTTTAACCCTTGTTCTTTCCTCCTGCTGCCTGGCAGTGAGGTGTGAGGATTTCTTTGTGCAAATGGTAAGTAATTCCACATAAGTGGATGTTCTCCGTTGAGATTGAGGTAGAAGAGTTTCTTGCATGGATAACTGGCATTCAGAGGGCATTTGTTCAGAAGAGTGAAATTTAAAATTAGCTGGGACAAGAAAGGTGCCTATATGACGTGGAGTCTCTTGAGTCTAGAGAAGAGGTTCCCAAATTTTCTCAGTAATTTTTTCATGATGCCCTTAGGCCAGAAATATTCCCTAGTTCATTTATTTAGAAAGTTTATTTTGCCAAGGTTAAGGATGCACCCGTGGCAGAACCTCAGGAGGTCCTGAGGACATGTGCCCAAGGTGGTCGGGGCACAGCTTGGTTTTATACATTTTAGGGAGACATGAGACATCAATCACATGTGTAAGGTATACATTGGTTCTCCTGGAAAAGTGGGACAACTCGAAGTGGGGGCTTCCAGGTCATAGGTAGATGGGAGACAAAAGGTTGCATTCTTTTGCGTCTTTGATTAGCCTTTTACTGAATACAATTTACACGTGCAGGAGGGATAGAGGAATAATCACTTATGTCTTAGACTGGCTCAGTGAGTCTGCATTTTCCCATAAACAATAGGGCAGAGTCAGCAATCAGATAAGCATTTATCTCAGGTGAGCAGAAGGATGACTTTAGAGTTCTGTCTTTTGTTTGGCACTTGTGAAGATGAGCTATCAATTTATTAATACATTGCCAGGGTGAAATTCAACAGAAGTGTTTTAGGGTAAAGATCTTGAGGCCCATGTGGGCAAATTATGAGAGTGATATGTAGCTTCTTTTTCTTTGTAGCTATCTTATTTAGGAATAAAATGGGAGGCAGGTTTGTCTGAGGCAGTTCCCAGCTTGACTTTAACCTTTGACTTAGTGATTTTGGGTTCTGAGATTTATTTTCCTTTGACACAACCTAATAAGTAGTTATGTCCTAACAACTTAGTAGCTATTTGAGAAGATAACATAATTGAAAGAAAAAAATAATATGTTTATTTTGTTCTTAAACAGCCATAACTACCAATGGGAAATGTATCTCTGTTGGTCATTACACCAGTGTCTGAAACCTTGGAATCAGATTGGACACTGCCACCCTCATTTCCTGTTCTAGGTAGATTTTTAGCATTGTTCTTGTTTTTTATTACAGCAACTGCTAACAGCTGCTTAAAAGTCAGCTCCACAAAGAAATAATGTCATTGAAAGGAATATAGCACAATGTAATGTTCAAGCTGTGAACCACCTGGAGCTAGTAGTTTTTGAGATATTGAGCAAATATCACTGTGTTTCCCTCGAAAATTTAAAATATTCCACAACACCCTGAGAGTTTGCTGCAATGCTGTAGGCCACAGTTCGGGAGCTGTTGCAGAACTAGAGAGTTGGTTTTTTGTTTATTGCTAGTATTTAATTATGTGTAACACAGGTTAAGAAATAATACTCATCAATGAGATTTTGGAAGCATTAAAGATGGATCTTTCTGTTCCTCTTTAAAATATAGATGGGGCTGGGTTTGCTTCTTTGGCACTTGAGGCAGAACTAATTAAAAAGTGAGGACACAAAGAGATAATTAAGTTGTCCTTGCTTCTAAGTATTTCTGTTCCTGCCTGGCTCTGAAGTCAAGTGACTATAATTAGAAGGAAAAAAAATGGAAATGTAGATTTCCCACAGGTTGGTATTCTTGGTATTTATTTATCTCCTAGAATTTAAAAAAATAGTAAATGATAAAATTTTAAAATAACACAAGCCCAGCAAAGAATGCTGGCTAACAAATGATTAATTCAGGAAAATCTTCCAAAGGATTAGTGAAAAAGAATACTCCTTTCTTTCCCCCATGAGTGAACTCTTGCCTTCTTTTTGAAGTTGACTATTGGAAAACCCAAAGATGCTTAGACAGGGCAGAATGAGAAATAGTTAATCCTCTGACAGGTGGGCTTCGATAACAGTTGTGAAATGTAACACATTTTTCTTTTCACTTATAGTTGGCAGAAGGGCCAGTGAAATTTGAAATTTGACCTCATATTAATCATGGGTCATCACAGTGTCTTTACACTTGGAACATGTTGTGCATTTCTTTGTCCATCAAAAGAAACATAGAACAACCGAGAAAAGGCTAGAGAAGACCATCTTACATGATTTAAGGAATAAAAAAACTTCCCTATGAGAACAGTCTAAATTTTAGGACTTTAATTTGGAAAGATACAGAAGCATAAGTTCAAAGTATAAAATGTTGACTGTACAGATCTCCTAGAGTTCCCTTTACGCTGGATATTTTTATATTACCTGTTTATTTTTTTCTTAATCTTTGATTATTCTTTATGAATCTCGATGTATTCATGATGTTCTCTCCAGTGTTAAGTTTGCATTTCTGACCTTTTCTATTGCTTGTTTCACTTTTAAGGAAATGACTTGAAGTTGTTCCACCCCCATGGTGCCATCTACCCTGAGAGAACTACAGAATAAAGTAACCATAAGTTTGCCCTTGGTGTTGATAACTAGTAGCTCTGGGAATAAACTATGCTTACCTGTTTTCTACAGCATATGGTCTGTCTAGCTTTCATTGCCTCTCTAGCTGTTTTGAAAATCCCAATTAGAAAGCCATGCTAGGTTACTAATTAAGAAAATAGGCCTTGGTGTCAAAGACTTCATCTTCAGATCTGATCTTATTTTGCTACTTATGAGTTCTGATACTGGGCAAGTCACCTAGCCTGTGAGCTTCATTTGCTTATACAGTTGTTGGAATTAGATGTGGTGACATGTGAAAAGCACAAAGCCTGGCTCCTATCAAGCTTCTGCATCTATTTTTTTTTCTATGTTTCTCTCAATTATTGGAAGCTCAGAAGCATTTTCTAGAATTTTAGTAGTTTGCAAGTATTTTTAAACATTTTATCATAGGTACACTTATAATTTTGATATGATCTCAGTATTAACCTGATAACTCCCAAATTGATATTTTCCTAGTTCAACTGAAATTAAAGGGAGAAATATGGGATTATAGGAGTGCCTTGTCCTCAAATTGACTGTATTTCTGTTTTGAGAAAGATCTTGGTACTGATCACGTAGTCAACTTTCTAATGCAATGTTAAAGTTTATATATTTGTAAATGTTATTGTTATAAAAGCATAAAACCAGAAATTAAGTCTTAGATTTAGTTTCTACATCTTTTATTGGAAGATGACTGTGGATAAATATCTTTCTGTATATCATTTTAATAAATGAGAAAAAAGAGCTGTTGAATGAAAGATCATGAACATCAGTATTTATCTGAGGAACATCCTGCAGAGGAATCCCTTTCCCCATTTTTTAAACACAAAATTGCCAGTGTTTCAAGTAGTTCTCTGATTGATAGACCAACAACTGAAATTAAATGCTTTTAGTCTCAAGTGCCCATTTTTATTAAAATGTAATTATCATGAACAGAAAAAGCAATACAAGGTGTGTGTTCTTAATAATTCTGCCATTCTCTTTTTGACATTTAAAGGAAGAGCCTAGGCTGGATGTCTTGATCAATAACGCAGGGATCTTCCAGTGCCCTTACATGAAGACTGAAGATGGGTTTGAGATGCAGTTCGGAGTGAACCATCTGGGGCACTTTCTACTCACCAATCTTCTCCTTGGACTTCTCAAAAGTTCAGCTCCCAGCAGGATTGTGGTAGTTTCTTCCAAACTTTATAAATACGGAGACATCAACTTTGATGACTTGAACAGTGAACAAAGCTATAATAAAAGCTTTTGTTATAGCCGGAGCAAACTGGCTAACATTCTTTTTACCAGGGAACTAGCCCGCCGCTTAGAAGGCACAAATGTCACCGTCAATGTGTTGCATCCTGGTATTGTACGGACAAATCTGGGGAGGCACATACACATTCCACTGTTGGTCAAACCACTCTTCAATTTGGTGTCATGGGCTTTTTTCAAAACTCCAGTAGAAGGTGCCCAGACTTCCATTTATTTGGCCTCTTCACCTGAGGTAGAAGGAGTGTCAGGAAGATACTTTGGGGATTGTAAAGAGGAAGAACTGTTGCCCAAAGCTATGGATGAATCTGTTGCAAGAAAACTCTGGGATATCAGTGAAGTGATGGTTGGCCTGCTAAAGTAGGAACAAGGAGTAAAAGAGCTGTTTATAAAACTGCATATCAGTTATATCTGTGATCAGGAATGGTGTGGATTGAGAACTTGTTACTTGAAGAAAAAGAATTTTGATATTGGAATAGCACTGCTAAGAGGTACATGTGGGTATTTTGGAGTTACTGAAAAATTATTTTTGGGATAAGAGAATTTCAGCAAAGATGTTTTAAATATATATAGTAAGTATAATGAATAATAAGTGCAATGAAAAATACAATTATATTGTAAAATTATAACTGGGCAAGCATGGATGACATATTAATATTTGTCAGAATTAAGTGACTCAAAGTGCTATCGAGAGGTTTTTCAAGTATCTTTGAGTTTCATGGCCAAAGTGTTAACTATTTTTACTACAATGTTTGGTGTTTGTGTGGAAATTATCTGCCTGGTGTGTGCACACAAGTCTTACTTGGAATAAATTTACTGGTACAAATTCTTAACTGTG
This sequence comes from Gorilla gorilla gorilla, assembly GCF_029281585.2. Classification (NCBI taxonomy): domain Eukaryota; kingdom Metazoa; phylum Chordata; class Mammalia; order Primates; family Hominidae; genus Gorilla; species Gorilla gorilla. Next base: position 121,354,798 of record NC_073236.2, read on the forward strand.
CATTTCTTTGGAGGCTTCACTGAATACAGTTCTTTATCATGTCACCATTAGCCTATGCTTATCTTGGTCTGCCCAGTCTCTTCTTGCCACGTATCTTATACACTGCTCTGAGAGATAATATTCCTAAAACCCAAATCTATCACATTCCTGCTTAAAAAACAGTGGGTTTTGAGCCTTAAAAAAAAAAATTGGCAGAATTCTTTCTTAAAAGAAGTGTTTCACTGAAACGTAGAAGCTGGAGGGGTAAAGCAGGTTATCGCAGTGCCGCCAAGGTGGAGTCCCCCACGGCAATTCCTAAAGGGATTTCATAGAATATAGTGGTTTATAAACCACTTTTATTTAGACTAAAGATTAAACTGTTGAAGGTAGAGTTGAGGCTCCATGAGACAGCACCATGCTTACCCTATACTCTCATACTCAGCACTGTTCAGTAGAACTTTGCAGTGAGGAAAGGAATACTCTGTGTTGTCTGATGTGGTGGACTCTAGAAACATGGGATTATTAAGTACTTCAAATTCAACTGAGAACTGAATTTCTAATTATATGTAATGTTAATTTAAATAGGCACATGTCTAGCAACTGGTATCTTGGACAGTACATCTCTGGTCATCCCATCAGATAATCCAGTCCTGATTTTAGAACAGTCACCTACTCACTTGCTTTGGGCCTTTCTTTATATTGTTCTTTCAGTCTGGAATACCATCTCCTTTTTCCTTGGAAATACGACTTACCCTTCAGGTTCCTTTCAGATGTGTTCCTTTCTCCAGCCCCCGTAGGCAGAGACAATTCTCTCTTCCTACTTTTTTTTCCCCTTTGATCTTGGTACTTTTACAAGGAGTTTAGTGAACTAATTATTCATTCACAGGTTCAGTCAGATAATCAGAATAGAAATTCTCTAAGGAAAGGAGATTTATTTTATTATTAGCTTTCCTCCATCAAGAATCAAGTGTAGTGCCCAGCACACAGTAAAAAATCAGTAAATAATGGTATGCATAAGAATAATTGAGCCCAAATAGGAATATTGCAGACATCTGTGTTACAACATCAAAAGTATCTACTTAATTTTAATTATTTGTTTCACTATCTCATATCGGAAAAAGGAATTATAACACTAAAGTATAGACAGTTACACTGAATTTAATGACTATTTAGCCCAGGGATAATTCTTGGTTATTATTTTTAAGACCATTTATAATATCAGCTTATGAGTATCAGTTATTTTCAAGAATGGCAGGATCTTGGCATATCATGCAGAAGGTCTGTTTTCTCTTAGAGCATTGCCTTGTGAATTGGAGAAACTGTATCATCACAGGTGTGTCTCTGCAGGTGTAGTGGATATAGCTGCATCATGTTCTTTGAAACATCGTATTTTTAAAAAGTAATCCTACAAAGAGACCTGCTGAACTTAGAAATATAGGCAGGAAATACACCAGAATGCAACTTGGAAAAATGGAAGCTAATAAATCTGTCCTACACCTCGACTTCATTAAAAGGGAGCCCCTTTTTTTCATTTAATACCATCTTTTCTGGCTGCATTTTGATACTTGATGCTTTTCAGGGGATTTGGACCTTTTGTAAGAGTTGAACCTTTCAGAGTTCTTGTTTGTGGCACCATAATAAAATAGGATATATTAACTTATCATGATGGAAAGCTAGAAACTTACCTGGAAACACCAACTATTAAGGTAAAATGAGCTGCCATTTGAAAGATGTCCTTCGCACCACTGTGTTTGATGGAATTGAGGACTAAGAGCTCCAAAATGATGAGGTAGATTTTGAAGAAGTCCTTAACTTCCCCTCCTTCTTTCTCCCTTTTGCTGACTCACTTTAATCCATTTTACTGGGCAAAGAAATAAGTAAAAGGCAGTCCTGTTATTTTGGTATTGTTCTCACCCTCAGCAATATATTAGTGGGGAAACTGTAACGTGCCAGATCATGGAAGAAATGAGTTGAAAGCCCATTTTCCATGCTGGTTCTCAGCTTCATTTTTTTTGAAAAATTGACTCCTGTTTCAAGCAGCTTATTCTGAGGAGGGTTGAGGTTGCTGGCCTTGTGTTTCAACTTTGCTCAGAGTAACTATTTTATATAGTGGGGTTCTAAGTAGGATTTAATTGGACAAGGGGCTTCACAGCTTAAACACACCACCACATTGGGTTTGACTAACAGCTCTACTGTGTAATGCTTCCTGTAACCGTGGCAAGTTACTTAACCTTTCCGAGCTATTATTTTTTTTTTTTGGCTCTATATTGAAATATAAGTGTCTACTTTAAAGGATTACTCAGTGAATGAAAGAGACAGAGTAGGTAAAGTGTTTAGCAAAGTGTCTGGCACATACAGGCACACATCCATTTTTCCTTCCACAATGCACATAATCATTACTATCCATTAGTGGTAATAGTAATTAGCGATGCTAATGGTTAGGCAAGTACATATCATGGAAACAAAACTCTAAACCAAGGGGCAGCAAACTTCATCTAAAAGGCCAGATTTCTTTTTATAATCTTTAAAAAATGTAAAAACCATTTGTAGCCAGCACATACCATACTATTGTACTTAAATGACTGGTACAGTCTTCCAGGCCCAATGTACTCACTTACTTGTTTACCTTTAAGACACCTCGTTTGAGAGTAGTTGTCGTATATGCTGTGACTCCTATTACTCTATAAGGCTGCTGTTGTTTTTCCATATTATTTCTAATGTTGTGGACAACTATTTGCTTGCAGACCAGGAAGCCTAAAGGGTATATTTTAAAAGTCTGTCTCCAGCTATAGATTCTGGTGTGAGGAAGAGCAGTTATCTGCCTTCAACTCCCTCCCCCTGACAAACTTGCTGGGCCTGGCCAGAGATCTGAGGGACTCTGTGTTTGAATATTTAATTGATTCCAAATGTCCTATGGAACACTGAAGAGAGAACATGTTACTAATCACCCTTCAGGAGCTTGGCCCCCACAGACAGCTTCAGATGTTCCACAAGCCTTCTCTGGGCAATGGGGAGTTAAATTAGTTACAGGTTAACATGGAGAAAGGTAGTTTATTCCTAGAGGAAACTAAGACGGAATGCTTAGTTTTATGCAGACAGTAAGGAAAAGCTTTTGCTAAGCCAGATGTGTAATCAAAGTGCAGTGGAAGCACTTTTAAGCAACTACCATCTAAGAGATTTGCTGTAATAACTGATTCTCCGTTCTTTTTTTCTAAAAAAAAAAAAAAAAAAAACTAATGCACATAGCATGTGAAACTCTAGGCTGATAGGCTTTCTTCTAGCACACAACAGCCCTTCTGCTTCCTCTTGTTCTATTATATACTTAAGAGTGAGTTGTGTACCATTTGTTATTCACTTAGCAAATATTTATTGAGTACCTATTATGTAACCAGGCATTATTCTAGTTCTGGGCATGCAGGAGGCAACAAAGAAAACCCAACCCAATTTGTGCATGCATATGTCAACTGTGCTGGTTAATAATCACATTACAAATTATTAATCATACTGCAAGTCAATGAAATGTGAGTACAAAGAGAATTTATATGAAAAGTAGAAAAGTAGTTTTGTAAAAACTAAATGAAAGCAAGTCACTAAAAATTTACTGTTGACTAAAGTTTCAAAGCAACTATCAAATACTAAAAATAAATACAAAATTATAAAAGGAGTCTGTAGTTAGTGCTTTGCAAGTAACTTTAAACTTTGAGTCCATTTTAAGGGCAAAAAAGCTAGAAATCCGACTCTACTATTTAAGTGAATACAGGAATACCACAGAGATACTTCTGATTTTGTTCCAGATCACCACAATAAAGCAAATATTAAAGTGAGTTACACAAACTTTTTTGTTTCTCCATGCGTGTAAAAGTTATGTTTATACTATACTGTTGTCTATTAGGTGTATAAGACCATTATGTCTAAAAAACAATGTACATACCTTAATTTAAAAATACTTTTTTTGCTCAAAAACCTCTAACAATTATCTGAGCCTTCAGTGAGTCATTATCTTTTTTCTGGTGGAGGGTCTCACCTTGATGGCTGCTGACTTCAGGGTGGTGGTTGCTGAAGGCTGGAGCAATGTCTGAAAATACAACAATGCAGGTTGCCAAATTGATAAGACTGTTCCTTCCATGAAATATTTATCTGTAGCATGTGGTGGTATTTACCCACAGTAGAACTTCCTTCAAAATTGAAGTCAATCCTATCAAACCCTATTGCTGCCTTCTCAACTAAGTTTATGTAATATTCCAAATCCTTTGCTTTCATTTCAGAAATGTTCACAACCTCTTCACCAGGAGTAGAGTCCATCTCCAGAAACCACTTTCTTTGTTCATCCCTAAGAAACAATTCCTTATCTCTTTAAGTTTTATCATGAGATTGCAGCAGTTCACTCACATCTTTAGGCTCCACTTCCAATTATCTTGTGATTTTTACCTCATCTGTGTTTACTTCCTCCAAAGAAGGTTTGAACCCTCAAAGTCATCCATGAGGGTTGGACTCAGATTTTTGAAATTTCTGTTAATGTTGATATTTTGACCTTCTCCTTTGAATTATGAATGTTCTTAATGGCATCTAGAATGGTTAATACTTTCACAGAAGATTGTCAATTTATTTTGCCCAGATCCATCGGAGGAATAACTGTGGCAGCTTTAGCCCTAGGAAATGTTATTTCTTAAATAATAAGACTTTAAAGTCAAAATTACTCCTTAATCCATGGGCTGCAGACTAGACATATCAGCAGACATGAAAACATTAATCGTTTTATACATTTCCATCAGAGTTCTTGGGTGACTATGTGCATTGTCAATGAGCAGTAATATTTTGAAAGGCATCTTTTCTAAGCAATAGGTCTTAACAGTGGACTTAAAATTTCAGTAAACCATGCTGTAAACAGATGTGCTGTCATCCAGACCTTGTTGTTCCCCTTATAGCACATAGGCAGAGTAGATTAAACATAATTCTTAACAGGCCCTAGAATTTTTAGTATGGTAAATGTGCATTGACTTCAACTTAAAGTCACCAGCTGCATTAGCCCCAAACAAGAGAGTCAGACTGTCCTTTGAAGCTTTGTTTCCATGCATTGACTTCTCTCTCGCTATAAAAGCCTCAGATCGCATCTTCTTCCAATGGAAAGCTATTTTGTCTGCATTAAAAATCCGTTGCTTAGTGTATTAGTCCATTTTCACGCTGCTGATAAAGACATACCCAAGGCTGGGCAATTTATAAAGAAAAAGAAGTTTAATGGACTCACAGTTCCACGTGGCTGGGGAGGCCTAACAATCATAGCAGAAGGTGAAAGGCACATCTTACATGGCTGCAGGGAAGAGAGAAAAATGAGAGACAAGCAAAAGGGGTTTCCCCTTATAAACCCACCAGATCTCTTGAGACTTATTCACTACCATGAGAACAGCACAGGAAAGACCCATCCACATGATTCAATTACCTCCCACGGGTCCCTCCCACAACACATGGGAATTGTGGAAACTACAATTCAAGATGAGATTTGAGTGGGGCACAGTCAAACCATATCACTTAGTGTGGCCACCTTCATCAATGTTCTTAGCTAGCTCTTCTGGATAACTTGCTGTAGCTTCTGCATTAGCACTTGCTGCTTCACCTTGCACTTTAATGTTGCAGAGATGGCTTCTTTCCCTAAACCTCATGAACCAACCTCTGCTAGCTTCAAACTTTTCTTCTGCAGCTTTCTCACGTCTCTCAACCCAGATAGAGTTGAGTTAGGGCCTTGCTCTGAATTAGGTTTTGGCTTTAGGGAATGTTGTGGCTGGTTTGATCTTAGAAGATCACTTTAGACAGCCCACTAAAACTTTCTCCATATCAGCAATATGAGGCTGTTTCACTTGCTTATCATTCATGTGTTTCCTGGAATTGCATGTTTAATTTCTTTCAAGAACTTTTCTTTGTGTTCATAACTTGGCCAACTGTTTGGCAGGAGAGGCCTCGCTTTTGGCCTTTCTTGGCTTTCGACATGCCTTCCTCACTAAGCTTAATAGTTCCTAGTTTTTGATTTAAATTGAGAGATGTGAGACTCTTTCTTTCACTTGAACGCTTAGTAGCCATTGTAGGATTATTAATTGACTTAATTTCAATATTGTTGTGTCTCAGGGAATAGGGAGGCCCAAGGAGAGGGAAAGAGATGTGGGAATGACCGGAGCAGTCAGAACACACACAACATTTATCAATTACATTTGCCATCTTATATGGGTGGGGCTTCTAGTGCCCCAAAACAATTACTATGATAACATCAAAGATTACTGATTACAAATCACTATTACAGATAAAATAATAAAGTTTGAAATACATTTTTTTTTTGAGACAGAGTCTTGCTCTGTCGCCCAGGCTGGAGTGCAGTGGCACGATCTCAGCTCACTGCAAGCTCTGCCTCCTGGGTTCACGCCATTCTCCTGCCTCAGCCTCACGAGTAGCTGGAACTACAGGTGCCCACCACGACGCCTGGCTAATTTTTTATATTTTTAGTACAGACAGGGTTTCACCGTGTTAGCCAGGATGGTCTTGATCTCCTGATCTCATGATCCACCCACCTCAGCCTCCCAAAGTGCTGGGATTACAGGCGTGAGCCACTGCACCCGGCCATAAAGTTTGAAATATTGCTAAGCATTACCAAAATATGACATAGAGACATGAAGTGAGCACAAACCATTGAAAAAATGTCACCAATGGATTTGCTCCATGCAGGGATGCTAGAAACCTTCAGTTTGTTAAAAAAAAAAAAAAAAAAATGCAGTACCTGCAAAGCACAGTCAAGTGAAGCATGATAAAACAAGGTATTCTTGAACAATGTAAGAAAATGAAATTCCAAGTGAGTCTATGCTCAAAAAGGAAAACAACAAAGATATCAGTTGAACCCGTAGCCTTATATTAGAAGACAAAGAAATGAACATGTTATATGTTTTAAGTTCAAACATTTTGTGGTACATATAATTCATCTTTTTTATTTTCTGCTTTAATCAACTTTTTAAATGTAACCAACCAATTCAAAATAAGAATGCTTCTATTGTACAGCAGAGGTATCATTTCATATCAGAAGAGTTTTCGTTTGGAGGGATTGACAATAAATGTGTTCTGTGTAGTGAAGCATGTTTTTCCAAGGAGTTCTAATCTAAATTTGGGAATAGTTTTATTTTTTAAAATGCACCAGTATATTGAATTGATAACTTGATATATTTGGTCCTAAAGTGTTTTTGTAGCCAGTTCTTAAAATTTAGTTTCATCATCAGATTTGTTTCTCTCTCTCTCATTTTAAAATCTCCTATTAATTGTGATAAATGTTTCTGAATGTTTATAATAAAGTTATTTTTCGTATGTCATTTTATATTTGGAAGTTGCCATGTTACATATGAACTATTCCAGCCTGGTTTGTCCTCAGTTGGGGGTTTTAGAGTCTATTAAAAACAAAAAAGTTTCTACCTTCCTTTATAATGTTGAACTTAAGCATTTGTACCTTCCTCTTTTTTCTTTTTGGTATAACCCACAGAGGTAGATAGTTCTCCAGCTTTTGACAGAATGAAATTGGTTCTAAATCTTCCTAATAGCCCCCATTTTTGCTACTATGAGAGTAGTAAGGTGAATAAATAGTAGAATTTTAAGTTGTAAACAGATTCAAAACATTTTATCTGTGTAGGCATACATATATGTTGGCATTTTAGTTACATCTTGAAGTTATCCACACGGTTTGAGGAAATGTTGAGCACAGAAAAATATATAATTATTATTAGTTTGTGAAAAAAGCAGAGCGAGTTTCTGCCACCAACCCATGAAAGCACAGGAAATGGCTTTGTGTAGTAGGTGTTTGAGTCTAGGCATTCTGTTGACAGAAGTGGGTTCTACCCAGGGGTTTTGTGTTAATGTAATCAAACACTTCAGAGCTGCAGCCTAGCAAGATCAAGTCCACCCACCTCAGAGTTTATCTTTAGCTCATCTGGAAGAGTTTATTTTAAACATTGAACATTGTTTGCTGCTGTTGAAATGAAAGTGAGAGAGTTACAAGCTTTCTTCCACTGCCATCTGGCAGGTTTACTGATGGATCGGGTTCTTTAATCCATGTAACCCTGTGTGTGGGAGCTATTGTCTTTGTGTTGATCATGCAGCTGGCTTGGCTGAACTTTAAAAAGCTTACATAAAGCTATCAAAAGCCATCCTATAGATAAATGAAGTTGAGGATGTTGCAAAAGTCACTGAGGCCTTTTTGGAGAAGGCTTGGATATATATTTTTCATTCTTCACTGAACACACATTTTGCATATTCTCTTTATGAACTGGAAAAGAGGAAGATAACTGTATTTGGATATTTTGAAAGAAATAACTGAAGCTACCAAAAAAAGTGATTATTCTTAATTAAGAAAAGTATTGTAGCATAGTAGAAAGGAAAGAAACAGCAGATTAGGGCGTCCATATTTCATTAAAGTAAATGTGGGATGTAAAAAGTCACATGCGTGTGCTCTTTTCTCGGTGGAGGTTTGTCTGACTTTTTCTTCAGCCTACATATGGCATAGGGATGTTCAACAATACACTTATTACATACTTAATAATTAGCTATAGCATCCTTAGGTATAGTACTACACAGAATCTCATGTAGTATGCTACTAAGTATAATAATTTACAACCAACTCCAGGGCACAGTTTCAACCATATTCTCAAATGCATACATACATCTGCATTAAGAGACTGCATGCAAAGAGTAGACTATGTGTAAGATAGGGTATCTTGAAAAATTTTTATATTACATTTGTAGGAACATAAGAAGACAAATGGAACATGAAATATCTTGGATATGGTCAATTGGTATTCAGTTTTCTTTCCTACCTACATCTAGAGTGCCCTTTTTTTATCTTGCGTGAGTTGGACAATTTAAAAACAAAAACAAACTACATTGCCTACATCAAGAATGAAAACCAGTTTCCAGCAAACATATACCCATGAAATTAGATGTTGAGGGGACAACTGCGCAGGCCTTTTTACCTATAGTTTTTGGCTATTTTCTGCTGGCAAGAAAGGCCATAGAAACAGAGTCAATTTTGTTGAGTTTTGTTTTCTTTGATAACAAGAGGCAATTGGGGCAGACTCTACAATGATTCCGTGTCGACTCACCTCCTGATGGGTGTTGAGAGGAGGTTGCAGTCGTGGTGGTATCTTGATTCCAGTTCGCTGATGTTTAGATCCTAGTATGACACACATGATGCCATATGTTTTAACTTATATTTCCATTGGCAGTCTTTAGGTCTTACAACTTCCTGAAGGTGCAGATTTGGGCAGAAGTAGTACCTTCCCCTCGCAGGTCAGTTCTTGTGTATTCTTGCAGTAATTTCTATTTCTAGAACCTATGCCATTCTTCCAGCCCTTCCCATTATTTTATACATACTTACTTTAATGTTTTCTGTTCCTCTCTCCTTAAAATATCTGGGATGGATTCTGTTTCATATAACAAATATAATCTACCAGGATTGCTGACTAGAAAGGAAAAACATAAGTTGGTAATTAAAATCACTTTGCAAATGACCAAGCCATGGCAATATATAGAAGGCACAAAGAAATTCAATATTACTACTTGAAGGGCTGGGGGTGGGTTGGGGGAAGAGAGGCAATCAGTATGACATTTCTTTAATCACAATTGTACAATGTTGAAGCCTTAGCTTAGTAGCCTCAGATATTTGAATTTGTCAAAATATCTGTCAATAATGAGAAACCAACAAAAGAACAGGAAACTTTTCTTTGGGTAGCAAAATGTATCCCAATAAAGAAAATCCATTTGGGAAGCCAACTTATACTCAGAATCTTAATTAGTTCTTCTAGAATCAGAGCACAGGAAGTGACTTCTGAGACTGAATGTTTAGTGGCATTAGCAGTAATATCTGCATTAGGCCCATCCTTAAGCAGGAGATTTATGCTCTGGATGTGTCTCTTTAAGTGGGCCTTGTAATTATGTGTTCTGTTTTGCTGACTTTACTGCATCTGAGTGACATTTTTTTAAAAAAAATATGTGTTTATCATTTAAATGTTTCTAGTCTAGCTGAGGAAACATTTTGTCTCTGCTGTATGACAGAGAAGTAGAAGGGGCCAAGTGAACCAGCCGCATTCAAAGACACAGGTAAGGTAGAGGAAGATATTATTCTTCCTCTTCCAGTTGGAGACACTGACAGTTGAGAAAAATCTATATGAGGATATAGATATTCCTATATGAGAAATATGAGACTTCATTTCCTAATATGAGATTTCTGGTGAATAGATTAATTTATCACAGCTGTTTTCCATTTAGGAAAAATGTAATAAATATGAGGCTTCCTTCAGCAGCCAATGTGATTAGGACTGTAGAATGACTCGTGATGGATAATCCTGCATAAGTGTTTTGGGTAGTGTGAATGGATTAGAAAGACATTCATGACCGAATCCTTGGTTACCTTAGGAATATTTATTCCTATGTTTATGCTGCAAATCAAGTCAGAGAAGTAGAGATAGGAAGGGACTCAAAGGTTAGTTGTGAGTGGCCAAGCACTAAACTGTGAGTACACTGAAAGCAGGAATCTGTTTGAACATTTTCTGCATCCTGCTAACATCTGGAATGGGGCTATTATATATCAATCACTCACAAAATATTAGGTTGACAAATTAATTAGTTAATTAATGACCTGAAAGATCAGGTGTCTACCACATTACTGATGGTCAGGGTAGATGGGGCTGATTTGGCTGTCCTGGTAGATGGTCTCTCACTATACCCTAGGAAATGAGTTCCATCTTTATTGAAGAAAAGAGAGCTCTTCTGGCTTATGAAGCCAATGCTGGATTCTTCTTTAACACTCGTATTTTACAGTCAAAACAGTAAGCATGAAAATGCCGTTAAGTAAGTGTGGCATTATTTTTGACAATGATAGTCAATGGTAATTGGGAATTAGTATAAGGAAAACTAGAATGTCTACAAAGAAAGCATACAATCATAATCATCACCATCATCATCATCATCATCATCATCATCATCATCATCATCCTGCCACAAATTCCCCTGGAAATTTCTGTATAGTTCAGTCAAATTATTGACTCCATCTTCTAGTTCTTTCTGCAGATGCCTGTGTATTTTAGTAAGCAGCCTGTCTTCAGTTGACAGATGTGACTTGCTAAAGCCAACACAATTAATTTTGCCATATTTAGTATTAATTTACTCCAGCTGTTAATTAATTTTCAAATAAGTTTACATGTAGAAAAAAAACTAAAGAAGACTTATTTTCTTTTTAAAATAGTGCCACATTCTTGCAAATCCCTAAGACTATGGCTCATCAGTTAATAGAATAAAATAGGACATGTGATTAAACTCATTAGGGAAAATTCTTTCCAGAATAAAAACTACTATTTATTTGCGATAGTTTACATATATTATCTCTAATTCTTGTAACAACATTGTAAGCTATTCTTATTCCTAATTTATAGATAAGGAAACAAGTCTTCAGAAAACTCAAGTGACTCATCTGAAGCCACGATTTGGACCAAAATGTTTAGGGTTTAGAACCTTTGGCTTTTTTACTCAACCAGCAGATCCTTCTTTTAGTGAACTAAAACGATGTACTTAGAAAAAGTTAAAATTTCCTCTGAAATCAAAACAATCATAGATATTTAACTCTCATATATGGTTATTATTCAAAATTTTTCTCTTTCATATATTCATTTTCTAGAGTAGATGTTATTTTAAACAAGATTATTTCTGCCTGATAGGTCAAGAATGTGTTAAAAAAATTTCACTGACTACTATATTTAGTTTCTCTGTCAACACAAGTTAATTGAAAAGGTTTCTGCATAATATCCCCAAGTGTAAATTATTTATCAGGGTGGTTAAATAACCCAGTGCCACTCTAGAGTGTTGGTTTCCTGCCAGAGGGATATATGTCATCTTTCAGGGGTTTGGAGAAATTGCACAAACAATGAACATGTCTGAGTTAAATCACAATATGGTGATCAAAAGAACCATATTACAGTACTATATCGTAAATGCAATTATTTCTTTTGAAATGCAACCGTTTTAACTCTTCAACATCTGCTGAGAATTCAGTGATTAGACATAACTCTGAAAACCCACTAAAGACTCCAGATATTTAGTATAGCTTTCCCACTATACAACCAATAACACACTTGACATAGCAATATTATTTCATAAAAACTGTCTGAATAAAATTAGAGTTCACAGAGAAAATATTGTATTTTCCTTTTCAAAAACATTATTTAAGGGAATGTCAGCTTATAGACATGATGGGCTAAATTACTTTGACCAATTTTTATTCCAGAAGAACTAGAAATTCTGGATGAAATTTAAATAGATAGATAGATAGATACATAGATACATAGATAGATATCCATATGTCTACTTTTTTTTCTTAAAAACATCATAATGCTACAAGCTGGTGAAAAATTTTTAGGTCAAAATCAAGCCAACATGAAGGTGAGAACCCTACCTAAAAGTTAAGAGAGAATGCAAAATCACTTTTACCCAGAGGGTATTTGTCTTCCTAGAAGAAACGACGATGAATGTGAACGTTTGTTTTGACTGCCTAGCACCTCAAGTGACAACAGAAGTGAAAGTCTGCAAAAAATCTGGGGTTTGATAGATACCCACACAGATTCACAATAAGCTGGATTCTGAAGGACTACATGTTTATCTTAAGGTATGCATGAATTAACACTATTACACTCCTAACTCTCCCATGGAACAGGAGAGTTGCCTTAACACTGAGCAGAGAGGGTATGTATAAAAGGGAAAAAAGGAAAATCTTTCCCAGGAAGATTACAAGTTAAGCACTGGCCTCCATGCAGAAATACAAATGATTTTACCAGGGCAATCCAAGAAAGTTCAAACCATCGATTTGGCCTAAAATTGTTAGGGACTGATAGTATACTAAATGACTGGCAGGAAAAAACCCACATCTTCTTTGAGGAAAATAACTTCATAAAAAGGCTTGGGCAGCCCCTGTAAATAATTTTTTTAAGGGCAGTGAGTAGCACCAAGGATACAGGTACAGATACCATGAGTGAGAATCAGCAACACTGATCCACATATTTCAGATATGGGAATTGTCAGACATAGAAAGAAAATAGAGAATAGGAACAGAGGCAATATTTGAGAAGATAATGAAAATTTTCTAGAATTGATGAAAAACAACAATTCACAGCTCCAAGAAGCCTAATTTTAAATAGAAACATTGAAAAGGCATATATTAAAAACGTGTGTGTACACATGAGTGGACATAAGATCCACAGATGTTCAGAGAAACTTTATTAATAATTGCCAAAACTTGGAAGCAACCTGCCCTTCAATAGGTGAACAATAATAAACTGTGATACATTCAATCAATAAAACAGGATTCCTTCTAACAAGAAAAATGTGCTATCAAGCTATAAAAATACAAGAAGGAACCTTAAATGAATGTTGCTAAGTGATAGAAGCCAAACTCAAAAAGCTTCATACTGTATGATTTGAACTATATGACATTCTGGAAAGGCAAAACTATGGAGACAGTTTAAAGATTAATGGTTGCCAGAGGTTGAGGGGAGGGAAGAATGAACAGGTAAAGTACAGAGGATGTTTAGGTCATCGGAACTATTCTTTGTGGTATGACAATGGTAGATGCATATCAAAACCCATAGAAACTACTATGCCAAAAGTGAATCCTATTTAGAAAAAAAACAATTCATACTAAGATACATCATAAAGAAACTATAGACAACAGAAGGAAAGAGAAGATCTTAAAAACCACAGAGAAAAAGAGAAAGATCATCATTAAAAGAGAGACAACTGATAAACAACTACCTTTTCACCAGCAATTATATAAGCCAGGAAAGAGGAATTAATCTAATGAATAAAAATAACTGCCAACTTAGAATTCTATACTCAGTTAAAATATATATCAAGAATGGATATGAAACAAAAATGTTAACAAAGGTACCCAAACTGAGAGAACTGGCCATAGCTGAACTATAACAAAGGACGTTCTAAATGATTCACTTCAGTTTTAAGGAAAATAATTCCAGATGGAGGTTCTGAGACTTGTAAAATAAGCAAAACCAAAGAAAATATTAAGTAAAAATAAAACTGAAAATTATATTAGAAAATAATAATATAAAATAAAGTAAAATGATAACTTATATCTAACAATATTTAGGTATAAGTCAGGAAGGGGTAAGTTGAGTTAAAGTATTCTAAATGTTTTCCATTGTCTAGAAATAATATAAAAGCAAAGATTGATATTAAAATTTAAGTCAAGGTTACATGATACAATTGAGAGTAGCCATTGAAATAATATTAAGATGGTATAATCTCCAAACTAAGACAGCAGAAAATAAACAGAAAGATAAAAATAATCTTTCTGAAAAAAATAAGATAGTATGAGTCACAAAATAATGTGAGAGATTTAACCAAAACTGTATAGTTACAATTAATGTAACTGATTAAATACTTCTGTAAAAAGAAGAGATTTTAGACTTTTTAAAAAGTCTAATTTCATGCTGTTTCAAGACATGCATCTTAAATGTAAGTATGAGGATAGGTTGAAAATAAAAGAAAGAAAAAAGATACTTCAGGAAAACAGTAACCAATTGAATAACCAGTTATTCAATTAAGTTACTGAACTTATTCAACTATATTAAGACAAACTAGAATTTAAGCCAAAAACCATTAGCATACAAAAAGACGGTCACTTATGATAAGAAAAGTTTTAATTCACCAGGGAAATATAACAGTTTTACAAAAAATTGCAAGAATTTAACTGTATGAAAATTTAAAATTGTAGAGTCTCAAACGTACAAAACAAAAAGCAAAACTGTGTATCTTCAAGAAAAATAGGCATATCTACTGTCACAGTGGATTTTTAAAATGCATCTATCTCAGTAATTGAGAAAGCAGACCAAGTATCAGTGAGCCTACAGATGGTTTGAACAACAATTTGAATAATAAAGTTGATGCAATGTATAGATATGGAACACTGCACTCAACAACTCCAGGATACATCAAGTTTCAAGCACATGCAGAATTTCAAAATGTGACTTTCTATCGGAGTATAAAGCAAGATTCAACATATATTATGGATTTAAGATTACATGGAATGTATTCTCTAGTCACAATTCAGCTAAAATAAACATCAGTAACTAAATAATAATTTGAAACTCTCATAAGTTTGAAAGAAGGGAAATATACTTCTAAATTATCCATGGATCATATAAGAAATCAAAATGGAAGTTGTTTTTGTTTTTGTTTGTTTTTGAGACTGAGTTTCACTCTTGTTGCCCAGGCCGGAGTGTAGTGGTGCGATCTCGGTTCACTGCAACCTCCACCTCCCAGATTCAAGTGATTCTCCTGCCTCAGGAGAGGCATGTGCCACCACACCTGGCTAATTTTTGTATTTTTAGTAGAGACGCGGTTTCTCCATGTTGGTCAGGCTGGTCTCGAACTCCCAACCTCAGGTGGAAGTTTTAAAATATTTGGAAAAAAAAAGATAATGAAATTATAGTCTTGAATAAATATATAAAAATAGAGCATAACTGGAAATCAATCATTTATGTGGTTATCTCCAGAAGTTAAAGAAAATAGAGCAAAAACTAAAGGAAGTTTTAAAAAAAATTGAAAGCAAATGAAATGGTTCCTCTATTGCTAACCCTTCTGACACCAAATGTGTGGGGTACCAGTTTTTCAATTCTCTGCAATCACCAGCTGGGAGTCCAATTATTCAATTATATTCTGACATTATCTATGAATAATTAATGTCAGACTCCGAGAGTTAAAGGCCCAGTCTCACAAGACCACTCTCCCCTACAACTTAAGGCATTGATTCCAAGTAGCGGGTCCACAGGTTACCTACATTTTGTCCAACTTGGCCACAAACCACAGGTTTTCACCAACCTATCCTCAGGTTCAATAATCTGCTCACAGAGAGTGGATCATCCTTCCAGCACATGGATGCCTTCAGCAACCCAGAAGCTCTCTGAACCCCATTGTTAGGGGGTTTTATGGAGGCCCCATTATATAGGCATGATTGATTAAATCATTGTCCATTGGTGATTGAACTTAATCTCCAGTTCCTCTACCCTCCCCAGAGGCTGGGGAGTGAAACTATAAATTCCAACCCTCTGATCCTGTGGTATAACCTTTCATTATGAAGAGTTAATCCAATCAAATATTCAGCGGCTTAAGAAAAGTTGCAAGAAGTAGGTTGGTTAACATGCCCTGTTCCTTAGGGAGCACTCTGGGTTGCTGAGCCTCTTCCATCACATCTACCAGCAAGCTCTCTTTCTACTTTCCATTGACCAGGTCAGAAGCAGTCATACTTACTGGCTTATGGATGGTGCCCCATCTAAGACTGAGAAAACTGGCAGATGCTTTGCAAGTGGCTTACTTCCTGAGAAGCATGTTATTTTCCCTGGCTCCTTCTGGCATCCGTATCCTCTCATCAGCCTGCTTCATTTGATAATATTATAAGATCTCTCAGAAATGCTGTTCATGTCTACCTATTTTAGCATTGTCTACTAATACAGAGGAAAGTAGTATATTTTGAGCAGTTTTTCATGTATCAGATGTAAACCTAGACAGTTATCTGTGATATAGATCAGTAACCATTTTAATGAGAAAATTGTTATACAAAAGTCAAGTCATTTGCTCACTACAATGCTGTTTGTAACTGAAGAAGCATAAGTTCAAACCCATGTCTGCATGCCACCCCAGAAATTCTAATGTAATCAACCTTGGGTGGGCCCCAGGCCTTGACTTATTTTTATGGGAATAATAAATGTTTTGAAGAAGCAGCCAGGATTGAGAATGTCTACATTAAGAAGCCCTCCTGAATAATGAAGAAAAAAAAATGAACTTGATCTACGCCAGCTCTCAGGAAATGCATGATGTCTTTGAATAGGACTTACCCTTTGCCTGCATGCTTTCTTGCTTTCTTCTCTCACTCTGGCATCACCCTCTGATGTCCCATTCCTGATATTTCTTTAGATTTGGAAGATGCCTTAACCAAAACATTTTAGACACATCACTAATGGTTTTCAACTTTTTCTACTATCTATATGTTACATTGATACCCCTGAAACTTACGTATATGTTGAATTTAGACTTTCATGATCACTAATAAAAAAAAAGCTGTGTGAATTATCCCTAGGACATTTGTGGAGGCCAAAAGTTCTGTTTGACAGTGGCATGTACGTTCTGCAGTGTTTGTGGACTTACATGAATATTGACTGAATTTTATAATTTTTTAAAGAAAGGTTAAAATTTTAAAAAAGAAAGCGATACATCAATCTAAGTTTCGTAATTCTAACACATTTGAGACTAAATTGCCAAGTAGTTGATACTCATTTTGTTGTTCCAGTTGAATGATTGAATAAATGAATGAATGAAATGAAATGCGTGTACTGAAAGCAAACAATTGATGACCTTAATGAACCTCAATATGCATTGGGCTTACACTCATTATTGTTGTGTTCAATTATAAAATACAATTTAAACAATTATTAAAGAATAGAAATAAAATGCTAAAAATATTTCTAAAAATAAAGATTTTTATACAGAAATAGTAAGGTGTAATTAGAAATTTTGCAATATATATTTATCTGGGACCAGCTTTTTCTTACAATATATCTATATGCTTGTTCAACTTAAATATACTTGACTTTTATACATGTCTAAGAAATATATCATGTCTAGGAATAGGTGTCTGACTTTGGACTTTGATCTTTATAACACTTTATGAGGTAGGTATTATTAGCCCCTTCTACAGATGAGAAAACTGAGGCTTAGAGGGGGAAGGTGGCAACTGTTAATGAGTAGGGCTGGTGGCCAGTCTTAGGCTTCTACTCATTTACTTCTCATCCTGCAATCCCACAAGCTTTTAGGCCTTTTCCTCACTCAACTTTCATGAATCCCAATGAATGTGATCCAACAAATCCTAAAGAGAGACCCACCTTCTTCCCAGATATTTTTATTTTCATTTGCATTTTAAAGGCTGTTAAATATCCAGTGGAATGATTATCTACTGGTAGACTTTCAACAGCCCTAAATTAAACTAGAAAAGTGGGTGGCTACTCCTAAATCTCACCTTTCTATACATTAATCCCAGTTATCAGAAAAAAAGAATCTCCTTGGTGAGAACAAGGCTCCAGCCTCTTCTGAGTAGAGGGAAACCTTTTTCAACTGATCACCATCATCTGAAGGGGCTTCAACAGAACTGCATAGTATCCCAGAATTAAATAAATTACACGTGTGGTTATAAGAAAGTTAAGCACTATTTATCCACATCATTAGTCATAGAAGTTCTCATAGGGAGGAACAGCCCAGCCCCACAGGTCAGCCACTTCATGTTTCCCTAACACTTCCACTGTTTTTTAAACACCCGCTTCTTGATTTATGACCGTACTGTGGCCTCAGGCTGGGCCTAATAACGCAGCACGTACCACTCCCGATCAGAGTGACACACACATTTCCTCGCACCAATTTAAGTCATCCCATATGTGGGCTCTCGTCTTTTATGCTGCTATCTGGAAGTTCATGAAAACAGGTGACCTGTGTTGCAAGCCAGGGACCCTTACTTCAACATGAAGACTTTCAGCAAACGATTCTTACTTCTCAGCTAAACTGCAGCCACTCAGTATTCTTGAAGTCTTTTAGCCTTTTTTCTACCTGCTCCTTATTTTCCTCCAATTGGGTCACTTACTTCCACTAGGAATGCTTTCCCTTATCCTCACCCAGTGTGAACAAGAATTATTTTTCACTTTCCTTACAAAATTGCTACCCAGATGATGAGCTCCAGGTCACATACCACCACCACAGGAAGCCTTTCTCATTTCCACCTCTGTTGATCCCTTAGCACACTACTGCAAGTCATGGCCATGTTGTGTCCATACCTGGGTCAGATCCATATGTGTTTCTATGCCTGGCACATTTAGGCAACCAGAAAAAGTCAACTAACTATTTTGAAATTATCTATAAGTGTAAGTATCTTTTATATTCTAGATATGTACTGAGTGCTAGTGATATATTGATTAATAGGACTGATTGGCCAGGTGTGGCGGCTCATGCCTATAATCCCAGCACACTGGGAGGCCAAGGTGGGTGGATCTCTTGAGGTCAGGAGTTCGAGACCAGCCTGGCCAACATAGTGAAACCCCATCTCTACTAAAAGTACAAAATAGCCAGGCGTGGTGGTGGGCACCTGTATTCCCAGCTACTCGAGAGGCTGAGGCAGGAGAATCGCTTGAACCCAAGAGGCAGAGGTTGCAGTGAACTGAGATTGCGCCACTGCACTCCAGCCTGGGCAACAGAGCGAGACTCTGTCTCAAATAAAAAAAAAAATGACTGCTTTTTTTCCCCATCAAAGTACTCACAGTCTAGCAGATGTAGATAAACATACACATGCACAAAAAAGCTATAATGCAAAATGGTAGAGTCTATGGTAAACAGCTCAAAGTATAACTAAACTTGGTTCTTGGGAAGCTTTGGATAAGCATGTAATGTTGAGTTGGCCTGTGAAGCATGGGATCCTTGTGGGAGAAGGGGAAGAGATGTGTTGCAGGCTGTAGAAAAACACATGAGGAGGCACAGAGACGTGGCCTTGGTGTGGCAGGAGAGTGAAGACGACAGGGGACCCTGGAGAGATGGATGAAATCAATATCGCAAAAGGTCTGAAGGGCGTGTGGAGGAATGTAAAGGGGACCTAGACTTTTAGACAGTAGGGCAGATCAGAGCTTTCTTAGCATATGAATGGCACAGTTAGCACTGATTTCAGATAGATTACAATCACAAGGATAGGGTATATTAAAGTGGGGACGGTGGTGACAGACCAGCTAGTTAGGAGATTGGTACTCTGATCTAAGAAAGAGCTAGTCAGGGTTTCTGCCAGCCTCACAAGAATTGAGAGAAGTGATAGCTACTCTAGGAGAAGAACTGACAGCTCAGGAAATTTACCAGATGTGGGAAGTCAGTAAGAGAGTAGAGGCTAGAAAGATTTTAAATGGGATTAAAATAACAAAACTGATTCTTGGCCTTTGGCACGTAGGCATCCCCTTGGCACCTGGCCCACCCTGAAACAGGGCAGAAGAAACTCCAATAACCTCAGCCTTCTCTGGAAGACTTCATTTTCCCAGACCAGTCTGAGGAGAGACTAGAAAGTGACCACTGGTGCCAAAGGAAGGATCTGTCTAGGCCTGAGGCAGCACAATGATTTCTCTTCATTCACTCATCTTGTTAATCCTTTCTTAATCAAACATTTATTAAGCAGCTTCCATCTGACCTCAAGTAACTTGGTGGAGGAAGTAGGAAAGTAGATTTTGTGGGATGAATTTTGTCCCTCTAAATTCATATGTTGAATCCCTAACCCTCACCTTAGAATGAATGTGACTGCATTTGGAAATAGGGCCTTTAAAAAGGTAAATAAGTTAAAATGAAGCCATTAGGGTGGGCCCTCATGTAATCTGACTCATGTCTTTCTAAGAAAAGGACATTTAGACACACATAGAGATACCAGGGATGCACACAAAGAGGAAAGGCCAAGTGAAGACAGGGTGAAGACAGGGTGAAGCCGTGGAGAGAAGCCTCAGAAGGAACCGTCACTGTCGACACCTTGATCTTGGACTTCCAGCCTCTGGAACCATGAGAAAATACATTTCTGTTAAGCCCCCCAGACTGTGCTATTTTGTTATGGCATTTCTAGCAAATGAACACAATGGATGACTACAATTTGTAGTGATGAATTTGATACAGTTGAAACCTGGTACCATGGGGCACAAAGGGAATCGTGATCAATTCAGCCCATGAGATCTAGGGGAGCAAGAAGTCCTCGAATGAGGTTCTGAAGGATGAGCAGGAATTTGCCAAGCAAAAATTGAAGGATGCCATCCTAGGCAGAGGAATTTCTGCTTTTGGCTCCGCAGTTTGTCCCTCCATATTAGTCCTGTCCATTCCCAGGGTCTGTTTGCCTCAGCTGTCTTACAGCTAGACCCTATTTTCAAAAAGAGCACGAGGTCTGTTCTTTCTCGAGGCAACTCTCTGCTTTGCCTGACGCTGCTTGGCTACATCCCAAGCAAGCTCCCTTCAAGAGTTTGTAAAATCACTGCTGACAGCCACAGCCCACGTGGCCCTGCCAGCACAGGCTCCTCCAAATGGCCCTTCATCCAGAGAGCATTGACCTAGTCTCATGGATTGGCCCTGCTTGAAACGCATGCCTTTTTGTGCACCACCATGACCAGGGAAATGGTGGTGTTCCCTGATTGCCAGGGCAGCCGGGGTGACCATAGCAACTCTGTGATTGCTGCTATCAGAACCACATGAAATGGGTTTAGGAAAGAGGAGCTCTCTTATCAAATGTAGAAGGAATACCAGGTAGACAAAAGCAGCAGCCGTTCATTGCAGTATTATTTTTACTGCCATTTAGAGAAGAGAAAACGGAGGCTTGGAGAGGAAGTGGCTTGTGAGCATTAAACATTCATTCATTAATTCAGCCATAAGTTATTAAGCACGTACCATATGTTAAGCACCATGCTAGGTCCTTGGAATCTATTAATGACTGAAACAAACAAACACTTCTAGTTTTATGTAGATTGAACTAGAGGGGAAAGTGGCATCCAAAAAAAATGAAATTTATAAATCAATTAATTGTATACCAAGAAGGTGATCAGGGAAAAAAATCAGGGAAGGAAAAGGGGTGCAGGCAGAGATAGTAATAATTTCACAGGGTGAGTCTCATTAAGAAGTTTATATGTAGGCAGAAACGTAAAGGAGGTGAACCCGTTGGTTAGGCCAAGGAAGAAGCAATACAAGGGCCATCAAGTAGGAGCTGCGTCTGGCATTGTTGGAGGACAAGTAGCCAGGAGGACAATGTGGCTAGAGAAAAGTGAACAAGGTTAGCATATGAGTCAGGGTGATTGGAGCTTAACAGTTATCACCTTAGGTGGCTTGGGTTTCTACTAAGAACTTAAAAGGACCTCAGGCCAGTGCTTCCTGTAAGGACGTAAGCTGCCATTAAGGGAAGTGGGGAGCCATCGCAGGATTTTGAGCAGATCAGTACTTTGATCTGATTCAGAAGGATCACTCTGACTGCAGGGGTGAGAACGGACTTCTCTGTATTTTCAGTAGGAGAAGGCACACAGCTTAAATCCAGCCCTGGCTTTCTCTGACTCCAGAATCACAGCACTTATCCTGTGGTGTATATGGAGGGCCTGGAGCCCTTGAGTGTGGAAACTTTTAGACAGCGAGACCCTGAGGACTTAGCAAGGCCTGTGTCCTGATAACCCCCATCTTCCTACCTCCAACCAGGTAGAGGGCATTTCCTAACCAGTATTTCATACCTAGAGAATCTTTCGAAAAGTCTCCTTGGCGACCCCGATCTCTGTGTCAATGAAGAGATTTTATGGGCTTGTTTAAGAACCCCATTTGCTTTTTATACAGATTTTTTTTCCTAGTCTCTTTTATACCCAAGTGATATTTTTAAATTAATTTCATTGAAAAAGATATAATTATGAAGCTTGCTTATATAAATTGTACGTGCAAAGATTCTCTAAGCCTCTCCTTCAACGTAGAGCTCTTTGTGGGCAAATGAAGCCTCCTTCTGGATTATATTTCTACGTCCAGGTTTGCATAATTATTATTGCTAAAAATGTACCCTTTCCCTCAGGCCTAGCTCTCTAACCTTAGCAGGCAGGATGCTCCCAGAATTGGGCCGGCCCTCTACAGAGGCCTGGATCTGAGGGAGGAGAGGTGGGCCAGGCAGAGGTGGGCCAGGCAGAGGTAAGCAGGGAGAAGAAGGGCATCCCAGCTCTCTGAGGACTGACTGACCATTAGCGTTACCTTGGCTGAGTGGGGCTGAGCAGGGTATCTTCCTCTCTTCTGACACTGCATCACCAGCACCCTGTGAGGGAAGCTCAGGACCTCTGGAGTTGGGAGATGCTTGGTGTATGCGTAAAAGCAAAGGCTCTAGAGCCAGAGACCTGGGTTCCAGTCTCAATTCTTCCTTCACTAGCTGTGGGTCACCAGGCCAAGTGACTTAATCTCTCTAAACTTAACTTGTCAGTGTGCAATATGACTATATATGGGATAACATGTATAAACACTCAATGTGGGGCCTAGCACAGAGTAAGAACTCTGAATATTCACCATGTCAATATTCATTTAGATGCAAAAGACCTGAACTCAAGCCCACCCATGTCCTTTTAAAGCCCACCCCAGTCCTTCATAAACCTGGGCAAGTTACTCCCTCTTCTGAGTCATTTATGAAATGGAGTTAATGATTCCTGACTATCTTCCAGCATTATTTTAGAGTCTGTATGACATCATAAATGTGGAAGTACCTTGCACATTCTTATCGTTACAAAGCAAATAATCTCAAGGGCTTTGGACTTTCAGAAGCTTCTGATCTGGATAAACTGACAAAAAAAATATGCTTCACAGACTTGGCACAGTTATTTATAGCCTGGATCCACTGAGCTGTAAAGTATTTCCTATGGGGGAGCATGCAACAGGACCCCTTGTTTTGGTTTTACTAATGAAATGGGTTTCATATGTTACCTGAGACCTGTAAGCACCACCTGAAACATCCTTGCCATCTACTGCCACTGCACTGCCAACATTTAGGATACGCTTACTCACTGCCATGTAGTTCACGGGCAAGGGCGGGAAGAATTGAATAGCAAATGGGCAGAAGGCAATAGAGTGAAAGTGAACGTCGGTACCAAAGAGACCTCCAAGGGAGTCGATGTCAGACAAGCACATGTAAAATCCCCTTCAGGTAGCTAGTGTTGCACAAGGGTGGAAAGAAATACAAAACCATAACCATAATGAAAATAGCTAAGGTTTTCAGAGGAAGGAGAACTCACTTCGTATGGGGTCCGTATGAAAAGGCTTCCTGGAGAAAATCAGAACCGAGAGCAGCTGGAGTACTGGGAAAATAGAAGAGAACAGCAGGAAGGTACTAAAATCCGAGGCCATCTCTATCCTTTGGTTGTTTAGGACTAAGGGACGAGACTACTCTGGTGCTTTCAAGATAGCCCATCTGAAGGAGCCACTCCTGAGATTTAAAACTGCAAGAATGCTTTGGTCAGACCTGTGATCCAATGGGCTTCAGTGGGGGTTTGCGGGAGGCAGGACTTGTTGTCAGCCTTAATTTTGGTAAAAACACCCACTGCCTAACTCTTCGGCAATGAGTAGGAGAACAGCCCCTAACATTCATGAGCCCTTACCATGTGCCCTTAACACTTGTGTTAGTTACAGGTTCTCCTTCATTTACAATGGGGTTATACTCGGATAAAACCATCATAAATTGAAAATATCCTAAGTCAAAAATGCTTATTTTCCACCAAATATTTTCGCTGTACAATGGTTTTGTCAGGACATAACTCCATCAATGTGTATCACTTTCGCACTACAGTAAAGTAAAAAAAAAAAAAAAAAAAAAAGTAAGTGGAATTACTGTTAAGTCAGGAATCATCTGTAATTTCAGCTTCACAGGAATGACATGATAAGGTCCTATTATTGTACTAATTATTTACTGCTATATAATGAATTACCACAAATTTTAGTGACTTAAAATAACACACATCTATTATCACAAAGTTTCTGTGGGTCAGGAATCCAGGTATGTCTTGCCTGATTCCTTCAGCTCCAGGTCTCTCACACAGCTGCAATCAAGATATCAGCCAGCTCACAGTCACCTCATTTCAACTAGGGTAGGGTTCATTTCCAAGCACACTCAGTGGCTATTGGTAGGTCTTAGTTCCTTGCTGGCTGTTGAGCAGAGGATATCCTTGTTTCTTGCCATATAGACCTCTCAATATGGCAGCTTGCTTCCGCATAAAGAGCAAGGAAGGGAGACAGCAAGATGGATTCAAATTGATTTCAGAGTCTTTTAAAACCTTATCTCACAAGTGACATCCTGTCACTTATGTGATATTCTCATTAATTACAAGGAAGTTACTAGGTCCACTCCATGAAGGGAATTGCACAAGAGTATGAATACCAAGAGGCTGGGATCTTTGGGGGGACACCTTAGAGGCCTTTCTACCGTAAATATGATCTCCATTTTACACAAGAAGAAATGGAAGCTCAGAGAGTTTGGAGAACTTGCTTTAGGGTCTCATAGCTAATAAACTGGAAGGAGGATATGAATGTGGGTAACCTGAATCCAGAGTGCCAATGCCTTTCATCAGGATGCCCTCCAAATAGCATGAACAGTGCTGTGTGGAAGACAGGCTTTCTTCTTCAACTATTACCACTGTTGGGGGGCTTGAGTTAAACCCAATTTATTGTGCCAGAGAATAATCTGTACATCTTGCCTGCCACAACTCAGATTCAGATAGCAATAATTGTGGCCCTGCTGGAGCACAGAGTAAAGCACTCATTAGAGAAAATCTTGGCCTTTGGAGGATGGAGACATAGAAAAAAAAAAAAAAAAACACTGAGTGCCTAGCTGGTGCCACCTCAGGGTCTTGGACTTTCATTCATGTGGGGAAGCATTGTCCCCTTATTTTCATGGGCTCTCTCTTCTCATTCAAGCTTCTGCTTGAGGTTTTTCTGTAACCTCTCCAACCTAAAACATCTGACATACCCATCCCTCTCTATTCTATTTTTTTGTTTTATTTTTATAGCATTTCTTCTGATTTGATGTCATTTTACTAATTTTGTGTTAAATTGATGATGCTCGGTCTTCTTGCACTGGAACATAAGCCTCATGGAAATCAGACCTAGTCTGTTTTATTTACCCTTATGCCCCTAGAACTACATGCAGAAGGCTCTCAATGGATACTTGTGGATTGATTTGCCACATATATAGCAGACTAAGGGTTAATTGGTATTTAGGTTGTATAAATAATACATTCATAAGGAAGAGACAAATATCCAGTGGAAAATCAACCAGAGATGTGAACAGGCATTTCCAGAAAAGGAATCCTGAAATGCAATGAGCTGGAGAGCCCCATTAGTAATCAGAAAAAGAAGATATAAATTTATTTCCAATTGACTAGCAAAAATTAAATGGTTTCACAACCAAGCATTATCAAAGCTAGTGATAAACACAAACACTCACATACTACTGGCGAAAATGTAAAGTGGTTCATCTACTTTAGAAAGCAATTTGGCAATATATAATTACATTAAAAATTAGCAGCCTGTATGGTCTGCAATTCCACTTCCAGGTGTATATTTTAGAGGAATTCTCAAAGACGTGTACAAGAAGACATGTGCAAGAATATTCATTACAGCATTGTTTTTAACAGTGAAAAGTTGGAAAACATTCAAACGTCCACCTATAAATAAATACAATGTACTATATATATAAATTATATTCAGCTGTTAAAAATAATGACCCAAACTATAATACTAATCTCAAAAACATGTTGACGTCCACTTCTGGTTCTGATGCAGTAGCTGTAGCAAACCACTGTTCTAGCTGAGAACAGTAAGAAAAACATTAAAAAAAAATTAATTGTCTTGAAGGCAGCAGAGAGCTGCTGAGGCAGCCAGGAGGTTAAGCTGCGCGCACAATTTTCTGAACTCCACTTTGATGTCTGCATTGGCTAATTCTTTGTGCAGGGGCCTGGGAAGCCTGGCAGAGGACAGTTGCTGAGAAATCTTAAGGCACTGAGCAGAGAAACATTGGAGTCTGCAACTGCCAAGGCACCTAGGACTCGAGGGGCCACAATGCCAGGGTGACTGTAGACTCAGGGAAATGACGCAATAGTCGATGGGCATCTAATTATAGAGGTATCTGTAGCATGGTATTATTGGGAGAACTAATTAAAATGAATATGCCCAATGTGATGTCTTCTTGGCAGTGACTTTCCCTGCAGGAGGCAAGGTGGCATGATGAATGAGCCAAGGATGTCAGGATGGTGCATCTTTAAGAGATGCATCGCTGGGTAAATCCTATGTGAAATTGTCTAGAAGTAAAAGTTGTGAGTTTAAATCCCAATTCTAATCTTTCTTTTTTTGTTCCATTTCCTCCCCACAACTTCTATGTTACTTTGTATATTGTACCATATGGTAGAAAGTTAGAGGAATTTAAAAAGAGTCTGTAAAGTGCTCAAAATTGGAAATTACTTAAGTTTTCAAAATGCATAAAATTAATGAGAATTGCATAATAATCAATAGTGCTGAATTCATTTTAAGCTTTGTTTTCACTACTGCCCCATGGCAACGGTCTCTTTGTTAGCACGCACAAATCTGTCACCAGCCCATTCTGTTGTTTACCAAAAGGAGTTGGCAGGGGGTCATTTTTGTCACTACTCAGTGTTCTTATAATTAAATTTTTTTCTATATCTTATATCAATGTCACCCAAGGGTGCATTAAGTAGTGGAAATAGTGCTTTTGCTGGAAAACATTTCTGAGAATAAAAACATTAGGAAACAGGATTAGATGTGATAAAATACTATGATGAGGACCAAATATCTGCCAGGATAACTTGAGCAGTTGATTTAGGAAAACACTACAGATAACCTCATTGAACATGAAAAGCTCTATTAAACAGACATCTCTAAATTTTCAGAAAATCCTTATTGACATATCCCATATTTATTGTTATAAAAGTAAGTTCAAAAGCAAAAACAAACAAGTTACACTTTCTAATGGTACTTACAGATTTACAAGTCTCAAAAGTGAAATCTATCCTTCTTTACATTTGTGCCTGTAAGAAAATTAGCTTTGAATTATTCAAATGTGTAATTATGTGAAGTTTCCAGCAATGAATCATTTGTGTAGAAAGGGACTCTCTTGCACTGACCTCCACAGAGGCTCTCGTAGGCCATAGTTCTCTGTGGATGGCCCGTCTTCCTACCTAAAGACATCCTGAGAACAGCATCCAACTCACCCAGCCTGTGCCCTCCCAGCGCAGGGGCCAGGGAAGTTTCCCACAATCCTCTCTCCCCTAGGGCAGTTGTTGGGGGTCTGTGGGGCCAGGATTGCTCCCATACCACCCTGGGCCTAGGGGACAGGCCTAAGATTGCAGGGCTTCTGATGAGACTAATACAATGGGCTGGCTAAACCCTGAATAGTTAAAGTCTAGGAACTCGGTAAGGCGGTGAAAGCTCAGTGCAAATGACGGCTGCCTTCCAAGTCTTGATAATTTCAATATGTTTCTCAAACTTTGCAGAGAAGTCCGGCCTCTAGCCAGACTCTCACGATAACCCAAGGCAGCATCACCCTTGGATGTGCCTTTGCCTGGAGTCTCAGTCCCCAGAGCATGTGAAGCAGGTTGAAGGGTGGCAGACAGCATGGCCTAAATGCCACTAGGAGCAGGGGGCTTCAGCATCCCCGTCACAGCCTGTTTAACAAGTTCTCACTTTGGGCCTCAGTTTCCTTACATGCAAAATGAAGCTTGCATTAGATTATTTCTGAAATTCCACCTTTTTTTTAATGGGCGTATGAAAATAAAAAGAAATTGACTATCCACCATCTCCCCCCAAAAAATCTGAACATAAATTTTACAACACACCAAACCCACA
The DNA here is from genome assembly GCF_029281585.2 of Gorilla gorilla gorilla. Lineage (NCBI taxonomy): Eukaryota > Metazoa > Chordata > Mammalia > Primates > Hominidae > Gorilla > Gorilla gorilla. Next base: position 121,383,253 of record NC_073236.2, read on the forward strand.
ATAACCTTTCCTTCCCTTAGTGCTGATCCCTGCTACCTTGAGTTTAACAACGCTCAGAGACCTTTCCTGTGCTTTCTGTTTTATGATTTGAATATGACAGAGTCCAGAGGAAAGGAAGAAAATGTCTCCCTCTTCTCAGGACTATCCTTCTGTCTCCACCTCTCCAGCTGTGAAATGAGAATAACAATCATTACCATAAGGAAATACTTATCTCCAAGGGATATGGGGAAAGTTCATGAGATAATGGTGCCTGTAGCTGCCAGAGGAGGAGGAAGGGCAGCAGGAGTCCCTGACACCACCCCAAGGGGTGGTAGCTCTTTAAGGGTCACAGGGAATCACTCCAGGGGCCCAGGTGGGAGCAAGATAGGAGTGTCAGGAGCGTGGATTTGCAGCTTGGTCTTATTATTACTATTGTTATTATTATTATTTTTTAACTTGCTGGGTTTTTGTTCCTTGCCTCTCCTTCTCCTGCTGGAAGATTCCAGAGTTAGAGACCCCAGGAACTCCTGCCTTGACATTCCCTTTTTCAGTACTTCCATTCCTGTCTTTGGGAACACTGTCAATATCCTGGCAAACCATTTGACATTTTTCCCCAGCAAAGCTGTTTCTGAGTCTGCATTCAAAGAGCAGACTTTCTTAAAATTAGAATTTGGTCCTGCTGCCCTTCAGCAATTTGAGGTATCCAATCCAGGGTTGAGACAGGCCAGTTTTATTTTTAGGTGTGGATAGTGCCTTGCTGTTCCCCACAGAGAATCTGAATCTTTTTGGCCTGTGGCCACACACTTATCCTCAAGGCCTCACCATGGCTGGGCTGTGTCAGCTCACACCAGAATCATTGCCTTAGCTGCTACCCAGTACCCTCCAATCTCTCGGTGCTTCATCCATCCCTCTGGGTGCCCTTCCGGCCCCAGTACTTTTATCAGCAGCCTTCAGCACCTCCCTAGTCAAAGAATCAACTCACAGCTACCTATGCCACATCTGTCTGGGATTTTCAAATACAACACTTTGCTTTTTCATCCTGATGAGCTTTTGAGGGCGGTAGGCAGTCTTATTATTGTTTCAATCTTAAAAATTAGAAAAATGGGGTATAGAGAGTAGTTTGCCCCAACTCAGTGTTACAGTTGGAAAGCCAGAGAGGAACCCTAGGACGACTGGATGGAAATATAGGGCTCTGTGTATGCTTGATGGGCTTTCTTCCTTTCTTGGTGATTTTCGGCCTTCACTGAGCATTAGAATCACATATAGAGGATTGAAAAATAATAATTGTTCCAACTCATTCCCCCAAATCCTGTCTGATTCAGCAGGTCTGGGGACTGGTATAGGCATTTTCAAAATGGTGAGACTGTGGTTCTTCCTAAATTGAAAACCATTATCCTCTCAAGTAAAGACCTAATCGTCTTTTCTAGCCTTACCTCCCATGTTATCCAGATACCAACCTTGGGTCAGGCCAGGCTGGTAAATTCATTGTGTCCTGGATTTCTCTTGCTCTATCTGGCCTGTGCTCCTTTGTTTCTATGAGATCCTCTGCCTAGAATGTTCTTCCCAGTCCTCTATCCCTACCCAAGAATTCTCCTGCCAGGGTTCAATTCAATCCTGCCTTTTCCAGGAAGGCTGCCATGAATCTCCACGGCCATGGGGATTCGCCCTTCATGGAATCCTTAGTTTACTCACAGCCAGGAGGAATTATTTTGGCATTTATCATTTACTGCCTTATGTTGCTACAGATCTGTTCCATGGGTTACTCTTATCTCTGCAGAGGGACTGCAAGAGTCACAGAGAGTGTGAGAGAAGGCAGAAAGAATGAATAGAGGATTCAGAGTCAAGAGTCTTGGGTATGACCCCTGACCCAGCCAACTATTGGTGACATGACCCCGAGCTGATCATGGTTTCCTTACTGTTATTTTCGCTATCATTTGTTCACTTTGTCTTAGAGTTTTAGTGGTCTTCATTCCAAAAAGAAAATAATGTAGGAAACGAACAATTTCAAGATTCTGTATCAAAAAGCACCTAGCAGCATTACTGTAATCTCAGAAGCTCTCAGTATCTTGCAGGTCTCAATCTGAGACCTAAATCCAAGCCTTCTGTCCAGTTCTGTTCTAATTATACCATACTAATGTGAAGACTTGGATTTTCTGAAAAAATCACAACTTAAAAAATGTGATTTTTCTTCACATCCTAAATGCAAGGAAATCCCAGGTCTTCACCTGTAAATATGTGTTGAACTAAAGAATGAGCAAATGAAGCACAACTGAAGTTCTACAGGAAACAAGCAAAGAGGAAAAAGAGAAGGAATGATCACACCTGACAAGGGAGGTCTGAAACGTCTTTGAAGATGTGACATTTAGCTGTTGAGGTTTTAGGACATAAATAATTTCTCTCTTCCTCTGAGGATTCAGAGTCAATTCAGTATGGGCACTAGGGTCAGACGGAAAAAGCTCAAACTATCAGTTGGTAACTCTGGATTGGAGAACAGGCCTCTTTCCCCTGCCTTTGCAGTATAAACCCTTATGAGGGCAGGGCCAGTCCCAGGCAGACGTTCTCACCCTTCCCACTACAGAGGGCATTACTCCTTCATGCCAGTCCTGCCCCCGTGGAGGGACTTGCCCTGAGCATGGGGCTTCATGACTGCCTCTAGACGGCAACCACAGGGAGAAAGTAAGTGGGAGCCAGGCAAGAAGCCCTTGATCTGCAGGCAGGAGGAGCCCTGAAGACGGAGGGATGGTGGAGCTGAGCTGGGTATGCTCAGGTTCTGATCCCAGTTACTCCTCTTCTCCTAGGAAGAGCGAGTCAAAGATGGAGTCAGGGGCTGGGAATGTTCCTCCATCTTTTCTCCTCCTAAAGAGAGTGGTGAAACTCTCGACTTTGCCTCTCCTCTCTGTGGAAATAGGAGGTACGGGTAAGCATTTCTCCCTAAAAATGGTCGTGATGATAGCAGGCAGACATTTAAGGACAAAAAAGAATCAGAGGAAACTGTATGTATAAATTGTACATATGCATGCTTGATGTGTGAAAATGTGGAATATGTACATGGAAGGGGGTGCACCCTGGTGCATGAGGCCTGTGGTGCACAGAAGAAACTAGAAGAGAAGAAGGAAAAAATGATATTGCCAGATTTTGAGAGCCTCAAATTCCAGGCTTAGGAGTTTGACTTTGATCATCAGGCAGTGAAAATCTATGCCTTTTATTGGAAACATAACTCTAAAGCCTCTGCCTGCACCAGCACAGCAAGCAGTTCTTGTCATGGCAGAAAAACTGGCCTTAGCCACCCCCTCCACTTGACCTATTTGTGAGCAATCCTAGGTGGAGTCTCCTGGACTCCAGAATAAGAACATGCTGCACATTCACCTAAAATATATTGCAGGAATTCTGCAGCCAAATATCCTTGACATGAATACAGAAACAACAGAAATACAACAAGCAGATGACTGAGAATTGGACCCACTAGCGGGGATTTGGAGGTGGCAGAGTGCAGCCTGTGGAGTGTTTGGCCCTGAGGGTCACATCATTCTGAGGACAGGGCAGAGCTGCGGGTGAGTACTTAGTGAGGGTCAGAGGTAGCATGCAAACATGAGCTTTGGACTCATTAACTCAAGTAAGAAACAGCACTGGGGGAAATAAAGGCTGACCCATCAACAGAGGAATTATATTCAACTCTGGCGAGAACCACGCCAACAGTCCAAGCAATTTAAGAGATGTACTTAACTAGTGTGAGGAGGAGTCCTCTTATTTCTGTCTCCAAATTGGATAGCATGGACTCTTTATATTTATTCAGCACACTGCAGTGTGCGAAGCCCTTTCGCATAACATTACTCATGAGTTGTCACAAACAGCTCTGTGAAGCAAGGAGAGCTAGGGGAGTACAATCCCCATTTTAGGAAACTGAAGCCATGAATTCCATGAGGAGGTCTCAACTCAGGCCAGCTCTCCCTCTGGCTCCATTGTAACCTTGTGGTTTTATTGATGGGGGCTTTCCTTGAGGAAGAGGATGCAGGAGTTGATCTGGCTCATCAGTCTGTCCCCCTGTGGAGGTAGAGCCCTGCACTAGAGAATATTGTTACGGTCCTTCATCCTATAAGGTACCATCCACACGTACTATTTCCAAAGTGACTGAATTTGCTTAATCCAAAGTGGTTAAGTAGAATGACAAACGGAGATGGGGTGTTAAAATTAGGGTTAACTGACAAGATTAAGAACGTCCTATACTGCTAGATTTATTTTCCTCCTTTCCTGGTCTTTTAAATGGGCCTAAAATATATAAAAGTGGATACAGAGATACAAATTGGTAGCTCTAGGGCCAGAAGATGTTTAAACTAGTGTTTTAAAAAGGAATAGTTTGAACATCAAATTCAAGTCATGTACCTTCCAGTTTGACAAGGTTTGTACCATTCCCTATTGTCTTATATCAGACCCACTTTTATTCCTTCAGTCAGTCAACAACAACTATTTACTCTACGCCTGTTCTGAGCCGGGCGTTCCCCCATAATTACATTTTCATTACCTGCCTGGGCCCACAGACACTTGAATAACTGGTCTCCACCCTAGACCACAATCGAGGGGAGCTCATGTTTGACGAATGCTCCTTTATTCCTCTGAGTGTAACCTCCGTACCTGAAGTTTACATCACCTTGAAGCTAGGGTGTTGTAACTAATGTTCACCCTGGGTCTTCAGAGATTGGCTTTTCCAAAGACTCTGCTGCTTTTCCTTTTAAAATCCCAGAGCCAGAGGCAAATGGTAGGCATTCCTCTCCCCAGAGCCCAAATAGGTGGCTGAAACCTGGAAACTTTCAGGGACTTGCCGAAGGCCCCAGAGGTAGCAGGGAGGCCTCCCGAAAGGACTGGTCCTCTTGATTCCAAGCCCAGAGGTAGATCTCCTGTCCTTGAGGGGCTTTGGTTTCAGACTCTGCCTGAGAGAACAAAAGAGACTTCAGTTGTCACATCGACACAGCCCCGAGCTGCTCTATTTTCTAACTTGGCTGGCTTTCCCCGTGTGCTGTTTCACATCAGATACCTCCTCCCCCCACTTTCCTTCAGATGATTGGTTGAAATTAAATATCCTGAAATTACATAGAAGGGGGGGGCGCTAATACAAAATTTTAATCAAAATACAAGCTTAACAGTTCCCAGCCTTTGAAATGTGAAGCAGACACTGGGTCCGCAGGGATGCCCCGACATGTTCTCAGGTGTGAAGTTAGCCAAGGAAAGGGCCCACTCTCTGAACATGAGAATTGCAAGTAAACCAGCACATTGCAAACTCAGGATTTCCAAATGAGGCAGGGCCTTCTCTCCCTTTCCATAGCGTGCATGGGCAGGCTGGCCCAGAGGGAAGTTCTCACTGAAGACACTGAAGGAGAAAGGGGCCCTCGTGAAAGGGTCTGGGGGTTCTCCCTGCTCCACCTGGCTTTGATCCATAGGTTTGCCATCCAGGGCCTGAAAGCTTAGGAAGGAAAGGACTGGATAAAGGAGCTTGCAGGGGAGGAAAAACCCCTGATATAGCAAGAGCCACTCTGATGGGATGAGGCAGACATCGGGCGCCCTCTGGTGGCACATGCCCCACCAGACAACACGGAGGCTTTCTCCCTGGATTAACTCTATAAATAGAAGGATGATTTATTAAACAGATTTGAGGCTCATTTGAGGCACTGGGCCATGATTGCTTCGGGGCTCAAATAAGGAGGTGCTTAGGACCCTGCCTCTTATGCAAACACCTGGACTCACTTAGCAAGTCACTAGCATGATCTACATTACAAGTGCATCGGACACTGTTGGCTCAGCCGTTCCCAGCCAGGAGATGCCAAATTCCTCATATATAAAAGGAGCTTTAGCAACTCAAGCAAAATAAGCACACTTTTCCCACCACTGTCTTCCCAGAGACCTAGGCGGCAGGGTTTCTGTGAGGATACACAATACCTTGTTACAAACCATGTAATGTTTTAAAAAGTATCTATCTGACAGCCTTGGCTAAAGCCAGATCTTCTATCTCGATTACTTCAATATGTCACATCCATATCGCACCGCAGCGTCCAAGCTTTCAGAGCCAAAGCCTCTCTGTCTTGTCCAACCTTCCCATCTGGAAGCAATGAGCTTAATATTCTGGCTCTCCCCCCGTAAAAGCTATGTCACAAAAAAGTAGCAGCCTGTGAACTGCTTTAGCCCCCCAAGACACACCGGAGCTCCTCATTCTCTGCAGGCTCTGTTCAGTCACATTTTAAGGCCCTCCCCTGCTCCTCCCCTCCCTTGCTGCCCCTGTCTTCCAAACAGCCTGAGATTCTCAGCGCAGTACCAGGAGGATAGGAGTGAACTGACAATCATTTATACTTTAATCCTCCTTTATGACATTTTGAGGGATGCAGCTTAAAATATCATGGAGCCTGACAGACTCCCTCTGGATAAATGTGTCTGCTAGAGAAGAAGCATTGCCTTACAAGGACCCTACTGTTTCTGGTGACCCATCAGAGACCCAGCTTTGAAGCCTGTCTTGTACCACGTCTCCCACTCACCTTACCTTCTCCAACACTGCCGGAAAGTTTCAGTTCATGGTGACAGTGACCTTCCCTATTGCATGTGCCTTAGCCATTCATTGATTCACTTACTCATCCAATTTGGATTGACTACATGGCATGTCCCTTTCCATGTTCTCTGTTTCATTGCAATGTCAAATGAGTCCCTGGCTCCCAGGAGCCTGAGTCTGTGAGGGAGACCAACCCCACTCCAGAACCATCAGATGAGTGTTCCTCAAAGCATGTTTCATGGGTCACTGCTGCATGGGAATCTTTTGGGTGCCTGTGAAGCGTGCTGACGTCATGGCCCCTGCCCAGGCCTCCCAAAAGAGGATCACTGGACGCCAGGCTTAAGAATGTGCATGTTTAATAAAATTCTCCAATAAGTAATTTCTACACACATTAAAATCAAGAAACTCACTGAGTTAGGTCAGATGAAGCAGCAAATGATGTTGCGCAAAATGCGAAAAGAGACCATGTGTACTGAAGACAGAACTTAGGGCTTTGCCTGGAAATGATATAATACCGCTGCTCGGTCCCAAGTCCCTAGGTTTTGGAAGGTTAGTGTGAGTGGAAGTCACCCTCCAGCGGAGCACCTAGGACTTTGGCTCCTTGACTGTTCTCCTTCGCCTGGAAACTTCTGGGGGCAGAGGCCAGCTTTCCTGTGTTGAGTTCTTGGGAAGGGCCTCTGTGTCCTGGAAGGGACTTGAAAGAGCAGCTCATCTAAGCTCTTCATTTTGTAGGAAACACATCTAGCTGACCAAGGGAAAGTAGGCTGTTCGAGGTCACACAGTCACTCAAAACAAATTTCTTTAGGCTAATTCTTTGGTTTGGAGACATCAATACTTGGGAAGAAGCCAAGCTCGTGTTTCTTAAGGCCTGTATTCTCCAATGTCCTAACGCATTACCCATTCACTGAAAAAGAATACACTAAAGAGTTTTAAAAAGTGCTCATCCGAGAGGCATTTCCCAGGCAGGGTTCAAGTGGCCCCGCTTCCACAGGCGATATGCACAAAACCTGCTTCCTGAAATGCAGTTTGGTTGCACCGGAGTTAACCTCTTTTTGGTAAATTAGTTCATGACCTGGGAACAGTTAAATGAAACTGTAGGCACATCAAGAGGAGGTTATTTGTGTTCTGTCTTTTTTTAGCCCAAGTCTCTGATGTGTTTATTTGGAAGCTTGGCTCACGCTTACTATCCCACTACTTACAGTTAATCCTGTGTTTTCTTTGAGCTACCTTTAAATCCATGTCAAATGAAAAATACTGCCTGATTTTGAAGTGCGTGGTATTATAAAAAGAATCCCAAGGTTTATGATCTCAAATTTATTGTCAAATATATTTACTTATCATTTTTCTTTTCTTTCTTTTTTTTTTTTCCTGACAGAATTCAGCCTAGAAGTTTTTCGTATGAGTCATGATGGAGCAGGGATGGGAGATGTTATATAGTGCTTCCTGGGGAACTCTGTGCTACCAAAGAGCTGCCCATAGAGAGTGTTCCTCAGTTACAGCCTCTTGAAAAGCAAGTTAGTTTCAAAGGGCAGGGACCACATCTGATTCACCCCTTTGCCATTAGTATCTAACACTGTGTTAGGCACTCAGGGGCATTCAGTATGTGTTGGCTGGATTAGTGGCCACTGAAATGAACACGAAGCCGGCACTTCCTTTTTTGTTTTTATTGAAATGAGCTTTTAAAGACCTGAAATAGTTTTGTTATTTTTTATATGTCCATGATACAAAAAGACTAACTTTTAGAAAATAAAATGTTCTTTTAAAAACCGGTTTATATTCAGTTAAATATTCTGAAAATGACTAAAATTGTATAAATATACACAGGTATCTGATGTTTGCTTTGTGCTAGTTATAAAGCAAGATTAAAAAAAGAAGATTGCTTTTTATAACAATTTTTTAAAACTGAAATCTTTTCAGACATGGAATCAACCCAGGTGCCCATCAATGGTGGATTCAATTAAGTCAATGTGGTCCATATACACCATGGAATACTACACAGCCATAAAAAAGAACGAAAGCATTTCCTTTGCAGCAACATGGACACAGCTGGAAGCCATTATTCTAAGCAAACTAACGCAGAAACAGAAAAACCAAATACCACATATGCTCACTTATAAATGGAAGCTAAACATTGGGCACACATGGACATAAAGATAAGAACAATAGACACTGGAGAATACAAGACTGGGGAGCAGGATGGGGAGAGTGGAAAAACAAACTGTTGGGTACGGTGCTCAGTACTGAGTGACAGGATCAATTATACTCCAAACCTCAGCATTACACAACAGATCTTTGTAATAAACCTGCACATGTACCCCTGATTCTAAAATCAAAGCTGAAAAAGAAAAAGAAAATACCCCAAACCCTTTTCATCAGAACTGTTCTTTTTTACCTGTTTTAGGAATCAGGATTGGTTAATTTTGGACTTTGGAGTATTCTCAGTAGGACCTGGAGGAGCTACCATGTCCTCCACCAAGGCACTAGGAAAGTCAGCTTCTTGATGTTTAAGGATGAATCAGGTGGCAGAAATCACAGTGGCACCCCCAGCTGTCCCTCCTTCCTCAGCTCTGTGGCTTCTGTCATCTACAAAGGACTGTGGGTAGGATGTGAGGCAAGGATGAAAGATGGAAGAAGAGACAGAGGGGAAGAGAGAAGGGAATCCACCCACTTTCACTCTCTTTTCCCAGCCACCCTGGATACCAACACACATACGCTCAACATGGCATGTGAAGAGACACAAAACACTTTTTCTTTTGCATGTTATACGATGGCTTTCACTACGTTCTCAACTAGAGTCACTCAAGGCTCATATTTTGAAGCTGCCAACACACCCTGTGATGGAGGAGAAAGAACATTGATAAATCTTAGTGGTTCCTTCAATGTCTGGCTGTCTTGTCCCATACCCCAAGACCTTGGGCTTAATTGCTCTATTTCGTTCTATACTTGTTTCCTGGGGTCTATCTCACCTCCCAATCAGACTACACACAAGCTCCAGAACCAAAATATGTGTTTCTCCCTTTCTCTGCCTAGCTCAGTGATGGGCACATTATAGATGCTTGCTAAATGTTCAATAAATCCAAGAGATGCTCCATAGCCCAGACACGCCCATCACCTTCTGTAAGAATTCTCTCCAGATTTCTCCAGGCAGGAGACAACCCGGATACCTCTGGGAGATTTAAACAGACTTCAGGAACCTGCAGAGCCATGTTTCTAGTTGACCTCTGAGCTAACTATAAATTTTGAGATAATGGTTAAAACCCACAAAGCTTCCTAGAAATGCCGCTAGACTACATTAGGCAGATTAAGAATCGCAAGATAAATATTTTGCACATTTCCTTCTATTTATCAAGACTCTGCCTTCTGGGGCTGTGGTATTTCAGATGACTCGACTCCTGCAGGGTTAAATCGACTCCATTTGGGTTCACTCTAAACAAGCTCACATTCCAGCCTTGCAGTCACATTCCTGACTCGCACACGCAGGGCCCTCAGCAGGCCTTAATGCACCTTTCACATCCGAACCGTCCATCAGACATTAATGTGACGGAGCCATCACCAGACAAGTTCATTTTGCCATTAATATCCTGGAATAAGAACGTCGAATATACACATCCTGAGATTTAATCTGTAAACAGAGCCCTGAGCGTCTGGGAGAAGGAGGTGTGTTTATACTTCGTTACTGCTACTTCCACCAAGTTAGGTGGGGCTATCTCTGGCACTAAGCAGAGATGTTTTCTCAATGGTTGGAGGGTAAAGTCTCAGATGACGTTTTGACCTGCAATGTCTGCACCCTGATGGCTGATCCTGGGAATGGAGTACCAGGGCTCTCCCAGTTGACAACAAACCTCATTCTGAGAGGCCCCAAATGCCAGGGACAGTGCAGTTGTGTTCGGCTAGTGTTTATCTCTGGCCACCTCTGCAGGAGACTCATGGGGATGACTCCCCTTCTTCCAGGAAATGACAAAGGTACAGAGACAAAGGCATCCTCTGTAGTCCCAAGATTCTAAACTCTGCTGTCAGCAGCCATCACTTCAGGGTGTAGGATCCAAAAGCAAATTTGAAAAGAGTTTAGTGATCATTTCTAAAGTATCAAAGTATGTGAGAGACTGACAGCTTGAGTTCCTCAGAACAAATAATTGCCAGCTTCATCTTTTCCTGCCTATGCCAAAAATTAGCCTGTCCCATTTGCTACAAGAGCAACAGCTTCTGTTTCTTCTACCCAGTTCAGTGGGACTACAGTTACTGATTTAGGATTAGGAGACGTTAGAAGAAAGGAAAACTTATTTTCTCAGAAGAAGAAGAAAGAAAAGAAGGAAGCAAAAAAAAAGAAACTGTTTGAAATAAGGGTAAAGCATTGCCTTAGAAACTGATTTTGAACAGATTTCCTTTCCTTAAGAGGAGAAGACTCAAACTGGCAGCTACAGAGCACACCCAGCTCGGAAGTATTTTGCTTGGCCCCATCAGGGTTGGCCTGGGGAGTCCCTTTGAAACAGGCATGCGTTTGGCTCTGAGAAACTTATTATTTCTACAGATTTGCCCTCTAACACCCAGAGGGAGACACACTGAAGCCTGGGAAGGATGTTAACTCTTGGTGGCACTGTGGTGGCACTGTCTAGACAGAAGCAGGCCTGGGAAGGATCCAGTGCAGACAGTCACCTCTAATTGAGGGCAGGGGGTTATTTATCACTGCTCCCTCTGCTCCTGCTCCCACGCATGCCCTGATTGCCCCACTGCCAGCAACTCCCAACAGGTATCACACACATGCACACACCACACCCGCATGCACACACTTTCTCACTATTTGATATGGCAACAAGGAGTTGCAGCTGAGTGTGAGCAGTCTCCTTTTGTATAATATATGCTTTCAGTGTGCCATACTCACACAGATTGACCTGCCTGGCCCTGTGGGCACTGGACTTTGTAAGCACCCTGACATCTGCTTTGTTTTATAGGGTCTAGAACGGTCTGTTCTTTCTTTACCTCTGGGAAGACTGGGACTTATGGTGCAGCCACCAGATAGGAGATCTGGTGCTGAGCCCAAGGCTGGGGCAGCAGGAAAACCACACCCAGTTACTTCCAGTCTGTTCTCTCTGACCAAGGTTCCCTGTCCCTCCAAGAACTAATGCACAGAAACTCTCTCACTGGTGGACACTCCATGGTTAATATTCTTCTCTTTTCTTCTGTGATCAAAAGAAATTCTGTTTCCTCATAGATGCTGGAAGTTCCCTATGGAGAAAAAAAATATTATTATTTCTCTCTCATCTTTTTGCACTCATGGGCTAAGAGCTTCTCAAACCCCAAGGGCTCTGCTCACAATCACCAAATGAAGGAAAAAGCAGCTGGAAATGCAGCCCGGAGATGTGTTCCCAGGAGTTAAGACTCTGGCTCCCGTAGATTGCACCTCACACATGCACACCCTGTCTGTCTGTGTGCATTTAGAGCACGTTCTCAAGATCGAGTCTGATTCTCACAACAACCCCAAGTAACCACAATGACCAGTGTGATGAGTTTCCCACAGTTCATAGAACAAGATGGGAAGACTGGTCCAGAATCATCCCACAGGTTAGTGGTGGGGCTGGGACAAACAATCCTTTTGTCTGGTTTCCTCCATTATTCTTTGCCTTCTGCAACACAATATTTTACATATTAAGAATCCCAAATAAATCAAGTAATGCTATTTAACTTCAAGCTAAGGCTAAGGGAAAAAAAAATTCCTAATTAATTCTTTAGAAAATTGTACTAATAGCGTAAATGATTAGAGACGATGAGAATGACCAGTGGTGGTGGTGGTGGTGGAGGAGTAGGAAAAGGTGGGGCAGGAAAAGCAGGTGATTTAGACACTGGAATCTTATCACTTGGAACTTTTTGGATTGCAATTGCATAGCCATGTTCACAGAAATTGGAGTAATAGCAATACTATGGGGACACAGGTTTTGGTACCTAGCAAGAACCAGATCCTGGGATTTGATCTAGGTCGTCGCATTTAATTTTTATAGCCTCACGTCTGTGTGTGAGGGAGGTATTTATTATTATTCCCATATAACAAATAATTGTCATTTAGTTGTGGAATCCATTTTAACAGGCCAAAATGTATCAAGAGCCCTCTGAATATCTAAAATAGAACAACAATCAGACACAGAAAGACAAATACCACATGACCTCACTTATATGTGAAATCTAAAAAAAAAAAAAAACAAATTCACAGACGTAGAGAGTAGAAAGGTGGTTAGCAGAATCTGGGGAGGGGTGGGTTGGAAAAACAGAGATATTGGTCAAAGGGTACAAGTTTCAGTTAGACAGGAAGAATAAGTTTTACAGATCTATTGTACAGCATGGTGACTATAGTTAACAAAATGCATTATTGGCCAACTGATGGTCACAGTCAATTAATAGTGCATCATGTGTATATATCAGGAGAAAAATAGATGCAGGGCACATAGTTAATATAATCTAATATCATAAACATATTTGTGTATATATATGTATGTGTGTATATGTATTTATATAACCCACATACATATCCAAACATGTGTCTATAAAATACCAAAACAACACTAGTAAAATAATGATTGGGTGTTTAATAACTTTCTCATTCATTTAATTTTATAAATTCACAAATAAATTTGTAGTTTTTATTATCATAAAAATTATAAAGCATGTAATCCCATCACTTTGGGAGGCCAAGGTGGGCCAATCACGAGGTCAAGAGATGCAGACCATCCTGGCCAACATGGTGAAACCCTGTCTCTACTAAAAATACAAAAATTAGCTGGGCGTGGTGGTGTACGCCTGTAGTCCCAGCTCCTTGGGAGGCTGAGGCAGGAGAATCGCTTGAACCCAGGAGGCGGAGGTTGTAGTGAGCTGAGATCACACCACTGCACTCCAGCCTGGCAACAGAGTGAGGCTCTCTCTAAAAATAATAATAATAATAAATAGTAAAACTTATCTCACAAATGAATGACATAAGCTTCTTTCTGATACTGATTGTTAGAAATCCTGAAATCTATGTAAAACAGCCATCCTTTCCTCCAAGACCCCATGTGTCACTGGAGCCACAATATTGTGCTTACTCTAACATTTCTAAGATGTCAAGAAAGAAGACAATTTCAGCTTAAGTAGTGTGGCTGGTTAGGTTATTTGAGTAAATTCTCCTTCTGAAAATATCTGAAATTCTATCCAAAATATATTTTTATATAATAAACACAGAAGAGCTTATAATATAGTAAGAAATTATCTGGTCAAAATCTATGTAAAGGCAGGAAACCAGAGATGTAAGGGGACACTCATGGCTGCATTTTCCTGAGAGTATTGGGCAAATCAGATTAAAATACAGAGTGTGGAAGCCACACACCAAAGGCCATGCTTTCCCAGGAGGAGAATCCGCTAAACAACATATGCCTGTAAAGCTGGGATCCAACCAAAAATAAATCTGTTTTGCCTAATACACCACAATAAACCTGTGTCTCTCCTTTCCCGCAGGGGCCACATAGAAATCTGCCTTGGTACTGAGAAAATAAAGTCTCTGAGAAGTTGTCACCACAAATTATCCCTAGCACATACTGAGAGTCCAAATTCACAATAATTGTTAAAAATAATCTTCAGACCAGGCACGGTGGCTCATGCCTGTAATCCCAGCACTTTGGGAGGCCGAGGCGGGTGGATCAGGAGGTCAGGAGTTCGAGACCAGCCCGGCCAACATGGTGAAACTCCGTCTCTACTAAAAATACAAAAAAATAGGAAGGCATGGTGGCAGGTGCCTGTAATCCCAGCTACTTGGGAGGCTGAGGCAGGAGTATTGCTTGAACCCGAGAGGCAGAGGTTGCAGTGAGTTGAGATCATGCCACTGCACTCTAGCATGGGCGACAGAGCAAGACTCTGTCTTGGGGAAACACAAATAAAAAAATAAAAAATAAATCTTCAAACTGCGCAGATTCAAATTGCAGAGGCAAATATCAGTACTCTCTGGAGGAATGCACTATCATTCTATCCTTGAAGAAGGCCCAGAAATAATTTTCCAAATAAACGCAGCAGCTCACAGTCCATAAAGAACAAGGAGACAATAAACCATAAGTAAGAAGCAGCAAACAAACAAACAAAAGCAATAGGTAGTTTTGCAAAGACCTAAGATACCAGAATTGTCAGACACAGTTTAATAAATAATTAACTATATTGTGTTTAAATACATTAAAAGGAAAGCTTTAAAAATCTGTGGAATGGAAATCCACAAAAAATGACAGCAGATTTGACAAAAATTAGAAATTTTTCAAATAAAGAGACGATTAAAATTAAAAACTCAATGATCAGTTTTAACCATAGATTAGAGACAGCTAAAAAATAATTGGTAAATTGTAAAACAGATTCAGAATAAATCATCCAGATTATAACATAAACAAAGAGACCTATAATGTGATACAGAAGTTATGAGACATAAAACATTAAGTGAAATGGTCTTAGCATATTTTCAGACTCCCAGAAGGAGGGCATAGATAACATGTTTAAAAAGAAATATCTGAAGATATAACAGTTTAGAAATTTCCAGAAATGGCAAAAGACATTAATTTAGAGATCCAAGGAATTCAATGAATCAGAAACAGAAAAAAATTAAAGAAAAGCCAAGTTAAACACATTATAGGAAAACTGGTGAACACCCCAGAGATAAAAAGCTGAAGCTTGGTGGTGCTGGTGGTGGTAATGGCAGGGCACTGAAGGGAAGCGTTGTCTTTAAGGCAATGATAGACGAACAGCTGACTTTTGAACAGCAGCAATTGAATCCAAAGAAGTGGAATGATATCTTTATTTTCTGTGTTTGTGTGTGATGGGTGCTGTGAGGGGTACTGCTGTCCTCAAATTCTCTATCCAGAAAACACATCTCTCAGGAATGGGGGCAAAACTAAAACATTTTCAGGTAAATTAAACTATATATTTCTTACCAGCTGACTCTCACTAAAAGAAATTCTGAAAAAAAAAAATTCAGGCAGAAGAAAACTGATGCCAGATTGAAGGTCTGAGCCATAGGATGGAATAAAAACAGAAAAAGTGGGAATATGTGAATATCTAACAACATCTGACTCTATTCAGATTGCTGTCACAAATTACCGTAAAGTAGGTGGCTTGTAAACAATAGAAATTCATTTCTCACAGTTCTAGAGGGTGGGAAGTGCAAAATCAAGGCAGCACCAAATTTGGTGTCTGGGGAGGGCTCACTCCGTATTTCATACTTGGTGCTTTCCTGCTGTATCCTTACATAGCAGAAGGGGCTAGCTAGCTCTCTGGGGTATCTTTTTATAACGGCAGTAATCCCATTCACGAAGGCAGAGGTTTCATGAGCTAATCACCTCCCAAGAACTTCTAATACCTCCTTCTAACACTATCACGTTGGGCTTTCGATTTCAACATATTAATTTTGGGAGGGACACAAACATTCAGTCCATAGCAAGTACTGCCTATATAAACATTAAGATAATGTCTACGGGCATACAAGACAAAATTAAACATGTAAGTTAGAAAGCGGGTAACTAGAGCCAATGCAATCTAAAATTATTACATTGTGCAGAAAGGGTAAAAATGTTTATTAATTTCAGACTTTTATGAGTTTAGAGTTTATGCCTTAATTTCTATGGTAATTGCTAAAATAACAGAAACAGAGTGCATATTTACTAGAGGTTAAAAAAATAGAATGATAAAAACACTTCCCATCAAAGTTAAGACAGAAGAAGAAAACAATATAGAAGAACAAATAGAAAGGACAAAATTATATAAAAAATCCATATATAACATACAATATAAATATAGAATAAATATTCTAATTAAAAAATAAAGATTATTAGACAGATTAAAAATATTCATGTGGAAGCTTTTTATAAGAGACATATATAAACCATAAAGATACAAATAATTCAAAGTAGAAAGATGAAAAATAAATACTGATCACCCACAGGAACTGCTATAGCTATACTAATACCGAACAAAATAGATTATAAGGCAATATGCATAAAATATAAATAGCATCACTTTATAATAATATATATTTTTATTTACTGAGAAAATATAACAACCCTAAATTTATAAATGTTCATTAATATAGCTTCAAATATAGTTTGCTAAAGTTGACAAAATTACCAGAAGAAATAAGTAATTTCAGAATCAGAGGAAGAAATCTTAACACACCTCTCCCAGTAGCTGATAAAAGTTCAGTTTTCTCTCTCTCTCAAAAAAAAATAAAAATAAAAACCCTAAAAAATCAAAAAATAAATATTGGACACAATTTTTTAAACATTATATTATATATATTATATTATATTTTTATTGTATGTTTTCTATCTTTAGATAAACAAATACCATTGTGTTACAATTTATTCAGCACAATTTTTAAAAGAACAGTTTATTATTTAAAAGATCTTGGCAACAAAAGTTGAAAGAAAATATCATTAAACGAGGGTTTATATTAATAAAAAGCCTGCTACAAATATAATTAATGGTTGAAAGTTTTCCTTCTGAGTTTTGTACTGAGACAAGGAGGGCTATTGCTCCCCTTTTAAAAAATGATTATACTGAATATCATAAACAATGGGATAAAGCAACAGAAAGACATCATACAAATGTTAAGAATTAGACAGAAACAAAATTGTCATTATTTACTGATGAAACAGCTGCATATGTGGAAATTCAAAAGAATCTGTAGACAAATTATAAGAAAGAAAAGTTTCTGGGATCTCATATTATATATATATTTAGCTAGTCAACAAATACATGATTTTTACAAAATATATATTGCATATATACATTATCATATATACATTATACATTACCATATTTATACATTATATATGTATATATATTTGCAGTAAGTCACTAGAAAATGAAATTTTAAATTATACAATTTATAATAACATCAAGAAATAGAAAATATCTAAACATAAATCTTGCAAAGGTTATTCAAAAGTTTTACAGAAAATATTGTGAAACTTAGATAAGAGTTATTGCAGAAGACTTAAGTAATTGGAAGAATATACTGTGTTTATGATATCTGGAAGACTTCATATTTTAAAAATGTTGATTCTTCCCAAATTGGCTTATAGGTTCAGTGCAATGTCAATTAAAATTCTAAAAGAGGGATGTGTGTGCGTGGAACTTGAAAAGTTGTTTATAATTTTTTTTCTTCAGAGACAGGATCTCGCTCTGTCTCCCAGGCTGGAGTGCAGTGGCACAGTCATAATTCGCTGTGGCCTCAAACTCCTGGCCTCATGTGATCCTTCCACCTCAGCCTCCCAATGTACTGGGATTACAGAGGTGAACCACGGTGCCCAGTCTGACAAGTAGTTTTTAAATGTATATGGAAAAGCAAAAGGAGAAGAGTGACAAAGACATTCTAGAAAATAACAAATGAAGAGTATTTGCTTTAAAGGAAATAAATACTTTCTGTGAAGCTATAATAATTAAGACTGTGGTATTGGTTCAGGGCAAGGAAGTAGCAAACAGCATAACTCAAACAAAATTATGTACATACGAACCCTTGAACTGTGATAGAAGTTGCATTTTATTTCATTAAATGAAACATTATTTTCAATAAATGATGCATAAGTATATTGACCAACAATATGGAAAAGTGAAATCAGACTGTTATCTCACTTTATATGCAAAAATTGTTGCATGTCATTTAAATACCTAAATAAGAGAGATGAAACTATATAAATGAAATAAAATTATATAAATGTTTTCTATAATAATATAAGAGAATATCTTCATGGTCTTGGAATAAAGAAGACAAAAATTTATATGAGTGATAAGAGAAACAACTAGTAATTTAACGTTATTAAAAATAAGAACTTCGGGCTGGGCGTGGTGGCTCACGCCTGTAATCCCAGCACTTTGGGAGGCTGAGGCAGGTAGATCATGAGGTCAGGAGATCGAGACCATCCTGGCTAACACGGTGAAACCCCGTCTCTACTAAAAATACAAAAAATATTAGCTGGGCATGGTGGTGGGCGCCTGTAGTCCCAGCTACGCGGGAGGCTGAGGCAGGAGAATGGCGTGAACCCGGGAGACGGAGCTTGCAGTGGGCCGAGATCGTGCCACTGCACTCCAGCCTAGGTGACAGAGCGAGACTCCATCTCAAAAAAAAAAAAAAAACTTCTATGTATCAAAGATATCAAAGTTAAAAGATAACACTAAAAGTAAAACTACAAACCACTGAATTGAAAAGTATCTGCAGCACATACAACTGACAAATATCAGCCATCCAGAACATTTAAAGAACTACATACATCCTGAAGAAAAAAAGAAACAAATGAATACAAAAAAAATAATGAAAAGATATGAACTGGTCTTTCTAAATTGGCCATAAGCTTATGAAAAGTGGTTTAACTTCAGTGGCAATCAGAGACATAAATATTGAAACCACAATGTGAAGTTGAATGTCAAAAAATTTTAAAGTTGCATAATATTAACTTTGGTAAGATGTTTCACTCATCGCTGGTTGGAGGGTAAATTGGTACAATCACTTGAGGAAACAGTTGGCATGATCTCTTGAAGATGGAGATTCATGTACTTTACGACCAGTCTTTCTAGACTTGCTGTATATACTATAGAAGACTTTGTATATGCGCACCAGAGGACACGTATGAGCACATTCACAATAACTGAAAGTGGAAGTAACCTAGCTGTTCACCAGCAGTAGAATGGCTACCTGCATGATAGTTTCTTATACCAGGGTATTCTATACAGAAAATAAGATAAATGAACAGCAGCTGTGTACAATAACATAAGAAAAATCTCTAACCATAATGTTCAATAATGAACAAATCATGGGACTATACATATATATTATATATATGCATATGTGTATATATATAATATATATATGCATGTGTGTATATATATTATATATATGCATGTGTGTATATATATTATATATATGCATGTGTGTATATATATACATCTGTGTGTGTGTGTGTGTGTGTATACAGTGATTCTTTTTGTAGGAAGTTGAAAAATAGCCTAAACTAAATAATGCTTTTGAGGAAAAATTTTAACAGCATTAAAGCTCAAGAAAACAAATAAATGATTATGATGATAGTTAGGATAGTGGTTACCCCTCTTGGATGAGAAGAGGATTACAATTGCATAGAGGCAGACACAGGGCTTCTGGGGTTCTGTAGGTGCCCCATTTCTTCACCTGGGTGCTGTTTTCACAAGAGTGGTTCTTTATAATCATTCATAGAGCTATACATATATATTTTATATATGTTTAAATATAAATTTTCGCTATCTGCAAATGTTTTGAATAAGGAAGAAGGGAGGGAAAAGGAAAAAGAGGGGAAAAGAGGAAGGGAAGAAGGAAGGGAGTTGGGCAGACCTAACTGACACAAATGCCAGATCCATCCTCCCCCAGGGTTGGTATCCAAGCCATTGGGCTTTGCTTATTGTTTGGATGATTGCATCCACACCCAGTCTGGATACCTTCCTCTGGAACCTGGTGGAGCCACCACTCCAAGGTGCCAGTGCAATGAAATTATCACATGTTGAATTTCATACTGACTTTAACCCTTCACCTGTGATCTAGATAAACTTCAAGCTGACAACGCCTTGGATTTCAAGAACTTAAGCCTGCACTTTGCTTCTATGAGGAACTGCCAATGTTTTGCCCTCAGGCAAAGAGGAAACCTGATTTCTTTCCCCTGACCATGTCTCAGAATGTCCAGTTCCAGCCGTTAAGATCTCTCCCCTGATGCAATCTGCTAATTAAGAACATACTCTGTCACCTCTCTCCCTCTCCCTCTTCATCTTCCTCTCCCTTTCCCTCTCCCTCTTTCCCCCTCTCTCCACCTCATTTCTTAATTTTTCCCTCCTACTCTTCCTCCCTTTCATAACATTGCATCATTTCTGATTGTCCTGCTTTGTGATACAGTTCAGGGAGGTTTGACACAGAGAAGAACTGTCAGTTCTTCAATCACTTCTTTATTATCAAGATAGGGAGAGAAATGCCATTATCTTTCACAACTTCACTTTGTGGGACAGATGTGTTTTTAGTAGGCTCCAGAGAACTGAAACAATTCTATACATTAACATAACTTCAAAATCAACCACTTTCTCACTGATATAATTTGGAAATAAACTGAAGTGGGTATAGTTTCTTGCTCTTCTGTCCCTCCCAGGGGACAACAATTAGTGAAGCAACCACTCATATGCAACTCTCAATTGGCCACGTGAATAGAGTGAGTGGGTAAGTGTTCATGTTCCTAACATATCATATAAAATATAAAAAGAATTTAAGAATATTACAATCTATACATAGATATATTTCATTCTTAGGATCTGCTCTAGCTAAAATAAAAATGATAATCTACCTACTAATTATTAAGCCACTGTTATGTATAAGGCACTATGCTAGTTGCTTGCTATACACTATTTAATTTAATCTTCAATAGTTCTACATGTATGTATTGTTTCTTTGCAGACTGAAGTGAACTGAGCTTATAGAGCACATGGGAAAAGTTTCTGTATAGTTCAATCTGCATCTAATTTATGCATGGATGCTTAGCAACTGTCAGAAAAGCATTCTGAACACTCCTCCATGGGGTGAACATTAAAAGATTCTTTTCCTCAGGGATCTAGAACTAGAAATACCATTTGACCCAGCCATCCCATTACTGGGTATATACCCAAAGGATTATAAATCATGCTGCTATAAAGACACATGCACACATATGTTTATTGCGGCACTATTCACAATAGCAAAGACGTGGAACCAACCCAAATATCCAACAATGATAGACGGGATTAAGAAAATGTGGCGCATATACACCATGGAATACTATGCAGCCATAAAAATGATGAGTTCATATCCTTTGTAGGGATATGGATGAACCTGGAAACCATCATTCTCAGCAAACTATCGCAAGGACAAAAAACCAAACAGCGCATGTTCTCACTCACAGGTGGGAATTGAACAATGAGAACACATGGACACAGGAAGGGGAACATCACACACTGGGGCCTGTTGTGGGGTGGGGGGAGGAGGAAGGGATAGCATTAGGAGATATACCTAATGTTAAATGACGAGTTAATGGGTGCAGCACACAAACATGGCACATGTATACATATGTAACAAACCTGCACGTTGTGCACATGTACCCTAAAACGTAAAGTATAATAAAAAAAAAAAGATTCTTTTCCCTCAAACAGGAAATTTTACAGTTGTGTCTTAGAGTTTTAACTAAGTCTGAAACATTAAACAAAAATGAAAATGTAAGAGATAGGATTGCATAAGTCACGGGGGCATCAAAGAGGATCGGGTGGTGGGAGTAGAAAGTGTGGAGATAAGATTCCTAAAATCATTGCATGATACCTTCAGAAACCACTAACCGTAACTTCCAGCCTCAGCAACTCCCTTTGCTTATCAATTTACAACATGGAAATGGGTACATCACTCAAAGTCTATGTAGCAAATATTCATGTCAATGGTGCTTAAAAATTCTGTCATTTTTTCCCCAAAACCCCTACAGAGAATCTCCCACACTGAAAATGAAGCTCAAGGAAAGTTTTGCTTCTCGCAATTTAGCAGTTTTGAGTTTTTCGTGCATGGGCGCCACTCCACCCCATCCCACTCCATCCTAAATTGAGTTTGAGGCTTTTTTGTTTTCACTCTTGCATAACATGAAAACGAGTGAACACATTTTACTCAAAATTTCCATCTGCAAATCCCCTAAGTGGTGTGAAAAATCCTGGAAAATCTCAGAGCAGAAGAGGACGCTAGGAAAAATCAGGACAAGTGGAAACAGCAGTGAGGGATGTAACCTAATGTCTGTGTCAACACAACCAGTGTTGCTCAAAGACGTCCGCTCTGCAGTGAGGCTGGGCTGCTAGGTCAAAGCCATGGCTTATTTCTGTTTCACAGTGATGATCAGGAAGCACCTGCCCCCATCAACAACCCAACATGCCTCTCCATTGTCCAGATCCTATAAAAATGATGCCCCGAAAGAAGCATTGGCTCTAAAGTAAAAAAGAAAAATTGGAAAATTGACATAATATGGTCAAACAGGTATGAAACAGAACATTATTTTAACTAGCAAATTAGCATTCACTTCATATAGAGATATATATACACATATATATTTGTATACATACATATATGCATATGTATGTGTATATGTAGAGAAATCCACAAATATGCATATGTAAATAATATTTAATTGAGATGTGAATACATTTTAGTATGTTTGATATAGTGTGGCATGGGCCTCTTAAAATATGGTCTTTGAAAAGCCCTGCTCAGCTTGCAAACATTGCAATTTGTTATTCCTTCATTCAAATGGATAAAATTGCTAAGTATGTGTCACTTAAGTAAAGCCAAATAAAACTGCTATTATGCAAGGTTCTTGAAAGTATATAAATTCCCTCAAAGAACACAAAAATATAGCCGAGGAAGCCAGTCATTTTAAAACAAGAGAAATTATGGCATAATTTTAAAAAGATAATTAGCAAACGACAATATAAACGGGGGAGAGAGAAAAAGGTGATTCTGGAACTGCTATAGGAAAGACCACATGAAGAAGCTGGGTCTTGGGTTAGGTCTCAGAGTGGGGCTGAAGATGTGGGTAAAGGGGGAGGAGTATGTGCTAGAATCGAGGGAATGATGGGGCAGGCAGAGGGGGGTGTTGAGAGAGGGGCCACAGCCTCAATATCTTTAGTGAACTTGGCTGTGCACATTCATAAAGGATGCTGGGAAGAAGCTTTTATTACTGGTAAGATTCATAATATTTAATTATGTAAGTGTTAGTTATTTAACATTTAATAGCTAAAATTTTCTCTGTCCACCTACAGAGTCAGGAGCACCAGTAGATTCTTGAGAGAGCAGCCAGTAATGGGCCAGCATCAAACAAGCTGATGAGGGACTTTTTGCACCCCCACAGCTAAAGCAAGAAGATATTGAGGGCCCAGACTAACTACTTCTTTATTCTATTCTGGGATGTCTTCAGAAATCCTTTCTTCGTGATGTGCAATGGATGCTATCATTTCAGTCACCATGATGTCAAAGTGGGAATCGATATTTGAGGGGAGGGAAATATCCCAACCCTGACCATCTACTGGTAAGACTAGCCTCTCTTGTGTTGGTGGGACTTTTATATTCCAAAGAAAGAGTTAAAAAATCAATCTGTGTTCTACGCTCCCACCACATTTTGCTTCTATTATTCTGTAACGGATACCTCCTTCCTTGTATTAGCATTCAGTGCACACATGAATACCCCACATTGCTCACATGTGGGCAAGGCAGTGGTGTCAGAGATACTTCGTCTATCTCTGTATCCCCCATACCTAGCACAGGGTCTAGCCATTGGGAGGTGCTCAGTGAGAGGAATAAATGGGAAAAAAATCATATGAATAAATAACGACAACAAAACTGCACACTCCTACAAATGATGTCATATCTACATACATATATGCATACATTGAGAGAGAAAAAAGTGTTTAATTTCCAGAAGAGATATACTTTAAAAAATTTTTACAGATGAGCAGTAATGCTGGTTTCTTCACATTGCAGAAATTGTTGTTGTGAACCACTGTTTCCAAATACCCACCTGAGTCTAGAAATGAAACTTTGGTCCTAATAGCAGTAGTGGGTTTGTGTTTCTTGTTCTCAGATTACAGAAATAATGAGGTTAGTGTTGTGTGGAAGGAGAATTTTCAAAGAACACAATTGGGTCCAAATGTAGCACCCCCAAAAATTGCTTTTGTAATTTTAAAGTGAGTATTCTCTTGGAGGATGAATTTCTCCTCTGCAAAACTAGAACATAATGATATCACTATTTACAGCAGTTGCTATGAGGATAATACACATGACAATACTCAGTTAATTGTTAAGCATTATAAAAATATAAGAGAAAAATAATGTGTTTGCCTCAAATTTAGAATTCCTTGCTTTTTAACACTCTGCAAACCGTTGAATGGAAAGAAAAAGGAATATCCTACAGATTGAAAACCATGCAAAAGAATCCATGCCTTCATGGTTACCTCTCCTCTCCAGATGGTTTCATCCAGAACATTCCCCCATATCCTGGCTGCAAACTCCATGGATTTCCGAAACAAAAGATGTTACTTTGTCTAACCTTTGACTCCTCTCTGATGAGGAAACAAAGCCTCAGTAAAGGAAAGTGGCTTCTCCAAGTTTAGAGAATGGGATCCCTCATAGGGGAATCTGAACATGCTCTGAATCCTAACTCACCTCTTTCTCCTGGGCCACACTGTCCTCATGAGAAAATATGTCATGTTTCTGCATTTGAGGTTGTCCATGTTTTCCTTTATTCAGTTTCCTATGTGAACAAAAAGTATGGCTGAGGGTTTTGTGGGGAGGAAGTTGAGGCCAAACAATGTTCTTGCTTGTTTTTACAGCATGCACCATGAAATTAGGGTAATAGAGGTTGAGATATTGTAGAACCTAACAGAAAGATGATAGGTTTTGGAATCAAGCCTGGGTTTGAATTCTGACTTTTACCCCGGTCCCATGCCCAACCCCCTAAGCACATACAGCTTACTCTGAAATCATGGGAAAGTTATTTAAATTTTGTAAGTTTTAGTTTCTTTTGTAAATGGAGGAAATTGATAGAAATCAAGAGTTGTGCTGTGGATAGTTAATTGAGCTCACATTTGCAAAGCACGTAACACAGTGCTTGGTTCACAGATAGTCAGTGGAGATGGCTATTTTCTTATAATAGTATGATTAAAGAGTTTTATGCTATAGTCCGTGGTTCTCTGCTTTATCTAATAATGGGATAGTAAAACATTTCCTAGAATAGGGAGAAAAACAAAAGGAGACTATTAGATTTATATAAGTAATTTCATCTAATTTTGGCTAGTTCCTAAAATTAGTTTTTTTTTTTTTAAGGCTGACCACTAAATGCTTTTATGATTATACAAAAGCACAGAAAGAGCACTTTGGATTAATAAATGCTTGTTAACAAGCTAGAAATATGAAACAAGATTTGTAGATGATAACACTGCTATGGTAATGGTTTTCTACAAAACTCAGAAAAATTTAAAAATTTGACTATATGAATTAATATTCCACATGCACACAACACAAGAAATTTAATAGACACAAATTTATGATGATCAGTTTTGGACAAACTACCCAAAGATGAAGGGGAAGGATTACTTAAGTTGTTCCCAGAAAGCGTGGTGAACCACAATCTATCTGGGAGTTCACAACGTCACAGTGAAGCATTGCTACACACTCACTGGGATGTGTTCCAAGTGGCATGTCATATACAGCCCGTGAGGGAGAACGTTTCATCTACCTCATGCATTCTTTAGATACAAGCAACAGATTCAGGTATGGCCTGGCACTTACATGAAGAACAGCTATTATTCAGAGATGAGAAACAAATATGAACAGAAAGATGGAAAATAGTTGCTATATGAGACATATGAAGTCAGGTATAAGCTTTGGTTTGTAGCATCTGCTTTGAAGCAGCAAAGTATTTCTTTCTAGGGTCTTTGATTGACATTGCATATAACAATACTATTCTTAGTGGATTGTTTAAAAATATGTTTGGCTGCACTTAACAACAAAGTTTCAGAAGCTCTAAGGATATACATATTTTGTTTATCTATTACACAGAAAAAGTAATTAGTTTGGGGTCGGTATGATAGCTCCGAGGTTATCAGAAATTTAGTCTAACTCTGTTTAAATTTTCTACTTCTTTCATACATAGCTTCTTCCATCCTCAAGTTTACTTCATGTCATAAGATATGAGCTGGGGCCCGACCACCCCATACACATTTCAGGTAGCAGGAAGGAAGAAGGAGTTCAGTTGAGTCAGTCTTAGAGCTTTTGGGGAAACTCTGCCCACACCTCGACTGCCTTGACTTGCGTTTTATAGATCATTGACCCCTAATAGCTGCAAAGGAGGCTGAGAAATTTCATATTTTATCTCTGCCCTTTGCTGCACTGAATAAAGTCAGGGGGGTGTTTTTAAAACAGAAGGGGAGAATGGGTATTACGTAGGCAACTAAGTCTCTTCTACAATTGTGCTACCCAGCTAACATTCAAACTGGAACTTCACTGGTTGATGTGATTTCCTGAAGTCAGAGATAAAATCTCTTTTACTTTTACAAAAAAAGTTGTATTCCTGAAAAACATTTAATACTGATTTACAGTTTGCAAAGAATCTTCATACATATGAGCTATTTGATTCTCACAGCAATCATGGACTGCAGAGAGAAAATGTAATAACTTACACACCATTGAATACTATGCAGCCATAAACAACAATAAGATCATGTCTTCTGCAGGGACATGGATGGAGCTGGAGGCCATTATCCTTAGCAAACTAACGCAGGAACAGAAAACAAAATACTACATGTTCTCATTTGTAAGTGGGAGGTAAATGATGAGAACACATGGACACATAGAGGAGAACAACACAAAATGGGTCCTATCAGAGGGTGGAGGGTGGGGTGAGAGAGAAGATCAGGAAAAATAACTAATGGGTACTAGGCTTAATACCCGGGTGTTGAAATTACCTGTACAAAAAACCCACATGACACAAGTTTACCTGTGTAACAAACCCGCATATGTACCCCTGAACTTCAAATAAAAGTTAAAAAAGGAAATATTTTGTGGACATCATCAAAGAATAAAATAAGCTTAGAAAAGCTTAACAAATTGCCAAAGGCTAACCAGTTAGTAAGTGGATGAAACAAGATTTAAACCAGATCTGACAGACTCCAAAGCCCACATTCTTTTGTTGGAAAATTGATTAACAAGCTGTCAAGTCCCCCTAATTACTTTTTAACTAGGAAGTTATGATTTTCCACTTATTCTATCCTTTATTTGTAGCCAACTATGTCTTTAAAAAAAAAAAAGGTTAGCAAAATCAAAATTATTTAACTTAGGGTGGGGAAAGGAAGGAAAGGAAAGCAAAGAAGGAAAGGAAGCTAGCTCACATGTATTATTTACTAACTTCTTTTTAAACGCATGACCTTATTCTACCCTTCCAGCAGCTGTGTTGAGTAGGTAATATTATTCCACTGATGAGGAAACTGAGATCAGAGAGGTGATGAAACTCTTGTAAGCTCATCCTGTCAGTAAGTGACAGATGAGGATTTTAGCACCACTCTTTTTGACTCCCTACCTGAACTTTAATTTATTAATATCTCAAATTATTTGAAAGGTTGTTTCCTGATTATTTATCCATATGGCGGTGTGCAATAATGAAGAGACAAAATAAAGTAAAAGCTATGTTAGTTGAACAGTAGAACTTCTGAATAATGAGAAGAAAATCAAACAAAGAATAACAGCCTGTAAATATTTGAAGTATTTATTATTGCCTCTTTAGGAAGATCTCAAATGGCCCTTTGTCCTAGTTGGTTTAAACATACATTTGTTTTAAAGAGGAGCGGCCTATGGTTTTCTCAACTGACATTTTTTAGTTTTAGGTTCACAGTAATAATAGCTAATACTGAATACTAATATATGACTAAGGTTACTAAATATTGCATGAGATATAATTATATATATACACACATACATATATATGTTATTTATCTTAAATTCAAATTTAATGGAGTTCCTATATTTTCATTTGCTAAATCTAGCAATCCTATATGTGCCTATATGCATATGGCTTCATTTAATTCTTGCAACAGCTCTTGATAGGGTTAGATAAGGTTATGGATATCTAGGGAGGTTAATTTCAAGATCACACAATTACAATATGAGGATTCACATTCATATATGTCTGCCTCATAGTCTATGGTCATAACATATTTTCTCGAGGGTTGCAGATGAAAACAACCTTGACATTCTCTAACCATTAAATCATTTAACTATTTATTGATTATTCTAAAAGAGGAGAGGGAGCCCATGAAAGCTGTAAAGAATAAAAAACTGCCTCCTGAACAAAGGCTAAAGTAGGTGATGCTTTTAATATCTTCCAGGTCATTAAGAGAAGCAAAGAAATGTCCTTTTTGAGAATCATTAAAGCAGTAGTTCTCAACACGGGGAGATTTTCACCCAGGGGAACATTTGGTGATATCTGGAGACATTTTTGGTTGTCACAATTGGAGGTACTACTGGAATCTAGTGGGTAGAAGCCAGGGATGCCAAACATCCTACAATGCACAGGTCAGCAGGTCAGCCTCCACAACAAAGAATTATCCAGTCCCCAAATGTCAATAGTGCTGAGTTTCAGAAACCCAAATTAAAATAATCTGTTGAGGTTTTAACATTTTTGTTTTTACTTTAAGATGCAGAACTGCATGCAGAAGAGTTGGAGGGTGGAGGTTTGGGGGCTTCCACGAAGGGTGTCTATATTCCAAATAGTAAAAAAAAAAAAAATATATATATATATATATATTCCTGGGTTCTATGGAATATGTAGGAGAAGCTGGCTGGAGCCCTTTGGAAACTGGCACCTAACGGTGTGCCCTCATCATCTTTAGAAATCAAAGCTGGTCTTTGCTGTGCTGTCCTTCCTGTGTTTTCTGATGGTTCGGTTTTCTTCTTTGTGGTGATACTTGCATTGGTTATTGATAAGGTTTGGCTCTGTGTCCCCACCCAAATTTCGTATTGAATTGTAATCCCCACATGTTGAAGGAGAGACCTGGTGAGAGGTGAATTGATCATGGGGGGAGTTTCCTCCTTGCTTTTCTCATGACCATGAGTTCTCAGAAGATCTGATGGTTTAAAAGTGTTTGGCAGTTCCCCCTTCATGCGCTCTCTCTCTCTCCTGCTGTCACGAAAGATGTGCCTTGCTTCCCCATCACCTTCTGCCATGATTGTAAGTAAGTTTCCTGAGGCCTCCCGGCCTTGGGGAACTATGAGTCAATTAAACCTCTTTTCTTCCTAAATTATCTACTCTCAGGTAGTTCTTTATAGCAGTGTGAAAGGGGACTAATACAGTTATATGCAGACTATGCTGTGCACTGCAATTCTAATCAAAGTGTACCTTATTTTTGGACAACTCAGTTACAAAGGCCACACGTGAGTGAGCATGGAGGAAAGTTGAGACTCCAAGTGTCCCCCATCTGCATTTGACCCTTTTGTCCTTATACTCATACTGCCTCTCCAGATGTCCCTGTCTGTCTAAACGTTGGGGAAAAAGGGATTGTAACTAAAGGACTGGATTAGCATAAAATGCATGGAGTTAAACTACCTTAAATTCAATATCATTCAACTGATTTTCTCAGTATGTAACCATGGACAGTTTTTAAGAACCTCTGAACACCATATTTATTACCAGCAAAATGCAAATAATTATATTCATCTCACAGGGTTGTGGTAAGGATTATGGAAGATAAAATACCTTAGAGAAATTGTTTTATAATTTAAAAAGCATCATTTAAACAGCTTAAAGTCGTTATAGACTATTTGCAAAGAGGGTTTTAAAGCATATGTGTTAGGCTAAAGCAGCTATCCATGTTTGTAGTTTATTCATTCTATTGACAAACTCAATTTTATGTACCATGATGTAGAGAGCATGCCCTCCCTCAACCAAAGGAACAGGACTATTTTGCTAAATGTGTTTGTTTAAACACTTTCTCCTTTTTTTGCTGGGTAGGTGGCAGGGAGAGCAAAGTAACTTTTTCTTCAAACAAATAAATGCAAGAAATACCCCATTCTGGTTGACAGAACTTGGTAAACAATGGCTAGCTTTTAAATGTTGATGGCCTTAGGGTACAATTGAGTTTGAGTGGTGCCTTCAGCATCTCTTGACAGATGAGAATTTGTAAAGTGAGAAACACCAGACTGACCTTGGCTCTGTGTTACCAAACTCAAACAGACACGATTCTGAGTGGGAGAGCCACCCTCCTCCAAGGAGCTGAGCAGGGGTTCGGGTTCGAGTGCAAAACATTTCAGGGGCTGGATTCTTTAAAGTTTTTTTTTTTTTTTTTAAGTGGAGGTTTCCATAAGGGCTATATTAATTTCAGGATTCTCATTTTTTTCTGGTCCATGTCAGAGTTACAGAACACACAGAACCAGAGGGAGGCTGATGTTGAAAATGGAGAGACATGAGTAAAGAATAGAAAGACTTGCCTGAAGTCGGATTTAGATATCTTTTCTCTTTCCTTCCTGCCCACCCTGTTCCTCGTAACTTACCGTACTGTATTATTGTCTGTCTACTTTCATGTCCTCTTCCCCCCGAGACTGTGAACCCCTTGGGGACAGGGAGTGAGTCTTATTTATTCTTTAACAACAGCACTTTGCATGTAATGCCTATTATATAGTTTGAGCTCAATAAAGGAGGCAAGGGGAAGGGAGGAAGGAAGGAAGGAAAGAAGGGAGGGAGGAAGGGGAGGAAGGAAGGAAGGAAGGAAAGAAGGAAGGAGAAAAGAGAGGAAGGAAAAGAGGGAGGGGGAGGGAAGGAGAATGTAAGGAAGGAAGTGGTTAAAAATGAAAGAAAGAAAGGAATAAGGGAGGGAGGGCGGAAGGAAGGAAGGAAGGAAATAAAAGAGGGGCAAAAAGAAAGGAAAGGAGAAAAGGAGAGAAATAGGAAGGGGAAAGGGAGAAAGGAAGAGGTGGCTTGATTAAATTTGATCTTGGACTAACAAGAGTAAAATGAAATTCTTCAATGCAATGAAGTTTGTCAGACAAATGGTTACTACCTTAAAAAAAGTTCTCTCTCTATGAGAAAGCATAAAACAAACTCTAGTTCTGCAGCAATTTCCCAGGACCTGGCTTAGCACCCTCAGGAACCTCGTCCTTCTTGACTTTACCTTCCCCCCCAACTCTCTTGGTCTCCTCATGAGCTCCCCTCAATTCCTTGCTTATTTGCCCTGGTGTATTGTCACTTATATTTCATTGTCCCCATTTGAATGTGGTGACCCAGTTCTGGATATGTCTGTAACCTGGCAGGAAACCCACAGGACAGTGCTCCCAACACCATCACAGGTGCCTCTCTTATATCTCTGGGCATAAGGGCACACACTGGTGCTGTGCCCAGGTTCCTGGACACCAGAACCATGAACCCTGCCCCTCAGAAAGAGAATTAGAGAATGATGTTTTCAAATAAGGCCCCATCACCAGACAAGACCTACAAAACACTGGCAGTACATTCCTGTATCAAGCCACACCTGAAGCCAGCACAGACCCTGGATTCAATCTACATTTGCAGAAGTCAGTGAATTCTCCTTCTGCTTATGCCAAGGTTAATCAAGATGCCTTCACTAACTGACTGATAGCATGAGTGAAGCAACATTTGTCTGGCTTTAAAACTTAGGTTCCTTCTGAATGACAAGGCTGTTCCCACAAGGTTCCATCCCCAGGTCTCTCTGAGGATGTTTTGGTGGGTTGTCAGGCACGCTTGCCCTAGAAAAGCTGCAGAGTTCCTCTCAATACTTCAGCAAGAACTGATCCATGATAAATGATTTGGATATTGGGCTTTCACTTAATACTTCTCTGGAATATTCCCTTGAAGCTGAATAACTAGTCATTGAAAAGCAACTGCCATATGCCATTCCGATGGCTCAGTTGAAGCAAATTGAAATTTTCAGCTGATTCAATCATGAATGGAAGTTATGTGTTGCTGTGAATTGAACACTAGATGTGGTATCTGTGTGGTTGGTATTTTACTTGCTTCTTGATGGGCTCAAACTGTCAAGCCCAGGGTGTCCCTTTTACCAACTATCAGAGCCTACCACTAGATAGCTAGTATTAGCTTTAGTGTATCTGAAAAGCTTTCAGATGAAATAATAATAATAAACACATTTATCTGAAGGAAGCTCTAAAGCGTACATAAATCTTTTTATGTAGACTAGGCTAAAGTAACAAAAAAAGTTTATATATGTATCATTCAATATGATAGGAGTTTATTTCTAAATAAGTTAATGGCCAGGATGGTTTCAGGTATGTGAGTGGTGAGGAAAGTGACTCTGCTCCATGGGGTCTTTCAGGAACTTTAGAATGATAGCAGCTCTGCAACCGTCAATGAGGTGCTTACAAAGTTACCATGGTGGGGCGGGTGTGGTGACTCCAGTTAGCTTTAAAGATTAAAAGGCATGGAGGAAGAAAAATGAGAGGTTTTAATGGGCCACAGCTGGAAGTGGCACTCATACTTTTATTGGCTGGGGCTTAGTCACATGGTCATTTCTAACACAAGGGAATACGAGAGATGTAATTGAACTAGTTCCCTGCTCAGGAAAAATGGAAGAGTAGATTTTTATTGTACAGATAAAGTAAATTTCTGTTAAAGGCAAAAGAGAATTGGTTGATTTGTAGAGAAGCATTGGTTTCCCCAGGAAAATAAGAAACAGGAACATGTTGTCTGGGGGTTAGGATGGGTGTAGTAGGAAGACAGCAGTAGGGGACCAAAAGAGAACGTGAGATGGTTGGAAAGTCCATCTCTGCCACCTTGTTCAAATGTCTGATCACCAGCTGGGAAGTAAGCATAGTCTCTAGGATTCTTATTGCCACACAGTGAAGGCAACTCCTCCTCTATAAGGTCTATGTAATTTGGTATCTCCCTCACAATAAGAAATTGAAGTTGTAACTACGATCTAGAGAACCTTGCCATGCCTGGAGCCCATGAGAGAGGTCCAGTTGCAGACGCAGGATATTTCCAAGGGCAGTGGTGTTTTGTCATTTAAGAGGAAATGAGTAAGTGAGTAAGGAGGTCAAATCCAAGTTCAAAAAGAAAAGTTTGATTTAATAATTGAAAAATAGTCAAATGAACAATGGCAATCACCATAATGACTACATAGACCCTTAATATGTTCAAAAGCAGTGAGCTTTAAAAAATCTGCATGCACTTGCATTTTTTCATCTTTCTCTACTGTTTTCATTCTAAAACCAAGACGTAGGTGGAAAATTTTATTAGCATCTGGGTGAGGCTCCGTGCCAGTCTTGAAATATTTCATTAATCATTGAGATTCTCACCCTCTTTTTTTTTTTATTTTTTAGAACAATGACTCACCCATAGCTGCACAACAGTCAGGACAGAGGTAACTGAATTTTACATTTTTAAGCTCTGTTTCTTAAAATAAATCTTCACTTCTGAAATATAAGACTGCTTTAAGTGAATATGTATGTGTTTATGAGAGAGAAGTGGGAAAAAGCAAATTAACTGCAATTGAGAAGTGATACTTATGTTTAAGATTTTCTCTCCTTTCCAGTTTTCCGTATTAGTCTTACCCACCTTTTTCCCTTGGGGAGAAGGAGTCCAGGGAGCTGCTGGAGGCACCTCTCATTGTTTGTACTTCACCACTTAATTGAAAGTACACTGGGTCACATACTCTCCCATACCTTTTATCCAGAATGTTCTGGAAAAAAATACAGTGAGAAGAGAAGAGGCAGAAAGAAGTACTTGGGAATCAAGAAAGAGGTGACGTGACAACCTTTCCCTTCACAGGAGGCTCACTCTAACTGAATTTCTTGTCTGTCACAGCACATGTCCAGAAAATTTCATTTTAATTCACCTCAGCTGGGACTACAGTTACTGTTTGAAAGAAAGAACAATCAACAAAGTACCTAGGAAAGAAGACATCTTGCAACACTCTTCAATTTCTTCTTAAATGCTTGGGGGAAACGTGAAAAATTTTGATAAATAGGAAAACAAAATTGTTGGCAATAAAATTAATAAACAGCTTATATTTTCTTCCTTTCAAATTTACTGAAGTTTTAATTAAGAGTTACACTTTCCTCTACATGTCATCAGCTCTCCCTGAAAAATTTACAGATTGATTGGCTTATTAGTAAATGGGCTAACATCTCCACACTCATATCTAGACATATAGAATTGTGCTGTACAACATCCATACATGTGGGAAGACACTTTGTCTTTTTCCATAAGGTGGACCCGCTCGGAAGAAGGCATCCCTGGCCTCTGTCTTTTTTGGCTCAGGTGATTGGGGAGTTATTCTATTGAGTTTCCAGGGCTTACAGGCTCCTTCCTCTCCTGTAAGTCAGTGCACAGTCTGGCTTGCTCACCCAGGTCAGCAGCTGCAGGAAGAAGAAATGGAAACTCTCTTCATTGTCATCAAGTCTCTTTCTCTGCCAAAGAACAATTGATCCCTGCAACTTCTAGCAGAGGGAAGAGGCTTTCCAAGGACAGCAGAAGGAAGAGACAAACTAACCCAAATGATCAGCATCCCTCGGGACAGGGAGTTGTCCAGAAGCGAGCAGTAACAGGAGGGAGAGAGACGAGGGCAGTGGAGATGCAGGAGGAGCAGAATGTCCTGGGCTAGCCTTTTAGGGGCAGAAACCCAGGGGAGGTCTGAGAACCTCACTGAGATACTTCGGCACTTATTGGGGCTCTTTCGGTAATATAATGTGATTTTATTCCTTTTTAAATATATTGCCTAACCTGTTATTGGAATCAAAGGAGATCTAATTCTAATTAAGCAATAAATCCTTAAGACAAAACTTGAAGAAGTAGCCACAGGGATAGTTAGTCATCAATGGTCTTTGATGAGCACTACTTCAACTTTGGGGCTCACAGAAAAGCACTTGGAAATGTGCCCAGACTGTGCTGGGGCCAGGCGTGTGAGCTGACCTCACACACGTGAAAGTGAGAAGGAATTAAATGGTTAAACAGGAACCCCTGAAATAAAGACCAAGTTTACTACTAACAAATTCTTTCTGAAAGGAATACTAAATCATGTACTTAACACAAGAAGAAAAATAAACCCAGAAGGAATGAGATCCAACAAGAAGTAATATGAGAAAAGATGATGGTAAAATATGGTGGTATGTCAAAATCATATCGACCACAAATATCAAAAATATTTGGAGAAGTTAACGTCAGAGTGTGATTTAATTACAAGGCAATCAAAACACAGAGGATGAGAGGAGGAAATTGAGAGGGAAATTAAAGCTTTCCAAGGTTCTTGTCTTATTTGGGAAGAGAACGAGATATTAATTTTAGAGTTGGTTAGAAAGGTATAAATTTAAGTTTTCATGTAACTTACTATTTTTCTTTTATTAAAAAAATCTCAAAAGCAATTATAGGATTAACACTGATTAATTCTGATTACTGAATACTTGGATGATTGACATTTTCTGCATCTTAAAACTGTTCACCAAATTTAAAAAAGAAAGAGTAAGGAATGGAAGAGAGAGAGAGAGAGAGAAAGGAATAGAAGAGAGAGAGACAGAGAGAGAGAAAGTCCCAAATTATGGGGCAAACTGCTGAGCTTTGAGAGGAAGTTGCAGAACTATGTAAATAAAAAGAAGCCATTCTGAGGCTAACTGGAAAAAGAGAACAGTGACTTTGTATAGAACTGTTTGAAGGAAGCACATCTCTACGTAAATCAATCTATAAAGACAGTTCTTAGGGGAGAAAGGTAATTCCATGGGTAAAAGCTTAAGCTTTTCTGTGTATAATAACAAGGAAATAATAAAGTAAGATGGCAGATGGAGAACAGAACCTAAGACAAGTAAGGGAAATCCAAAACAGACATGTTCTAGTACCTCCGACTCTAGCTAGGGGCTCCCTGAACAATTAAAATAAGCAGGATTTCAAACCTTGTATTAAAATTCCTGGTGTTTTACTTGAAATCAAGTGCACATATCACGACGATTCAAATTTCTGAGTTATGCCCAGTCTCACGTAGGACGAGGGCTCAGTTCTTCTCAGTGCTTTTGTCGTCTTCATAGTGTCCCAAGTTAAAAGTCTCTGCTGGTGGCTGGGTGCGGTGGCTCATGCCTGTAATCCCAGCACTTTGGGAGGCTGAGGCAGGTGGATCACGAGGTCAGGAGATCGAGACCATCCTGGCTAACATGATGAAACCCCGTCTCTACTAAAAATGCAAAAAAAAAAAAAAAAATAGCCGGGTGTGGTGGTGAGCGCCTGCAGTCCCAGCTACCCGGGAGGCTGAGGCAGGAGAATGGCGTGAACCTGGGAGGCGGAGCTTGCAGTGAGCCGAGATGGCGCCATTGCACTCCAGCCTGGGTGACAGAGGAAGACTCCGTCTCAAAAAAAAAAAAAAAAAAAAAAAGTCTCTGCTGGTTCTCCTCTAGATGGATACTAGGCCAAGGGGAGCTAGTTAACTATTCAGTTAGGTTCTGGTAGCAAGGGTATGCAGCCCATAAACCAATCAACTTGGCCATTCACTCCGATCTAACAGTGGATTTCTGACTGCATCTTTGTGTACAGGGTTACTACAGGCTAAACAGGCTAAGATGGGAGTGAGCACAGGAAGTGTGCGGCGCGGCCTTCCTGGGCATACTCCACATACTGCACGGAGAACACCTGAAAAATGCTTATGTGGTTGAGAATGACTTTCAAGCCTAAATATACTTTGCCTAATTAATCATTTAAAATGCAGTTTATATGAATAATAAAATAACAAATGACATTTTTAGAGAAGTTTACAGAGTGCCGTTATGAACGTGGTATCTCTCAAATCTCCTAAAGGCTGTAAGACAGATACGTCTTGAGCCTTTCCCAGCAACTAGAATGTGGGGAAGGACCTTTTATAGGCCCTGCAACCCCTAGACCTGAACATCTTGGTCATCTATTAAACGTTTTCATTTTCGGCTTGTTACTTGTCTCCCCAGTTTTTTTCTTCCTCTGGTTAGGGTTTATTTGGCCAAAGTAGCCATCTATTGTTGCATCTTGGGATGCACTTGAAATAGTCCCTGTGCCCATCAGCCCATATATTATGAACACTGGGCTCTTGGTTGTCTTGTCCAGAGTGTGGCTTACAGCATAGCCTAGCCCAGGAATGAGCACACAGATTTCTATGAAGAATCCTTAGCTTCCTATGCTGATAGATTATTATTTTGGTCCTTGAAGGAACGGAAGGAGTAAAACTGGATATTCTATTGGTATGGTGACTTTCATCTCTATAGAGATAAAGACTTAAATTTTCTCCTTGATCCTACAGTCTTGTTCTGTCTCTAGGGCTGCATGGATGGAAATATACTTTTTTCATTTTCTATTGAATCTACTTTTAAAAACAGATTAAACAGGGTGGGAAGTTTATTTTTTCTATTTTTGGAAAAAGCATAGGATATTTTGTTTTGTGATTCTTGGAAGATTGGTATTTAAGGCCTTTTTATCCTTTTCTGGGAGATTTATAAAATTCAAATTCGATATAATTTTGAACACATTTAACAACTGAATTTATTCAGTTTATCTATGTGTTATGTTCATAAAAACAACTACACTTATATCTATTAATTTGTAATTTTTAAAGTACTTTCTTTGTGCAGTAGCTATTTCTGTTTCGATGCTACCCACAGGGTGAACAGGAAATAAAATAATTTATCTTTCCTGCTCACCCTGTGGGTATCATCAGAACAGAATGATAGAGAAGCTTAGAATCATTGAGATTAAGTCACCCGCTCAGGGACACATAGCTGGTAAGGGACTGGAAAGAATCTTTAGGCTCCTAACACAGTAGGCTTTCTCCTAAACTGCATCACCTTGTGAAAATATTTATGGAGATGTTAAAGGCCATCATATGGCAAAGGAGGCTAAAAGTGAGCAACATTTTGGCCATTTTCACACAGGGAAGCTTTTGGCCTTAGCTTCCTAAGCATTACCATTGTCCACAAAATAAACACTAGCCTCTAAATGTCCACTTAACCTGGCCACCCGGCAGGTAAGGCCTCACATGGCCCAGAACGCTTCCTCCACCTATTTGGGATTACCTCAAGGGGGACCCAACTAGACAATCTTGTTCTTCTAAATGAAGCCTTGGGGTGAAAGTGTCTAAGCACAGACTAAGTAAAGTAGCGTGGTAAAAAGGTGGGCACTGGCATCCCAAAAAACTTGGCTAGACACACTGAAGGAAAGGCCCCATAGACATGGTCTATACTATACTGGTCTGACCACCCCTTGAATAAGACAAACATTGAGCGTGTGCGTGTGTGTGTGTGTGTATCTGTGTCTGTGTCTGTGTGTGTACCAGACACATGCTTGGTGTTCCTTCATTTATCATTTTATTAATTCCTCTGGGAAGTAGGCATTGCCAACCCAATTTAGAGAGAAGGAAACTGAGACCTAGAAGTGTCTTGCTGAAAGACACACCCCTTGTGAATGGCAGAGCTGTTAAACTAGAAACCGGGTCTGTCCAAATCTGAAGTTCATATTCAGACAGTTCCTTTAGAGCTCAGTGGGAGGCAAAAGAGAATCATGGTTAAGGTCATGGTGAGGGAATACCTAGATGCTTTTCTGTTGAGGGAATGGCTTTTGATTGAACTTTTTCTTTTCAGGCTCGGGGGTACTGTGTGGAGTTGGAAGGGATGGAAGAATTAAATATCAGGGTAAAGGTATCCAGAGAAAATGGTTTCAATGGCTTATTTTATAGCCATGTCAAAGGTAATTGTGTCCCAGTATCTGTTTCACTACTTAACAGCACACTTTCAGGCAGACTGTTAAACATTATCCTATTAAGGCCAAATAGTCACTCTGTAGGAATGAAGTTTTGTACATATTCTTGTTCCCATAAGTTATTAGGAAGTTTAAAAATTGTCCATTACTCAGTGTGAATTGCCAAAAGGAAAGGCATAGAGCAATTTTTCATTTTTTTATTTGGAAATCAGCTTGGAACTGAAATGAATAAACAATGAAATGCATGTACTTTAGTCACTTTGGATGTTAGAGCTGGAACACAGGTGGGAAGTCACTGGCCCATCCCCTGTCTCTGGAAGGAGCTCTGGTTAAATAGACACAGGTCTGCCGTACTGCAGCTGTTCTCAAAGAGGGGCAATTTTGACCCTACCCCCCAGCCCCTAGGGAATATTCAGTAAAGTCTGGAGATATTTTTGGTTGTCACAATCAGAATGTGCTAGTGTCATTTAGCAAATAGAGGCCAGGGATGCTGCTAAGCATGTGACCACACAGAACAGCCCTCCATAATAAAATATAGTCTGGCCCCAAATGTCAACATTGCCAAGGCTAAATTATCCTGCCTCACTGAGACAAAAAAATAGGGGCTACCCTTGGAGTAGATTAGTAGGATGCAGACACTCAATGTGCCCCTAACTCTCACGTCTACCACCTTCCAGGTATAATAGAACAAAGTTACCAAAGAAGGAGACCAGGCTAATACTGGACCTAGAATGCATTATGCATTTTACTGTGTGCACTTCAGCTTGACCTCTGATCAATTTCCATGTGTTTCTGCAACACGAGAAAATCTAGCTCTACTAAATCACTCCTCTTCAACATCGCCTGTCACAAAGCACTACCATTTACAATGCGCTTGAATTTCTAGCCAATAGGTCTGTGCAGAATGTACATCTTAAAAAAATAATGACATTCTGGACAGTGAGTTCCCAATCACAGCCTACTGCAGGAAATTAATAACTTCTCCGAGCAGCTGTTGTAACCACTGACTTCAAGAAATGATAGTGTAATATTAAACTGCAGAGTACCATCTTTTGAGGGAAATAATCTCTTTAAAATTGTCCATTCTCTGGTTTCAATGAGAAAATTGGACATTGGAATACTGATGTCAGAAGAACTAATTACTTCTTAGTTTCCATTTCAACTTACAAGAGTATTTCAGGATTTACAATGTGTCTAACACAATTCTGTATCCTGATTCAGATATTTGGGGATACTGAGGCAAAATTACTCATGAGCAGCAGAACAAAGGGTTAATGTGAGGGGTAGAAAGACGGCACCTTCTTAGCTATACCCTTTGACAGCCTCTATACTGCTTTGTCTACTGCTTCAAGACAGACTCTGGGAGATAGCTGGGAGGCTGTGCTCTAGTTCCAGCTAGGCCTAGCATCACTTCTATCCAGAGACCTAAAGAGCATTTGAGGCATTCCATAGAGCTTTTTAACAACAATTTGAGTCAACCCAAATGGAATATTCTGTCAGTTCTGGCAAACAAGATCACTGATTAGCAAGAGAAACCAATCTAATTCCCAAAGTTCACCCCACTACCAGGCACATGGGGATGGTCAGAGCATCAACGGAAGGGGACAGAACCCTGCACTGGCAGTTGGCACCTCTTCCCAGCTCTACTGCTGACCTGGATGCCTCTCCTATCTGCTCTGCGCAGTTCTGTCATGGTTCAATGAGCAGGCTTTTGTAGGTGTCACTGAGCCTCAGCCTTCATGCTCAGCCAATCCATGAGGCAGCAAGAGGACATGGGTCTGCAGCCTTGGGCTGTCTCTCAGTCTGTCTCAGGGAAACCTGGGGAAGGAGGGCTCAGTGCTGAGGCTCTCTGCATGGCTCTGGCAACCCCTTGTAAAAGGCACACATTAAGCTTGTTCTGTGCAGTGATTTACAAATGAGAGATGGAAGGGAATGGGAACAGAGCTATGACAGAGGAGAGAATGGCACATGAGCAAAAGGCGAAGTTTGCTGAGGGATGGCAAGCAGTTCAACCAGGTGTAGCAGATTGTATGTGGAGGAAAGAACAAGTGACTGGGTTTAAAAAGTGGGTTGAAAAATCTGGGAAGCCAGATTGTAGAGAGTGTTGACTGCCCAGTGAAGGAGTTTGGGTTTTCCATTGTCTTCACCGGGCAGTCAAGGCATTTATATGACTTCACATTTACATGTTGACACCTCTGTCTCTTCAGCTATAGAGTGGGATCTTTGAAGTCAGAGGCCTGTTCTTTCCCCCCATCTCCAGGCCTCAGACAAGGCTGAGGTGGACAGGTGGTGGAGAATCCACTCTTTTGCTTTCAGATAGGGCTGCTGTAGGACAGCCCAGCCTCAGGTCTGTGCTGCAGTGTAAGCTGAGCTCCATAGTTTCATTAGGGAGCAAGGACTTGCACCGAGATCGCTACTCCAGCCAAG
Organism: Gorilla gorilla gorilla; assembly: GCF_029281585.2. Taxonomy (NCBI): domain Eukaryota; kingdom Metazoa; phylum Chordata; class Mammalia; order Primates; family Hominidae; genus Gorilla; species Gorilla gorilla. The sequence goes on from NC_073236.2 coordinate 121,424,458, forward strand.
AAGCAGGTGAGATGACCATGGGACATCCCTGCCTTCATTTGCTTCTGTAGCTCTGAAGGTATTTTTCTTTCCTCATCTAAAAATCAGCTGCAAATGTGAGCCCAGGTACAGACATTATCAGGCTGGCTCACACCCAGATTAGGCTGGCACCTTTTTTTTCTGAAGTCTATTTCTAGAGCAGTATCAGTGTCCAATGTTATCAGGAGCTGGAGAGACTTGAGCCCCAATGCCTTTCCCAGGATGGAATCACAGAGCAGTTGTGTTGGGCAACAGGAAGAGAGCAGGATGGATAAGGAAGAAGGCCCTTGAGGCATCAGGCCAGAGAGGAGAAGTAAAACCATTGAGATATGTTTCCCTCTTTGTGTAATCAAAAGCAGGTTACTCTACTCTGAGCCACCAGTTCCTCAACTTTAAATAGGGATTACAAACCTACTTTGCAAGAATATTATAAGAATTAAATAGAATCAAATATACAACCTAGCATGGGGCCTGCTATCATGGACCCTACCTGCATGCCATGATGATATGCAGAAGGCATCTGCA